>NC_139560.1:8024472-9224472 GCF_965112155.1 Podarcis liolepis
CATCTGGCAAATGTGACCAGAGTTCAGCTTGTTGCCTGGCTGTGATTTAACAACCTGAGGGCCCATAATCGTCCCACGCAGGCAGGAGCCCATTAGGTTTAATCCTGGCATCCTTGTCCGGAGAGAGGCACAATAAAGAAGGTGATGTCTTTATTGGACAGTTCTCGCTATGCCCACTTTGTCTTTTTCATCCTTCGGGGCCAACGGGTGACTTCAAAGCAACCCTCTTGCTAAATAGTTCTTAACTTTGACAAAGTACGGTGAAGCGTGGCAAGTGTCTGAAACTCTCTGTGGCCTTTACATGCGGTATTCAGGATTATTTCTTTAAATGTGGCGTTGGGATAGTAGAAAAGTATGCTCCTGCTATTCTGCACTAGCCTGTTCCATACCCCAGAACCTAAATTCTGAACTTTAGAATCCAGATCCTGAGGACCAGGAAATTAACTTTCCCCAGTCCCTGCATTTCCAGGCAGGAAAAGTTTGTCCTGCAGATATAGATGTGAGAAGCAGCACAGCTTGGAACATCCTCTTGACATGTATGAAGATTCAGGTGTAACCAGGGTTGCTTGAGCTCCATTTTTTCCAGCTTTTGATATGAACGAACCAGAACTGCACTTCTCAAATGAATGTACAGATTGGAATATTCATTTTGATTTTGCACTGTTCTCAGCTTAACAAAGGGTCCAAAATGTATATTTGGGGGGAGGGGAATACATTTCCAAATGCATTTTGGGAGAGACATCTTCTCTTTGATCCTTACCAACAGTCACAGGTTCTTCTTCTTCTTTGGCAATCACTCATCACTGAGTAAGATTGTCTTCCATGAATACAGTTTTAACAGTGAGCCCATAAGTGACAGTGGAGGCCAATTCTGGATCCATATGTCCTCCGCAGTGGGGACATTGGTTTCCAGGTGGGAGTTGATTACAGTGAGGGTTTGCCCAATGTGCCTTCCTTCTCCTTTCCGTCCTGAGTTCAAATGTCTTCCAACCCATGACACCTTTGGTAAAGGCTGTTCTCCAATTGGAGTGCTCACAGGCCAGTGTTTCCCAGTTGTCAGTGTTTATACTACATTTCTTTTAGATTTGCCTTGAGAGAGGTTTTTTTGTTGACCACCAGTATTACACTTTCCATTTTTAAGTTCGGAATAGACTAGTTGCTTTGGAAGACGATAATCAAGCATCCGCAAAACATGGCCAGTCCAACAAAGTTGGTGTTGAAGAATCATTGCTTCGACACTTGCGATCCTTGCTTCTTCCAGTACACTGGCATTAGTTCGCCTGTCTTCCCAAGTGATGTGTAAAAATTTTCAGAGACAACATTGATGGAATCTTTCAAAAGATTCCAACAGGTTCTGCACAGGGTTGCTGGCATTCATCTGTCTCAAGAGATAATGGATTGTGCTTCTGGGGGGTGAAGTGAAACTGCTGCATTTGCAACACTGAAGTGACCTCTCCAGGGCACAAGCCTGGGTTGTGTGAATGGAAGTCCTGGGCTCCCAGACGACAAGACCCTCCTCTCAGTCTTGCTGATGTGGGTCCAAAGAAAAAACAGAGCAGAACAAGAAGTATAATAATATGATAACATTATATTATATACAAACAGCAGAATTTATCATTTGATGTAGTAAACCAGAATGGAAGCTGAGGGAAGTCAACAGGGAGGGGGGAAATTGGAAAATGAATCTTTGGAATGGTATTGGATATTTGTTATGAGAAAAGAAAATTCAATAAAAACTATTTTAAAAAGAAAGAAAGAAAAGCAGAGCAATGTGTTTGGCATCAACTCGGCTACAGGAGTTGCCAGAAGGAAGCAATGCAAGGCACCATCCAACTGTCTTAAGGACTCCATTCTGGATTTGTGAAGAGTTGACTCCTTAGCCACATCTTCTCCTGAAGATATCCTGCAAGGCAGCAGAGGTTTAGGGTATGAGTTTTCATTCTCCTAGAACAGTGTTTCCCAACCACTGTTCCGCGGCACACTAGTGTGCCGCGAGGATGTTGCCTGGTGTGCCGCGGGAAAAATTAAAAAAATTGAAAGATTTTTTTTTTTTAAGTCAAATTTTCGATTGGGGCGCCGTCACTAGATGACCCCTGGGGTTCCCTCCCTCCCGCTCTGCGCCTCCCTCCTCCTCCTCCTCCTTCTGGGGAGGCCCTTCCTGGCTCTCGGCCAAGGCTTGGCGGCTGCCACTCACTCACTCGCTCACCCACCCGTCCCTCCATCCCTGCACCCGGCCTCTCCCCCTCCGTCCCCGGCGCGGGGGCTGCCGGGATCCGTAGTCCCCTCGCCCTTGGGCTCCGCGCCCGTGCGGGGTGCGCAAACTACGTTTCCCAGCGTGGCCTGGCGGGCCGGGCGTTTTGTTTGAAGCGCTCTTCTCCCGGCCATGGAATGAGCGCAGCGGCGGCGGCCGGGCGGGCAGGGGCTCTTCCGCGCAGACCCCGCGCAGCCTGCCTGCGCCCCCGCGGAGATCGGGCGGCAGGATGGAGCCCGGGGATCCCCGCGGAGGCGGAGCGGCGGAGGCGGAGGCTGCCCCCCAGGTAGGGCTGCATCGGGGGGGGGTTTATTTTTGCAATGCTGCATCCGCGCCGGAGGGGACGCATCGGACCGCGGGGAGACCCCTTGGCGGGCGTGCAAGGCAATGCATGCGTGCAGGCATTGCATGGAGTGCAGTGCAATGCAATGGCAACGCGGCGCCCTGCATGCATGCATGCAACTTCCACCGGCGCTCCGGACTTGGCAGGTGAGGGGGGTCCCCAGTGAGCGGCAGAGAGAGCCGGGAGGGCGAAGGGGAGCCGGGGGGGAGCAGCGCTGCTCCCCGAGCCGAGCCCGGGGGGAAACTTCGGCGTCGTTGCGCCGGGTGTTGGAAGCGGAGGCTGGCGGGGGCCCCTCACCTGCAAAACCTGGTCGCCTCTCATATATTTCGTGCATTGCATTCATCGCCCGCTTTCTCCTCCAAGGAGCTCCCGGGGGCGCGCGTGGTTCTCCCTGTGTTATCCTCGCAACAACAGCCCTGCGAGGTGGGTCAGGCGAGTGGCCCAAGGGAGCACCCAGGGATTGTCCTGGCCAGGTGGGGTGATTTGAACCCTGCTCTCTGCCCGGTCTTCGTCCTCATTTAGCCCCCACATGTGCATGACTGTGCATGACTGAGGTTTTCCCCCCTCGTCTTGGCTATGGTGTGAGTCTCTCCTGTTAATTAATGGGGTTCTACCTTCGGAGAAGATGAGCCAGCCCTCAAGGAGGTGATTATGTAATTTGCTAGCAATTCATGTCCCTCCCGGCGTGACGCTGCGTGCTGACATCACGGGGCTGTAATGGTGGTGTGCCTCGAGATTTTTTTCATGAAACAAGTGTGCCTTTGCCCAAAAAAGGTTGGGAAACACTGTCCTAGAGAGACTACCTTTCCAGGTTGATGAGCAGTTGATGAGCATTATCTGCCCCTCACTTCCCTCTACAGAACTTGCAGAAACTGCTTTCTTGACCACTGGACCTATTATTGATCTCATCTGGTCAATCCAGTGGTGGCTGTTGTCACTTGTGGGGGAAACACTTCTGCCTGTATTACAAGAGTTTCTGTCAAGAAATCCTCCTAGAATGGACCCTGTGCAATATTGCAAAGTGATGACTACATTGGTGTGGATCCATCTGGGATGAGTGCCTTCAATCTTCACTCTCTGATTTTGTTCCCACAACATTTCCCCCATTCCCATAGAAAGAAAATAAAGGCTGGGTATCGGAAGAAAAAGGCTCCTGAAATAGATGAAAATTTCCCCAAACCTCAAATTGTCCCACAAACAACAACAACAAAAACAACGTCTTGTAGCCTACCTCTGGTAAAAACCCCAGTTTCAAAGTTAATTCACAGAGGGCATTGGGAAACTCAACAATCTCTACCTAGGATGTAATTGTGCAAGGAAGCCCAGCTATGCTGATCAAATTTTTTTGATGTATGTTTTTTGGGACCACAAAGGGGGCAGCAGCAACCACATCGCTTGAGATACTCGTTGAATTTGCTTCTGCCAGGCTCTACTCTTTGATTTTGAGGAGCTGCCTTTTCCAGATACATTTTCTGGAATGGAATTCAAAATGTCAGGATCAGCTACACTTCAGGATGCAGAGTTCTGGAATTTTGCAAGTGAGAGGAAGGAGCTCGGGGAGTTTCTTGACACAGCCCAGATAACAGCTTTGTCCCTTGATTCTATTGAGCATGTGGCATAGGTCTTGGGCTTTCAGAGGAGTCAGTTAGTGGTGACAGGCTTTCCTCAGCTGGTTGCAGAGAGCGCTGGACTTGTGAGTAGGCCTCCTTCCTTCCAGCATGGAGGCGAAGTGTTAATGTGCTGGGCAGGCTGGCTCCAGAACCCTCCTCTGAGGGCCTTCCCTTGAACGTACACTTCCCCCCTCTGTGGACACATCATCGTCAACTTCTCCTCACACCATTGACCTGTCAAGATTCTTGCTGGGCGAACAACACAGGGTGTTCAATCCGGCCGTGACCTCCAGGAACTGGCAGCTGCAGAAGTCTGACCTGCTCATACATCCCTCCGGGGTTGGCGTGCTACTGGGCTTCAGAAAGGCGATTTGTCTTTGTTTCATTTAGGGATCTGACAGAGCTTCACCGACTCCAAGGTTTCGTTGCCAAGCCAGACGAGGTCAAGCTGTGCAAAAGCAGAAGGAGCCTTGGGACTCTATACTTACTAGGGACAGCTGTGTTCAGGGCGCATATTGGACAGAAACAGCTCTGCTGTGTGTGGTGCTGATTTACTGCAGTGTGTTCTGTGACCATCTGACAATTAAACTGCTTAATGTGTGGTTGAATAATATTATGTTGTTGTTTTTGTTTTAAAAAAATATGACATACTTTTTTGGTTTTTTTTTTCTTCTCTGAAAATTCAGCTAAATTCAGGATATCAGAAAGTAAAGCCAGAGTTTTATTTAGTTGATTGCAGGGGCCAGATTTGAATGTGAAACTTCTTGGTTATGGTTATCAGTCTTGGCCATTAAGACACTCTTTGAATTGTAGTTCTGTGTGGGGAATAGGGGTCTTCTCACAGCTCTCAGCAACCTTTACAAACTACAGTTCCCAAGATTCTCTGGGGTCAATCATAGAATCATAGAGTTGGAAGAGACCACAAGGGCCATCGAGTCCAACCCCCTGCCAAGCAGGAAACACCATCAGAGCACTCCTGACATATGGTTGTCAAGCCTCTGCTTAAAGACCTCCAAAGTAGGAGACTCCACCACACTCCTTTTTTTTTATTATTTTTTTTTTAAAAAATTTTTTATTGGGTTTTCCACTTTTATAACAACAAAACACACACAAAAAAAATGACACATAACAAAACATGTATAAATTCAGCCAATCCTCGTTTCATGACCTTGTTCCCTGACTTCCCCCCACCCCCCCTCGTGCATCCCAATTCCCAAGATTATATCAGCAAATTGGTATTTCTCCTCTTAACCATCTTGTTCTTCTTATTACCTCTTTTGTAATTAAAATTGATATTCCTAAGTTGGACTTAAGTTCTCTTCCATCGATTTTTCATTTTGTCTTAATTAAAAATCATATTAACCAAACCTAAAAATCTTAAGAGTTTCTAAAAGTCTCCTCTTCCCTCCCTCCCATCCCCGGTTTTTGTCCCTTCCCGATGAAAGTCCAAAGTTGAGATTCTCAGCCTGGGTTCCTCACGTCCGAGGCTTTCAAGTCCCTTTCAGTCCCTCTCCGCCGTTCTTGTTGGTAGCCCTTTATATCAGTCGTCGAGTCTGGAAAAGGCATCCAAATATATTCTCTTCCCACAAGGAGATTTGTAATCAATTGCTGGAAAATTTCCACCAAGCCTGTATCCTCAGAACCAAAGTCCAAACAAAGGCCCCAATCATGCCTCTTTATTTTAAATTCCTGTATTCCATATTGTCCCAGGGCCTCTTCCTTCTTCTTCTGCATCTTTCGCAGACTTGTGGTAGATGTGTTCCCAAGATCTCCTTGCTTGTATTCCACAGATATCAGCTTTTGGATGTTGCTTCCCAAAGTTACTTTCTCTTTTTCTTGTTTAGTCTCTTCCACCTCTGAAAGTATTGTTTCCTCTTCAGCTGTGGATTCTTTCTCATTCAAGTCCTCAACACAAACAGCAGAGTTGCCTGTTCCCAAGGTCATAGTCACAAGTTGTTTATTCATAGCCAAACTCTGCTCTTGTAAGGTTCCCACCAGCTGAAACATCCTTTCAATTTCAGCTAGTAACTTTCCATCCACAGCCATTGTATCCATTGTAGTTTCACAGAATTCCCCCTAGGGGGAATCTGGTTACTTATTTATCTTTTACTCAACAACCCTTTAACTTCTTATTGTTACTTTGTTTCCAACAATTTTGATTCAATTGTGTCTTAGTCCAGGGGGATCTTAAACAACAATTTTTCCGCTTTAAATTGCCCGTTTGTCAGCTTTGACAGCTGTCAAACTCCGCGGCTCTAACACAAGCACTAAGGCAGGACGTTCCCGAGCCCGGGAGGGGGGGTAGTTTAAAACAAAAAGAAGGCTTCTGAAACTCCACTCTCCAGCATAAAATTTCCCTTAGCGAAATCTTGAAAGTTAATGTCCTTTTTAACTCACCCCACCAAGGGCAGGCTCTCCAGCTTAGCTCTTATGTCGTTGCTTAGATCTTCTGCAAGGGGGGGGTGCGGACTTCCTTTTAGCACACCCCCCGGTCGTCTCTAATTCAGGGTAGAAATTTTTAAAGTCCCAATCCGTCTTACTCACGGGTAGTTCTTTCAGTCCAGATTTTCAAGGAAGGAAGTTGGCGCTCTCTGGTTATGGCTCGCGGCTTCGCTCCACCGAGGTAGCGATCGACTCTCAGTGCCACGCCACCCCCGTATCCCCTCCGCAGCCTTTAAAAAGGCTCTTCGCGAATCAGGGGGGGCGCTTAAGGCACCCGCCGAGTCTTCAGTCCGCAGGCATCCGCGCCTGCGGTTTTTAAGGGTCCCCGCGTCGCCGGCGGGGCTAAGACCCATCCTCGGTAGAGCCGATTCCCTCCGGAGCTCGGAGGGAATCCGCCATTTCCAGATCGCGTCAACCCGGAAGTGACTCCACCACACTCCTTGGCAGCAAATTCCACTGTCGAACAGCTCTTAGTGTCAGGAAGTTCTTCCTAATGTTTAGGTGGAATCTTCTTTCTTGTAGTTTGGATCCATTGCTCCGTGTCCGCTTCTCTGGAGCAGAAGAAAACAACCTTTCTCCCTCCTCTATGTGACATCCTTTTATATATTTGAACATGGCTATCATATCACCCCTTAACCTCCTCTTCTCCAGGCTAAACATGCCCAGCTCCCTTAGCCGTTCCTCATAAGGCATTGTTTCCAGGCCTTTGACCATTTTGGTTGCCCTCCTCTGGACACGTTCCAGTTTGTCATTGTCCTTCTTGAACTGTGGTGCCCAGAACTGGACACAGCACTCCAGGTGAGGTCTGACCAGAGCAGAATACAGTGGCACTATTACTTCCCTTGATCTAGATGCTATACTCCTATTGATGCAGCCCAGAATTGCATTGGCTTTTTTAGCTGCCGCGTCACACTGTTGGCTCATGTCAAGTTTGTGGTCAACCAAGACTCCTAGATCCTTTTCACATGTACTGCTCTCAAGCCAGGTGTCACCCATCTTGTATTTGTGCCTCTCATTTTTTTTGCCCAAGTGCAATACTTTACATTTCTCCCTGTTAAAATTCATCTTGTTTGTTTTGGCCCAGTTCTCTAATCTGTCAAGGTCATTTTGAATAATAATAATAATAATAAAATATTATTTATACCCCGCCCATCTGGCCGGGCCTCCCCAGCCACTCTGGGCGGCTTCCATAAAAACCAAAAATACAGTAAAATATCACACGTTAAAAACTTCCCTGAACAGGGCTGCCTTAAGATGTCTTCTGAATGTCAGGTAGTTGTTTATCGCTTTGACATCTGTTGGAAGGGCGTTCCACAGGGTGGGCATCACTACCGAGAAGGCCCTCTGCTGGTTCCCTGTAGCTTTGCTTCTCGCAATGAGGGAACCGCCAGAAGGCCCTCGGCGCTGGACCTCAGCGTCCGGGCAGAATGATGGGGGTGGAGACGCTCCTTCAGGTATACTGGACCGAGGCCGTTTAGGGCTTTAAAGGTCAGCACCAAGTGTGATCCTGTCCTCTGGGGTGTTAGCCACCCCTCCCAGTTTGGTGTCATCTGCAAATTTGATCAGGATGCCCTTGAGTCCATCATCCAAGTCGTTGATAAAGATGTTGAATAAGACCAGGCCCAAGACAGAACCCTGTGGCTCCCCAATAGTCACTCTTCACATTAAATCATGACTGTTTAATGTGGCATAATACTATACCCTCCAACATTTCTCCGATGAAAATAGGGGTGCCCTATTCGATACTACAGTGGTACCTCGGATTAAGTACTTAATTCGTTCCGGAGGTCCGTTCTTAACCTGAAACTGTTCTTAACCTGAAGCACCACTTTAGCTAATGGGGCCTCCTGCTGCTGCCGTGCCACCGGAGCACGATTTCTATTCTCATCCTGAAGCAAAGTTCTTAACCTTGAAGCACTATTTCTGGTTTAGCGGAGTCTGTAACCTGATGCGTATGCAACCTGAGGTACCACTGTACTACTACTACTACTAAGAATAATAATATTTATACCCCTCCCATCTGACTGGGTTGCCCAGCCACTGTGGGTGGCTTCCAACATATATAAAAACATAAACACTGAAAAAAACTTCCATATGCATGGCTGCCTTAAGATGCTTTCTAAAGGTCATATAGTTACTGATCTCCTTGTTTCAGGTTGCATAACTCCATACCCTCCAACATTTCTCTGATGAACATAGGGATGTCCTAAGAAAAAGTGGGACATTCTGGGATCATAGCAGAAACCGGGACTGCTTCTGTAAATCTGGGACTGTCCCTGGAAAATAGGAACACTTTGGAGTATCTGTGATATTGCATTAAATGTATAGTGCAGTCAGAAGCAGGGTCACACCACACAACCAAATGAGAATGAAAGACATGCTAACAGAAGCCTGCCAAACTCAGAGAGAGGCGTTGCTTTATTATTTGACAATATAATACACTTCCCTATGATCCACAGCTGTATAGCTATTGAACAAGTTTGTTTAGTGTGGAGTAAGGGAGGAGCAATGGGACTGAACTGGAATATGATATTCCTAATTTCCTTGGCCAGTATTTTCCCCTCAAGGACAACTCTGTGTGTATGAAAAGTGTCAGGACATCTGGAAACCTGCTTGGCACTTCCTGGTCCCACTTGTTTGGTTATTTCCCAATAACGGAGCTGTCAGCTATGCTGCTAATTTTTGCCATCATCAGGGGAAATGTGGGCAGCCTGGGCCAGGGGAAGTGAATATAATTTCCATAAGATTACCAACATTGCTCTCTAAATTGCAGCCTTATTCATCATGGGCAAAAGGGTGGGTATTTATATCGCTGTAGCTGTGGTGTAATGGATGGAGCATCAAACAAGGACTAGTGGGATGGAGATACAAATCTGCCCTCTGCCCTGATGCTCACTAGATGATATTAGAGCAGTCATTCCTTCTTCTTGTTGTTGTTGTCGTTTAGTCATGTCTGACTCTTCATGACCCCATGGACCAGAGCATGCCAGGCACTTCTGTCTTCCACTGCCTCCCGCAATTTAGTCAAACTCATGCTAGTAGCTTCGAGAACACTGTCCCACCATCTCGTCCTCTGTCGTCCCCTTCTCCTTGTGCCCTCCATCTTTCCCAACATCAGGGTCTTTTCCAGGGAGTCTTCTCTTCTCATGAGGTGGCCAAAGTATTGGAGTCTCAGTTTCAGGATCTGTCCTTCCAGTGAGCACTCAGGGCTGATTTCCTTAAGAATGGATAGGTTTGATCTTCTTGCTGTCCATGGGACTCTCAAGAGTCTCCTCCAGCACCATAATTCAAAAGCATCAATTCTTCCATTCCTTCTTACTTCCCTTACTTTGCATGGTGGTTGTGAGGATACAATGAAAAGAAGTTAACCACATACATCATAGTGGGGAGGTGGAACCTTACCTCCCTACCATCATAGGCCAACTTTGGCAGGTGGGTGGGGCTGCCCACCTGTCAGTCACCTTTCACCAGTTGATTGGCAGTGCCTGAAGACCCAGCATGAGCTGTGCCTTTACCTGCCCCTACATCTGATGTCATATATAATGTTAGTCGTTCTGCTGGTGGGAGTGGCTTGCCTGAAATGGCCTGATGGGCCAAATGGGCCTGATTAGACTCTTGGGTTGAAGGTTCCCCACTACTGATGTACACCACCTTATTCTTTCATTGCAGGGGTTGGACTAGATGATCTGTGGGTCCCTTTAAGCTTCACAATTCTATGATTCTAGGAGACGAAAGGGCAGGAGAAGGAAGGAAGGAAGGAAGGAAGGAAGGAAGGAAGGAAGGAAGGAAGGAAGGAAGGAAGGAAGGAAGGAATACTTTGGGCTTCCATAGTGGATGTATAATGGTGCTATTGAAATAATAATAATAATAATAATAATAATAATAATAATAATTTATCATAATTTATTTATACCCTGCCCATCTGGCTTGGTTTCCCCAGCCACTCTGTGTGACTTCCAACAGAATATTAAAATACAATAACCTATTAAACATTAAAAGCTTCCCTAAACTTGTCATGTGTAATAGACTTTTAATATTTAATAGAAGTAGACAGTAGAGACATGTGGGACTCAAACCACCTCCTGTTTTTTTCTCAAAGATGGCAAAAGTTTTGTTCTTTCTTTTGTTCTGCAGAACAGATTTCTGCAAGGCACATTGGTTGCTAAGGAAAATCAAAGTTAACGTTCAATTTTATGCTGCTCATAAATGACAGTCTCCTTGTTGAGAATAAGCAGTCTTGTTTGAAAAACCTTTGTGGCTCTAATTTCCAGCCTAACAAAGTTAACACAGCAGCCCTTCATTTCTTATTGACAGAAGCATTAAAGGAATCTTACTTTTGAAAAGTGGGTTTCTGAATCTGGAGTTTGGAGCTAAACAGGAAGGAGACAGTTCTTGAGTGGGTGGACAACGCCTCCCCCATTAGAAGTATGTTTTAAGTCTATAGCTGCTACCAAATTTTAGACATTCTTCCTTAAGCAAAACATCTGAGGAATTTTGAGCGAAGCCAAGAGTTCCAATAACAGCCTAACTCCAAAGCAGCTTAACTCATTAGGGATGTGTCAGAAGCATTATGGAACTGCTATTAGCACCATCCTTGCATTGAGTCCTACCCCTCTCTGATTTGTAATATAAGTTATCCTATGTCTTCACATCATTTTACCAAGTCAAGTCTCCACCCTGGCGAGTTACAGCCAATTAATGTGCCACACACACACATATAGTGTGGTGACATCAAGACCCAGGGTGAGCTTAATTACTTTTTTCAGAAGGCGAGAACTCAACCCAAGTTTGCTTATTTTTAGGGTGGATCAGTGTGTGTTCTCTGTAAGTTCTGCTGTAAGACTTCTCCTATAGACATCTGGTTGTCCCTTGTGAGAACACAATGCTAGTCCAAGCGGACCTCTGGCCTGATCCAGCACTGCTGTCCTTGGGTTCTATTAATGTAAGGTTTCTCATGTGAGTTCTTTAACAGCTATCCTGTCTATCTATGTTAGCTAGACTTCCACAACAAATTGATCACTGTAGACTGAATTTGACCATGTTCACATGGGCATTTTTTTTTCAGCCTTTCATTTGTTTCACTTCTCCTAATCAGATAAGCTCCTTACCAATAGTCGGATCCTATACATATCCAGTACCATCTTTTGGGAAAACTGCAAGGTTCCATCCCCTCCCAGGGTTTGGGGCCGCACATTCCATCTAGTAAGGAATTTGCTAAGATTAGAATAGATTTTTAAAATATCACTGGCTAGAAGTGAGGGAAGTGTCTGTATTCTGGAAATAAGGTCGTTTTGAGTGGGTATGATACTGTAATTCACCAATGGAGAATTTGTGGCCCTCTAGTTGTTGCTGCAATCCAGTTCCCATCAGCCTCAGCTAGAGAAGAGAAGCTATTTTTTGCTATGCATTCTAATGCATAGGAACTGAAACACAGTTATCTTGTTAAAATTGCACTTTTGTCAAGTGGTTCTTCAACCAAATGATGTGTACAAAATGAGCATATAACATACAGAAATACATTACGTTGGAGGAAGTGCTGGTTTTCCGTTAGCCCTTTAAAAAATAATGAAAAGGAACTGAACTAAAGACTAGACAATGGACAAGCTCCGTGAAACTGAAATTGATAGTTTTCCCCATCCCTAGCCCAAACCAGTGCAGCCGATGGTCAGGATGGTGGGAATCATATTCCAGAAACTTCAGGAGAACTGCAGATTCTCCTCCCCTTCTATGGTTTCTGCTAAAATTATAGCTCTGATTGTTACTGCAAGTTTGCTTTTTGAGCTGATGCATTATGAATTCCTGTGAAGTGTGTGTGTTTGCAGTAGCGAGGGCGGCGGGGGGGGGGGGGAGAGAGAAATGCCCATTAGCAATGTATCCATTACCCCAAGCTTCTTATATTTCTCTTGTAATCTCCTTTGGTTTATTCTGGTAAAACCTGACAGCTACACATGTCTGACATTCATTGCAGTCCAGTTCCCGAAGGAGGTTTTGGGTTTTTTTGACAGATGAAGGCTTACTTACTGTTGAAAGGAAACAAAAAACAAAGCAAATCTGAAAAGAAAGTCCTAGTTAATGCAGGAGAAGGGCACTGGGTTTTGTTTGTTTGTTTTAGCAAAGATTATGGGTTTAGAGATAAAAACATTTCATACTGCAACAGGAGGAGGAAAAATATCCAGACTTTTACAGATGAAAATAGGGACCATTGTGTACTGCTAACACCCTAGTTTTTCACATAACTGATTCCTCTATGGGATCATCCATTTCACACTGTGGAATAATATTCTTCACCTTCTCTATTCATCAGCTGAACAGTAATTATTTAGGGGTAGACAATGCAGTGCCCCCTAACCATCGTTTCTGACCATTGATCATGATGACTGACACTGATGGCTGAGACTGACTGATGGGAGTTGGCATTCTTTCACAATTTTGATGGCTTTAGAATAGGATTATACAAATTTATAGAGAATAGGGCTTTCAAGGGCCACATAGTAAAATTACTATTATTATTATGGAATAGGATGTCCCTATTTTCTTCAGAGGAATGTTGAAGGGTATGAATCAGAGTTTTGAGGGGGGAAATGGCCTCTATTTTATGGGAGGGGGGCAAGTTTTGTGTGGAAAAACAATTATGTGGTTTGGAAGATACGAAGAGAGAGATGATGTGTTCTTTAGAATCATAGTGGACGCAAATCCCCAAATTTCACGTGGGGTGGCAATCTTTATAGTGCAGGCTCTGAAACTCAGGGCTACTCTGACTGGGTAGTGTGTGCTAGACCTGGACCTGTTTTAATTCTTTTTTATTAGTTTTTCAACCCAATGTGCCGAGACTATTTTGGGGCCATTTTATGTTTTATATACATCCGCATTTTAGATTCTTGGGGTTGGCAACCAAATCTTTACATTATTGTATTGTTGTTTTATTGCTATGGCCAATGGCTGATCCAAATAAAGATTCATTCATTCATTCATTCATAGAATTGCAGAATTGTAGACCCCCAAGGCTCATCTAGCAGGAAAATCAGCTAAAGCATCCATGACAGATGGATCCATGTTGATTAAGGGCAACTGAATGACCTTTTTTTATGGGGGCTCTGATGTGGTAGGGGTAGTGGATTTGCTTATTTGTAGGAATGCCTGCTGTTTCTTGGGGCAGCACTCCCTACACTTGATCTTCTTATGATATCCTCACAATATTGACCTTATTGACAAAAATATAATTAGAGCATAAGCAGAAGAAACAATAATGCAGTGAGAGAATTTTGGGAAGCGAAGAAATGTCATATTGATTTGACTCAAGCCTGCAAAACCCATTTGATTTCAGCTGCCAAGTTTGACTGGAGGGACCAGAAAAGGCCTTTAGATGCTCATAACCAGTGGAGCATTCTACTGATCTGGTCTTCTGCTGAACCACTGCAACATTCTGGGCCTTTTTGTTTTGCTGCTCAGTTTTTGCCTGCGTTCTGTGCCGAAGGCAGAAGCCAAATGACAATAGCAGATGTTGGCCTGCCTTGCCTTTAATTTTGCCTCTGGAAATAGCACTTAGACTGGAGCTCCAGCTGGCACTGATTGATGTGCTGCCCAATTGGCACTCGTTCCATACAGGCACAAGTGGCTGAGCTGTGAAACTTACAGGCTTAGATTTTATAGGAAGGCACTCAGTCACTGTAATTGTTTGTCTGTTCCCTATAATTTACAGCAGGCGAAGCGGTGATAAAACACTAGCTGGTTTTAGGTGAGCATGAGTGGTTTCATACCATCTTCCTCCTTCTTTTGATTTCTGTTAACGTGACCTTAGCTATTCAGCTAAAAGTTACTGAAAGTTGCTTTTCCTTTCTTCCTGCTTTTGTGAGTGCAAATGATGTTCTTTCTGCAGTAAATAATCAGGTGTATAGTTTACACTCTTGGTGCCATGCAAGACATGCAACAATGTTTGTAAGAACAGGAACATTGCTGCCTGACGACAGCACACTTAAGATCTTGGAACAAGAGGTTTTGCGCGTCGAGGTCCCCAAGTCACCCCCCAAAGAAAAACACTATTGACACTTAATTTTTGTTTAAGGTTTTTGGCATAATTTTGGGCACAACTTTATTCAAATTACAGCAATGTGAGTGGTTGCTTAGGCATTGGTAGCACTAACTGACCCCGCATGGGGACAGCTCAGACATTCGCACCCCCCACGAAGTCAGAAAGGGTAAGTCACCTGGGGAGAGAGACGGGACTGGGAACCATGCCTCACCTCTCCCCAGAATGCTCCCAGGGGCTCTTGCGTGGCCCTAGCCCCTTGCCAGGGGGTTTCAGACAAAAGCATAGGGAGCCCCTGGGTTCCTTTAATGGAAAGCCCTTGCAGCAGCAGCAGTATTTTGGAGGGGCAGGCACAGCCAAATCCATACCCCTCCACCAACCAATTCCCGGACCAATGCCTAACCGCAACCTTACAAGTTGTGACGATTTGCTACACAGTAGGCAAAATCAAATGGCACACACTAATCAGCCAAATGGACAAAATTCCTACCGGGCCCCTGCCCCAAAACAGACGACCCCATGACAGGCATAGCAAGGTCAAGCAAACAGCCTAAAATTAGGGAAGGGAGGGCGGGTGATCCGAAGCACGCAGTGAAAAGAGGAAGTTCGTCACTGTGTGCATTGCATTTAACAAATAGGGCTGTCAATCAATAAATGGCAACATGTAAATCTCCCCAGTAACAGCCCGCCCCTGCTTAAAGATGGCCAAACTCTTTTGCCCAGCAACAGTGAGGTGTCTTGTCATCCCCAACCGCAACCCGTGCTCTCCATGAGGGAGAACACGCTTTATCAATATTAGCACAGAGTCACCACTTAAATTGGGCAAACCAGGTTCATAGTTCCTTCTGACTGTGGGTGCTGCATTTTTACCCAATATGTTCTAATTGTCGGATTCTTAAGCCTTATCAGAGGAAACTGGCCACTCTCCAGGCACTCGGCTTAAGCTCCTTGTTGACCTCCCCGTCTGCGTCTCCCGGCAGGATCAGGCTAGGTCACTATCGGCGATCCTCCTCAAGCGTGAGAAGAACACACCACTCTTCCCTCCTCCCTGCCTCCCCCAGGGAGGGGAAAGAGACAGACAGAAATGTATTTACATGTCTTTATTTCTGTCCTTGCAGCAGTACAGAGAAACGCGTCTGTACTCATCAGACTCCAACAGTAGAGAGATTAACTCCACCCCTGTACTTCCAGTACAGGTCAGATGACACTCTGAGCTAACATCCGGTGCTCAGTACAGTGAATAGACTGCCCCTTTGTTCCCATGGTACGGTCCCAAACATCAACATCCTGTTTTGCATTCCAGCAACTTGCAGCTCGCTCTCGCATTGCTGCTTTTCCGTAACACTAATAATACATATACAAAATGGCATGAAAGTTGAAGGTTGTATCCAACACAGTCAGCACAAGGATTCACACTTGTGAAATGAACCATTCTCTGCTTATTCTCCAAATCTGTTCTAGGGGTTCCCTCAACCCTCCAGAACAAATTTGTTTTTTTTTTTTTATAAAATTTTTATTGGTTTTACAGAGTTTTTTTAACAAACAAACAAACACTTAAAAAGACAAACATACACGTATAGTTTCAAACATATTTTCATAAACCTCTTTTCTTGGACTTCCCCATACCCCCCCTTTCTGCATCCCAATGTCCATAATCTCGTAGCAACTCCCAATTATTACTTTCCAACCTCTGTCATCTTAGTCCTCTTTATATTCTGACCTTGTATCCCTGTACCCCTTTATTTCTGAAAACCACAACATTTTAACATTCATTAAGTTTATAGTAGTCCTTAAGATAACTTTTAAATTTTCTCCATTCTTCTTCCACCGTCTCTTTTCGTTGGTCACGGATTCTGCCTGTCATCTCGGCCAATGTCATATAGTCCATCACTTTCATCTGCCATTCTTCCAGAGTAGGTAAATCTTGTGTCTTCCAATACTTTGCGATGAGTATTCTTGCTGCTGTTGTAGCGTACATGAAAAAAGTTCTATCCTTCTTTGTCACCAGTTGGCCGACAATGCCCAAGAGAAAGGCCTCTGGTTTTTTAGAAAAAGTACATTTAAGTACCTTTTTCATTTCATTATAGATCGTTTCCCAGAAGGCCTTAATCTTCGGGCATGTCCACCAAAGGTGGTAGAAGGTACCTTCAGACTCTTTACACTTCCAACATTTGTTATCGGGCAAATGATAGATTTTTGCCAGCTTGACTGGGGTCATGTACCACCTATAAACCATTTTCATAATGTTTTCCTTTAAGGCATTACATGCCGTAAATTTAATGCCGGTGTTCCATAACCATTCCCAGTCAGCTGACATAATGTTATGTCCAACATCCTGTGCCCACTTAATCATAACCGATTTAACTGTTTCATCCTGTGTACTCCATTTCAGCAACAAGTTATACATTCTAGATAAATTTTTAGTATTGGGTTCTAACAGTTCGGTTTCTAGTTTTGATTTTTCCACCTGGAAACCAATTTTCCTGTCCTGTTTGTAGAATTCCATTATTTGACGATATTGAAACCAATTTTGTACTTTATGTTTCAATTTCTCATGACTTTGTAGTTTGAACTTATCTCCATCCTGTTCTAAAATTTCCCAATACTTCGGCCATCCGACCTCCATATTGAGTTTCTTCACTGCTTTAGCCTCCACTGGTGAGACCCATCTAGGGGTTTTATTTTCCAATAGATCCTTATATCTTATCCAAACATTAAACAATGCTTTTCTGACAATGTGATTTTTAAAGGCACTATTAACTTTGTCATACCATAGATATGCATGCCAACCAAAAGCATTATTAAAACCTTCCAGATCCAAAATGTCCGTGTTCTCGAGGAGCATCCATTCTTTCAGCCAGCAGAAAGCTGCTGCCTCATAGTACAATTTTAAGTCCGGCAGGGCAAAACCCCCTCTTTCTTTATCATCTGTCAATATTCTAAATTTAATTCTGGGCTTTTTGCCCTGCCAGACAAATTTCGAAATATCTTTCTGCCACCTCTTGAAGCACCTCTTGAAGCACCTCCAGAACAAATTTGGGGAGGGTATGAGGGGGAATGAGAAGTCCTGTTGAACAAATAGAAATCCTTGTGCTGATGGGACAAGGTAGTTGAATACCACCCTAAATACACAATAAGAATAATAAAATGTACTGTATCTAAGAACCCCATCATGGTGACAACAACCTGTATAGGTGTAAAATATCAATGCACAGCTGTTTTCAAGGTATTGGACTGTGAGCTTCCAGGGGACTGCAGTATGGGGAAGAAAGTGGAGGAATCGGACAATGGCAGTGCCAATTCCCTCTTAAACATTTTGTCAAGGAGCCAAAGGTAATTCAACCATAATGTCACAAAATAGCAAACAAGCTTTCAAGTCCTAAGAAATCTTCATTAGGCTGGATGTTACTCCTGTAGTGTGTTTTTAGCTTGTAGACTACAGTGATACCTCGGGGTAAGTATTTAATTCGTTCCGGAGGTCTGTTCTTAACCTGAAACTGTTCTTAACCTGAAGCACCACTTCAGCTAATGGGGCCTCCCACTGCTGCCGTGCCGCCGGAGCACAATATCTGTTCTCATCCTGAAGCAAAGTTCTTAACCCGAGGTACTATTTCTGGGTTTGTGGAGTCTTTAACCTGAAGCGTATGTAACCTGAAGCGTATGTAACCCGAGGTACCACTGTAATGAAGAATTCTGGGAAATTCAAAGCTTGCATACTATTTTGTGGCATCTTGCTTGACCAGGTATTACCCTAATGCATATTTTATACAGTCGTACCTTGGTTCTGGAATGCCTTGTGACCTGAATGTTTTGGCTCCTGAACACCGCAAACCCAGAAGTGAGTGTTCCGGTTTGCAAACGCTTTTTGGAAGCCAAACGTCCTACGCGGCTTCCACGGCTTCTGATTGAATGCATGAAGCTCCTGCAGCCAATTGGTAGCCGCACCTTGGTTTTCAAACGTTTTCTGAAGTCGGACTGACTTCCGGAACAGATTCCATTTGAGAACCAACGTATGACCATACTTATTCTAATGTCATAACCTTCCAACATTTCTCCGCAGAAAATAGGGATGTCCCATTCCACAAGGATAATTTTACTATTTATACTCCACACATCTTACTGGGTTGTCCCAGCCACCCTGGTCAGCTTCCAACATATATAAAAACATAATGAAATATGAAACATTAAAAAACAACTTCCCTATACCGGATTGCCTTCAAACAGCTTGGGGGTTGGATAATTCCATACCCTCCAACATTTTTCCAATGAAAATAGGGACACCCTAAGGAAAAGTGGGACATTCCAGGATCAAAACAGAAACTGGGATGGCTTCTCTAAATCAGGGATGTCCCTGGAAAATAGGGACACTTGGAGGATCTGTAATGTTGTCCAAAAGGGCCCCAGGGCATGATTTAGGTTTGATGAGGCCCTAAGCTACTGAAGGTAATGGGGCCCTTTATATGTGATATTTTAGGGAGCAGACTAGCAGGCGATGCCCATTACTTGCATAATAGTACACAACACAACACAAAACACTGTTGCTGTATGTAGGTTTTGTTTTATTTCTTTTTTATCTTATATTTTGGAAATGTGCATCCAGGTTTTTTTCCCTTTAATTTTTTTTGGGGGGGGCCAAGAGAGTGGGGCCATAAGCTATAGCTTGTTATCTTATATGTAAATCCGGCAATGACAGGGCCCCCTTGTTGTGTGTGTGTGAGTGAGAGAGAGCCTTGGTTTGGAGGAGAATCATAGCATTATGTAGAAGAGAATAAAGGTAAAGGTACCCCTGACCATTAGGTTCAGTCGTGGCCAACTCTGGGGTTGTGGCGCTCATCTCGCTTTACTGGCCGAGGGAGCTGGCGTATAGTTTCCGGATCATGTGGCCAGCAGGACTAAGCCGCTTCTGGCGAACCAGAGCAGCGCACGGAAACACCGTTTACCTTCCTGCCGGAGCGGTACCTATTTATCTACTTGCACTTTGACGTGCTTTCGAACTGCTAGGTTGGCAGGAGCAGGGACCGGGCAACGGGAGCTCACCCCGTCGCAGGGATTCAAACCGCCGACCTTCTGATCAGCAACAAGAGCATTTTTATTAGAAGAAGTCACCAGTGAGAAACAAAAAGGAAACTGTCACTTTGCGTTGTCACGTTCTCTATAGAAACAGATTGTATGAATTCAGTAAGTTCAGATACCTGCTAAGAGATATCCAGTGACCTGTCAGAGCACAGGGTTGAAATGGCTAGTTCATTGGAAAAGGTATGAACGGATGTAGCTGCCTAATCCTGTGTCAGATCAATGGGCTGCCTAGATCAATACTGTGTACTCTGACTGGTAGTTGCTCTTCAGGGTTCCAGGGAGAAGTAGTTCCTAATACATGGTGTCTGAGATTTTTCTTTAAACTGAGATGCTGAAGAATGTGGATGTAGTCTACCACTGATCAACGACCTCTCCCCCCAAATAGCACTCCTTGCACCCCAGATGCATGACCAAAGCTGGGATCTGGAAGGAAACAATGGGCTCATTATTCCTGTCCCTGATCTATGGGGAATACCAGACAACGCAAAGCACAAAATTCCCCAGTATCGATTGGTCTCACCTAATAACCCAACTGAGCTCGCTGTCAATCCTTCCAGTTAATTAAAGGCCACAAGACCTTGAGTTGAATCTTGTAAGCTTCAGTGCGTGCTTCCTCAGAGGCCCATACGTCTCCATAGCAATGACCTCACCTCTGCCTCTATCGGTGTCTGGCCTCCTGTTTCTCGTCACCCTTCATTTCCTCAGATCAATTCCAGTTCCCGCTCCTTCGATGGCCAGCTGGTAGGGACAAGGAACTTAGATCAGCGCTTGTTAGTGAGGGAGGAGGCTTGTTTCTCTTGGCGCTGGCTACTTGAGTTTGCGTTGGAGGGAAGGAAACTGTCTCACGTTGAGGTGGAATGTTTGAGAGTCTGAATTTTTGTCCCCCATGTCTCAGGTGCAAATGGGGAACGGGTCTGTTTTGGCTTCCTGTTCAATTTGATCCTTTCTGGTCTGAACATTCCACCCCGAAATATACAGTGGTACCTCAGGTTACAGACGCTTCAGGGTACAGATGTTTCAGGTTACAGATGCTTTAGGTTACAGACTCCTCTAACCCAGAAATAGTACCTCAGATTAAGAACTTTGCTTCAGGATGAGAACAGAAATCGTGCTCTGGCGGCGCAGCGGCAGCAGGAGCCCCTATTAACCAAAGTGATACCTCAGGTTAAGAACAGTTTCAGGTTAAGAACAGACCTCCAGAACGAATTAAGTTCTTAACCTGATGTACCACTGTACAAACTGAAACATATCTATTCTTTGAAACTCACAGTTCTCCAAATTTTATGGTGTGATTCTCTAACCAGAAACCATGTCCAAAGATGAGTAGATTAGGGGAAAGTATATATATTAGTGGAAGTATATATATTAGTGAAATGAACCTACCAACATGACACTGAGATCCAACACCAAGGACATTCTGGCAGTTCCCTCACTGTGAGATGTGAGGTTACAAGGGAACCAGGCAGAGGGCCTTTTCAGTAGTGGCGCCCACCCTGTGCAACGCCCTCCCATCAGGTGTCAAGGAAATAAAACTAATTGAATTTTAGAAGACATCTGCAGGCATCTCTGTTTAGGGAAGTTTTTAATGTTTGATATTTTATTCTGTTTTTAATCTGTTGGGAGCTGCCCAGAGTGGCTGGGGAAACCCAGCTGGATGGGCGGGGTATAAACAACAACAACAGAGGAAATTACTTGCAAATATATATATATGCAGGCTAGGCAAAATGTTTGTAAGGCCTGAAACAAAACAACAACAACAACGCTGCAAACTGATACAGAAATGCCAAGGACACAGTTTAACATTGGCAAAATAGAAACCGAACTAGGTTTATCCACCCCAAGTCTCAGGGGGACTGTTTATAGGCATGTCACTGGATGACACATCTGCGCACCCATTAAAATGTGCCACAGGAAACCGGAGTTGTCATATAGTCCATGCTTGTAATGCAGAATGATGGCATCTGCAGAAAGAGCTATTCTTGAACACTTACATGTGGTAAGGGCAGGGATAGAAGGGTCAGGCTGGGGAGGCAGTCTCCACCATTCCTCCTCTGACAGCATCGAGCTTGGGGGGAAGGTTGTGTAAATGAAGTAGGCATTCCACCTTCCATCAAATACCCACTGGACTCATAGGGCTGAAACTTAATCCTCAGTGGGGTAAAAGCCTAGCTTCATATGGTACATGGGAACACTAATTGCTCAGTGCACTTCTAGAAAAGAAAAAAAAAGTTTTTTTATTCAAAATTAAAACAAGACATATTATCCAAAAACATATCATCCTTGTCCCCCCCCCCATTTTTCCTCCCTCCCACACAAACCCCACCCACCCCCACCCCCCGACTTCCCTCAGTTCCAGTCTTTGGTTTATCTGAGACTGCTGTTTTCTGCATGTTACAAAGTTGTATAGATCCCCAAACTATTTAGCTGATTATTATCAATAAAAAGTTTGTGAATGTTTATTCAAAACCTGCCAAGGAGTCCAGTTCGCTTTGTTGCGTCTTCAAATACTTTATAAAGGGTTCCCATTCATCCTTAAAGTCACAGTTATCCTTGTCCCGTAGCTTATATGTCAGTTTTGCATAGTCCGTCAATTTTTCTTGCCATGATTCCTTAGTTGGGGTTTCTTCAGTCTTCCATCCTTGTACTACCAGAACTCTTGTGGCTGTTGTCGTATACATGAATATGTTTTTCAGCTTTTTTGGCAGGTCTTGCCTTACAATCCCCAACAAAAATGCCTCGGGTTTTTTTAAACAAATGTTAAATGGAGCCTTTTCTTCAATTCATTATATATCATTTCCCAATTTTTTTTAAAAAAAATACATAACAATCCCACCACATATGATAAAAATGTCTCTTCCTTTTCCTTACACTTCCAACATATATTTGAACTAGTTTTGTACATTTTCCCTAACTGCACTGGTGTTGTGTACCATCTAAGAAAACTCTTTTTCAATGAGGAAAAGACTGGAAGGAAAATCTATGGAAATAAGTGTGTTTGTGTGTGGAAAGCCTGTGCTCAGCTGGTGTTCCATTTGGGGTGTTTTATGATGCTTTCTTGCTATTTGCAATTGATATGTCGCCGCCTGTTGCTGTGCCTTCTTCCTGCCCGGGTGAGTCATCAGGCAAGCATGTTGTCTGCTTTGGCGATTGATCCCATTCTTAAGGATTGCCTTGCAGCCAAAGGAGGTCAGTGGACAGGGCTGTAAACAGTCCTATAAAATACATGGAAATTCTGAGGGTGACCTCATCTAGACATCCGAAAGGCACTTGGAAATAAGTGAAAAAGTGACCTGCCACCCTATAGAGGCAGGTCTTTCTCGTCTTCTTCCACCGTACCCGCTTCCTGACTGCTAATGCATATTGATAAAGACTGATAAAGGACTCTCCCTCCTTGGAGGTTTTTAAGCAGAGGTTAGATGGCTATCTGTCATGGATGCTTTAGCTGCGATAACTGCATTTCAGGATTAGTTGACCCTCGGGGTCCTTTCCAACTCTGATTCCATGATTCTATGACTTCATGAGTTCAGGCATAGAATCATAGAATTGTAGAGTTGGACGGGACCCTGTGACTCATCATCCAACTCCCTGCAATGCAGGAATATGCAGCTGTTGCATACAGAGGTTGAACCTGCAACCTTGTTATCAGCACCATGCTCTAACCGACTAAGCTATCCAGGTCATGTGCAAGACATCAATACTACAGTGGTACCTTGGTTTACGAACTTAATCTGTTCCGGAAGTCCGTTCTTAAACCAAAGCATTCTTAAACCAAGGCATACTTTCCCATAGCAGCGGGGGACTCAATTTACAAACGGAACACACTCAACAGGAAGTGAAACATGTTCTGCTTCCAAGGCAAAGTTCACAACCAAAACACCTATTTCTGGGTTTGCAGCATTCTTAATCCAAGTTGTTCATAAACTAAGCTGTTCTTAAACCAAGGTACCACTGTACTCATGCTTCAAGGCAGAACTCAACTCGGGGACAGGCATGGCTACCAGATACTCTGGATGGCAGTAACAGGGTTGTGATGTTACAGATAGGTAGCCGTGTTGGTCTGCCATAGTCAAAATAAAAAAAATTCCTTCCAGTAGCACCTTAAAGACCAACTAAGTTAGTTCTTGGTATGAGCTTTCATGTGCATGCACACTTCTTCAGATACACAGGGTTGTGATACACAGGGTTGTGATGGCCTGAGTTTGCCTTCCATCCCCAAGCATTTTCCATACACACTGAAGGGGTACAGGCCATTTATTTGTTTGTTTAAAACATCATCTTCTTTTTTTCTAACTCTGCTCTTCAGCCAAAAAAGGGCTCTCAGAGCTGCTTACAGATCACAAAAAAGGAAGACCACCCAGAGACATACTGTCTAAAAAAAAGGCATGGCTCAAAAGGGAACTGGATTGGGAGGGAAGAGGTGTTCTGATAGTGACTATCTGGAATGGAAATATTTCCTGGAAAAGAAGAGCCAAATATTTGTGGTCTTCCAAGGCAGCTTGTGGAGAAATTGTGTTAACACCAGCCCTCCTATTTAGCCGATGAACTGAGTGGCTGATGTATCTGAATGTAGTGCTCAGCAGTTGAGTTGCCCATTGACTAAAAGCTTGTCCCTTGGTAAACTTTGTGTAAGCTGTACACTTATTTTGAACCCATTTTCTGTCACACCATGACACTCGCTCTCCTACTCCACCCTCGCTCCATGCCGCAGGCACAATACATCATGCTGGGCTGGAAACCCATTTGGAACTCTTTCAGAGCGTACAGCCACATTTTCCTTAATGCTCGCCTTGGCTCAGCAGTCCCCATCCTTTTCAACCGTGGCCCTGGCCTGGTGGAATGCTCTCTCACAAGAGACCAGGGCCCTGCAAGATTTGATATCCTTCCACAGGGCCTGCAAGATGGAGCTATTCCACCAGCCTTTGGTCAGGGTTCAGTCTGACTCATTTTCTCTTTGCATAAGAACAAGCATGAAGGAGGTTTCCCAGCCCACGCACAGGTCCTTATAATATCAGTGGAAACAGTTGGTCCTGGCGAGTATTAACCGCTTTCAATTTTAACCTGAGGGTTGTCATTTGTCCAGTTTTAACTTTAACTTTAATTTATTTGAATTAATTTGGGATGCATTTTAATCAATTGATTGCTTGTTTTATGCATATTGTATTATTTATATGATGTCAGCTGCTCTGAGCCCAGCTATGGCCAAGGAGGGCAGGATACAAATAAAAAATTATTATTATTATTGCCTTCTCTGTGTCCACTTTTTGATCATAAGTTCCTGAGGGTAGTGGCCTTCCTTCCTTCCTGTCTTTACTCTGTAAAGGGCCATCCACATTCAGGGTATTCCTGAATTCTCCTCGAATTTGAAGATCTATTTGACGGTGTCCTCTATATGATGGCGTCCTCTATTTCAGGAGTGGGGAGCCCTTGTTGTTGCACTGTAAGTCCCATCATCATATCTGACCATAGGAGCCAATTCCTAGGGGCTGCGGGGGCTTCGGCCACCACAATAAAATATTTGAGGGGGCCAGAGACCCGCCCTCAAAGTTGATGGGCACTCCCAATCAAATTGTGTGCGCGCGCTGCATCATATGATTATTATGTGGGGTAGGGCTTACCTGGGCCCCCACAATATTTTATTCAAGTTGGCACCCCTGCCCTGGACCATTAGCCATACCGGTTAGGGTTGATGAGAGCTGGAGTCTCCCCACCCTAAGGTGTTTGAAGGCCATTCCAGTCTATGTTCTGTTGAAAGTACCAGAAGAGTGGAGAAGAGGGCCCTTGAGTTTGTCTATCAATAGCACCTGGACAGCAGATTGATCCAGTGCATGCCACCTGGTCACAGTTGCCCCCCCCCCCAACCATAATGAGATGCATTATATTTCTATCATATTCATTCTTTCTAAATTTTCATCTATACATATAAATCAGCATATTCCTTGCAAATTTTGTCATCATTTTTGGGGGGATGAATTTCCTCTTTTCTCTCAATGTGTAATTGGCCAATCTGCTAATTATAATAATCAAGTGATAACCTTCACCCCATAGGGAAAAGCAGGTGAATGTCAGATCCCACTAAGCAGACGTTCTAATAAATACAGCTCTGTGTTCTGGACATTTCTTGACAATGTGGCAAAAGTGCCATTTCGCCCCTCACATTTGCGGAAATGCGGTTAAGAGCAGCCTGCTGTGCAGCTTCGAGCTGGATTCATCCACCCACGGTAACTTGGTGCAATTGGTTGATGTTTCCCATATGCTAACAAAATGCCTACAGCTGTTGGGATAATAGAAGTGATTTATCAGCAGCAGCTTCCAAAGCATCCGGCTGGCCCATTTAATAATGGCTTTCCTGGTCTAGGAGATACCTGTAGCCAGCAAATCTGTCTTGGTGCCAGGGTTATTATTATTTTTTTAAAAAAAGTTATTTGGATAACTTTTGTGTTGAGCAAAGGCTCTTTGCAAAGACAGAGAAAAAGGAGAGAAAGAAAGATGAACCCTATTGACAAAATAAAAAATTCCTTCCAGTAGCACCTTCAAGACCAACTAAGTTAGTTCTTGGTATGAGCTTTCGTGTGCATGCACACTTCTTCAGATACCTGCACACGAAAGCTCATACCAAGAACTAACTTAGTTGGTCTTTAAGGTGCTACTGGAAGGATTTTTTTATTTTGACTATGGCAGACCAACACGGCTACCTATCTGTAACTGGAACCTATTGACAAAGAGAGCACAGGGATTATGGGGAAGTGATGGTGTCACAATGGCAAGACAGGGACAGTCAATTCATAGAATCATCTAGCCTGTTCCTTTCATGGCTACTCGTTAAAGCCTCAGGAAATAAATTGGGATCCCTGGAAATAGATGGTGTTGTTGGTTCACAACGTCCACTGTGGAGGCTGATTTTTTTAGGGAAACAGGGGGAATGCCACACCGATCACTGTGGTCCACTTTCCTTCCTTCTTCTTTGCAACCTGTTCAGGAGGTAGCACTGCCTGTCAGCTTCCTGCTTCTTCGTCTCCATGATTTTCACTGATTTTCCATTGTTCATTAAATAACTCTGCTTGGTCCATTTTCACCGTTATTCAGAAATTAGCCTTTGCTCTAGGGAAAAACAGCTTAATGTTTTCATACGTGCTTAGCTGGGAGGAAGCAGAAAGAGAGATCTGGAGACACAATTGCAAAACATAAAAAAAGTTGCAGCTGTTGAAAGAATATAACAGCATTAAAATCAGATCAGAGTCTCTGTTGCACGTTCTCTAGCAATTAACAACCAGGCAGAATGCACCTAAATTCTCTGACATCCATAGCAGAGGTACACTTATTTCAAATGTAGATGGTTCCTGGCCAATACAAACAAGCTTGCTACGTGTAGGGTAACATATATAGTATGCTAGCAGTGGCAATGTTATGGACAATGGTATAGATTGCTTTTGGGAACCCGGTACAGTTCTAACTGCCAGGACTCAGCTATACCGCTGCAAATAAAATGTTTTAAGTGCAATATACAATGTGACACTAGATGGCGATGGTGAGCCTTATGGAAAATTCAATGTATTTTTTAAAACGCTTCTTTAAAAAGTTCATTTTCAAAGCAGTTTTTATGTTTCTAGATTCCACCCCAATGAGATTTCATTTTTAAAATGATTTGGGAGAATTTTTCAATTTTAAGTTCTGAAAATTTGTGATTCTGGAGATTGATATGTTTTTATTTATTCTTGGGTTGTCTTGTTTTTATGGCAATTTATATTTTAATATCCCTTTGTTGCAAAGTTTAAAATTCTGACTGCAAGAAGGAGAATGAGTGTTATGGTGCAGTAATTCAGCTCCCGCAGATGGTATGCTCTGAAAACCTCCAGAATGAACCTTTGTCTCCAGAATGGGCCCCATTACGTGATTACCCCTAACCTGCTGCTAATATTAGAGGCAGCAGGTTTATTAATTTCGATTGCTGGGAATCACATGCAGGAGAGAGCACTTTTTGGACTCCTGGCCTTGTGAGCTTCCCAAAGGCATCTGATTGGCCACTGTGATAATAGGATGCTTGATTAGATGGGTCAAAGTTCCCATTTAGAGGCTGGAATAATTACTTTATTTTTAATGTAAATCTTTTGTTCCCCTTTTTCTTCTCAGATGTGCTGTGTCCCAGTGTCCACGTAGAAGGAGACAGGTTCAAGCACACCAATGGAGAAACTGATGATATTCCAGGTAATGAGATCCTATCTGCAATATGCTTCGGGTTGGGAATCTCAGTTTCCATCTTCAGCTGGCCATTGAGAAGTAACCAAATACACTATAGAGCCAGTTAAGGGAGTCCAGATCCCCAGGTGGAACATTTGAAGATTTTCAAGAGAAGCTAAAAGGGTTTCAACAGGAGATATAACACAGTGGAAGAAGTAAGTCTGTGAATAACAAGCACACAGAAAATAGAGACTTCTGGGCCACATTACACTTGGGGCACAGGTGGTGCTGTGGTCTAAACCTCTTGGGCTTGCCGATTGGAAGGTCAGCAGTTCGAATCCCTGTGACATAGTGAGCTCCCATTGCTCTGTCCCAGCTCCTGCCAACCTAGCAGTTTGAAAGGACACCAGTGCAAGTAGATAAATACGTACCGCTGTGGTGGGAAGGTAAACGGCATTTCTGTGCGCTCTGGTTATCGTCACGGTGTTACGTAGCGCCAGAAGTGGTTTAGTCATGCTGGCCACATGACTAAGAAAGCTGTCTGTGGATAAATGCCAATGCCCTCAGCCTGAAAGTGTGATGAGCGCCACAACCCCATAGTCATCTTTGACTGGACCATCCAGGGGTCCTTTACCTTTTTACCTTTTTACACTTGGCCATGACTGCCTGGTTCTGTCCTTGAGGACAGGGTCTCCCAACCCAAATTACTAACATGGGACCCTATTTTGGAGCTTTATCCGATTGCCTCTCAGTCTAGACTGGGGACCATTGTGATATATAGATGATATCGATATATAGATATAGATATAGATATAGATATAGATATAGATATAGATGATATATCCACTTGAAACCCCTAGGTCCTTTTTTCGAATGCAAATTTCAGGTGTGGGCTTCCTATTCCAGAACATAACCATTGCTGGAACTAATATTTAAAGACCCCTCTCCCCATGCAGTTTGTCAGATGTATGAATCCTTAGTTGTCAGATGATTGAATGCACGTAGTTATGCATCAGTTATGGGGAACACGTGTGTCTCCAGACTATATTTCCCATCATCCTTGGCAATTGGCCATGAGGCTGATGGGAGTTTGAGTTCAACAACATATGGAAGGCCATAGGTTCCCTATCTCTGCTGTACAGGGGGGGGGGATATATTTAAAGGCCACAAAACCAAAAAAATACAAACTTATTAATTCAAAAGGATGTCAAGTGAGGGGGGGAGCTGTAGGGCTGTGCATTTGGCCCCACACCTAATACTATGTGGCTCCCATTGCCTTGACCCTTACTATCAAATAATTAGCAAGGGTACATCAAAAACAAGGAACATGATGCGTTAGGGATTGTAGGAAAAGACCTGCCAAGGAAGCTGAAAAATATCTTTATGTACGTGACAACGGTGGCAAGAGTCTTAATAGCACAAGGATGGAAGAATGAGGAAATCCCGACTAAAGAACTATGGCAAGAGAAACTGATGGACTACGCAGAATTGGCAAAATTGACACATAAACTACGTGACAAGGCAAGGATAACTGTGATGTTAAAGATGAATGGGAACCTTTTACAAAGTACTTAAAGAAACAACAAAGTGAATTGGACTCCTTGGCAGGCTTTGAATAAACACTCACAAACTTTTTATTGACAATAACCAGTCAGACAAATTAAGGATCTATACAGTCTTGTAACATGCAGAGAATAGTATTTGTAGATAAACCAGAGATTGGAGCTGAGGGAAGTCAGTGGGGGAGGGGAGGGTGGAACATGATGCACACAGACGTCCTTAGAACATGGAACTCCCCATCTCTTAGAGTTCCAGGGTCAATGGGCACATAAACATGTAGGTTTATTGCCTCACACACCCATGCCTATGTGTGGATAATGAAGAAGACATCTATAATCCAGATCAGGGTCAGAGGAATGGTCTTGTGCCCTTTTACTCATCTGCATGCATAAGGTGTTCAGGGGCTATTTTCTGCCAAGAAATGTTCACAAGGACCATAAGGACCATAACTCAGTGATGGAGCAACTACTTTGCATGAGAAGGTCCAAAGTTCAATTCTGCACACGTAGAGGTGGGCAGGATCTCTGTCTCTAGTACCCTGTGAGCCAGTGTGGACAACACTGAGCTAGGTGGAACAATGTCCTGCTTGGTATAAAATGTCTTCATATATTCCTGTCCTATGTGTAGGCATTATTTGTGCTAGCCATTCACACAACCATGCTAGTTTTGCTATGCTAGTGTAGCATCCACAGTCAGTTTTCTCAGAGGGTTTTCTTTTCCCACGTATTTGGTAAAAGAGTTGATAGATTTTAGCCTACAATTAAAACTGGGGATTCATTTTGCTCTGTAGAAATTAGAGGGATTTCTCTCTTTTTTTTTTTAAAAAAAAAAGATATTTATTAAAGTTTTTAAGATATTACAATAAAAATGAGGGGGGGAAATACAAGAAAAAAATACAAAATAAAAGTACAAGAAAAAAATACAAAATAAAAACAGTTAAAAACACCTTAATTTTCCATTGCATATTTTTCTTACACTTATTTCCCCAGACCTCCTCATACCTCCCTTTTTTGTATTCCACTTCAATTTGTTAGTTCAGCAAATCCTTACCATTAAGCTTTTACCCATTTATAAACCTTTTTTCATGTCTCTTAAAGCATTACAGCTGGAAACCACTTCTATCCAACATCATTCTAACATTCATTAATTTTACAATATTTCTGTAGATAGTCAAAATTAGAGGGATTTCTCTGTGCTTCAAAGTATTTTTAAAAAACAAGAAATGGTGTGTGTGTGTGTGTGTGTGTGTTTCACCAAGAGTCTAGTGGGCAGACAATGATTGGTTTACCAATATTTGGCTTTGGCTTAGTCTCAAAGGGCAGTCCCGTAGAGAGCAGATGCAATTTTGGAGATGGTGGTTGCGCAGCAAAGTAAATAAGTTTGTGATTTTTACTGGAGCAGGAGGTTCTGACCTCTCCTCTCGCCGCCTGCATTTTCTGCAAAGCAGAGGAAGAATAATGAAGTTAAAGTGGAGGCAAATGGAGACACATTGTTCTCTGAAGTTTCTTTTATTAGTATTTTTTATTGCGGGCGCATAACTACAGGAGCCCACAAATAGAGAGAGAGAGAGAGACAAAGAGACAGAGAGACAGAGAGAGAGAGGAAAACCGGAACAAGGAGTCTGAGTCAGTGTTAATGACAAAGCATTATGCAGCAACCCTCGGGCAAACTTAACATATTCCTCATGTCTCTGATCCGATGCACAGAAACACCACTAGGGATTTAACAAGCATAGTAATAGCGAGTCGTGACTCAGTCTGAAATCCTGGCTGCAGGTCAATGCCAAGACTGGGGGAAATGGGATGGAAAATAGCTCCCGTGAATTGGTGGGTTTTGCTGTTTCGTCTTGTTATTTTCCATGCAGCATTTATTACCGATGCTCATTTTAAGTAGAAACTTCCATAGAATGTCAGAGGCAACAGAGAGAGGAGTGCTTGGGAGAAGGGAATGCATAGGGATTGTCTTTTACCTCAATTCTGGGGTGACTCACTCAATGGGGTTAGAATTTTTGTTTTATTTTATTTTTTAAATAAAACTTGTTTTGGAAAATCTGTGTGTGTGGGGGGTCCCCTCTTTCTTCTTCCTCTGATAACATCAAAAGCTGGCATGTGCAGAAGCCCTCTGGGAAATCTTACTCTACTCAATAGCTATCGTTTTGCTTCACTTGAAATTTGTAAGATAGGGCCAAGCCTGTCTTAAGCATATGTGGCACCGGGGTGCAAAGATCTGCCTGGTGCACCCCCCCCCCAGTTGCCCAGTCCCAGGCATGCAGGAGGGTGGAGCTGGCTGGCCACCTCAGCATCTTGCTGGCTCAGTTTCCCCCCAACTAGCAGCACAGAGCCGCCCGCAGCAGAAGAGCCCACCGTGGCACTCCAACCAACAGGCGGGCTCTTCCCCGGACTCAACTCTTGGGCCCCGGACTCTCGGCCTGGCACCCCTGAGACCCGGTGCCCGCGTACCCCACACCCCTAGCACCTATGGGTAAGATGGCCCTGGATAGGGCATCTCAGGAGGAACACCCCAATATTTCAGAGGTAAGCTATATACACCCCACTCATTCACGCAGGAATTGCTTGAGGAATGGAACATATGAGTGAAATCTAAGAGTTAGTCCATTGATGTCAGTATGGCGTATTCAGGTACCAGCCTATGTTTATAATCAAAACTGCTTAATCCATCTGGGATTTGCTCTTTTAGGTCTCTGTAGGCGAAGCCATTCCTCCATACATAGATTGCTGGGGCCAGTAGAATATCTGTCAGACATCTATGGGAGGGCCAATGGACCTAACAAGTGTTGTTTAAACTGGCTTTAAGGTTTGGCATACCCTACAATATTTCTCCAATGAAAATAGGATGCCCTATTCTATTATTATTATTATTATTATTATTATTATTATTATTATTATTATTATTTCCCCGCCACTCTAGGCAGCTTGCAACATATATAAAAGCATAATAAAACATCAAATATTAAAAACCTCCCTATACAGGGAGTGTCTTCTAAAGTTTGGATCATTACTTATCTTCTTGTCTTGGGGGTCGCATAACTCCATATATTTCTCTGATGAAAATAGGGGTGTCCTAAGGAAAAGCAGGACATTACAGGATCAAATCAAAAACTGGGATGGCTTCTATAAATCTAGGACTGTCCCTGGAAAATAGGGATACTTGGAGGGTTTGGCAGTATAGGACGATACAGTGCAGGGCTGGAGATGGATATGGTTTGGGGAGAGAACCAGGCTAGGAAGAATTCCATGGGGCATACAGAAAGGTCCAGAGGACTGCATTTGTCTCACATTCCTAAGGTCTCCCACCCCTGAGATATGCTGTCCCCAGATCTTCAGCTTAAAGTAGTGTAGGTCTGCTTTGAAGACTGAAGGCTTTCTTTCCCACTTGACAGATGAACAAGAAAACAATCCATCTGCCTGGGCCTCTGTGCTTATTTATAGCTTGTTGTGGGATGGCCAGGGGCCTTGCACCGAATGCTGCAGGGCCAGTGTGTAAAACCTAATAGCCTACAATTATAGCCAGGGATGGCTGTGATTGCTTGTCAGTGCCTCTCTTTCTGTTGGCCTGTGGTCAGCAGAGGAGCAGATTGGATTCCTAAGATGCCAGTGACTCACCAGCTAATTATAACGTTCTCCAAGGGGCTGTATGTATTTTACGCTGGCAGAGAGGAGCCCGTGGCCCGCTGAGCCTCAAAGGAGAGAGGCACATTAAACCAGCACCGTGCTGCAGCAGACATCAGCTGCCCTGATGGTTGTTCGCCCTCCTCGGAACAACACTAATTCTGCCCTTCCTTTGCACTCTCTGCACTGGGAAGCCCTCAATATTGAAGTCTCGTTAGCTAATCTCCCTCACAAGGCTGATAATCTGCTCATGCATAGCTGCAGGCCTTTGGAATGGATCCTAGGCAAAAGAACACATGTTCAGGAAGAGATATTTCCTGTGAAGCAGCACACATGAAAAAAGGATGACATCCCCGGCCGGTTAACCTCTGTGCAAGGCCCTTTGTTAATCGATAGTTTGAGATCCCCTCCGGCTAGGGTACTTCTCCAGCAGCTTAAATTTGGTACACATAAATACTGCACCCACTGTTTGTTGCATTGCATTTTGGATTGCCTTTATTGCATTTATATCCTCCTTTCCCCCCAGGGAGCTGAAGGTGCCCTGCATGGTTCTCCTCTGTGATGTAGTTTAGGCCAAGAGGCAGTGATTGGCCAAAGCTTACCCAGTGGGTTTCATGGCTGTGTGGGGATTTGAACAATGGTTTTGCAGGCAAGGGCGCATCATGGTGGGGGGATGCTGGGGCAATGGTCCCAGGCACATTTTTCTGGGGGGTGCTCCTTTGCAAGGCTGGGATGATCCCAGCTCCGCAAAGGTGGCTTGAAGCTGGTTGTGCTGGGCCTGGGGGTTAACCAGAGCAATGCAGTTCAGGTCCGGTCCCAAATCCAATGATTCCATGAGGTGTCAGTCCAACAGGGCCAAGGCAGGAAACCAAGTCTGGCATAGGGTAACAGGCAGGTTCCAGCAATGTTGTTCCCGCAACCTGGGGTGGGGTCCGGCAGCCTTTTATCTCTGACGGGGTAACGGCCAGTCCTGATCCCCCAGTGACTCACCTCCCTGTCTCGCCCAAAGGCGAGCACTCCTCCTGCGAGTACTCAGGTCTCTCCTTCTCTCAGACCTGAGTCTCTGCAGCTCGGGAGATGTCGGTGGGTTACTAGACCCAGAGGCCACCTCAGCCTCTCCTGACCCATCTGGTAGTGGAGCAGCTGTAAGTGATGGCCCAGCTGAGGGCAACAAGGTCATCCCCACATCTGGAGCCAGGCCAGGCTCAGGCCCCTGACTCAGCTCAGCTGGTGCTTGTTGCAGGGGAACCTGTGCAAACTGAGGATCTTTAGAATCAAGCCCCAGACTCGGTTCAGATGCCGCCTGAGGCAGAAGATCCTGTGCAGACCGAGACTCCTCCAGTTTCGAGTCTCAGCCCAAGTCCCAGGCCATCACACTGGTGTCACATAAGCAGCAAGAGCTGGGCTGATGCAACAGGCTTCCATTCTTGTCTCTGGCCTGGTCAACTTTTTCCTCTGGCCCTGCACACCTTTGGCATGTGGTTCCTGGATGGCTGCCCATACTAGGATGTGGTCCTCAGGATGAAAATGACACACACACACACACACACACACACACACACACACACACACTTTACCCAATCAGCACTTCTTCTTTCTTTGCAAGCTGAGAAACTTTTGATCCAATCACCCGTTATCATTTTCTCATGAAATGCTCCATCTTTCCTTCTACACCTGGAGGAGCGAGAACGCGTAAATACAACCTGTTGATATACGCTCTCATAGAGTTTCTACAGTGAAGCCAAGCTATTATTTTATATTAGGGCCAGTTGGGAGCTCTTAGAGTCAGGGTAAGTAATATACTGGCTGCACTTTATTAGAGCAGTTGGGGGCCAGTGGCAATATGTCAGAGAATTCTCCCATTAAAGTTGTTCCCTGGGTCTTTCAAGGGGTGAAGCTGTAGGGCAAGGGATGGTAATAAATGCCTTATTTCATCTGCTGATTGAAAATGGAGCAAAGCACCAAGAAGAAAAAAAAGCTGCCAGAAACAAAGAAAACACCTGCAGGGCAATTACCGTAACCTGTAATATAAATGCAATTACAAGCTTGGCGAACGGCCAGAACGCACCTTCCCACTGTGCCAAACACGGTATTGATTTTGGTTCTCTACAAAGTAGTGGCCTTAGAAGGGAGCTTAAAGTTTAGTATAGGGTGCACCATCTGTGTCAGATATGGACCTGTTTACATGCGCAGTTATCCTAGGATAACAACCTCAGAACTCACTTTGATGGGCTCCAACAGTTCAAGGAGAGAAGCAATAGTTGAGAAAACAACCCCTGGTGAGATCAGGGGTACTTTGCTCACCTTCGTTTTATGCTGCTGTAAGTTATTTTGTAAGGCTGTTGGCTCTGGTGCGGTAAGTTCACTGTTCCTCTGTAGTTCAGTACCATTGAAAGCGAGTGTTCCCCCACCTACAGATAATTTTTTTATCTGCGTCAATAGCATCATTACCGTTATTCTGTGTTTGTGTGTGCACTTAAAAAACAAACAAAAAACGACTGAATAAGGAAATAAATGGAAATGCTCACAATTGTAAAGTTCTTATTGTTTTTCTCACATAGCCCTCTTATAGAAACAAGACTTAACGTTTTGTGAGGCTCTCCTTCCACAAAGACACACGATGAAATTCAAAATATTGTCCCCAGTGTATCACCTTTAAAGGTAAAGGTAAAGGGACCCCTGACCATTAGGTCCAGTTGTGGCCAACTCTGGGTTTGCGGCGCTCATCTCACTTTATTGGCCAAGGGAGCCGGCGTTTGTCCACAGACAAGTCATGTGGCCAGCAGGACTAAGCTGCTTCTGGTGAACCAGAGCAGTGCACGGAAACGCCGTTTACCTTCCCACCAGAGCGGTACCTATTTATCTACTTGCACTTTGACGTGCTTTTGAACTGCTAGGTTGGCAGGAGCTGGGACCAACAATGGGAGCTTACCCCGTTGTGGGTATTCGAACCGCCAACCTTCTGTTCGGCAAGTCCTAGGCTCTGTGGTTTAACCCACAGCGCCACCCACGTCCCTGTGTATCACCTTTAGGAAGTGGGGAAAAAAAACTATCTGACTTGTTTGTCTTCACCTCAGCTTGTCCCCCACCTGTTTCCCATATTTGTATCTTTCCTTTTTGGCAGGTTTTGACCTGATGGGATTATTCAGTGTGAGGGAGATATTTGGAATGAAGGACAACGGAATCCACAGCTCTTCTTATGTTCGGCTTGGCAGCTTCCCCATTGTCCAGAAAACAGAGTAAGATCTTTTCCTCAGTAAATAGAAGCCTTGACCAAAAGGAGACAATAAGGGATCTTTAAAGCATTTGCTACAAACAGCTGGGCCAACACTAAATCTATAAGTAAAACCATAAATGGATATATTTGTAGGGAAGGGGGAATCTTGTTTGAAATTTGGATTGAGTACGAGCCCTTTGATTTTGGAAGCCAACAGAAACAGTGGCTCGTTCCTTACAGCCAGCTGTGAACAGAGTCTCCTTGCCAGAGGTTCTTTGTAGCCACTTTCATTCCCTATTTGCACAAGGCACGTCCGTTTAAACTTCACCCTTTCCAGGCCAGGCTGCCAACCACCATTATAAAAGTAAAATGCCAAAACAGGGTGTTTCTGAACACCCGGTCGTTGATCTGTGCCCAGCACCAGAGGAGGTCCCAAGGTTTGGCAGCCAGTGTGGCAGTCTGCAAGCATCCAAGATTTGTGGGACTTCTATCAAGTCCTTCCACATTGTGTAAATTGAGAAGGGGCCTTCATAGACAGGAGTACTGAGAACTATGTGGTTGTGATGGGTCATATAACCTGGTCTCCTGGCTGCCAAATAGAATGCTCTTAAATACTGAGTTGAGCCAAAGGTTCTCAGATCAACTTTTGGCTCATTTTGGGGTTTTTTTTTGGGGGGGGTGTATAGATTTACTCCAAAGTGGGAGAAGGCTCAGGAAAATCCCAAGGCATTTAATAGATGAAATTGTGTGTGTGTTTATTTGTGTGGATTTAAAAAATAATAATATTGAATTGTTATTGTTTATGTTTTTATTGTTAAAACACTTCGAGATTTTTTTATGGGAAGCAATGTATAAATGGAATAGACTCAAATAAATAAAACAAGCAAGCAAGCAAAAAAACCAATCCAGTGTGTAAGTTCAGTGGCCATGGATGTGGATTGATTCCTTGGAATAAAAATGGGAAATCCTGGATGGAAGGGGGGGGGGGGACATGTAATGGAATATCCTTGAAGAGATAAGGCCAACTGGCTGGCACCTTGGGCAAAGGAAATAAGTCATGTTTCCTGTCTGGTAAGGAATGACTGGGAAAAACTTTGAAAAGGCATCATTCACACTGATGAATCTTCAACTAATCCAAATTTTACAATCTGCCAGTAGGTTGGCGAATTGGATAGGATGGGGGAAATCAATACAGCTACTGCATTCTGCAGCTCTTGTTAAACTCTCTTCATTATTGAAGGTTGTGTATGGGATTTTTTTTCCCAGAGGTATAAAGGTGTGATAGAGCTGCTGTTTTCCATTATACGTGCATCCCTTATTAACTGATGTGATCAATTACCTAGTTATTTACTTACTTGCAGTTCTGCCATGACATTCTGTGGTCAGATTGGTAGTGTTCCAAGGCAAGCAGAATCAGAGACCATAAAGGGAAAAGAACAAGTGGAATAAGGAAAAATATGATGAATATATCAGAAACAATGGATTTATTGTGCCACCACAGATCTTTGAACACCTTCTTGCCCAGATGTACACAGCCCAATTGCTTCTCATTTCTTTCTCTTGCCCTTCCCCAGAGACGTCTTCCCACAAGGCCTTCCTGATGAATATGCCTTTGTCACCACTTTCAAGTTCCGCAAGGCTTCCAGGCGAGAAGACTGGTATATTTGGCAAATTATTGACAAATACGGCATACCTCAGGTAGGAGGTGTAACTCTTTCCAGTTTGTGGAACATGTTTTCTCCATTTACCTCCTGCTGCCCTTTCCATTTTGTTGTTGTTGCTGCTGCTGCTTTTATATTATTACTATTACTACTACTACTACTACTACTAATAGCAATAATATTTGAAACAAGGGTGTCCTGTCAGGAAGGCAGATCATGACTTACTCTTCCATGAGGCAGTGTGGGCAGGTGCTTCGGGAGGTGGCAAACAATGTGTTTGGCATTCCACCTGTGTCCCCTAAGCTAGCCTGCTCTGCACCTCCTTAGCTATCTCAGGTATAGTGGATGGTATTGTCCGATTGCTAGTGTCAAAGCAAGATTCAGCTCCAGTCAAGTTGACTTCTATACATGGAATTGGGGAGGTGGCAAAATGTCTTGGCCCAGCCCTGGATTTTACCGCATTTCAAAACAAGGCATGGCCATTCAACAAGATGGAACAACCTGCGTCAAATAGCACAGGATAGATAAAAGCAGGAATTGGTGCAGCAAGGCTTAACCAAAAGTGGTGGTGGCATTAGCACTCTATTTCAGATAGCGCAAATAATTTGGGTCAGAATATCACAATTTCCTAACGCCAGCTATATTTCTGACTCCTTCACCACCACATATTGCTCAGGCAGGCCTTGGGCTGATTGACATCTGATGCCCTTTTAAACGCGTTGTGTGTGGGATGGGGTATTGTTTTGTTGTCGTTCTTACTTTATTATGTTTTTTGTATTGTAATTTTATGTTATGAACCTCCCTGAGATCTACGGATGAAGGGTGGTATACAAGTTTAATAAATAATGATAATAATAAATAATAACTGATTAGGCATTGTGGAAGACAGGAGGATGGAGTAGGTGGTGCTCAGGGCAGTCTTTACCCCGGGGGGGGTGCAAGGGGTGCGGGGCACCTGGGCTCTGAATTCTGGGGGGCACCAGGCGCCCGCCGTTGAAGCCGCCTAAGTGTATTGTATTGAGCTGCTTTGCGGCAGTGGGGTCAGTGGTACCTTTGCCACGACTGATCACACGTCGCCTGCCTGCTAATGTTGCTGCAGGGAGAGCTCTCTGGAAAGTCTTGCTCACCAAAGCTGGGAGGAGGGGGAATGACAGCAAAGAGGGAGAGATAGACAGAAAGAGAATGCGCCTATTTAGCGATGGGAGCACACACAGGCTCTGGAAGAAGATCTCGTATATGTGCGCTTGCAAGGGCCCTCCCAGCTCCTCTAGAAATAAGGTTGCTCCCACAATGAAAGGCTCCACAAGATGGCTCTCCCAGGCATGCGCACAATGCCCGCCCGTCACATATTTCAGACACCTCCCTATGACTGTAAGCGCAAGCATGGAGTCTCTACACTTACTCCCAATGTGTTCTTTTTCTTCTTTAGAAAAGCTAGTTTTAAGCAAAACATACACACACACACAACCTCCTTTTGGAGCTGTGCAGGCATGAGCGCTATTTATCAAATGATAATAGTGACATAAGGCATAATAAAAGTTAATTTGGGGGCTAAATTAAATTTGGGGGTGCTGGGTAGATCTTTGCACCCCAGTGGAGCATATGCTAAAGACGGCCCTGTGGTACTTTTGATCTGATCAAAATCATAGCTCTTTTTATATTCTTACAATGACCCACATCTGCCAACCTGACATCTGTCCTCCAAACAATCTTACATTTTTACCACCAGTTTGTGTCTTGCTGTTCCCCCCCCCCCAAAGGTGTCTATCAGACTGGATGGTGAAAACAAAGCCTTGGAGTACAACGCTATCGGACTCACCAAGGACGCTGTGAGAGTGGTCTTTCGACATGGCCGCGTCAGTGACCTCTTTGATCGCAACTGGCATAAGATAGCGCTGAGCATCCAGTCTGACAGCGTCTCCTTGTACATCGACTGCAAGCTGGTGCAGACGCTGCCTATTGAAGACAGGGAAAATATTGACATCCAGGGGAAGACCGTGATTGGCAAGCGCCTCTATGACAGCGTGCCCATTGATGTAGGTACCAAGTATGCGGGTTTTCCAGTTAGGAAAAGGGATTGAGAGGGAACTAAAAGATCTGCCTGCTGAGCCATTCTACTGTGATGTTGTGATGGCAAAATCTGTTTCTTCTTTGACATTGCTGATTTCTAGAGATGTCAGTCCATTAAATATATATACCTTGCCATTCTGTAAACAAACCAATTGCTCTTTAAAAGGAAAGGCAGTCCTTTTTATCTTTTCTGTCTGAGAATGTGAAATTTCAAATTTAGAAAGACGATATTCCAGAAAAAGTCAACACACCAAAAGCATAGTGGTTAAAATAATAATAGTCAAGTGGAAGCTTATCAGTATGTTGAGGTTTATTCTAAATATTTTGGCATGGATTTCAAAGGAGTCCTGTCACAGAGGGCAGGAATGGCCATTTTGAGATTCTGAACACTGGATGATGAGAATGCCGGCCCTGCTATTTTCTCCAAATTAGTTTTGCACAATATACATACCCATCCCCAGCTTCCACACCCAGTACAGTGCCAACATCCTTCACACTGATTCCAATTATCCACATACCTTCTACAGTCTCCATACGTGTTTTGGACTTCCCAGCATATCTGGGCAGCATACTGTAGACATCTGTAGTTCTGTTCTCATGTTCTTTGTTTTTGTGGGGATGTTGTATGTGTCCTGTATGAAGTTCTTCTCTGTTGCACATCACCCAGGTGATTGTGTGCCACAAACCCAAACCAAAAGGGAGCAAAGGCTGCTAACCAGCTTCCTTGAGTGCTGATTTTTGTGATTTCCTTTTTCCATAGTTTGACCTTCAGCGGATGGTTATTTACTGTGATTCACGTCATGCTGAACTGGAAACTTGCTGTGACATTCCCTCTGGGCCTGTAAGTTTAGATCTATTACATGTGTCTTGGTGTGTGCGTGTGTGTAAAAGAGTGTGCACATTCATTGAAATCTGCTATCCAAAATGGAGCTATATTCTGGAACTGTACATTAAGAACAAGAATGAGGAGTAGTGTTTATTGTTTTATGGTTTTAACCTTTAAAGCCCTATATGGCCTAGGACCCTCGTACCTACGGGACCGCCTCTCCTGGTATGCCCCATGGAGGACCTTACGGACTTCAAATAAAAACATCTTGGAGATCCCAGGCCACAGGGAGGTTAGGCTGGCCTCAACCAGAGCCAGGGCTTTTTCGGCCGTGGCCCTGATCTGGTGGAACGCTCTGTCACAAGAGACTAGGGCCCTATGGGACTTGACATCTTTCCGCAGGGCCTGCAAGACAGAGCTGTTCCACCAGGCCTTTGGCCAAGGCACAGTCTGACCCCCTCCTTCGGTAATCCTCACAGAACTCTAGCCCAATGGTTGCCATTGATTTGATTTTGGTTTGATTTTAGAATGAATTGATTTTAGAATGCATTTCAATTGATTGATTGTGATTTTATGTGGACTGTGTTGCTGACAAGCCTTCATTTTTTTAATTGGAGGTAAAAGAGTAAGTTATGCAGGTTGAAGTGCCCCCCCCTCTCTCTCTCACACACACATACACACACACACACACACACACACACACACACATGACTTAGATTGTGTGAACCTTTTTCTTTAAAAACTAGCACTATCCTGTTGGGTACCACTGATTCATTGACTTTCTCTGCTTTGGTACCATTTCCCCCCGTTCTTTATCCGTGTGTATACATTGGTCATATGGTTGCTCCCAGCCAATAAGAGAACATGCCATAAGCATGAGGATGCCCAATGACACATCATCGACCAGATTTCGCTAATGGTGATGTCATTGGGAAAATTGAAAACCATTTAAATGGAAGGACAATATAAACGAACAAGTGAACATCTCTGTAATGCATCCTGCGAGAGGGGACAGCAAAAGGGAAGTGTTTATTTTGTGGGGTGGAGATCAAGAAAATGTGGGTAGGTTTCAGCTCAACTGCAGCTAAATTGCAATTAATTTAACAAGAAACATGATCCTGATCTGTGCTATATTTGACCTGTTCTGGCTACAGTGCCAAGTGACGGTTGTTACAGATGCTCCTCCCCTTGAAATAGCAACCACTGTTGGAAACGAACAGGTCGGCCCTATCAATACAGTCAACTGCTCCTGTCCACCTGGAGAAAAGGTATGTATTTGAATCGGAAGTGGTTTTTTCCCCTCCAAGTAAGGCTTTTATTGTAATAATCGAGATAAATATAATATTATGGCTTTATCATCGCTATTAACTCTGTACATGAGATTCTGTGCAGGTGGATTCTTCTACCAAAGGCCACCTTCCCATACTCTGGAGATGGTTTTTAGATATGGGTTGTATATTAACATTGTGCTTTGTGAGGTCTATGCCTTATGACTACTGCCCTAAATATTCTCTCCTGGAAGGAAGTTGGGCATAATAAGGAGAGCAAATTTTCTGAGAATTGAAACAGAAAGAAAGAGAGAGAAAGAGAGAAAGAGAGAAAGAGAGAAAGAGAGAAAGAGAGAAAGAAAGAAAGAAAGAAAGAAAGAAAGAAAGAAAGAAAGAAAGAATTAGTAGGAAGTAATTGCCTTTACTTTGCAAACACATCCTGGTCATCCTATATTAATTTATTCTCATGGTACTCATGTTAGGTAGACAAGTGGTCATATCAAGGGATCTCAGGATGAGGGCTACTATATTATCTAAGATAATAAAGGGGTAGTCAATCTTTTTGTGTGTGTTAAAGATTTATTGATTTTCCATTTTCAAAACAAATATCCAATATCAATACTAAACATTAGTTTTTCATCCCCCCCCCCCAATGTTGCCTTCCCTCAGCTTCCATTTCTGGTTTATTACATCAAATGATACGTTCTGCTATTTATGTACAATACTATGTTATCACAATGTTATATGCCTTGTTTTACGTAAATAAAATTGGAAATGTTTATTTAAATCCTGCCAATGAGTCCATTTTTTATGTTTCTGCAAATACATTGTAAAGGGTTCCCATTCTTTTTCAAAGTCCCTGTTGTCCTTTTCTTGAAGTTTGTCCATTAACTTTGCTAACTCTGCATAGTTCATCCATTTTTCTTGCCATTGTTCCCCAGTCTTCCAATTTTGTGCTATTAGAATTCCTGCTGTTGTTGTAGCAAACATAAATAATGTCCGTTTTTCTTTCGGCAGCTCTTGTCCTAAAATATCTAACAGAAAAGCTTCTGTTTTTTTAACAAATGTTATTTTAAACATTCTTTTCAATTCGTTGTATATCATTTCCCTTTTTAAAAAAATTAATCTTGCAATCCCACCACATATGATAAAATGTACCTTCTAGGGGTAGTCAACCTTTTTATACCTACCGCCCACTAATGCATCTTTCTTGATGGTAAAGGTTCCTTACTGCTCACCAGTGCTCGATGGAAGGAGGATTCAGCTTGTGCCGTAGAACCCACTACAGCCCACCTAGAATCCCGAAACACCCATAGTGGGTGCTAGGAACCAGGTTGACAACCCCTGATCTAAGGCAATATACTTATGTATTGCATGGTTGCTAACATGAGCAATTAAGGCTATATTAATGTGATGGAAGCAATGAGAAATTATGTTGATAAATAATATTTCTCTCTCATTTCAGGGGGAAAGAGGTCTACCTGGGTTTGAAGGTTTCAGAGGCCAAAAGGTTAGTTTTGCCTGAGGAACCAACAAGACTTTTATTTTTTATTTTAATTTATTTATTTTTAAAAAAACTTGATCAATTCAAGTCAAGTAGCTTCTGAATCCGAAACAGAATATGGGCTCTAATTGGGCTGCAATTTTATTGTGGGAAGGAAGCAGACATGTAGCTGCATTGCTGCTGCGAGTTCCTGTTTTCACAACAGTTTCCTCTTAGCTTATCAAATGCTATGGCCCTGGAAATTCTTATGCATGCACACTTCCATCACACTCACACTGCATGATGGGTTCAATGGGCCATTGGATTTTAAGCATATTGTGCTACCCGCTGCCTGGTTCATTGGCTTCCAGCAGACAACAAACCTCAGTAGCAGAATTCCACAACAATATACTCAAGATAATTTTTTGGCATGTATAATATCCAGGCCCTGGAAGCTTTCAGACATGTTGTTCTTGGCATCCATTGTCTTGAGAGACAATGGAGTGTGCCCGTGGTGGTGAGATAAAACAGCTGCAATCCTGGGCAGTGTGTATGGAAGTCCTGGGATGCACAGACAAGAAGACCCTGCTCTCTCAGCCTCGGAGTCCTGTAGTGATTTCATGCTCTTTATTGCAGCTTGTAAAACAGTGATTGAATTGCCCCCCAAATTCAGGCTTTTATATACATTAATTACACAATGAGTTCCATCTGATTGGCTGATTCTGCTTCCCTCCTGGAGCCTGATTGGTCTTTTCCTGCAGGCCAATCATTTGCTGCATTCTACGATCCTACCAGCCTAATAGGCTGATTAACTTCCTCCTGGAACCTGATTGGTCTTTTCCTGCCAGCCAATCAGTTGTTGCATTCTAGGATCCTACTTGCCTATTGTTCTAGGATTCAAGCTTAGTACATACACTGATGTAGTCCAAAGGAAAGCAGAGCAATATGTTTGGCACCAGCTTGGTTGTAGGAATTCCCAGAAGGAGACGTACAAGGCACTATCCAAACCTCTTAGGGCTTTTTCTTCTCCTGGAGATATACTGCAATGCAGTGGAGGTTTAGGATCCAAGTTTTCCTTCTCCTAGATGGGCTGCCTTCCCATGTTGTCAAGCCCCATCTGTCCTCCACTTCCTTCTATAGCATGGGCAGAAACAGATTTCTTGGCCGTTGAACTAAATATCGGCGTCGTCCGCTCAGTCTGCCAGAGACTGTCTTTGCATGCAGTGGAAAGTCCCTAACTCACCAAGAACTTGAGATCCATTGGCTTCCCTCACCTTGTTTAGCCGGCCACTTGAAGAGAGAGCTGAGTACAGGGTGGGGACCAATGGTGGATGAAATACCCCAGGTATTTCATGATGTGTCCCCCACCAGAGGTACTAGAGCCAGTGTGGTGCAGTGGTTAAGAGTGGTGGACTCGTAATCTGGTGAACCGGGTTCGCTTCCCCACTCCTCCACATGCAGCTGCTGGGTGATCTTGGGCTAGTCACACTTCTCTGAAGTCTCTCAGCCCCACTCACCTCACAGAGTGTTTGTTGTGGGGGAGGAAGGGAAAGAAGAATGTTAGCCACTTTGAGACTCCTTCAGGTAGTGATAAAGCGGGATATCAAATCCAAACTCTTCTTCTTCTTCTCTAACACTCCATACATCTCACTGGATGTCACAGAATGATAGAGAGAAAATGAAGGCTTGCTTTTCTTATAACATGAAATGCTTCTCCAACTAAAGAGTTAGGCATCCTCTTTTTGCTGGTTGGCAAAAGAAGAGGGAGAATGCACTTTTTAGAAGCAAGGTTATCCATTGGTTTAAAGCGGTATAGAGCTGCAGTTTTGTTTCCACTGTCCCCATTTCCATTTAAAGCAGCCACGGGACTGGGCCTTGCATTTCTTTGGCTCTATAAATAGAAGCTTCCCATTTTAATCAGTGACAGTTTAACCGATGAGAGTCCCCTTGCACAATGACATGAGAAATTACAGTAAGAGCCGAACCAGGGGCTGGCAGCAATAGAGCAGGGTGCATTTTAAATGGCTGTCATTTCCCCAAGTGTATGGATCCAGCGATGGCCTCTAGAAATGCTAATGTATCAGTTTAATATAAGTGAAATGGAATTCTTTATCGGGGCGCCTGGGATGGAAGCGAGCCTTTTAGAAGCTGATTATATTTAGGATGTCCCATCTCTCCTCTAAAATGGTCCAAGAGATGAATGCTGATTCCTGCTTAGCACACAGAGTGGGTTATCCGCCTACATCTCTGTTTAGCGGCATTGAGTGGTTCCTCTTGACACTGATGTAAAAAGCCTTCTTTTAAAAATTGGAAAAAAGAGACCTTCTGACATTACTTTTTCTTTTCTATGAGCAGCCTGGAATTTTTTTTAATAATAATAGAGAGACTTGCTGTGGGTGATTGGCTTTTTTGCAACCAGTTTTGCAGGTTGCAAATGGAACAGGAAGCAGAGAAATGCGCTTTTATTTTCCTGTTGCATCACATGCTTTCTTTGTTACATTGTTAAAGGGCCCACTTTGGAACCAATAATTTTATGCACGTATGCCCACACTTTTGAGTATTGCACACAACATGTTGAGGAACTGCAGCTCAGTGGTAGAGCACATGTTTTCGCACATAAAATCCAGGTTCTCTTCCTGAGATCTGCCGTTTCAAAGATTGGATAGTAGCTCTGTGAAATACCACCATTTGAGACTCTAGAAAGCTTCTGCCAGTCAGAGTAGACAGGACTGGGTTGATATACAGACTGATACTGCTCTAAGGCAGATTCTGTCTGACATCATAAGAAGATGCAAAAAAGCCCAGCCAGAGAAAGCCAAAGGCCCACCTAGTCTAGCATCACGTTCTTACAGTGAGGAGGATGAATGTATAGATGATATACTGACAAAAAGAATGGCAGCAAATTGCAGACTGAAAAAGGATGGCAGGCAATACAGACCATATTTACCTATCCGATTTCCATTCTTGTTTGCAGATGGAGACACAAACTAACACAATTTCTGAGACTTTCCCCCATTCTGATGAAATTCTCAGATGTCCCTACTAGTTGGTCTAATAAAAGTCAGGGGTGGGGATCCTTGCATCTTGTACTCTTGGGCTTACACTTGTTCTTTTTTTGTCAAGGGAGAAATTGGACCAACTGGACTTCCTGGCCCAAAGGGAGAAAGAGGAGAACCAGTAAGAACATTGATCAGAGCTCAGACATTCTGGATTGTTTCCTTCCCTGTTCTAACATTACCATGTGCTAAAGCGTGTTCTCCAATAAATGAGAGCACATGTTGCGGTGTGGGCCACCAGGCCAGGCCTCTTGTTGCCAGGCAGGTTAATAGTTGTTGCCTGGCATCATGATTGGTTAACCGGGTTGCTGGGGCAAATTGTATGTTGCAAATTGGGTGGGTGGGACCATAGTCTTTAAATATTGGTGCACTCTGGTTTCTTTTTCTCTTTGCAGAGTGCATCGGATCACCCTCCCGCCCGCCCTCTTTCCGGTTGACCTTGCTTTGCCTGTCATGGGGTCGTCTGCTTTGGAGCAGGGGCCTAGTAGGAATTTTGCCATTTGGTGATTGGCTGTGCCATTTGGTTTTTGCCTACTACTCAGCAATTCGTCACAACTTGTAAGGTTGCGGTTAGGCATTGGTTATAATATGCTGGTGGTGGAGGGGTCAGGCTGGGCCTGCCCCTCCTATTGCGCTGAAGGGAATTCCGTTAAAGGAATCCTGGGGCTTGTCATGATTTCGTCCAATCCCTGTTATGGGACCAGGGCCGCCCAATCCCTGTTATGGGAATCCTTGTTATAGGACCGGGCAGGCAAGCTTTCGGGGAGCTGCTTGGGTGAGCGGCGTGGGTCCGACGCTTAGCTCAAATGACCCCCAGGTTTGACTTTCTCTTCTACTGGCTACCGATCGGACCTCGGGATGTCAGTTCTGTCCCAGGCGGGGGGACAGATAGTCATAACCAATGTCTAAACAACCACTCACTGATTTTGTATTTTACTAAAGTTGTGGCCAAAATAGTGCCCAAAAACCAAAAACTAAAATCACGTGTTATGTGTGAAGTTATTTGAGGGGTGGCCTGGGGACCTACACACGCAACAACAATAGGCATGTAATACTAAACTAGGGATCACAAATAACACCTGGTTGACTTACTTGTAACTGGATTCTGGACCCAGGACTTAAAGTTTTATCTATGAATTATAGATGCAGGATTCTGAAGAGCTATCCAACAATAAAAAAAGAGGAACCAAAGTAGGCAAGGTTTGAAAATGACTGCATGCACTTGAAATAATTGTTCTGCAGTTCAACCACTGCTATGCGGCAGTAACTTTGCTTTCAAATCTCATCTACTGGATTCTTAATTTATACCTCCAGTGAAAGAAATCCCATGCTGTGACTTCTAGGGTCACTCAGCTACTGAGTCCCACCATGTTCCATCAAGGACTGCTTCTTCTATACCTTCCTTTACCATTGGGCTACTCATGTTTGAGATCAACTGACATTATCATTGCTTTTCTCTTAGCTGCTCTCAGAACATCCATTGGTAGTGATAGCTCACTGTGAGATTTGTGAGAATTCTTGTGCTATAGTTATTGTGTTAACTGTAGATTTATTCTCTCCATTTAGGGTGGAGGAGGAGACGGCTGGGCACAGAAAGGAGAAAAGGTATGGTCATACTCAAAGCTGGGTAAACTCTGAAAATATTAACTATTATTATTATTATTATTATTATTATTATTATTATTATTATTATTATTATTATATCACCCCCTTTCTCCAAGGAGCATCCATGGTGCTCCTAGTCTCATTTTCTCTCCACAACAATCTTATGAGCACCAGAATTTTTGACAGTAAATATGATTTTATGTTAGATTTCTCCCATGTGTGTATGAAATTTTACCTAATTCACACATTTTTGCAAATGATTTCCCCTAATGCAATGCATTGTTGTTATTTGTCATTTTCACGAATAGGCATTTGTATGCCCATGTTCCCTTAATATATATACTTTTGTCCTTCTCTCTCTCTCTCTCTCTCTCTCTGTGTGTGTGTGTGTGTGTGTGGTTGGAGAACTGTGTCACAAAATTCAGAGAAGCATAAATTTTGACTGATAGCTGGCATTCAAGCTTGTGTGTTGCTTACTGGGTAACTTCATTTCAAAAGCAAACAAAATAGAATTTCTACTCCATCCCTAATTGGGTCCCTTCATATTGAAATTAACCTAGATTGAACCCTTGAGGCCTGCCTACCGTGGCACTAGGTGTAAACTGTCTTGTTTTGGAGGAAGCCTGGGTGGTAGTACAAGAGTTTCTTAGGCACCTATTGGGATCAGCTGGGAGGTTTGAAAGTCCTCTGTGTGGGCAGAGTTCCCTTATTTCTCCTGATTAGTTTAAACACACACAGTATTTCAAACCCTGGGCTGTTAACCAGATTACATCAAAAACTGGCAAAGACTAAGTACTGTATGAGGTTTTGTCCGCTGCATCTGTACAAAATAGCATCAAATGGGCACCAAAGAGGGTGAAGGCAACAATTGATCTGATTTACGAGCATCCAGATGTGTCGTTTTAGTCCTTTTGCATCTAGAAAGTTCCTGGGACAGCTCTCCATCACCCAAGGGAGCACTTCAGAAGATCTGCAGCTGCTGGCCACATCTTGCCAACATCTGTCTGAGAGGTTTGGCATCAGCACACATGTGTGCTTGTGCCAAGCACAGCTATTGTTTTATTTTTGCTTAGAAAAAGAACTGAGCGCCTCGTCAAAATGCAAAAGGGATTTTGGATCTGGGGAGCGTTCAGCTGCAGCTGTATTACAGACTTGCTCTCACGCTCTCTCTGGCTGAATTGCCACCTAATGCTATTGACCTGTTCTTTGGTTCTGACATCAGGTGTGGGTGTTTTTATTTATTTATTGCTTTGGGAAAAAAGGCTTTCTTTGACATTCTAGAGATACACAAAAGGCCCCAAGAAAAGTTGCTGGTGTTGAAGGAACACTCTGTTCTTCCCTTGAAATTCCTTTGAAGTTTCTTTGAAGTAGCAGATAAGGTTGCTGAGAAAATCAACCAGCCCACCAAAACCCTAGCTACCTGATGCAGCAAAAGATGTTTCTTGAGCTTTGGACTTCAGGGATATGCTGTTTGTTCCCTTCCAAATACAGAGGACAGATAGCTTCTTCCTCTCAATATCACCCCTTCCTTCACTGTTTGGATTGTGTCTTTTGTCAGCTCTGAAGAAGGTTCTGGATTATAGGACTTCTTTCTGAACCTAGACCCAAAAGGAGCTGCACCATCCAGGCTTCTTCTTAGCCTGACGGCAGCATGAGGATGCTCAGAACATTTCAACCTTTGAAAATAAACTAGAATGCATCTATCAGAATTTGCAGCATAATTTAAAACATAGTTCTTGGCTCATTTTTTTTTAAATAAGAAATGTATCTAAAATGGTGTCTTTGGAGAAAAAAAATGGAAAGATTATTTTAAGAGACAATATATTCAACACTGCATTGAAGTATATATTTAAATGGATAGTTGTTGTTGTTGTTTAGTCATTTAGTCGTGTCCGACTCTTAATGACCCCATGAACCAGAGCATGCCAGGCACTCCTGTCTTCCATTGCCTCCCACAGTTTGGTCAAACTCATGCTGGTAGCTTCGAGAACACTGTCCAACCATCTCGTCCTCTGTCGTCCCCTTCTCCTTGTGCCTTCCATCTTTCCCAACATCAGGGTCTTTTCCAAGGAGTCTTCTCTTCTCATGAGGTGGCCAAAGTATTGGAGCCTCAGCTTCAGGATCTGTTCTTCCAGTGAGCACTCAGGGCTGATTTCCTTAAGAATGGATAAGTTTGATCTTCAGTATCCATAGAACTCTCAAGCATCTCCTCCAGCACCATAATTCAAAATAAATGTATATTCCATGTATATATTTACAGAGTCATGTGAACATGCAATGGGATAGGTTTATGAATAATCATGTGGCAGGACAGAGTCGCAAACAAAGTTGTGCTCTCCCAGCCCACATTCCCAGCAAACTCCTGTCTCAGTGACAAGTATGCTGGTTGGTCATGTCCACAGAATGGAAGATGGCAGGATCCCCAAGGATGTGCTCTATAGGGGGCTGGCTTCAGGATCAGGCCCATTGGCAGACCAACTCTGTGTTACAAGGTAAAGGTAAAGGGACCCCTGACCATTAGGTCCAGTCATGGCCGACTCTGAGGTAGCGGCGCTCATCTTGCTTTACTGGCCGAGGGAGCCGGCGAACAGCTTCCGGGTCATGTGGCCAGCATGACTAAGTCGCTTCTGGCGAACCTGAGCAGCGCACAGAAACGCTGTTTACCTTCCCACCAGAGTGGTACCTATTTATCTACTTGCACTTTAACGTGCTTTCGAACTGCTAGGTGGCAGGAGCAAGGACTGAGCAACAGGAGCTCACCCTGTTGCGGGGATTTGAACTGCCGACCTTCTGATCGGCAAGCCCTAGGCTCTGTGGTTTAACGTACAGCGCCACCTGCATCATGTCCTCAGATGTGACATAGAGGCTGGCAACATCAACCTCCCCCCATGTTGGAATTGCTTGCAGATGACCACAGTGCTTGGAGACAGGCAGTCAAATCGTGCAGCCACAGCAGTGAGCAAAGAAGGAATGGCTGTGGGGAAGAGCACAGAATGAAACAACACAATGTTACATCTTCAGCAGCACAACCAGATGCCTTCATCTGCCCCAGCTGCAACAAAACATGTCTCTCCCATATCGGTCTCTACAGCCACAGCGAATGTTGCAGCCTTCCAAGAGTTCACTCCTGAAAGGCACACTCCTCTATTGTCTCCCGAGACAGATGGAAGCCAGCAAAGATCTGCTCATTGCTTGGCGCGGTAGCACTTGTAGCATAACAACAGAAAAGGTTCTCACCTTGGAAATAGTTCTGAAAGTAGCACTGCCCTCTGAAACCTTTGGTGTTTTCACCTTTGGTGTTTGGATAGCTACTACCATCAGCCTGGTAACAAAGGGGACCCAGGAAGTTATGATGGCTGATGTTTGAAAAGGAAACGCTTTGCTTCTCTGCCATCACTGTTTACACTAGGAGTGGGCAACCATGTGGATGGATCCCTGAAAATTGACCAACAACATCTGGAGGAGAACCATCTTGGCTAACCCTGGCTTAAAATGACAGCAGCAATAACACGATTGTTTGAGAAGAGGGGAAGCGAGGTCCCATCTCTCTGTGTCATCTTTATGAATGATTATCATAGGCTTCTCCATGAATATATGACAGCGAATTTCTGGAATTTGTTGAATAATTGACTTCTTAGAGTCAAATGTGTGGGTGTCCAGATATATCCCCTTCTGCTGCTCCCCTATCCCCTCATCCAGCAAATTAAAACAGTGGGGGCACACGTATTTCAGTTCTGTTCCATTTTATCTGTTTTAGCCATAGGCCATAACAGAGTTCGAGATACAAATTAGGGCCATCAATTTCAAGCATGGCAAGAATTAACATGTCAGAAATCATGGAGCTACAACAATAGTAAAACATCAGAAATCCAATTTGCAATCTACAACGTGCACGTCATAAAATATCCTGGGCTGCCGTAGAAAAATTAGCTACATTATCCCTTATTACTATTGGCAAGTAAGTTGTTATTTCATCTTTGCAATACGCTTTTGCCTAGCATCTTCAGAAATGGGGCAGTGAGATATATAATGAGGATTTTCTTCTATTGTTTCTGTTGTATCCTCTTTTTAGATGCAATGGAGAGAGAGATAGAGAGAGAGAGAGAGAGCATATTGTGATAGCATATATTAAGTTAATGAATCTGTGGTATTCTAAAACAGGTGGAGGCTTTCACTGGAGGAAAAATGTGGAAATAATGGATAAATATGTTTTGAACCCGTGATTAAATTAGGACCAATCTCCTTTCATTATATTTCTGGGACCTGCCCAAATATGGAGGGCTTTTTGAGGCAATCGTTCTCCTCAACACATCATCAAGGCAAGCAACAGACTTTAGGGCCCTTCAGCTCAAATCAGCTCATGTGACCATGGGAAGAATTCTGCTTGGACAGGCCCAAGGCCCATTTCATCCAATATCCATATACCATCACAGAGCTGCAGTCCCCAGAGTTCCCTCTGAAGAGGGACTGTTTGATATATTACTCTGGGAATGATAGATCTGCGAGTGGAATTGAGAAGTCTTCTAACAACCCTCAGTGCCCTTAACAAACTACAGCTCCCAGCATTCTATGAGGGAAGCCATGACAGTTGAGACGTCATCTTGCCAACAAAGGTCCGTATAGTAAAAGCTATGGTTTTCCCAGTAGTGATGTATGGAAGTGAGAGCTGGACCATAAAGAAGGCTGATCGCAGAATAACTGATGCTTTTGAATTATGGTGCTGGAGGAGACTTTTGAGAGTCCCATGGACTGCAAGAAGATCAAACCTCTCCATTCTTAAGGAAATCAGCCCTGAGTGCTCACTGGAAGGACAGATTGTGAAGCTGAGGCTCTAAGACTCTGGCCACCTCATGAGAAGAGAAGACTCCCTGGAAAAGACCCTGATGCTGGGAAAGATGGAGGGCACAAGGAGAAGGGGACGGCAGAGGATGAGATGGTTGCATAGTGTTCGCGAAGCTACCAGCACGAGTTTGACCAAACTGTGGGAGGCAGTGGAAGACAGAAGTGCCTGGCGTGCTCTGGTCCAGGGGGTCACGAAGAGTCGGACATGACTAAACGACTAAACAACAACAACAACATCACGACAGTTTAAACTGGTGTCGTAGTACTAATGGATGGTGTGAATGTGGCATGTGTTGCAATGGCCAGGTTGGATGTATTTGACAGTACTTGCATTTCATCTTTTTCTGAGCCAATCATGGATCTCTATCTCCCACACCTTCCATCTTTAGACCAGGGAGTTGTGTACAGGTGAATTCCTGTGTCACGACATTGCAATAAGAAAACTCTGCCCTCTCTAGCAAGTCTTCAAGTTTTCAGAAGAACTCACATACTCAGAAGTCACAGTTTCATACTTAGATAAAAGAAATGAGCTTTGTTTGATTTTTTTGAAAAAAAAATTGCTGTAATTACAGGGTTTTAGTTTTAGTTTTATTCACTGGCTTCTGTGACCCAGAATAATGAGCACATAATTGTTTCAAGACCGCATAATTGTGCATCTCAGCAGCCGAACTCTCAGCACCGCAGGAATCGCAGGGCTTGCTCGCCTGCCGTTTTATTTTGCTTTGCATCACTTTGGAGAACAGCGCAGCTGTCTCTATTTCTGCTTTACTGCTTCGCCGGTAAGGATGAAAATCCTTTCTGGGGCTGCACTGACACCTGCTGGCTGCTTTGGCTCTGTGGAAATCTTTTTCGTATGGACCTTTCAAGCGATTATCTGGGTGGTTTGAAATTTTGTCTAAAGTTCAGGTACATGAATCAATTTGGGAAGAACTTCCTTTTCTTTTAAGGAACTGGACCTAATCTGGAGCGAGGGTCTGGCCATGAATCTCCAATATTACTAAAGAGGCGGAATGGTGAGGGTAATAAATTTAGATTCATCATTGTTCCTCCTCTATCTAGCAGCTGGACAGGGAAGGATGATTTCTAACTCAGAAGTGAGCTTTCTTCTTTTTTCTCTTTTCTGGTCTTTTTCCTTCTATCCTCCAGGGTTTGATGTGAGGATTTGGAAGGGGAGATAGTAAATACCATCAAGTGAAAAGGGATTCTAAGTGTAAATCTGCAGCAGTTCACAGCTCCTGTTGATGCTCAGGTCCATTGGAAATCCTAGTTTTTTATACACAGAATTTATAGCACAGAGAAAAAGAGTGCGCTCTGGGAAGCACATAGAAAAGGAAACAAATATTCCATGAGGACCTTTTCTTTAACAAATCACAAACTGAATTGGAAATGTGGAGAACTGGACTGAAGACTGGGGAAATAAGAAACTGAGAGAATCAAAAAAGGGAAGAACCTGTTTTATTCCCCCCCCCCATCACAGTTCCTCAGAGTCCTTGTTGTTCATCAGGACTCATTCCAGAATACCCCCAGGCTTCCAAAGCAGAATCTTGGGCAGCAAAGGGAGGGATCTGGGATGGAAGACAACCCAGGAATATCTAAAAAGCAATGGAAAAGGAATGCAGATAAAAGCTGCCCGAACTGTGAGAAGCTGGAAAATAATTTTGATGACAACAAGCACACAACTCTTGTTGAGTGAGGAGCATTTTGAGAAGCAATGAGGCAGGCGACAAAGACAGGAGGGTTTATCAGATCTTCAGAAGGCCCTTATCGAAATTGGAGGAAGTGAAGAGAGAGGTTTTCTTCCCGTCTTTTCATACTAGAACCCAGAACCCAATAAAGTCAAAGGATGAGAGATTCAGGAGAGACAAAAATAAAGTATTTTTTTCATGGAGCACATAGTTAAACTATGGAATTACAGTGGTACCTCAGGTTACATACGCTTCAGGTTACATACACTTCAGGTTACATACGCTTCAGGTTACAGACTCCGCTAACCCAGAAACAGTGCTTCAGGTTAAGAACTTTGCTTCAGGATTAGAACAGAAATTGTGCTCCGGCGGCGTGGCAGCAGCAGGAGGCCCCAGGTTAAGTACAGACCTCCAGAACGAATTAAGTACTTAACCTGAGGTACCACTGTATTTCCTTCAAGATGGCCCGTGCCTTGGGGATATTAATGGAGGATAAAGCTATTGATAACTGCTAGCAATGAATGCCATGTACTGTATTTTAATATTTTGTTGGAAGCCACCCAGAGTGGCTGGGGAAGCCCAGCAAGATGGGTGGGGTATAAATAATAAATTATTATTATTATTGTTGTTGTTGTTGTTGTTGTTGTTGTTGTTGTTGTGACAGATCATTGGTCCATCTGACTGACAGTGGCTGTCTAGAGTTTCAGACAGGAGCTTTTCCCTGCCCTACTCAGAGAGGCCCAGGATTAAATTTGGGACCTTTTGCAAACAAAGCAGATGTTTCACTACAGAGCTACAGCTCTTCAGCTACAGCTCAGAGGGCTGCCTTCTAGTTCTCCTTTAAAATGTTAAAAAGCTGAGCCCCTGCCAGCTGCAGGTGACTCAGTTGCTTAGGTTTTTGAAAACATAACTGAGAATGCCCTTGGGAGAAGGAAGGTGGCTCTTCTCATGAGCCTAAGGGGCAGCCATTTCAGTGCTTCGTGTACAAACACTGGACCACACAGGGAGAAAATACACGGAAGCACTGGCAGAAGAGAACAAGAAAATGGTAGCTGTGCTATGCACTGGGACCCTGACTGCATATCGATCTGAAAAAAGCACATGCCATCCTAATAGATAACACTTTATTTTTTAGTTGTTGTTGTTTAGTTGTTTAGTTGTGTCCGACTCTTCGTGACCCCATGGACCAGAGCACGCCAGGCCCTCCTGTCTTCCACTGCCTCCCGCAGTTTGGTCAGACTCATGTTTGTAGATTCGAGAACACTGTCCAACCATCTCGTCCTCTGTTGTCCCCTTCTTCTTGTGCCCTCAATCTTTCCCAACATCAGGGTCTTTTCCAGGGAGTCTTCTCTTCTCATGAGGTGGCCAAAGTCTTGGAGCCTCAGCTTCACGATCTGTCCTTCCAGTGAGCACTCAGGGCTGATTTTCTTAAGAATGGATGTGTTTGATCTTCTTGCAGTCCATGGGACTCTCAAGAGTCTTCTCCAGCACCATAATTCATAAGAATACATATACACCCTACAGTTATTAATACTCTGTAAACTTGTGTATCAGCATGAATCCCAGGGTCATAAGAATTGTTCTTCTCTTTAACAATCTCTGTTTTCTATTTATCTCATTTTCTTCTACTGATTGGCCTCGCATGGAAGCTTGTATGGCATCAGTATTGCCTAATTGTTTAAATTAGAATGAAATGCAGTTGGTAAGCTGGACTCTCCTCCTCCCATATTTTTGACAAATGTTCCAAGGCCAACAATTTGTTGTGAAGAATCACTTCACCCCTGGTAGAAAGTCAACTCCCTCTTTGGCGCTGCCTTTGCCAAGATACTAATAGCATTTTAATCTAATTAACCTAATAGGTTTCTGCACCTGGGTTTTCAAGAGGGCAATGATTTGTGCAGCTCCCGTGTAGCAGCTTTGAACATTCATCATAACTGTTTATTGCAGCGGTATCAACAAATTGTTGTTGAGTGCATAGTGCATTTGCAAACAGGAATGCAATTAATGTAGGAGAGAGAGAGAGAGACATGAATTGGCTCTTTCATGAACTTGAAATCTGCAGGAAACTTTGGGATCAGTTATAAGTTAATGACTCTAATGGGTGCCATTGTTTTACTATGAAACATTTGGCCTAATCCATAAATAGTAACCAATGGACCTGATCTGTATTTACTAGGAGAAGGTGAATAACTTTAAGCATACCTTCCAATAATTCTCAGATAAAAATAAAGTTGTTTATTAGATGTAATGTTAATGAAATGAATGCTATTAATGTGCAATATTTTTGCAAAGCAGATAGTTTCAGCCTCTAGACCAGACATGGCCAAACTTTGCCCTCTAGCTGTTTTGGGACTACAATTCCCATCATCCCTAGGTAACAGGACCAGTGATCAGGGATGATGGGAACTGTAGTTCCAAAACAGCTGGAGGGCAAAGTTTGGCCATGCCTTCTCTAGACCATGGATGATTCCAACCAAAACGACATCTCTGAAGCTGCTACCTGCATTTAAGAATGCAAGAAAGCAGCAATTTCTGCTCCAACCTACATCCCTCACAATCAGCACTGTTTCCATTCTGCTGCAGTTTGCTTTCCACCAAATACTACATTATTTGTCTCAGTATCTGCTATATATTGTAGTTAGTGCAATTTATTTATTTAAATGAAAAGGAGACTTCAAAACAATGTAATCAACCAAGTCTTGTTTGGGGAAGTGAAAACATCAACATTGTGAAGGAATAAAGTCTGTTCGGGTTTCCTTGCGACAGCTATTTATATATCCAAAACCTTGTACATTAATTGCATTCATGCAATTAACATCATGTACAGTTTTGGCTTCTTGTTAAGGATTGCTGCCATAGCCCCTTTACACAGTCACACATTATAGAGGGCTCTGGTCCTTACCTGCAATATACTGTAATTATTCTGCAGCTAGTATGCCAAATTTGGCTTTTGTGGTTCAATATAGCCTAGAAACCTGCAATTAACCTCCAGTAGGCTATCAACAGTTCCAAATATATCCTCAAGAGCTGTCATGTATGAAATGTGCACAGCTTGGGAGTCATTTTGGACTCACAGCTGTCCACGGAGGCAAGGGTCAATTCTGTGTCCAGGGCAGCTGTTTACCAGCTCCATCTGGTACGCAGGCTGAGACCCTACCTGCCCGTGGACTGTCTCGCCAGAGTGGTGCATGCTCTAGTTCTCTCTCGCTTAGACTACTGCAACGCGCTCTACGTGGGGATACCTTTGAAGGTGACCCGGAAACTACAACTAAGCCAAAATGCAGCAGCTAGACTGGTGACTGACTGGGAGCGGCTGCGAAGACCACACAACACTGGTCTTGAAAGATCTACATTGGCTCCCAGTACGTTTCTGAGCACAATGCAAAGTGTTGGTGCTGACCTTTAAAGCCCTATATGGCCTCGATCCAGTATACCTGAAGGAGCATCTCCACCCCCATCATTCTGCCCGGACGCTGAGGTCCAGTGCTGAGGGCCTTCTGGTGGTTCCCTTGCTGCGAGAAGCCAAGTTACAGGGAACCAGGCAGAGGGCCTTCTCAGCGGTGGCACTCACCTCATGGAACGTTTTCCCACCAGATTTCAGAGAAAAACAATTGTCAGACCTTTAGAAGTCATCTGAAGGCAGCCCTGTTTAGGGAAGCTTTTAATGTTTAACAGACCAGTGTATTTTAATATTTTGTTGGAAGCCGCCCAGAGTGGCTGGATGTACGTGGTATAATAATAATAATAACAACAATTATTATCATTATTATTAATGACCAACTGTGCATAAGTGTGTAAGAAAACCCCTCCTGGATCAGACCCAAATGCCCATCTAGTCCTGTTCTCACAGTGGCCAACTGCATGCCAATGGAAAGCCCATTAACAATGGTGCTACATGGTGACTTATTGTAGGTGTTCAAGCATTGACTTTTGAGATGATGCAGTCACAGTCCACTCTGAGATTTAACTTCTAGAGCAGCTGAGCTCTGAATACACATTAATAACATGTTTAAAACAAATTTATTTGTTTTTTTTAAAAAAAACAAAACAAATACAAACTCAATTGCCATTAAAAATGCTTATACGGCAGTACAGCTAATGGTGATTGTTTTATCCATTGTATCTAGACATACGCTTAGGTATTTGACATTCAAACATATTACTTAACGCAACCTCTCCACTGAGACTATTCAGTGGTTGGTATATGGAGGTCTTGGTTTTGGTCATTAACATAGTTAAAGAAGACAAACTTAAGAGGGCAAAAGAGAGAGGGGACAAATAGAGGGGGGGAACGTTTGGGGAAATATTGGAACACAATGCTTTAATAACTTGTGACCCATTGGGTTGAGCATAACCTGCTCCTTGTGTATTGTGACTCCATATTTGTGGGCCCCGCACAGCAAAGCAAGAAATTTATCTTGACTCTTGTGACCCTCAGTATATTGAGAGTATATTGGTTGAGCTTGATGGTCCAGAAGTTGTGAACACCTGGCATAGGTAAGGTATGGAATTCATTCACATGTGATGCACTGATGGCCGCCAAATTAGAAGGCATTAAAAGAGCATTGGACACATTTATAGAAGGTAAAGCCATCAATGGCTATTAAACACAATGGCTAAGTTCTATCTCCATTGCTGAACTCAGGATGCCTTTGAATATTGGTTGCTGTAAATCATGTGGGGAGAGTGTTCAGATTCAGCTTTTGGGCTTCCCATTGGCATCTCTTTGGTCACATTGAGAATCGGATGCTGGAATAGCTGGGCCCCTGGTCTGATCAAGCAGAGTTCTACCTATGATTTCAGTATGGCTGGTGTATTGCCACACAGTAGAGACCTATTTCTGCACTGGAATGAACTTTTCTTCCTCATGTGAACAGGAGGGTAGCTTAGGTCGTCAGGTGATTCTGTGCAGAGGGAAGAATGTGAATGATTCAGGTTAGAGTGCAACGTCTTCTGTCCTCCTAGGTCAAACAGATAATTTAGTAGAATGCCTCTTCAAATGCTCTGCCAAGGAAAACGGGGTAGGCTACAATTTTCTTCTCAGCCAGGGGACAAAGTGAAGAGGAACAGAAGCTACTCCAGAAGTGAATGGCTTCAAGCAACAGTTGACGTGGGAGAAAGCTACTGATGTTTTGCAAAAGGATAGGTCTTGCACCTTGATTTCGAGTGGAGAGACAGTATTGAAGGGAGAAGATTAACAGGTGCAATGACTTCTTCTATCATGCTGCTCGGAGCCCCTGCCAAAACTCTCACTTTGGCTCAGCTCTGAAAGGCCCAAGAGACTTTCCCTGATGCTGAAGCTGGCAACCATAAGCGAGAGCAATTACCTTCCTGTAGCCTTTAATGGCCTCAATAACAAAGCTGTGTTATCTGAGAACTCCTGGGAGGTCTCCTTTGCCAGAGTGCTCTGTCACTCAGTAACTGACTCTTCCTTCGTTCCCAAGACATCCTGTGCTTTTCATGCTTCTCTTAAAGGATGAAATCACCTATGTGGACCACATAATGGGTTTGTTACAGAGTGGCGGACTTGACACTATTTATGTAATTAGCAGTTGTGAGAATGACTTTCTTTTTAAAGTAAATAGTGTGAGGGTCTTCATGCAAATTGGGATCCTGGTAGTCGGGGTAGGTTCATCAGAAAGGGATGTGAGAGAAATGCTCTTGGTCTGAATGCTCTTGGTTCACGGTATCCTCTTTGGTTCATAAGTGCAAAATTCGGTATACAGCATAAAATTCACTACCCGGAGGTTTGCAGCTTTCCTTCCACAATGCTATCCCAATTTGTAGATTCCAAGCTTTAAAACAGTCCACTCCAAACACTGCTTGTGGGTTTCAACTAGCTCATCCCTTCAGTGAATTTTAGGATTGTGTTTTACTTTTATTATGAAGCCTTTTTAACCCACTGCATTTTATCATTCTAGGGTGACAGAGGAGCCCAAGGATTACCTGGGCTGATGGGCGAAAGAGGAGAAAAGGTAACAATCTATTCAAAACAGGGAGAGAATGAAATATCTGCCAGGAATTTCCAGCTACACAAGTGGTGGACTGATACATGTGAACTAATAAAAGTTGGACTTTGTGAAGGACTTTTCCTAAAGATCTTCCGCTGTTCAGCTTAATGGTCAGCCACACAGATTTTAGCAGCACAACAATCCCTAAAACACCACAAATAACATGGCACAAAGCACAATGCAAAGCAACAACAGTGAATCCTAGTACACATCATCAACTTGGCATCTATCCCTTGAACCTCCAGGAGACCTTTCCAGACTTTCTGCACCTGGGCAATGAATCTGGCCCCTACAAATGTAATGGAAATTAAACCCTGAATTTTATCATTCTTATTGACTCCCCTGACCTAAGTTAACAGCTTTCCAAGCAGTTTCTTGCTTGGCAAATTACAGATGGTCCAATGCAGTACAAAGTGACAAAAGAACTTAAGTTTCAGCCATGCCCCCATAAATAAATTTTGCAGTAATCATTGCATTGCCCTTCTGCAAATTCAGAGGACGTATTTTGAAGCTTCTAGCACTGAACATGTCATAAAGAAAAATGACCTTTCCACTCCACTCAAACATATCTTCCCCAGCCTCATCCAATATTGCAATAACTGGTGGAAGATGATTGTTATTTTTTTGTAATGTGAATTATATGCTATGGATGCAACATTTCTAAATACGCTTCCTAACTTAAGCAGCTAACATAACCACATAGTCCAAATTGAAAGTTCTTAATGAGGCGTCACATGGACACAGCCAATTATGGTGCATATCACCACTGCCCATGCATCTTAATTTTTCCAAATAGCTATTTAATATAACAGCTTTGTTGCCAGAAGTTTCTCTTCTGAGGCTGTAGGCAGAAGGGCTTCAACTCAGCTTTCTTCCAACATGTCCTAAATATCGTAGCTGTTTGTATACTATACTGCTGGTTTATTTCAGCTTGCTCATCAGGCAAACCTGCAATAAACTAACAATATAGTTTATTGCACAGCCAGTTAGACGAGAGTAATTTGGAGAGGAGCAATAGCAGTTTGTGGGTCTCATGTCCTCTTGTTCAGGAATGAAGAGTGGCGTTCTCCTACTCCTCTGCAATTCAATTTGCCACCTGGAATCTAGAGTGCAACAGTCCAATATGATGTGGTTTTGTCTAGACTTGGCTGTGGATGAGACAGAAAAGGGAGGGTGTCTCTTGTCTATCCAGGCCACTGGGACAGCACCCCCTTGTCACTCTGGCAGACACTTAGCTGTTAATAAATACAGTGCTTAATACCAGAAATTTGGTTTGGGGGTTGGGGTTGGGCAACGAGTCCCCTCTGAGACCTCGCATTAATTTCACTTGTGGTGCAAATGATTAGACCTGCCAATGCACATTATTCATGTGCTTCTGCTTTCAGCTGGTGCTAATTTGATGCTGATGATGCTTGCCCATTAATGCATTTATGTTAATTCTTATTATTTCAGGGCTCCCTCGGCGCACCTGGCATCCCAGGGAGAGATGGTGCCAAAGGAGAGTCTGTAAGCTTTTCTCTTCCTCTCTTGTAATCTCCTTTTCTTTATATCATAAGCCAGATGCTACAAATCAATGTGCATTGAGTGGAGCATGTCTTGGGAATTAGTGTTGCCATTTTGAATGCATCCGAAACAAATGACAGCAGGTTAATAACCTCAGCAGGCCTCTCTTTGAGCCAAGGCAGCAGACAGACGTCATGTGGATTAACTGCTCTTGGATGCTCCAAGGAAGAATGTGTGTTGATGTTCATTAGAGGGTTGTTAGAAATACTGGAGACTTAACAAAGTGTGTTGTGGGAGGTGGGGGAATCAACTATGGAAAGCTCAGGTGTTTATTTCACTCCAGGCACAAGTTTGGCAACCAACAATTTGAGGGACTTAAGCTCAGATGGCATCTACGTACGTTGTAACTGGAGCAACAAATGTGATTTTTACTTTTGAACAGTAGGCTAGTCTCTCTCTCTCTCTCTCTCTCTTTCTCTCTCTCTCCACACACAAACACACTTCATCATCATCCAGGCAAGCAAGCAATAGATCAGTGCTTCTCAAACTTGGATCTCCAGATGTTTTTGGACTACAATTCCCAACACCCCTGACCACTGGTATTGCTAACTAGGAATGATGGAAGTTGTAGTCCAAAAACAGCTAGAGACCCAAGTTTGAGAAACAGTGCAATAGATCAAGGTCACATTCAAGCTAGGCAAAAAGATTAAAGGAGGGTGCAATGGAAGGGCAGTGGGGGGGATGTAGTCTGGCCATATGAAGGGACTCAGAGGGGTGCATTTGGCTCTATGCTTGAGGTTCCTTATCACTAAATCAAAGGATCTTGTCGCATCAAGGATTGGAAATAGATCTCAGATCATTGGAGAGCTTGCAAGTCAGAGGCAGGAGACCTGAGTAGATGAACCACATTCCAGTTTCAGTAAATATTAAATCCTCATGCTTTGCTTTCAGCATTCAACAATTTATAAAATGTGTAGTTTTTTGCAACAAACATGCTATGCTTTCTCTTTTGAGGGAGAACCTGGACTTCCTGGAGCAGTTGGCCTCCCCGGACCACCAGGATTGAAGGTGAGCAGAGGGATCAAAGAGGATCATGAATGAAATTAAGGGCACCTTTACAAATGATTGATTGAATGATTCGTTATGAGAGCCCACCCTTATACTTAGGGTGTCTTCCAACTTCTGCAAAAGAACAAGTACCACACTTCCAGTTGGGCTTCTCTCACCCACACCCACAATTGTCTTTTCCCTTCCTAATTTCCATTATGTATACAGACTTTTAATGGGGGGGAGGGAGAGATCTTACCTGCATACAAAACTCAAAGGCAATTCCTCATCTCATCTCATCCTTTTCCTTAACCTAACTTTCTAACCCTCCCCAAGCTCACCCCTTACCCAGCATTCTATGTGTTGGTACATAAAGTGCTGTTCCTGTCCCATCAGATGTCAAGGAACTGAGTAACTATATAACCTTTAGAAGACATCTGATGGCATCCCTGTATAGGGAAGCTTTTTAAGGTGTACTGTTTTATGTTTTTATATATGTTGGAAGCTACCCAGAGTGTCTGGGGCAACCCAGTCAGATGGTTGAGGTACAAAGAAAGTTGTTGTTGTTGTTGTTGTTGTTGTTACTGTTTGCTCTTCCTGTTCAGTTTCTGTTTGCACTAGCTTGGTCTCACCTTAAGCATGCCCACATTTCATTGGATGCCAGGAACACTCACCCTCCTGAACAGAGGAGAGGTGCAAAGGGTTTCTCTCCACGAATGAGTGTGGTAGTGATTGATGTTTGTGCCCACCTCTTTAATGACAGACATACCCACCCCATTCTGTGCTTTTGTCTCTTTTTCTACTCATCCCCCCAATGACAACCATTTTGTGCTATGTCTGTTGATGGGCCTCAACCATAACTCTTGCTACCAGCTGTCAAATCAGTGAATTCCAGGATGACAAACAGGAACAGAACTTGCTGACAAGTAACTTGATTTTTAGTTAGTTTTATTATATACAGCAGAGTAAAGCGCAGCTTTGTACAGGTTACTATATACACAGACAAGATTCAAACTCCTATTCCAAACTCAACACTCCAACAACAAACTGCTGTGTCATACTGCTTATAAGGAAGAACTTAGCCAATCACCACCTGTTGCTAGGCTTCCCTGTCTCCAAGCAGACTCTCTCACATACTCTGTTTAACTTGGCTTGTTGCCAACCCACTAATTGTCTACTCCCAAAGCTGCACAAACTCAAAGTCTCAACAACGTCAGGTCCCCATGGCAGGTTATGCCATGCCCCCACAAAATTCATTTTGTGACATCCCCCACAGCAGCCAGTTTTTGACTGGCGCCCATGACACAGTCTCAGTATGTCTACTGGCCCAGAAGGCTGGCGTACTCTGCTCAGTGTGTAGTTTTACCTGTGTAAATGGCTATTTCAAGCTTAAAATTTGGACATGTGGTTGCCACAACGAAGGATACATTCACAAGGATAAAGAAGGCAGTACTCCACTATTATGTGAACTGACCCTTACGTGTTAGGTGATGATCCAGAGATGTATTCTGAAGATGTGGGATTCATCAATGTCAATTCCCATCCTTCCTCTCCAGTCTGTTTTAAGATTCAGGCAGGTTGGTTTTTTCCCCAGGAACAGCAGAGAGATGCTTTTGCTCACTGGATTATGGAATTGCCCTTCTAATAAGTTTGACTACTGTGATCACAGTCAGAGAAGATGATGCAAATTCATTATTTTCACCAGTACGCAGGTTGCCTTAGATTTATTCTGCAACAGTCCTGATCTTTGTTTCTTTCTATATATTTCTCATCAGGGGACAGATGGTCAGCCAGGCCCCCCAGGACGCCAAGGATACGTTGGAGCACCAGTAAGTTGTGATTTTATTATTTAATACTTAACCTGCCCAATGTTCCATAAATAAGCCAACATCCTATGAGTGTTCGGCGTGATTTGTAAAATCCATTCATGTGGTAAATGGTTGCCTGATACTCAAATGTGGCCTTGCCAGTACAAAAGGACAGTTGTCAACATTTCTGCACATAGATAGCTCTGCTTCGGCAATGCTTAGTTATACGCTTGGTTATTTTATCTTTAGCAATACTTTCCACCAGTTAAAAGTTCACCGTTCACTTGTTGAAAGCTTCCCTTGCTTTCCTTCAGCTACAGATGCACATTTCACTGGAGAAGGTCATTCAGTTTTCCCCGTCCTCATTATCTTGGTTATAAAGACTTTGCAATCATTCCTTTTAGGTCTCAGAACAGCTCAACAATCCCAATGGATGGCTGATCAGCTCATTGAGTACTCCAAGTCCAAGGCCAATTAGCATATGCAAAGGCGGTTTGTGGGAATAACATTATTGGTATATTATAGACAACTGCTTAGTAGGCAGAGCACTAAATCAGCATTTCCTTGGCACAGGAGCTGCAGCCCGTAATGAGTCACTGGGTACAAATTGCTAGCACATCGGTGACTCATCCAAGTAGTGGAGGGAACGTCATCTGGGTAGTGGAGGGAACGTTACAAAATCTTTTTTCTTCCCCACTTTTTCAGGGCCTGCAGGGAGAAAGAGGTGAAAAGGGACCCCGGGGAGACAAGGTATGGATCGTGTGCGTCAGATAACTTGTCAACAATCTGAGTGGAAGTGTTGAACATTCTTCCTCAAAAATGAATGCAAGAAAGAACTGGGAAATCGAGGGTAAATGTAAGCACAGTTTAGGGCTTCAGATTATAAGGGGCCTCTAAATGCAAAAAAGGTTACTCGTTAGATTGCTAGATCTGAGAGAGCAATCCAGACCTTCCTAGTGTCCCTATCATCTAGGGATGTCCCTGATTTAGATAAGCCATCCCAGTTTCCGATTTGATCCTAGAATGCCCCACTTTTCCTTAGGGTGTCCCTATTTTCATGGAGAAGTGTTGGAGGGCATGGAGTTATCCGAACCCCAAGCCATCTGGAGGCAATTCAGTATAGGGGAGATTTTTTAAAAAAGGGTAATATTTTATTATGTTTTTATACGTGTTAGAAGTTGCCCAGAGTGGCTGGGGCAACCCAGTAAGATATGTGGGGTGTAATTGGTAAAATTACTATTATGGAATGGAATGTCCCTATTTTCATTGGATAAATGTTGAAGGGTATGGCAATCCTATGCACAAAAAGAGGGCATAAAGCAAGCCAGTGTAAGTTAAGCCACCGTAAAGTTATACCAGATCAAAACATAATTAAGCAGTAGAACAAATACTGCTACTTTGTCAAAGCTTGAAAAGGGGAAACCAAGCCTTTCAACTAGGGTTCTACACTGGTTTGCTAGGCCATGTGACCAAGCTGAATTGGCTTGGGTTCCCACCCCTACCATGCCCTCAGAAAAGTGATGGTGAGTCCCCTTTTGCCACCTCCTGCACTGCCCACCCTGTTGCCACCGCTGGAGAAGCACCGCTGGCACTGGTGCTGATTATTGGTGAGATCTCGCTGATCTCCAGCTAGATCTCTCATGCTGTGTGAGAGATCTTGCCAGAAATCAGCACCACTTCTCTGCCAGTGGTGAGGTGTTGGGCATCTGGAGGGGCACCACCTCAAGATCTTCACCCCACCTCATGGTTGGGCCAACCCAAGTTATGCCGGTGTATCACTGGCTGAGTATGGGTAGGGGACTTATCACAGACTGGTCCAGGCTGTTTCAGGCATCAGCCAGCAGAGTTGGAGATCTGCTACATCCTAAGCTCTCATCATGACCAGGTTGTTGGATACACTGAGGTCCAGCTCTGAGGGCCTTCTGCTGGTTCCCTCACTGCAAGGAGTGAGGTTACAGGGAACCAGGCAGAGGGCCTTCTCGGTAGTGGCACCCACCCTGTGGAACACCCTCCCTTCAGATGTGAAGGAAATAAGTAGCTATCCTATCTTTAAAAGACATCTGAAGGCAGCCCTGTTTAGGGAAGTTTTTAATGTTTGATGTTTTATCGCTTTATTATTATTAATAATATTCTGTTGGGAGCCACCCAAAGTGGCTGGTGAAACCCAGCCAGATGGACAGGGTATAAATTATTATTATTATTATTATTATTATTATTATTATTATTATTATTATCCTCCAAGGATGGGTAGATGAGAACCAAAGAGGAAGTGATATAGTCAAAGACAGGCCAGAGTTGAGACGAGGCTGCAGGAATCTGATGTCACTATTCATAAAGGCATGTTGCACAGACTGAAATGCAACTTACATAGAACCAAGCACGTTAGTATTGGTTCCTCAAGCCACATAAACCTGACTGGACTAAAGACTTGTGGTTCTAGCTCTGTCGCTGCAGCATAGCCAAGATCCAGGGTGGAAATGCTCTCAGGTTCAGAACTGATGTGATGGCCCAGGATGTATGTCCAACGCTCAAGTCTTCATTCCTATTTCTTTGCTTAGGGAGAACCAGGTCTCGATGGTTTCCCCGGAAAGCCTGGTGTGGATGGGAAGCAGGTATGTGGACAATTCAAAGTGGTACGAAACCATTTTCTAGAATTAGTTGTGAATTTAGAGAAGAACTTGCATCTTGAAATCATCCGCTCACCCCCCCCAAAATGTAGCCCCCCTACTCTATTTTCTGTCTGCATCACAGTGCAATCCTGTAAATGTTTACACTTATCCCAACTAAATAAATAACAGACCAGGTATCTGTTTCTAGATATGTATTTGAAAACCCTCCACTCCTGTTTCTATTTGTGCACATATTTTTCACATCTCCAAATATATCCTCCTCCCCCCCAATTTAAGTTTGTTTTATATTTCAGTTTCTCTGTTTGTTAGCTCTTCTTCATTGCAGGCTAGCCTCAATTATACCATGGAGTAGTCCCTTATTTTTACAAAATATTGGAAAGTATATGCTACCATAATTATATGCTCTATCCTTCTGTGTAACCTCTTCGGCACCTTTAGGACTCAGTTATACAGCTGCAAATATAACATTTTAAGTGTGTTTTATGTGCATTATGCAAATGGGGCACTAGATGGCGATGGTGAGCTTATGGCAAATTCATTATGTATATCCCCCCCCCCAAAAAAAAAATTTATAAACAAAAAACGGGGAAAAATTACAGCATTTTTCTATATGGGCCTAGATTCTACATTTGTGTCAGAACTGGATCCTGTCCATTTCTAACCATAACCAATATTTTTTATATGATATTTATTAAAGTTTTTAAGATATTACAATAAAAATGAAAAAATACAAGAAAAAATACAAAATAAAAACAGTTAAAAACGCCTTAATTTTCCGTTGCATATTTTTCTTACACTTATTTCCCCAGACCTCCTCATACCTCCCTTTTTTGTATTCCACTTCAATTTGTTAGTTCTGCAAATCCTTGCCATTAAGCTTTTACCCATTTATAAACCTTTTTTTTCATGTCTCTTAAAGCATTACAGCTGGAAACCACTTAATTTCTATCCAACATCATTCTAACATTCATTAATTTTACAATATTTCTGTAAATAGTCTTTGAATTTCTTCCAATCGTCTTTCACCGACTCTTCTCCCTGGTCTCGGATTCTGCCTCTAACCATAACCAATAATTCTCTCCAGAAGCAGCTGGCATGGGGGGGTCGGTGGCAAAAAGTACCCTCCCAACAGTGGCTTTGCTGCCAATTACCTGGATTGTGTGGTGATTGTTGCGTGGCAAGTTCCCAACTCCCCCAGGTAGAAATAATGACACATGACACAATTATTAAAGTTAATGGGCTAAAAAAAGGCCACAACTTTATTGGTTACAGGTGATGAGCGGTATTGGCTTAGGCATTGGTCCTAATTGACTATATCTGACTCCAGCACATCTGCTTGAAGTCCAGGAAGGGTTAACCACCAGTAGGGGGAGTCCTGCTGATGCACGTCAACTAGGAACTCCCCCAGGGTCACCGATCGGGAACGTGCCTTAGACCCTAACCTTCCTAGGCTTCGGACAGGGCCATGCCCCCCAGAATCCTTTAACGGACTACCCTTCAATGTGCGGGGCAGGTGATGGCGCTACCTCCCCTCTTTCCATCTACAGAACTATTCCAATGCCTAACCGCCAATACCCTGAAAGTTGTGACAGTTTGCTACGAGGTAGGTGAAAACCAAGTGGCAGGTGCCAATTTACCAAGTGGAAAAATTCCTACCAGGCCCCTCAATGGCAACCAACCGAGGTCCATAGCAAGGTCAAGGAACGAAAACCTTATAGGGCGGGGGACGGGACCGGAGCAGCTGGCAAGCACACAAAGAGGGAGATCCCCAGCTGTGTCCTGCCTTTAAGGGGCAGGCCACACCCCTGGAACGACCCGATTGGCCGGCCAGGAGGTGACGCAGGCGGGAATCCCCCAACCGTGCAGGGGCTGGCCTCCCACCCCCTGAGCACGTGGAGGGGCCGTGAAGCCCGCAACCCCACCTCGTCCCTAAGGCGGAAGTGGCTTTGCCAGCAAGGTCAGAGCACACTTGGGTAGAGTCCGTCTGACACCTGGCATTGCCACTCCCTTGCTGCACCATCACATTTTCCAGGCAAATGGCAAGGATACTGCCTTTGGAAGGATGGCTCTCTGCCCCTGCTCAACATTCCAGCTCAGGGGTCAGCAAACTTTTTCAGCAAGGGACTGGCCCACTGTCCCTCAAACCTCGTGGGGGGCCGGACTATATATTTATTTATTTATTTATTTATTGGTGGGGGAGAACGAATTTCTATGCCCCGCAAATAACCCAGAGATGCATTTTAAATAAAAGCACACATTCTACTCATGTAAAAATACACTGATTCCTGGACTGTCCGTGGGCCAGATTTAGAAGGCTATTGGGCCGGATCTGGCCCCCGGGCCTTAGTTTGCCTACCCATGTGCCAGCTGCTCCATGATTTCTGTTTATCTTCCTTCTCCTTAAACTCCATTGATGCATCTTTCTCCAGCACTGTATTTCAAGTTCTTTGCTCCTCCTTTTTTTCATATCCTTCATATGTTGCATTCATACAGAGCTATGCTTGCCATGTGTGTGTGTGTGTTGTAAATTAGGTTCATTTTCCAATGGTAAACTGTCAACTTGTGTTTCATATCCTTTCCCCTCTTAATTTCTGCCTTAGGTCTTTCATGGCACATCGTATTGCTCCCCAAATATTTAAAATGTGTGTATTTACTCCATTTGATCAATACCTTTATATTACAGTAGATCTGCTGCCCTATAAATAGTTACCTGGCGCGAAGTTCCATTATGTTTGCTGGGACTTACTTCTGCATGAACATGTGTATTATTGTGGCAGTGTGTTAACTTAAAGTGATTCATGGTTCAGTGGATCCCAGATTCAATCCCTGGAATCACAAATTCACTAAAAACTTTGGCTTGGAACACATGCCAGTGTGGTGTAGTGGTTAAGAGCGGTAGAATCGTAATCTGGTGAACGGGGTTCGCTTCCCCGCTCCTCCACATGCAGCTGCTGGGTGACCTTGGGTCAGTCACACTCCTCTGAAGTCTCTCAGCCTCACTCACCTCACAGAGTGTTTGTTGTGGTAGAGGAAGGGAAAGGAGAATGTTAGCCGCTTTGAGACTCCTTCGGGTAGTGATAAAGTGGGATATCAAATCCAAACTCTTCTTCTTCTTCTTCTTCTTCATGAATCCGAATACCTTTTGAGTGTTGCCTCATTCGATTTCAGGGCATCCAGGGGAGTCCAGGCCAACCTGGTCTCATGGGACCCAGAGGAGAGAAGGTGAGGTGTTGTCTGTGTAAATCTTGCCTCTGAGATGTGCTTGCTTACATATCACATATCACATTCCTGTGACGTAATGTAGGACAAACTCAGAACTCCTGTCTTCAAGATGGATTTCACTATATTCCCAATGTTATAATCCTGATGCAGCCCTGGCCATACCCAATTCCTACTCACTTTCCCTGTCCCATGTAAATCAGTTGGCCAGGTTGTACAAGGCTCTGCTGTTTACATGCCAACTTACGTTATGCTCAAGAAATGTCAGGAACTGGCCTGACAGCCTCACAGGCTGCAGAATGGCACATCAGAATTTTGATGATATATCAGATGCTCCCCCTCCCCATTTCCTATTTTCAAATCTAACAGAAAGAAAGAAGAAAGGAAAAGGTAACAATAATAGTAATCGTAATAATAACAATAATATTTATTGAATTTATATTCCTGGGGGTCTCAGGGCAGTTCACAGAATAAAATCAAGATATAAAACCACAAAATATACATGGGGGTGTCTTATACGGTAATACAAAAAATACGGTAATTAATGTATAATAGGAGGATGTGTAAACTGCCCTACAATCAAATCAGAGCAAATGCTCGATGAAGATCAAACAAAGCTTTGCCAGCGTCTTAACTTTGTAAACTTAACTGGATTGTTCCCCCCCCCTCTCATTTGCTTTCTCATCTAGGGTGAAATAGGACCTCCAGGGAAGCCTGGCTCAGTGGTAAGAGCTGCTAACATTTGATCTATGTTTTGTGGCAGTTGACAAAACAAGTTCTTGTGAATGGGTGCTCAGGATCTCGAGAAAGGCTAATAAATATTGGGCATTAATGCCTGAGCAGATCTTAGAAATGCTTTCTCATAGAATAGTTGGTGAACAATTTTCCTGAAGTTGAAATGTGAAGGACATGCCATACTGAAGAATTTTGTGGAGAGAGGCATGAGATCCTTGCCTGCTGTGAAATTTTCAGATTGGATGGTGGAAGGAAATACAGAGAGCCCTTGGGGAGTGAGGTAATTTTTGCAGTACTCTGTTGACTTACATTCCAATGATCTTACTGCAGCAGAGTTTTTACACTTTTCGTTGCCTGCTTGGCTGCATAACTCCATCCAGCTAGATCTCGGGGGGGGGGGTGCAGAGCTCAGCTAAGTTTCCCCACCTGTGGGATAGAGAGTAGGGCAGAAACCCAGACTCCTTGTGCTACATATTTATCTTCTTCTGTTTCAGGTACAGATGGAAGGTCTGAAAGGAGAGCAGGTAAGGTCTTTCTAAATATTTTTGCACTGTCAATAAAATAATAATAACCAGAAATCCCAATTTCCAAGCATGATCGTGCTGACTAAGTCAGTATGATAAAGTCAACCCAAACCGCAGAACCAATAAATCTGGGCTCAGTGGTTCAGAACCCTTTCCACTCTGAATAAACTTTATTTTGAATCATAGGAGATACCGGCAAGTTGTTTATCTTCCCCCTAATAGCTTTTATCCAAGGGTTGCAGTCATCCAGCCCACACAGTTGTTGCTAGTTCACGAAAACTCCGAAACGAAATTGCTTTGTCTGTTTTCATTACCCGAGGAGAGCAGAGAGTGGAGGAGGAGACACTCTTCAGTGAGGTTTGCTGTCGATGCACTGGAGTCGGTTTCAATTGTTGCTACAAAGTTTATATTCTTCTGTTCCCTCTTTTTTTGACCTACAGCCATTCAGAGCCAGCAAAGCCAATAAAGGTGTACTCTGAAAAATAGTATAGTGGGTGAAATCTTTGGCAGGTTTACCTGGAAGTAAGACCCTTCTAAGGGAGGCAGGTGGCGCTGTGGTCTAAACCACTGAGCCCCTTGGGCTTGCCGATCAGAAGGTTGGTGGTTCGAATCCCCGCGGCGGGGTGAGCTCCCGTTGCTTGACCCCAGCTCCTACCAACCTAGCAGTTCGAAAGGACGTCAAAGTGCAAGTAGATAAATAGGTACTGCTCTGGCGGGAAGCTAAACGCTGCACTGCTCTGGTTTCATCAGAAGCAGCTTAGTCATGCTGGCCACATGACCCGGAAAAACTGTCTGCAGACAAACGTTGGCTCCCTCGGCCAGTAAAGCAAGATGAGCGCCACAACCCCAGAGTCGTTCACAACTGGACTTAACTGACAGGGGTCCTTTACCTTTAAGACACTTCTAGGATCAGATTGTATGTTATGATGATGATGATGATAATAATAATAATAATAATAATAATAAGAAGAAGAAGAAGAAGAAGAAGAAGAAGAAGAAGAAGAAGAAGAATAGCAACAACAATTTATTTATATCCCGCCCATCTCTGGGCAGCTTTAAACAAAATATTAAAATACCTTCAAATGTGAGAGAAACAGATGCTGGTCCACCATTCCTTAGCAACTTTTCAGAAACGTGACCAATTTAAATTATGGAGAGTCACCCCTTTGTTTAAACAAACAACTACTTTCCAGCATACAAATCTCTTAGTACGGCTTTAGCACAGGAATGAGGAAACTGTGGTCCTCCACTTGTGGTCAGGCTCCAATTCTCATCAGCCCCAGTCATCACAGCCAATGGTCAGGGATGATGGAGCTGCCATTCAGAGGTAGGGGTGAGCCACTAGGCTAGCTTCCTGTGGCAAGTGGGTCACTGCTGCTTTCCAGGAGGGAGAGGGAAAGGAGGAGGTGTCTGGAAGGTTGACATAGGCTAAATGCACCACCAGCAGTGCCATATAGGCTCTGTCAGTGTGTTTGCACCGCAACAACCTCCCCATCGCTTAGTCCCTCCCCTTCTCCTTCCTGGTAAGCAAATGCCACCTACCTGTCAGGAAGGCAGCCCAACAGCTCTGCCCCATCCAGTGAACCAATTATTCCATGCACCATCACAAGCAGCTGAGATGGAAGGAACGGAAAGTCTTCATGTTTGCTTAGCCTCGGGTTTTGGCAAATCTCCAAAGGCAGATAATCTGTTCCTATGGAACAGCCTCCAAAACACTGAAATGCATGTTTGCATCAAGTAGACTTCACATGTAGATTTAAACTCATAAATTGATAAGAGGATTGATAAAGGAAAAGGAGTACAGGAGAGGATGCAAAGGGGGGCAGGGAGATACATCTTGTACATATCTATCTGTATCCAGTGTGGTGTAGTGGTTAAGAGCGGTAGACTAGTAATCTGGTGAACCAGGTTTGATTCCCTGCTCCTCCACATGCAGCTGCTGGGTGACTTTGGGCTAGTCACAATGCTTTGAAGTCTCTCAGCCTCACTCACCTCACAGAATGTTTGTTGTGGGGGAGGAAGGGAAAGGAGACTGTTAGCCGCTTCGAGACTCCTTCGGGTAGTGATAAAGTGGGATATCAAATCCAAACTCTTCTTCTCCTCCTCCTCCTCTTCTTCTTCTTCAGGTAGGTAGCCGTGTTGGTCTGACGCAGTTGAAATATATATAAAAATTAAAAACTAATGTCCAGTAGCACCTTAGAGACAAACTATGTTCTTGTTATTATTATTTTTTATTTTTTATAGCTATCTGTAGTTTGGCATCTTTATAACTTTTTGCAATAAGTTTTTAAATGTAGGCAGCTGTCCACAGTTGAGCTTCCTCAATTCCCTTGCTCAGATCAATACGATACACTGCTGAAAGAATTCATTTTAGATGCAACATAAAGTAATTTTTTAACCTTCTAATTTTGATTTGTTTACAGGGAGCCCCTGGCCCACGAGGTTCAATAGGCCCTCCTGGAACTCCAGGTATCCCAGTAAGTAATTTGCAACCTTCCCACTCTGAGTTGCTCATTTGTTCGTATTTTTAAATGTCTTGTGCAGTGATGGATTATGCTGAGTCCTGAATATGCTCAGGTCTGGTTTGTTGGTTTGATTCTCAAACTAGGGTGTGAGAGGTCTTTGGTCCAAACCATGGACAAGCCCTGGATAAGATGGCGATATCGTTAATGTGAGATGTTTGTTGACCCTGCAGCATGGTTCTTGCTTCAGATGCAAAGATCCGAAATTCCAGACAAGCCCATGCAACCAATACAAAAGACTCCAGGAACATGGAAATTGTACTTAAATTTCAAAGGAAGATAAGCTCCTTTGACTTTCAGCCCACTTGGAATGCATGCTTCAGAACTCTAACCTGAGATTCAGTGCAGGGAAAATCTCTGCATCTGCACAGAGGCAGTTTTCCTTGCCTTCAGGGACAGAGGACAACAGACAAAGCTAAATATATGAACTAGAAGAACCAAGCCATGTTCCAAAATTGTGACACCAGTTCCCGAGATACCTTGCAGATCACTAACACCAGTAAAAGGAGGTGGAAGGGAATGGAAAACACAAGAAGTCCCAACAGTAGAGAAATGGCAGATGAAGATGATGGTCTTTTGGGAGCTAGCTGACCTGACCGGAAGAGTCCGTGACCAGAAGGAGGAGTACCAGGAAGAATGGATGAAATTTAAAGAATATTTAATTAAATATGTTAAGATAATTTAAATAGCAATACTTGCAAATACCAGATTGGCTTAGGATTTAGACATGTGATTTTATATAATAATATGTTTAATGTTTATATGGAAAGTAAGAAAGAAGTTAATTGACTAAGTAAATTTTATGAGAAATTAGTTTTGGAAAACTGTTACAATGATATACAGTGAAATTCAGCCAGGGGGATTTGAGGAAGTCACCTAACAATGTTAATAATAGTGGAATAATTACAGTTAGGATTTATGTGTGTTTGTTTGTTTATAAATTTGGAAAATCAATTTAAAAAAACTGAATAAAAAGGAGGTGGAAGGGAAGCACAATGAGCACATGTTGAATGTGGAAACTGGTAATTTGCTGATGCATTTTTCCCCCTCTTCAATTAGATCACTTTGTTTAAATATTTTGTTTTTGTTGTTTGTAGGGCCCTCCAGGACCAGAAGGCAAACTAGGACCTGCTGGCTTACAAGGTCAAAGGGTGGGCAATGCTTCTACTTATGCATGCTCCAACTTGTTAGCACGGGGGAAATGCCTAAATTGTTTGTTAGTGTTTAATAGACTACTGTCAATAATTCTCAATGCCCTCCCTATTTCTATTCGCCCAAAAAGGGGGGGGAAGTGTGGGGGAATCAGTTATATGCATGTTGTTATGTAGACTGTTGTAATCAAAAGTCCAATCTTGACGGAGAGCAAAGTCCCATTTTTAGCATTAAAGCCTTTGTTTCTGTCTGTGCAGAGAAGGTGACCAGGATGAACAAGCGCTCCTTATAAGGAACAGCTGAGGGAGTTGAGCCTATATGAAGGGCTCCCAGTGTTATTAAATTCATGATTCCTGTTTACTTAGCTTAGATTTTGGAAATGTTTCAGTGGACTTGGATGCAAACTGGCAGGAGCATGGAACATGGGGGAAGAGCCTGAAATGAGTGGGGGGAAGGATCTTGCAAAAGAGAAAGCTTTGCTGATCTGAGATGTGGGCTTGAAAAGGAAATGTCTGCATCCATAAAGGGAATGAGTTTTCCCTTGATTCTCTTCTTTTATTGGCAGCTTTTAGGAAGCAGAACTTACCGCATTCAACAAATGAGCACACAGTTCTGTGATTTAGATGTCATTCCCATTAATGGCAGCTCCTCTCACAAGATTTGCAGTCTTAAGTCATTAAAGGGCAGCATTCCATCAATGGGCCTCTGACATAACAGAATTCACTTGTCTTAAGAGCCCCCTATGACTGATTTTGCCATTAAGTGTAATGTCTTCTGATCTGTGCATTATCCAACACACAGTCAGAAGAGGAGTTTCCATTGAAAGATGAGACATGGGGGAGCCAGCTTCTGTTTTAAATGTCATCAACTGTGAACAATGCTCAGCAATGCTCAGCAATGCTCAGCAATGCTCAGCAATGCTCAGCAATGCTCAGCAATGCTCAGCACTGTTGTAACCAGGTACATCAATGGTACCTGCATCTAGACCTAGTTGCTTGAGCACATTTATGGCACTGCGACATCGCACACTGGGCTTGCTGCTGGGGACTCATCACAGCCCATCACTGATACCTATCCTGGGCCCTTACGAAACCAAATGTTTCCCAAACCTCATTCCTATTGGGAAGCTGAGTTTGAGAGGCACCATTTACAACCCCCAGAATGCCCCTAATGTAATGCTGCCCCTGGGCATTGTGGGGAATTTAAATGATGTTCCACCCAAATGGTCCTTTCACTAAGTCCTATCACTTTCATTTCCAACAAAGAACCTCACTGAAGCTGCCACTTTAATTGCCCATAGTTCTCAAAGGTGATGCTGCGTCAGGGCATTGTGGGAAGTTTCAATAGTGGATTGTTGCTGCCCACTACTGTTGAGTAATCCCATTAGGAAGGCAGAGTTACCACCACAGAGCAATTTCCTGATGGCCCCCTCAAACCTACAGCTGGCCTTCCTTGAGTGAGAAGCTGGAAGAGGTGAAAGCTACAATCTGGAGTGCAGCAGGGAGAAAAACATTGCTATATTTACCACCCAAATAGAGAAGACATACGATGTGGTGAGCCACCTGAAATTATGGAAGTCCCCTGTGTGCTGGAAAATCTGAGCTTCTACATGGCAGAGACTGTCATGGTTGGAGGCAGCGATTCTTCTAAATACTGGCTGATGGAAATCAAAGGAGGGGAGAGGGCTCGGGTCCTACTTATGGGTTCCCCATGGGCATCTGGGTGGCCACTTTGAGAACCAGGATGCTGAACTGATCCAACAGGCTCTTCTCACATTCTTATGAATAGAATCATTATCCCTACTTCACACAATTGTCCTCTGACTCATGGAGAGCAAGAATGTCAACAAGGGTAGCAGAGCTGGCAGGCTAATTCCCATCTCCCCAGCGTGATTATTCCAATGCACATCAGAACACCTAATTGGGGCTCTGGAGAATATAGCACTTGCACTGATTTTTTTTTTACATGTAAATTTTCATTTCTTGTAGCAATTATCAGGGCCAGGTATAATGTTGGTTCTTTCCAAAGATTCATTCCTAGTATAATGGAAGTTTGTCAGCGCACTCATCTGTCAGATATTAGTGGGAGTCATCTACCTGTTGCATCAACCCTGAGCTTTGCGCTTTGGGAATAAAACTTGGCAGAGCAGTCCATCTGGTCCTGGCTGTCAATCTTCAGTATTTTCTTCTAGAAGCATTTCAGAGACCTAGATATTCAAGGATGGCAATTTTGCTATTTAAATAGGAGGAATTGGCCTGTTTACAGAATGGCCCTTCGTTAGGGATCATCAGGTTCAGAATAACCCAGCTCTCCTTGCTCCTTACTCAAGCACAATAGCAAAATAGGAAGCTTATCCATTTAGCTCAATATTGTCAACAGCGACCAGCAGCTCTCCAGTTCTTGAGATGGGCCTCTTCCAGTCCTAATTGGAGATGCTGAGGATCAAAGCTGAGAGCTTTTGCAGGCAAAGCATATGCTGTGGATCTGATACACAGCCTTCCCCATTACTGTTTGCTAACCTACAGTACTGTGCGGTCAATGGACTAGGCTACACCCACAAATGTTCCCCCGGGACCTTCCCAAAGCCCGGGAAGCTTCTGCCTGGCTTAAGGAGGGAGGCACAATGCTCATGCATGACATCAGGACATCAGAAATCATATGCATGATGTCGCCCCCCCTCACTAATCACCTTCGCAGGGTGGTGCCTCTGGTCCTAACTGTTCCCCTATGAAAAATTTCACCGTGCGTCACTGCTAACCTTCTGCAGCTAAAGTAGATGGATTTAGACACACATGCAGACATGGCCTTAGGGCGTAGACATGTGTCCAAAATCAGCCAGGTACAATCTTACCCAGAAACCACTTTTCTCTGTTTTTACAGTGAGGGCACAAGTAAGCACATAGCAAGATGGCAACCCTGATAATGGATGACTTTAGGGGACTTACTCCAGATTCTTAGAACTGTCAAAACACTATCCGATTCAGTCCAAGTTTCTGCCATCTGGTTAAGAGTTTTCCTATGTGGAATTCATCTTTGGGAGAATGCAACAGTTTGGGCCTCCCCTATATTCATAGTGTCACATAATTTATACATACCAAGCTGGACCAAATTTTTTAATTAGTGTTCCTAACTCTCTGGGATCTAAATGTAAATTCACTTTTCTCCTGGCACGATTCCATCCTGCTTCAATAATGGGAATTGTACCAGGTTACCAAGAAGGAAATAATTTAATGAACCCCAAGATAATAAATCCTCATTTAGAAATGAGATGAGACCATCCCTCATAGATTTTGAATCTATACCTGAATGATAAAGTGATTTATTTATTTTATTCTCTTTGCGGCTTCCCTCTTCCAAAGCAAAAGGATAGCAGGTAAAATGGCTTGTGAAGAGAGCGGTGCAAAATTCCTTTTCAGAAGGAATATATAATTATTTCCCAAGTTGACGCTGCTCATTTGGAAAGGTAAGCTGTGCAAAATTGCCTCAGACACAAATCCAGCAAAAGAGCACAGATGGGGACGCTCCATGGGCTTGCCAGAAAGTTATTTTCTGATCATCTAATTCCCCCAAACTGGCAATTAGATTTTGCGATGGCTGAAACATAAATCTTGAGGAATGAGCTGCTGTGAATGCACTCCCTCGGTGAGCTTTCATTAGCTGCCTTGTTCCATTAGCCGCAAGAAAACACAGAAGAACATCTCTTGGACCCAAGGCTGGATGAACTGCTAAAGGCAGAAAATTCTGAAGTGCACCGCTTGTTTACTGTATCCAAGGCTCCATGCACGTCATTTTGCTATCACAGAAGGACTTCTGTTTCCTCTCCTTCACCCACATGCTTCCCTATTATTATTATTAGTATTAGTATTAGTATTAACAATAATTTATTTATACCCCACCCATCTGGCTGGGTTTCCCCAACCACTCTGAGTGGCTTCCAACAAAATATTAAAATACAATAGTCTATTAAACATTAAAAGCTTCCCTAAACAGGGCTGCCTTCAGATGTCTTCTAAAAGTCTGGTAGTTGTTTTTCTCTTTGACATCTGGTGGGAGGGCATTCCACAGGGCGGGTGCCACTACCGAGAAGGCCCTCTGCCTGGTTCCCTGTAACCTCACTTCTCGCACCAGAAGGCCCTTGGCACTGGACCTCAGCGTCCGGGCAGAACGCTGGGGTTGGAGACGCTCCTTCAGGTATACTGGACCGAGGCCATTTAGGGCTTTAAAGGTCAGCACCAACACTTTGAATTGTGCTCAGAAATGTGCTCTGGAGGGTTCCCCATCTTGAGGATGCATGGGGGGGGGGGGGGGCTGGATAAGGCAGGGACAGGTAAAGAAGCTTCCTTGTGCGCCCAGAAGTCCCCACGTATCCTCATCCCCTTCGTCCTTCCCATGATGCTTACTGACTTTTGGCAGGGGGCAGGGTACTTAAAATATTTCCTAACCTGCCAAGGGTATAAAATTCATTGAACAATTCAACACTCTAATGAGAGAGAGAAGCAAAAACCCTGCAACCAATAAAACAGAGTAAGCAGCAGCAAAATCGACAACTAATCGACTTTTGGAAGAACTGTTTTAATCGCCCCATATGAAAGTAAACATAGGTAATTATGGGATGTCTTTGAAAACCTCATGGCAACAGTCGTAAAGGGCCTGTTGATGTTTTTGTGTCATGAATGAGGACATTTTGTTAGATTCACATTTTGATGTGAGTATTTTGTGAAAGTAGTCTCAGTTGTGATTCTTGAACTGGTCTTTGACCGTAATAATAAATTTGTTGTTGTTGTTTAGTTGTTTAGTCATGTCCAGCTCTTCATGATCCCATGGACCAGAGCACGCCAGGCATTGCTGTCTTCCACTGCCTCCCGCAGTTTGGTCAAACTCATGCTGGTAGCTTCAAGAACACTATCCAACCATCTCGTCCTCTGTCGTCCCCTTCTCCTTGTGCCCTACATCTTTCCCAGCACCAGGGTCTTTTCCAGGGAGTCTTCTCTTCTCATGAGGTGGCCAAAGTATTGGAGCCTCAGCTTCATGATCTGTCTTTCCAGTGAGCACTCAGGGCTGATTTTCTTAAGAATGGATAGGTTTGATCTTCTTGCAGTCCATGGGACTCTCAAGAGTCTCCTCCAGCACCATAATTCAAAAGCATCAATTCTTCAGCGATCAGCCTTCTTTATGGTCCAGCTCTCACTTCCATACATATTATTGATGTGAGCGTACCTGATTCAAACTTCCTGAACTGAATGTACAGAAACAGCTATCCTTCATAATTCAGACGTGTCCAAATTTTGCAATGTAGTTCGGCATCTGGTTGGCCGGTGTGAGAACAGGATGTTGGTCTAGATGGGACATCAGCTCAATTTCGGCAGGCTCCTTTTGCGTTCTGTAAATGTCTGGTTGATGGTCTGAGTTTAACAAAGAGTAAAACTATAATTGCCAGGAAAGGTAAATCGCATTTGTTTCAAAAACAACATATATTTCTGACTGTCAGGTTGCCTCCTGTTTATTTAAAAGCTACATTCGCAGGCTCCGAGTAGCACGACATAATTGCCAGCTTTGTCTATCTTGCTCTCAGGCAGGATGTCATTTTGTACTGTGTTACATCTACAGGTATAATTTTTCCTGGGGAGTCTCTTCAGTTGCATTCTAGAAAGAGATCGTTTATATAATCTGGCAGATCTATGTATCTTTATTATTATTTGTTAAGCTCTCCCCAGGATTGGGATTTGTGATAGAGAGCTATTGTTGCTGCCTGCTTTTCGATGGCAATCAGATGTTCTGTTCAGGGCATTCTCTTGCTCTTCCCAAAAATGCACAGAAGGTTAAGAAATTAAAAACATAAAAAGAGCCTGCTGAATTAGGTCAATTGGCCCATCTAGCTCAGCATAGAATCATAGAGTTGGAAGGAACCCTGAGGAACATTGAGTTCAACCCCCTGTAGTGCAGGAATATGCAGCTGTCCCAAACAAGGAATTGAACTTGCAATTTGGCATTATCAGCACCACGCCCTAACCCAGTGATTCTCAACCTGTAGGTCCCCAGATGTTGTTGGACTACAACTCCCATCATCCCTGAGCTCTGGCCTTGCTAGCTAGGGGTGATGGGAGTTGTAGTTCAACAACATTTGGGGACCCACAGGTTGAGAAAGGCTGCCCTAACCAAATGAGCTAGCATCATCCTGTTCTCACACCGCCCAACCACATTCCTTTAGGAAGCCCCCAAGCAGGACATGAGCTCAACAGCCATCTTGCCTGATGTGATTCCCAGCAACTGGAAGTCCCAGAATACCGGCTCTGACCGTGGAAGTAGAACATAGCTATAGTATCTGCTGGTAGCCTTGTCCTCCGTGAAAAGAGAAAGGTTCAGCAAGAAGAAGGTGTAGACTGGTGACAATCAAAGTCTGCTCCAGAGGGTCCTCTTAGACTCCTGCTTTGTTTATGGGACAGAAATTCCCTACCCTTTCCCCCGTGTAGCCCACACCATGGAAATTCAAAATATGTGCCAGTGCAGATTGTGAGAGTCCATGAGAAAAGGAAAGGGAAGTCCCTTAGCATTAGCAGGACTCCCCGTTTTAAATGCTTGCAATTTAAAACACAAGTATTTTGTGCGTGGACTTTTGGTGCATTCTTTCCAAAGTTCCGCAGAACCTGGACAGAAATGGCATTTGACTGAGCACCAACGAGGCTGAAACAGGATGGAAACAGCTGCTCGGCCTGTCTCTGTGTTATAGATTATGTGTGTGTTCAGTGCCCGATTTTGTAGTCATTTTAACGTTGCCATTTTTGAAGTTGGTGTAATTTTTTGTGTGAATCACCTTGGGGACCATCGTTGGGGCAAATGGGCTCTGTCAGAGTGGCATACTATCTATGGTATCTGTCTGTTTGTCTGTCTGTCCATCTGTCTCATGAACCTCATGAGCACAAGATATCTTAGTACCATAGAAACTGAAGACAGAACGAGTTCATGCTTTTTCTCTCTCTCCCCGAGACAGAGTAATCAAACCAAGAACTGGGCTGGTGTGTCATCTCTTGATGTGGTTAGTAACTTTTTAAAAATTCTGTTTCATTTTCAGGGTAAGAAGGGTGATGTTGGTGTTCCAGGAGTTGATGGATTGCCTGGACCTCCGGTAACTAAATGGCATAAATTATACACTTATTTTCAAAAGACCTGACTTTTCATTTAGTGTTCAAGGAGAGCCAGCAAACCCATGCTCTCAGGAGTTACATTTATAATATATATCTTATAGCTAGCCTTGCTATGCTAGTTATTGGGGCAGAAAATGCTGATAAAGCGTTCAATTTAGCATTCACCCATTCTAGCTTGCAATTTGCTGTTAATTCAGAGTGCGCAGAACTCAAAGCCAAGGTATGGTAACTGGAAAGCTCCTTTCTTTTCCCTCTTTCCAAGCCAGCATTGGAGTATGAAAGGTATACTGACCTTTTCCTACCCCATGCTTACCCTAGTTTATGCACATCTCCCTTTCCCCAAAATGTTCAAAGAAATTTCAATGGAAGCCAGACCATCTAACGTGAAAATGAAATAAATTTGTAGTTGGAAAGGCGTGCATCACTGAGGTCCATTAATAAGCGATTTGACCTGGTGCTGCCTCTCAAATGTACTTTCCCCTTCAAGCTTGCTCCTACCTGCCATGTAATATCATGTAGAAGCACCATAAAGACAAGTTCCCACTTGGTGGCGATGTTAGTGTGTTGCCATAGCAACAACCAAGCATCCTCTGGCAGCTTAAAGATGAAGGCTGGACTCATAAGAGTACTTACCTGGAAGCAAGGCCCATGAACTGTGATTCCTGCAGGAGGTTGGACCAGAGGAAAATTTGGGTCCCTGTCCAACTCTACAATTCTATGATTCTACGATGTTTTGAACTCAGTGGGTCTTACTTCTGATTAGCCTCCCAGAAGATTGTACTTTAGCATGTAGGTGGTGCTATAAGGTTTCATAAGCCAGAGAATGTGATGAAGTGAACTTTCTGGACCATAAGAGTTTATGCTGCCATAAAAGCATAATCTTTAAGGTTCCTCAAGACTCTTTACTGTTTTTCCTATAAGGAGAGTTCATCAAAATAAGAACAAAAAACAAAAGGAGTGGGGAAAGCTTACAATTCATGATGTAGAAAAATGCTTGAACATTGTTTGTGCATGTTGTTTGTGCTTAAATATGTATATATGATGATGATTCGATTCAGGTCACAGCACTGGAAAGCAACAAAAATGAAAATAAAAGCTTTTCAGCACGAGGCGAAGAAATCAGAAACTTCTACCCTTCCATTAAGTCACAAATTTAAACAAATGGCTCCTTGCCTTTTTGCCGAAACTTGCTCTGCTCTCCAGAGGGAACTGCTATGTAGAAATACAGTCATGTTCCACATACTGATAGCCTCTGGGCACTTCTGGGTACTCTTGTTTTTTGTTTAGTAGAGAAAGCTATTTATTTTCCGAAATAATGTTGGCCCACGGCTCATGAGGCCACCTCGCTTAATAATCTGGGACTTGGCTCAGTTGTGGTATTGTGAAGCAAACACTTAAGATGATTAAAAAGGCAAAGGAGTCAGCTGCACTGGGCTGTTGCTGTGTAATGGCCGAGTATTTAGCATTTTGCTGTAATTTTCCAGCTATTATATTAGTGTCCAAGGCCAGTTTTGAGCAGACAATAGCTATTGTGCTTGCCGTGGTTTCCCATTAGCATAAGCATCCAAGGACCTCACGAACTTAGCACTGTTGCTTCAGTTCAAATTCCCTTGTGAGTGTGTGTGTGTGTGTAAAGGAAGATTTGCATTTTAGGCCAACATGCTTTATGGGGATTAAAGGGACCTTTTTTTAAAAAAGAAGAAGTTTGCTGCTGATTTACCTTCTGGTCCTATGCATGTTTACTTAGAAGTAAGCTTCTGAAGTCTTCAGTTCTTTCTCTTCTCCTCCTCCTCTTCTTCCTCTTCCTCTTATTAGTATTAATCCACAAATCTGAGGTCCCCACAGCAAGTTGCAACAACTAAAATACAATATTTCAAAGAGTTTTAAACAACTTCCAATCCCAGAAATGAGGTGTGTCCTAAATATATACATCTCAAGTGTCAAAAGCGAGAGTCAAGAGGTTAATGGGGGGAAAGCCCCATCTTGAGTGACTAAGACTTTCTTCTGGGTGTGTATGGTTGCGCTGTAAGATTATTTTGGGACCTAATGGGTCTTCCTGTCCTGTTTCCTTTCCCTTTCCCTCTATTATTCCTAGTCAAAGGTTTTGTGTAAAGGGATGGCACCTCCATAAGTGTAGCACAAATGCCTTTTGACATTTACAGCGTGCCAACATTCTGCAGGTGCAATTTAATATATTTGCTTGAGCCTCCATAGAATTGTGTGCCATCTGTCCTATATTTTATTATAATTTTCCATCAAGTTGTTCTCTTTGTCCTTTGCCTACCCTTTTCCAATGTATAACCCCATATTCCAACCAGAGTTTCTTTACTGAAGTCAGCAGACTGTTTAATACGATATGTGTTCATTTTATCAAGCCTACCTATTTTGGAAACCATTCCTTTCTTTGCCTGTGTTGACAATTCTTAAAATCCAGCTTCTTTCCTTAATCTGTTTCCAGTTAGCAGTCTTTCTATGCAGACCCACAGCTGAAACTATCTTATATGACCAATTTTCTAACCAACTCCTGTCATGAACAAATACAATCACTTTAGAACCAGGGTTATATCCAGCAGATTTCTACTCAGAAGAGATGTACTGAAATGAATTGACCTAAGTTCACCATTCCCTTTAATGTCAAGGGCTCTAATTCGAGTACAACTAACACTGCATGCAACCCATTATGAAATACTTGCACTATTCCAAATTGCCCCATTCTTTTCATATATTAATTCCCATTGTCTTTCCTGGCAAAACCCAATACCTAGGGAGGAATTCAATACCACCCTAATTTAGAGTTCTTTAGTGGTGTACTAGTTGCACTGGTGAGATGGTTTGCACAAGGCAAGGCAGCAAAAAGCTAGCATGGTTCTTGTGGCTGGTTGCACACAACGTATTTTTGCAGTCCTATTACTTCCTGATGTACAAGCTGTTTCTCAAGAATTTTCCACTAGCACATCTGTTGCACGGGATCTCATAATTCCATCCTTACACTAGCACAACAGCTGGGAGCCAGGGAACATAGGATCTGGGACCTTACATCCTAAGAGGACAGGAATTTCCCCCGTTTGATGCATATTTCTTTCAATAAGGTTTGCTCAGATGAAGAGAATTCAAATATAATGGCTTATTCCAGATTCCCATTATTGCTTATTGTTCTGTAAATTATTTTGCAAATGTAAGGGTCTTTCCAACAGTTGGCTTAACAAATGCATAATTGCTGCTCTGGTGGCAGTAGGGAACTGGAGAAATCTTCCTAGATTGACTGAAACCAGGAGTATAACATGATGACTTAGGGAATCTCAGTTGATTAATCTAATGAGTGGTGATCAAAAGGATTTGTAGCTCAATGGTACAGCATCCATTTTCCTTGCAGAAGGTCTTAGGCTTGATCCTTGGCATCTCCGGGTAGGGCCTGGAGTGGTGCAGTGGTTAAGAGCGGTGGACTCGTAATCTGGTGAATCGGCTTCACTTCCCCACTCCTCCATCTGCAGCTGCTGGGTGACCTTGGGCCAGTTACACTTCTCTCAGCCTCACTCACCTCACAGAGTGTTTATTGTGAGGGAGGAAGGGTAGGGAGATTGTTAGGTGCTTTGAGACTCCTTAGGGTAGTGATAAAACGGGATATCAAATCCAAACTCTTCTTCTTCGAGAGGATCCTGTCTGAAACCTTGGAAAGTCACTGCCAGTCCTCAGAGGAAATAATGAACTAGACTGGACCAATGGTCTGGCTCAGGTTAAGGACCTTTCCCCCTATGTTCTAACAATTTGATTAAATCAGCACAAATTAAATTTGCATAAGACTACTAGCCCCTCCTACATGAAAGTGAATGTTCCTGCGTCTCATATTACTGGCATGCCATCAGCAGTTTTTAAAAATATGTATATAGATTAAAAAATATTGTTAAAGTATTGCCTGGTTAACTGGAAATGCTAAAGTTTTTAGCTGATTAATTTTTTTTTACATTTATCACTGCAGCAATGTATTAATCATGCATTGCAGCCCTAATTGAAGCTCTTTTGGCTTTCCTTGAAATTCACTGAATGTTTCTCCTTACACAGGAGCTTCCCAGTTTCGTCTGGTTTTTCTTTTTCTTTCAGTGGGAAGTGTAGTTCTAAGACGCATCAAGTCTTCGCTGCCCTGATCCCAAACAGGGCATTTGGCTCTAGGGGGAAACAGGTGACACCATCAGCACACTCAATGAGCAAATAGAATCAGTGCTTCCTACAGCTGCCATGGAAATGTCTAAACCCCAACTTCCAGAAACCTTATTAGATAACTAAGTTCTCATTGCTTCCATGCGAGGATCCTCTAAATTCAACTTCAGATTTTAAATTCATCACATTTCACGGCAGTTCTAATGCTGACATCCTATTCCTAGCAAGTGCTTCAGTCTTAAGAATGTGTATTCTTTCTTTGGCGATCACTCGTAGCCGAGTAAGATTGTCTTCCATCAACACGGTTTTAACAATGAGTCCATAAGTGACTGTGAAGGCCTATTCTGGATCCACATGTCCTTCCACAGTGGGGACATTGGTTTCCAGGCGGGAGATGATCACGGTGTGGATTTGCCAAGCGTGCCCTCCTCTTAGCACGTTTCTCCCTTGCGTCCTGAGTTTGAGTGTCTTCAAAGCCCATGACACCTTTGGTAAAGGCTGTTCTCCAACTGGAGCACTCACAGGCAAGTGTTTCCCAATTGTCAGTGTTTATACTACATTTTTTTAAAAAATTGCCTTGAGACAGTCTTTAAACCTCTTTTCTTGACCACCAGCATCATGCTTTCTATTTTTAAGTTCAGAATAGAGTAGTTGCTTTGGAAGATGATATTCAGGCATCTGCACAACATGACAAGTCTAACAAAGTTGATGTTGAAGAAGAAGAAGAAGAGTTTGGATTTGATATCCCGCCTTTCACTCCCTTTAAGGAGTCTCAAAGCGGTTAACATTCTCCTTTCCCTTCCTCCCCCACAACAAACACTCTGTGAGGTGAGTGGGGCTGAGAGACTTCAGAGAACTGTGACTGGCCCAAGGTCACCCAGCAGCTGCATGTGGAGGAGCAGAGACGCGAACCCAGTTCCCCAGATTAGGAGACTACCGCTCTTAACCACTACACCACACTGGCTCTCAGAGCCATGTTGAAGAATCATTGCTTCAACACTGGTGATCTTCTTCCTGTACACTGACATTAGTTTGCTCGTCTTCCCAAGTGATGTGTAAAAGCGTATTACACTGAGTCAGCCAACTGGTCCAATTGAGTTCATTATTATCTACAACTTGGGTTTCCAGCCATATTGGACTACAATTCTCATCATCCCTGACCAGTGGTCCTGCTAGCTAGGGATGATGGGAGTTGTAGTCCACAAACAGCTGGCGACCAAAGTTTGGGGAACCCTAGTCTACATTGACTAGCAGTGACTTTCCATGGTTTCAGGCAGAAATTTCTACCATCTAGCTCTGTATTGTATACAATGACTAGCAGTTACTCTCTGGAATGTCAGAAGACTTTCCCAACCCTACTTGGAGAAGCCAGGAACTGAACCTGGGATCTTGTGCATGCTCTGCCGCTGAGTTACAGCCCTCTTATGCATATAACATATTTTCAGTACTCAAAACTATCACACTATTTTCATCACTATAACTTTCCCTCCTCCATTGTGTGTCTCTCTGTGTGTGCTTGTTTCAGTTTTGTTTCCATTCCTGGTCCCTTTGCTCCCTCTAGTGACAAGATGCTCTAAAGCAACATTTGCAGTTTTCAACATTCTGTGTGAATGTTACTTTCCCAAAATAGTTTGCACAACTTCTCAGTCTTCAGAGTCAGCTCCTAGTATTCCACCCTTCCCCGTCCTGTCTCCATTTTATTTTATTCTGTCTAATTCAAGGGTAGGGTACCTTATAACCTGAACCCTGGAAGGCCAAATTTGGCAGGTGGCCAAGACCCTTGACACACACACACATTCACAAACCCAACAGGCGATGCTGTACTTTGAAGTTCCAACTATTGGGACTTCAAATCACAGTACAGCACTCTTCGAACGTCCTTTTACTGGTGAGTGGAGGTTACATCCTAATGTTTGAGCTGTGCACACCAGTTCCTTCTCAGCTGATACCAACCCCTTCCATCAGAATACCATCATCTGTCTGGCAGGTGGCCATGGTTTCTTCTTCTTTTTAATGACCTCATAAGCCAGAGTTGACACACACACCCTGGTGCAAAAATTGTCCTTTGGGGTGGAGAACCTGGGATTTGAGGAACATTCAAACCTTCTTTTTCACTTAGACCAAGGGTGCAGGACCTCCACCCTTGGTGTAATTTCAAAAGGAGGTTTGAATGTGCCCCAAACCCTGAGCCACTCAGTGCTCCATCATCTGTTAATGTTATGGAAATTATTCAAGGGAAGTATTAGTGCCACTGTATTCTGCTCTGGTCAGACCTCACCTGGAGTACTGTGTCCAGTTCTGGGCACCACAGTTCAAGAAGGACACTGACAAACTGGAACGTGTCCAGAGGAGGGCAACCAAAATGGTCAAAGGCCTGGAAACGATGCCTTATGAGGAACGGCTAAGGGAGCTGGGCATGTTTAGCCTGGAGAAGAGGAGGTTAAGGGGTGATATGATAGCCATGTTCAAATATATAAAAGGATGTCATATAGAGGAGGGAGAAAGGTTGTTTTCTGCTGCTCCAGAGAAGCGGACACGGAGCAATGGATCCAAACTACAAGAAAGAAGATTCCACCTAAACATTAGGAAGAACTTCCTGACAGTAAGAGCTGTTTGACAGTGGAATTTGCTGCCAAGGAGTGTGGTGGAGTCTCCTCCTTTGGAGGTCTTTAAGCAGAGGCTTGACAACCATATGCCAGGAGTGCTCTGATGGTGTTTCCTGCTTGGCAGGGGGTTGGACTCGATGGCCCTTGTGGTCTCTTCCAACTCTATGATTCTATGAACAGACTCGGTTGCTAGAGTGCTACTGCAATCAAGTTAGAAAACACAAGGTGAAAATGGAATGCAATAATTTTTAAGGTGTAGGGATATAAAACCAACTGAACGAATATTTATGCCTGTATATTTCAAAGTATTATTTTGTGTTTGACTCTTTTGTAATGTAAGCTACCTTGATAGAGTTTGCTCTCTGAGGGGGCCTATAAGTCCTTTAAACTGGAACCATTCAAGGAAGAAACTTAAGAGGTGGGGCTTTTTCTACCAAAGAGCTGTAGTGATGTTGAAAGCAGTATTTCTTGAATTTCCCTCCTGACATATGGTTGTTTAAGGATTTTGATGTATATTTTTTCCCCTCACAGGGTCCTCCAGGACCACCTGGAGTCGCTGGTCCTCCTGGGATTGCCGGCCCCCCAGTAAGAAATTTTCATTCATAAAAATTAGATATCGTAAGGACATCCTTCTGCTGCTTTAGACACAGAAGCAGCCCTCATATGAGGCTGTCTTGAGTGGCAGATATTGTATGTGATTATGGGTGTCAGAGTAAAGAGGGAGATATCAGCCTATTTCAATCTTCATTAAATGTCCATTTCCTGCAGAGTTTTTCCCCCCCAAAGTCTGAAAACTTTGCATTTAAATTGCATGCTTTCCCTCTAAATATATGCATTTTTGCCTGCACAAATTTTAATGCACTTCTGCCCTAAAATATGTGGTATACCCATAAGGTACACATGTTAAAATGCACATGTCGGGGTAGACAGACTTCAGTCTTGTAGGACCTGCTTAGTTCCCCCCTCCTACAAAAAAAATCCATGAGATCCACTAATTAGAACCTGGTACAAAATATTTATGGTTGGAATAAAAAAATTCTAGATTCAGAAATAATTTGTGATTACCATATGTGAACAATCCTTCTTTGCAAAAATCTACCCCTGGTTACCCCCAAGCTTTCTTCATTGCCATAATTTTGTTGGCAGCGGGAGTCAATTTGTTACTGCTATTGTTACAGAGTTGCGAGCTAGAAACTTTTGCCAACCTTTTGCCAGCGCATGCAGATCTACCTTCTTTCCTCCCAGTATGACTTACGCTAGCTATTTCTGCATGGGTAGTTGGTACTGGGTGGCAAAAAAGATGGCACTACAACTAATTGATATCTTTCTTTTTGCTGTGACTGTTCTAGGGGCTACCAGGAGAAATGGGGAGAAATGGACTGCCTGGACCACCTGTAAGTGCTTGTGGGTTGTTTTTCTACAGAATACATTCTAGAAAACATGCATGCATTCAGAATTAGGTATATTGTAATTCTGGTTCTGGATCCTGTATCTTTTGAGTTTAGGAAAAGAAATGTGTGTGTTTCTGTGCGTGTCTTCAGGGAGGGGTAAAATAACCCCCCACTCACTTTCCCCCCTTTGCTAATAGCCTTAGAACTCACCTCTGCCAGCAAATTTCATCCAGTTCTGTCAAGTGATTTAGAAGCCTATTGGCATCGCCTTTAAATTTATTTCCAATAACCAAATAAATAAATAAAACTCAAAGCTATTAAGGCACCTAAGAAAGAGAGAGGAAACCCTGCAACTCTTTGCCATTTTGGCAGGCTTTGTATACCTAAAAAGGTGTGGCATACCATCAAATTTCATGGAATTTTCTTGCAAGTTTAAAAAACACAAGCAATTTGTTTCCCCTTCAAATCACCAGAGAAAACCTTGGTTTTTTTTTTAATGTGAGGTTCCAAATCAGACCCTAGGTGGAGTGGATAATGCCCCCAACAGCCATTGAATCAACTAGCTTTTTGAACAGCCAGAGTGAGGTTCAAATAGAATATTTTATTTGGTGTACTTCCCTAGAACTTAATAGAATGCAAACCTTCATAAAAGTTTTGCTTTGTATATGTGTGTGTGTGTGTGGTTTGTTTTACTTGTACCTTTGGCATGGCTGACATCTAGTGGTCTTTCCTAAGATTACTCTGTTAAAGCTACCTCATTAATGCAAAATGTGATCCTCCTAAACATGTTCAATTGTAGCTCTTTGAAAGGAGTAGGGAGTGCTTTATAATGTATGGCATGAATGTGTGGCCTTAGTCTAATCTATGATGGTTTTCATGTCTTACAAAAATCACCTGCATTTCTCCATTTCTTTTATTTTGGATTTGTGGGTTACTATTGTTTCTCCTGGCTATGCTGCATTTATCTAAGTTTTGTTCCCTCTCTCTTTTTAGGGTTTACCTGGGAAACCTGGCCTGGATGGCTTACCTGGGCTGCCTGGCTCAAAAGTAAGTGAAGCTGGTGTAAAGTTGCTTTGCCTATCCCTGGCAGAGGGAAGACAAGCCTCTGGTGTGATGGTCAGAGTGTTGGACTATGAGCTGGTAGACCAGAGTTCTAATTCCCACTCTGCCATGAAGCTCACTGGGGCACGCCACCATCTCTTAGCCTAACCTACCTCAGAGGGTTCATGTGAGGTTGAAATGAGGAGGAGGAGAACCATGTAGACCACCTTGAGCTCCTTGGTAGATAGAATTGGGATATAAATATAATTAAAGAAATAAAGAAATAAAATAGCATTCTTTGCTAGATTTCCTTTACTTTTACCTTTTTACCATAGATCTACTGCATCCTGACCTTCATATTCTTTTGGATCCTGCTATAGGATTACCTCTTTATTCCCCCACACCTTATTTTTTGTTGTTGGAATGGGTGGTGGGTGACTCCTTCCCACCTGCTCCAATAAACCTTCTCCACTCCCACAAGAAACACTGGGGGGGGGGGGAGTTCTTCCATCAGTCAATAATTTTTATTCTACAGCAATGTTGGTAAGCTCTTATGCTGGATGTTTATTCAAACACATCTGTTTATTTTGCTGACTTTTGCTTGCATGGCCTACAGGGAGAACGTGGAGAAAGGGGAGAAGAAGGATTTCCCGGGAAAATTGGTCTGAAGGTAAACAACAACAACAACAACAACAACAACAACAACAAAAAACACCATTTCTTGCAGCTGATGTCGGCTGCATTTATTATCATCTGCTCTGCTCTCATGATCCAGTCAGAAGTAACTAACTCCAGGCTTGGGTTGAACGAAACACCCCCCTGTTCGCTGGTCCCACCCCCCAAAGGACTTAAATTTGCCTTGGCTCAGCAAGTTGACCTGGGATGAGCAACTTATGCTGGCATATAGTTGGCTGAGACATCCCAAATTATTATTATTATTATTATTAGGTCCTAAAATTACTGCAGTATCTTCAACTGGTTGTTGTTGCGGGCTCTTCCGCAACAGAGAATGGAACCAAGAACAACTCATCGTTCTTATCATTCTGCAAGCTTTTGCTTAAAAGTGAAATGGAATTTTAAGAAATGGGAGAAATTGGCTGCCCTGGGTAAACCTGTTTATTTGATTTCACTTTTTCCCCCTAGGGTGAAACAGGAGAGCCTGGACGCCCTGGACTAGTGGGAGAGAGGGTAAGTAGAAAAAAATCCCTTCAAACCATGGGAACAACAAAGCCAGATTAGAGCAACTTCGTTCTAGAGCTGCAGCTATTGGAGGCAGGGCCTTCTGGAAAGTTGTTTCTGTTACTGAAGCAAGGACCCCTTCAAGGCATTTTACAGAATCCATTGTGATTTCCACAACATTTTTAACTGGAGTCCCCATAGAATTTGTCCAGAAGCTCAGCATGTGGATGTCTGAAAAGAGAGTGATGTCAGATCCTGCAAGGTGGGGTTTGGCAGAAGCAATCTCTCCATGAGCTGGTTCCAATACTCTTTTTTTCGTCCATCATAGGGTGAAGCTGGCCTCCCAGGCTCACCTGGTTTGCCGGGACAGAGAGGAGAGAAAGGAGATCAGGTATGCCGTGTGTGTGTGTGTGTGTGTGATTTTTATTAAATTTTCTCTTTTACAATTTAGAATATTCATTTGAACAACCTTAAAATATCAATGACTTCCCTTCTTCTCTTTCCATGGTTCATTTTGCATAACATAAACCCTTTCATATTTTTCATAAACTCACCCATTCAGTATTCCATTATCACATCCATCAAAACTTATTTACACTGTTGAATTTATCTTAATGCTGCCAACATTTTCAAGTGAACACATTTTCCCCCCAGATATTCAATAAACATTTTCCAATCTTCTTTAAAAGTATGTTCTTCTTGTTCTCTTATTCTATATGTTAGGTCCACAAGCTGTGTATATTCCATCAGTTTAAGTTGCCATTCTTCTTTAGCTGGGACCTCTCTCGTTTTCCATTTGGGGGCTAATGAAACACAAGCTGCAGTAGTGACATACACAAATAGCCTTTCTAGACACCTGGGAATTTTCATCTGAATTATCCCCAACAAAAAGGACTCTGGGATTTATTTATTTTTTGGAAAAGTGCTTTTCAACATTTTTTTCAATTCATTATGAATTGTTTCCCAATACTCTTTTACCCTTTTGCAGGTCCACCACATATGAAAGAATATTCTTTCATAGCTATGCCATTTTGAGGTGTTTAGTCTGGATTGGACCTTGAAGAAAAGGAGAGCTCCATATTAAATTTATTTGGGCTATCCTTACTCTCTCCCACAACCTAGAATGCAGCAGTCGAAGCCAAGAAAATGGTGGCTTTTTAATGTTTGCTGTCTTCCTCTTGATTGACTGTCAGTGCTGCAGTTGAAGAACTTTCCATCTGAATGTTGAATTTACTGCCACCAGTTGGCCATTTATATTGCGGCAGCAAATACGTAGCGACTTTTGTTTTTGTTTACTCTGACAGAAAATGTCTTTGCTACTCAACACAATAAAAAATAGCGATAAAAACAACAACAACAGCAACAACTGCATTTTCTTCTGTTCCTTTGCAGGGTGAAAAGGGAAGATCTGGACTCCCTGGTTTCAAAGGTGAAAGAGGTGACAAGGTGAATTTTAACATTTGAGGGATTTTATGTTTATGAAATATTTGTAATGTGACATTGGCCAACAATAAGGAGAAGGGTAAGATTTTGGATGAAGGAACTTGCTAGAGTATAACTGAGTAAGCTCAGGAGAGGGACAAGGAAGATCTGGTCTTTGAACCATTGTTTGCATTCTTTGTGTTAATTCTTGTACTGTTTAGTTATTTATTTATAAATGTATTTATGTAACACCCCCCAAAACAACAACACATCAGTGTGGTGTCCAATGCAATAAAAACATTTTAAAGCAAAAACGTTTTAAAATGGCTGGCTACTCAGGGGACATTTTGAGTAATTTCATAGACTTGCTGGAGTGTAACATAATGGGAATGTTGCTAAACAGCCCAGCCCCCTTCCATCCATCAGTTTTATCCAAAACACATACCCCAAAGATGGGTCTAATCTTCCATACCCTCCAACATTTCTCAAATGAATAGAAAAAGTGGGACATTGCGGGATCAAATCAGAAACCGGGACAGCTTCTCTAAATCCGGGACGTCCCTGGAAAATAGGGACACTTGGATGGTCTGGTCTGTTGGGAATCTGAATACGTGCAGCTACTCATACAGAGTCAATTAGGTTTTGGCAGACAGCCAAGGCAATGTGGAGGAGTAAGTCTGCCTGGTGATACAGAGGCATGGAGACAGCTCCATGATTGGTCAAGCTCTCTCACGGGAATAATGATTAATGGCCTACTAACTGGAATGTGTGTTAGTACGCGTTTGAATGTAGGAGTTGTGAGTCGTGTATGAGAGAGCTAGCTAAAGATCCGTGTTCTGTTCTGTTCCTGTAAGTAGTCCACTGTATATAATAAACACCTAACTACAAGTTCCTGGTTCCTGCTTCGTCCATCCTGTCTGCAGCCAAGTTGCCAATTGCTATCGTGAACTCTGCGTTTACTCTGCTAGGTCTGGCTAAGGTCCTGCAACTACTCAGAAAGTTGCAAAACACCAATAGGTTTTGCCAATATGGTCTTCAAAGGACATTAACCCAACACCCTCACAAAAAAAGGACTTAAAAGCATTGGGTAAAATTCTAAGATATTAGCCAGCATTACAAAAACAAAGCTGAGCTCAGGAATAACATAATAAAAGGGCAGAAATCAACATTTACTCCATCTTCTTAAAGATATTCCATGTTTAGGCCCTGAGATCTTCCTTGGAGCTGGAGAATTCTTTAAGATGAAGGTAGATGAGCTTTCAATCTTGGCCCCACTGTGGTCCTAATCCAAACTGGAGGAGGGACATGCTCTTTGCTCCAGGAGGGAAAAAAACCTTCAATTTTCACTACCTATTATTTTTCAAAACCATTCAATGGTTTGATTAACACCCTGTCTAGTATGGGCCTAATCTGAACAAATGTCCTCTCTGATGAGCTAGACTGGAGTGGTTGTATCCCACAGGAATTGGTTTTGAGCTGTTTGTCAGTGTGACTGTTCCCTTTTGAAAGAAAACTATATGAAAATGATGTATAGATGGTATATATCACTAGTACAGATAGCAAAAATGTACAAAACCAGGTCAAACATATGTTGGAATTGTAAAGAAAAGGAAGGGACGAGAAGTTTTAAAAAATTGGGAAATGATATATAATGAATTGAAGAAAATGTTTAAAATGACATTTAAAAAAACAAACAAACCAGAAGCATTTCTGTTAGAGATTGTAGGACAAGACCTGCCAAGGAAAACAAAGAATTTATTTATGTATGCTACAACAGTGGCAAGAGTCTTGATAGCACAAGGATGGAAGAATGAGGAAACCCCGATGTCAGGGAACTGACATCGGAGCTAGAGGCGGAGGGAAGGCTCTCAAATGATGCTGGAGATGGGCCCAGCAGGGAGAGAGGCAGCTCCGCAGATGGGGAAGCAAATCAGCGCAACACCAGGGATATAGAGGGGCTGATGGGGGAATCGGCGAGAGGGCTCCAGGACTCTTTACGGGACACCAGCTGGAAGAGCACGGGTCCTCCGCTACCCACACCCACCCTGTGCAGAAGACTTCCACGCAGAGAGAGTAGGAGGAGACTGGGTGTCAAACAACTTTTATGTTGGAAAAGATTTAAGAAACGCCCACTGACGGATTCTGCTAGCGACTGAGGCAGCCACGAAGTGAAGGGCTGCCCAGACTGAAAGGTTTAGCAAGGCAACAAAGCCTGGAGAGGCGGCAACTTACGCACGAGCAACCCATACACATTACACCCGACAAAGAAACTGATGAGCTATGCAGAATTGGCTAAATTGACGTACAAACTGCGAGATAAGGACAACTGTGACTTTAAAGAAGAATAGGAACTTTTCACAAATTACTTAGAAAGACAACAAAATGAATTTGACTCCTTGGCAGGCTTTGAATAAACATACACACATTTATCCACAGGAATGGATTTTGATCTGTGTGTCAGTTTCCTACTTTTACACCCTAAACCTCTGCTTACTTTTCTAGGGAGATGTCGGTCCTGCTGGTCCCCCAGGCTTACCAGGGACAGTAAGTAGCATTTTTTATTTTTTTTAAAGAGCCCAGAAATGGCAATGAAGTGGGCTGTAAAGGGAATTAGTCTAATACCATTTTTGGCAGTTTGGAGAGGGACTGCTACCTTGTAAGAGACATGCAGTGGTTTTTTGTGCTGCAGTCTCCGGAAGCGGTGGTGCTGAGGGACTGCCTAAGTGCTTATTATCTCAGCTCGATCACTGAGATAACTGCAGGAGTTGTCGATGGTTGTCCTCCAAGTTGGCAAGGCGCATTTGACATCAAAAAGGAACAAAGCTTCTGATGTAGAATATTCTTTCAGCAGACACCTTCCGGTTTCAACCTTTAAATGCTTGCTGATTTTTTTTCTTCTATTCCACCAGGTATATGCAGGCAATTTAGAATATATATTTCCATGGTGATTAGTTGGTAATCTGCGATTTTAAAAATGTATGTGTTTTTATTATACAGTGGTACCTCGGTTTACAAACTTAATCTGTTCCGGAAGTCCGTTCTTAAACCGAAACCATTCTTAAGCCGAGGTGAGCTTTCCCTAATGAAGCCTCCTGCCGCCGGTGCCCTTCCACCATTCAGATTCTGTTCTTAGACCGAGGTAAAGTTTGCAAACCGGGACACTACTTCTGGGTTTGTGGCGTTTGTAAACTGAATCATTCTTAAACAGGGCTGTTCTTAAACCAAGGTACCAATGTATATAGGAATTATTGTAATCCACTTTGATAGTATTAATGATTACAGAATTTTAAATAATAGTACAGTGGTACCTTGGGTTAAGAACTTAATTTGTTCTGGAGATCCGTTCTCAATCTGAAATTGTTCTTAACCTGAAACACTACTTTAGCTAATGGGGCCTCCCGCTGCCGCTGCGCTGCCGGAGCACAAATTCCGTTCTCATCCTGAAGCAAAGATCTTAACCCGAGGTACTATTTCTAGGTTAGTGGAGTCTGTAACCTGAAGCGTCTGTAACCTGAAGCGTATGTAACCCGAGGTACCACTGTAATAACAAAGGTGCACGCTGATGCACAAAATCCTTACTTTGTGCTGTTTTCTTGAACCATAGGTTGATTTCCAAAGTTAGCAGAGATCACAAATCATTATCCATTTGTTACCATCAAAATGTAAGCATTGATACATTTTTTTTTTCTTTTGCAGAAATCTCATTTTGTTTTCTTTGTTCTCTTTCTAGACTTCCCTGTTTACTCCGCATCCCAGTCGCCCTGTAAGTGTCACGCCTGATTCTTCTGCCTTGTCGCTCTGGTAAATTAAAGCCGTTGTGCCGTTAAGGACAGGCTGCTACACAAAACATCAAACATGTGGTTTAATACCACTTGCAAATAGCATCTGCTGAAGGGTGGGTGGGTAGTTGGGACCAGGACTGCAGCAAGAAAGGAGGGGTATTTAACTCTTTCCATCCCTGCCACAGTTCTATGTGTGGTCTGACCATTGCAGAATAAAGGTAAAGGGGCCCCTGACCATTAGGTCCAGTCGTTGCCGACTCTGGGGTTGCGGCGCTCATCTCGCTTTATTGGCTGAAGGAGCTGGCATACAGCTTCCGGGTCATGTGGCCAGCATGACTAAACTGCTTCTGGCGAACCAGAGCAGTGCACGGAAATGCCGTTTACCTTCCCGCCAGAGCGGTACTTATTTATCTACTTGCACTTTGACGTGCTTCGAACTGCTAGGTTGGCAGGAGCAGGGACCAAGCAACAGGAGCTCACCCCGTCACGGGGATTCGAACTGCTGACCTTCTGATTGGCAAGTCCAAGGCTCTGTGGTTTAACCCACAGTGTAGAGTGGTACTATCACTTCCATTGATCTGGACACTATACTTCTGTTGTTGCACTCAATCAGCCAGAGGGAACCAGGTTCACAAAGGTTTCTATGCAGTGTATGGCAGGAAGGTTTGGCTTCGTACTGCGCTTGGCAAGCCTACTTATTTCCGGTGTTTTGGTCTTTGTTTCTTTTTTAGCAAACTGAAGCTGTGTCTTTTCCGCAGCTCTTTTCAACCCACCTGAAAACACAGATCAAACTGTGCAATCAAACAACTAAAAGGAGAGAATATCACACAAGCTTCCGGAGATTAATTGGCAGCCTGCGTTTCCATGGCGACAGTGGCCTGCATTTGCAGTTATTAAATAATATCCTTCCCTTTAATTTAATTAACCCTCAGCGTTGCACTTGGAGCAATTTGGTTGTTTAAGATGGGGTTGCAAGCTTGAAACGACTTTATTAATATTTTCCCAAATGAGCAATTTGAATCGGTAAACTGAAGAGAGAAGTTCATTATCATAGTCGCTTGTACTGCGCTGTCATCTTTCTTTCATCCACTAGGAGGCAGCAGAGAGTCTTCATGCAGAACTGATGCTCTCTTCAAATCTAATGCTCACATCTGCCTTAGGATTCAGTCCTATTAATCAGCATAGGAATATAGAGAACTGCCCTGTTCTGAGTCAGACCATTGGTCCTCCAGATCTTCAGGCTGCAGACATTCCCTTCCCCGCCTATAGATACCAGGGATGGAACCGGGGACCTTCTGAATTCAAAGCAGAGATGTGATTACCACTGAGCTGTGGCTAGTGATGGGAGAAAGATTCAGTTCAATTGACATTTAAATAGAAACTTGCCTAACTTGCAGTTCTGAAACAATACAAGAACCAAAACCATCACTCAAAATTCAAACTTATCTGAATTTTGCAATTTAGTCCTCCAGCCAAGTACCCTGTCCATGAATGCATATATTATGTTAAAGGTTGCATGGAAAAGAAGCAGAAATAAACAAATAACATAAAATTATACTGCATTACAGTGCAATTGGACACGGGTGGCAATGTGGTCTAAACCACAGAGCCTAGGGCTTGCCGATCAGAAGGTTGGTGGTTCGAATCCCTGCGACGGAGTGAGCTCCCATTGCTCAGTCCCTGCTCCTGCCAACCTAGCAGTTCGAAAGCATGTCAAAGTGCAAGTAGATAAATAGGTTCCGCTCCAGCTTGGAAGGTAAACATCGTTTCCGTGCGCTGCTCTGGCTTCGCCAGAAGTGGCTTAGTCATGCTGGCCACGTGACCCGGAAGCTGTTTGCGGACAAACGCCGGCTCCCTCGGCCTGAAAGTGAGATGAGCGTGCAATCCTAGAGTTGTCCGCGACTGGACTTAATGGTCAGGGGTCCCTTTACCTTTACCGTGCAATTGCTTTGCAAAAAGAAAAGATGCATATTGGCAGAAAATAAATGCACTTAGATGAATTTTCACGAACACTTGCCACACAGAAGTTGCATCGCTGTGCTGCACATGGAAGGTTGACCATTGTGCACAAAGGGATTTGCACCCACCGCTCTCGTAAGTGTGGACCTCACAAACATTCTCATACTTTTTGTTCCCAGGGAGAACAAGGGCTACCAGGTGAAAAAGGTGACCGTGGAGAAAGAGGTGAACCCGTAAGCACATTGTAATCTTCTCGCTTTGCTTGCTATAAGTACATCAAAAGGTTGAAAAGAGCTATTTCTGTTGTGGGGCATGCTACAAATGTTTGTTCAGCGGAGGGAAAACCTGGGAGTCACCTGAACAGAAGAACTGATGGGATGTGACTTTTGTAGACATCTCCCTCCTTCTGACTCATTATGCAAGATGTCGATTTGACATTATTCCTGTGATTATGGGAGCTGTGTATCTGTATGCCTACTAAAAGCTGCAAAATGTGTGCAGGTGCACATTGCTTATTGCATCAACTTTAAATTTGTATATGAAGTTTCTAGTCTTCATGAGGTCTGTATACAACATCAGGTAGCTGGGAGAAAGGGACAGCTTCACAGGCAGGTTTTTCATCTCCCATTTATTATTATTATTATTATTATTATTATTATTATTATTATTATTATTATTATTAATTTCCTGCCCCTTTGCTCTCATTGTTCCTTGATAACTAGCCTCTATTACCTCCTTTCCCCCCTATGTTCTTCTTCCCAGTCCCAGCTAAGAAATGACTTATTAATTCACACTATGGATGGAGGAGGCACCCCTGAATTTTCACACAGATGGGAACACGTCCCAGACATATTATGCACTTTTCTGGATTCTGCAATGAAGTTTCTCTGTGCACAAAAATGTGTATCTTACTTAAAATCTGTGTTCATGGTGCATATTTTGCAGATAAATGCACTGAAAAACCTTGTGCATATTTTACATAAAAACGGGCTTTTGTGTTTACAAGAATGCATGCAAACCCTTTGCAATTTCAACGTGGACTTTTTGGGCAGACCTACAACCGAGCGCCAGGACAAAATTAGGCTGCTCAGTCCATCCCTGTGTGCAACTCGAGATGTTAGAATCCTAATGAATTACTGAGGTTTTAAATGCAATTAGGAAGAATGAGGCCTTTACGTTTTTTCTAACTTGATTTGTGGCACTTAAAAAAGAGGAGGCTACTGCTTGATCTCTGTATCGTTTCCATGGGCCTAACATGATACTTAATTTCCCTTGAGAAAAATCGCATATATAACGAGGAACATTTATGGTTTTTTACCTTTCTCCTTTCCTTCCAACAGGGAGAACGTGGCATTCCTGGTAAAATGGGGCTTCAGGGACCTGCAGGGCCACCGGTAAGCCAGAAAAGCTGGATCTCATTAATAAGTAGCAAAGCAGCTCATGTGTGAAAGTCGTAATTCTGCTTCTTTTGATTTTTTGATATTTTTTTTTGTTAGAGCAGCGCTGGTTCCAGGCTATTTTGCACTCTCGGCAAGGCTAACTGGTTGTGCCCACCCCCATTTTATTTTATTTTATTTTGCTAATTTCAATTTTCAAAAACAGGTGTCTTCTATATTAAAAAGAAAGAAAGCACAACACTTGAAACTGCAAGAAAATGCAGGGATAAGGAACACGGCTATTTTTTTTATAAATGGGGTCATCTTAATAGATGGTCCTGGATGCAGGCAGGCTCTCAACCTGCCCCCCCCCCACCCTGGCATGGGTGGAGCAATCACACTTACGCCAGGGTGGCACCTCAATCACCCAGGTCTATTGCCCAATCATTTCAAAGGGTGATAGTGGGGGAAAGTATAAAAGCAGCCGTGTGACGTGTGCCAGGCTCCTGCTTCGCGTGGCTGAACACCCGCCTACCCTCCCTTTCATTTAGATCCTTTGGCCTTGCTTTGGACGTTGGTTGGTTGCCCGGCTTAAGTCGGGGACCGGGTAGGAATTTTTTCCATTTGGCAAATTGGCACTGGCCACTTGGTTTTTGCCTACCTCTTAGCAATCGGCACAACTTTGTAAGGTTTGGCGGTTAGGCTTTAGCTTATGGTGAATAGGGGAGGGGAGGTCGGTCAATGCCTGCCCCTCCAGTTTCAAGGGTATTCCGTTAAAGGAATCCAGGGACTGGATCCTGTCCGAAGTCCGCTTGAAGGGTGAGGGCCAGGCCAGGCCTCTGGGAACACCAGGGGAGATGCAGGCGGGTTCCCCCGAAGCAATTTCCCTTTGGGTGGTTTACCCTTATGGACTTCCTGCAAAGCAGACAAGAGTCAGATATAGTCTTACCATTGCCTAAGCCAATACCGCTCTCATTCCTGTAATCAATAAAGTTGTGGCCAATTTTTTGCCCAAAAAACTTAAACAAAATATCCGTGTCCATGTGAATTTATTTATCCTAATGGGGGGTCGGCTTGAGGGTCTTGCCACGCAACCTTTCTCAACTACAGCAGAAAACGTTTTAGCACTCCAATCGTTTTGAATAACCTTGTGAATTTTGATGTTAAAGCTTCAACCTCTTGAAAGTTTTCATTTCAGGCACATCAAAATCTCACTTTGCATGCCATTTTCTTTGCAATTGCCCCCAATTCCTTCAGGTCAAGTGCTGATGCTTGGGCATAATCAGTTGATACAGTTGCCAAGCCAACTAAGTCTCTTTTGCAGGGTTGTTGAGCTTATGTAAGTTGTTATAAGTTTGAGCTTTGAGAAACTGTGTTCACCTGTTGCCACTGACATTGGAAGTGTGGGGAACATCCTTCGAGCGATAAAAAACATTAGCTGCATTATCCGGGAGTTTTTGTTCTAGTATGAAGAGAAGTACTCCTTGTGGCAGGGACACGGGTGGCGCTGTGGGTTAAACCACAGAGCCTAGGACTTGCCGATCAGAAGGTCAGCGGTCCGAATCCCTGCGACGGGGTGAGCTCCCGTTGCTCGGTCCCTGCTCCTGCCAACCTAGCAGTTCGAAAGCATGTCAAAGTGCAAGTAGATAAATAGGTAAAGCTCCAGCAGGAAGGTAAACAGTGTTTCTGTGCGCTGCTCTGGTTTGCCAGAAGCGGCTTAGTCATGCTGGACACATGACCTGGAAGCTGTACGCCATCTCCCTCAGCCAATAAAGCGAGATGAGCGCCACAACCCCAGAGTCGGCCACAACTGGACCTAACAGTCAGGGGTCCCTTTACCTTTACCTTTACCTTTACCTTTACTCCTTGTGGCAACACACATTTTGTAAGTCTTTATGCTTTTGCTGTATGTTCACAGCCCAGATCTTCAGCATCAATATCTTTGTTTCCATTGTGTTCCAATGATTTTTTCGAATTCTTGCAGCCTTAAGCATGTCTTCAGTAGATTTTTGGGTTGATACCGTATATATTACACAGAAAGCCAAATGGGGAATTACTGTATCTTGTTGTAGCTGCTGGAATCTCTCTTTAGCAGATTGTAGGGCTATGTCTAAGACAGTACAGTACTTTGATTTTCTGCTTTGAATCTTGTGGTGCTGCTTCTTGGGCCTGAAAAATTCCATTCCTTTCTCAAAGTTTGGTAGTGTTTCCAGCTCATTTACACTCTCAGTAGCACATATTGAAACTTGTTTTCAACTCTCACCACACCTGCAGCCCAGAAGGTAGTTATCGGTCACTTGCAATTGGCTTGCAGCTAAATTTAAATCAGCTATCTTGTTTCGATATGGTGAGCTTCCCCATTCAAGGAGAGAGGAAGAAGGGAGACTCGGTTGACATGGAACTGGGTGAGCCAATTCTGTTATTGACAGTCGGTAAAAGCTCCTTGTTGAATCTGGCATCCATAGAGGGGGACCTTATTTCATGGGCTCCGATGATGAGGCCTTAATCAGCTGCCTTGTGCAGCTCAGTTAAATGATCAGGGTTTATTATCTTTTCCGTGAATTGAAATGGAAACTATGTCCTTTGTTAGGGGAGCAGGTTTAGCAGCTGTCTTAGCACCTGCTTTCTGAGCCGGCTGCTTTTGTTTTGCCTGGCTCTCCGAACAACTTGGTCCCTTCTCCCATCAGACTGAACCCTTGTTTTCTTGTATCTGTAGGGTATGAAGGGCCAGGAAGGGGCACCAGGGGGCCCTGGATCACCAGGAGAGATTGTAAGTATTTGCTCTGCTTTAGAAACTCTTTTTGCTAGATAGTCAAAAGAGCGTTAGAAATTCATCTGTTACATACGAGCAACTTCCCTTGAGACACTCTGCTGGCGGAGAGGAGGTGTTGAGTCATCCAAACAGTAGGAGTCACCTTGCTCCAAATTCAATAATAATAATAATAATAATAATAATAATAATAATAATAATAATAATTAATTTATTATTTATACCCCACCCATCTGGCTGAGTTTAACCAGCCACTCTGGGCGGCTCCCAATCGAGTGTTAAAAACAATACAGAATTAAATATTAAACACTTCCCTAAACAGGGCTGCCTTCAGATGTCTTTTAAAGATAGGATACCTGCTTATTTCCTTCACATCTGAAGGGAGGGCGTTCCACAGTGTGGGTGCCACTACCGAGAAGGCCCTCTTTCTGTTTCCCTGTAACCTCACTTCTCGCAATGAGGGAACCACCAGAAGGCCCTTGGCGCTGGACCTCAGCATCCGGGCAGAACGATGGGGGTGGAGACGCTCCTTCAGGTATACAGGACCGAGGCCATTTAGGGCTTTAAAGGTCAGCACCAACACTTTGAATTGTGCTCAGAAACGTACTGGGAGCCAATGCAGATCTCTCAGAACCGGTGTTATGGGGTCCCGGCGGCCACTCCCAGTCACCAGTCTAGCTGCCGCATTTGGGATTAATTGCAGTTTCCGGGTCACCTTCAAAGGTAGCCCCACTCAAATGAAATTCAGTTCTCAGGCAGTTCAAGCAAGTGTTTCCCCCCACAGAAAAGTTGCTGGGCCCAGTCTAGTGGGGACCTCCTACCCAAATCCCCACTGAAATAAGCAGGATCTGGGTCGAGCTCCCATTCATTTCAAGAGGGCTTATCCCAGGGAAGTTTATGCTGGATTAGACAATGGGCCAATTCATATTATTTTGACATGGTGAAATCCCATCAAGTCAACTTTCTCCCAGGATGAAGCAGTGCGCTACTGTGCATGATATCTAAATGGCTTGGGACCTGGGTACCTTAAGGACTTCCTTCTTCCATATATTCCTTCTTTCATGCTCCATTCAATGTCTAAAGCCTTCCTCGGCCTTAATGAAGTGTGGCGGAATACTGCTTGAAGCAGGGCCTCCTATGTGGTGGCCCCTATCCCATGGAATGCTTTGCCTGGTGAGATGCAGCAGGGCCCGACACTGTGGTTTTTGTTGTTGTTAAAACATGCCTGTTCAGAAAGTCTTTTAGTTGAATGTTTCTCTGGCCATTGTTTTAACACTGTTCCCTTTGCAGTTGTGTTTTAAGGTACATTGTTTGACATGTGCTGGGGTGGGAGGCTAAATAGAAATGTGATTATTTTTAGTAAATAGCAGTCACTTTGGAATTGACTGGTGGCTGTAATGTTTTGAACTTGTATGCCATTGTTTCTTTGAATTGTTTCTTTCTATACAGTCGTACCTTGGTTGTCAAACATAATCCATTCCTGGTGTCCGTTCGACTTCTGAAACGGTTCAGAAACCAAGGTGCGGATTGCGATTGGCTGCAGGAGCTTCCTGCCCTCAGTTGGAAGCTGTGGAAGCCATGCCGGACGTTCAGCTTCCGGAAAACATTCACAAACCGGAACGCTAACTTATGGGTTTGCGGTGTTCATGAGCCAAATTGTCTGAGTGCCAACGTGTTCGAAAACCAAGCTACGACTAATGGCAAATGCTTTTCCTCCATGTCCCACTCTCCCCCCCCCCCCGACTAGAGCTGATCCGAAAGGTTCTCCCTCATTTAAGATGAACATTTTTAATTTGAAAATCAAAATTTTATTTGAAAATCAAAATTTATCCCAGTCTACATTTTCACTGTGTTTTCAATGCATTTTCAGTCTGTAGAAAATTCATTTCAAATAGCAAGTGCACTTTGTACTGAACCTGGCAATAGGATTCATTTTATACCAAATTTGGATTATAAATATATATTTTTTTCTTATTTCAAAAGGGTGCTCCCGGACCTGCAGGCCCCCCAGGGCCACGAGGCTTGCCTGGAAATGTGGTATGTATTAGGCATAACCATCAGCTCTGGGTATATCCTGAATAGCAAGGGAATTTGGATAGTGATTAGGAATGAGGGGAAGATTCAGTTCAGGTGGCATTTAAAGGCGAATCTCCCTCATTTGCACTTCATAGAATCATAGAATTGTGGAGTTGGAAAAGACCCCAGGGGTCATGTATTCCAACCCCCTGCAATGCAGGAAACAATGTGTGGACCGAAACACAGTCATCCTTCAAAATCTGCGCTTCTTCAGATTTTGCAATACTCCAGCCAAGTAATGTGTATAAGGATGTGCATATTCAGTCAAATACAAAAATAAAATAAAATATATTTATATGCTTCCCATCTGACTGGGCTACCCCAACCACTCTGGGCGGCTTCCAACAAATTTAATCACAGTAAGACATAAAACATTAAAAACTTCCCTATATATTACTGAAGATAGCATACAATATGTGGTATATTAGGTGTAATTGCTTTGGAAAAAGATGTGTACAGTGGTGCCCCGCAAGACGAATGCCTCGCAAGACGGAAAACTCGCTAGACGAAAGAGTTTTCCGTTTTGGAGGTGCTTCGCAAAACGAATCTCCTATGGGCTTGCTTCGCAAGAGAACAATGTCTTGCGAGTTCCTGCTGGTTTTTTTTTCCCTTCCCCCCCTTTTCTAAGCCACTAAGCTGCTTATCAGCTGATCCAATCAGCAGATAAGCCGCTAATAGCGCTAATAGCGCTAAGCCGCTTATCAGCTGATCTGATCAGCAGATAAGCCGCTAAAAGCCTCTAATAGCGCTAATAGCGCTAATCCGCTAATCCTTCAATGGGCTTGCTTCGCAAGACGAAAAAAACCGCTAGACGAAGAGAATCACAGAACGGATTCTTTTCGTCTTGCGAGGCACCACTGTATTAGGAGAAATTCATATTAAAATAGTAAGGAATTTTATAAGGACTTTAAAAAAAATCTAACTTAGGTAGACATGTGGGGAACCAAATTTAAAATGAGAAAAATGCAAGAAATGAGAGAAAGCAAGATCGCATTCACACTATATAGTTAAAGCAATATCATACTACATGAATTCTCTCAATGATTTCCCGTATATCTTCCTACCACAGAAGGCTAACTGGTCCATTTTATTTTTCTCTACAGGGTGTACCCGGAGATCCTGGCCGACCTGGAAATGATGGCCCCAAAGGAGAAAAGGTACAAAACTGCTTTCTGGAAAACATGCCTGTCCAAAGCGTCTCTATAGAAAGAGACCACATGTTTGGTTTACTTACAAATTCTCCAAATGTCAGGTTCATGTGTTATTCCATACAGCATTCAGAAAATGCTGCACAGACAGTAAAACTTAGTTTCATTCCAAAGTGGTGAAAGTTTCTATATTATTGGTGAAGGAACTCAAGAAAGGCTTGTGAAAGCCATGCAGTCTGAGCTTGGAACAACCAGCTGAGATTTCTTTACATGCTGAGCTTCTCAGGTAGACTGAAAGCAGAACAAAGGCTTGATTACCTAGTCCCTCCCCAAGGTGAGCTAAGCCTGGCAGGACAGCTTACTCTATGATTTTAACCCCTTCATGCATTAATTATACTTAAGCATACTGGTTATATGAGGCTGGTTATCCCACAGTCATATCTTTTGCAGGGAGATCCTGGAAAAGAAGGGAAGCCAGGAGCACCTGGGCCTACAGGTGAGCCAGGAGGTGTTGGAGAACCTGGATTACCCGGCAAGGGTCGAGATGGCGATAGAGTAAGTCTCACTTGTAAACTGCATGCGCAACCAAGTAGTTAACAATTTAGGACTGAGTGAATGTCTCTTGCTCCATTTCTTTTTGTTCTGTCGATCATCATCCTGTTCTTCTGCTTAGTATTCCATGCCTTGTCTTTAGGATGAACTGGGAAAGTTTCAAAAATCAATTTGGAAATAGATACACGTATAGTTTTCTGCAATTTTCAGTTCGCATCTCTCTCTTTTCAAAAGCACGTTATGAAACAGTACCAAAAAAACCCATTGTTGATAAGTATTGTGCAATGGCATCAACATTCCTGTTTTCACAGTGATTTATTCAATGAACATATATACTTGTGCACACTGCTAACCTCTGAGATAGGGGGCTGGGTGGGCAGATGTTGTTGGACAGCAATTCCCCTCAGCCCCATTCTGGGTGGTCAGGAATGGTAGGAGCTGTAGTCCAAGATTTTCTTTTTCTTTGGTGTGTGTGATCCCATAAGGAAAGCAGAAATCAGCCCCATGAACTACAGTTTAGCAGAAGTCCAAACTTAAATGTGGGGAAATGGCAGCTTGCCAACTAAGTACTTTATGCAAAATAAGGCACTGGTAATTCATGATGGAATCCTATGGATGTTGACTCTGCAGTGAGATCAACTGCATTCAATGGGGCTTACTCTGTAGTATGTGTGTATAGGATTGCAGCCTATAAAAACCAGTCTGAAATTTGGAAGGAAAGAATTTATTAAGTGTCTCTAACCTCAGAACTCTGGACCTTTATAGTAGGATAATCAAAGGAAGCAGGAAAAGGCTACATGTTCACAATTGCTAAAAGGAGCCTTGAGCAGTTGAGGGACCAGAAACCTTGGATGTGCAACTCAACAAACTTTCTGCCTCCTTTCCCAAAGAGGTCAGGCAATTCCTTCCTTGGTGCAGTAATATGCACTTGAATAATTCATGGCTTTTACAGGCCATTGCCTGTTGTGTCCTCAAAATAACAAATAAAGTCAAGTGGCACCACAGAAAAGAGTTCATTAGCAAGTCCTGCTTGGTTCCAAACAGTGACTGAGCAAAATGGCCCCTTTTACGTATATTGCAACCTTCTCCAACTGGGGCCTTGTGATCTCCCATCATCCCTGACCATTGGTCATCCTGTCTGGGTCTGATGGGAACCGCAGTTGGAAACATCTGGAGCACCAGGTTGGAAAGTCCAGTATATAGTCTTTGTCAAGCAATTTTGCATCTTAATTTGCAGCTACCTGCAAGTGACAGAGCTGAAACAATTTCCTGGGTGAAGACCTCCACACCTGAAAATTCTGTTTCTTTTATAATATACCAGCACATCTGATATTCTGAATTGCTTCCCCTAACCTGAAAATTCTGTTTCTTTTATAATATACCAGCACATCTGATATTCTGAATTGCTTCCCCTAAACAATATCAGGCTTTTTTAATTATCCATCTTTCTCACCCGCTAGTCCTTTTAAATTTTTGCTCACATATGAATCTTGTGATCCTCACACACTTGAGTAATAACATTTTAGGGCAATCGTAGTCTGCTGTTGGAATGTACTTCTGCATCCAGTTTAAATAGTCCTCCCCCCTACACTTCTGGGTTCTGGGTAAAGAATAATTATTATAATCTTCATTATATAATCACCAGGGAACATAACTGAGTTTTGCTATCTCTAAGAAGAACAATGTGATAGTTGTAGGCGCCATTTTCCTTTTCTGAAGACTGGTTTCTTAGACATTTTCATCTTTCTCAGTTGGTGACATTTACTTTATAGTTCCATCTATTTCTAGGGAGAAAGAGGACCACCGGGTTTGCCTGGACCCTTTGGGCAGAAGGTGAGTGCTTATTCTTGCCATTCTGTTGCATTTGATCATTACAATAGTGTTAGATCTTCCCAAATGGACATTCTTGAGGAGGCCTAACTCTTATATTTTCTCTCTCATAGGGAGATCGAGGGGCTCCTGGAGTTCCAGGTCAGCCAGGAGATAGGGGGGTACCAGGCATCGGACTTTCTGGACCACCAGTAAGTACCAAGCATGCTGCCCTCTGGCCTATGATACAACACAAATATTTGTCAATGGCTCCTTGGGCTGTAGGACTTGTATGATCTGAGCCACCTGCCAGAGGTGGTTTTAAGGTGTTGCATCCATTGTGGCGGGACTGGGCACTGCACTGCAGAGGGTGTGGGAATTTTCAGGGAGGCAGGAGAGGATATATTGTTTGATGATATCCTTCCTAACTTGCATTAGCAAGTTCTATATATTAGCAGAGTTTAAACATTCCCCTTTAAACGCACAGCGGTTTGATTGTTGCAGGCTCGTGGGAGCCTCTCCATATAAGATTCCTGGTAAGATCCCTTCTTGTCCCTCTTAAAAAGAATAGACACGGCAATCTTGTTAAAGTCTATATAAAAGTAATTTACTCACATTTATTCAGTTCACAGTTGGATCCCTGAAGGCAGACTTAGGTTACAAAAGTATATATATAAATGTGGAATTATCCCATAAGGGAGTTAGTCCCAAGTGACTGCCGACAGTCACTTCTGCTAACACGTAGAAAAACAAAATGGAGACGAGAGAGCAAAAGAAGGAGGTGTGCTCCTCTACCCAGATTAGGCCACACCCACATCTAGTCACATGCAGAGGAGGTTTTTTTCCCAGCTCAGGAGGAAACAGGAAGTTTTCTCCTGGCTGATACAAAGCACCCCCTAGCACAGGCATAGGCAAACTTGCCCCTCCAGATGTTTTGGGACTACAATTTCCATCATCCCTGACCACTGGTCCTATTAGCTAGGGATCACGGAAGTTAGAGTCCCAAACATCTGGAGGGCCAAGTTTGCCTATGCCTGCCCTAGCATGTCCATTCGAGGAACGTTGTCCTTGACTGCTATGTGTTTCACATCCCACAGAGGGCACCACAACAGGGTTGCAGAATGGAGCAGGAGAGCTGAGGGCACCAAATTTCACTGTCACACAGAGTACCGCTGACATTAGAGAGCCCAAAGTCTGCCTCTGCGTCGGCAGTGGGTGCAGAGCTGGCAGCAGCACCTAGTGTTGCTGGACAGCTGTTGGTATCCCAGAAGCTTGGTTCTCCCCATCTCTATTTTGCCATTACAGTGGTACCTCGGGTTACATATGCTTCAGGTTACAGACGCTTCAGGTTACAGACTCCGCTAACCCAAAAATAGTACCTCAGGTTAAGAACTTTGCTTCAGGATGAGAACAGAAATCGTGTGGCAGCGGGAGGCCCCATTAGCTAAAGTGGTGCTTCAGGTTAAGAACAGTTTCAGGTTAAGAACAGACCTCCAGAACGAATTAAGTACTTAACCTGAGGTACCACTGTACAACATCCCTGCAAAGTGGATTAGGCTGAGAGTTTGTGACCGGTCCAAATGTCACTCAATCAGTTTCATGACTGAGTGGAGATTTAAACCCTGGCCTTCGAGGTCTTAACCCAACATTGCACTGTCTCCACTGGGAGGGATTAAGTAAAATGGGTTTTCTTAGCATAAGGATATTATGAAAATAAAAGGAAATGATAGTGGCGGCTTTTGTTTTTAAACCTCAATTTGTTCTTTTAAAAGACTCAAGGAACTATATCAGGATAAATAATAGTGTATGAAAATCTCGATGGTTAATATTATGTTCAAGTTAACCAAATTAATTATGGTTGTGTGTTTTTTTTTTTAAAAAATGTTATGCTCATTTTTATCCTATACCTTCAGTGCATTCAGAACCTCAGGATGATTTGCAACAAAAGAAGCAAACAAAGAAGTGCAAGATTAAAGATTAAAGCAAAGAAATTAAAGCAAAGATTAAAGCAAAGAAAGATTAAAACAAAGAAGTGCAAGATTAAAGATTAACAGAATAAAATACACTTTTACAGAATAAAAGAGTCAGAATTCACAAACGTTGAGTAGGCTGAGATTGGTTAAGATCAATCCTCCTGTGACTAATTTTCTGAGTGACTGGGAGTGTGTGTGTGTGTGGGGGGCAAATAGCTCCCTCTATTTGAATGACAACTAATGTGATCAAAACTCACAATGCCTTTCTTTCTTCCTTGTGTTTTTTTCAGGGCCCCTCAGGACCACCTGGAGATAAAGGCCCATCGGTACAGTATGTCTTTTAAGTATGCACAGGTTGTGTCATAGAATCACAGAACTGTAGAGTTGGAAGGGACAACGAGGGTCATCTAGTCCAACCCCCTGCGATACAGGAATCTGAGCTAAAGCATCCAAGACAGATGGCCATCCAACCTCTGCTTGAAAACCTCCAAGGAAGGAGAGTCCACAATCTCCCTGCATTGAGCAGGCAGTTGGATGAGATAACATCCAGGATCCCTTCCAACTCTGAACTTCTATTGGTGGAATTCATTGTCATGCTTTTTGCAACAATTCTCTGTGTTCAAGCATTACAGTTTGGTGGATATAATGGTGCCCTCTCCCCTCTCCCTGTAGTCTGGGGGCTTTCCAAGGCCAATTTCAGGGGGTGGGGGATAATAATAATAATAATAATAATAATAATAATAATAATAATAATTTATTTATTTATACCCCGCCCATCTGGCTGGGTTTCCCCAGCCACTCTGGGTGGCTTCCAACCAAAAATTAAAATACAAGAGAGCCAGCGTGGTGTAGTGGTTAAGAGCGGTAGTCTCGTAATCTGGGGAACCGGGTTCGCGTCTTCGCTCCTCCACATGCAGCTGCTGGGTGACCTTGGGCCAGTCACACTTCTTTGAAGTCTCTCAGCCCCACTCACCTCACAGAGTGTTTGTTGTGGGGGAGGAAGGGAAAGGAGAATGTTAGCCGCTTTGAGACTCTGTGGGAGTGAAAGGCGGGATATCAAATCCAAACTCTTCTTCTTCTTCTTCTAAAAGCTTCCCTAAACAGGGCCACCTTAGGATGTCTTCTAAAAGTCTTGTAGTTGTTCTTCTCTTTGACGTCTGGTGGGAGGGTGTTCCACAGGGCAGGTGCCACCACCGAAAAGGGCTTCTGCCTGGTTCCCTGTAACTTGACTTCTCGCAGTGAGGGAACCGCCAGAAGGCCCTCAGAGCTAAACCTCAGTGTCTGGGCAGAACGATGCGGGTGGAGACGCTCTTTCAGATATATAGGACCGAGGCCGTTTAGGGCTTTAACAGTCAGCACCAACACTTTGAATTGTGCTCGGAAACGTACTGGGAAGAAATGGCATTTGTGCAGGTAGAAGTCCTCTTTTTAGGCAAACCTCCCAATTCCATGTGATCAGCAGAAGAGAGAAAATGAATTATATCATGTCAAGCACACACTGAAGATGAAGAGCTAATGTCACTTGAGGACATGGTGCAGATTATAATCAGGAAATTAGCTTGCAGCTGCCAGCTTGATCAAATTGCAATAACAAGTCCGAGTCGTCCTGCAGGAACAAAGCAATGGCAACCTCAATCATTCTGATCCCAGTTATATGATCTGTACACCTTCACAGTGAAGGAATAACTTTTGGCTCAGATTTGGGAAGGAGATAATCTCAAGGCACCCAAGGTGGAGGCGACTTTATGTTCCAGGAATACTTCACACACAAAAAAATTGTGATTTGACATGACATGGTGAGGTAGTCATTCACTCTTTTAAAGAAAGAGACGCGGGTGGCACTGTGGTCTAAACCACTGAGCCTCTTGGGCTTTCCAATCAGAAGGTCAGCTGTTCAAATCCCCACGACGGGGTGAGCTCCCATTGCTCTGCCCCAGCTCCTGCAGTTCAAAAGCATGCCAGTGCAGGTAGATAAATAGGTACCACTGTGGTGGGAAGATAAATGGCATTTCTGTGTGTTCTGGTTTCCTTCATGGTGTTCCGTTGTGCCAGAAGCGGTTTAGTCATACCGGCCACATGACCCGGAAAGCTGTCTGTGGACAAACGCTGGCTCCATCAGCCTTAAAAGTGAGATAACGGGACGCGGGTGGCGCTGTGGGTAAAAGCCTCAGCGCCTAGGGCTTGCCGATCGAAAGGTCGGCGGTTCGAATCCCCGCGGCGGGGTGCGCTCCTGCTGCTCGGTCCCAGCGCCTGCCAACCTAGCAGTTCGAAAGCACCCCTGGGTGCAAGTAGATAAATAGGTACCGCTTACCAGCGGGAAGGTAAACGGCGTTCCGTGTGCTGCGCTGGCTCGCCAGATGCAGCGTTGTCACGCTGGCCACGTGACCCAGAAGTGTCTCCGGACAGCGCTGGCCCCCGGCCTATAGATGTGAGATGGGCGCACAAACCCCAGAGTCTGTCAAGACTGGCCCGTTCGGGCAGGGGTACCTTTACCTTTACCTTTAAGTGTCACACCCCATAGTCACCTTTGACTGGACGTAACAATCCAAGGGTCCTTTAACTTTTATTTAAAAAAATAAATAATAAATCCTCTTTTCAAATAAGTATTTTTGTGTCCCAACCAGCATATTTCTGGAAATCCTGAAGACAGAACTAATGTCACCCTACAAAAAAATGGTACCTGCTAGGGGCAGCCACCGTCTCCCCAAACTCACACCTTAGAATGCCCTGAAATATTGCTATATCCAGGTCATCCATAGGTGGGATGTTTGTCATCAGCCATAAGCAACCAATAGCAGTTTCAGATCCTAAAATAATAGGGCAGGACTGGGGGAAAAGAATCACTGCACAATTGCAGCCACAAATCCACGTATAGTATGTGCTGTCATGCAAGCAGTTCCCCAGCAGTGGAACTAGGCTACAGGCAGGTTAGTCTGTTATTTATGGGCAAATTGGCCATCGGTTATCTTGTGATAACTGTTCCTGAAATTAAATTTGTGACTCACCCTATAGATGTATGTAGGAAATAAACAATTGGGTGGCAGTGTGTGTGTGTGTTTGTGTAGGAGATTGTATTTTATATTTTTTAAAAAAAGTTTGTTGGTGTGTTTGCATTATTTTGATGCTCTCTTTTGTAAAGCTATTAAAAACTCTTACTTTTTTGGGGAAAAGAATAAAATAGCATATTAGGAATTATTAATTTTATCCCCCTTTTTTCTAGGGTCCCCGAGGTTTGCCAGGCATGCAAGGTCAACAAGGGCCATCTGGTCAGGATGTAAGTAAACATATCAGTGTTTGGTATGCCTATGAGAAGGTCAGTAGCTCAGTGGTAGATCACATTTGCATGCAGAAGGGCCCTGATCCAATCTCTGGCTGAAAGAGGCTGCCCCCGCCCTGCCTGAAACCCTGGATCGTTGCTGCCAAATCAGTGCACACAGCACTGAGCTGGGTGAAGCAATGGCCTGATTAATTATAATCAGTATGCTCCCTTGAAACATCTGCAGGACAAGTTGGAGTAAAGAAGTGGTGGGCAGGAAAGAATTAAGCAATTCCTCCCCTTGCTGCTGCTTTACTTATTCCAAAGGTTGTTTCATTTTGTGTTCTGTACTCCCATCCTACACACACACACACACACACACATACGTATTTGTGAAGGTGAAGGTCAGGTTATAAATGGTTAAGATTTAAAAAAATACTCAAGATTTTCCCCTCCCCTGTGGACCCCAAGCTGTTTTTCTTTTTAAAAAGTGGAAGAACGGGGCAAGCTGGTCTGTTTCTGATCTGCATCTCTTCCAAATGTTCACCTGTAAATCTGTCCTGCCCCCTTTCTGTAGTAATCTTTGAACCAAAAGAAACCTGCATATCAGATGTTATGTACTGAGTTGAATAGGATCCAAAAGGCAGCAGTCTGATTGGTCCTAGAACAATAGGATTCAGAATGCAGCAGTCTGATTGGTCCTAGAACAATAGGATTCAGAATGCAGCAGTCTGATTGGTCCTAGAACAATAGGGTCCAGAATGCAGCAGTCTGATTGGTCCTAGAACAATAGGGTCCAGAATGCAGCAGTCTGATTGGTCCACAGGAGCCACCCAATCCAGCTCCAGGTGGAAGTGAATCCGCAACCTGATTGGCCTACAGGTGAATCCCGGAATATGCCAATCACGTGGGGCTCATTGTGTAAATAATATATATAAAGCAGGCATTATGGGGGAACATTCCTCCTCACCACTATGAGCTGAATAAAGAGCATGAAATCCACTCTCCGAGTACATTTCACCAGAAAAAGTGGGGGGCAAGAGGAAACCACAACTTCCCCCCTTCCTGAAGTGGTATTTCTATCAAAACATTAATTTTATACATATTTTGGTTGAACGGAAAACTTTGTAGGAAAGTTCAAGAAGTGCGAAAAAGCTAGTGGACGGGTCAGTTCCCATCTGCGCACGAATCCAGGAGATTTGGATCAGGACAATTTGTATCCGCATATGCAGATATTGAATTCATCAAGCATGTTTGCGCGGTGTGTCGTTAGCCCCCCATGATAAATGACCCTCTTCTTTCTCCCTTCTCAAATTGCTTCTGATGAGACTCTGGCTGCTTTGTGCTGCCTGGGAATTGCTCCTTCTTGTTTCAAGAAAGTGTCAAGAACATTTTCAAGGGACATATCTCATCCATACCTCATTTCCTCAGTGCTCTCGATCAGCAGAGTCGCAGCTTTCTGGAAACTCATATGTATTCCCTGGCGAGGCTTCATTATCTGAGTTTGCTGTTGAGAAAGGAGAGGGGACACTAGGGGGGGGGGGCACAGCCCATAGCAGGGAAGAATCAATGGTCTTGCCTCTTGCTCCCCACCCAGATCCTCCACTGCTATGGGACTTGGCTATCTTCCAGTGAGGTGTGGCTAGAGTAGTCAGCTAGCATCATGGCGTGCATTTTGCAGAATAAGAATGCAAGAACCTCACACTCCTTTTGTTCCTCACCTGTAGGGCCTACCAGGAAATCCAGGTGAACGAGGTCCTCCAGGAAAACCGGTATGTCCCCAACCTCTCTAGCCCTCCCTCTTAATATTGGCACATTTTCATACCTATTTCGTGTCCAGAATACTTTTTCTTCCCTGATGATGATGATGATGGTGATAATAATAATAATAATAATAATAATAATAATAATAATAATATATTTATTTATACCCCACCCATCTGGCTGGGCTTCCCCAGCCACTCTGGGCGGCTTCCAACAAAATATTGAAATACAGTAATGCATCAAACATTAAAAGCTTCCCTAAACAGGGCTGCCTTCAGATGTCTTCTAAAAGACTGGTAGTTGTTGTTCTCTTTGACATCTGGTGGGAGGGTGTTCCACAGGGCGGGTGCCACTACTGAGAAGGCCCCCTGCCTGGTTCCCTGTAATTTGGCTTCTTGCAGTGAGGGAACTTCCAGAAGGCCCTCGGTGCTGGACCTCAGTGTCCGGGCAGAACGATGGGGGTGGAGATGCTCCTTCAGGTACACTGGACTGAGGCCGTTTAGGGCTTTAAAGGTCAGCACCAACACTTTGAATTGTGCTCGGAAACATAGGCGCCGACTCCATGGGGCTTGAGGGGGCTCGAGCCCCCTCAAAAAAATTTTTGGGGGGGCTCAGCCCCCCCAATAATCTCAGGCGCCCTTCCAGCAGAGCGCCGCCGCCGCCCCCCGCCTCCTCCTCACCTGCTCCTTCGCCAGCCAGCCAGCCAGCCGCGCGCCCTAATCGGAGAGCCCCGGCCGTCCCCCGCGAGATTAGGGAATCCCCGGGGGCGGGGGCTCCTGCCTCGCTGCTTCGCAGCACCACCGCCACTGTCAAGGCACTGCCGGAAATCCCGATTTCCGCGAGAACAGGGGAATCCCGACTGGCCACACCTCCCAGCCAGCCAATCGGCTGGCTGGGGGGCGTGGCTTGCCCTATTTAGGGCCGGAGCCACTTTATTTGCATATTCATGAGCTTATTTATTATTCATGAGCTTTCCTGGGCCCCCCCCCAATATTTTTTATAAGTCCGCGTCCCTGCTCGGAAACGTACTGGGAGCCAATGTAGATCTTTCAAGACCAGTGTTATGTGGTCTTGGCGGTAGTTAATATACTAATTGATCAAAGAAATACATCAAAGGCGCTGAACAGACACTTGGGCTTAGTCTTCTATACAGTCCTTTCTTAGGTTGCATCAGTGCTATTGAAACGACTTTCCCTGTGTGAGAGGTGATTCAGCAATGTTGTCCCTCAAATGATGCGTATAATCAATTGAACTCTTGGCCCTGTGAGGCTAATCTCTTTCAGGAGCCGAGGGATGCTTTGATTTTGGCTTCTCTGAAATCGCTCTTCAAGGATAGCATGAAATGACAGACGTTCTTTTTCTCTCCCCTCAGGGTGCCTCTCCTCTCCTCTCTCCTGGTGACATCAGTCTCTTAGTTAAGGTAGGGTGTTTTGTGTTTTTTTTTCCTGGGGTGCTCCAGGATCTTGTGTTCGAAGAAAATCTCATCAAACCATTCAAAAGAATTGTGATTCTTAAAAGTGGATACACAAACATCTTCATTTTGGATTTTCATTTCCCCCTAGTCATCATTGCTGTCGTCACTATCATTAAATTGATTGGTCAACTTGGAGCAATTTTTTTAAAAAAATATACGTGATTAAGAAAGCAGTGGTTTTATTTATGTGGCCAAACATCTCAGCTTCTGTCTTCATCAGTTGCTCTGATCTGCACGCTTGTGCACATCAGAGCACAACTCCAGCATGGAATTCTGGAGAGCTGATGCCAGTCAATATACTGAGCAACATGGACCAATGTTCTTTCTCTGTATAATAAGGTAGTTTCCAGTGCTGTTAGATACCAGTCAGAAAGAGGCCGTTTGCCACAACACTGAAGTGTTAATTCTCCTTTTTCCTCCCCCTTATTTAAGGATGTTTGCAGTGACTGCCCTCCCGGACCACCTGGACTTCCAGGAATGCCAGGATTCAAGGGTGATCGAGGCCTTCCAGGTCCACTTGGCCATGAAGGCCCAGTTGGGAAAACGGTATGAAAGAGAAGATGGGTAGCTAAACACTGTTACATGTCAATGCACTGATCAACAGTGTGGGGAAAAGATTAGACCAGGAGTAGCTAAGCTGTGGTCTCCCAGTTGCTGTTGGACTCTCATCCGCCCCAGCCAGAATGGCCAATAGTCATGGTGATGGGGGTTGAGGTCCAGTTACATCTGGAGGGCCAAAGGTTAGTCAACCAGGATAAACTCCCCTGATCCCAATTGGGGAGTGGGGGTGATGGCTATCTTTTTAAAAAAACAAAAACATAATGAGTGAATTGCAACCACGCAATTCATGCTAACTTTCACACCAACATCCCAACATAGACATGGTATAGGGAAAAAGCAGCTGCTGAAACTGTGCCACTGAAAAGGAAAACTTGGCACTCTGGATCATATATATATGATTCCCCATCCACTGAATATGTGGGATCTTCCACTAGGGGAGAATGGTTATGTAAACTTTCAGAATATTTAGAATTAGCCAAATTGACAGATATAATAAGACAAAAAGCCAAAAGTGAAGTGAAAAAGCAATGGGAGTGTCTAAATGAATACCTTAAAAGTCAAAGTTTGAGGACAGAAATCTGGCTGAGTCTGGAATAACTTTGTGGAGTGAAAAGATACAAAAGAGGGTTTTATATCTAGATGCTAGGATAGAGATGATAAGGGAAACAGGAAAACAGGAAGACACAATGAGAGGTAAAGGAGGTGTTGTGGGATTGGTGGAAGTCAATGTTTGTTTTTCTTTTTAGTGTTTATATTATTAACGTGTAAGATACAGATTTGTTTTTGTATGTTGGGTTTTGTGCATTGTTATTTTTCGATATTTTTCGAGTTGTTGTTGTGTGGAAAATACTAATAAAATTTTAAAATAAAAAAGAATATGTGGGGTCTTCTGCTACCTTCCAAAGAGAGGAAGTCCATCTGATCTTTCTTTGTTTTTCAGGGGGAGGCAGGACCCAGAGGTCACCCCGGACCACCAGGTGTAGAAGGTCCCAAGGTCAGTTCTGTCTTCTCTTTTGTGATGTCAGGGGTTTTGTTGGAAAGAAACAGGATAGCAGGATGAAATATCTGCCATTCTTGGGGAAGAAGGTTTCTTTGGGGTAGGGGGTACAATGAAAAATATATAGAGAGATAGAGAAAACAAACCAGCCTACCAGAATTGCTGACGTTCTAACCTAACTGTAATGGGTATGAGTTACTCGTGCGTAAACTGGTGCCTTTCTCGGTTAATTTGCCTTGTTAAACCTTTCTGACTGCACAGCCCCTTCTCATCGTGGCTGCCTCAGTCACTGGCAGAATCCGTCAGTGGGCGTTTCTTGAACCTCTTCCAACATAAAAGTTGTTTGACACCCAGTCTCCTCCTCCTCTCACTGCGCGGGAGTCTTCTGCGCAGGGAAGGCGTGGGTAGCGGAGGACCTGGGCTCTCCTCACTGATGTCCAGTGAAGAGTCCTGGAGCCCTCTCTCCACTTCCCCCGTCTGCCTCCCTTTATCCCCGGTGTTGCGCTGATTGGCTTCCCCCTCTACTGAGCTGTTTCTCCCCCTGCTGCTGGGTCCTTCGCCAGCATCATCTGGGAGCCTCCCCTTCGCCTCTCGCTCCGATGTCAGTTCCCTGACACTAACATAATGTCCTCCCATTTATTAAAACATCTGACTGACTTTTGAAATGGCTTTTAGTCCATTTCTGAGAATATGGACCACGTGTCATAAAAAGGCAAGTCCTGAAATTTTGAGCCCATTGACCTTTGCTTGGAGAAACTCAAGGAAATGCCAACGAGGCAAATAAAAATGAGATTGTGGCTGATTTTCCCCTCCGGCCATTTCTAGAACTCCTTGGCTGGGACTGAGTGAAAATGTTTTGATCTTGTGCCAACTGTTGACTTACTGGTCCTAAGAGTGTGGGGGGGTTTATTTAGTTGTCAATATTTATTAAAATCATATTCTGCCCTTCATCTCAAGGGCAGCAAACATATACGTGATAAAACAATACAATTAAAAAATAGCATTAAACCAGATTTAAACCAGTGACAAGCATCTAAAAAGACCCTAGAAGCTATTACACATCTAGAAACATGTAAATAATGTCTTACTTGACTTACTTCGCTTACTTCAAAATGGGGTAAGATGTCCCCAATGCATTTGGGGCTAATTCTGCTCACACCGGCATCCCCACCTATGTTGTTGATACTTGTCCATCTCAAGAGACAATGGAGTCTGTGGGGTCAAACCATTGGAGAATCACAGTGCCTGCTGCGGTTGCAGAGACTGGGAACTTGCAACTGCTGCCTCCCATGTTGCTTTTGCTGTGTTAGCACCAAACTGACCTCTCTGGGGTGCAAGCCTGGGCAGTGTGTATGGAGGCCCTTGGCTGCCCAGATATGAAGACCCCCACCTCTTGTCCTCACTAATGTGTGGTCCAAAGGAAAGCAGAGCAATACATTTGATACCAGCTTGACTACAGGAGTTGCTGGAAGGAGGCATACAAGAAGCCTTAGGGACTCCACTCCAGATTTGTGTAGGATTTAAAGGTAAAGGTACCCATGACCATTAAGTCCCGTCATGGACGACTCTGGGGTTGCGGCGCTCATCTCGCTCTATAGGCCAAGGGAGCCGGTATTTGTCTGCAGACAGCTTCTGGATCATGTGGCCAGCATGACTAAGCCGCTTCTGGCGAAACCAGAACAGCGCACGGAAATACCATTTACCATCCCGCCGGAGCGGTACCTATTTACCTACTTGCACTTTGATGTGCTTTCAAACTGCTAGGTGGGCAGGAACTGGGACCGAGCAACGGAAGCTCACCCCGGCGCGGGGTTTCGAACCGCCAACCTTCTGATCAGCAAGCCCTAGGCTCAGTGGTTTAGACCACAGCGCCACTCGTTTACTCCTTAGCTTTTTCTTCTCCCGAAGATGTCCTGCAACACACTGGAGATGGGTTTTTCCTCAGGGTTTACTCCCTAGGTCTTTCTCATGAATGAGTATGGCCACAAAGCAACAGAGATTTAGGATCAGAGCTTTCCTTCTCCTAGATGAGCCCATCTAGGAGAAGGAAAGCTTCCCATGTTGATGAGCCCCATCTGCCACTCATTTCCCTCTGCAGTAACCACCTTCTTGACTGTTGGACCCACTATTGGTCTTGTCTGCTCAATCTAATGGAGACTTGTCTTTGCGTACGGGGCAAAGTCTCTAACTCACTGAGGTTCTGAGACCCATCAGCTACCCTCTGCTGGACTAGTACCCCAAAGAATTGCTAGATGGCTGAATCAAGCCACCGTTTAAATTTCCCACAATGCCTTGGAGCAATGCTGCATTTTTTATTGTAAAAAATCAAAATGGTTGCTAGACCTAGCTGCCTGCAGTCTTCACCATATAATCCCAGTAGGGTTCATCAGTGAACAAGGCAGCCACCATGGGGCCAACTGCTCAGGATTACGTCAGACCTGGCCCTGGCCCTGATCAAGGTTTCAGGTATTTCACCCAGCAAACAGCAAGAGGAGGTTAAGCTCCTGCTATTTGAGAAAACTTTTCACTGACAACTGAAACACTGAAATGTGTATGTCTCCATGTCTCTTTGAGAGGAAACCAGTGCACCACGCTTAAAATGTAATTGAGGTTTGTGATTTGAATGCTTCTGTCTTTTGTTAGGGTGCCAAAGGAGACCGTGGGACGCCTGGAGAGGCTGGACTGAAGGGTGAACAGGTAAAATAAAATGAGGCAGAAAGATGCTTCTTGGAACAGTACAATAAGCAACATGTATAGATCACCACATCAGAACACCACTGATCAATATATCACACACGGACCAGTCTGACTTGAGGGAAGACTGTCAGTGGTTACCCTAAACTGCAAAGTACATAAAGCATGGGTTGCCCAATAGAGAACAGGCCCATACATAGAATCATGGAATTTGCAACCTAGTCAGATGGGCAGGGTATAAATAACAAAATTATTACTATTAGTGTGGAATCATGGAATTGCATAGTTGGAAGGGACCTCAAGGGCTCACTGGTCCCAACATGCTGTAATACAGGAATCTTTTGCCTAACATGGAGCCTGAACCCTCAACCCTGAGATTAAGAACCTCATATTCTGCCAACTGAACTACAGCCACACCTTGGGTTACAGATGCTTTGGGTTGCGCAATTTTGGGTTGTGCACCGTGCCAAACCCAGAAGTACCGGAACGAGTTGCTTCCGGGTTTCGACGCTTGTGCATGCACAGAAGTGCTAAATTGCACTTTGTGCATCCGTAGAAGTGCCGAATCGCGACCCGCGTGTGTGCAGACACGTGGGTGGCGGGTTGTGAACATGCCTCCCGCACGGATCATGTTCACAACCCGAGCGTCCACTGTACAGTGAAATATCAAATTTGTACAATGAGTAAAACTTACGGGAGGGAAATTTAGAATTAAATTAATTAATTTAGAATTAAAGGGGAATGAGTTTTCCTTTCAAGGCACAGCAGGTTCTGTATATGATTATTCCTTAACACTTCCTTTACTAACGGGATCCATTGGATGCTTCCTGTTTGTGTTTTCTCAAAGGGAGGGTTAAGTACCCCTTCCGCCTTCCTGCTCAAACTTCCCCTCCACCAGCTGTCTTATTTTTAAAAAATCACCAACCACACTGATATTCACAGTTACAGATAGTGTTGGTCTGCCATAGTCCATAGCTTGTAAACCATCGTTGTGTGGGATGTTGGTATACAGAGATTCCAACAATACTATACTAGCTACTATGGACGTGGAATCTCTGTATACCAACATCCCACACAACGATGGTTTACAAGCTATAAGGAACACCATTTCAGATAAAACCACAGCGGACCTTGCCACCAAACTCTGCCAATTTGTCCTCAGCTATCTGCCAATCTCCCATTCCCACCACGCTTCTAAGTAATACCCCTCCCCACCTTCTCACTATATAGAAGGATCTGGCAACTTCTGTTTCAGTGTATCTGAAGAAGTGTGCATGCACACGAAAGCTCATACCAAGAACTAACTTAGTTGGTCTTTAAGGTGCTACTGGAAGGAATTTTTTTTATTTTGACTGATATTCACTACTGTGTTACATGTGCTTGCCCCAAACATGTGCTTAACCACTGAACCACACATTCAACATGCAAGGGGAATGTTCATTTATTCAAAAGGGGGGGCATTGCATCCATTTGTTTGCAGTGATCTGAGGAAATGGCATGCTGAATTATGTTAAATTGATTCTGTTCCCGAAGCAAAGACCTGGCACAGCTGTGGATGGGGGCGGTTGGGGTGTGCAATTTCTTGCTATACGCACGACAAGTTGTTAGCCTCTTGCACCCAGCCAACCCTGTAATGTTTCCTGACAACTTCTCTGTTCCCAGAAGCTTATGTGTATTAAAAGCAGTTTGTTAAAACATGCAAGTTCACGCTCTGGAAACCTATGCATGGAATTGTGATGCCAAGTTAGCTTATGTTTTGGGCGTCTCGCTCTCCTGGTCGCTTGGTTGGTAGCAAGCTTTTGATGAGGTTCTTTGGGGACGTGGTTTGCAAATGAAGATGCTAAGTGAATGTGAAATGCTGTTGTTGTCTTCTGCAGGGACATCCTGGGATACCTGGCTTCATGGGCCCCCCTGGAAATCCAGGTCCACCTGTAAGATGCTATATCTATCTATCTATCTATCTATCTATCTATCTATCATCTATCATCTATCTATCATCTATCTATCATCTATCTTCTATCTATTTCTATCTATATCTATCTATCATCTATCTATCTATCTATCTATCTATCTATCTATCTATCATCTATCATCTATCATCTATCATCTATCATCTATCATCTATCATCTATCATCTATCATCTATCATCTATCATCTATCTATCTATCATCTATCTATCTATCATCTATCTATCTATTTATCATCTATCTATCCTCTATCTACTATCTATCTATCTATCTATCTATCTATCTATCTATCTATCTATCTATCTATCTATCTATCTCTATCTATCATCTATCTCTATCTATCTATCTATCTATCTATCTATCTATCTATCTATCATCTATCTATCTATCATCTATCCATCCCTTTTTCTTTTGCACTGCACCCATCCATCTGGTTATAGACTCAGAAGCAGCAATTCACTGGCCCTCTCTTGTATGTGTGGGAATGTTAAAGATAGTAGGAGATGATATATTAACTACAGTAATTTTTTTCTGTAAGACGCACCAGACCATAAGACGCACCTAGTTTTTGGAGGAGGAAAACAAGAAAAAAAATATTCTGAATCCCACCAGCCAGAACAGCAAGAGGGATCACTGCGCAACAAAAGCAGTGATCCCTCTTGCTGTTCTGGCTTCTGGGATAGCTGTGCAGCCTGCATTCGCTCCATAAGACGCACACACATTTCTCCTTACTGTTTAGGAGGGGGAAAGTGAGTCTTATAGAGCAAAAAATACGGTAAATATTATCCTTCCTTCACTCACGCTAGTGAGTCATGTAACAGAGCACATTCCCCTCAATACAGCAGGAAGCTAGTTTGCAGATTCGTTTGAGTCTCTTTAGTTAAGTAATCCAATCCGGCTTGCCCAGATGGCTTATTCCTGGTGTCCCCTTTTAAAAGAAAAAAGACACAAGAGTCTTTCCTTAAAAGTTACAAGACGTTTACTCACATTCAGTTCACAGTATGATCCCTGAAGGCAGGCTTTAGCTAGTAGTTACATAACAAAGTGTGAGTTTATCCCATATGGGGATTGAGCTCATGTGCTGCTGGCTGAGAGCCAGCAGACAGCAAAATGCATTAAGAGAACAGCATCAAGAGAACAAAATGGCCACAGGAGAGCAGCATGGCATCAAGAGGAAGATGGCTGTGTGATTTGGCTCTTTTATAGAGTCAGCGAGGGTCACAGTCATCTGCTTGGTCACATGCAGGGGGTAGGATGCTTCAGACCAGTGGGACAGGAAGTTATACTGGCTGGCCCTGCCTGTGTCCACTCTAGGGAAACAAGGAATGTTGTATTTGACTGCTTCAATGGATTACATCCCACAGTATGTTGGATTTGGGTGGGCATTATGGAATGCTGATCTCAAATGCATAGCAAAGTTTATGGCCCACCATTTTGGGCTGGTTGTCTTCATTTAAAGAAAGTCCAAAGGCTTGTAAGAGTTGCCTCCATGTTGTTTGAGGAGACTATTTCTGATTCAGAAGCAAGCTGCCATTTTTAATGGCCAGAAATGTCATTTTTTTCATTTTATTTAGGGGTCTGAGGGCCCCCCAGGACCTGCAGGACCACTGGGAAACCCTGGAGAAATAGTAAGTCACTATTCAATCTGTCATTATACCCCTGCCCCCCCCCAAAAGGAAGGCATCATTTGCCTAAGTGGTCCCATAGTGGATTCTTGGATAAATAAGTAGATGTGGAAAGCATTCCGTGAATCTGTAAGGTTTGAAAGCCACTGAGATTCTCAGATGAAGACTAGTGGATTATAAACTCTCAGCCAAATTCTCCTTTAATTTAGAAAGGTGGTTAAATTCAAAATGTGTCATTAGTGTGGTGGAACAGGGGGAGTACAGTCGCTATGCCAGAAAAAAAAAATGGTGGTGGGACACACAGAGAGGGCAAAGTATATTTCTAGGTGGCAAAATGGTGTCCCACATGTTAAGATCTCTAAAAGAAAAATAACAATGTATGTTAATGTCAGGAGTCCCGCAAATGGGAGATGAGTACTATATTGGGGTGTGTATATATGCTTGACCCACTTCATGCTCTGGCATCACCTATGGGCACTTACCTGACCTCCTGGCAGCAGAGTCATTGCTGCTTACCCAGAGGGAGAGTGGGAAGGGCAAAGTGGCAGAGAGGTCAAGAGCCAAATTGGCACTCTTCCTGGTTTATCTGTGCAGTGCTGACGTCCCCTCCTCCTTGCCCCTTCCAGTCTCCCTCCCAGTAAACTGCAGTGATTTCATTGCCAGGAGGTCAGGTAAGTTCTGCTCCCTTCTACACCCACTCTCTCCCCCCCCCCATCCCAAAGGCCTAATCAATATTGAGCATAAATTCAGAAGGCCTTGCTAACGGATTGTTCTTCTGGGGATGTCTCTGCCTGGAAAGCTTATGTGAACATCTCCACATCTGTGTCTCTTTGGCAGGGTAAAGAAGGCCCATCAGGACCTCAAGGACCACCAGGATTGCCTGGACTTCTGGTGAGTTATCCCTGCATTTGTAAACATTGACACATCTCATATGCAGGGGACTGCAGTGTTCTTGAACCCCTGGCATATTTCAACAGTAAAAAGATTGTGTGGCATACTTTTGTATGTGCCTGACCATTGGGACATCAAGAAGGTCAGGGCCCACCCTATGGAGCGCCCTCCCAACAGATATCAAACAGATAAACAGCTGTGTGATTTTAAAAAGACGTCTGAAGGGAAGTTTTTAATGTGCAATGTTGTGTTGTGTTTTTAATATTTTTGTTGGGAGCGACCCAGAGTGGCTGGGGCAGCATATAAATAATACATCATCATCATCATCATCATCATCATCATCATCATGAATTTTTTTTTACGCATTGCCCACCCACTCCCCATATGCGGAAATACTGAGATGCTGTGAGTGCATTCTATGCTCGACTTCTCGAGAGATCTCCTGATCTGAATTGGCATGCATTAAAAAAATCAATGAAATTTATCCCACATCACAAGAGGGGAGGCAGGGAATAAGCCACAAGACAGAGAAAAACCCATTTTGGAAACAAGGTACAGCTGGCGGTTAGTGGTAGAACCCATGTTTTGCAGGAAGAATTGTTGTTGTTGTTGTTTAGTCGTTTAGTCATGTCTGACTCTTTGTGACCCCATGGACCAGAGCACACCAGGCACTCCTGTCTTCCACTGCCTCCCGCAGTTTGGTCAAACTCATGCTGGTAGCTTCGAGAACACTGTCCAACCATCTTGTCCTCTGTCGTCCCCTTCTCCTTGTGCCCTCCATCTTTCCCAACATCAGGGTCTTTTCCAGGGAGTCTTCTCTTCTCATGAGGTGGCCAAAGTATTGGAGCCTCAGCTTCAGGATCTGTCCTTCCAGTGAGCACTCAGGTTGTCAAGCTTCTGATTTCCTTCAGAATGGATAGGTTTGATATTCTTGCAGTCCATGGGACTCTCAAGAGTCTCCTCCAGCACCATAATTCAAAAGCATCAATTCTTTGGCAATCAGCCTTCTTTATGGTCCAGCTCTCACTTCCATACATCACTACTGGGAAAATCATAGCTTTAACTATACGGACCTTTGTCAGCAAGGTGATGTCTCTGCTTTTTAAGATGCTGTCTAGGTTTGTCATTGCTTTTCTCCCAAGAAGCAGGCTTTTTTAAATTTTGTCACTGCTCTCACCATCTGCAGTGATGATGGAGCCCAAGAAAGTAAAATCTCTTGCTGCCTTCATTTAATCCCCTTCTATTTGCCAGGAGGTGATGGGACCAGTGGCCATAATCTTAGGGTTTTTTTTATGTTTAGCTTCAGACCATATTTTGCATTCTCCTCTTTCACCCTCACTAAAAGGTTCTTTAATTCCTCCTCACTTTCTGCCATCAAGGTTGTGTCATCTGCAAATCTGAGGTTGTTGATATTTCTTCTGGCAGTCTTAATTCTGGCACCTCCAGGTGTGCACAGAATTCTTCACTGGCACCACAGCGGTAGCTTTCCCCCCCACCCTGCTGAAATTAGGCTTGAATGAAGCATTCTATTGCAGCCTATAAGCTAGGTTTGCAGAGTGTTTATGTCTGTGTGTTGTGCCCATGAAAGCTTCTCTGGTTTGCTTAGGTCCCCGTGGACCTATTTGCGACCCCTGGCTCGAGACGTTCTGCAATGTGACTTTGCTTGTTGTTTCACATTGCAGCTAATGAGACATTGGCTGTCTGACTTGTTCTTTTCCTGGGTATCGTTCCGTGGAGTTTCCAGCTCAGCCAGCTGACAAGCTTGCATATTGTACCTCGTGCTTTGGCACTGTGCTATTTTTAAGGGTGCTCCTTATTTTTCTACTGTTTGCATATGTTGCTTTACAATGCCCTGATACTTGTTGAGATGATCTATAAATTTCATTTATCAACGTGTTAGAAAACTGGCTTGCAGTATTTGGGACGCTTATCCACAATAATGAATCTACAATATTTGCTCCTAAAGAAACAAACATTGTATACATTCATAGAATCATAGAATCATAGAGTTGGAATAGACCACAAGGGCCATCGAGTCCAACCCCCTGCCAAGCAGGAAACACCATCAGAGCACTCCTGACATATGGTTGTCAAGCCTCTGCTTAAAGACCTCCAAAGAAGGAGACTCCACCACACTCCTTGGCAGCAAATTCCACTGTCAAACAGCTCTTACTGTCAGGAAGTTCTTCCTAATGTTTAGTTGGAATCTTCTTTCTTGTAGTTTGGCTCCATTGCTCCGTGTCCGCTTCTCTGGAGCAGCAGAAAACAACCTTTCTCCCTCCTCTATGTGACATCCTTATGTATATTTGAACATGGCTATCCTTTCACCCCTTAACCTCCTCTTCTCCAGGCTAAACATGCCCAGCTCCCTTAGCCGTTCCTCATAAGGCATCGTTTCCAGGCCTTTGACCATTTTGGTTACCCTCCTCTGGACACGTTCCAGTTTGTCAGTGTCCTTCTTGAACTGTGGTGCCCAGAACTGGACACAGTACTCCAGGTGAGGTCTGACCAGAGCAGAATACAGTGGCACTATTACTTCCCTTGATCTAGATGCTATACTCCTATTGATGCAGCCCAGAATTGCATTGGCTTTTTTTGTATCTCTAATCTTGACTACTTACTGTTGCTTCACTCTTAGGGTATTTCTGGAAAGGATGGCAAAGATGGAAAGCCAGGACCTCCTGGAGAACCAGTAAGGAGATGAACTTTACATATTTTCCAATTTGTTATTATCTTTCCAAGACAACAAGTGTGGTGTAGTGGTCAGAGTGTTGGGTTAGGACCTGGGAGCCATGAGGCCACTATTGGCTGAGATGCTGTGATGTCATAGAATGTGTTGCTCACTTCTGAGTGAAGAAAGATTCTTATATAAAATGAAGTCAAACTGCATTTTAGGAAATATATGGGTGTGGGGGGGTGGATATTAAAGATCCTCTGCTCCCCCCCCCAGGGTCTAACTTTAAATAGCATTTACTTTTAAATGACCATTCACATAGATTTGTGAATTTTATCACATCAAGCTTGATCCTGAGGCACCCACATGCTAGAGATCATTCTCTCTTGCTAGGCTATAAATCTGCTTTGTTTCTCATAGGGCAAACAAGGGGAGCCAGGGCTGCCAGGACCGGAGGGAGCAAGAGGATTGCCGGTAAGTCCAGCTGAAGGCAACCATGGTCCATTAAATATGTCCTTTTCCACCAGGAATCTTTGGAGGAGGGGGCAGGTGCATATTTCTCTATTAGCTAGCATGAAATATACTAGCTGAGAAGCTTGGTTTTCCTGCAGCAAGAATGATGCAAATACTCATTGAAGGCTAAATTCTATTTATGGAGAAAACAAAGGTATTTTCTTATAGAGGAGGGGTCTGTGCACATCCTCATCATGCCTCAAAAGTAATTTATTAAGATCAGCATGTTTCAGATAGTACACGGGTAAAAGGTAAAGGTAAAGGGACCCCTGACCATTAGGTCCAGTCGTGGCCGACTCTGGGGTTGCGGCGCTCATCTTGCTTTATTGCCCGAGGGAGCCGGCGTACAGCTTCCGGGTCATGTGGCCAGCATGACTAAGCCGCTTCTGGTGAAACCAGAGCAGCGCACGGAAATGCCATTTACCTTCCCGCCAGAGCAGTACTTATTTATCTACTTGCACTTTGACGTGCTTTCAAACTGCTAGGTTGGAAGGAGCAGGGACCGAGCAACGGGAGCTCACCCTCTCACGGGGATTTGAACCGCCAACCTTCTGATTGGCCCTAGGCTCTGTGGTTTAACCCACAGCACCACCCATGTAGAAGAGTCTAAAAAGCCTTGGGCCACAAATTTCCATGGCCCTCTAGTGGCTATGGTGGCTCATTTCCCAGAAGTAATGTACCGTATTTAGCATTAACTCTGGAGGCATATACAACCATACCTCTGAAGTCACACGCCTTGTGAGTTGAACGTTTTGGCTCCCAAATGCCACAAACCTAGAAGTGAATGTTGTGGTTTGCAAATGTTCTTTGGAACCCGAACGTCCGCCGTGACTTCCATGGCTTTCAATTGGCTGTAGGAGCTTCCTGCAGCCAATCGGAATCCATGCCTTGGTTCCTGAACATTTTGGAAGTCGAACAATCTTCTGGAATGAAACAATGCTGGTTCAGTATACCTGAAGGAGCATCTCCACACCCATCGTTCTGCCCAAACACTGAGGTCCAGTGCCGAGGGCCTTCTGGTGATTCCCTCGCTGTGAGAAGCCAAGTTATAGAGAACCAGGCAGAGGGCCTTCTCAGTAGTGGCACCTGCCCTGTGGAACGCCCTCCCACCAGATGTCAAAGAGAAAAACAACTACCAAACTTTTAGGGAAGCTTTTAATGTTTAATAGGCTATTGTATTTTAATATTCTGTTGGAAGCCGCCCAGAGTGGCTGGAGAAACCCATAAATTATTATTATTATTATTAGCCATGAAAATTTGTGGCCAAGGTTTTTAAGGACTCTGTCTGAAAAGAAAGAGGCATATTGGTTGTCAGATGTGAAATATTATTTCCAGCTCTCCTACCCCATTGCCTTGAGCTCCATGGTGGAAGAAAGCTGTAACTTAGAAGGCCCTTTAAAATGCATATAAGGAATAACCTTTTACGTATCTCTCCATTTCACCTTTCAGGGTTTTAAGGGACCGAGAGGAGACGCAGGACCACCTGGCTCAAGGGTGAGCAATGCACTGGACCTTCAGTTTGACTCAGTGGTTGGGATGGGCAGAGTCGCCCACAAGAAGATCTCTTCTATCACCAGTGTTGAGTACTTCAGGGGTAATGGCTTCATAGTTAACATTGATGGCTGAAGCTTCATTGTTACCAGGACTAGAGTCAAGTCCTGTCAATGACCCTATCAATACCTGCTCATAAATTGAGTCCAGTTTTGGGACAGCCATCTGTGGAAGTTCAATTCACATATTTGTTTTTTTTTATAAAATATTTATTGAGATTTTACACAAAAGAAAACAGTGTGATACAAAATACAAAAAAACAAAACAAAACAGGTAGTTAAAAGAAGAAGAAGAAAAAAGAAAAAAAATCTTTAAAAAGAAATAATCCATTTTTCAATATCTTTAGGTTCATTTGCTTATTTCCTTGACCTCCTCACACCTCCCCTTTTTGTATTCCCGTTTACAAAGTCCTTTCAGCAAATCCTTGCCCTCTTTCATTTATCTTTACTCTATATTCTTAACCTATTATAACTATATATTTTCATCCATATAACTATCTATATTTACATATTCTTATTAGCCTTAATACCAAAACCACTTATTTTCAGTCCAACATCATTTTAACATTCATTAATTAAAAATATGGAACGCTTCACGAATTTGCATGTCATCCTTGCACAGGGGCCATGCTAATCTTCTCTGTATCGTTCCAATTTTAGTATATGTGCTGCTGAAGCGAGCACTCAATTCACATATTTGAGTCATTAGGAATCTTTATGGAACTTCCATATTGTTCTAACCTCTAATTTTCTCCCTCCCACCCTTGTCTGTTGTAGGGAGAACCAGGTCCATCAGGGCCCCCTGGCCGCGAAGGGCAACCTGGAAAAGATGTAAGTGTGCCACCAAGGCTTCAATAAGAACTCTTATGGTTCTGCACATGATGGGGGGGTGTTATTAGGGTCTGGGCTGAAATGAAGTACTGCCACAACTCTGCAACGTTGACTTTACATCATTCCAAGTCCACATTTCAAAACCTGAAATTTCAAGAAGTACATGGAAGTGGTAAATGAGAATGGGTTGGGCCCATACCATTTAACAGGGGCATTCACAGAAGGTATGTGTGCTCTCTGCTAGGGAGAGGCTGAAGTTTTTCTTCTTTGGCATCTCTGGAACAAAACATAGCAGACAATGCTGCCATGAGAACATGCTTGATATAATAGGGATGAATTTTCTCTCAGAATGAGGCCATCCCTGTTTTGTGTTTGTTTCGCTTTCCTCTTTGGTTCTATTACCATCTTGCTCCTTGATTTTAATAAGATTCTAGCTTTTTTGTTATTATCTTGGTTACCTTTCAGGGAAAAATGAGTCAGTCCTCGCTCACAAGTTGGACAATATATCCAGCTTGCAACTGACTTCCTTTCTCATCTGTAAACATGTTAAAGTACACCTCATCCAGACAGGCAAGCCACTCGTTGACTATGATGATTATAGGGGCACTGGTGGTGCTGTGGTCTAAACCACTGAGCCTCTTGGGCTTGCTGATCGGAAGGTCGGCGGTTCGAATCCCTGTGACGGGGTGAGCTCCCGTTGCTCTGTCCCAGCTCCTGCCAACCTAGCAGTTGAAAGCACGCCAGTGCAAGTAGATAAATAGGCACCGCTGTGGTGGGAAGGTAAACGGCATTTCCGTGCACTCTGGTTTCCATCACGGTGTTCCATTGCACCAGAAGCTGTGTAGTTCTGCTGGCTACATGACATGGAAAGCTGTTTGTGCTCAAATGCTGGCTCCCTTGGCCTGAAAGCTAGATGAGTGCTACACCCCATAGTCACCTTTGACTGGACTTAACCGTCCAGGGGTCCTTTGCCTTTAGAAATGACTCTTTCTCACCCCAGCCTCTTTTACTCTTGTGCTGCAGGGGGATCCAGGCCCTGCAGGACCCCAGGGCCCACGTGGGCTCAGAGGAATCGCGGTGAGTTGTTTCTCCCTATGGCTTTTGGGTAATATGTGTGAAACATCCCACTGGGTCCCAGCGGAGTTGTCTAAGTGGTACAAGGGACTCTGGAGGGATGAGGGGAGAGGGAGGAAAGGAATCTGGCCTTTCTGAACATGAAAAGTGAAATTTACTGTTTGCGCCTCTTAGGGCAAACAATCCAATGTATGCACGACTTTGTGCACAAACCAGAATTGGACTCATTGTGCAAATGTATGCATAACCCAGTGTGGAAATGTTTCCAATTGTAGGTCTTTTGTCTCTTCTTCCCAAGTTCCATTTCATTTTCTTTTCTTTTCTTTTCTTCCATTTCACTTCTAATTCGTATACTGCCTTCCTATATTACTATACATAAGGAAGTTTAAAGCAACAAAATAGACAAGAACACTAATAATAATAATAATAATAATAATAATAATAATAATAATAATAATAATGTATTTATACCCCGCCCATCTGCCTGGGTTTCCCCAGCCACTCTGGGCGGCTTCCAACAAAACACTAAAATACAATAACCTTTTAAACATTAAAAGCTTCCCTAAACAGGGCTGCCTTTAGATGTCTTCTAAAAGTTTGGTAGTTATTTTTCTCTTTGACATCTGGTGGGAGGGCGTTCCACAAGGCGGGTGGACTCAGAATGGACTCTTAGAGCAATCTGACCCAGTACAGAAAGTCGTAATAAAACATAACTTAAAAATGGCACAATTTATATCAAATAAAGTAACATTCAATAATCTAGTAGAATATAATAGCACACAGTAAAATCAACTCTCAAAACATCAGTAAATAATAATTAAACAGAGATTCACTCTAAACAATTACAATGAATAATTACTAAACTACGATCAATAAAAGTAACTGCAAGTCACAATGCATAAAATGCCACAATGCTTACAAAACCATGTAACTGAGAAACAAATTGAGAAACGAAGACACAAAACTTATAAAATTCTTTTTTAAAGTTCTTAAAATGTTCTTAAAAAGACTACTAACTGTTTTTTCCCCTTCCGCCAGGGCAAGAGTGGACCACCAGGGCCCCCAGGAGAAGCAGGGTCTCCAGGTAACCCAGTAAGTACAACATTTGTTGTCCCTTACTCATTACAGGGACGCAGGTGGCGCTGTGGGTAAAACCTCAGTGCCTAGGGCTTGCCGATCGCATGGTCGGCGGTTCGAATCCCCGCGGCGGGGTGAGCTCCCGTCTTTCGTTCCCAGCTCCTGCCCACCTAGCAGTTCGAAAGCACCCTTAAGGGCAAGTAGATAAATAGGTACCGCTTTATAGCGGGAAGGTAAACAGTGTTTCCGTGTGCTGCGCTGGTGCTGGCTTGCCAGCGCAACCTCGTCACGCTGGGCACGTGACCTGGAAGTGTCTCCGGACAGTGCTGACCCCCGGCCTCTTAAGTGAGATGGGCACACAACCCTAGAGTCGGACACGACTGGCCCGTACGGGCAGGGGTACCTTTGCCTTTTTACTCATTACAAGCAGTGTGGTGTAGTGGTTAGAGTATTGGACTAGGAGCTGGGAGACCAAGGTTCACTTGGCCATCTTACTGCCTCTCAGCCCAACTGACATCATGGGGTTGTCATGGGGATTATATGAGGATGGAGAGAACTATGTATGACATCTTAGAGAAAAAAGGTGAGATACAAATGAAATAAATGAATGAGTGAAGCAGGATGAGTGGTTGTTACATGCTGTGATTTATTGCCAAATGGAGAAGAAATAATGGTGTGCTTTATCCGTGGGATATATTGAAATCAGACCAAGCTGGCAGCCTTCTAGAGAAGAAATGTGCAACTGGCTGAGAAGATCAAATGCTTGGAAAGTGTCCAGTATGGATCTGGCAGGCTTCCATTTCAGGAAGTTGGAGGGCAAGCATTAGCACAGCTAAAATGTGGGGTTCTGGGAAATGACAGGTCATATCCAGGTGACTGAATCCAACAAGCCCCTTTTGGAATCAAGTAGTCCTTTGACAAGGCTTCAAGAAAGGTGAACCGTATGAAGGCATGCAGAGAAACCTGTTTGTCATTCTCTCATCACTTTATTTGAGCCATATCTGCAGACCCATCAGTTTCTTATCAACAAAAGGGGCTGCATCTGAATAACCAATAAACAGGATCTTCTTCTTTGGCGATCACTCATAGCCGAGTAAGATTGTCTTCCATAAACACAGTTTTAACAATGAGTCTGTAAGTGACTGTGGAGGCCAATTCTAGATCCACACATCCTTCCACAGTGGGGACATTGGTTTCTGGGCGGGAGTAGATCACGGTGTGGATTTGCCAAGCGTGTCTTCCTCTTAGAACGATTCTCCCTTGCGTCCTGAGTTTGAATATCTTCAAAGCCCATGACACCTTTGGTAAAGGCTGTTCTCCAATTGGAGCGCTCACAGGCAAGTGTTGGTGTTTATACTACTTTTTTTTTTTTTTTAGATTTGCCTTGAGACAGCCTATAAACCTCTTTTGTTGACCAGCAATATTACACTTTCCATTTTTAAGTTGGGAATAGAGTAGGTGCTTTGGAAGACGATAATCAGGCATCCGCACAACATGACCAGTCCGACGAAGTTGATGTTGAAGAATCATTGCTTCAACATTGGGGATCTTTGCTTCTTCCATCACACTAGTATTAGTTCGCCTGTCTTTCCAAGTGATAGAGTGGAATAGTCATCCTTTGTTTGTGACTATCTAGCCATCATGCAATCTGCGATTTGTCTGTAGGTCCTCCCACATCTTTAATGACACTGATCAGAATATCAACCAGCATCTGTTTCTTACTTTATTCTTTTTTCTTCTTCTTCATATTCCCAGGGTCCCAAAGGAAGCAAAGGGGAAACCGGCAGTGCAGGACTCCCTGGATTCATCGGGCCGCGAGGACCTCCTGTAAGCAGCAAACCAATTTTGGTCACACAGCAGACAGAACTAATAATAGGATCTCATTTGTCTGTAATTGCTCAGTGTCACCCGCTAGAACTCTGTGAAGGAGGCTTCAGGAGCCCAAAGCCCAAAGGGAATTTCACCAAGTGGCGCTGGGTTATCAGAAGTAGCTTCTGACTGTGTGGCTCTTATCCTTTTTGTGCTTTCTATTTCACAGGGAGAACCAGGTGAAAAGGGCATCCCAGGGAAAGAGGTGTGTGTTTTGACGTCTTTGTAAGATGACATGAAACAAGAGCACAACTCCCTTTTGTTGTTCTTCCTTAATTCTCTGCATGCACTTTCCCCAGGTGCAAAACTTCTTTAAATCTCTCCAAATTGCTTTTCCTCTTGGTTTTGGATGGGTGGGAGGTTCTATTACAACAGGGGAAGGGTCTTGGGGTTCAAATTTGGCCCTGCGGGCCTCTCCATGTGGCCTTGTCACTCTCCCCTTCCTCAACCACACCCTTACAAACCCTGCTTTTCCCCATAAAAATGCTAGTCCATATGACATGCACACTCTCTAATTTAATCTGAATTTGTTTTTGGAGGGTGAGAAGAAATTGATAAGTTTTAAAAAAGTTCCTAGTGATCTGTTTGCAGTATCTCAATGATCCACTTGCAAATTAAGCCCCTTCTGGCAGCACCAAAAGTAGCAACATTATATTTTCTTCTTCATTTTTTTTTAATTGGCTCTTCCTATTTCAGACCTCTTTATTTCCTTGCAGGGCACTCCAGGGAAGCCAGGTGGTGTTGGAGACAAAGGTGACAGGGTAAGCTGGAGAGCTTCACGAATGTCGATGTTGAGCAACATTGGGGAAGTGCCCAGGGCAGTCTGGGTGATGCTGCCAGAAATCATTTCCTTAATGCATGAGAGATGGGCAAGACACTTGTGGCTTACATCAGGCTTGCTCATAAATAAGTGGAGTGATATCCCCTATAACTGAAGGTTAAGATTTGGCATATCTCCGAGCCTACCCAGATTCAACCAGCTTGACAGATTGCAAATATCTCAGGTCCGTGGCCACCCAAATGTCTGTTTCTTTCTTGGTCCTGGGAAGCTTTTGAGATATGCTAGCTGCCTGGACAAAAAACATACTTATGGAGAAAAGCCTACTGGGACAAGATGGTCCTCTGAAGGGTAGTCTTCCCTCCCATGAGCATTTCTTTTTTCAGGCATAGCCTGTTTCAATCTCCCCCTTTCAGTCTAATGGAGCAATATCACAACCTTGTCCACAGCCCATCTATCTGGCACACTTTGCAAAGCTCTTTGCTGAAGGCTCTGTTCTTTTCTTCCAACTCTGCAGTTCTCTGATTCTATTCTAGTCGAGATTCCTGCATTTCCAGGGGTTGGGCGATCCTGTCGATCACTTCCAACTCTACCATTCTTTGATTCTATGCTGTTTTTATCCAACAGGGGGATCCTGGCACTAAAGGTGAAAAAGGCACAGCTGGAGAGAAAGGTCCACCTGGTGATCCTGGGATTCCCGGGCGCAAGGGACACACTGGATTAATGGGTCAACCGGGACCACCAGGGGACACAGGGCAGTCTGGACCCCCCGGTCCTCCAGGACAACCTGGATTTCCTGGGCCTAGGGTGAGTCATGTTAAAACTGGATTTTGGGAGAAGGTATAAGACAACATTTTAGTTTTCTGTCAGTTATGTCAATCGTGTTTTTTAAAAAGAAAAAAGAGGCATTTACACACACATTCAAAGAAGAAGAAGAGGGGCCACAGCTTCGCATATGTTAATGCATATTGATACAACTTTAGAAATGCATACTATAATTTAAATAGGAAGTATACTGCAACAGTGGGGGGACTACCTTTGAAGGTGAATCGGGGGCTACAACTAATCCAGAATGTGTCAGCTAGACTGGTGACTGGAAGAGGCTGCTGGGACCATATAACACCAGTCCTGAAAGACCTGCATTGGATCCCAGTACGCTTCCAAGCACAATTCAAAGTGTTGGTGCTGACCTTTAAAGCCCTAAATGGCATTGGCCTGATATACCCAAAGGAGCGTCTCCACCTCCATTGCTCAGCCATTGCTCTGAAGTCCAGCTCCAAGGGCCTTCTGGCAGTTCCCTCACTGCAGGAAGTGTGGTTACAGGAAACCAGGCAGAGGGCCTTCTTGGCAGTGGCACCCCTCCCATGGAATCCCCTCCCACTATATGTCAAGGAGATAAGTAACTATGCAACCTTTCAGAGAAATCTGAAGACAGCCCTGTATATGGAAGTTTTCACTGTTTGATGTTTTATTATGCTTTTATATTTGTAGGAAGCCACCCATGGTGGCTAGGGCAACCCAGTCAGATGGGTGGGGTACAAATAATAAAATTGTTGTTGTTATTATAAGTACAGTGCATCTCAACATAGTGGGGAAAACTGGGGCCAGGGGACCCATGTGCTTGCCTAGCCTATTCCCATGGTGTTTCTAATTGTTCACTGGCAACTTTGAGATCCCTATTGCTCTCTTGCAACTGGATTGAAACTGGGCAGCCCTTAAGCTAAATGAATGTGCTCTATAAAGAAGGACACATGAGCATCCTAAAAGGGACTTGCATCCATGTACTGTCAAGAGTCCCTCTACCCTTAACAGATTGCTGGTAACAGTGATGGTGACCTTAACAATAAGAAAAGAACATTTTCTGTTGACATTGACTCATGATTATTGGCCTCAAGCTCCCCTACAAACAAAAACAAAAAAACCTTCTAGAATTAATTTTTCATGAGCATACACTGGGGAAAAATATTAATTTGCACCAATGATTATGAGGTTGTTTTTTATTTAAAAATATAACAGAGTATTTTTGGAGATTCGTGCAATTGCCATTTTTCTGCTAATTGGAAAATAAGGACATCTATTACCTTGAAAGGTTCCTGAGGCTTTCTTCAAGTTGAAAATGCAATATATGGAGATAATTTCCACACTTGTTCAGTCCTAGTCCTAATATAACAGGACTTGCATTAAGCACTGTTCAGCTAGTAAGGGGAGTAGAAGAATGAAAAACTCATCTATCCAAATCTGCACAGAAAAGATTACAGGCAATTAGCATGTTATTACTTGAGCTGCAATTTCAAGAGGAAAATGGAGGTGTGTTTCAGGTCAGCTTCACACTGGAATTTGCAAAAATAAAAATAAAAATCCTCAAGTCTCCCTATCACATAAGCCACAAATATTGTTGGAACATTGAACTCTCCCTTCCTTCCTTCCTTCCTTCCTTCCTTCCTTCCTTCCTTCCTTCCTTAGGGGGACACTCCATCAGTGGAAACTCTGCGAAGGCTCATCCAGGAAGAGCTAGGAAAACAACTTGATGGTGAGAATGATTACAAAGTGACTGAGATACCCCCTACATGTATAATATGGTTGCAAGAGACCTAGATGTGTACATGGGAATCCAGACAGTTAAGGAGAAACTAAAATAGTATATATATATAGAGAGAGAGAGCGCGCAACTAGACCTGGACTGAGATGGTTCAGCCAAGATTGAGGATGATTTTCAGCATATGGGTTTATGAAATGGACCAAAAATGTCTTGCTTAAAAAAAAAGGATTCATCTCACTACCACTTGTGCTCCAAGACTTCCCTTTCCTTCGCTGTCCTCCACCATACCCCATTCACCCTCAAAATCTTCTCAAGGGAATTGGGGCAGCCTCCAGGGAAGGCATAGGGCAGGAAGAGAGAAAGTCTAATTCCTGTTCCCTGAAGCTGCATGTTCACTCTGATTCAATGCAAAGTTCAACATCCTGAGAATTATAATTTTTGTTGTTGTTAAAAGAATAAAGTTTCTAGTACTAAGTTTGGACAGGTTTTCCAGTAGTTTTAGGTGAGGCTTTAGTACCTTTCATATTACTAACCTCTTGACATGACCATCAAAATCTGAATAATGAAAAGCAAGGGAACTATTGCAAATATGTACAGGTCACTGAATTACGCTTTCCTGGTGTACAATTTTGAAAATGAAACACAGTATTAAGCTGAGTATCAAGAGCCCAACTTATAATGCATCTGAAAAGGACTAAGGAAAAGAATGTAGAACAAGGTTTTGTCCAGGAGCCCCAAGGATTTCTTAGCTAAGCATTCAGGGAACAGCTGATAGGGGTAAGGAAGGCTTGCGGGAAGTTATTCTCTGGTCATTGACTCCAACATTTCCCCTTCTTTTTCCAGCCCCCATGCATAATAACCTTCTCTATGTTTTCCTGCAGCCAGACTGCCCTACCTCATAAGCCAGATGCAGCCAGCCCACGTCAAAGCACCTCAGGGTAGACCAGGGCCTCCAGGAGAACCTGGTAAAGAAGGCCCTCCAGGCAGAGGAGGTCCTCCAGGAGAACCTGGCAGGCCTGGACAGCCTGGTTCAGAAGGACCAGCAGGACCGATGGGCCCCAAAGGTGAGTGAGCCTTAAGTACGGTGAGCAGAGACTGAGCTGAGATGGAGAACTCAGAATTAATATTTGCAAACAGCTGGAACGAGAAGAGAGTTTCTGCAACAGGAAATGATGCATAATGACATTCTAAAGCTAGGTCAGTCTTGGAAAAACAAGGTGTTGTTGGCACCTGTCTGTCTTGAGAGACTCCAGGAGTGAGGTCAAACCACTGGAGAATCACAGCGCCTGCTGTGACTGCAGAGACCAGTAACACCAAAGTGACCTCCCTAGGGCACAAGCCTAGGCAGTGTGTATGGAGGTTCTGGGCTGCCCACATTCCAAAACCCCCTCTCAGCCTTGCTGATGTGGTCAAGAGGAAAGCAGAACAATATGTTGGGCACCAGCTTGGTTGCAGGTGTTGTCATCATCATCATCATTTTATTTGTATACTGCCTTTCCACAGTTAGAACAGAGCTAAAGGCAGCTTACAATATGAAAAGATTTATAGTTACAAACATAGCAAAGTATTCATAAAAATAAATAAAACACATCAAAAACTACGTAACCAAACTGAACCATTTCCACATAAAAACAAAGATACAAAAATGAGAGTTTTAGAGTTTGGATTTGATATCCCGCTTTATCACTACCCTAAGGAGTCTCAAAGCTGCTAACATTCTCCTTTCCCTTCCTTCCCAGTGGCGTAGCATGGGTTGTCAGCACCCGGGGCAAGGCAAGTAATTTGCGCCCCCTAACCCATGGATTTGCGCCCCCTAACCCTAACCCCCAGATGTTGCGCCCGGTGCGGCCGGCCCCCCTGCACCCCCCACGCTACGCCACTGTTCCTCCCCCACAACAAACACTCTGTGAGGTGAGTGGGGCTGAGAGACTTCAAAGAAGTGTGACTAGCTCAAGGTCACCCAGCAGCTGCATGTGGAGGAGCGGAGACGCAAACCCGGTTCACCAGATTACGAGTCCACCACTCTTAACCAGTACACCACGCTGTCTATCAACAACAGCAAAAACTCCTGACAAAACTTTCCCCAAAATACCCCAGTCCTTGCTGGGCAGCAGCAGTTCTTATAACGCCCTGGGCCAGGTGGAGAGAGGCAGGATAGATAGATAAACTCTATTCACATTAGCCAACGGCCATAGCAACATAAAACAAGCATTATATACAATTAAAAAGACAACAATGGGTAAAAAGGGCAATAAAATGACCAAGTAGAGAGGCAGGAATGGGGCCCTCTGGTTCCCAGCACGTCAGATTTCCAGAAGGAGGCATGGAGGATGTCATCCAACTGTCTTAGGGACCTCAGTCTAGATTTGTGTAGAGTTTACTCCCTAGCCTTTTCTTCTCCAGAAGATGTCCAGCAGGGCATTATTTCCATGGCATTTTCACACCCAAAAATGTATGCAGTAAATGGACATAAGTGCAATCAAGCTCAATGGGGCTTACTGTATAGGATTACTCTCTTACTGTCCATTTTTAACAACAGGAAAGAATAAACCTCATAAAGACAAGTATTTGTTTCTTTTTAAGTCCAAAAGCTTTTAGCTCATTATAACAGAGTGATGAATGTTAACATACTGGAGAGTAGAATGGGTCCTAGTCAGGTTCCTCTTCCTTTTTATCTTCTGAACTCTGCTGCTCAAATTTTGTTTCGTTCTCCCCCCAGGTGAGAGAGGAGACAAAGGAGAGAAAGGAGATGCTGGTGTTGGCCAGAGGGGAGAAATTGGTCCCCCAGGAATTCCAGGTGAGTGAAGGGATGAGCAGCTTTGACTTGGCATGATAGAATGCAGCATTGTCAGGGACTGGCAGGGCTCCAAGGAGTGTGGGGCAGAGGCAGGCGACCAGGATAGGGGACTAGTAATTTATACCTGAAGGAGCATCTCCACCTCCATCGTTCTGCCCAGACACTGAGTTCCAGTGCTGAGGGCATTCTGGTGGTTCCCTCACTGCGAGAAGCCAAGTTACAGGGAACCAGGCAGAGGGCCTTCTCAGTAGTGGCACCCGCCCTGTGGAACGCCCTCCCACCAGATGTCAAAGAGAACCACAACTACCAGACCTTTAGAAGACAGCTGAAGGCAGCCCTGTTTAGGGAAGGTTTCAATGTTTAATAGATTATTGTATTTTAATATTCTGTTGGAAACCACCCAGAGAGGCTGGGGAAACCCAGCCAGATGGGCAGGGTATAAATAATAAATTATTATTATTATTATTATTATTATTATTATTATTATTATTATTATTATTAAGCTTGATGCTGCCCGCAACGCAAGAGCCAGGGCAAGGGAACAGAGTTAGGGCAGTCTGAGACAGAGGAAAGCACAGTCAACAGATGGGTCAGTAGACTCCACATCTTCCCCTGTCCCTGCTGTCTCCTAGAACCAGGAGGGACTTGAAGTGGGAAGAGCAGCAGTGACTGCCAAGCAGGAGAAGTCTCAGGTTGCAGGAGCACAACCTGTCAAGGGAGGGTATATAAGCCAGCAGAAGGGTGGGGTTGTCCCTGTTGCTGCAGTTGCTCTGCAAAGCCAAGACTTGTGGACAGCTGCCTAGAAGCTAGACGTGTGCCTCTGTGTGTGTCCAGAGCACTGTAGAAGCTGTTAGAATTCCTGCTCCGTGATTGCAGTCATGGGATTTTTGTCTATCACATGACGGTGTATGTTTTGACTCCACAAAGTAGGAAGTGACAGAGACAGGATGTTATCCTTTGTTCTTTCTCTTTGCTGTCTGATGCTAGAGAGAGAGGGAGCCATATCGCAGTGCTCTCTGTGTGTTTATATGTAAATAAAGTAGATTAGCCAAAATGCTGAGTTGCTGAGGTCTGTTACGCAAGCTGCACAAACTCTGCGGATCCCTAAGTGTGCTGATGTCTGTTGGCATCAGTTGCTGTGATATTTGGGCTGAAGAAAGCTTTTGAAGCTCCCGAATGATCGACCAGGAGGGAAAGAACATGCCAGTTGGGTATGTGTCTCTGCCAGGGTCCTACTCGAGTGTAGGAAAAGCTCCTGACAGAAGCTGCAGTGGGTGTTTCTCTTGTTGGTGAAAAAGTTTACTATCACACATGTGCCTTCCTTATCTGGAATGGACCATGAGATGCACATGCCAATCTGGTACCCATCAGACTTTTCATTATGAAGATGCTGCCATGGCTGGCTTTGGTCCAGCTTTGTTTTCAACCACCTTTAGACAACAGCTCATTTTGCAGGTGAAGCTGCCTTTTTTCTTAGCCTGACCATCCAAACACGGGCGCTGTTTGGTCAGACTGGCAGCAACGTGGCAGTGATGCTTACCCACAATGCTTTGTTCCCTAGGTGTCCCAGGTGAACCTGGCTATGGCAAAGATGGGATGCCAGGATCACCAGGCCCCCAGGGCGAAGCGGGCGTTCCTGGACTGATGGGTCCCCAGGGGCCACCAGGAGCCAATGGACAATGTGACCCCTCTCAGTGTGCTTACTATGCAAGCCTGGCTGCCAGGCCCAGCAACGTCAAGGGGCCTTAGAAGGCAAGGCCCCAAAGCTCATGGACCTCCTATGGACCTACGTCTGAAACTTGAAGCCAGCAAGGAAGTTGCGAGGTCTCGCCTGTTTTCCCTGCTTCTGTTTCTTTTCGAGAGGCCTTGTAGACTATTAAAACCATCCAATGCTGCCGGTCGGTCAAGTTTATCATAAATAAGAAGTTATAAATTGCTATTCTTTTATGAGGTGAAAAGTGCTCTTTGTTTTGCTTTTGTTTTCTCTAATATCAGGGCAAATTCAAAGTTTTTAAAAGAAGGTTTTTTAAATATATATATAAATATTGTCAATGAAGTATAGAAAGAATCCCTGTTAGAGCTGAAAAAGAAGACATTTTGGCTGTTGATTTTTTAAAATTCTTATTATTATCATCTCTGAAGGCTAAGCTAGGGGCACAATAGAGACCTGGAAGTGAACAATGTGACAGAAAGAGGTCGCATACTGGCTGGATAAGTCATAAGTGGCAGCGGGAGATTAGGAGCAACAATATAAATTTGTACACCCATTACAATCAGTTTCTGGAACAGGATATTTACTTAGCTGGAGGTACCTCCTATCTGTCTAAAGATCATAGATGTAATTATTCAGGGCTTTGTTTAGCCCAAGTTGTAAGGCAGAGGGACCTGCTAATATTAAACGGTATGATAGAGAGAGGGAATATACCCACTTTACAAAGCATGGAGGCAGTGTGATAGATTATATTGCGATCTTACAATTTGCATATAGGTTTGTCATTAGGAGCCTCAGATTCTCCTTGGTCCATCTAGACAGCATTTCTTGCTCTGTCAGGGAGCAGCTGCCAAGCTTTTCCATCAAGCGTCTGTCCCAGCACAATCTGGGACTGACCCTGCTTCCTGCATGCAAAACAGTAGCTCTGTCACTGAGCCCTTCCCCTAAAAATAAAATAAGACTCTAGTCTTCATGGATTTGAATATGGGATCTAATTAAATGTAGACATAGGAATCTGCCTTCTGTCAAGTCTCGCCATTGGTCCATCTTGCTTAGAATTGTCTACGGTGGCTGGTAGCAGGTCACCGTTTCAGACAGGGAGCCTGTCCCAGGAGATGTCATCACCTCAGACCTTCTACATGCAGTGCAAATGTTCTACCATCTGATCTACAGCTCTCCCCTTACAGGCCTTGTCAACTGCCCATTCACCTTCCTATACATTTCTCCCTGGCCACCTGCTTTTCTCACCCACATCTGAAGGTTTCAGCTGCGGGGGGATGTCTAGGGTGAAGGGAAAGTGGCTGGCAGGAGAAGGGGGAGTAAAGTACCACTTTTCCCTGTGCGTTTCTTCTGTACCTCTTCCGTTTTCCAGTGATTAAGCAATGGCCCATGAATCAAAGAGTCAGGTCTGTAACTGAAAATCTGTCTTTGCCCTCATCATCTCCTAAATATTTATTGCTTTATTTTCATCCGAGTCTCCCCAGCACACCTGCATCCAGTCATTATTAAACAAAATGACAGAGGAAAAGCCTTTTTTTTTTAACCGCCCTGAGACCTCCGGGTATATAAATTCAATGAATAACAAAATAAATAATACATAAAAGTGAGGGGATATATGTAACAAGTATTTGCTTCTTCAGCAAAATGTATCAGTCCAAACCTAATTTTTTGCCTTGATTTGGCTCAATTCCCCAAGGCTCAGGGTGAGTGGGTAACACTGTAAATTGGTTATTTTGTGAGATGAAAAAACACACACACACATTTTAATAGTGCAATCCTTGACTTGTTTGCTCAGAAGTCAGTCCCACTGCAGTCCTACCTGTGATCCTTGAAGAATGAACCTGGGATATTAGGACTGCGTCTTTAATATCACATACCACAGCATATTGGAAGATTTTCCTGAAGCAGTGAGATAGTTGGTACCCATCTGTCTTGGGAGGCAATGGAGGAGTCAAGCTGTTGGAATGTTGCAGAGCTTGCTGTGGCTGTTGAGACTGATACAGGAGAGACATGTTTTGTTGCAGCTGGGGAAGATGACGGTGTTGGGTTGTGCTGCTGTAGATACACAATGGCTTCTTCTCTCTGCACCCCTCCCAGTGGTCATTCCTCCTCTGGTCACTGCTATGGATGAACAACCTGTCTGTCTCCAGGCACTGTGGTCTTCTGTGAGGGATTCCCACATGGTGGGGTTGAAGTTGCCAGCCTTCATGTTATGTTTGCAGGCATCTTTGTAATGCAGAGTTGGTCTGCCAAAGGGCCTGGTATCTGAATCCAGGTCCTTGTAGCGCAGGCATAGGCAAACATGGCCCTCCTGATGTTTTGGGACTACAACTCCCATCATCCCTAGCTAACAGGACCAGTGGCCAAGGATGATGGGAATTGTAGTCTCAAAAACATCTGGAGGGCCAAGTTTACTAATGCCTGTTGTAGAGCATGTAAAGCAGAGAAATAGCTGGCATTAATTTTGCTGGCTGGGTGGTGTGGTTGGTAGAGGAAACCATTCCAGCCGAAGTTGAATTCCAATGCTGGAATCAACCTCAGAACTGCCTGGGTGGGATCAGAGCATCCCTGCGCTGGGGCACTGCAATCAGGATTGCATCCGGGATGCTGAGAGAAGATATAGTCAATGGGAAATCTGCCAGGTCAATTCCACAGCTCTAGGATGATGCAATGCTACTTGATTCTTGATCCATTAAATTCTGACTGTCAGCTCACCAGAGCCCCACTGCAGGCAGATAATCATTCCCAGTTTGGGTACCTAAGATCTTTTTGGAAAAATATATAAACTGGAAATACTGAATCTGAAACCTCATGCATGCAAAGCCATTGTTCTATAATGGAGCTTTGAACTCACATGGCTATGCCATGGCACAAATCTTACAAATACCGTTTGGCACCCATTGCCTTCTTGTTTACAAATGTTTTCTTTGCCAAGATTAGCCAAGGGGCAGCCATATGGTTGGGCTTTTGTTTTCCCCTTTGTTAAGTGAGCTGGCTTTTTAAACCTGCGGATTCTGAAGCAGCCAAGTACAATAGAGACAATAGTAGTGGTGGAGGAGCCGGCAACAAGTCCATGCAATAAGTTCATCATTTCAACGGAAGAAGCTCTTAGACTGTGCTGTTGATTTAGTGTTAAAGACAAATGTTATTTATATATTTTCAAAGGTGCTATTTTTATGTGGGTTTTATGGCATCAGTGCTTTCCTTTTTTTGAAGAAATGCAACAGTATAATCTGTGGAGTGTCTAAATTATTGTGATTGTAGCAAGCAGGCTCTATTCCAGATAATTATGATGCCTGTGTTGTCTCTGAAGGAGAAATCTCAGAAGTATTTTGCTGGCAAATAAATATCTTAGCCAAAATGTTCTAAGGGAGTTTGATTTGCAGCTTTGTCTCTTTCTTGTTGGACTAAATATTGGGGAGGGGGGCATTTTGCTGGTGATGAGTTTTTGTTTCCTGTCCTTTGTAAGTGGTCCCTTTTGCAACACTGCCTCATGGTCCTATTTGACTAAGGCGGTGGCTGCTGTTTTCAGTGGAATTATTAAACCCTTCCCCACCCACGTGCCCACTGCTTTTGTGTGCTGTGCTGAATTTCTGGCACAAAAGATTGCAGGCACCTGAAACCCTTCCCTCTCAGAATAATTTCAGGCTATAATGTATATACATGTTATTTTGCATTATTTAATAAAATTAAATATTCAAAAAGCACCATTTATCTTTATGGGTAGGCTACCAGAGGCATGCATACAAAAATGCTTATTTATTTTCATGCACACTTTTTTTAAAGAAAAAAAAAATCACAAATGGATATGTCACTGGGCCCAATGGAACTTAAGGTTTGAAAAAGCAGAAGCCGATATGGATGTATTTGTCCATCCTTGCTAATAAAATACCAGCCTTTGTAACTTGCTAAATGAAATATTTCATATATTGTTAAATACACATTTGGTGACACAGACATTATCTCTCCACCTAAGTCCCAAGTTTTAATTGCTATGTTTTCAAGGAATGCCTTTTATTGCATTTTTATTATTATTACGAATGTTTCTATTTTAATGTATTGAGAGGATTATATTGTACAGTGGTACCTCGGGTTACATATGCTTCAGGTTACATATGCTTCAGGTTACAGACTCCACTAACCCAGAAATAGTACCTCAGGTTAAGAACTTTGCTGCAGGATGAGAACAGAAATCATGCAGTGGCGGTGCGGCAGCAGCCAGAGGCCCCATTAGCTAAAGTGGTGCTTCAGGTTAAGAACAATTTCAGGTTAAGAACGGACCTCCGGAACGAATTAAGTCCGTAACCAGAGATACCACTGTTGAGGTTTATATTCTAATGGTTGTGTAACTGTCCTTTGTCCTTGCAAACTTCTTAGAAGCCTATTTTGACATTTAGCATTATATGGTAAGCATATTATTGCAATGCGCTCAGCATGGGGCTTCCCTTGAAGATGACTCGAAAACCTCAATTGTTTCAAAATGCAGTGGCCAGATTATGTTCCACTCTCACATAAACCCTGTTTCAAAACAGCTGTATTGGTTACCAGTTCATTTCTGGGCTCATTTCAAGAAGCTCACACCTCCTTCACTACAGGACCCCCCCCCCCCCCGCTTTGGTGTTAAAATAGGCAGAGGCAAGTCCTCTTAGTTGTTCCACCACCCTCAGAAGCTCTGGAGGTGGCAACCTAGGAAAGGACATCTTTCATGCTGAAAACACACCTCTTTTCCAGTGTGGTGTAGTGGTTAAGAGAAGTAGACTCGTAATCTGGTGGATCGGGTTCACTTCCCCGCTCCTCCACATGCAGCTGCTGGGTGACCTTGGGCTAGTCACGCTTCTCTGAAGTCTCTCAACCTCATTTACCTCACAGAGTGTTTGTTGTGGGGAAGGAAGGTGAAATATACTCAGAGTCGCCAAGTGATTTCATGCTCTTTATTCAGCTCATAGTGGTGAGGAGGAATGAATGAAAGTCCCCTCAAAGTATCTGCTTTATATACATTATTTACACAATGGGCTGCACATGATTGGCTAATTCCGGAATTCTACTGTAAGCTAATCAGGTTGTGGATTCACTTCTATCTGGAGCATGATTGGGTGGTTCCTGCCAACCAATCATACTGCTGCATTGTTCTAGGACCAATCAGACTGCTGCATTCTGAATCCTATTCAACTCAGTACATAACAGAAGGGAAAGGAGAATGTTAGCCACTTTGAGACTCCTTGGGGTAGTGATAAAGCGGGATATCAAATCCAAACTCTTCATCTTCTTCTTCTCTGGCATTTGCAGCTGAGATGTATACTTTTAAGTCCCACCTTTAAAATATGTGCTTCTGTGATTCAAAGTCATTCCAAACTGTTTTTAACGTTTTGATTATCACAATCCACCATAGGAACTTAGGGTTAAAGGAACATGGGGTTAAATAACAACAGCAGCAACAAAAAAGGATGATGTCATATCCTCCAACATTTCTCTGATGAAAATAGGGACGTCCTAAGGAAAAGCGGGGCAATCCCGAATCAAATAAAAAACTGGGACGGCTTCTGCAAATCCAGAACCATCCCTGGAAAATAGGAATACTTGGTGGGTCTGTGGTGTAGAGACCACTGGAGGAAAAAGACAGCCATCTTGCATCACCAGCATTCCCAGTGATATCAATGCCTTTTGAATTGGGCGAAAGTGACTGCAATACGTCAGACTGCAAAAGAAAAGAAAAACAGGTTGAAACAGGTGAGGACTGACAGATGGTGAAGGTAATCAATAGCACAGAACTGTAGTTTCAGTTTACATTGAAATGGAAGTTGGCTTTGCTTAAGTAAAGAAAACAGTGTGGGCTGGGCTGTGTACTTTCTGTCAGGAGCCGCACAAAAGATGAGGAAGTTTTTGCTCTCCAGAGACACAAGTGTTTACCTACCAGATGTAGCTGAGCAACCTGAAAGCTCTCTGTATTTACAACAAGGAAGAATTCAGGTGGACTGAGAGCCAAGCTGAGGGAAGTCTCAAAAGCAGCTGACAGTGGACCATGACCCCTTTTCTCCTGTTTCACCAAGAAGGAGGATGAAACTAGCCGGCAACTTCCCTCTGCCCCTACTCTATGCTGACCAGCAATGGAAATTCCAACAGAACACGATCCCCAGTACAAAGGTGGGAAAAAGCTCAAACTGGAAGGAAAAGAGTTGATGTCAGTGCCTCGCCAGATCTTTGCACTGCAAGGATTGAGAGTTCTGGAGATGACTCCGGAACGAGAGAGCTGCCTGAGGTACAGGATGGATCTTGTCCCTCGTGAGATTGGCCACTTGCAAAACCTGGCCTTCCTCTACCTGGACTCCAACAACTTGAAAGAGGTCCCTGCTGAGATAGGCTCCTTAGGCAAGCTGGAGAGACTCACCCTCAGCAACAACAGCATAACCTCTCTGCCTGAGGAAATAGGAGGCCTCCAGAAACTTCATAGTCTCCATTTGGCAAACAACAGCCTGGCAGAGCTCCCTGCACCTGTTTGTCAGCTGAGGAACCTGGTCTTCTTAGATGCTACCGATAACCACATCAGCACTATCCCTGACGCCATTCAGCAGCTGCAGAAACTGGAAACATTGCTGCTGCTTTTCAATTCTCTCAGGCATCTGCCACGGGGAGTCTGTTCCTTAAAGGCCTTGAAGACTCTCTGGCTAGGACAGAACAACCTCAAGGCTCTCCCATCAAACTTTGGTCAGCTGGTAAACTTGGACTGGGGTTCAAATTACTGTTCCTGCAGCTTTGAAGGGAATCCATTGGTGCAACCACCTCCTGAAGTGTGCAGTGGAGGGCCTGTTGTGATCAGGGAGTATTTTGCCTCTTTTAGGGGATAGATATCTATGTGTAGGGTAAGTAGAGCTGAGAGAGAAGTTAACACTTACAGGGAAGCATATCTGATTTGCATTTCCTCTAACAACACTTGGCAGCCATCATTCGGAATTCACACTTCTTCAAATAATGCATATGCAATCTATCTATCATCTATCTATCTATCATCTATCTATCTATCTATCTATCTATCTATCTATCTATCTATCTATCATCTATCTATCTACTATCATCTATCTATCTATCTATCTATCTATCTATCTATCTATCTATCTATTCATCTATCATCTATCATCTATCATCTATCATCTATCATCTATCATCTATCATCTATCATCTATCATCTATCATCTATCTATCTATCTATAACTATCTATCTATTATGGATTTGAGTATGCATAGAAATGCACGCATTCATGAAAATGACATCCAAAAATGCATTATATGAGGAAATGCATTATACTGGGTGAAATTGCTTTGCAAAAAAATGTGCATATTGGGGGAAATTGCATACAAATGTGTACTTTAGAAGAAATTAATATTAAAATGCTGATGTGTTTTCATGTTGAATTGAAGTTCCTAAATCCACCTTTTGACACTCTCTCATATCATCCAGATTGTGGAGGGTAGGATCTATGCTAGGCAATCAGGCTCTGATGCCACCAGGATCCTATCTCCGCTGGATAGATGTTTCTCATTTTCATGTGGTTCATTGCAATGTGTCCTATGCATTGGCTCTGAATTTGCATTGCATATGTTCTAATTATGGATGTATTTTTTAATATTTTAATTAGATTGTTTTATTGTGTGCTTTAATCATAGATGTTTATATCTTGAGGCTTGTATAATTGGTTTTTATTGTTGCAAACAACCTAAGGAGCAAGCCCTTAGCAAGATCCACCAGGAGGAGCTGGTTAGGATCCAGATGATCTCTTGCTGAGCTGAGAGGTCCATGGTGCAGCTGGGCTATGCTGGCTTAAATCCTGCATCCTTGCACCCATACAGCATGCAGCTGGCTGAGCCAAACCTGGCTGATCTGAAACTGGTGTAAGCCCTGAGAAGAGGGTATTCTGGTACGGTTGCCATGTGCTCTCTTTTTCCAGGACACACCCTCTTTTTCAGGGGTAAAATTTCTGTTCGGGTGGATTTTTAAAATTTGACAAAATGCCTCTGGCTATACTTTCTGTGTGAAGACATAGACATAACTGCTGGCTGAAGACTTGCTTTCCTCTTATCTTATCTTCTCCTACCCCCCTCAGCAACATATCACAGCCTCTACAGCCTACATATAGTAAAGGTAAAGGTAAAGGGATCCCTGACCAATTGGTCCAGTCGTGGCCGACACTGTGGTTGCGGCACTCATCTCGCTTTATTGGCCGAGGGAGCCAGCATACAGCTTCCGGGTCATGTGGCCTGCATGACTAAGCCACTTCTGGTGAACCAGAGCAGTGCATGGAAACGCCGTTTACCTTCCCACCGGAGCGGTACCTATTTATCTACTTGCACTTTGACATGCTTTCGAACTGCTAAGTTGGCAGCAGCAGGGACTGAGCAATGGGAGCTCACCCTGTTGTGGGGATTCGAACCCCCGACCTTCTGATCAGCAAGTCCTAGGCTCAGTGGTTTAACCCACAGTGCCACTACTACATATAGTAGGAGTATTTAAAATGAGAGTCGTCATAGCGTCTTCTTTTTTGCTCTTCAAAATATGGCAACACAATTCTGGGGACATAGGACTTGGGGGGGCAGGACTTAGGCTGAGCATGTGACCTGGCACCCCAGTGTAAACTAACCCAACAAAATGGATGGTGTAACTCTAGTACTATTTTAAAGGGTTGTTTTCCTTTTGCCAGGCTTCTCTTTGCCTCCGTCAGCAGTAGTGCCTCTACTCTGGTGCAACTTTACACCAGATTGATTTACTCTGGCTTCTTGTGAAAAGGATTGCTCTCTTAGCAGTAAGCCATGCATTTTTATTTTTATGTAGATTATAATTCTGGATACCTATATCCTAATGCTTCTTGTAATTGGTTTTACACTTAGAATTCTGATCGGCATTAAGTGGCATTTAAGTTAAAATGTTGATGATGATGATGAAGAAGAAGATGTATTTGTTTATTGCACATTGTAAGTATAAATGTTTATATTTTTAATGCTTGTTTAATTGATTTTCATTCTTGTAAATCACATAGAAATTGAATTTTGCCATTCAGCGGTAAATATATATAATATTAAATAACAACAACAACTGTGCAATACTGCCATGTTTGGGGGAAGAAGCTCTGCAGAGGGTGATGGAGACTTTCTAACTGCAACATGCTTAACCCTTACTATTAGGAAGCAAGGAAGCAAGTAGCCTGTGTCTGGACCTGTGGGGCAAAACGAGGTTGCAGCATCTCTATTTAGGTCACCCACGTAGGCAATGTCAGCAACTGTCCTCTGTCCTAGCAGGTTACGGCTCATGAATTTTAAAACCAAGTTTTGATCCAGCATGCTGAGCAATGCCCTGGCAGTTAGGTCTGCCTGCTATTTTAATTCCCCACCATGATCGAGACGGATGCTATAGGGGACAAATTGTAAGCAGTTAAAATGTTGGCTGGGCACAGCCATTCCATTCCCTTTGCACCGCTGGTGTTGCCTGCTGCCATGTAAGCTTAGAGGGGACCACCAGTGGAGAATGGGGGAGAGGGTGGAATGAGACCTTTTTGTCTACATTCAGGAGCTAGCGTTGTTTTGTACTGAAGTAGAACTCTCTAGGCAATCAAGGACACTGATAAAGTAGGCTTCCAGGTCGCCTAAAGTGTCCTACTTGCACTCAAGGAAATTGTCAGTAGAAGCCCCCTGTAGGCCTTCCCTGTAGAACATTGGGAAGAGTAGCGGGTAGGGGGCACAGGATGGAGCGTGTGACAAATGTCCGGGATGGGAATTGCTTGCACAATCCTGCCCCTCTCCACAGAAACAGAATTTGAGTGTTCAGGCAGAAACCCAAATGTGCCCAATATCTAGATCAGTGCTTCCCAATTGGGGGCTCTGTGGACCCCACCCAAGGGTTCCATGACACGTACCTGCCAGCTGTCTGCGACACTCCACTTGGGGGGCCCGTACCTTTGCAGGGTATGGTGGCATCATTCACATAATAAAGACTACCACAGAGATACCAACATTTACAAAAGTAGGGGGTCAGTGGCTTGGAATTTGAGAAACAAGGGGGTCCACAGTATTGAGTTAATTGGGAGCCACTGACATAGATACACAGATGGACAGGTAGGGAATAGGGGCTGCCATCCCTGCTTGCATTGCTCCCCTCATAGCTCCTTCAACTCCCCCATCCCAGACTACCAGCCAAACTCTGCACCTTGTGGCCAATCCACCCTTCTCACTGTTCACCCCCCTCTTCTCCACAGTTCATCCCCAACTCCCTCCTCCCCGCACAGCTCACCCTAATCCTAAGAGCTGCCTGTTGCTGCTGCCAGTGGTGATGGGGAGGTGAATGAAGTCTCCTCCCCCCACTTCACACTCATCCCCACACCACCGCTGCCAGAAGGAAGCATGAGGTACAGGCCTAGCACCAATGAAATATTTGGCTGTCCTTCCCAAGCTGCCCATTAAGCATGCTTCTTTCCACTGTTCTCCCTCCCTCCTTCCATCCTGAATGTTTGCAGAGTCCTTTTGCCTCAGGCCTACAAAACCTGGATGTTGAAAGATGAGAACATAACCATGCCTTATATATCTTAGTGGCACCATTACGCAGAGCGAACATTAACTTGAGGTGCTGCCACAACATTAAAATCTAATCTTCTCTCGGTTGTCTTGTGCTTGAACTGTGGTGTTTGTTCCCTCTTGTTTATTTCAACTTTTGGTCCATGCTGGTGAAATGTCTCAACCTGCAGCCGCTGACAATTTGAGTGAGTTGCACAGAGCTTCCTTTAACTACTCTGGAGCAATTTATGCTGCAGGTTGCCACTTAAAGTGTCAGGCTCCCAAATCACAGAGCAGGGGTTTTAGCTCACTCGTTTGTTTATTTATTCACTCGTTCTTTCTGGCAGGGCTAATGGGCCTTTTAATGGTTATATGACAGCAAAATATCAAGGAACACACAGACCTTCCGTTATTGAGCCACTGCCTATTTCAGGAAGTGGCGGACTTTGGGCTTTAAAATTTCAGTGGCGTCCTATACAATGCCAAAATTTGGCACCACCACCTCCTGTGGCTTGGCAAACCGAGTTGTGCTCCCGAACCGGTTGTGCTCTCCTAAATCCATCTCTGTTACTGGACTCTTAAAGGCATGGGGACATGAAGAGGAATGGGGGCACCTGCTGAAAAGATTCTTCTTGATAAAGCTTTGGACAATATGTTTGTGTATCCAAAACAAGAAGTTTTGATTACATTGATTATTTGGCATTCATCTCACATCCAGTGAGGTTTGCTTTGATGCCTCAGCCAACATATGGGAAGATGGCCAGGAAAAACCCTTTTTTCTTTGCCCTCCGATGTCCTGAATTTCACTGGCAGTGATTGTTTCTGAGTCCAGGTGTGCTGATTGGCTTAGAAACCCACAAAAGCTGCTTCCTGTGTCTAGGTGGCTTCATCATTCATGTTGTGATGGTAGACCAATGTATTTTGATCTAAGATATCAAACCAAATAGCTATAGGAGTAAGGAAGGAAAGAAACGTCAGACTTAGTGTTTCGCTAAAGGTGCTTTCATAGCTGCAAGGCTTTCAGACTGTTGCTATTTTGGAGGGTGGGGTTCAATTGCATGCTGACAAATAAGGTCGCACAGCTATAGTGGATCAGAAGGTCTTGCACAGCAAGTCCACTTTCCCCAAGGATCATATGAATTGCAGTAACGAAGCTGGTGAGAAAACACACTGGAACGTGTGCAACAGCACTCACTTGATGCAACCTCATAAAATGTCCCTGCAAATTTATATTGGTGAATGCTCAATTAGCAGGACATCTGGAAATAGGGTTGCCAGACCCAACAGGGCTGACCTGAAGTCTCCAGCTTTGTTTGACCCACTCCAGGTGGCGGGGGGGAGGGGAGGGGAGGGAGGAGGGACTTGAATCTCCAGGTGAGTGAGAGCACACAAAAAAAACAAGCTTGCAAGCTTCAGCCCAGCAGGAGCCAGCTGCAAATTATTATTGCATTGACTCTCTGGGATGCATATGACCACATCCCCTTCCTCTTTCTCCTCCCAATTAACCTTTGTCTGTGCAAATTATTACACAACCTCTTTGGGGCCCATGACATCACCAGGGACTGACCCTAGGTCTTAGGTTTGGGCCCCAACATCTCATGTCTGGCATGTTACTGACCTTGCAACCCTATCTGGAAATGACCTCAGTTGTAATGCTTGGATTCCTTACACCTCTCACCACTGGCCAAACTTCTTGACTGGCCTCTACTTGATAGGACTGGAACTGACCTGGTTTTTGTTGAGTTATTCCCCCTACCCCACCCCAGTGTCCCAGATTTACTCTCTTTTCTCTCAGTTCCCTTCCAAACTTAGCCTCAAAGAGCCATCATGCCATTTCCGCTGTTCCTTTTCACACAAGAATTATAGATATAAAAAATCTCATCAGCATTTCATTCTTTTCCTTTCCTTTTCAGGTTCAACATACATTGCATTCCAGAAGTCCCCCCCCCCCACTGCCACTCAGCTCCTTCCATCATCTCTTTGACACCCTTTTCTTCCTCCCTTGCTATTTTAAAACGTCAATGGCTCCCTTTCCTCCCCTTGAAGTGAGCCAGGAGCAAAACGATGAGATGCTCAGAAACTATCAGCGTGATGAAACGAGAGTGCCTTCTGCACAAAGAACACTTAAGAGTAGGAGCTCTTCAGCTCATCCTGTTCCACAATGGGGGGATACTTTGAATACCATCAGGAAAGATGAATAACCTAATAGCGTCACATTCATGGAGATGCATGCTATATTACCATCATTTGCAGGCCAAAGGAAGAGAAATGTTCATTAGGATCTCATCCCATAGACCAGCCTTTCTCAACCTGTGGGTCCCCAGATGTTGTTAGACCTCAACTCCCACCACCCCTAGCTAGCAAGGCCAGAGCTCATGGATGATCGGAGTTGTAGTCCAACAACATCTGGGGACCCACAGGTTGAGAACCACTGTCATAGACCAATAGCACACTCATTTTCCAAGTATGGACCAAAATGGCACCATCCCACATGAAAGGAGAGATATCCAGCCAATCACCTCCTCCAATAATTGACTCATTGCAGAGGAAAGATAGGAGGCAAAGGGATAAAAAGATACTTTCACTCCTGTCTTCCCTCTGCAGTTCCGTGTGCAGATTGGATTGCTTATTAACACTGCCCCAGATATTAAATTTACATAGCTCACCTAGTACAAAGTCAGGGTATCACACAGCCAACTGCTGCTATGGGTCATGGACCTATCAAATGAGCATCATGTTCCCCACAGTGGCCAATGAGAGTTCAGTCTGGGACTTCAATATGCAGGGCATTGAGCTCCAAGAAGCTGGTATTCAGAGGAATGCTGTCTTTTGTAACAGGAGAGTCATATAGTCATTGTGATGAACAGATCTTCATAGGCTTGTCCTCTTAGGAGACCATAAGCTTAACATGAGTCAACAGTGTGATGCAGTAGCAAAAAAAGCCAATGCATCTAGGGATGAACTCTGCTGAACTCACAAACGTGAGGACGGTAGAGTAATCTCTAATAAATATATCCTCTCCTAGCATCTATGCACATCCCTACACCTTTAATGATGGAGAGATTTGGGAACACATTTCAGCATTTCATTTGTGCCCTGTTCAGAGTTCAGCTTTCCTTATTTTTCTATCATCCTTGTATCTCCAGTGGATACTTATTTGCTGAAGGAGGATGCTCCACTGTTTCCTTAATTAAGAACTTTTCAGCTTTCATAAAAGTTCACATTATTAATAAGGCTTGTTTAATCCCAGCACGGCTTGTTTACTCTGGAGGTTAATTCCCTCTGCCATGCTTCCTTAATCAATTCTCTGCAGCTTTACATTGTCTGCGGTTCCTCTCTGCTCCACTTGGTTGTTGTTCTCATCCTCAGTTAAAGTAAATGAAATCAACATTGGTTTGCATCTCAGCGCAGCCCCCATTGTGTCAGGGGTAGCCTGCAATGTTTTTCTCCGATAATAGTGGCATTTGCGTTGGGACTGCACTGCTACAAAAGTCCTCACGTGAGCTGTTTTTCAACATCACTTTGCCAGCACACCAGGGAAGAAGACTCAGAAAGCAGAGTCATGGTGGAAAGGCTTTATTTATTCAACTATAATATTAGAGACCTCCCAAGCAATCATCAAATTATGTAAAGACAGGAAGGTGAGCTTGCACTGACATACATGGCTGTCTAGCATTCACTAAGCAACACATGTCAGGCCTACAGGGCACCCCCCAAGTACCCACCCAAGCCAAAAGACTATCTAAGCTGACTCAAGAATGCCCTTAAACCCTCACAATGTCTCAGGGTTCCGGTCAATTAAGTTATTACCTTTCTGAACTGAGTGCCAAACAAATATATATATCAAGAGAAAATCAAATAACCTTTCAGTGTGGAGTAGTGAAAAAAGAGGAAGGGGAAGGGGAAGGGGAAGGGGAAGGGGAAGAGGAAGACGGAAGAAGGAGGAGGAGGAGGAGGAGGAGGAGGAGGAGGAGGTCCCAAGAGCCAATCAAGGGCTTCCCCCAAAATTCCTAATCAGCCCCCAGAAAGGGTGACTTGCAAAAAAGAGGGAGGGGATGTTCATCCAATTTGCAGATGGCACCAAACTGGGAGGGGTGGCCAATTCTGCAGAAACCAGAATCAGAATTGAAGATGGCCTTAATAGATTGGAGAACTGGGGCAAAACTAAGAAAATGAATTTCAGTAAGGTTAAATGTAATGTTTTGCACTTACAGTAGGCAGGGATGACCAGCTCCACTAATATAAGATGGGGGCCATATCTCACATGGTTGTTGGAGCAAGCTTGTTTTCTTTCCTGCTCTGGAGGGTAGGACCCAAACCAATGGATTCAAGTTACAAGAAGTGAGATTCCGATTCAATCTCAGGAGGAACTTTCTGAGGGTAAGAGCTGTTTGAAAGTGGAACAGACTCCCATGGGAGGTGGTGGACTCTCCTTCCTTGGGGCTTTTAAAGCAGAGGTTGGGTGATCATCTGTCAAGGGTGCTTTAGCGGAGATTCTTGCATTGCAGGGGGTTGGACTAGATGACCATTGAGCAGAGACTTACATAGGTTCACTTGCATCAGTGACCCTGCAAGGGGAGAGGAGGAGCAGCCCAGGGGACATGTGGACAGGCATACGGTCTCTTAACCACTTCAAGCCAGAGTGGAGAGGCACTGTTTTTCTGCCCCCCTCTGGGCTTGCTCCCTTGCATCCCTCCCAACATTTCTCTGATGAAAATAGGGGTGTCCTATCCCATACCCTCCAACATTTCTCCAATGAAAATAGGGACATTCTACGGAAAAGCGGGAAATTCCAGGATCAAATCAAATTTGCTTTGTTAAAAAAAAATGCATGTTAAGATAGAGCAAAGACACAAATAATGCCATGTCTAGTTTGGTCCTCAATTATTCAACAGCAGCAAGAGAAACAATAGTCAAGAAGTGTTCAACACCACACTGAGACATTAGGGGGTGCTAAAGTATTCTAGTCCTTCCTAAGGCAGAGGATGGTCATGTTCTACTTTTAATTACATGGTTGCAACTTCTCCCTTTCCCAAGGGGAAAGGAATTTGTATGACGTTTGAGATTTGGTCCATGGGATAAATGTGTTGGAGAGACTCGTAAATGACACCTTTAATCCAACCCATGCAATGATACAATGAGCCACTTCCCCCACCAGCACCTCAGTTGACTTCTTCTCAGGGGACTCCTTGACAAGAGGGCAGGAAGGGCAAGGGACCTGGTATGCATGTGCATATTTAGCCCCGAGTTGTTTTATTTTTTTTTTAAAAAAAGTGGTTGGGTGATTAGGAACATAGGAAGCTACCCCTCACTTCCTTCTATAGCATGTGCAGAAATCACCTTCTTGGCTGTTGGAGCCACTACTGGTCTCTTCTGCTCAATCCACCAGAGCCTGTCTTCACTTGCAAAGGAAGTCCCAACTCACTGAGGGCTTGAGACCCATCTAGTTCAGCCGGCCAGTCAAAGGTGTTCGCAGAAATAATAGGGGCTAGGTGCAGTGTGGAGCAGGAAGATGCCATTTGTCCGTTACCTCAGACGTCATTGGTGGTGGAAGGGCTTTTCTGCCCACCCCCACATTAACAAAGGTACAGCCATTTGTCCCTAGGGGAGAGAACTGTCTTGAATAAGGGAAGGGGTGGTGGAAATATAGCATAAATCTCTAGAAAAGACTGGGGTGAGGAAAATGCCTCATCCTTGTTCTAGAATAAAAACTAGTTTCCAACCAGTCATCCCAATGTCCATTTCCGTGTTTATGTGACCCATTTCTGAACATGTTTTAGTATTGCTTACTTTCTACAATATCCTTCAGTGTTCAAATTGAAGCCCTTCTTTCTACCGCTACCCAGTCCCACTCTGCATAAGAGCATCTTCTCCCAATTGCTCTCCAAGGTGCTGAAAGCTCTTTGATCATCTCTGCACAAGCACCTTCGAAGCTCCTTTGTGCGGCCACAAATTCCTTTTTGCTGATAATTGCATCCCATGGAATATGTGATGTGGGGAAACTGGATAGAGGAATTGGATGGAAAGGAGCTTTTTCGCCCTCTCACAAAATACCAGATACTAGAAATACTAGAGTCTGACCCTTTAAATAAGCTGAGTGATACTGAATAGTTTTATTTGTTATAAAATGTCCAATAGATTTTAATGGCAACACTAAGTTGCCAAAGTAAAGTCAACTCCCCCAAATCACAGCAACCAGAGTGTCTTCTCTTAGTTACCTCCCTCCTGCTGCCACGACTTAATCCCTTCCCACTTCTCCCCTCCTACCATGAAAAAATAAGCCTTTTATCCTCCTCCTCCCTCCTCTTCCCCTTCACTGCCTTAGACGAGAACACAAAGGAGTCTGATAAGTTTCTGTTGTTGTCTGGAAACGATCCTTCTCCATTCAGTCCCTCAAAATTTGCCCTAAATTCTAGCTGATGTAAGGATGACTCAATCTCATCCCCTGCTAAAGCTGTTTACTGCACACGACACTTGCTCTCAATTATGGATTCCAGCCTTCCCCAACCTAGTGACTTGTTCTGAGTTCCAATTCCCATCAGCCCCACCCAGGATGGCCAGTGGTCAAGGGTGATGGGAACTGTAGTGCAGCAAAATCTGGAGAGTGGCAGGTTTGTGGGTAGACAGAGATGGCTTAAAACTTGGGGCTGATGTAGAAGGTGGTTCATCTTACCACCACCACCACTGGCAACTTAAGCTAGGCTGCCATTTTTATATGATGTAGACTGGATCTACTGACCTGTTTAAGGTTATTAGGATGATATTAGATATATTGTTCTAAAACGTCACAGGGCATAGTTGCAAATTAACCTTTGTGTGTGTGTGTGTGTGTGCTTTTACCTTGATTTCTTTCTGTCTCCCTGCTTCTGGTTGCTGGTTCATCTGCAGCACCCTCTGATGTCATATTTTAATAATGCATTAAGAACATTGAAAGCAGAACCAATCCATAAGCCTTCTTTAACGTTATAAACCATGAGTGTAGATCTGCCCATAGTTGAGACTTCATTCCGTTGAAATCCACAGCAGGACTGTGCATGGTTTCTGCTACCTAGGCTGGGCGCCTGTTCAGTCTTATATTCACTCAGACTGGCCCAGGAGACACCTGGATAGGATCTAACCCTGAATCAATTTGAGGATGGGTGAGACTAGTGTCTAATAAGGGTTTTTAAAACATGTGGCTCAGCCACAATGGTTGAGAGGGAGTGGAGGCATGAGTTGTTGTGTCTCTCGCCTCCTTCTGACTGCACTGTGAGCAGGGGGGGGGGTTCAATCCTGCTGGTACTGCTTCACAAGGGGCTGCCTACCTCTCTTCTCCACTAGACACCCTTGACAGCCTGCGGTTACTCCATAAGCCCAAGATCCTGAGATGTCGACTTGGGCAAACTCTGGATCCACCCTGAATCGGGCTGATTTCACTTATGATTCAGTTGGATCTGGTCCACAGCCCTCCTCAGCAGCATTTACTCCTGAGCAAACATACAATGGATTGTGCTGTCAATCAGTGCTTGGTACAATAATGGCCTCCTAATTTAGGGCTGGTGAGATAACAGTCATTTTGTGTCATGTCTTTTAATACATATATGCCTATAGGCTGGGACTATCCTGTCAATTCTATTTGCAAGCTGCTCCTGCAGCCTTTTTCAGGTGGGCTGATGAGTGGAATACAAATTATTTAAATACATGGAATAAATAAATGGCATTTACAGCCCAGCTGTGCCCAGTCCAGATGGACCATCTACATGCTCCTTAAAGCCCAAGGTCCTGGCTTGGTGCAAGGCCTGTTCTTGACGCAACATCCCTTTCTCTTGATGTTCTATCATCTCCAAAATAGCCTGCTTTCCTTCCTTCCTTTTTCATTATTTAAAGCAGAGCTGCAATTCTACCTGCAGACAAGCACAGTAGGGGCGGGGGGAGTGGCAGTTTTGTGAGCAGATTTGCTCCTTGTTGCCATCTGCCTCTGGGTTGTTGGCTGGGAAACTTGGGGCTGGCACAGTATGACTCCTTGTATAATGCGGTGCAGCCTGCTGAGTTGAAGATGGGCATCAAAGCTGCCAGTGTCAGCAGTTCCTTTGCCATCCTGCATATTGGAGATGCGGGAACAAAAGCACAACAAAGCCAAGAGAGAAAGTAGGGGGAAGGGACATTAGCAGACGCTCCGCTTGAGTTTCAGCATTTCTGCACTGAGTTCATCTTTACCTCCTCCACCATTGCCCTTTCCAAAATGTAATTGCCCCTTCTCCCCCATTATTGCATTATCGGTCGAGGCATTCATAATGAACTCATTTGGGAATCCTTAATGTGTCGATTAGAAGCTCTGTCCATTTAGATTCAACTTAATTGCATTTTCAATCTCGGCACTTTATTGCAAAGCGCTTTCCTAGTTAGCTTTCCCTGTAGGGCATGTTCAGTGTCTGTTTAAGGATGACAAGAATCCCTGGGGCAATATCTCCCCCCACGGACCCCTTTAGGACCACTTCTGGAGTGCAATGTCCAGAATGCCAGGAGGTGGCCTAACACTGCAAGGCTGGAGGCAGTGGGCCCAATAACTGGGCACCCATGACGTAACATCCCATTGCCTTGTGCCATTTTTAGCCCCGGTTACCTCCCAAATCTCTCTTTGCTGCATACAGCACAGTATCATCTTTGTGTCCTTTTCTTACATGCATGGGCAAAATCACTAACCTAGAAAGCAGGAAAAGGTGGTGTTCTTTGCATTGTTCTCAATCATCAGCTCCCAGTGTGGTTTAACAGTAAAAATCATCTTCCCATGGAACTCTGGGAAATGTAGCTCAGTGAAGGGAATAGGGGTCTTCTAACAACACTCAGGATGTGGGTGGCGCTGTGGTGTAAACCACTGAGCCTTGGGCTTGCTGATCAGAAGGTTGGTGGTTCGAATCCCCATGACAGGGTGAGCTCCCATTGCTCGCTCCCAGCTCCTGCCAACCTACCAGTTCAAAAGGTAAAAGGTAAAGGTAAAGGGACCCCTGACCGTTAGGTCCAGTCGTGACTGACTCTGGAGTTGCGGAGCTCATCTCGCTTTACTGGCCAAGGGAGCCGGCATACAGCTTCTGGGTCATGTGGCCAGCATGACTAAGTCGCTTCTGGCAAACCAGAGCAGCGCATGGAAATGGTGCTTACCTTGCCACCAGAGCGGTACCTATTTTTCTACTGGCACTTTGACATGCTTTCGAACTGCTAGGTTGGCAGGAGCAGGGACCGAGCGACAGGAGCTCACCCCGTCGCGGGGATTCGAACCGCCGACCCTCTGATCAGCACGCCAAAAATGCAAGTAGATAAGTAAGTACCACTCCAGCAGGAAGGTAAACGGTGTTTCCATGCACTACTCTGGTTTTGCAAGAAGTGGCTTAGTCATGCTGGTCACATGACCCAGAAAAACTATCTGCAGACAAATGTTGGCTCCCTCGGCCAGTAAAGCGAGATGAGCACCACAACCCCAAAGTCATTCACTACTGGACTTAACTATCAGGGGTCCTTTACCTTTACCTTTTTAACAACTCTTAGCAAACTACAGCTCCCAGAATTCTTTGGTGGAAGCCATGACTGTTTAATGGGGTATCATAGTGATTTATATGAATGTGTGAATGTGGTCTGTGTGATAGCTTAGTGGGCTACTACAGACTGTGTGAGCAAGAGTGGATATCCAGGCCACAAAAGGGACAAGTGATACAATTTAGGTTTCTTAAGTACGAGTGGGGAGTGCCCAGGAATTTTCAGAAACCGGAAAACATTGTGATATTACCTTTTAGTCCACCATCTTGATTCAAAATGGCAACTGGCATCGAAATGCCACTCCCCATCTCAGGAACCCTCCCACCGAGTCTGGCGACCAATATCTCAAGAGGCAGCCAAACCTTTAGAGAACAAGGAGCGGATGTACAGACAGGCAAAGCACTTTCCATGCAGCAGTTCAAAACAAATGCTCACAAAGCTACCAATGCAGAAAGATTGTGTGTATTCGTAAACTATTATCTGTTAATCATTGTCAGCTTTCTGTATCTGATGAACAACCATTCAAGAAATGAAGCATAATAAAATAATGACAGCATGCTCAATTTTAATATATCAAAGAGGAACAGTAGGTTCTTCAAAGCACCTGACAAACCTAGAAGGTGCACAGGGGTAATAATAATAATAATAATAATAATAATAATAATAATAATAATAATAATATACTGCTCTATACTCACAGGTCTCAGGGGTAGAGTTTTACAGGCCTAATGTAGCACAGAGAGGCACTGTGATATAGTGCTTAGACTGCTGGGCCCATGAGAGCTGGGTTCAAATTCTCACTTGGTCATAAAGTGCATTGGGTGACTTTGGGCCAGTCACCGCCTCTCAACCCAACCTACCTCCTCACAGGGTTGTTTTGAGGACAAAGCTTGAGAAAAGGGGGAGCAATGCATGCCGATTTGAGATCCTTGGAAGAAAACTGGGATAAAAACGGAATAGTAGGATTTAAAAATAAAATAAATTAAATAAAACCCAGTACACGCTTACTCAGAAGTAAGTTCCACATTCTTCAGTGGGGCTTACACCCACGTAATGTCTGCACAGGATTTTAGCCTCAGGCCAAGCAGTGGCTGGAGGCCACGTCTGGCTCCCAAGTTTAGTTTATCAGATTTTTTAGTGAAAACTTTTTAGAGCGGAGAATCACCATTCTCCTTTCCCTCCTTGCTTGGATGGTTTTCAATCGTACTGAAAACAAACACAACCATATTTTACTTACCTAGTCTGTTTGGGTATGAAACTGATGGATTCTACCATCAGTGATGCCACAGACACAAATTAGAACAGGCCAGAGGCACAACTTGAGAACTTGGTCTCAGCATGACGATGGCTGCAGCGAGAGCTGTGATTTATGAGCCCCGAGAACAATACAGCCTGTGGGCTACGCTTGTGCTGCCTTCTGGACTCTTAATCACAGCAGCAGCCATGCATAGCTGTCTCTACTAACACAGATTTCTCATCCCCTCTCCTTGACCTTGGAATGGAACAGCAACAAAATAACCAGCAAAAGGAAGGATTCATATACCGTAAATGGACCAGTTACAGTAACCAAAATTACCAGAGTTATTTTTTTGTTTGTTTAGTCATTTAGTTGTGTCTGACTCTTCATGACCCCATGGACCTGAGCACGCCAGGCATTCCTGTCTTCCACTGCCTCCCACAGTTTGGTCAGACTCATGTTGGCAGCTTCAAGAGCACTGTCCAACCATCTCGTCCAGCGTCATAACTTTTATATGCCTGTTGTCTTTGTCTATGAAGTTTTCTTGGCAGGGATACTGGAGTTCCTGCTGCAGGTGGATCACGTTTAGTCAAAACTCTCCACTATGACCTGTCCATCTTGGGTGGCCCGGCACAGCATAGCTCATAACTTCTCTGAGCTATTCAAGCCCCTTCACCACGACAAGGCAGTGATCCATGAAGGAGACCAGAGTTATATATAGAAAATAGCTAGTGTGGTACTTGAGCTGGGTGTTCATCAGTATGCAGATGACACCCAGCTCTACCTCTCTTTTAAATCAGAACTAGTGAAGGCGGTGAAGGTCCTGTGTGAGTGACTGGGGCGGTTGGAGGATGGATGGCGGCTAACAGATTGAGGCTGAATCCTGACAAGACAGAAGTACTGTTTTGGGGGGACAGGGGGGCTTGTGGGTGTGGGGGATTCCCTGGTCCTGAATGGGGTAACTGTGCCCCTGAAGGACCAGGTGCGCAGCCTGGGAGTCATTTTGGACTCACAGCTGTCCATGGAGGCACAGGTCAATTCTGTGTCCAGGGCAGCTGTCTACCAGCTCCACCTGGTATGAAGGCTGAGACCCTACGTGCCGCTTGGACTACTGCAACGCGCTCTACTTGGGGCTACCTTTGAAGGTGACCGGAAATTGCAATTAATCCAGAATGCGGCAGCTAGACTGGTGACTGGGAGTGGCCGCTGGGACCACATAACACCGGTTCTGAGAGATCTGCATTTGCTCCCGTACGTTTCCGAGCACAATTCAAAGTGTTGGTGCTGACCTTTAAAGCCCTAAACAGCCTCGGTCCTGTATACCTGAAGGAGCGTCTTCACCCCCATTGTTCAGCCTGGACACTGAGATCCGGCACTGAGGGCCTTCTGGTGGTTCCCTCATTGCGAGAAGTGAGGTTACAGGGAACCAGACAGAGGGCCTTCTCAGTAGTGGCACCCACCCTGTGGAACACCCTCCCTTCAGATGTGAAGGAAATAAGCAGCTATCCTATCTTTAAAAGACATCTGAAGTTTTTAATATTTAACGCTGTACTGTTTTTAACACTTGATTGGGAGCCGCCCAGAGTGGCTGGGGAAACTCAGCCAGATGGGTGGGGTATAAATAATAAATTATTATTATTATTATTATTATTATTATTAACCCAGGGGTGGCCATTGTGTTCCTTTCAGGTGTCATTGGACAGCAATTCCCACCATAACTGGTCTTTCACCATTCTAGCGGGGGCTGATGGAAATTGTTCTCCATAAGCAGCTGGAGGAAACTATGGTGTTCACCCTTGTGTTCACCTCTCCCTCTCTTAACCCATTGTTCTTGTCTTTATTATGCATTTTGTGGGGGGGGGGGTTCATTGTTTTTTTATGCTGTGAACCACCCTGAGCTCTACAGATGAAGAAATTTCTTAAATGTCACATACTGGCTGGACACAAAGGCATGGTTGGAGGAACCTGCTGGGGAACCACCACCAAGGGAAGAAGTCTCAGAGCCCAGGGAGCAATGGTGGGACAACAATGCGTGATCACAGGGAGAAAAGGGAGAAGCCTGGGAAGAGGAGGTGTTGGAAGCTGAAGGGGTAATAAGGCTTAGTGAGTTGGGAGAGTCTGTGGCAAAGAGAAGTCCAAAATCAGAGGCAGAATCTGAAGCAGATGAGTGGGATGAGGAAAGCCAAGAGGCAGAGATGAGTCAGGCTGGTGAAGAGTTACGGGTGTCTCCCCCTTCTGCAACTCCTTGTCCCCCAGAACCAAGAGAGGCATGAAACAGGAGGAGCAAAGGCAGGTGGCATGCAGAAACAGTCTCTGATTGCTTGAAAGAAGATCAGGAGAAGAGGAGATATAGGCAGCTTTGGGGAGGTGGGGATTTTAGTCTCGGCAACCTGGTTCATAGAGTAAGACCTATAGGGCTTGAGCAGCTGTGCTTACTAGGCCTGGAACTCAGCCAAGCTTGTGAAGATCACATTTAGCTAATAAAATGTTGACTCCAGCTTTGAACTGTGTGATTGACTGGCTTACTCTGTGACTAATAATAATGATAATAATAATAATAGGTAAAAGGTAAAGGTAAAGGACCCCTGGATGGCTAAGTCCAGTCAAAGGTGACTATGGGGTTGTGGTACTCATCTCACTTTCAGGCCGAGGGAGCTGGTGTTTGTCCACAGACAGCTTTCTGGGTCATGTGGCCAGCAGGAATAAACCGCTTCTGGCGCAACATGATGACAAAAGCCAGAGTGCACGGAAACACCATTTACCTTGCTGCCACAGTGGTACCTATTTATCTACTTGCACTCGCATGCTTTTGAACAGCTAGGTTGGCAGGAGCTGGGACAGAATAACGGGAGCTCAGCCCCTCATGTGGATTTGAACCCCCGACCTTCTGATTGGCAGGCCCCAAAGGCTCAGTGGTCTAGACCACAGTGCCACCTGCATCTCAAATAATAAATAAATAAATAAATAAATAAATAAATAAATAAAAACAACCCATGCACACATCCTGAAAAAAGCCCCATTGGTTGCAATTTGTGGAACAAATACCTTCCATTCATTCTTTGCCTTCTTTGCCTTTATTATCTCAGCTAAGTATGTAAACATCATACCCAGGGCTCATTTTGGCCTGTCTTGAAAAGCAGATGCTTCCGTAAATCACAGAAGCAGGAAATGAAGACGTTTGAAAGCCTCAGGAGTCAATGCCATTTCAGACAACAGCCCACATATAACATGATGTTCTCACCTTTTTGTCTAATTTATAACCAGACTCACAGTCCTAAGAGACTTCCGGGAGCTGGCATTCCTCAAATGAAGCATCACTCCAAAAGTCAAGTCAAGTGTCCCATATTTGTGCATCTGATTATTCCTGCCTATGTGTAGAAAACCTTATATTTGAACGTACCCACATTCATCTTACTGGCATGGCCCACTTCTCCATTCTGTTACAGTCATTTTGAATCCTGATTCTATATTCTGAGATATTACCTACCCCTCCCAGTTTGGTGTCATCTAAAAATTATTATTATTATTTATTTCATTTCTATACTTCTTTACATTTTTCAGAGGGACACACACCTCAAAACGGTTTACAACCTACCTTAAAACATAAAATAAAAGAATCCAGAATAAAACATTACTGAAGAATGTATATATAATATAATGTGATATATAATGTATACATTTAAAGCAACATAGTTAACAGGAAACTAAAATATTAACTAAAATATTTCAAAATAAAGCATTACTAAAGGAAGTCAAATATAAAATGGCGTAATTAGCAAGAGAACATACCCTCCAACATTTCTCTGATGAAAATAAGGACACCCCATTCCATATTGATAATTTATACCCCGCATATCTTATGGGGTTGCCCCAGCCACTCTGAGCAGCTTCCAACATATATAAAAACACAATAAAACATTAAACATTTTTTTAAAAAATTCCGTGTACAGGGCTGCTTTCAGACAGCTCAGGGGTCAGATAACTCCATACCCTCCAACATTTTTCCATTGAAAATAGGGACATCCTGAGGAAAAGTCAGACATTCTGGGAGCAAATCAGAAAATGGGATGGATTCTCTAAATCAGGGACACTTGGAGGTTCTGAGAGAATAATATATTATCAGAAGAAGAAGAAGAAGAAGAAGAAGAAGAAGAAGAAGAAGAAGAAGAAGAAGAGTAGTAGTAGTAGTAGTAGTAGTAGTAGTAGTAGTAGTAGTAGTTTGGATTTGATATCCCACTTTATCACTACCCTAAGGAGTTTCAAAGTGGCTAACATTCTCCTTTCCCTTCCTCCCCCACAACAAACACACTGAGGTGAGTGGGGCTGAGAGACTTCAGAGAAGTGGGACTTGCCCAAGGTCACTCAGCAGCTGCGTGTGGAGGAGTGGAGATGCGAACCCGGTTCCCCAGATTACGAGACTACTGCTCTTAACCACTACACCACACTGGCATAGAAAAGATGCTAAACAACACTAGGCCCAGGATGTAACCCTACAGCATCCCATTTTCCACTTTTTCCCCAGGAGGGCAAAGGAACCATTGGCGAGCATTCTGGGTTCTGTTAGTAAAAGGGCTACAAATCCACATAACGGTAGCATTCTCTAGCCTACATTTTGCCAGCTTCTCTGCCAGAATATCATGGGGGACTTTGTCGAAAGCTTCACTAAATTCAAGTTACAGCCACAGTTCCTGATTTCCACTCAAATACAGTGTCTTTTTCCAGCCCTAAGGCAAAGAGCAATTCGCACGGGTCCCCAAGATGTTTCCACCAGCACTGATGCATGTTAACCCAGTGCCCTGAAGCAACAGCTCATGGTGGGTGCCTCCGAAATGCCATCTGAGTTACACACCATGCAAAGCGACAACGCTTGGACCCTTGTTACACTGTAGAGATCTTTCGCTTTATTAGTCCAGCTGTTATCCTCACCCCCCTGCTTTGGCACCGAGTCAGTTGCTGTGGTTATTTCTCGACCCCTGACGCCGTAACATTTGACTGGGTCAAGTGCACCAGTTCTGCAGCTCGCTCCGACTGCAGTGCTCATCTGTTGACAGCTAGCAAAATGCTCAAGTCTTTGGAGCTTTTAAAAAGGAAATGGAAATGTTTGATTCTGCTGATGAAGCAGAACAACAACGCTCCTGGCTTTGCGAGAGGGAAGGCTGTTTTTTTTTTTTTTTTTTTTTAAAGTCAGTCCTTGAAACAATTGGGGGCAAGTGAGGCTCAGAAAACTTTAGGCTGTGGTAATAGAACCTCAGGGCATCTTCAGATTGTTGCTATTTGCAGGTGGAATTCTTTTTTTGTTGTTTAAATTAACAATAACAATTTTATTTAACAAGGAGGTTTGAGACACGAGTGGATAAAACTTAGGATACTTATTTCACTTCAAGGTTTTCTCAGTTGTTTCACACTTAATATTTTGGTTCTTAACTTAATGCTTTGGTTCTTAACAAGGTGGTACTTTCTGTCAGTGACACACCCCTTAGACAATCCTACTCCTGCGGTACTCCAAGTAATGGACCCAAGGTTTCACTGCTTCTCTTATTAGAAGAATCCCTTGTGGGAATGTTCAGGGATGCAGGAGAGGATATATTGTCTGATTATATCCTTATCCAACTTGTGTTAACAAGTTCCACAATTTCAGCAGAGTAACATTCCCCTTATTTTAAACTTTGCAACGGATGCGTTTGCTCAGGCTCGCTAAAGCCTCTATAATAACTGTTCTGGTATTTTCCCCTTATTCCCTCATAAAATATAAGAGACGACACAGTCTTTTACAAAAGTATAAAAAGAGTTTACTCACATTCTGTTCACAATCAGATCCCAGAAGGCAGACTTAGCTTAATGAAGTAACATACACTTGGAATCTATCTCATAAGAAGACAGTCCCTTTGTCCTCTCTTGGTTGGAAGCCAAGAGGGCATCTTTGGCTTAGTAGATGTTCTTCAGTGCATGTGGTGAAAGAGAGATGGCTGCCCTGCCCTGTGCTTTTGTCATTACCTGCACAGGTGAGGCCACACCCACCTCTAGTCACATGCAGAGGAAGTCTGTCCCAGCCCAGAAGGGAACAGGAAGTTTACCTGCTGGCTGGACAAACATTCCTCCCCATGTGCAAACATGTTCACTCTAGGAATGTTGTACTTGACTGCTCTTGTGTTTCACATCATACATCTCTCCCCTCCTGACTGGAATGAGACCTAAGTAGACTGTCTCTTTACAGCTTCTACTTCTCCTGTCTCAACCTCAGCCTCCCAGTTAATTCCTGGCCTAATTACTCTTACAGGACACCACACACTGTCCTTCACCCTAAGCTCAGAGACTCCTTTCTCAAGCTTGTGATATTTTCCACAGTGGATGTTTCTACTTAGAACCAGCTCTCACTCCCTATCTTCCTACCTATCCTCCCAACCTCAATCCCAATCCACTCCAAAACCCTCTCCCAGCACTCCCTCCAAAACTCCAATTTTGCAGGTGGAATTCAATCACATACTGGCAAATCCATGTTGCACATTTATAGTTGATTGAGCAACAAGCCCTCTTCCTCTAATTCAGGCTTTTTGTGATCAGGTAAATAATGGAGAAATGCAGGGTGACACTTGCTTGGCTGCTACATCATCCAACTTGCATGCCAACAAATCAAAACAAATGCTAATTAAATAGCCAACGTTGTCTACTCTCCCTGAAAACAAATCAGGATGAATCCTCAACAAACAGGTTGTATGGAAATGCAGATAGATTCCAAATCACCAGAAGTAATAACTGCACAAGATTCTGCACTGGGCAGCCCTCATTCAGAGTCCTGTTGTAGATGCCAGGTCTCAACAAACTGCAGTTTAATTCTGAGCTAACTACTGTGGAGTGGTAGAGGGAGGGGGCAAAAAATATCAGCAAACACACAGAAGTTTTTTTCCTGTCCAATTCTGCCTACTGGTGCAGATGGCAAGCTGTGGAACAGAAATAAATATGGTGGCTGGAAAAAATGGGAGTGTGCAGACTCACACACACAAACAAATCAGATCTGAACAACCCATTTGTGACATAATGTCCCAGTCTGAATGTCCCAGTCTCTCAATAGGAGTATAGCATCTAGATCAAGGGAAGTAATAGTGCCACTGTATTCTGCTCTGGTCAGACCTCACCTGGAGTACTGTGTCCAGTTCTGGGCACCACAATTCATGAAGGACACTGACAAACTGGAACGTGTCCAGAGGAGGGCAACCAAAATGGTCAAAGGCCTGGAAACGATGCCTTATGAGGAACGGCCAAGGGAGCTGGGCATGTTTAGCCAGGAGAAGAGGAGGTTAAGGGGTGATATGATAGCCATGTTCTAATATATAAAAGGATGTCACATAGAGGAGGGAGAAAGGTTGTTTTCTGCTGCTCCAGAGAAGCGGACACGGAGCAATGGATCCAAACTACAAGAAAGAAGATTCCACCTAAACATTAGGAAGAACTTCCTGACAGTAAGAGCTGTTTGACAGTGGAATTTGCTGCCAAGGAGTGTGGTGGAGTCTCCTCCTTTGGAGGTCTCTAAGCAGAGGCTTGACAACCATATGTCAGGAGTGCTCTGATGGTGTTTCCTGCTTGGCAGGGGGTTGGACTCGATGGCCCTTGTGGTCTCTTCCAACTCTATGATTCTATGATTCTATGAATGCAAGCAAAGAGGAAGATTGGCCCTGGATTACCAGGTGAGCTTCATGGTTGTGAGTTGGAATTTGAAGCTTGGTCTCCCTGTTCCTGGTTTGATGGCTTGCATGTGACTACAGGTATATGTATGGTTTGGTGGTTAAGAAAGAAATGTGCAGACTTACTCTATTATTATCAATTTCAAACAGCAGTGATTAAAGTTTCATTTTTTAATTTTTATTTAGTCTCTTTCTCCCGCTCCCTTTTCCACTTCAAAACTTATTTGTGTTCATTAAGGCTTCTGTCACTTTGCAAAAGTCCCCTGTGGCGTAATTTCTATTTTGATGTTCCAATTCTCACCTTTCATATATATATATATATATATATATATATATATATATATATATATGCTGGTGTCAAAGCCTCAAGCAGAGACATTTGTTTCCATTAATTACCTTTCCCCGTTGGGCTTTTGCCTTGCCGCATGATGAAAATATATTTCCTCTTTTTTTGGTTCATTCCAAAGGCAATTTCAAATTCACTTTTCCCCTCCTGCTCCTCACACTTTTAACCACATACACAAAATCTGAGTGATGGTTGTCCTGGCTAACTATACAGAGCCATTAGCAGAGTTGAACATATGTCCCCATACGTTGTTGAACAACAACAGGTGTGGAGAACTGGATCTAGTCAGCAGGCCATATATTTATCTCCCTTACCTCTGATAGGCCAAATGTGACAGGTGGGTGGAGCAGCCGACTTGTCAATCATCTCAATTCATAATGGCAAAACACCTACACACCCACCTACCCAGTGAATAAAACATTGATCTGAAATTCAAGATTATTCAAGATCTGAAAATTCCTAGACATGCGAAGTTTGATTCCAAGTGCAAATTACAAAATTACAAAAGTGGGAAGGGACCCAAAGGGTCAATCAGTCTAATGCCCTTGCAATGCAGGAATAACTTACAATATTAAACCAGACACTTTCCACGATCAAAATGTGCTACATTTGAAGGTCTTTGATAATAGGCTTCATTTCTGTTTCCTGCTGGTCTTCAGAACCATGATTTTTGTCTCAGGATGGCCTAATATATTACCCAGTGGCACATCTTTCTTTCAGAAGAGTCCAGGATTTATAGTTGCTATTTTGAGTAGAAAATTCACTCACTTCATGCTAGACATTTAGGATTAATGTTTGCACACTCTGAATTACAAAATGAAAGTAACCCTACTCTAACTAAAAGTGAAATGCAAAAAATAATTCTGTAACATTAAAGTAAAGGAAATCTCCATAACTTCTACTGGTTTGGGATCATGTATTTTCTTTTGTTGTCCATGAGGAGTATTAAGAAGATATTCAAAGCACTAAATTTCACACTAATCCCTGAAATTCTGTTGAAACCTCCTTCCCTGCAGAGTCTGACGTCTCCCCAGACACTCCCTGCATGCAGTCAAATTTCCTTGTGCATTCGTGAGGCTAAAGGCCTGTCTGACTTAAAAACAAATGAAATATGAAACACTCAGGATGCCAAATTCTTTGCAAGATCTCCTGTTCAACACTTTTGTGCTGCAATCATGGGCAGGCATAATAGATATCTGCACGTATATCTTTTAATCGCCAACTCAGTCAAGGTTTTACATTCCTCTAAATTGCATGTCTCTGCATGTATGAATTGACCAGCTCTCATTATGACTGCTTGCATCTATAATTAATATTTCCATCAGTTATAGTTCTCATTAAGTGCAACATCAAGTTTATAATTGTGAAGCAAAGCAGAGCTTGACTGACCTCCAGGCATATGGCTGCATCAAAGCGTGGCTTTTAATTGAGTTCCATGCAGACGTATGGCCAGGGATAAGACATGGTCTTCAAGGCTTGTTAAAGTCATCCTTACCTTTTGTTGGTTTTGCCTGGAAGTTAAGTGCATTCTCATTGATCCTGCTCAGTATTGACTGCCTGTACATAATGCTTCTGGATGAAAGTTCAAATCAACATAGAAAACACAGTTCACTTAACAAGCCCTATTGGCAATTGGGGGTGAACTTTCAGCAGGAAGCATATGCATCCTTTCTGCTTAGAACTGAAAGGCAGAATGCCACCCACTGTTCTATAATTAAAGGTCTTTTACCTCTGGCTCCCCCTCCTTTAGATGGTGATCCTGTGGCCAGCAATTTGCATTTTCTGCTTTTGTATAGCACCTAATGCATTATACACAGGTGATGCTCATGGTGATGGAGGCTTAGTAAAAGATATAGAAGAAGAAGATGAAGAAGAGTTTGGATTTGATATCCCGCCTTTCACTCCCCTTCAGGAGTCTCAAAGCGGCTAACATTCTCCTTTCCCTTCCTCCCCCACAACAAACACTCTGTGAGGTGAGTGGGGCTGAGAGACTTCAAAGAAGTGTGACTGGCCCAAGGTCACCCAGCAGCTGCATGTGGAGGAGTGGAGACACGAACCCGGTTCCCCAGATTATGAGACTACCGCTCTTAACCACTACACCACACTGGCTCTTTCTCAACCTGATGCCCTCCAGGTGTTAAGAACGTAAGAAGAACCTGCTGGTTCAGGTCAATGGTTCACCTAGTCCAGCATTCTGTTCTCACAGTGGCCAAACTGATACGTGAGGGAAACTTGCAAGCAGGACTTTCTGACAGTAGAACAGATTCCCTTGGAAGGTTGTGGACTCTCCTTCCTTAGACGTTTTTAAGCAGAGTGTGGTGATCACACAGGGTCCCCAGATGTTTGACGGTCTATTGATCCCTGTGCCACCACTGTGCTCGCTTCCCCGCTGCCACCAACCCGTTACTCTCAGGTAAAACTCTGAGTCCAGTTGTTAAAAGTGAACCAAATAAACAAATTTATTTTATAAACATTAACAAGTTTATTGTTTCTCAGGTAATATTCCTGTCAGTATCTTAACTTTAGTTTCTTTACTGGCCTATACCTTCCTAATACCTTCTGACTGGTTATCTCAACTGTTTGACTGACTCCTCTTAACAAATTCTCTCACTCTCTCACATCAGACTAGCCCAACCCACAGACTTATCCTCTCTCTCTCTCTTCTAACTCCAGACTGTCTTTTCAACAACTCTAACTCCTAACTCCTCCCCTTGGGTTCCCATTGGCTAGTCATTTTACAATTAGTTAACCCTTTCCTTATGAACCCAGTATGATGTCACACACCTAGGAGGGCAAACTCCACACAGAGGTTGGCTGCCCATTTGTCATGGATGCCTTAGTTGAGATTCCTGCATTGCAGTGGGTTGGATGACCCTTGGGGATGACTTTTTCCTCCGTCTGTAGTTTCAACAAAACCTTGGTTTAACTTTAAAATGTCAGCCTTTTGGGCTCTAATTCAAAATCTCAGGTTAGTGTTACATGGCCTGAACCAGCTGCCAGCCCACGTCACAACACTATTCTTATGTTCTTGATGTGAATAATTTGTGAAGCAGTTGAATTCTTTCAGTTAATCATGTGTTCTTTGAAGTACTTCCTCTTGTCTCTGTTGAATCTACCACTAATTAATTCCATTGAGTGACTCTATCCTAGTATTAGGCAAGCAGAAGAAAAAGTCATTGTCGTCCACATTCTCCATATTCTTTGTATTTTAACAAGCCTCTTATCATGTCTCTTCTTAATCATGTCTCTTCTGAATTACAAAGCCCTGTACTGCACATTCTGCAAAGTTATCATGTGCAGACATGTTTCTAACGCTCTCCACAACACTTGAGTTTTCCTTAGAGGTTTCTCTCCCATTTCACTCATTTTAAGGCCAGTTCACAGCACACTGAAGATTGCTGTCCCTGTATTCCTGCAAGCCCTTCACTTGTGTTCTATGCTGTTCACTTAATTTTTAATACCAAACATGAATGCCCATGGTAGACTGCCAGTTTCCATTGTCTTCTTTATTATTTTACAGCCACTACATTAAATAAACTTGCATTTCAGAGCATGTGCATTGTCATATATCCTTCATGCTTTCATTATTCATTTAAAGAAGGAGTAGCCAACACGGTGACCTCCAGATATTTTTGGACCACAGCTCCCATCATTCTTGAGGAATGGCCATCCTGGCTGATGCTGATGAGAACTGTAATTCACAACATTTTTCAGGACATCCTATTAGTGGGGTAGGAGAGCTGGATATTTATTTATTTTTACATCCGGCAACCAATGTGCCTCTTTTAGATAGTACATGGGTAAAATAAAAAAGGTAAAGGACCCCTGACAGTTAAGTCCAGCTGTGGACGACTCTGGGGTTGCAGCACTCATCTCACTTTACAGGCCAAGGGAGCCAGCGTTTGTCCACAGACAGTTTTTCCGGGTCATGTGGCCAGCATGACTAAGGTGCTTCTGGTGAAATGGAACACTGAACTGAAACCAGAGCAGCACACTGAAATGCCCTTTACCTTCCCAGTGGAGTGGTACCTATTTATCTACTTGCACTTTTTTTGGCGCGCTTTCGAACTGCTAGTTTGGAAGGAGCTGGGATGGAGCAATGGGAGCTCATCCCATCGCGGAGATTTGAACCGTCAACCTTCTGATCAGCAAGTCCAAGAGGCTCAGTGGTTTAGACCACAGTGCCACCCATGTCCCAGTACATGGGTAGACAAAGCTAAAAAGCCCAGGGCATAAATTTTCACAGCCCTCTAGCAGCTATAGTGGCTCATTTACAAGAAGTAATGTGTCAAGCGTAAACCTGCAATTCTGACCAAAGTTAAGCCTCAATTCTGACCAAACGAAGCCCCCTAGAGCACAATAAACAACAGGTGCTGGGGACCAATGAGAGGGATGTCACCCTCATGCCCTGCTCATGTGATTCTCAGAAGCATCTGGTTTGCCACAGCTGGAAACAAAATACTTGACCAAGACAGTAGGAGAAGCCTTCCTTTCCTATCATGAATTCTTATTCAGATGAGGCCATGTATCTGCAATGACCCCACAAAGACAGCTCTAAAACACAGCTGCCAATGCTGGCAGGACAAAATCCTCATTGAGATTGAAAATATTGCTCCTGATGTAAACATAGCCCCATATTGCTAGCCAAGGGAGTAACTCAATTGAAATCGACCTTGAGTGTCTGCCAAGGCAATGCACAAGTCAGTTCACTGGGGCCGTCCACAAGGGCCGATGCTGACTAATGATTTATCCCCCCCAAAAAAAACAACACACATACCACACAATGACTGAAAGAGTCTCCTCTCTGTCTGGCACAAATTTGGCTTTCACAAGACCACATTTTGTACCTGTGATGCATTGAGATCTTTAACAATGAGATCACATATTCCTTCTGAGTATTATCATATTGCAAATGGGAATGGGTCAAACAATGCTCTCCCTCCCTTAATTTTTACCTGTGCACAATGGGGGGGGGGGTTGAGATTAACTCTACTGAAAGTGAGAGTAACTATTGCACTTCTAATGCCCTTGGACATCCACAGATGATCATAATGTATGAGTAATAATAATAATAATAATAATAATAATAATAATAATAATATATGCCATGCATCTGATTGGGCTGCCCCGGCCACTCTGGGTGGCTTCCAACAAATTAAACACAGTAAAACATCAAACATTAAGAACTCCCCTATACAGGACTCCTTTCAGGTGTCTTCTAAAAGTCAGATACAGTGGTACCTCGGGTTACAGACCCTTCAGGTTACAGATGCTTCAGGTTACAGACTCCAGAAATAATACCTCAGGTTAAGAACTTTGCTGCAGGATGAGAACAGAAATTGTGTGGGGCGGCACAGTGGCAGTGGGAGGCCCCATTAGCTAAAGTGGTACCTCAGGTTAAGAACAGTTTCAGGTTAAGAACGGACCTCCAGAACGAATTAAGTTCTTAACCCGAGGTACCACTGTAGTTGTTTCTTACCTTCACTGAGAAAACTCTCTGCCTGGTTTCCTGTAGCTTCACGTCTTGCATTGAGACAACTACCAGCAGACCCTCAGAGCTGGATCTCAGGGTCTGCACTGATTGATGCAGGTGGAGACTCTCCTTCAGGTACATAGGGCCAAGGCCATTTGGGCTTTAAAGGTCAACACCACTGAATTGTGCTTGGAAACATACCGGGAGCCAAAGCAGGTCTTTCAAGACCAGTGTTATATGGTCCCAGCAGCCACTCCCAGTCACTAGTCTAGCTGCAGCATTTTGGATTAGTTGTAGTCATAGATTCATAGAATCATAGAATCATAGAATCATAGAATCATAGAATCATAGAATCATAGAATCATAGAATCATAGAATCATAGAATCATAGAGTTGGAATAGACCACAAGGGCCATCGAGTCCAACCCCCTGCCAAGCAGGAAACACCACCAGAGCACTCCTGACATATGGTTGTCAAGCCTCTGCTTAAAGACCTCCAAAGTAGGAGACTCCACCACACTCCTTGGCAGCAAATTCCACTGTCAAACAGCTCTTACTGTCAGGAAGTTCTTCCTAATGTTTAGGTGGAATCTTCTTTCTTGTAGTTTGGATCCATTGCTCCGTGTCCGCTTCTCTGGAGCAGCAGAAAACAACCTTTCTCCCTCCTCTATGTGACATCCTTTTATATATTTGAACATGGCTATCATATCACCCCTTAACCTCCTCTTCTCCAGGCTAAACATGCCCAGCTCCCTTAGCCGTTCCTCAGAAGGCATCGTTTCCAGGCCTTTGACCATTTTGGTTGCCCTCCTCTGGACACGTTCCAGTTTGTCAGTGTCCTTCTTGAACTGTGGTGCCCAGAACTGGACACAGTACTCCAGGTGAAGTCTGACCAGAGCAGAATACAGTGGCACTCTGAGTCACTTTCAAAAATACAGAATACAGTAGTCTCTTAGTCACTTTCAAAAATAGGCCCAGGTAGGGTGCATTGTCACTTAGACAGCATTGCAATCAATGGGGGTGCAAGTCAGGGGGTTACCCAACTGTTTGCATTTAATTCCATGGGAATTCAGGTGCAACTAACTCAGGCTGAAATCGTATATACGCTCACCTGGAAGGAAGTCCCACTGAACTTCACGGGATATGACTTTTGAATGACTGGAATGTAGCCCAATGTACAGAGGTCTGAGTCACATCTATGTTTTCACCCATCTTAGTCTCTGGCAATGTTCACCAATTGGCATGTGGCTCCCAGAAGGTTGCCCACAAGGAAATGCATCCATTGGACTGAGAAAGGTTCCCAACTCTTGGTATACCCAGACCTTCTTGTTCCGACACAGCCTGAATTAATCCTGACCCCAAGGTCCCCACAATTTAAAATAATATCTACAGAGCGGTGGAAATGCCGGCTCCTAAGTATTTGCATTAAAAAGCATTAAGCAAAAGAAAAAGGCAAAAGCCAGCATAAATAAAAACAGTGGAGCCAGCATAAGAAGTACATAACTCAGTTAAAATCAAATACCATTAAATGTCTAGGCAAAGCAACGACGACACATTTTACCTGGCTCCTAATAAATATCAATAAAGCTGGGCCTTCTGGCTCTTAATAGCAGCTGAAGTCACATGACCTGGAAATGGCCAAATGCAAAGTGATCAGAGCTCCTGCACCCTTGGAGAACTGAGCAGGGGAGCTAACCTGGGCCCCAGGTTATGGGTGCCCAGTGTATATGATGTCATAATGTCACATGTGCCCCCCGGGTCTCAGAACCTGACTTCCAGTGGCACCTCGGAGGTCTCACGAGGCCTTGGACATGATTTCCAGTGCTTCTCGAGGCACCAGAAGTTGCGTTGGGGGGCCCTGTGGTGTGGGTGCTGGGCACCCACAATTTTTTTTGTGGGTTCTCAGGCACCCAAAGCCCCCTAGAGTTGGCACCCCTGGAACTGAGAATTAGCTTAATGGTAGGATGGATAGGTTTGATCTTCTTGCAGTCCATGGAGACACTCAAGAGTCTCCTCCAGACCATAATTCAAAAGCATCAATTCTTTGGCGATCTTTATGGTCCAGCTCTCACTTCCATACATCACTACAGGGAAAACCATAGCTTTAACTATACGCACCTTTGTTGGCAAGGTGATGTCTCTGCTTTTTAAGATGCTGTCTAGGTTTGTCATTGTTTTTCTCCCAAGAAGCAGGCGTCTTTTAATTTTGTGGCTGCTGTCACCATCTGCAGTGACCATGGAGCCCAAGAAAGTAAAATCTCTCACTGCCTCCATTTCTTCCCTTTCTATTTGCCAGGAGGTGATGGGACCAGTGGCCATGATCTTCTTTAGAAGATCAAACCTATCCATTCTTAAGGAAATCAGCCCTGAGTGCTCACTGGAAGGACAGATCCTGAAGCTAAGGCTCCAATATTTTGGCCACCTCATGAGAAGAGAAGACTCCCTGGAAAAGACCCTGATGTTGGGAAAGTTGGAGGGCACAAGGAGAAGGGGACGACAGAGGACGAGATGGTTGGACAGTGTACTCGAAGCTACCAGCATGAGTTTGACTAAACTGTGGGAGGCAGTGGAAGACAGGAGTGCCTGGCGTGCTCTGGTCCACGGGGTCACGAAGAGTCGGACATGACTAAACAACTAAACAACAACAACAACAACAGAACAACAGCTTCACATGCAGAAGATCCCAAGTTCAATACCCAGAATCTCCAAGAAGGACTGAGAACATCCCATGTCTGAAGAGAGTCATTCTCAGTCCACATAAATAATACTGAGCTAGATGAACCAATGGGTTTCATTAAGTATAAGGCAGCGTTCTATGTACTCACCTTCAGTTGCTATAGGCCTGCCACCCCTTGCATCAAGGGATGTAACCATCCCCATTTCAAACTTCAAAACATGGGTGTGTTTCAGTTTGCACATTCTTTCTGAAAGTGCAAATTAGGAAGGTCTGCCTTTCAAAATAATCTAAGAAGAGTCTATTGCAGTGTTTTCCAAACTTGGGTCTCCAGCTGTTTTTGGACTACAGTTCACATCACCCCTGACCACTGGCCCTGCTAGCTAGGGTTGATGGGAATTGTAGTCCAAAAAACAGCTGGAGACCCAAGCTTGGGAAACATTGCTCTAGTCCAGCATCCCATTCTCACAGTGACCAATCATTATGGTAATATGACCTGAATCAAATTGATCCCCTATTCATATCATAGACCACAGAGGAAGCTGACCATTCCATACCACTAACTAACCAACCAACTAACGAACTAACCACCCATCCCTAAAAGAACAGAATTCCACAAATAAATAAATAAATAAATAAATAAATAAATAAATAAATAAATGTGGTCAGCAGATTGTGATGGGCACAGTTATCAAAACAGTTAAAGGTAAAGGCCCTGGAGGCCCCTCGACTGACTCATGTCCAGTGTTGGACCATTTCGATCGGATACTCCCTACTGATGTGGATAGATTCCTCCAAGTTGGTAGGCCCACCACCTGCCTCCTTGATCCGTGCCCGTCTTGGCTGATTAGGGAGTGTCCAGATGTTGTGCGGACCCCCCTGGTTGAAATTATCAATTTGTCCCTTGACACAGGGACATTCCCAGGGGAACTGAAGGAAGCAGTGGTGTGTCCACTCTTAAAGAAAACTTCATTAGATCCCTTAGACCTATCCAATTACCGCCCAGTTTCAAATCTTCCATACCTGGGTAAGGTAACTGAGAGAGCGGTTGCTGAACAGCTTGGTAGGTTTCTGGAGGAAACATCAGCATTAGATCCATTTCAGTCCGGTTTCCGTCCTGGTTTTGGGATGGAGACTGCTCTGGTTGCCCTAACAGACGATCTCCGTAGACAACAGGATCGAGGCGGGTCAGGACTGCTGATCCTTTTAGATTTGTCAGCAGCCTTTGACATGGTCGATCATGATCTTCTGGACCACCGCCTCGCAGATGTGGGGATACAGGGCATAGCCCGTAACTGGTTGTGCTCTTTTATCTCTGGTCGGGGACAGAGGGTGGCACTAGGGAGGGAAATGTCGTCGCGCCACTCCTTGGTGTGTGGAGTGCCGCAGGGCGCAATTCTCTCCCTGATGCTTTTTAACATCTTTATGAGCCCCCTTGCCCAGATTATCTGGAGCTTTGGGCTGGGCTGTCACCAATATGCTGATGACACTCAGCTCTATCTGCTGATGGATGGCCACACCGACTCGGATCTTAACACACTTACCAGATGCTTGGAAGCTGTGGCTGGATGGTTTCGTGGGAGCCGATTGAAACTAAATCCTTCGAAGACAGAGGTCCTATGACTAGGTCGGGATGGCATGGGAATGAGGGACCAACTCCCTTCTCTTGCGGGGGCCCAATTAGTGCCATTGCCTTCCGTTAAGAGTTTGGGTGTAATCCTTGATGCCTCCCTTTCCATGGAGGTGCAAGTTACAGCAACAGCCAAGGCGACATTTTTCCACCTTTGCCGCATCAAGCAGTTGGTCCCTTACCTTTCCCGCCCTGACCTGGCCACAGTGATCCATGTGACGGTCATCTCCAGGCTTGACTACTGTAATTTGTTCTACGCGGGGCTGCCCTTGAAGCTGTCCCAGAAACTCCAGCGGGTACAGAATGCTGCAGTGAGGCTCCTCACAGGGTCTCTGCCATGGGAGCATATTCACCCAGTGCTTTTCAAGCTGCACTGGCTCCCAGTGGAGTACAGGGTCAGATTTAAGGTGCTGCTTTTGACCTTTAAAGCCCTTCACAGCCTAGGACCCTCGTACCTACAGGACCGCCTCTCCTGATATGCCCCATGGAGAGCCTCAAGGTCCATAAATAGCAACACCCTAGTGGTCCCAGGCCCTAAGGAAGTTAGATTGGCTTCAACCAGAGCCAGGGCCTTTTCAACTCTGGCTCCGGCCTGGTGGAACGCTCTGCCTCATGAGACCAGGGCCCTGCAGGATCTGATTTCTTTCCGCAGGGCCTGTAAGACAGAGTTGTTCCACCTGGCCTTTGGCTTGGAGCCAATTTGATTCCCTCCCTCCCTCTCTTTCTTTTTTCTTTTCCTTCTCCTCCTGCGATGAGGCTACATTTTAATATTTTAATGTTCCATTATTTTAATGTTGTATTTTATTTTTGTTTTTAATTTGTAATCATTCATCTTGTTTTTATTATTGCTTGTAAGCCGCTCTGAGCCCGGCCTTGGCTGGGGAGGGCAGGGTATAAATAAAAAAATATTATTATTATTATTATTATTATTATTATTATTATTATTAAGGTAAAGGGACCCCTGACCCACTCTGGGGTTGCAGCGCTCATCTCGCTTTACTGGTCGAGGGAGCCAGTGTACAGCTTCTGGGTCATGTGGCCAGAATGACTAAGCTGCTTCTGGCGAACCAGAGCAGCGCATGGAAACGCCATTTACCTTCCCGCCGGAGCGGTACCTATTTATCTACTTGCAGTTTGATGTGCTTTCGAACTGCTAGGTTGGCAGGAGCAGGGACCGAGCAATGGGAGCTCACCCCGTTGCAGGGATTCCGCCACCCGCGTCTCCCAAAGTTACCACTTAATTTCCTTTGTATCCCCCACAGGCCAACAAAGTGAAAGAGAGCAGTTCATCCAGATGAACGTGTCCCTTGTACTGTCCATTCCATTTCAGGCCTTGCACAGTGGCTTGTCTTTGTGGGTGGGTGTATTTGTTTAAGTGATTGGTGGCTAAATTAAATTCTGTTTGCAGGGCTAAGTTATCCCCTTCATCAGCTCGACCTACACATGCTGTGCTGATGAGCTAGATAAGGTTGCCGCTGTCTTCACTTCATTTATTAGAGAGATAGCACCAACAGGGTGTAAGGGGGACAAGGAGAGAGAAAGAGGTCTACTTATGTTTTCTTCCAAGCTGTTTAGCCTATCTTACGCCGAAAGCTGTTGGGTCAACAATCACAGGCCTTTCAAAATGTGAAACATTGCAAATACACACAGGGTTCTTTGTGCGGGGCTTTTGGGTGGGTAGTAGACAGGCAAATTAAGCATTTCAAAGCAATTCCTTTGGAGAATTGAGACTGCCATAGCTTTTACACCTTCAGTCTACATGGAGGGCATCCAGATTACGTTTACAGCATGGTCATCTGAAGTTTGGCTTGTCTCCCACAGCAGTGCAGTCAACCTTCAGCCAACCTGCTCAAGGTGGATCCCAGTCTTCCTTCTCCCTTCTTCTTCCCAAAACACCCTGCTAAAAACTCTCTTTTCTTATCATCTCACGCCCAGTTACCCTGCTAACCTTCTAGATCCCCAATCTCTGCACCTTCCTTCACATCCTAAATAATCAAAATTCTACCATTTATTAATTTATAAGGTTTAGCCGGCCACCCCAAAATCTATAACAATATTATCTAACAGACATGGGAGGGTGCTTATTGGTTATCAGGATTATAGCACATAGGATGCAAAGGTTTAAACCTTCCATCCACAGGTGCAATCTCTGCCAAATTTGACACCCTCCATTAGCATTAGGAAGTTCTGGTCTTGACCTTCCAGTTCCTTGTGTTGTTGTTGTTTAGTCGTTTAGTTGTGTCCGACTCTTCGTGACCCCATGGACCAGAGCACGCCAGGCACCCCTGTCTTCCACTGTGCCTCTCGCAGTTTGATCAAACTCATGCTGGTAGCTTCGAGAACACTATCCAACCATCTCATCCTCTGTCGTCCCCTTCTCCTTGTGCCCTCCATCTTTCCCAACATCAGGATCTTTTCCAGGGAGTCTTCACTTCTCATAAGGTGGCCAAAGTTTTGGAGCCTCAGCTTCAGGATCTGTCCTTCCAGTGAGCACTCAGGGCTGATTTCCTTCAGAATGGATAGGTTTGATCTTCTTGCAGTCCACGGGACTCTCAAGAGTCTCCTCCAGCACCATAATTCAAAAGCATCAATTCTTTGACGATCAGCCTTCTTTATGGTCCAGCTCTCACTTCCATACATCACTACTGGGAAAATTATAGCTTTAACTATACGGACCTTTGTTGGCAAGGTGATTGATGTCTCTGCTTTTTAATTCCTTGTATCAACCTCATATTCAAAATGGCAAAGGTTACCATCGGCTACTAGCCATAATGGCTGCGCAGTAATGCTTCTGAATGCTTCTGGATACCAATTCCTGGAGACCACAGGAGGGAAGAGGGTTTTTGTGCTTGGATCCTGGTTCTGAGATTATTTATTTATTTATTGAATTTATATACCGCCCGATATCCAATATATAAAATAAAAACAACCCAATAACAACCCCCTCCCCACCCCAAAAAGAGCGACATTTATAAAAGGTATAGGATGTCAATCAGGGCAACCAAAGGCCTGGTTAAAAAGGAGCGTTTTTGCCTGGTGCCTAAAGGTGTATAATGAAGGTGCCAGGTGAACTTCCCTGGGAAGAGCATTCCACAGATGGGGAGCCACCACAGAGAAGGCCCCGTTCTTGTGTTGCCACCCTCCGGACCTCTAGAGGACGGGGTACACAAATGAGGTCCTCAGAAGATGATCTCAAGGTCTGGGTAGGTTCATATGGAGAGAGGGAGTCCTTGAGGTATAGAGGTCCTGAGCCGTTTAAGGCTTTATAGGTCAAAACCAGCACTTTGAATTGGCCCCGGAAACTAATTGGTAGCCAGTGCAGTCAGACCAGGATCAGTGTAATATGCTCAACCGCCTTGTGCCGGTGAGCAACCTGACCAGCTGAAGTTTCTGAACTGTCTTCCGAGGCAGCCCTACGTATAAGCTGGCATCTGGTTTGGCCACTGTGAGGGCAGGACGCTGGACTAGATGAGCCATTGGCCAAATCCAGCAAGCTCTTCTTATGTTATTAGTTTGACTCAAACCTCTGATTGTCATCTTGAGATGTTTCTCTGCATGCCACCTCGGAGGCAGGTCCACAGGGTGGCTGCAATAGAACAGGTCTACTCTGCCCAAGACAGACAGTGAAAGCATTTTTGGTTTTCCCGGGGATTTAGGCAGCCCAAAGATATTGTATTATATTGTTGGCTCTGTCTTAAAAGTATCTTTATTATTGTGTTCTTTACAGTCATCCCCCGGGTTACAGATGCTTTGGGTTATGCAACTTCGGGTTGCGCACAGCGCTGAACCCGAAAGTACCGGAATGGGTGACTTCCAGGTTTTGGCGCTTGCACATGCACAGAAGTGCTAAATCGTGCTTTGTGCATGTGCAGAAGACCAAATCATGACCCCCGCGTGTGCAGACACGGCGCTGTGGGTTGCAAATGCTGCGGGTTCTGAACGTGCTTCCCGCACGGATCACGTTCGCAACCCAAGCATCCACTGTACAGTGGTACCTCGGGTTAAGTACCAGAGGTCCGTTCTTAACCTGAAACTGTTCTTAATATGAAGCACCACTTTAGCTAATGGGGCCTCTTGCTGCCGCCGCACGGCCAGATCATGATTTCTGTTCTCATCCTGAAGCAAAGTTCTTAACCTGAGGTACTATTTCTGGGTTAGAGGAGTCTGTAACCTGAAGCGTATGTAACCCGAGGTACCACTGTACTTGTAAATCACTTTGGGACTTTGTTTTACCAATTTAATAAATTTAAACCTAACGTAAAGCATTCTGCATTCTGTTGAACTGATACAAATAGACAGATATGAAATTATGCATTGTTTAGAATTTAACCAGGCAACACTATCAATTCAATTTCAGCTAGGATGAAGAGAATCAAACACAGATAACTCCAAGCCACAGTTAATTATGCGCCTGTTAAAAACTATTAATTGTTCAATTATATATGTATGAAAAGGTTGAGGATTACAGACTGGCAATTACGGTGGATGGATGGATAAATGGATGGATGGATATAAAGCTATCTATTGTTTAGTTTTTCAGCAAGTAATAACGTCAACGAGCAAACACAAATATCACAAGCTGTTAATTGCTTGGCACAGTTAGTTACTGTTGCTAGACCAGTTACACTTGCTTCCATAGCTCCTATGTCTGCGGTTGCTGGCTTCTGTTGCTGACGTTCAGTCTTCCCCAGTGGAAGGGTATCATTCTCTCCGCCTTTGCCTCCCTCCCTCTCCACACTCGACTCTGCTTCTCCATTGCATCCACTCACCTTTCTGCTTAGCTACTTGCCTCCATGCCTTTTCCTTGTCCTTGTCCATTGCTCCTCTCTCCTCGGCCTGCTGTCCCCAGCTAGATCCCACCCCCGCCCTCACATAATGGAACATCTCTCCCCTTATGTAGGAAAAGGCTTTTGCATCAGGACAGAGAAAAACACAGCAGGGACCTCAGAAAAGGTAAGGCAAAAGAAAATTTTATCCCCCTTGACTCTCCTCCCTTGAAAAAGTTGCAGCAATTTTTTTGAGAATGATCAGAATACAGTGGTACCTCAGGTTACATACGCTTCAGGTTACAGACTCTGCTGTGTGTGGTGTAGTGGTTAAGAGCGGTAGACTCGAAATCTGGGAAACCGGGTTCGATTCCCCGCTCCTCCACATGCAGCTGCTGGGTGACCTTGGGCCAGTCACACTTCTCTGAAGTCTCTCAGCCCCACTCACCTCACAGAGTGTTTGTTGTGGGGGAGGAAGGGAAAGGAGAATGTTAGCCGCTTTGAGACTCCTGAAGGGGAGTGAAAGGCGGGATATCAAATCCAAACTCTTCTTCTTCTTCTTCTTCTTCTAACCCAGAAATAGTACCTCGGGTTAAAAACTTTGCTTCAGGATGAGAACAGAAATCATGCTCTGGCGGCACGGCAGCAGCAGGAGGCCCCATTAGCTAAAGTGGTGCTTCAGGTTAAGAACAGTTTCAGGTTTAGAACGGACCTCCGGAACGAATTATGTACTTAACCCGAGTTACCATTGTAATTACTTTGCAGTGCCTCTGTGTTAAAGAAGCTTGCGGTTGTTGCTATTTTCCTCATCTGTCAAGGAAACAGTGATGCGCTGGTTAAGAGTGTTGGACTAGGACCTGGGAGACCAGGGTTCAAATCTTCATGAAGGGTGACCTGGGGCCAACCTCTCAACCCAACCTACCTCACAGGGTCATTGTGAGTAAAAGGTATTGGGGGAGGGAACCATGCCCACCACCTAGAACTCCTTGGAAGAAAGGTGGAATATAAATGAAATAATAATAACCACAACAAATGTTGATGATACCTCATGATTACACCTTTTTAACTCAGAGAGTCTATACAAGCTAGAATCCAGTACATAACTTAAAGCATGGGTAGGCAAACTAAGGGCCGGGGGCTGGATCCGGCCCAATCGCCTTCTAAATCCGGACCGCGAATGGTCCGGAAACCAGTGTGTTTTTACATGAGTAGAATGTGTCTTTTTATTTAAAATGCATCTCTGGGTTATTTGTGGGGCACAGGAATTCGTTCATTTTTTTTCCTTCAAAATATAGTCCGGCCCCCCACAAGGCCTGAGGGACAGTGGACCAGCCCCCTGCTGAAAAAGTTTGCTAACTCCTGATTAAAGGCTAATGAGCAAGATTTCCAATAGGCTTTTCAGAGCCCAGTTCATTGTATGTTTACTGTTCCCTCTGCCCTACTCACAAATGAGGATATACCTTTGCATAAATTTGTGTAATATGCAAATTTCCAACCTCTTTTTACAGCGCTGGGGTGAGAAGAGAATCTGCAGCAGAAATTAACTATTCCCAGCTCTTGGAGAATCAAAGGAAACCTCTACTCATCCTTCCAGAGGAGCAATTATTATATAATTGCTAAATGGTACCATAATTTAGCAGCTGGGGAGAACTGTGGTCTCTGGAGACACCGTTCCAACAACGTTTCCTGTTGGCATTACATCCAGATCACATGTTTCATTCAAACAGCTTTCTCCTTTCCAGTATCTCTATCTCTCTGTCTTGTTTTCAGTTTATGCTACTATGTCCCCGCCCCCCTTTGCCAGTTGGTGTTTGACACCTGCACATCTTTTAAAGATTATGTTTAAAGGGTGTGCTATGAGGCTAGGTAGATAGATGACTATCATATGTGTGAAAATGAAAGATAACCTCCATATTCAGAGACGTTAGCTGCACTCGAACAGTTTTCCACTTTCCTGATGTTTGCTTATTGGCTAAATTTTGCATTTTATGTACATTTTGTATGATGTAAAGGCCACTTCTAGAAACCCAGCAGAATCTAGTGGAAGCTTAGTGCTCATTTCTGTGTTTTTTTGCTTCGAGAAAAAAATCCATTCGCTACTCCATTAACCCAGAAAGTAATTGGAAGCAGTATGCTAGCATACAGAACCCCTGTGGTGTACATTGGTACCTTGGGTTAAGAACTTAATTCATTCCGGAGGTCTGTTCTTAACCTGAAACTATTCTTAACCTGAAGCACCACTTTAGCTAATGGGGCCTCCTGCTGCTGCCAGAGCACAATTTCTGTTCTCATCCTGAAGCAAAGTTCTTAACCTAAGGTACAATTTCTGGGTTAGCGGAGTCTGTAACCTGAAGCGTATGTAACCTGAAGTGTATCTAACCCGAGGTACCACTGTAGTGGTTAGAGTGCTTGACTAGAACCTTGGAGACGAGGGTTCAATGCCCCACTCAGCCATGAAGCTCAACATGTGATTTTGGGTCCTGAGCATATTCAATCTGCACTGGGCTGCTTTTTTTCAAAAAAATTAAGAGTTGTTTCTTTGCACTCTCACACATTGCAAAAATGATTTTGCGTGACCAGGTGGTGACAGCCCTAGCCCCCAGGGATCATAAGGAAGGAATAAAGACTCTGACAACATTATACAGTGATACCTCGAGTTAAGAACTTAATTAGTTCTGGTGGTCCGTTCTTAACCTGAAACTCGTATTAACCTGAGGTACCACTTTAGCTAAAGGCGCCTCCTCCTGCTGCTGCAGGATTTCTGTTCTTATCCTGAAGCAAAGTTCTTAACCTGAGGTACTATTTCTGGGTTAGCAGAATCTGTAACCTGAAGCGTCTGTAACCTGAAGCATCTGTAATCCAAGGTACCACTGTATGGAATTAAAATTAGGCCACAACTTTATTAAACTTCTGAATGTAGGAAGACCTTGGCTTAGGCCTTGGGCATGTATCCCTCCCAGCCCCCCAGCCAGGGGGAACTGGGATGATCAGGGTAAATGGGATATGGGGGTGCTCTGCAAGATGTAAGTGTAGCAGGCAGCCCACCCCATATCCCTGCAAGCTGGGTAGTTCACAGACGACCTTTCAGTGTATATATGACACCCATATATATAACCACTTTAAGAGGGGGACCCTGGAATTGCCGTCGCAGAGGAGTGAATCACCACCTCTCTCTCTCTCTCTCTCTCTCTCTCTCTCTCTCTTATGAGGAACGGCTAAGGGAGCTGGGCATGTTTAGCCTGGAGAAGAGGAGGTTAAGGGGTGATATGATAGCCATGTTCAAATATATAAAAGGATGTCACATAGAGGAGGGAGAAAGGTTGTTTTCTGCTGCTCCAGAGAAGCGGACACGGAGCAATGGTTCCAAACTACAAGAAAGAAGATTCCACCTAAACATTAGGAAGAACTTCCTGACAGGAAGAGCTGTTCGACAGTGGAATTTGCTGCCAAGGAGTGTGGTGGAGTCTCCTCCTTTGGAGGTCTTTAAGCAGAGGCTTGACAACCATATGTCAGGAGTGCTCTGATGGTGTTTCCTGCTTGGCAGGGGGTTGGACTCGATGGCCCTTGTGGTCTCTTCCAACTCTATAATTCTATGATTCTATGATTCATTCTCTCTCTCTCTCTCTCTCTCTCTCTCTCTCTCTCTCTCACACACACACACACACACACACAGAGAGAGAGAGAGAGAGAGAGAGAGGGAGGAAAGAAAAGACTAAAGGATTCCATCCAAGGCCATAACCATCAAAGTAGTGACAAATTGCTTCGGGGAAGACAAAACCTGTCAATGCAGGAAATTTTTTCCCCAGTCCTTCAATAGCAACCAGTGAAAGACCGCAGCAGCACCCACCCGCTAAACAGGAAAGAAAAAGTTAACCTGCAAACAAGAAACATTAAACGAAGGGAGGGCAGGGAGGGTGAATCTCCAGAGCCGACTGCCTGGCTATTGTCAGATCCACTCCCTATATATAAATGGGGCTGGCCCCACCGCCCAGCAAGAAACTTGATTATGGAGGCTGGGCGTGAACCTCCCAAAATTTACACTGAGAGGCAAGCCAGCCCGTTTGCCAGTAAGCTCCCTGGAAACTGTAGAACCACACGCGATCCCGCAAACGGCACCCACAATGTAAAGTGTGAGTGCTCATTTTTGTACTTCTGCAAACCTCAGGGTCCTTTGCATTTTATCAATACCCCCCATGCCACCATCATTTCTCAATAGTGACCTGATAGGACCCTCAAATATACTCGGAGCCGAGAGTGGATTTCATGCTCTTTATTCAGCTCATAGTGGTGAGGAGGAATCAAAGTTCCCCCAGAATGTCTGCTTTATATACATTATTTACACAATGGGCCCCACGTGACTGGCTAATTCTGGGATTCGCCTGTAGGCCAATCAGGTTGCGGATTCACTTCCACCTGGAGCTGGATTGTGTGGCTCCTGTGGACCAATCAGACTGCTGCATTCCTGACCCTATTGTTCTAGGACCAATCAGACTGCTGCATTCTGAATCCTATTGTTCTCGGACCAATCAAACTGCTGCATTCTGAATCCTATTGTTCTCGGACCAATCAGACTGCTGCCTTTTGGATCCTATTCAACTCAGTACATAACAGCCCCCAACCTGTTGAACTTCAGTCATTGTTCCTTACTATGTGATGGGCATGTAGAACCAGGGTGGTGGGAAATTAGGGATGCAAATTGCTTTGCTTTGACTGCAAACTTCCATGGGTGGGAAGAACAATATAATTATACAGCGCCAACTGGTACTTTTGCATTGTCAACTCTAAAAGCAGTTAAAAACCACCAGGGAAAACAAACCCTTAAACAAACAGCCCCATCTGTCTGCTTAGCCAATTTATATGTATATTTCCTACTGCTTGGCAAATAAATAATAATTTAGGAAAGGCATCAGAGCATGTTTCCCTGCAGGACTATAAGTCAGAAGGCTAAAGAATGCTTTTAAGTGCCCACTGTAGTTACATAAAAGAATCAGCAATACGTAACAAGCACACACCTCCCCCAACTAGGCTGCTGGTTCAGACCAAAGGCCTGTCTTGTGCAGCCTATGATCCAACCCACAGCAGCCAAGCAATTTATTCTATAAAGCTCAGAAGATAATAATAATAATAATAATAATAATAATAATAATAATAATAATAATATCTCTATTGTCATTGCCCCCTTCGGGGACAACGAAATTACTTGACTGCTCCATAAAAACACTAATTAAACAATACAGTATAATACAGCAAGGGAGATTAGATGACTTTCAAAGTCTGGGCTTCCCATTCAGGGCCGAGATCGCTCTGGAGAAGAAGCTGTTCTTAAGACAGCTTCATCGTCCTGTATCTCCGTCCCGACGGCAAGAGCTCGAAGAGACAGTGACCAGGATGTGATGGATCTTTTACTATGTCCAGTGCCTTCCTATGGCACCTTGTGGCATAAATCTGCTCTAAGGTGGAGAGTGGGCAGCCAACAATGCTCTCTGCTGCCTTAACAACCCTGCACAACCCCATCCTGTCCTGGGTAGTACAGCTTCCGTACCACACACATAAGCCATAAGTGAGCACACTCTCAATGGAACAGTGATAGAAGGCAAGCAGCAGTTTCTGCGGAAGATGGTTTTTCCTTAGTATTCTCAAAAAGTACAGTCTCTGCTGCGCCTTCTTCACAAGCCCCCTTGTGTTGACACTCCAGGACAGATCCTCTTGTAATTCAATGCCCAAAAATCTGAACATTGTTACCCTCTCCACACAGACCCCATCAATCAAAAGTGGCTGGACGTTGCTCTTCTGTCTCCTGAAGTCCACCACAAGCTCCTTTGTCTTCCTTGTATTTATGAGCAAGTTGTTAGCTCTGCACCACTCTGATGGGTGATTCCATCAGTTTCAGCTTGTCTCATTTTCTCATTTCCACTCCACCCCCTGCCCCCAGGCTTAAGCTCATCTTTAAAAAAGATGCTCACAAATATGCATAAGTTTTGAAATAATTTTTCCCTAATATAATGCATTTTTATACGTTATTTTTAGTAACGTGTATTTTTTTTGTACATGGCTGGCGAACTGCACTGCAAAATTAGGAGGAGTGCAAACTTCTTTCTTAAATGTATTTTTTAATTAAAGATTCCTCGGTTTACAAAAGTGTGCACAATGTCTCTTTTTTTCAAGTTACGCTTTATGCAAGTCAGTTTCATTTGTTGAGACATTAGTGTTACATTAGGAAGAGGGGGAGAGGGATGGTGAGTGGGGGTGGGTGGGGGCGAAGTTTCTATTTTACTTAGTGTATGTGTGGGGTTTTGTGTCAGCGTTGCTTGTGCGGGTTCTTGTTGCTATTCGCTTGTGTTCCTTTGGTGGTGAGAGAAGTTGGGGTTGGCCTAGGGTGTGGATGATTGTTTGTGATTGGCTGTGGTGAACTTTGTTTTCATGTGTGAGTGGGGTGGGTGTTTGTGAATCAGGATAGCCATATTGATTTGTATGTTGCTGGTGGATTCTTGTCGTTGTTTTGTTGGGCTGTGTATGTGATAAAGGGGAGCCATACCAAGGTGAAGGCATCAAGAAATCCATCTTCAAAGGATGGACATGCTTAGGTTCGTGTTTTAGAGAGTGCAGTTTAGGAAAGCTCACTTTTAAATGCAAACTTTCTTTCGCATCCATATTTCCAAGTGACCAATTTTTAGGAGGACACTAACTCTGTTTCTGGGATGCGGGTGGTGCTGTGGGTTAAACCACAGAGCCTAGGGCTTGCTGATCAGAAGGTTGGTGGTTTGAATCCCCACAACGGGGTGAGCCCCTGTTGCTCAGTCCCTGCTCCTGCCAACCTAGCAGTTCGAAAGCACGTCAAAGTGCAAGTAGATAAATAGGTACCGCTCAAGCGGGAAGGTAAATGGCATATCCGTGCGCTGCTCTGGTTTGCCAGAAGCGGCTTAGTCATGCTGGTCACATGACCTGGAAGCTGTATGCTGACTCCCTCGGCCAATAAAGCGAGATGAGTGCCGCAACCCCAGAGTCGTCTGTGACTGGACCTAATGGTCAGGGGTCCCTTTACCTAACTCTGTCTCTGCAAGAAGAATGCAGCCATCATAAGTAGCAGTTATTCCACCAATCCCTTTTTGGATTTAGCTCTGCAAAATTAAATCTGATTCCACTGAACCCTTGCTTTTCTGCTTAAACCATTTGTAGCTTCATCTACAAGCAGCACTGTGATATTCCATGCTAATCCAAAATCTTCCTCATTTTCAAAATTTCAGCAGAAAGCCTGTGTTGAAAAAAAAAAATGGTTTCATTGTAGCCTAATCATTCCACTTATTTTTCCTGTGTAGGTATTAGACTCCAATGTGCTTTTTGAATGGCACATTTTTTAAAAGTACATTTCTATAGGCAAAGATTTGCGGAATGGGACAGAATTTACCCAGCTGAATCCTTGGGAAAGCTATCAAGTTCTTATTTTCTGGGACCAGCTCAGCAACAACTGTCTATACCAAACTTCTTTTTTTCCACTGTGGTCATCACAATGTTCTATGAAATCCAGCCAAAGTACTTTCCTGCTGAGATAAATGGTTAGAAAAGTAATAAAGGAGTAAAGCTTTTGCACTTTGTGAATAATAATATCCCACAATTATGGGCTTTTTGGCAGATCTTCAGGTTCATATTTGGCATGTTGAGACCTACAGTTCTTCCACTCTTATCCCCTTAATTAGTTTCCAGAACGAATTATCAGGAGAACCTGTGGACACTCCATCATAGGAGAATATAAGAAACTGTCTGCCATGACACCAAATCAAATTAAGAGGGTTTTTGTTTTGTCCAAACAGCTTGTGCCTACTGTAACTGGCAGCAGCTAATCAGTCTCACGCAGAAACATTTCCCAGCTTATTTCATTATTTTTAATTAAAAGGCTCAGGTGCCAAACCCAGACGCTTCATACAGACAAAACACTGGTTGTCCACTGAGCCATGACTGTTTGAAACTAGGAGGGAAAACAAACAATTCCAGAGATACGTTACAGAGTTTTCTTAGGTGGCGGACCAGTTTTCACATGCATTTGCATTGTCATTAATGGAAGACTGTCTACAGCAATGAATTGCATGTGATAACTGTCATGGACTGGCTAGAGGCAGAGGAGTGATGGATGGCACCAACTGGGAAACCCCCAAGGAATGAAGGCCCAGAACCTGGAGATTGGTGGTAGGGTGACAATCAGTGGTTAGTGGGAGAAGTGGGAGGAGGTTGGGAGGAGGAGATGTTGGAAGCCCAGATGTTGGAGGCCCAGAACATTGTCAGGAGCTCATCCTACACTTGAGAAGGACCCTGGCAGAGACACATGCCTGACCGGCATGTTCTCTCCTTCCTGGTCGTTCATTCAGGAGCTTCCAAAGCTTTCTTTTGCCCAAACATCACAGCGACCGATGCCAACAGACACTGGCACACTTAGGGATCCGCAGAGTTCGCACAACTTGCGTAACAGACCTCAGCAACTCAGCATTTTGGCTATCTATTTTATTTACATATAAACACACATGGAGCATTGCAACATGGCGCTCTCTCTCTCTCTAGCATCAGACAGCAAAGAGAAAAAAGGACAAAGGACAATAGTCCCACTTCACGGAACACAGTAACACAAACATCCTGTTTCCATCACTTTCCACTCTGTGGAGTCAAAACATATACTGTCTAACAGTTTTCACATGCATTTGCATTGTCATTACTGGAAGACTGTCTACAGCAATGAATTGCACGTGATAACTGTCATGGACTGGCTAGAGGCAGAGGAGTGGTGGATGGCACCAACTGGGAAACCCCCCAAGGAATGAAGGCCCAGAACCCAGAGATTGGTGGTAGGGTGACAATCAGTGGTTAGAGAGAGAAGTGGGAGAAGATTGGGAGGAGGAGATGTTGGAAGCTGAAGAGGTAACAGGTTTTAGTGAGCAGGGGGAGTCTGTGACAGAGAGAAGTCCAGAACCAGAAGGGGAAGCTGAAGCAGGAGAGGATGGAGGCCAAGAGGCACAGATGAGTCAGCTCCCTTCCCCACTCCTCCAGTCTCCCAGAACCAGAAAATAAGAGGAAGGAACGGAGACAGGCTTGCCGGCAGAGTCTCAGATTGCTTGGGAAGGACGCAGGACAGGAGGAGGCTTAGGCAGCTGTGGGAAGGTGGGGACTGATTCAGAAATGTAGAGAGTGGATCTTAAGATTGGAGAAAGGAGATCTATCCATCCCTAGACAACATATCTGGAACATTTGTATTGGACTGCAATGTGTTTGAGTGGAGTTGGTTCACACATTCAGCTGCCAATCAAGGGTACAATAATAAAGTGTAGATAAACTGAGTAACGTGCATGCACGCGTTAAATGGCCCTGTCTGCATCCTCTAAAATCTGGAAGTACAACACCAGTGCGAGTGTGAAGACTCAAGGGCTGCTATTACTGATACCACTTCTGACACCACAAAGGTGAAAACAGCATAGCAGTAGTCTTGCCTATGACACTGCATGGTTAGTTGCAAAGATAGATGTTAAAATGGCCCTCCGATTTTGCATGACCTTAGATTTAAGTGATGTGTTTTACTCATAACAAAATAGAGGTATTTCCATAAGACAAAAAAGTGGATGTGCTTTTTTTAAAGTCTTGAAGGCCATAGCTCAGTGGTAGAGTATCTGCTTTGTGTGGAGAAGATCTCAGATTCAATACCAAGTATCTACAGGTAAGCCAGGGACAGTCCTTTGTCTGAAACCCTAGAGAGTCACTCCCAGTCAGTGCAAACAATACTGAGCTGGTTAGCTGGTCTGATTCAGTATATCAGGAACCTTTTTCTATATTCAGTTGAATACAGAAGGTCTCAGATTCAGTCCCCAGAATCTCCAGGCAGGGCTGAGAGAGACCCTTGTCTGAAACCCTGGAGAGCTGCAGCCACTGAATGTAGACAATGCTGAGATAGATGGACCAATTCAGTGTATTGGAAGCTGCCTTGGAGTCATTCCTGTGCGTCGGTATTTTTGCATGGCTTATTAAGGCGGCCCATGCTGGCAGAAGCAGAAAAGTCATGGGGAGAAAACAGTGGGGAGGTCATGTCTAATGACAAAGGGGTAAGCTCAAGGTTTGCTGGCCTGATTGAAAGTGTGAGGCTGAAGCAGTGGGAAATCTGCAGCAAGCTGTCCTGACCGCTTTTCTTTTCTTTTAAGGTAACCACCGGGGAAGGATTTATTTTGACCGTGGTGCCAGATGAGATTTAGATGTAGGGTCCTACTTGATTAACAATGTGTGCATATGCTCTGGTGCTGAGCTATGACCCCCCCCCCCAGCACTCAAATACCAGATGTCAGGGAACTGCCATCGGCTCAGAGGCGAGATAGAGGGGAAGCCCCACCTTCAGTGAGGAAGAGGTGCAAGGACCAGAGGATGCTAGTAAGAGCCTTAACACCACTCCTGGGCAAGCTGGACAGGAGGGAAACACGCCCTTGCCATCACCCATCTTGCGCAGTAGTTTGAGGTGCAGGGAGGGGTGGAAAAGGCTGGGGCTGATGAAACTTTTATGTTGGGGGAGGTACAAAAACAGACCACTCCCCTATTCTGCTAGCGATTGAGCCAGACATGAACATGTGACGCTCTTCACTGTAAATGTTGTTGTTGTTGTTTAGTCGTTTAGTCGTGTCCGACTCTTCGTGACCCCATGGACCAGAGCATGCCAGGCACTTCTGTCTTCCACTTCCTCCCGCAGTTTAGTCAAACTCATGCTGGTAGCTTCGAGAACACCGTCCAGCCATCTCGTCCTCTGTCGTCCCCTTCTCCTTGTGCCCTCCATCTTTCCCAACATCAGGGTCTTTTCCAGGAAGTCTTCTCTTCTCATGAGGTGGCCAAAGTATTGGAGTCTCAGCTTCACTATCTGTTCTTCCAGTGAGCACTCAGGGCTGATTTCCTTCAGAATGGATAGGTTTGATCTTCTTGCAGTCCATGGGACTCTCAAGAGTCTCCTCCAGCACCAGAATTCAAAAGCATCAATTCTTCGGCGATCAGCCTTCTTTATGGTCCAGCTTTCATTCCATACATCACTACTGGGAACACCATAGCTTTTACTATATGGACCTTCACTGTAAATAGTTTGCACCAAAATAAAGCCTGTAAAAGATAGGTGGGAATCGTGCCTGGTTACTCTCGAGCAACCGCAACAGCATCTGACACCACCCACTCACCTGGGCCCCATAGCTCTTTAAGTGCTTTTAGTTAAACAATAAGGTTGAGTTACTAGTTCTTCACAGCTTATGATTACCAGCTCCATGTCTCCACCTACTTCACCACGTCTCTATTGCCACTACCATAGCCCTCCTGTCTGGGTCTGAATGTCTGCAACAGAAAGCCTGCTGTACTCATCCTCCCTGCACAATTTATAGCAGGGGTGTGGAACAACTGTCCCTCCAGATGTTGCCACAACTCCCATCATCCCTGAGCATTGGCCATGCTGGTTGACAATACCTTGGTCAGGCCACACCTAGAATACTGTGGCCAGCTTTGGGCATCATATTGACAAGCTGGAGTGTGTTGCAGAGGAGGGCAACCAAGATGATGTAAGGCCTGGAAACCAAGCCTTATGAGGAATGGTTGAAGGATTTAGGTATGTTTAGTGTGGAGAAGAGAAGACTGAGAGGTGTTATGACAGAAATCTTCAAATATGTAATGGGCTGCCACAGGGAAGATGGAACAAACTTGTTTTCTGCTGTTCCAGAGGACAGGACTTGAACCAGTGGATTCAACAAGAAAGGAGATTCTAACAAAACACTAGGAAGACCTGCATGACAGTAAGAGGTGTCTGAGAATGGAACAGACTCATTCCAAAGGTGGTAGGTGCTCCTTCATTGGATGCTTTTAAGCAGAGGTTGGATGGTCATCTGCCAGAGCTGCTTTAGTTGTGGTTGTTCATTGCAGGGGCCTGGACCAGAAGACCTTAAGGCCCCTTCCAACTCTACAATGCTATGATTCTATGATGGGAGTTGGACTCCGAAGATCATCTGGAGGTCCACAGGTTCTCCATCCCTGATTGATAACATTTGAAGACAAACTTTTCTTCAGTTAAAAGCAGCCACGAGGTGGTGTTTAGGTCCCATGGTAGCATGAGAAACATTCTGAGCTCTTCACTGTGCTATGCTTAGGCTTAGATCTTCTGCATCATCCAACTGCTGTTAGCTAGGACTGAAGGTGATGGGGGAAGAAACAAGCACTATATAGGTTATTGATGTTCTCTTCTCATGTGTTCGCTCCTCCTCTTTCTAATTATTTCATACATCCCTTTTCCTCCAAGAAGCTCAAAGTTCTCCTCCCGCTTTTTCCTTACAACAACCCTGTGAGGTGGGTTAGGGTGAGAGCCAAGAGCTTCATGGCCGAGGACGGATCTGAACCAGGGTTTCCCAGGTCCTAGCCCAACACCTTACCACCATACTGGCTCTTCTCTTCACCATGGCTTTCTGTAGTTTTTTGCCTCAGCTGACCATGACCCATATAAAATAGTCTGGAGAATGATCTCTGCTCTTGTCCTGGGCGTTCTTCTCTAGGACAAGAGTGAGCTATAACTTGGGTTTGTTCCTTCAAGACCTTTCCCCCTGAGGCTCTTTCTGTTCCAGACTGTAATGTTCTTGCTGCTGCCACATTTTTTTACCCCTTTTGTTTCATTTCCAGCATCTTGCTGAGATATAAGAACCTAACAGCAGCTCAGACACTGGCCAATAACAGCTACATGTCATCAAGTTGTGGATGAGTGTTTGTCAAAATGAAGAATATGCTTTCTCATTACCTTGCAGCTTGTGCTACAAGCCAGTCTTGGGTCCTGCCTGTGAAAGAACCAGGAGTTCTAGCAGCTGTTGCACTGTGTAGTGCTGCTGAGTTCCATCGCCATAGCAACAGCATCAGTACCATCTGCGGCATCCTCCTCCCCCTCTCCACTCATACTCCTCCTCCTCCGTAACATCATCAGTACCAGGAACAGCAGCAGCAGCCTGGGCAGAAGCCAGTGCCTGGTAGCACACTGACTGCAATTTCAACCAGCTGGCTTGGGAGACCCGCTCCGGCACCAGGACCAGTGATGAGCTGCAGCAACCGCTACTCTGTCATTTTCTGGAAGATGGACAGATAGAAAAAAAGGGAGGGAAAGAGAGTTGAGGACAGTACACTGCAGAGGAGCCGGAGAAGACCTAGGTAAGGGACATTTTTCCCCCAACTCCCTGTTTCTGCCAACTCTCTGCCCTTGATTATCTCAATTGCATTTACACGTATTTCTGATTTACTAACCATTTTGAACGTATCCAAATTATCCCTCTCCCCACCCCCCACAAACCAATGCCTGCTTTAAAAAAGAGATTCCCCTCCTCCTATTCTTACCATCATCACTTTAATCTTAAAAACAACAAATATATTCAGAGAGAGGAGGGGAGGGAGGGAGGGGGAGAGAGAGACTGGATTTGATTTTTGTTGATGGGGGAACATAATCAAGAGACGCAATGTGTTGGATCCAAAGGGAAAAAAAGGTTCTTGCTGAGTGCTTCAGAATAAAAAGTGGGCAGCAGCTTGGAGAAGGGGCTGGCATAGCAATTGTTCATTCTTTTTCAGAAAAAAAAGAAAACCCATACAGGTCTGTGTCCAATCTGTTTATTAAATTGCTCTGAAAAATATTCTGCTGAGATTTTTTAAGACAGCGAGGTGTGTGTGTGTGTGTGTGATTAGTAAAGTCTTTCTCAAAAGCTTGATTTATATAGTGGAAAAAGTAGTGTGTGTGTGTGTGTGTGTGAGAGAGAGAGAGAGAGAGAGAGAGAGTAATTAGGGATGATGAGTTCATAAGCTCCCTGTTATTTACAGCTTGGGTTTGTACTGTTTGATATGAAACACATTCTGTACACTGGGTTGGAATATTGGATACTCTTGGCACAACAGACAGATTAAGAGCATTTCCCCAATGTCTGGTGTCCAGGTATTTTCCAGCCTTCTTACCTGGGGTTCTTTGACAAGAGATAATACGGACTGAACTTCCGATGTTCTGCATGCAAATCATGCACTCTGCCACTGAGCACTGGGCACACCGAGTCTGATGTGATGGGCGGAGAGTCCTGCACTGAGCAATGTTTTTGGCTAAGGCACTGAATCTTCTTCTTAGATACTTCTTAGGGACCTTTTGACTCCTTCTTTGAACCCTATAATTCTAAGGTTGTAGTCCTGTACGCATTGACCTGGAAGTGAGTCCCATTCAACACTGTGGGACTTATTTCTGAGTAGACGTGCATAGGATCGTGTTCCAGATATACCGTGTCTTGCTATGTAGACTCATGGTGATGTTGTTATCTGGTGCAAATGGCAGTAACTCCCCTGTAAGCAAACATTAGATTGTCTCAATGCTGTGAATGTCCTTAAGCCATCCATACGAGATTATGTCATATCAATAAATTTACTCTGTGCATCTTTTCCCACCTTGAAACTGTTTTGTGCCTCTGTTGCTATGACTCACCAACCAGTTGAGCTACAGTTCCTGTGTTTCCTTTGATTTGCTTCCTGGGTTGAATTCAGTTTCGTTGCATGACTGAGAATGTTATTCAGTTACAGCAATCATTCCAACAGCAGTTTTCATTTGACAGTGTGCTTGATCATTTGTGTTTCGCCTGTCTTGAACAAACCTCTGAGTTAAGTCACCATGAATCCTCATTTGCACATGGGGAAGCAAGGCTAAGTAACTGTGATTTACTCAAGGCCATTGAAGAAATTTGGATTGGGTTCCTATATCCAGAGACGCATACTAAAGAACACAATGCAGATTTTTTTATTTGATTTTTATTTGCCCCTTCAACTCAACATCAGTTGCTTTTAACAGTTGTTGTTAATTTCACCAGTAATTCTATTGCTTTATTCATTTTGTAAACTGCTTGAAGGTTGCTGCAGTGCTTTTTATAATCAGGCAATATATACAGTAATCTGTATGAAATAAAATCGATAATAATATTTAACCAAAATCAAGTTCTGAGGCAAAATTGATAGAGCAAACCATCACTCAACCATCTGAAGGCAAAAAGAATTCTAGCAAGATTAAGAAAAAGGAAAACACTCAAACAATGAAGTTTTGTACATTTCTTGATTTCTTCCTCTCCTCTCCAGAAACCTGAATTTGAAATGAATTCTAATGGGTCTGCTCAGGCCAAATAACTTGGAATCCGGAGAAGAGCTAGAGAACAGAGAGATGTGTGTATTTTTGAGCAAAACACTGCAATGTTCTATAGAGCGTCACAGGTGAAAGATGGGGTTGCCTGGTTGTTGTTCCTTAGCACTGGTGAACATCTCTAGCGAAGGTTTTGCAATGAATGCGGGTGGCACTGTGATCTAAACCACTGAGCCTCTTGGGCTTGCCAATCAAAAGGTTGGCAGTTCGAATCCACACAACGGGGTGAGCTCCTGTTGCTCTGTCCCAGCTCCTGCCTACCTAGCAGTTCGAAAGCACACCAGTGCAAGTAGATAAATAGGTACCGCTGTGGTGGGAAGGTAAACGGCATTTCCGTGCGCTCTGGTTTCCTTCGCGGTGTTCTGTTGTGCCAGAAGCATGCTGGCCACATGACCCGGAAAGCTGTCTGTGGACAAGTGCCAGCTCCCTTGGCCTGAAAGCAAGATGAGTGCCGCAACCACATAGTCACCTTTGACTGGACTTAACCGTCCAGGGGAAGTCCTTTACCATTTTTTCCCTTGAGTGCACTGAAAATGTGAACATGGCATCTGTTCCTCTTATGTTAGAAATAAATGCACCTGCATTTTCTGCTCCCTTGTTGCAGGGAGATATAGGAGCACAGGAAGCTGTCTTGCACTGAGTGAGACTATTGGTCCATCTACCCCAGTATTATCTACACTGACTGGCATGAGCTTTCAAGGATTTCAGCCCAGGATCTATCCCAGCCTTATCTAGAGATGCTGGGATTGATCCTGGGACCTTCTGCATGCAAAGCAAATGCTCCAGCACTGAGCTATGGCTCTTCTCCAATGCTTTGGAAGGTCTTGCCGATCAGAAGGTCGGCGGTTTGAATCCCTGCGACGGGGTGAGCTCCCGTTGCTCGGTCCCTGCTCCTGCCAACCTAGCAGTTCGAAAGCACATCAAAGTGCAAGTAGATAAATAGGCACTGCTCCGGCGGGAAGGTAAACGGCGTTTCCGTGCACTGCTCTGGTTAACCAGAAGCGGCTTAGTCATGCTGGCCACATCACCCAGAAGCTGTACACCGGCTCCCTTGGCCAATAAAGCGAGATGAGCGCCGCAACCCCAGAGTCAGCCACGACTGGACCTAATGGTCAGGGGTCCCTTTACCTTTACGACCAGAGATACCTGCTGAAATTCCCTCTTTACAATTATTAGAGGTGCAGAGGTCCAGTCCTCACTTACATCTGGCCATTGCAGATCGTCTTTGAATTTATTTTAAAATTTATTGTTAAAAAAACCTCAAGTCACTTTAAATAGTAACATTTCGATACTGATATATTTTCTGCTGCTGTTGCTGCTAATCTTAGTAATTTGACTTAGTTTGTGAAAGGTTCATTAACTAAATGTAGATATTTTTGTGTGTGGTCATTTATGAGAGGAAAGCTTTTCATACATTATAATATTGCAATGTCTGTTAGCATGCTAATACCTGAAAACTGCTATATTGTGTGTGCAGTAAATTTAGGATTGTTTCTGGTGTAAGCATATATTTATGATTTGTTTAATGTTCTTGTGAGCTGCTTTAACTATGATTTGGGAAAATAATGTATTTGTTTTCTCTGGCTTATAGAAACAACAAATGCAATACCTGAGTTACTACTGCAGTCTTTATCTTTTTTTAATTTTGGGATTTTTCAATATTTTGGTATGTTGGCCCTTTATATACTGTACATAGCTACATGTGTGCCTGAAGTCCAACAGTAAGAGCACAATTCAGTAAAAGGCAGTTTTGAGTATTTCTCATTAAAAGCAATGGAGTGGGACTCACGAGTCAACCTGAATTTGTTGGACTTATTTATTTGGAAATTGCCCCTCAGGGGCAGCATTGTGGCTTAGTGGTTAGACCACACACTTTTTTGTAAAAGCTCCCAGGTTTGATCCCATGTGTCTCTGGGGAAGGCCAGGAGAGCCTGAAATCTTGGAAATCCACTGGCTGACAATATTGACAGTACTGAGGACCAATGGTTTGACTTGGTACAAGGCAGCTTATTATGTTCCTATAAATATGTTTTCTTGCACATGGCCTGCTGAAATGAAACGAAGGAATGACATATGTACAAGGCTGCAACAGTGCCCATGTTCAAGTCACCATTCATTATAACTGGGGTTGTTCAGGAGAACAGCAGATTGTGAACAGTCACAGCAGACGGTGTCCTTTAAGAATAACTTTAAAGTTTCACATGTAAATGTTAAGCTTCCCGCTTAATCTTCATTTTAACATTATTGATACTGCTGAATGCCAGTTGTCGAGTAGCAGAGATGCTCATGAAGTCCTTCTGAGCCAGGCATGGATATGAACTTAGAGGGTTTATAAAAGCCAGGCCTAGAGGAGAAGCAAGTTTCTCAAAGGCCCCTCCAAATTCTCTGTCTCAGAGGAAAATCTAAGCTGGAGAAGAATTCATGGCTTCTCCCTGCCTGCCCTTCTCTCTCTCTCTCTCTCTCTCTCTCTCTCTCTCTCTCTCTCTCTCTCTCTCTTTCTATGCGTCTGTGTGTTTGTAGTGGAACATCAGTGCAAATTTCATCAAGACTTACAGCGGGTGATAGAGTTAATTACCAGTATTTGGCTTTTTAATTTAAATTAATTTAATTATTTTATTACTATCATATCTTCCGGATGCTGAAGCTTTTAAATTGTCTTCTGGCTACTAGCTGAGTTAGATGTATCTTAGTCCAGTCTAGCAAAATGGTTGTATGAGCATATTTGTCCATCAAGGCTGTCTTCACTATGACACATTACATATTACATTACAATGAACTTAAGAAAATCCCTGCTTCATCTAGTTCACCAACCAGATGCTTATGAGAAATCCACAAGCAGGGCTTTAAGGCGATAAGGTTCCAGACAGCCTGTTTGTTGGCAGGAAGCATTTAGAGAGGGCCCTGGGAAGCTTTCAAGCAGGTCTGAAGGTCCTCACCCCTGTGTTTCATGGCCAGCATCTGAGACACAGAGGCATGCTGCCTCTCAGCAGTAGATGACGCACTGCATGCAGCAATCTGTCTTGAAGAAAAGGCACTCTGAGCATGCTTAGAGGCTCTCAGTTACCCCAAGTTCCCACCCAGTCCTTTAGTCCTTGGATATGCAGTGCACTTGCATGTGATAATGGGATGATGATGATGAGTCCACCATGCATAGGAAACCTCAGATTAAGAAGACCATCCCTGGCCTTTGATACTGCCTATCAGTCAGAGTACAGATTAGGTATGGTGAATTTTATGTTGTGTGAATATGGCATTCCTTAATAACTTAGGGCATGAGTGGGGAGCCTTTTTCAGCTCAAGGACCCCTTCCTTGGACCGTTTGCTGGCAGTGAGTGTGTCTAAAGGCAAAGGTGGGTGGAAGAACAAAGGTAAATTTTGCGTTTGCACAATTGGATGAATTCTACACACAAATGTCTCTATCCTCCATCCAAGCATGCAAAAAATATGAGACTTCACAGACACATTCCAGTCAAGTAAAAAACAACAACACTCCAGGTGGGTGCAAATCAGGGTTAATGGAAGGCGTGGCCTGGAGAGAAAGTTTATGGACTTCCATGCTGAGTTCTACAATGGTGACGCTGAAACTAAGGTGGAGCAAGAATGTGGCAGCTAGACTGGTGACTGGGAGCGGCTGCCAAGACCACATAACACTGGTCTTGAAAGACCTACACTGGCTCCCAGTACGTTTCTGAGCACAATTCAAAGTGTTGGTGCTGACCTTGAAAGCCCTAAAGTGCTTCTGTCCAGTGTACCTGAAGGAGTGTCTCCACCCCCATCGTTTTGCCCGGATACTGAGGTCCAGCTCTGAGGGCCTTCTGGCGGTTCCCTCGCTGCAAGAAGCAAAGCTACAGGGAACCAGACAGAGGGCCTTCTCGGAAGTGGCACCCACCCGGTGGAACGCCCTCCCACCAGATGTCAAAGAGAAAAACAACTACCAGACTTTTAGAAGACATCTGAAGGCAGCCCTGTTTAGGGAAGATTTTAATGTTTGATGGACTATTGTATTTTAATATTTTCTTGGAAGCCGCCCAGAGTGGCTGGCGAAACCCAGCCAGATGGGTGGGGTTTAAATAATAAATTACTATTTTTCCAAGCAGGGCCAACCCTGGGACAGGTGTGCAGGTAGTAGACTACCTGACAGAAGACAGAAGTTGATGGGACAGTGCCTCATTTCTGCTTAGAGGGTGTAGCAGAGGGTGACCCTCTTGGTTGTTCCCCTGCCCTCGGGGGTGGCAGCCCGGAAGAGGGCATTCTCTGTGCCAGCTCCTAAGCTGTGGAACTCCGACCCCACAGAGGTGTGTCTGTCACCTTCATTATACAACTTATGGAGAATGCTGAAGACACCCTTGCTTCTGACACTTGAGGTGTATAGTTTTAGGACCCACCTTATTTTTAGGATTGCAAGTTGTTTGAAACTGTGTTTAATACTGCTGTAACCTGGGTGGCGCTGTGGGTTAAACCACAGAGCCTAGGACTTGCCGATCAGAAGGTCGGCGGTTTGAATCCCCGCGACGGGGTGAGCTCCCGTTGCTCGGTCCCTGCTCCTGCCAACCTAGCAGTTTGAAAGCACATCAAAGTGCATGTAGATAAATAGGTACCGCTCCGGCGGGAAGGTAAACAGTGTACTGCTCTGGTTCACCAGAAGCGGCTTAGTCATGTTGGCCACATGACCCAGAAGCTGTACGCTGGCTCCCTCGGCCAGTAAAGCGAGATGAGCGCTGCAACCCCAGCGTCGGTCACGACTGGACCTAATGGTCAGGGGTCCCTTTACCTTTACCTTAACCCGCCCAGGGACCTTGGGGTAAAGTAGGGTAATCATCAACAACAACAACAATGGAACAGCAGCATGGCTATCCTATCCCCCAAAACATCAAGGTAGTTTCCCTCATTCCCTCCTGTATTAGGGTCACAGGAAATACTGCATTATTGCCCCTTTGCAAAAAATCTTGCACTGGCTGCAATGAGCTTGTGCGATCCACTTTCAGCCTGTGGTGGGTTACTCTCCACCCCCCAACCTGAAGACTGAAAGATATTTATTTTTATTATTGTTTTGGTAAGCCTGCCTCCTCTTTCCCCTATGAAATATATCCAAAGTGATGATGATGATGATGATGATGATGATGATAATAATAATAATAATAATAATAATAATAATAATAATAATAATAATAATAATAATTTATTATTTATACCCCGCCCATCTGGCTGAGATTCCCCAGCCACTCTGGGCGATGGAGAAATGCCATGAGAACGGCTCATTCCTGACCACGATAAATCAAAGGCAGTATTTTTTTTAATCCACTTTCTGCACATTGCCAAGAGAGCCGTACCACATAATAAAGAGGGTGCACGTGGCTGTGCGATGATGGATGGATGCCTGCGAGCATTTCATCAGCCTAAACTAACAATGAAAGGCCACCAGCGGCCTACAGATTACTTTGGGCTCCCTAAATATTATTCCAAATCATCACTTTGCTGTTGACTAAAAGCATACAGCAGCACCGCAGAGATAGAGTCTCTTGATTACGATGGGGCTGAGAAAACTCCCTTTAAAATGATGTCAAACCCCCAGGGATATATAAATCTTTATGTCTAGAATGTTTGTGTGCTTATATATTTATAGCCAGACCAGGTTCATGCCATCAGTGAAATATGCCATTTTAAAGCGGGTTGTTGATGTTGTGCTTTTGCATCTCTGTATAAATAGAACTGGCAAGGCTATGCTGCATTCAAGGAACAAAACCAGCTAGCTGGGGTTCTTCGTTATTAGACTATGGCTGATTCCTCCATTAGTTTTACCACCTTTTCTCCATCTGCCACTTATCAGACAGCTTGTTGTCTGAGCAAATATTGTAATTTTATGTATTTAATATATTAGTCTCATTTCATGCTTGACAGTCGCTACTATAGCTGTGTTTCTGATGTCACTGAAGTTGCCCTCCTATGCCACTATAAGGGAACAAAGTAATTTTATAGTTGGAATCTCCATTTAATTAGCAGCTTTTTTGAGGAGCTGATGCCACAGCCCTATTTACGCTGTGTTGGCAAACAGCAGAAATGAATAATCCTTAGCCCCAAATGATGTATCCGTTATTGGGTTGTGTCGTTTTCTTTTTTTTTAATGATATTTATTGGGGGAAAAAATTAAGTTACAAAAGAAAAACAAAGTAGAAAAAGAAAAAAACAAGCCACTTTCAACCATACATATACAAATTCAAAATAAGAGGGGGGAAAAAACAAAAATACACCACAAACATTTAAAAACATTTAAAAACAAATCCTTTATTCTCAACTCCTCAACTATCATTACCCTCTTTCCTTGACCTCCTCCTCCTCCCCTTCCTTGTATCCTGGTTGTTAATTGTCACAGCAAATCCTTTCCATATTTCATAATATTCTGTCGTTACTTTACCTTAAACTATTTTAATCTTATCTGACTATAAAAAACCTTGAAGCTTAAAACTTAAATCTTATTTTTACCAACTTCTCATAACCATAATATTCTTGCATAATTCTTTAAACATTTTTACTAAAGCCAAGTAATTTCATTCCAACATTTTTCTAACATTCATCAATTTTGTAAAACAGTCCTGATTGTGAAAAAAGGAAATAAAAACAAATCCAATCTTCATCCAGCGTCCCTTCCTCCTGGTCCCGGGTTTTGTCAGTCCTCATTATCCCATCAATCTGGCGCATTAACCTGGTATCCTAATATCCAAGGCCCTTAAGTCTCTTCCATGTCCTTTCCACAGCTCTTCTTCATATTTGTAACTGTATTTTCCCTTGTCTCCTGCTCGTGCCTTCACCCCGCTGTCCTGCAGAAGCTAGCAAGGCTGTTCCCAAGCCAGAACAGTGAAACGGAGGGCTCCGTCTCGCTGTTCTAGCTTGGGGATGGCTGCGCGCAAACCTCTGCAGGGCAGCAGGGCACTGCGCTCCAAAGGCTTCAGGGATCTTTGAGGCTGGCGGTGGGGGAAAGCAGCACTTCCCCCCACCGCCAGCCCCACAAGCTCTGGTGAATGTACCTTGAACACACCTTGTTTTAGAGGGGGAGAACAAGAATTCCCCCCCCCGTTCTCCCCCTCCTATGGTCCGGTGCGTCCAATGGTCCGGTGCGTCCAATGGAGCAAAAAATACGGTATCTCCTTTTATCTCTCCTGAATTTCCCACTATTAAGCTTAACTGGATGACCCTTAAGCTCTAGGATAATGAGAGAGGGATGAAAGCTCCCTCTCCACTTCTCCACACCATGGATGAAGCAAAGGACAAGAGGATGCTTTCCTCATGTCATGCACAGAAGTGGGTCAGGCATTCAGCCGAATCTCACTTCAACCTGGGAGAATTTGTATGAGCTGCTTAGCCAAGACTCATTTTCTTAGCTCTGTGTGGTTTGGTTTATAAGGGCAGGGGTAGCCACTGTGGTTCCTACCAGATGTTATGGGCTACAACCCCCATCATCACAGCTGGCTGGGGCTGATGGGAACTGGGGTATGGGATGGGGGAGAAATTTGGTTTGCCTCCATCACTTGCGCTTCCTGAAACAATGCACAGCTAGCCTTCCAAATCCACACTTCTCTGAATTTTGCAATGCAGTTCTCCAGGCTGCCCCCAACCCCTGTGCATAGAAATGCATTTATTAGAGGGAAAGTAAATTAGAAATGCACATTTTGTGGGAATAAAATGCATGATAAAATGCTTGCAGAAATGTTTGCGTGAGAATAAATGCACACTAAAATGGCAAATTTCCGTGAGGATTTTCAAAGTAATGCAGAAATGTGGCAGACTGACCTTAAGACTTATGAAACTGAGAGAAACCAAAATAGACAGATTTGCCCATTCCTAATTAGAGACTGCCATAATTGGAGGGAGCCATTATGGCTGCCCCTGGTTGAGATTGATGGTGCATCATACTGAAGCTCATTTAGCCACCAGTGAACCTCTAGCTTAATCATTGCAACGCACATTGCTTGCATGAACCAGTAGTTCAGTTCAGTTTCAAGACAGTGGCAGTTATTTCTAGTCAAAATAAAAAATATTCCTTCCAGTAGCACCTTAAAGACCAACTAAGTTAGTTCTTGGTATGAGCTTTCGTGTGCATGCACACTTCTTCAAGCATGGTATCTGAAGAAGTGTGCATGCACACGAAAGCTCATACCAAGAACTAACTTAGTTGGTATTTAAGGTGCTACTGGAAGGAATATTTTTTATTTTGACTATGGCAGACCAACACGGCTACCTATCTGTAACTGGAGTTATTTCTAGGTAAGTAGTATTGGTTTACCCCCTAAAAAAATAATCTGATCCAGGTTTATAAAATTATTTATTTGTTTCATTTGTTTATAATGCAACATTGGGGAAAGTTCAGTGAAAGAGTGCCCCCCCTCTAGTAGCACTAGAAATTTGATTCATCCAATGAATTTGAATGGAAGTGAATTTAGGACTGAGGAAATAAAATCTGTCCCCCCCCCCAGCAAAATTTGTGGAATTTGTTGTCACCGTATGGGCTCTAAAGAGGGGTTGTGTACAGTCATGGTGGGTAAATCCAAGGTCCAAGACATTTCTGGCATATTCAGAGGGCCTTGAATGAGTTGGGAACACGCAGCCATGGATCACTGCGAGTTGGGTTGGGTTGGCCCAGAGTGGTCATTAGCTGTCAGGAGGCAGGACATCATGTTGGAAGGAGAGGCAGGCAGGATGCAAAGAAGGCCAAAATCTACCTGACTGGTGACTTCGTCTACCTGGAACCAGGTAGGCCCAGTGTCTTCTTCCTGCCTGATGTCTATAGGACCAACAACTGTTGAGTGGAAGCATCAGTCCTGTGGGTTGCAGGTGCTACTTCTCAAGCAGCTTTCCTGCTTCTGAAGCAACAATACACAGGATTGAATCCTCCTACTAAAACAGCTGTCCGATCCTGCATGGGGATGGCCACTACTTATCTTACCCTGCACGGTGCTTGAGGCTAATCGCTGCATACAAAGTAAGTTGCTAGGAAGGACTAGCAGTGGCACTGCAAAGCAGGAGAATACTGTGAGGTGTCATTTACCTCCTGATCTTCTCAACAGGTTTTTAAATGGTTTTGTTGTTGTTTAGTCATTTAGTCATGACGCGGGTGGCGCTATGGGTTAAAGCCTCAGCACCTAGGACTTGCCGATCGAAAGGTCGGCGGTTCGAATCCCCGCGGCGGGGTGCGCTCCCGTCGCTCGGTCCCAGCGCCTGCCAACCTAGCAGTTCGAAAGCACCCTCGGGTGCAAGTAGATAAATAGGGACCGCTTACTAGCGGGAAGGTAAACGGCGTTCCGTGTGCTGCGCTGGCTCGCCAGATGCAGCTTGTCACGCTGGCCACGTGACCTGGAAGTGTCTGCGGACAGCGCTGGCTCCCGGCTTCTAGAGTGAGATGAGCGCACAACCCTAGAGTCTGTCAAGACTGGCCCGTACGGGCAGGGGTACCTTTACCTTTACCTTTACCTTTACCTTTACACTCTTCGTGATCCCATGAACCAGAGCATGCCAGGCACTCCTGTCTTCCACTGCCTCCCGCAGTTTGGTCAAACTCATGCTGCTAGCTTCGGAAACACTATCCAAACATCTCGTCCTCTGTCGTCCCCTTCTCTTTGTGCCCTCCATCTTTCCCAACATCAGAGTCTTTTCCGGGGAGTCTTTCCTTCTCCTGAGGTGGCCAAAGTATTGGAGCCTCAGCTTCAGGATCTGTCCTTCTAGTGAGCACCCAGGGCTGATTTCTGTTAGAATGGATAGGTTTGATCTTCTTGCAGTCCATGGGACTCTCAACCCTTAATAATAATAAAAATTAGGCCCTCCCTCTGAATTGTTTCAGAGACACATCCAGAAAGAGGTGGTTGTGTTCCTCCCACCCAGGGTGGCATAGGGTAAATTGCCCCTCACAGCCCTAAAATAAGCTCCTTCCAGGATCAGAGGTACAATATCACATAGTATCATTATGTGGGTGGACCAGGAGGGACAAAGCTATTGCTTATGGGTTTCTGGGGAGGCATAAGTTTCTTCACTGCACTAGGCAAGCTGCCTGGCTGGGTGGGCTGTTTAGTTTGACTCAGCAGAGCTCCTCTTGCATTCTTATGAACCAATTACTACATGATTAGCCACTTGGTAGTTACTTTGCCCTGGGCGCCTATCCCATCTTATTTCATCCATGGCTGATCAAAAGGCGATGGCTTTTCTGATGGGCACAGGCCGTGCGTTGTTTATTTTTTTATTGCCGTCTGCAATGCTCAAGAGCAGACAATTGGCAATAAGTTACCAGGGAGGACCCATCTGAAACGCTGAGCTGTCTCCCGATCCAAGCAGCAGAAAAACAGGCAGAGCTTGAACAGTGTGTAGCATAACTATTAACCAGCAGTCATTCATTGGTATATAAATAAGGACCACCTGCAATTACATTAAAGGCCTGAATGGAAATGGTTGGGGTTTTTTAGGTGCAGATGATTACACACACAAACACACACACACACACACACACAGAGAGAGAGAGAGAGAGAGATGCCTTATATAAGTCAGACTGTTTGCCCATCCAGTTCAGTATTATTTGCACTCAAAGGGAGTCACTCTCCAGAATTTCAGGCTGGGGTCTCTTCCTGCTCTACCTAAGATGCTGGTGATTGAAGCTGGAACCTGGAACCTGAAGGAGTGTCTCCACCCCCATTGTTCAGCCCAGACACTGAGGTCCAGCTCCAAGGACCTTCTGGCGGTTCCCTCCCTGTGAGAAGTGAGGCTACAGAGAACCAGGCAGAGGGCCTTCTTGGTAGTGGCACCCGCCCTGTGGAACGCCCTCCCATCTGATGTTTTATCACTTTATTATTATTATTTCATTAATTCTGTTGGGAGCCACCCAGAGTGGCTGGGTATAAACAATAAATTATTATTATTATTCTGCATATGAAGCAAATGTTCTACCACTGAGCTATGACCCTTCCCAAGTGGGTTTTAGGCCATGGGTGGTGAGAAGAAATGTGTTTCTGTATCCATCTCATTTTGTGTTGTTTTCAAAGCATTGACTTGTTTAGAATTCGCATCCATTACATCCAGGTCTAATCCTTAGGGCTCTCTAGATGTTTGAATGTGTGTGTTTTTTTCTGTATAGTATATCCCAAACAGAGTAGATCAACTTAACCTGAAGTGGAGTGTAATTGTGTTACGAGATGTGTGAGTCTTGCAATGTGGTGGCAATTGTGGTGATAATTGCACTTTTAAAGAGTGTTACATTGGTGAGTTCTCTATTGATTTTTGACTTAGGGAGGGTTGGAATACTTTACTCTTCATAAAGCAGGGCAATACTGTGAGATTTAGGAAAGGGGGGGAGATCTGCTCCAAGGACTGTTTGTGTTTTTGTTTTCATGTGAAATGCAGACAAACTCGGGGGCCTTATTCCTCTGTTGATACAACTGATAAGTAAGAGGGCTCCGTTTTCTCTTAATGTCTTTATATCTCTATTACAATTCTCAGAACAAATCTAAAAATCATGGCGATAACATATTTATTATTTAACAACATGTATAAGCAGGTATAAAGTGGGTGGCGCTGTGGGTTAAACCACAGAGCCTAGGGCTTGCTGATCAGAAGGTCGGCAGTTCGAATCCCCAAGACAGGGTGAGCTCCCATTGCTCGGTCCCAGCTCCTGCCAACCTAGCAGTTCGAAAGCACATCAAAGTTCAAGTAGATAAATAGGTCTCTAGCAGCAAGGTAAACAGCATTTCCGTGCACTGCTCTGGTTCGCCAGAAGTGGCTTAGTCATGCTGGCCACATGACCAGAAGCTGTACGCCAGCTCCCTCGGCCAATAAAGCGAGATGAGCGCCGCAACCCCAGAGTCGGTCATGACTGGACCTAATGGTCAGGGGTCCCTTTACCTTTACCTATAAGCAGCTTAAATCAAATAGTATAAAATATTGAAATGCTGATAACATTAGCAAACTTCTTTTAAAATGGTCAGTTCAATAAAATGGTCAAAATATAGTAAAATCAACAATGCAAAAACAAATATGCATACGACAATTGCATGCCTGGGTTGGCTTACCTAAAACTAAAATGTGTTTTTGCAGGGACAGTGCAGTGAAGGGGTCTGTCCAGTATTAATACCATGATGCTTCAGAGCGTGGGTTCTGCCATTTGCGCTTCATATGCAGTAGTGTAGCATGGAGGGGCAGAGGGGTGGTTGCCGTAAGTGCAAAATTATTAGGGGTGCAAAATTTCTGTTGCTGGACTCTGTTTAAAATGGCTTCTCCATGTGAACCAGGAAGCGACCTCTACTCAAAATAGAACGTATCTTCTTTTCTTATCTCTGTGGCTGCAATCTTCTGGGTGACGTGGATGCCATTAGACAGTTGAATGTGCATGCGTGCTCCATTCGTTTCCCTCGCCATGGCTCCAGGCACTGGTAACCCCTGCTACACTACTGCTCATATGTAATATATTCAGTAGTAATGGCCACAATGTGTGAAGTAATATGCAGTTTCCCATAATGATGGGAATGTAAAAGGCCTTGGGGCCCTTTCAGAAGTCTGGGCAGCTGGGGAGGCTGCAGAATGCTGGGGGAGATGGGGAGAGGTACAGATGCTATCCTGGGCTGCCTCATAACCAAAAGGTATTCTCAAATCCTTGAGACAGGCCGATGAATGGAAGCCTCTTTTATTTATTTATCATTTATCTTTCAACATTTACAATCTGCTCTTTCATAAAATATAACACATAGGCTTTCCACAAATAAAATGCAATAACATCAATCTATGAAAACCTAGAAAACTTAAGTAAAAACATCCTGGAGCCAGCTTTGCTTCTGGAAATTTAACAGCGTAGATTGAGAGAGAAGGAAAAGCAGGGCTTTTTTTGTAATATCAGCTTAAATAAATTTCAGTGTTCGATTTGGTAGCTATGTTATTAATGTGAGCAACCAACAGCACTCCATTTTCCCTTAAACTAGAAGCTGCATTATTTAGCACTTGCTACAACAAATAATGTGCAAGACAGGAAGGGGTTGGCATTTATAGCAATGGGTATACAAGTGGGATGTCTTGTAGGTTATGTAGCACAATTTAGTCAAATAAGCTAAACAATTTAAGGTGTGAGTCATGACCTTTAAAGCCATTAAAGGCTTGGAAATAGGTTTCGTGAAGCACGGAATACATCTGCGCCCATGCAAACCTGCCACAGATTTAAAATCAGCGACAGAGGCTGCACTCCAGGGAGAGCCAGCATGGCTGTTTCCAGGCATAGTTGAACACCAACTCCCATCAGCCCGAAGGAGCATGGCCAATGGTTTGGGAATATGGGAATTGTAGTCTCAACAGTATCTGGACAGCTCCACACTAGCAACTCCTGCTGCCTTCGTACGCCCCCTAAGGAGAAAGGTTAGTCTGGTGGGTGTGAACAGGGTCTTTCTGGTAGAGGTCCCATGGTGTGGAGATATGATCAGCTTCCTCCGTGCTATCATTTAGGTGGGCTCCAAAATTGTTTCAGCAAAGTGCAGAGGTAGTGCATCTGTTTCACATGTGGATGTTTCCTGAACACCTAAGACCTTCTCACAACGGTGTTGCACCAGAGAGAAAGAGCCACTTTTCCAAGGTAAGAACAGGTGCCTGACTTTGGCAGGCTGCTAGAAGTGAATTCATGGGCCAAATCAAGTGGCTTCATGGGCCATGGGCTCACCACCTTTCGTCTAACTCTTCCACCAGCTTCTGCCTCTATGTGAGACTGTATGCAATTGCAATCTGTTTGTGGAGTGGTGGGATCCAGATTTCATGGGTGAACTTGTTGGCGCCAACCAAGTCTATGAGGGCATGGTTTTCAAAACCCGGTAACCACTAGAGAGAATTTAGAAAGAAATTGGTTAAATGAGCCTGCTAGCTTCCTTTTGAAGTGATTAAAGACTGGCTGCTGCATATGTAAACCATTTGGAGATACGGAGGGAGAGATTTTTCATAAATACAACATTGCCATTTAATAATTAATTATTAGCTTTGTAAGCTTTACAGAAAATCTAGAGGAACCATCTTCTTCAATTTTCCAAGTGGTATTTCCAAGGGAGTAATTAAATGTTGCATTCATTTATGTAGCTGTTGAGAAAGAACAATGTTTGCTCAAGGAACAGCTATGCCAAATGCAGAATATTTGTGATGGCCTGAGACTCGGGCTCCGACACGGAACCAGAGGACTCTCAATCTGCACTGGATCCTTTGCCTCAGGCATCATCTGAACCAAGTCTGGGGCCTGATCCTAAAGAGTCCCAGTCTGCACAGGTTCCCCTGCAACAAGCACCAGCTGAGCCGAGTCAGGGGCCTGAGCCTGCCCTGGCTCCAGATACGGGGATTACCTTGTTGCCTTTAGCTGGGCCATCACTTACAGATGCTCCACTACCAGTTTGGTCAGGGGAGGCGGAGGCAGCCCCTGGGTCTAGTAACCCACCAACGTCTCCTGAGCTGCAGAGACTAAGGTCTGAGAGAAGGAGAGACCTGAGTACTCGCAGGAGGAGTGCTTGCCTTCAGGCGAAACAGGGAGGTGAGTCGCTGGGGGATCAGGACTGGCTACTACCCCGACAAAGATAAAAGGTTGCGGGAGCAACATTGTGTATGCTAGATCCTGCCTGAGATCCTGTACCTGTCCTTGCCTGGTATCCTGCCTTGGCCCTGTTGGACTGACTCCTAGCAGAACCTTCAGATTCTGAACCGGTCCTGGACCACGTTTCACGGGTTACCCCCAGGCCCTGCACAATATTTCAGGGTCATTTCTTCCTATGTAATACGGCATTAGAGATGAACGAAATTAAGTTCATGAGACATGATGAACTAAGTCAGGTGTCAGGGACTGTCAGGGTCTGAAAGGTCACTGATGAGTGAGTGTGCACCTAGGGAAGGGGGTCTGGGGTCTGGCTCAGGACTGGGGGGCAGTGATTTGTGGGGACTGGCATCAGTCAGGAGGCAAGAGTCACAGGCAGGAGAAGCTTCAGAGCTGGAGGGTGGAGCACAGGAAAAATAGGGGGGGGAGGTAGGTCAGGCAACTGAATGGCCAAGTACTTCCCTGTTCTCTGCACCACTGCAGCACTGTCTCCCAGTACCAGGAGGGGACTGAAGAGGAATGAGCAGGGGAAGTTTCCATGCAGGTGTAGTCTCTGTCTGCATGCATGCAGCCCATCGGGGAAGGTACATAATATGGTGGAGGGGGAGTGGCCCCCATTTGCAGCAACTGCTGCATAGAGCCCAGTTCCTGGGAACAGCTTCCTAGATGCTAGACTGGTGTGTGTGGTTATTTGGAGCTGTAGAATAACTGTGTTAGCTTTGCCAATAAAGAGTTAACTATCTCCTGTGCGCATTCCTTGGCTGGAGACTGCCCTTGACAACAAGGGTGGAGGACCTCAGGGCCAAGGACCTCTCTGTCTCAGAAGTCTCCTCAGGGCGTTTCTCCTCCCTAGACATACCATTTCTCCCCAGGTCACACACCCCATTGGGCTTGTTTTGCATCTTCCTTGAGGGTTCTTTCATGGCTGGAATGTGTCTTTCAACTCTGATACAGTGGTACCTCAGGTTAAGAACTTAATTCGTTCTGGAGGTCCGTTCTTAACCTGAAACTGTTCTTAACATGAGGTACTACTTTAGCTAATGGGGCCTCCCGCTGCCACCACGCCACTGCCGCGCGGTTTCTGTTCTCATCCTGAGGTAAAGTTCTTAACCCAAGGTACTATTTCTGGGTTAGAGGCGTCTGTAACCTGAAGCGTCTGTAACCCGAGGTACCACGGTAATGACTTTTGCTTCCCTGGATGCAGGACACAGTGCTGTGTGTCTGCGTATGTAAACCGGTTTATTGGACAAAGGTAAATTTCACATTCCTTGTCCTGCCCATTTTCATCTTGGACTCGGCCCACCATTGCCATGTGGCCTACAGAAGTTTGCAAAGAAAGTAATGTGTTGTTCGAGCTTGGGGGGGGGGGGGAGTTTCTCACTGTCTGAACCAGAGAATTAGAAAGCTTCTTCAAAGGAAATTGGAGGTGATCATTTGCAGCACCATGGACCTCAACCAATGCACCAACCATTTCTGACTGAGGCTGTAGCAGTGGAAGAATGTTTCCAGAATTAAAATCTTTCACCCCAGCAGCTATTTGCACTGTATGTAGTTGGGGGTCTTTTTGTGCTGGCTGGTGGTGGTATATAAATTAAGTTTAATCTGGAGAAAGTGGTACACGGGAAAAGGGTAAAAACCTCCTCCTTTGGTGGCACAAAGCCTCAATCCCAACTGGGCCTTCCCTGTGACTGCAGGTAGCTTCTAAAAATCTCAGCATTCCTGTGTTGAGTCTGATTTGGCCCCACAAGTCTCTTTAAGTGAGGGGCAAGCTGTCTGAAAGCTCACTCCAAGTGCAGCTGTGAAAGTAAAAACTGTAGAACAGATTTCAAAGCACTTCTTTTAGGCATAATTTTCAGAATAATCACCAGTAGCGCTAGCAGGAACGATGTACGTCCCTTAAGAGGGAGAGATCTTCCGCTGATTAACTCCGGCCATTCCCAGCAGGTGTTCTCTGCATAGAAAGTAGCAGAGCTGAAAAGTACTTTGTTTTCTGAAATTTGCAAGCAGGGCTTTACAGCAGATGGACTGAAAAAGTCCCAGCCTACCGTCTGCCCCCTCCTTGTCCTTTTTATTGTTCAATTATGGTGAATTGTGTTCATGGTGCTATTGGGGCAGTTAGACACAACCCCACTTTTAATACTATTTGTGCTTGCATGAGTTTCAGGGCAGTCATACTACCTCGTTTCCGACCAGCACATGTCCCGTAACTTCCTGCTGAAATCCTGTAGCTCAGAGGTAGCCAACATGGTGCCCTCCATATTATGTTGGACTACACCTCCCATCATCCCTGAACATTGTCCTTGCTGGCTAGGACTGACAGAAGTTGTACAGTGGTACCTCGGGTTACATACGCTTCAGGTTACAGATGCTTCAGGTTACAGACTCCGCTAACCAAGAAATAGTACCTCGGGTACTATTTCAGGTTAATAATGGACCTCTGGAACAAAGTAAGTTCTTAACCTGAGGTACCACTGTAGTTCAACAATATCTGGAGGGTACCACATTGTCTGTCCTTGATGTAACTTTTTTGTACCACAAATGTTCCAGAGGTGTTGGTTTTTTTGTGCCACTTTTGTTGTGCTGTAGAGCAAGAGTGCTCTTCCATAATGGAGTAACACCGGGGATGCACCACAGAACAACTAAGAAAACTCTCTCCAGGCATTACACTTTGCGTTAAGTAGAGGGAGTGGGAGCATGCAAAGTTAGTACTCTCACTCTGCCATCAGCTGACACTGAAAAAATGACTGGAGGATGGCCTTCTCATGTAAGGATTTCCATGCAATCTGGAATCTAGGAAGTGTGATCTGGAACCTGGAAACTGTGGCTGTGAACCTAGTGTTGGATAAAAGCAGCAATGCAAAAGCCAGCTGCAGGTGGCTGGAAAGCAAAACAGGATGTTGATGTGTGGAACTGTACTGTTGGGAAAAAGGGGGAGTCCTTTCTCTGTTCTGAGCACCGGATGTTAGCTCAGAGTGTCATCTGACCTGTACTAGAAGTGCAGGGGTGGAGCTGTGACTCTTCTGCTGGAGTCTGAAGAATGCAGTCACGTTTCTATGTACTGCTGAATGACAGGAATAAAAGACATGTAAATAAGACTCCTGTCTGACTCTTTTCCCCTCCCTGGGGGGAATGCAGGGAGGGAGAAGCAGAGGGTGTGTTCTTCTCACGTCTGACGAGGAGAATCACCGATTTACGACCTTGCCTGCCGGGAGACGCAGATGGGAAGGTCAACAAGTATCTCACTCGGTTTGCCCGGGGGAGGCCAGTTACCTCTGACTGCGAGCTGAGATACTGACACCTAGAACATGTGCATGTGAAGACCCCCCTACTTCAGACATCTGTCGTGCACACGCAGAAGACAGGAGGAGAGGTTTCTTGCTGCAGCCCCACTCACACGCTCTCCTTTAAGTATGATGCCTGAGGAGGACTAGAATTAGATCAGAAGAATGAAAGAAGTAGCTTTCAGGCAACTGTAGGAGAGGCTGTGTAGGCAGCTGATGATGCTTGAGTATAATGCGTAAAGCCATTTGTAAGGCATGATCTATCCAAAGCGTTAAACCCTCTCTATTGATTTCAGTAGGAAAGCATTTAACATGTTCTGAAGTCATCCGTATAAAAAATACGGGACTTAAATGTGCTTCTTTGAATGGAAGCCATCAAGGGGAGGGGAGGACTGTAACTCAATGGTAACTTTGTATGAAGAAGGTTCCATGTTCAATCCTGACAGAAACTCGAGGCTGGGCTGAGACAGTACTGAGTATCACTGTAGACAGTACTGAGCTAGAAGAACCAGCGGTTTGACTCAGTAAAAAGCAGGTTCCTCCATTCCCATGAGAACGATGCTATGATAAGCTCCATACAATCGCCTAGCACACTGCAAGAATTATACAAATATCACTAGATTGGATGGTTTGAATTGGACAAATTCAGGGAGGTTTTTAGACATGACAGATAAATGGTGTCTCCATGCTCAGAGGTCATGTACAGTGGTACCTTGGGTTACAGATGCTTCAGGTTACAGATGCTTCAGGTTACAGACTCCGCTAACCCAGTAATAGTACCTCGGGTTAAGAACTTTGCTTCAGGATGAGAACAGAAATCATGCTCCGGCGGTGCAGCAGCAGGAGGCCCCATTAGCTAAAGTGGTATCTTAGGTTAAGAACAGCTTCAGGTTAAGAACGGACTTCCAGAACGAATTAAGTTCTTAACCCGAGGTACCACTGTATACTAATGGCTGCTGGAGAACAATACCAGGAAAGGGCTATTGTTTGCAAGCCCTGCTTGTGGGCTTCATGGAGGCATCTGATGGACGTCTGTGGAGTCTTCTGCTGCCTAACTTTCTTTGCAGGGTTGTTGTGGAGGGAGGGGAACCATGTATGCTGTCCTGAGTTTCCTGTAATATCAGTAAAATATCAGTAATGATGACTGATTTCTGGGAGAGTAGCAGCCACATAGGAATAACTTATTTGAGAATCTAGAGGATAGTTACAATCTGCTAGCCTTCCTTCCTTCCTTCCTTCCTTCCTTCCTTCCTTCCTTCCCCTTTGTCTGATATGAGGCATTCCCCTTAAAATATCCCTATCTCTTTTCCCCCATTGTTTATTCGCTTCAAAGGTTTAGGCATGTGCAGATAAAAGCAGCCAAAAGGATTTACCAGATTAATATTTCTAGATGACGCCATTGAGAGAGAGAGAGAACATCGGGGTGTTAAGAGCACAGGATGCACTTTAAGTGACTTTGAGCTACCTTTTGACCCCTCTCAGAGGCTCCAGATTAAGGATAATGCACTTACAACACTGTATGCTGGTTATTTGCTCCCCCTGCGCAGCTCATACAATGTGTGCATGCATTGCACTTTGTGCCTGGGAACATAAGTGGTGCAAGATCTGTAATAGGGTGAGCACTGCAACACTAGTACCAGAACACAGTTTCATGTCGCACTTCCTGCTCAAAAGAAGTCCCAGGCAGCTAATAATCGCAATAAGCTATTACAACCTGCAACACGGTATACATAAAATCACTGGGAAACATGGGATGCAGTTTACCCAAAGTTAAGCACCTTAAGAGTACAATCCTGTGGTTGGTTGGCATCCATCTATCTCGGGAGACAATGGAAGAGGGAAAGAACCTTCAGGGGGAAGTCAAACCACTGGTGAATTACAGCACCAACTGTGGCTGTAGAGAGACAAACCTATATGTGTTTTTGTAGAAGTAGGTCCCATTGGGCCTTACACTTAGGGAAGTGTGTATGATGGTGTTATGCACAACCCAAGAGATTTCGGAGGTGAGATATTTCAGGGGTGCCAGCAGATGCCTTGAATTTGTTTGCCTTGAGATGAAGGTTTCTGGAGTCTGTGATGTGTAGCTTCAGTCACACACTTTTAGCATAAGATGGAAGCATGAACATCCCAGGAAACCTTGTTCCCTGTTGGGTTTCTAGGCGGATTCCCAAAGTCATGGCCTTTGTTTCAGAACAGAGGAGGCTAGTTCTGGCCTATTGTTCTTAGTGGGGGCTGATCCCCACTGTGACTGGTAGGGTAGAAGACGGGGATCTCAAATAGTAGTCAATAATAGGCAGAGCCAAGTAATTCTAGTTTTGCCCCCATCATTTCCCCTCTTGAGTTCTACAAGGTGCAACACTGAGACTGAAGAGGAGGAGGAATCTTGCAAGTAGTTCTTGAGCCCTGGAGTGGTTGTGAGTGGGGATGGGAATTAATTTCTTCTAGTTTCTCATTTCCCCCACCTTTTACATTCAGTTCTCCACATGTCCACATCGGGTTGCATTTTTTTAAAGCGCTCATCAAAATTTGTCTGCCTTTTAGTGCAAATTTCTCCTGATATTCACATTATGATGCATACATGTATTATTGGCACATTATTGCAAATCAGTTTCACCTAATGTAATGTATTTTATATGCTATTTTCACTAATACACCCATCATTATGCAAACTTTAGTATTTGCATTTTTTGCCCTTTTCATGGCTGGAAAACTGCGGTGCAAAATTCAGAGCAATGTGAATTTTGCAGGATGGACGCATTTTGTTCTGGAATGTTTGACATAGGTAGATTTGCCTTTAAATGTCAGCTTAATCAGATTCCTTGCACATCCCTACCTGTTACTGAAGTCCATTAACTATAATCCAGAGAACAAGACTTTACCCTTTCAGGGAAGTTTTTAACGTGTGATTTTACTGTATTTTTGGTTTTATGGAAGCCGCCCAGAGTGGCTGGGGAGGCCCAGCCAGATGGGCGGGGTATAAATAATAAATTATTATTATTATTATTATTATTATTATTATTATTATTATTATTATTATTATTATTATTACCCTCTTGTATGAGACAACCCTTCTGGTATTATGTAACGGAAGGATAATGATAATGAATGCTTTGATGGGGGGGGGAGCCTATATGTGGAGAACGTTCTTTTATTAGACAGCCAGATACCTTGGTTTTTATCAAGAATGAAGAATGGACTCTGTGAATAATGTTCAGAAAGGCAATTCCTCCTTCCTGCTTTAATTACGAGGAAAAAATATTTAAATAAACAATGCAATACAGTGGTACCTCGGGTTACAGATGCTTCAGTTTACAGATGCTTCAGTTTACAGGCTCCGCTAGCCCAGAAATAGTACCTCAGGTTAAGAACTTTGCTTCAGGATGAGAACAGAAATTGCACGGCAGCAGCAGCGGGAGGCCCCATTAGCTAAAGTGGTACCTCAGGTTAAGAACAGTTTCAGGTTAAGAACGGACCTTCAGAACAAATTAAGTTCTTAACCCGAGGTACCACTGTATAATAATAGTTATTAAACAGTTATTAAAACAATGTAAACTAGGGAATGTTTTCTTCTATTAAGTCTATTTTCAAGATGGTAGGTGAAAAGCCACTTATAATCTTGCTGAGAAGTTTAGCAAAACCAGCAGACTGAATAGGGGTACAAGCCAACAACCCTGTGAGGTCGGCTCAGCTGAGATATAATGATTGGTTCATGTTCACTCTGTAAGCTTTATGTCTAAGGTAAGATTTGAACCCTCGCCTCCTTTGCCTAAAGGTCTGAACATGACACTGGCATTTATAACGCACCAAGGATGATACAATCATGAGACAATTGCTGCTAACATGATGTTCCTGAAGAGGGGTGTGCATGCGTGCGCATGTCTGCGTTTTTGTCTATAGCACCAAACTGGATGGACCAGCTGTTCCTTTGCTAGGAAGCTTCACGACCATCACTATAGGGAATCCAATGTGGAACTGGAAATCGAGCCTACTTAGATTAATAAAGCTGTAACCAAAGTAATGCATGGGGGACATTAAAGCTTCTAACACATTCCCTATCAACAGAGTGATCATTTTGAGCTAAAATTAGACCCAAGATTGTGCACTTTGTATCTTAATTAATACAAAGCCCTCTTTATCAATTAGCTCTGACAAGTATGTGCAGACGTCTGCTTGCCAACATAATCCCTTACTCCCGTTTTGATTAGTAAATGGAATTACATTAAAATTGATTCTTCTCCCGTGGTCCATTTGTACTCTCTGCCTCTCTTCAATTAGATTGCTGGCCCACAGCCATTCCCTGGCTCCCTGTTAGGATGGCAAAATCACTTCTGCAATGATGCTCTTTCTGTGACTTACGACATATCAGTGATTTATCACAGTGGCTCAACACAGAGATGAAATGTTATCTTAAGACGCACAGCCTTCACCCACCATCCCTCATGGATTCTTTGCTTTACCTTGACACCCAAAGTCAAATGAGGAAATAACCTTTCCTTGTGTGGAGCTAAAGATGTTTTCTTTGGTTCAAAGATGGGTGATTGGACTGCGTTCTCCAGGTCATGGTCTATGAGGCCACTTGGTGGAGATGGTGTTCTGCTGATTGAGGTAATTGTGTTTGACTGTACAATGACCTCAACTCATAAGAACCCAAGAAAATTTTTGCAGGATCAGGCCAAAGGCCCAGTCCAGCAGCCAGACTTCACAGTGACCAAGCAGATATGCATGGGAACCCATCAACCATCTGAACGCAGCAACACTCTCCCAACTTGTGATTCTCAGCAACTCATATTCAAGGAAATACTGTATCTGACAATGGCTCAAATTGCTGTAAGAATGAAACTCATGAATGAACACATATGAATACAGGGGGAATGGATTCCAGCTATTTCCATTCCACATCAGTTTCACACATGTTCATCCATAAGTTTAATTCTGCATCAATCTGCAGACTTCTCTTAAGAAAGAAAAATGCATTGAAATTTGCTTTATTTTTTGAATGTGCCCCCAAACACACAAAATGCAGGGGGTTTTGCATGAATTTTATCACAAAGCACATTTTGGTACATATTTTTTGATCCACTATGTTGTCTACCTTTGGGGTTAGGCTGAGAGGGAAGGGTCCAAGTTCACTCTGTAAGTTATATAGCTTTGAACCTAGGTCTGCCCAAGTCTATTATGACATTCCCACTACACTTTGTTGATGTTCACAGTTTTAGCTGAACATGTAGTTGAGGGTGGGTTCCAACGATTGCAGAGTGGCAGGTGAAGATGATGGACTTTGCAGAATTGGCCAGACTGACCACTGCAGGATTCCAGACCAGAGCGATCAAAAAATTCAAGGGGACTGCGAGTAAATTTATTGTATATTTGAATAACAATTGCAAAAACTTGAAGGCACTAGCAGGACTGAAATAAATCCTACAATGTGGACAATAGAAGTTAAAGAGCTAAATTGCAAGACAGGACTTGAAAGCTGAAAACCTGCTGAAGGGAAGGAGGGAAGTCATATGCTCGGCAGAGCCGAAAGCTTTTGTGTTTGTTATAGTATTGTTGAAAATATTGTTTAAGGAGGGAAATTATATATCTATATATATTAAAGAACATGTAGTTGAGGGTGCCAGGGTCAACACATTCCAACCTGCTCTCCTTATCCACATGTCTGAATGGGTCTATAATGAAAGGTTAATAAGCCTGTTCTAATTTCTATTCTTCGTTGTTGTTTTTAAAAGCACATTATTTTTTGTTTGCCTTCATTTCAATTGGCTTCATTTTCTCTCCACTCCCTCACTGATTTCAGCTGAGATTCACACTCTCCTCTGTTACTAGCTTCTTCTAAAGCCAGTGTCATCATGAAAATATCATTTTGAGCTGGAAAATCTCATTTTTAAAATGACGCCCATCCACATTTGTGTATTAGCTGTCCCAAAGAGCAGACTAATTGAGAATTAACAACCAGATGTGGTGTTATGTCTTTAGTGGGAAATGGCACTTGCCCCATTTAATAATGCAACCAATTATCTGGGGCAGCAGGCTGTGTCTGTGTGTGTGTGTGTGTGTGTGTGTGTGTGTTGAAGAAGAATTACCTCAAGACCCTCTGATGGGCACCACATTGTCCTATTCCGACTAGAAGCAGATATCTTGGGTTTCAAGCAAAAGGCGCTCTGGGCTCTACCTGGAGATACCAGGGATTGAATCCAGGAGTTTCTTGTTACAAGGCACGAAGGCTCTAGGTAAAGGTAAAGGGACCTCTGACCATTATGTCCAGTCGTGACCAACTCTGGGGTTGCAGCGCTCATCATGCTTTATTGGCCGAGGGAGCCATGTGTACCGGGTCATGTGGCCAGCATGACTAAGCCGCTTCTGGCGAACCAGAGCAGCACACAGAAACACCATTTACCTTCCCACTTTGACGTGCTTTCGAACTGCTAGGATGGCAGGAGCAGGGACCGAGGAACGGGAGCTCACCCCGTCACGGGGATTCGAACTGCCGACCTTCTGATCGGCAAGTCCTAGGCTCTGTGGTTTAACCCACAGTGCCACCTGCATCCCGCCATGAAGGCTCTACCACTGAGCTATTCTCCTTCCCTGAAGAAAAGGAGGACTAGGTGGAGGAAGAAAGCTATATTTATGCTCTAATGAGGCTTCCTCCCCCACTCCACATCCGCTGTTTTTGTGCCAGCCTAAAAGAGGGGGAGAAATGTCACTTTTCCTGTTTAAAGTCTGGCATTCAAAGTGTGAAATTTACATCTTCAAATAGAAAAATGTGTTAATTGCAATACTATATAGCTCAAGCTATGAATGCTGCTGCCATAAGACAACAGGGGCCAGCATCCACCATCAGTTTGATAAATCATTTATTTTTATTTTTTTCCTGCGGGCATCTGCAATGTGGAAGCCATATTTTGACTGAAATTTGTTGCATTGCTGAAATAGGTGTCTGCTGCAGGCTGTGAAGGCAGCTCCAGGTTTGGCTGGAAACATTGGCAGCCATTGCACCCCATTGCCTATAAAGCATGAATAATTGTTTGGTGTCTTTGTTTTTGTTCAGAGGAGAAAGACAGAGAGACAAGCAAGGAAGACAAAGGAGAGTGTTCACAATGTGGTTTTATAAGTACTGTGTGGCATTGTTCTTTATTTCTCATTATCTCTCTCTCTCTCTCTCTCTCTCTCTCTCTCTCACACACACACACACACACACCCCAACACCAACTTAGGGCATTTAGTTTACCGTTCTTGTGGGAATGTTCAGAGTGGCAGGAGAGGATATATTGTTTATTAATATCCTTCCTAACATGCGTCAGCAAGTTCCTTTACTTAGCAGAGTTTACATTCCCTCCTTTTCACATGCACAGCAGATAGCTGGTTGCAGGCTTGTGTAAGCCTCTCACTATTATACAATTCAGTCTGTCTCAGATTGAATTGTATAGTTCCTGGTAAGTTCCCTTTAATCCCTCTTAAAAGAATGAAGACACAACAATCTTATTTAAAGTCAATAAAAGAAGTTTACTCACATCAATTCACAGTTGGATCCCTGAAGGTAGACTTAGTTACAAATATGTACATGTGGATCTACCCCATATGGGGGAATAATCCGGTGCTTATGATAGCTGGCAGCTAGCATAGCAGTCCCTAGCAAAAAAGAAAGAAAGAAAGAAAAAAGCTGGTCCAACGAAGAAGGAAGTCAAAAAGAGAGAGCTGTGTGACTTGTCCTTTTTGTTACCTGGACAGGTAAGGTCACGTCCACCTCTAGTCCCATGCAAGGAAGGATGCTCCAGCCCAGGAGGAAACAGGAAGTTTCGACTGGCTGGACAAACATCCCCTTGCATGTCCACTCTAGGAAAACAAGGAATGTTGTATTTGACTGCTCCCTGTGAATTATACCCCACAGTTCTAACCTTGGGCCCCTTAAAATATCACTACAGCAATATAGCTCTCAGTGCCGTAAGCACATGAGAGCATAAGAAGAGCGCCAATGGCCCTCTTAGTCCAGCATTTTGTTTTTATGGTGGTCAACTAGATGTCTATGGGAACCCTGCATGCAAGACATAAGAGTAACACTTGCCCACTTGCTCCCTTGCCCACTTGGGATTTTCAGCAACTGGTATTCAGAGGCATATTCCTTATGATAGTGGAGGGAGAATCACAGCCATTTTTGCTAGTAGCAATAGATTCTTCTTCTTCTTCTTCTTCTTCTTCTTCTTCTTCTTCTTCTTCTTCTCAATATTAATACTTTATTGAAAATGACACAGAGAAGAAAAAGGGGGGAGTGAGGGGAGGAAAGAACAAAGTGTGGGTGGGGGGGAGAGGTAGCTAATGCCTCAGAAGACAGAATTCAAAGTGACCTTAGCAAATTGGAGAACTGGGTGCAAGCTAACAAAATGAATTTCAATAGGGACAGATGTAAGGTTCTGCACTTAGGTAGGAAGAACCAGATGCACAAATATAGGATGGGGACACCTGGCTTACTAACAACACATGTGAAAAGATCTTGGCATCTTGGCGGATAATAATAATAATAATAATAATAATAATAATAATTTATTTGTACCCCGCTCATCTGGCTGGGTTTCCCTAGCCACTCTGGGTGGCTCCTGACAAAGATTAAAAATACATTAAACTGTCACACATTAAAAACTTCCCTAAACAGGGCTGCCTTCAGAGGTCTTCTAAATCTCAGGTAGTTGTTCATCTCTTTGACGTCTGATGTGAGGACATTCCACAGGGCGGGCGCCACTACCGAGAAGGCCCTCTGTCTGGTTCCATGTAGCTTTGCTTCTCACAGTGAGGGAACAGCCAGAAGGCCCTCAGCACTGGACCTCAGTGTCTGGGCAGAAAGATGGAGGTGGAGACGCTCCTTCAGGTATACTGGGCTGAGGCCATTTAGGGCTTTAAAGGTCAACACCAACACTTTCAAATGTGCTCAGAAATGTATTGGGAGCCAATGTGGGTCTTTCAGGACCGGTGTTATATGGTCTTGGCGGCCACCCCCGGTCACCAGTCTAGCTGCTGCATTCTGGATTAGTTGTAGTTTCCGGGTCACCTTCAAAGGTAGTCCCACGTACAGTGCATTGCAGTAGTCCAAGAGGGAGATAACTAGACCATGCACCACTCTGGCGAGACAGTCCATGGGCAGGTAGGGTCTCAGCCTGTGTACCAGATGGAGCTGGTAGACAGCTGCCCTGGATACAGAATTGACCTGTGCCTCTATGGGCAGCTGTGAGTCCAAAATGATTCCCAAGCTGCATACCTGGTTCTCCAGGGGCACAGTTACCCCATTCAGGACCAGGGAGTCCCCCAAGAACAGTACAGTGTGATGCAGCTGCAAAACAAGCTAATAGTGTTCTAGGCTTCATCAACAGAAGTATAGTATCCAGATCAAGGGAAGTAATACCATCACTCTCTTCTGCCTGAGTCAGACCACACTTGGAATACTGTGCCCAAATCTGGGCACCACAATTTAAGAAGGGTATTGACAAGCTGGAACGTGTTCAGAGAAGGGCAACCAATATGATCAAGGGTCTCGAAACCAAGGAATGGTTGAGGGAGTTGGGTATGTTTAGCCTGGAAAAGAGGAGACTGAGAGGAGATATGATAACCATCTTCAAATATCTTAAGGGCTGCAACATGGAGGAGAGAGCATGCTTGCTTTCTCCTTCTCTGGAGGGTAGGACTCAGAAGGCTTCAAGTTGCAAGAAAGGAGATTTCGACTAAACATTCAGAATGTTCTGACAGTAAGAGCTGTTCAGCAGTGACTCCCTTGAGAGGTTGTGGATTCTCCTTTCTTGGAGGTTTTTAAACAGATTGTTAGAAATAAATCAGAGGTTGGATGGCCCTCTGTCATGGATGCTGTAGCTGAGATACCTGCATTGCAGGGGGTTGGACTAGATGACCCAAGGGGTCCCTTCCAACTCTAAGAGTCTATGATTCTATGAAATGTAACGTAATATACTGCCTTTCATTCTTATTTAAATTGATATAGTGTCGTTATCCTAATACATAAGTAAATATTAATATTCTACATTCTGTATAAACTCATTCCAAATGTTGTCATATTTATTCAAACAAAGTCTACGTCTCTAAGTAGTCCATTCCCAAGTTGCGAGTTTTGTCCTATGGATGGTCTTTATCCTCCCTGAATTGTCTAATCCACTTTTAAAGCCTTCCAAGTCGGCAGTCACTGGTACAGTGGTACCTCAGGTTACATACGCTTCAGGTTACAGACTCTGCTAACCCAGAAATAGTACCTCGGGTTAAGAACTTTGCTTCAGGATGAGAACAGAAATCGTGCTTCAGTGGCGCGGTGGCAGCAGGAGGCCCCATTAGCTAAAGTGGTGCTTCAGGTTAAGAACAAATTCATGTTAAGAACGGACCTCCAGAACGAATTAAGTTCTTAACCCGAATTACCACTGTACATCTTCTGGAAGCAAATTCCACAGTTCAACTGTGTGCTCCTTTAAGCAGTACTTTGTTTTGTCTGTCTTGATATTCCCATCATTCAACTTCATTGAATGGTCCCAAGTTCAAGTGTTACCCCCTGGTATTGTGTTGAGTATGTGTGCATTGGAAAGCCCATACAACTGATCCCATTCACATGCACCTGGCTTCCAAATTTTACCCTGGCGGCATATGAAGAAAGTCACAGAGAAGAGGTGATTGCAATATCTGCTGAAGGCTCTCCTTATGTAGCTATTTTGATAGAGTTATATTGTTTTATTTATTTTTTAAAATAAAATATTTATTAAAGTTTCACAAATTATACAGACAAACACAACAATACAAACAAACACAAACAAACAAAAAAAAACTAGTATAATTTCAAACCCTTATTTTCTTATAACTTACTTCTCCGACCTCCTCATACCTCCCCTTTCTGCATTCCAATTTCAAATTTTAATTCAGCAAATCCTCACCCTTAATTTTATCTAATTTTTAACCTTTCTTTTCTTTTAATTTAATCCTTACAACTGTAATCCACTTAATTTCTAAACCAGCATCATTCTAACATTAATTAATTTTGCAATGTTTCTTAAGATAGTTCTTAAATTTCTTCCAATCTTCTTCCGCCGTCTCTTTTCCCTGGTCTCGGATTCTGCCGGTCATTTCTGCCAGTCCCATATAGTCTATCACCTTCATCTGCCATTCTTCCAAGGTGGGTAGATCTTGTGTCTTCCAATACTTTGCGATGAGTATTCTTGCTGCTGTTGTAGCATACATTAAAAATGTTCTGTCTTTCTTTGACACCAATTGGCCAGCCATGCCCAGGAGAAAGGCCTCTGGTTTCTTAAGAAAGGTATATTTAAATACCTTTTTCATTTCATTATATATCATTTCCCAGAAAGCCTTAATCTTTGGGCACGTCCACCAAAGGTGAAAGAAGGTATTTTCATAGAGTTATAGAATCGTAGATTTGTAAGGGAGGGTCATCTAGTCCAGCCTCTGCAATGCAGGAATCTTTCACCCAACATGGGTCTCAGAACCACAACCCTGAGTCTAAGAGTCTCATACTCTACTGACTGAGCTATCACCTTTCATTATGCATGGGGGGAGACCTCCTGAAAAAGTTCTGAGTCTTAACCTTCCACCCCAGTTTTCTTATTCTTCTTTCCACATTTATTGGCTGCTTCTCTCTACTGGGACCCAATAAAAAATTGAAACTTTGCTTTAGGCAGTGATTCTGCACTTAACCACATTTGCTGCTCTTAGGATGCATAAGTTCTTGGTGTCAGAGTCTAGCAGTGCGTGCATAAATTATAACCGTGTGTCTCCAACTGAGACACCGGCTGCTAAATTCTCCTCCTCTGGAGAATGCTGGCGGGTGAGAAATTCTTAACAAGATCCCTTTGCCCTGCAGTCAACATGGGCTGGCTATTGAGCTAAGATCTCATTTGCCAGCTGAGACTAAAACTGGGTCATGAGAGATAGAAAGCCCAAAGCCATTCAAGGACCAAACTACAAAGTATGCAGGGGGTCCGTGATTGAACTGATTTTAAACTTGAATGCACAGTGGGGGTAGAAGGCCTGTCAGTTTGACTGAACTGGAGGATGGGGTATTTAACCTTTTCCTCTGGTGCCATTTCCCCAATTAAAATCACCTCCACAAGGTGACTCTTGCATAAACAGGAGCCAGTGTGGTGTAGTGGTTAAGAGCGGTAGTCTCGTAATCTGGTGAACCGGGTTCGCGTCTCCGCTCCTCCACATGCAGCTGCTGGGTGACCTTGGGCCAGTCACACTTCTCTGAAGTCTCTCAGCCCCACTCACCTCACAGAGTGTTTGTTGTGGGGGAGGAAGGGAAAGGAGAATGTTAGCTGCTTTGAGACTCCTTCAGGTAGTGATAAAGCGGGATATCAAATCCAAACTCTTCTTCTTCTCTTCTAATAGGTATCTGCAGCTCCCTCTGTACAGCAGTGGTGGCTGGTGCCCATTTGTACCAATAGGGTGGAGTGCAGGGAGGCTAACAGTGGGTGGCGCCAGAGCACATGACAAGCAGAGCCAACTAACTCAACTTTTGTCACCACCCTCTACTTTTGTCACCATCCTCATGCTTGCTGAGTTCTAAGGCAGGGAAGGAGTGCAGGAGAGTGGCCACCAACAGAGTAGGTGGTGTTGTGGCTCCATCTCCAATACTTCATTAGTTGCTGCCTCTATATAATAATAGAGTAATGATGTTGGCAGAGGCCTTGTAGACCATGTAGCTGCTTGATGCAGGACACTCATAGCTCAAGTATTCCCAACGGATAGCTGCCCAGCCACTGCTTGAAGACTGGCAAAGAGAGAGAGCTCATCACCCCTAACTGGGAATTTCTCTTAATGTTCCATCAAAATCTATCCACCTGTAATGTATTCCTAGAACTAGCCCTGGGTCTCTGGGGAAGCTTTTCACCAATTTCTGGCACAGCCCCCCCCCCCAATAAATACTGATTGGAGGCTGTTTTTTTTACAGTGGGTGAAAATAGATGTGAAAAGCAAGCCCATCTGGACTTAGACCGACTGATTTATTCTTATAAAGTGGCTTCATACCAACAGCATAACTGTTTCGTGTCTCTGTTTCTGCTCTCTTCAGAAATGGCCCATAGCCTTCAGTGACAGTCCATCATTCTGCATAACAGGATCTCATTGGCGCATGTTTCATTTTTTTTTAGAAAAACACACATTCGCTCCCGGTGCAGAATAAAATGAAATACTGTGCCAAAATTGATTATGCTGAGAAAATGGTTCTTGCATGAGTCATTCTTAAATGAAGGGAAAAATGCGGCATCTCAGGCAATTAAAGCTTTGGATGCAAATTTATATTCCCTTTCCAGTGGGATTGGTAGGATCTTGAAGCCTGCCTGCTAAATTCTAGCAATGGCCAGACCAGCTTTACCCTGAATTAAAACTGGAAGCATCTTTTATTCTGACACTGCTCAAAGTGCGCTTTAGATTGTGTAAAAGTCAGGTCTAAGCACCTTCAAAGGAACCCACTCCAGTGCTTGAATGAAGGGCTGCCCCTGTCTTTGAGATTGCCCCCATAGCTGCTCTTTTAGAAGGTTACAAGATTTGCACCCCCCTTCTTCAATATTCCACCATGCTTCTTCCCTCCAACTCAAAAAGAAAACTTTGTTTGTCTGTGTTGGGCTGTACACACTTTCCCTATACCACCAACTGGAGGCCCAGATTGTCCCCAACCCTCGCCGACCCAAAGAACATCAGACTTGGATCTCTCTGAATCGATTGGGGTGGTAGTTAAAACCCTGATTAAACATACAGTGGAGTGGGGGAAGGAGCTGCTGAGTCCAAGAGCAGGAGGGTTCAATCCTGCTGGGTGCTGCTTCAGAAGTGCCTTTCCGGATTGTCTGTACATTCATTGTCCAACACACACACTTGGATGTGATAAACCAGCTCTGAAACCCTGGAACGGATAATCATTAGTATCTGGAGCGGACTTATCTCCATGTGCTTCCCTGCCCCCTTTGATGGAGTAGATATGGGGATCAGTTGTGCTGGTATGGAAACGGAATTAAAAAGTCTCCAGCAACAAGATGTGTCTTCCCTGCAGCCTTGCTGCACTGACACTTGCCAATTCCAGATTACTCCGGACAGCCCACACTGACCTGAGGCAACCTGGGTCTGTCTTGAACCATCATAGCCCAAGCCCAGATCCCAATGACTCTGTTTGGATGTAGGCTTCAGCCAAATCCAGTGCACAGCCCCAGGATGGATGCATGGATCTGTCCCCCTGCTCTGAATGTCTCTTGGAACAGGGCATACGGAGGAGCTATCAGCTGATTGGAAGTGTAAGGAAATTCCAATATCCCTGATACGTGGCCATCCAACTTCTGCTTAAAAACTTCCAATGTTAAGTTCAGGGATATGGAACCAGTGGCCCTGCAGTTGTTGGATTCCAGTTCCCTTCATCCTTGACTATTGGCCTTGCTGGCTGTGTCTGATGAAAATTGGAGTCTGGGAAGCCATAGATTCCCCATCTCTGGTTTAGTTCAGCCTTAGCATAGAGTGATCTTGACAGCCTGGTGATACCAGCAAGTCCTCCCATGTTCTCTGGGGCCTCCTCTCTGATAATTGCACTTTAAGCTTCAAGCCACAGTCTTGGAGTCTTTCCATTTGTAGCCATATTCCAGTTTCTACATCTTGCCTACAACACAAGCATTTAAAATTGTAAATGTTGATGCTGTTTAAACACATTTGACAGGTTTCTCATTCTTCCCCCAGATAGTTTATCTTCTTTTTTTAGGCATGTGTTTTAGCACTGCTGAGAATTTCTGTAACAGTTAGAATGTCTGAGAATTTCCCTCTTGGTGAGCCAAATTTGAGGCCAGCACCACCAACAACTCGGGCACTGGGGAGTTACTACACCCTGAAAGTTTATAAATCTCGATTACCAATCCAACTTGGTGGTTTACAACGGCTCAAAGCTTTACAAATCCGAGGCCTTTGTAATAACCAACCCCCAACTATGAGTCACTACAGCTTCAAGCTTTATAGCTCTGAAGCCATTTCCATAACCAATCCTGACTGGGGGGCTACTACAGCTCAAAGCTTTGTAAATCTGAGGTCATTGTCATAATCATTTCAGGCGGGGGAATTACTACAGCTTGGATCTTTATTAGTGCTATTTTTCTAGAAAAAAGGTGCCAGAGGTCACCATGAACTTCTCACTTGTTCTCTTAGAATGGCAATGGCTCCCACTTGAAAGGTGCCAGAGCTGAGCTCTGGCTGGAAAAAAAAAGCAAGCCCTGATCTTTATCAATCTAAGACTGTTGCCATAATCAATCCAGGTCAGGGGTGTGGGTGTGGGTGGGTGTTACTACAGCCTGAAGGTTTGCAGGCATCTGCCCACTTCCAGCTTCTCCTTCACTCAACAGCCTCCCCCCTGGTGTTCACTATAACGGGGAGTCTAAAAACGGCTATAACTTTCCCCCTTTTGGCCAAAGTGGGTGAAATTTACTGGCACAGGAGCCCCAAATTGCAGAGAAATTAGCTACTAGGTCTTTTGGCAGGAGGTAAGGAGCACTCAGATGAGCTTTATATGATGGAAATTCCCATAGCATAGATCAAGGGTGAGGAACATTTAGCAGCCTGAAGGCCACATTCCGATCTAGGCAGCTTTCCAGGGGTCAGAGGTGGGCAAGGCTGGAGGCAAAAATGGGCATGCAAATGTTATCTCTGCAGAGTTGCTACACACTCACACAGCCCTTTTCTTTCATCTAGGCTAGCAAGAGGCCTTGACAGAGTTCAATGACACATTCCAACCAGACCAAAACAATCCATGAGGGTGCAGAGCAGGGTCCGCAAAGGGTGTGACCTGGTACGAGTCATGAGAGCCAGATGGAAAGCTTGGAGGGTTGAAATTTGGCCCACAGGCCTGAGGTTCCCAACTCGTGGCTTAAATCGTGGCAGAGGCTTGACAACCATATGTCAGGAGTGCTCTGATGGGGTTTCCTGCTTGACAGGGGGTTGGACTCGATGGCCCTTGTGGTCTCTTCCAAACTCTATGATTCTATGAAATATTTACTCCCCCCCCCCCCATAATTGGGCTCCAGAGGGAAGCCAAAAACAGCTCAAACACTGAAGCTATGGCAGCTTTCCCCACCCACCCACAATCCCTTTTTTATATATACATACACGTCAGAGGAGAATTGTTGACTGCAAGGATCAGAACATCCTCTTTGTATAAGCCTTCTGCTGGGCTTTGTTCCAGCCCTTTGCCATTTCGCATGTTTTATATTCCTGCAGCAGACATTAATTCCGTTAATTACCACGGGCTAGAGGTCATCCGAGGTACCGGGAGACAAGTGTGCGCACGTGTGTTTTGCATAATGTGTGCTTCATTCTATCTGCCCTTTTATCTCACGTGCCGTTTGCACAGATCGAGGTAGGCAGGATGAAATGTTCAGAGAGAAAGCGATGCACCCTGAAATGTTAAGATGCTTCGCAATGTGAAGCTGACCTTGGGAGTTTGGTTGGAAGCGCCGGCTGGCAAAAAGAATAAAAGGATCAGAATAAAATAAAATAAAGTCCTGGGGGAGGGGGTGGTGATAGGACTGAGTCACATGGAAGACATTATACTAGGATTATACTACAGAATGGCAGCAGCTTTCAGAGCACTGGTGTCAACAAGCTCAAAGTGGATTGGGGCCAACATGTATTTACTTGTTTGCTTGTAAGTTGTTGTTGGCTTCTTCTTTTTTCCTGGCTCTTTGCCATAAGGTCCAAGGGCTGGGATACAGCAACAGAACATAGTATTATATAAAAAAGATACAACAATAGGTCACACCTGGAGTCCTGTGTCCAGTTCTGGGTGCCACAATTTCACAAAGATATTGGAAGCTGTAGCATGTGCAAAGGACCAAGGTGATCAAAGGTCTGAAAACCAAGCCTTATGAGGAACAGTTGAGGGAACTGGGTATGTGTAGCCTGGAAAAGAGACTGCGAGGAGATATGATAGCCATCTTCAAATATCACAAGGGGTAACACCTGGAAGATGGGGCAAGGTTGTTTTCTCCAGTTCTGGAGGGTAGGACTCAAACTAATAGCTACAAGTTAAAAGGTGGGGGGAGGGAGAGAGGGAGATTCTGACTAAACATCAGGAAGAACTTTCTGACATTAAGTGATGTTCTACAGGGAATGGACTTCCTTGGGAGGTTGTGGGCTCTCTTTCATTGGAGGTTGTAAGCAGAGGTTGGATCGCCGTCTGTCATGGATGCGTCAAATGAGATTCCTGCATTCCAGGGAATTGGACTAGATGACCCTTAGGATCCTCTCCAAATCTACACTTCTATGATTTTATGAATAATGCAGTTGCAGCACTCGTAAAGCCACTCCACGTGGAATGAAACAGTATAAAGTCAGTTACAGAAGTGGGGTCCCACAAAATGAAATACCAGTTAAGATGTGCATACTGGGGAAATTGTTCAATGAAGATGTTAGGCACAACCCTGTGGGGAGGGAACATCACATTTTAGATGTCGCAGCATTGAAAGGCAGCAAAAGCTATCTTGAAGGACATGTGGTACTGGCCAGCCACTGGCCAACACATTTCCTGCTGTCCTCCAGAAACTCTCAACATAGAGTGTCTTAGTTCCTAGGATTAACAGACTTCTGGAGAGCCATACATTCCCTTTGGCAGAACTCTTGCTCGCTGGCTGGGCTAACTTAGTTCCAGTGTATGATCTGTAGGAAGCACCTGAGGCCACCATCTTGCTGAAGCTAAGAAATCTGGGCCTGGTTAGTTTCTGAAGATGTGACTGCTTAGAAATCCCATGTAAACGACATGGGGTTCCATGACATAAGAAAGAATAGGTTGCCTCCAACCATTCTCTGCACCTCTGAGGGTGTAGGAACTACCAAGAGGCACTCCTCTGCAGATCTTTAAACCCAAGAAGGGAAATAGGGTTCAAGATGGTCTTTCTCTCTTGAGATCTTCTGTGGGCACATCCATGCCATCCACTTAAAGCAGCACCCATTGAAAGCACACAACACGATGGTGCTGTGAACTGTAGTCTTGTGAGAGGGGTGAACTACAATTCCCAGGGGACACACCATGTGCTTGAAATTGTGCTCAAAATGTACATTGCAGATGTGACCAACATATAAATCCATTTCAGCTATCTGAGGTTCTGCTCCAAAAAGGAAGTCTGCTCCATCCTGGCTGAGGAACTGCCACAAAAGAGATAGCCTTGGTGCTTGTTTTGAGCACTGTGTGGTATTGAAAGAAGGCATATGCAAACATGCCAAAGCAGCTGTCAGATCTGAAAGGCAGAATCTGTCAAAACGGCTCCCATTATCTAGCTTCAAAGAGCCTACAGGATTACAGCCATACGAATTTAATGTGTGGGTCTAAGACTCTATGCTATTCAACGGCTCCCTCTATTAATTTATTTTTTGCATTCATCCATGCTACATCCTCGCACCTAGTTTTTCCCATCCTCCTTTTCATAAATATCAAGTGCTTTTTTTTTCTTTAAAGAAAGCTAAGGATGCACAAGTTTCCATTCCTTCCTCCTCTGCAAGCTCTTATAGTAAATGATGTTAGGGTAAGTGAGAAAGATCCATTCGTTTCCAGAAACCATGAGAAGATTCTTGAAGCATCTAACTGCAAGATTGTTTAGTCTACATCAGCAATAAATAGCTGAGGAGCACATATCTGTAGATTTGCGCAATTCCTGCAGGGGAGAGACCACTGAGCTGAGTGCAGGCAGCATATAGAACGGAAGTGTGCCTTACTATTTGTGTGGTAGTAAAGTTGTAAAAGTTGTAAAAGGGGATGCGGGTGGCACTGTGGTTTAAACCGATTGGACTTGCCGATTGGAATGTCAGTGGTTCAAATCCCCACGACGGGGTGAGTTCCTGTTGTTCGGTCCCAGCTCCTGCCTACCTAGCAGTTCAAAAGCACGCAATGCAAGTAGATAAATAGATACAGCTCCGGTGGGAAGGTAAACAGTGTTTCTGTGCACTGCTCTGGCTTTGCCAGAAGCGGCTTAGTCATGATGGCCACATGACCTGGGAAAACGGTCTGCGGAAGCGGACAAACGCCGGCTCCCTCAGCCTGTAAGGCGAGGTGAGCGCCGCAACCCCAGAGTCGTTCGTGACCGGACTTAACTGTGAGGGGTCCCTTTACCTTTACCTTAAAGTTGTAAATAGTCTTCTAACATCAAGAATGATATTGCCTTTCAAGCAAACAATGCTTGATTGAGCTTTACTGCTTCCATGAAGAAGAAGAGTTTGGATTTGATATCCCGCCTTTCACTCCCCTTCAGGAGTCTCAAAGTGGCTAACAATCTCCTTTCCCTTCCTCCCCCACAACAAACACTCTGTGAGGTAAGTGGGGCTGAGAGACTTCAGAGAAGTGTGACTGGCCCAAGGTCACCCAGCAGCTGCATGTGGAGGAGCGGAGACGCGAACCCAGTTACCCAGATTACGTGACTACCGCTCTTAACCACTACACCACACTGGCATGAGTGTTTTATTGCCATCGGCCATGTGCAACTTGATCCTTTCAATGCTTAGGCTGTGCGATCGTCCTTCTGCTATGCAAGGGAGCTAGCATACACGCAAGGAAGTGTTGCTGCACCACCCTCGATATTCACGGTTGGAGATCGTAAAATCTTCTTCAAATGTTGCTGGGTATGCTTGCTTGCAGCTCTCTCCTATAAATATTCATTTGTTATTTGGGTCCCACCTCTCCTCCAAGCATCTCGAGGCTGCATACATGTTTGAACACTGCAAATTGCTTCATAAATGCTAAGCTGTAAGCATCTATGGAGCTTCCCATAGAGCCTTCCCCAGTGACTCAGAGCCAACAGCAGTGATCCAAATCTATTGCTGACACTTTTCTTCCGAGAAGGTACTGGAAACTGAAGGTAAGGTCAAGGCAAATGATCCCTGGACAATTAAGTCCAGTCAAAGGCGGCTATGGGGTGGCAGTGCTCATCTCACTTCGGGCTGAGGTAGCCGGCGTTTGTCCATAGACAGATTTCTGGGTCATGTAGCCAGCATGAATAAACTGCTTCTGGTACACACTGTGACAGAAACCAGGGCGCATGGAAACACCGTTTACCTTCCCACCGCAGTGGTCCCTATTTATCTACTTGCACTGGCGTGCTTTTGAACTGCTAGGTTTTCAGGAGCTGGGACAGAGCTACGGCAGCTCACCCTGTTGCACAGATTCGAACTGCCGACCTTCCGATCAGCAAGCCCAAGAGACTTAGTGATTTAGACCACAGTGCCACCCAAATCAGCCCACTGGTCTGCCTAGCCCAATGCTGAGTTCTCTGCTCCAGCGGCCACTGTGTGGTGTGGTAAAGCCACCTGCCCAAGACCAGTGCTGATATAGCCTGACTTTGCTGTTTCCTGCTTCATCACCACAACCACTGTGCCTGCCCCCCCCCCAGCTTCATTCAGGTATGATGCAGTAACTCTGGTATGTGGAAAGTGACTCTGCCCCAGGATACTAGCTGCTATTGGCAAGCAACAACTTTGTCCATGCTCAGACCTGTTCCTTGAGATCCTATTACAACGGAGATGTTGTGGGTTGACTCTATGCATGCAAGCACACATTCTGCTGCTTATCTGGACCCGCCCTGTGGTGTATTGGGAAAATGTATCTATCTGTTGCATTCATTGTTGTTGTTGCTTATTAAATTTGTAGACCGCCCTTCTTCTGAAGACCACAGGGCAGTTCACAACTGGCAGACCCTCCAGGCAGACTCCCAGTATTCCAGATTATTGGTTATACTGGCTGGAACTGATGGGCCACAGATTTCCCATGCCTATTCTACAAGATGACAACAACAAACAAACCTAGGGTCACATAAAGCATCCTCAGTAAGTCCAAACAATCCACATGAAATCCTTGTCTAGACTCTGTGAAAGGATTTTGTGGAACTGTAACAACTTTTCTTGTGAATTGTTTGGACTTTATGAACAGACAGGTGGAATAGACACCATTACATGGATTGACCTTATACATGAACTGACTAGAGAATGATCTGACTCCCTGGGTCTTCTGCTTTGTTCGTTTGTTGAACTTTATGAGTTACTTCTGTTGAAATTTACCTTTGGATACAATGAATAGTATACCTTATTTATCTAAGAACACAGCCAGTTACGTCTCGTGTGTTTATTGTGAATATTCTACAAGATGGTCAGACATGAGGCATGAGAGGCTGAAAGCAGTTTTCTTCCTCGATGTGTCCTCCATACTCGTGTATCTTCCTCTGTCCTGTGTGAGGATGGGTGAACCTGTCAATATCTGTTTCTCTCAATCTCTCATTTCTCCAGTCCAAAGTTATATTCTCCACATTTACGTACCCATTTGTGATTATTATTATTTTGTGATTTTCTAAAAGAAAATTCACCAGCATTCTAGTGTGGATTTCTCCTAATTTCTAATTCTATTTGCCTAATATGCCCAAAATCTTTTGCAAAGTGATTTCTTCTAATATGCTATTTTCAGCAACATACAAATTTTTAATGCCTGGGATATGCATTTTTGTATACAATATTCGGCTGGAGAAGTGCATTGCAACATATGGAGAAGTGGGAATTCTGAAAGATGGTCGTGTTTCAATTTATGCATTACCTCTGATAGTGCAAGTCTAAGGCTGCGGTCCTACATTGCCTGGGAAATTGTTCTCTGAAAGTACATTCAGAGAAGGAGATCTGACCAAATGTGCCCCTTCTCTCAGGTTCCCGAATGTTCTGCAGGCAGTGCCCCACTGAAATCAGAGCTCAGATGTTCAGCGAAATGAGCAGCTACTAGCCATGATACCTCTGTTTTACTGCCAGAGGCAACAGGCTTCTATATTTAGGTGCTGAGAATCCTACTTTGATGCAACTATATGCTATTCCCTAGGAACCCCAGAGGCATCTGACTGAGCACTCTGAGAACAGTATTTTGGACTAATTGGGACGTCTCCTAGATCCAGAAGGGTTCTTCTTATGTCCATAGAGAGACAGGGTGTGCAGAGCATGTTCCTGCTCTTTTTCCTTGCTCCTCTGCCTGGCTGCCCACCTGGAGAGGATGGTTGCACAGGTAGTAGTCACAAGGAAGAGAAGAAGAAGAAGAGTTTGGATTTGATAGCCCGCTTTATCACTACCCGAAGGAGTCTCAAAGCAGCTAACATTCTCCTTTCCCTTCCTCCTCCACAACAAACACTCTGCGAGGTGAGTGAGGCTGAGAGACTTCAGAGAAGTGTGACTAGCCCAAGGTCACCCAGCAGCTGCAGGTGGAGGAGCGAGGAAGCGAACCTGGTTCACCAGATTAGGAGTCTACCACTCTAAACCACTACACCACACTGGCTCTCAGAGGAGAGGAGCAGGAGAGTAAGGAGGCTCCACAGAGATTAGACCTGGTCCCTGAGGATTCAGTCCTCAGCAGGTGCTTAATGTTGCCAACCCTTGGTGCTGGCACTTCTTTCAAAAAGTGCATCAGAAGCAAATTCTAATCCCATTCTTTGTATTTTCATAGAATCATAGAAGGAACCCAAGGTTCATCTAGTCCAATGCAGGGGGCATCCGACTTGCCCATGTATAAGAAAATGCTGTTATCTCTAGAAGCTTGAGTCACTTCTGGCACAAGAGAGATGCTGTTCCTCATGATGGGTTTTGTGCTTTGCTGCAAATAGATATTCTTGTGGAAATCCCTCCTTCCCAGGGTTGCTGGTGTCCGTGTTTGTTTCAGTTTACCGATGTGGTGCACGAAGCAAATTGATTGCTTACATGGGAAACATTTCATTTGTGCTTACAGCTGGGAGGTTGGAATGTGCTGCTGTTTGTAGCGGTCAATTCACTTTCAAGTTTGGAGCCTCCCCTGCTTTGCTAAATGATTTGGGTTCACTTCTCCTTCGCTTCCTGTCCTTTCGTTATGTCACGGAGAGCTTCTGTCTATTTGTGCGTCAACACTTCTGGATAGAGCTCCAAAACACTTAGCATTCAAGGAGAAGTTTAGTCTGCTTTCTTTATAAATTTTTTATTTGATTTTACAATTTAATCTTCAACACATTTATCATATTTTTAAAAAACAAAACAAAACTCCCCACCACCACCCTGTGACTTCCCTCAACTTCCCCTTCTGGTTCTTTAACAATTTGCTAGGTAAAGGTAAAGGGACCCCTGACCATTAGGTCCAGTCATGGCTGACTCTGGGGTTGCGGCGCTCATCTCGCTTTATTGGCCGAGGGAGCCAGCGTATAGCTTCCGGTCATGTGGCCAGCATGACTAAGCTGCTTCTGGCGAACCAGAGCAGCACACAGAAACGCCATTTACTTCCTGCCGGAGTGGTACCTATTTATCTACTTGCACTTTTACATGCTTTTGAATTGCTAGGTTGGCAGGAGCAGGGACCGAGCAACGGGAGCTCACCCCATTGCAGGGATTCGAACCGCCGACCACAGTCCTCGGCTGTGTGGTTTAACCCACAGCACCACCCACATCCCTAGCAATTTGCTACTTCTGCTTAATTATTCTATCTTACTTTTCATCTTTTAGCTAAATACTCTTATATTCATATCATTCTTAAACCAGATTTTCTTCAAATCACATCTTACATTTCATTAATTTCCATATTATTCTCTCATAACCTTTATACTTGTTTTCTTAGTTGAAAGTGTTTACTCGAACCCTGCTAGTAAGTCCATTTCTTTCCAGTATTTCTGTAAATACAGCATGTACGGTTCCCAGTTTTTAAAAAGTTTTTGTTGTCATTGTCTCTGAGTATTCCCATGAATTTTGCCATTTCTGCGTATTCCATAAGTTTGACTTTAGTTTAGTCTGCTTTCATGACTTTCCCCCAACTATTAAATTCCACATTATATTTGAGCTTTCGTATGATGTCAAAGCAACTTCTGGAACTTCATTGGAGAATTTTAAACAAAGGTTTAAAATCCATCTGCCAGAGATTCTTTAGCTGTGGTTGTTGCATTGCAGGAAGTTTGACTAGATTACTGTGAGGTGCCTTCCAGCTCTGTAGCACAGGTGGCGCTGTGGTCTAAACCACTGAGCCTCTTGGGCTTGGCAATCAGAAGGTTGGTGGTTTGAATCCCCACAACAGGGTGAGCTCCCATTGCTCTGTCCCAGCTCCTGCTCTGTCCCAGCTCCTGCCAACCTAGCAATTAGAAAGCACACCAGTGCAAGTAGATAAATAGATACCGCTGTGGTGGGAAGGTAAACAACATTTCCATGCGCTCTGATTTCCATCACGGTGTTCTATTGTGCCAAAAGCGGTCTAGTCCTGCTGGCCACATGACGTGGAAAGCTGTTTCGGACAAACGTCAGCTCTCTCGGTCTGAAGCGAGATGTGCGCCGTAACCCCATAGTCGTCTTTGATTGGCCTTAACTGTCTTTTACCTTTTACCTTTATAGCACAAGTTTAGTGCTCATTTCCATGTTATTTGCTTCCAGAAAACAGCTCTTTGCAAATAATACAGAAATGAGTGCTTAATATGCATTATCTTCCACTATAGTTTCGGAACTATAGTGGTGTTTATGTTGTGTGAGAGCTCAAATATAATGTTGAAATTAACAGTTAGGGGGATGCCAGTGGAATTGAATAAATGCCATGTGAATACAGCCCTAGAGAGCACATGATAACTCACCTCCCCTATGCCTCCTAATCACTGCACTATGGAAATGAAGAGAGACCCTGGTGTATTTAACCACAGCACATCCCAGCTCTAGAGCCCGGGACCTGTTCCAGCTAACACAATTTCATTTTCTCCATAACCAAGTCCCCAGTGTGCTTTTACCTGAAACTATTCCTAACTCCTTCCCCCCACAAACAGATGGCGCAGCAGATAAAATGAAACATGCTGAAATAATGTTTTGCTACCTGTCTTGGTGAAGCAGGGGGAACTGCAAAATTTAACGAAGGGGAAAGGGAGGTTGACTGCTGTTGGGAGTGCAGCTATTATTACCAGCTCCAGGGGTGGGGGAGAAGTCAATTTCATTTTGCCCATAAAGGCGAACCTACCTGGTTTGCAATTTCCAAAACGGTATGAGAACAGGAACGCTGCCATCCTTCGAAATGAATTTTGCGATGCAGTTCTGCAGACAAATAATGCATACCAAGAAATGCATATATTAGAATAAAGTGTATATAGGAATGCATATACTAATGGAAATAACATTTAAAAATGGACTGTATTAGGGGAAACGGGATAGGATATAGAAAGAAACAGCTACCCACAGCTAATGTCAGTGGGTGAAAGTTTGTCTGTCTCTGCTTCCTATGCCACCTGTAAAAGGCCTCTGTAAATATCCCCCTGGAAATTTACAATGTGCAATTGACTGTTTGCTCTTCCTGCTCTGTTCTTGTTTGGTTGTTTGTAATTTAGAGCATTTGTACCTCAATCTTCAGCCATAAAGGCTGCCAGACCAACTTGCAGATAATCAAAACAAGACAGTCCCTACCCACACATGGCATAATGGTTGGGGCATTGGACCATCATGACCTTCGAGACCAGGGTTCGAATCCCTACTCAGCCTTGAAGTTCATTGGGTGACCTTGCACCAATCGCCATCTGTCAGCCTAGCCCACCTCACAGGGTTGCTGTGAGGATGAAATGGGGAGGGGTAGAACCATGTACACCACCTTGAGCTCCTTGAGAAAATAAAAGGTGGCATATAAATGTACTAAATAACTAAACAAGAGTGTGGACTGCATCCTCATTAGTAGAAGTGTTACTGTACTGAATAGATCACCTTCATCGGATATAAGATCACCAGGTTAAATGGGCTAGAATAATGGGACAAAAAGGACTGATAACCCCGGGACCGGGGGGAGGGGACGCTGGAAGAAGATTGGATTGTTTTTATTCTCTTTTTGTTTTTATATTGTTAGAAATGTTTTTATGAAAGTTGCAAAAATGCTGAAATGAAATTACTAGGCTCTTATAAGAATGTTTAAAGAATTAGGTAAAAAGGTAACGGTTATGAGAAGCTGATAAAAATAAGATTTAAATTTTAAGTTTTAAGGTTTTATATAAGATAGGATGAAAATAGAGTAAGGTTATGTATTGATATAATATTATGAATTATGGGAAGGATTTGCTGTGACAATTATCAATCAAGATACAAGAGATGGGAGGGGGAGGAGGTCGTGGAAAGAAGGTAAAGAAAGTGGAGAATTTGAAAATGATGGTTTTATTTTTTATTTTTTATCTGTGTTTTTGTCTCCCCCCCCCTGTAATTTTGTTCTTTTTGTTTCTTTGTGATTTTAAAAATTCTTTTTCCTATAAATATCTTTTTTAAAAAAAAAAAATGAATAGATCACCTTCAGCAATATCAGAGAAGGATCTTACAAGGAGTTCCCTCTTGTGTTGATATAGAATCTTGAAGCCATTAGTTCCAGTTCTACCAAAGCAGGAGAAAACAAGTATGTTCCCTCTTCCATGTGACAGCCCTTAAGATAGCTATCAAAGCTCCTCTCAGTCTCCTCTTTTCCAGGCTAAACATACACAGCTCCTTCAAGCCCACCTCTTAAGGCTTAGTTTCCAGTCCCTTGATCATCTTGGTTGCCCTGCTCTGCACACATTCCAGCTTGTCAATATCCTTCTTAAACTGAGGTTCCCAGAATTGGACACAGTATTCCAGATGTAGTCTCACCAAAGCAGAAAAGAGTGGCACCATTGCTTCCCTTGATCTGAACACTATACTTCAGTTGATGCAGCCTAGAATAGCATTAGCTTGTTTTGCTGCTGCATCACGCTGTTGACTCATGTTAAGCTTGTGGTCCACCAAGATCCCTAGTTCCTTTTCACATGTACTACTAGTAAGCCAGGTGCCCCCCATCCTATATTTGTGCATCTGGTTCTTCCTGCCTAAGTACAGAACCTTACATTTGTCCCTGTTGAAATTCATTTTGTTAGGTTAAGGTCATTTTGAATTCTGATTCTGTCTTCTGTGGCATTAGCTACCCTTCCCAGCTTGGTGTCATGATAGAAGCACAGTATAGTTTTGGCTGGTCAGGAACTCTGCCACTATCCACAAGAACCTAGGATCTCTTTGGTGGCAGTTCACTATCTACACCGCCAACACTGCCCAAACTGTAGAAAGAGGAATTGTCTAAAGCCCTTAGCATTTTTGATCTCCCTATTCAAGATCTCTCAGCTGTGGAAAGCCTTGCAGTATTCTGGAACCTGGGGAAACATTAATCATAGTTCGGAGTTAAAGAAATTACTCATGTCATGCAGGCCTTGCCTTCTTCCGATGGAGAACAGAAAATGAGCAGCTCAACAATAGGGTGAAATAAATGTTTGCTAACCCCGGTGATTGCTTGAGCTAAAAATAAGCCACCGGCACAGGGATCAGCCAGGTTCCACAGCATCTTATGAGCAATAAAAGTGGTAAATTGCTTACATCCAGCTGTGGCTTTGCATTTCTTTCAATGAAAATTGGATTCTGGTCTTGGCAGGGTGAGACCCAAATCAGCGGCCAGTTAGCTTGCAAAAGGCAACATGTAAAGGTTGTTTATTGGATTTATTGTACACTTTCATGCTCCACCTTTCCTCTGCCATCGAGCTGCAGGTCTGGACCAGTTCGACCATTATGCAGAATACAGTGACTTTATTGGGTGCAGATACCAGACCCTCCAGGTGTCCCCATTTCCCAGGGACAGTCCTGGATTTATAGAAGTTGTCCCGCTTTCTGAATTGATCCTGGAATGTCTTGCTTTTCCTTAAAGGTAAAGGTAAAGGTACCCCTGACAGTTAAGTCCAGTTGGAAATGACTCTAGGGTTGTGGCGCTCATCTCGCTTTACAGGCCAAGGGAGTTGGTGTTTGTCCACTCCGCAGACAGTTTTTCTGGGTCATGTGGCCAGCATGACTAAGCCGCTTCTGGCGTTACTGAACACTGACAACAGAGCAGCACATGGAAACACAGTTTACCTTCCCGCCAGAGCAGTACCTATTTATCTACTTGCACTTTTTGGTGAGCTTCCGAACCATTAGGTTGGCAGGAGCTGGGACCAAGCAACGGGAGCGCACCTCATTGCGGGGATTTGAACTGCCGACCTCAGTGGTTTAGACAACAGTGCCACCCACCTCCCTTGTTGTTGTTTCGTCGTTTAGTCGTGTCCGACTCTTCGTGACCCCATGGACCAGAGCACACCAGGCACTTCTGTCTTCCACTGCCTCCCGCAGTCTGCTCAAACTCATGCTGGTAGCTTCGAGAACACTATCCAACCATCTCGTCCTCTGTCGTCCCCTTCTCCTTATGCCTTCAATCTTCCCCAACATCAGGGTCTTTCCCAGGGAGTCTTCTCTTCTCATGAGGTGGCCAAAGTATTGGAGCCTCAGCTTCACAATCAGTCCTTCCAGTGAGCACTCAGGGCTGATTTCCTTAAGAATGGATAGGTTTGATCTTCTTGCAGTCCATGGGACTCTCAAGAGTCTCCTCCAGCACCATAATTCATGGAGCCCAAGAAAGTAAAATCTCTCACTGCCTCCATTTCTTCCCCTTCTATTTGCCAGGAGGTGATGGGATCAGTTGCCATGATCTTTGTTTTTTTTATGTTGAGCTTCAGTCCATATTTTGCACTCTCCTCTTTCACCCTCATTAAAAGGTTCTTTAATTCCTCCTCACTTTCTGCCATCAAGGTTGTGTCATCTGTATATCTGAGGTTGTTGATATTTCTTCCGGCGATCTTAATTCCGGCTAGGGATTCATCCAGCCCAGCCTTTCGCATGATGAATTCTGCATAGAAGTTAAATAAGCAGGGAGACAATATCAGTTGTTCCATATCCAGTTCTAACTGTAGCTTCTTGTCCCACATAGAGATTTCTCAGGAGACAGATGAGGTGATCAGGCACTCCCATTTCTTTAAGAACTTGCCATAGTTTGCTGTGGTTGACATAGTCAAAGGCTTTTGCATAGTCAATGAAGCAGAAGTAGATGTCTTTCTGGAACGCTCTAGCTTTCTCCATAATCCAGCGCATGTTTGCAATTTGGTCTGTGGTTCCTCTGCCTCTTCTAAATCCAGCTTGCACTTCTGGGAGTTCTCGGTCCACATACTCCCTTAGGTCCCACCTCCCTTAGGGTGTCCCTATTTTCATCAAAGAAATGTTGGAGGGTATGGAGTCATGTGACCCCTAAGCCAAGGAGGGAAGTAACTATGCAGCTTTTAGAAGACATCTGAAGGAAGCCCTGTATAGGGAAGCTTTTTTAATGTTTAATGTTTTATTATGTTGTAATATATGCTGGAAGCTGCCCAGAGTGGCTGGTATTATGGGCGGGGTATTATTATTATTATTATTGAATATGACATACCTGTTTTCATTGGAGAAATGCTGGAGCAGTCAAAAAAACAGCAGCCTATTCCCTCCAATATTTAACATCTGATGGTATATTGCCATTGACCGTGGATATTCTACTTTGGATTTATCAGCAGCTATGAGCCACAAGGGACATGGGTGGCGCTGTGGGTTAAACCACTGTGCCACTTGGGCTTGCCGATCGAAAGGTTGGTGGTTCGAATCCCCGTGACGGGGTGAGCTCCTGTTGTTCAGTCCCAGATCCTGCAAACCTATCAGTTCGAAAGCATGCAGTGCAAGTAGATAAATAGGTACCGCTCTGGCGGGAAGGTAAATGGCATTTCTGTGCGCTGCTCTGGTTTCGCCAAAAGGGGCTTAGTCATGCTGGCCACATGACCCAGGAAAACTGTGGAAGCCTTTAAAGCGAGATGAGCGCCGCAACCCCAGAGTCATTTGCGACTGGACTTAATTGTCAGGGGTCCCTTTACCTATGAGCCACAAATAACTTCCAGAAAGGGAAAAGCCCAAGCTGCTGGGCTGTGGAAGTTCATGCTTGAGAACTGCCTCTGTGTGTACGAAATAAATAAATAACATGCCTTATCTCTCTGCTCAGCTCACTTTTTCAAACACTTTATTGTAAGCGAGCATGTCTTTGCTCATGACTCACAGTTGCCCTTTATTTCTGAAGCAGCATATCATTATTTTGGTCCTCTCCGAATCTGACTTCATTGATTTTTGTGCTAGTGGGAGAGCGAGGGAGAAAGAGTGAGAAATATTCCGTTCTGTGGGACAATATTTCATAAGCATAACAGAGAGGGGGACGGCTTTTCTTCTTTCTTTCTAAAGGTTCTATTATTATTTTTCCACCGGCAAACAAATCCCAGCTTCGTAGCTGGAAACCTAATGCAACGCAGTGCCTGACTAATATATTATGAAGCCTTGCAAATTTTCTAAGCAAGACAGCAAATTCTTTCTCTCGCTCTCCTGTTTTTGAGCCATGGTCTCGTTCCATGGGGTGTTTTGTTTTGCTGCGGCATTGCCCCTGATGATGATGATGATGATGATGATTTGGGAAAGGATTTGGTAACAGAAGCAGGCAAGTGTTATCAAAATAGTGAGGCTGGGTTATATTTTTTTCTGAAGAATAACACTGGGAAGATTGATCAGCAGTCAGGTCAGTAAACAGGTTTGCTCTTTGTTGCTTGTAATGTATATGGTGGTGTCCTTAATGCAAACGATACTGTATGTTTCTCGTTTCGTTCTCTGGTTCTTGTCATGTGTCTGTGGGATTTGCAAGGCTTGCACATACCATCATTTGATCTCACTAATGCTTGGTGACTGGGACAAACCACACACACAGGGCATCTACCATGTATCTATCCCTTTTGATGTGGTTTTTAGGAGTTTAATATTTCTCATTAGGTAAAGGTAAAGGGACCCCTGACCATTAGGTCCCGTCATGACTGACTCTGGGGTTGCGGCACTCACCTCACTTTATTGGCCGAGGGAGCTGGCATACAGCTTCCAGGTCATGTGGCGAACCAGAGCAGCGCATAGAAACACATTTTACCTTCCCACCGGAGTGGTACCTATTGATCTACTTGCACTTTGAGGTGCTTTCGAACTGCTAGGTTGGCAGGAGCTGGGACTGAGCAACGGGAGCTCACCCCATTGCGGGGATTCAAACCCCCGACCTTCTGATCTGCAAGTCCTAGGCTCTGCGGTTTAACCCACAGTGCCACCCGCGTCCCCAATACTTATCATTAGAGGCTTTCAAACAAAGGTCAGGGATTTTTGAGCTGTGGTTCTTGCATGGCAGAGGGTTGTACTAGATACTCTCGGGGTCCCTTCCAACTCTACAATTCTATTGATGTTTTAAAGCATGGGTCTTCAAGCATAGGTCAGACCCACAGGGGGCCACAAGGCCACACCAGGTGAGTAGCAGATTCGCCATGTTTGATTACAGCTTAGGTGGATCAGATCACCACTCAGCTGAACCTCTGCACAAGGCTGGTGTGTTTTCCATTTGCTTCCCCCATGCCCACCTTTAAATACATGAAATGCAAAGCTGCACAATGTGTGAAGGGGATGCATTCAATATTGCTTGTGCAGGTGATTTGATCTACCTTCAGCAGGCTTTTCCTGGCCGTAAGGCCCATTTTTAAGGTGCTGGTTTTAACCTTTAAAGCCCTATATGGCCTAGGACCCTCGTACCTACGGGACCACCTCTCCTGGTATGTCCCACAGAGGACCTTGCGGTCTTCAAACAAAAGCATCTTGGAGGTCCCAGGCCACAGAGAGGTCAGGCTGGCCTCAACCAGAGCCAGGGCTTTTTCGGCTGTGGCTCCAATCTGGTGGAAGGCTTTGCCCCAAGAGATTAGGGCCCTGCAGGACTTGACATCTTTCCGCAGGGCCTGAAAGACAGAGCTGTTCCACCAAGCCTTTGGCCAGGGCACAGCCTGACTCCCTCCTCTGGCAATCTTCACAGAACTCTAGCCCAATGGTTGCCATTAATTTGATTTGAATTAATTGTATAATGAAATGATTTTAGAATGTTGTATTATTTTATTGTTGTTAGCCGCCCTGAGCCCGGCTTCGGCTGGGGAGGGCGGGATATAAATAAAAATTTAATTATTTTTTATTATTATTATTATTATTATTATTATTATTATTATTATTATTATTAGCTTTTGATAAACTTCTGCTGTCCATCTCCATCTTTTCCCATCTGCTCAACTGGCTTCTCCCTTTCTCACCTGCTCTTTAGGTGATGACCTGAAAACATCATGTCGGAGGTTCAGGGAACTGTTGACTTTTCTGTGGAGCTGCACAAATTCCATAATGTGGATCTCTTCCAGAGAGGGTGAGTCAATAGACTTCTGTAAACGTATTCGTGCATAAGAAAGGCACAGGTGCTTTGAAGTGAATCAGATGCCCATGTTATGAGGGAAAGTCCCTCTTCTTACCAGTTGCTTCAGAGAAACAAGCCATGGGCATCATGCTCATGCCTGAGTTGTGGACTTCTGGCTGACCATGGGAAAAGTTGAATTGGATCATCGTTTGACAGCCTGGTGTCCTCTAGATATTTTGAACTACAGCTCCCATCATCTCTGACCATTGACCATCTTGGCAGATTATGATGGGAATTGTAGTCCAAAATATCTGGAAGGCACCAGATGTTGAGTGGACCTTTTCAGTATACCACCTCACCTGTGGAATCCTCTTCCTAGGAGACTTGTCTGAATTTTGTGGTGCTAAAGTGACTGTATACAAATGCATATACTGGGGTAAAACATGTGTTTAAATGCATATAATAGTGAAACTAACACACAAAAGGCATTATATAAGAGGAAATTGTTTTGCAAAAATGTGCTTATTAGAAAGAATTGCATGCAAATAGATATGTGCATATTAGGAAAATGCTTCTGAATGTTCATGAGGATTTGTTAAATGAAATAAAATCACATACTGAGGTGGAAATGTGGAGAACTGAATTTAAGACTGGGGAAAATGAGAAACTGAAAAGAACTAAAATTGACAGATTTAAGCTCATCCCAAGTGTATATATAGCATTGCAGCCTTATGCAATTACTGCAATACAATATTTCAAAGGCTGAAATAGGATTCACCCCTTGTTTATGACCCTGTCCTGTTTGGAGGACATTCAGGGGGGGGGAAATGCATGAAATAATTTGCATACTCAATCAGTGTTTACAACAATCTAAAGCAGACACTGGAAAATTTGGAGTGGCGTGTTCAAAATATATTGTCTTTTTGAAAGTAAGTAAGTAAGTAAGTATTGTGTGTGTGTGTGTGTGTGTGTGTGTGGAGATATACTGAGACCTAAAGGTCAAGCATATATAATGCAAATTTTGAAAGAAATGCACATTTGAAGGTTTCTTCTCCTCATTGAAATTCACCCCCATCACCTATGATTTAATCAGTGGAGACAGCTGAGTCTCTACCAAAATTAGTTTAAAGTTTCTGACATTCTTTAATAAACTTGGAAACTGAATTATCCAGATTCAGCAGAGATCAATTAATTGATTTGCCTGCTTATGCCAGGTCTTCATTCCCTCCAACTTATTCTTATGCCACTCAAAATAATTGACAAATTTGGTGTGCATATTTGTAAACATAAAAAGAGGTAGCATAGTTTGGAGGGGAGAAAAATGGAAAGCAGAGGCAACTGAGAGAAAGAGTGGGAGGTTCCAGCAATCATAGAATCATAGAACTGATTTAAATTTGTTTTGAATATTGTAATTCAGAGCATAATAATATACATAAGATGAGCTGGCTGGATCAGGCAAATGGCCCATCTCATAGTGGCTGATAAGATGCCCATTAGAAGACCACAAACAGGACCAGAATTGGGTCCTCCAGAGCCTTAGGAGAGTGACCAAATAAACTATCTATAGAATGCAAAAAACACAAAGACCTGAGAGAATTGCCATTGCATTTATGAACCAAGAAAGCTGTGTTATATCATGTTAGATCGTTGGTCTGTCAAGCCCAGGCCTGGGGGAACTATTCCAGCTTGAGGAACACCTTCCTTTCAGTGGCAGGTGGAACAACTAATCCAAATTGTACCTTTGCATGGTAGGATAGTTTCTACACAGATTCACACCTTCTCTATCCTTCATTCAGGCTAGTAAGAGTCATTATCAGAGTTCAGGGATGGATTCTAACCAGGCAAAAATACTCAAAGAGGTTCTGAACCAGGACCGGTGAGGGGCATTGTATGGGGAGAGAGGTTGTGGCATGAGAAGAGTCCAGCAGGCCAGGTAAAGAGGTTTAAATTTGGCCCACATGCCTGAGGCTCTGCATCCTTGATCTAGTCAAGCCATGCTCTCCAGATCTTTCAGACTGCAACTGCCATCAGCCAGAGTGAGAGAGCCTGGCCAGTGGTCATGGAGAATTGGAATTGTAGTCCAAAACAAGTGGAAAGCAACAGATCGAGGAAGGTTGTTTTGGACTTTGGTTGTCTACAGAGGCATTCCGGTGTCCTAGTCCAGGATCTCCTGAACCCTAAAGAGGATCTTGTAAATTTAAAGCAAAGCAGGATTGGGTCTTGGGCATTCTGAATGCAAGGCAAAATGGTTATGGCTTTCCCCCGTATATCAGTTAAAGTGGATTTGAAGGTTCCTGTTTGGCTCAAATATGGAAGAAATGCTGAAGTAAGGGAGAAAAAGATCACACTAGTAAAAAAATTCAAAAATATCCTTGACACTGAAGGGTTTTTTTTGGGGGGGGGGGATGTCTTTTTTAATGGCTTTTTGTTCTGGAGTTGAAATGTGTAACACTTTAGAGGGGAAAACAGAGCACTTTAATTACTAAAAGAGCTCGCTGCTAAGGCACTAGGTGATTAAATGCAAGTCAATCCTTTCATCAGTCTACATCCAATTTTGGTGTTCAATATATATCCATTAATCTGCGGGCAAGATGTATGTCTTTATTCCTTGGCAGAGCAATTGCATTCCACCCCACCACCTCTGATAGCAAAAGCTCGCAAAAATGAATCATGTCTTACACTGTAGCATAATCATCTCTCTGTGCATAATGTATTTGATGATGATGTCCACAAACAAGCAGGATGTTGGCTTCTAATAGAATTGGAAATGTAACCATAGCGGAAGATAGTTGCTGTCAGGCAACAAGAACAATAGTAATAACGTTGGGGACAGGAAATGTATACTCTTGAGATTATCATGCTCAGAGCATTTTACCAGTCAGCAAAAAATATCTGCATGATATGATGCATGGTTTCTTTACCCCAAAAGGAGATGCTATTAAATGGTGTACAACTCATAGAATCATAGAATCATAGAATCATAGAGTTGGAAGAGACCACAAGGGCCATCGAGTCCAACCCCCTGCCAAGCAGGAAACACCATCAAAGCACTCCTGAAATATGGTTGTCAAGCCTCTGCTTAAAGACCTCCAAAGAAGGAGACTCCACCACACTCCTTGGCAGCAAATTCCACTGTCAAACAGCTCTTACTGTCAGGAAGTTCTTCCTTATGTTTAGGTGGAATCTTCTTTCTTGTAGTTTGGATCCATTGCTCCGTGTCTGCTTCTCTGGAGCAGCAGAAAACAACCTTTCTCCCTCCTCTATGTGACATCCTTTTATATATTTGAACATGGCTATCATATCACCCCTTAACCTCCTCTTCTCCAGGCTAAACATGCCCAGCTCCCTTAGCCGTTCCTCATAAGGCATCGTTTCCAGGCCTTTGACCATTTTGGTTGCCCTCCTCTAGACACGTTCCAGTTTGTCAGTGTCCTTCTTGAATTGTGGTGCCCTCATGGTGAGCCACCAAGCCAAGCATAGCGCCACCCCCTCCCCAGCCAAGAATAGCTACTGAGCAGGATTAAGAAAAAAACACACAATTTGAGATAGCAGAGATCATGCATCTCGCACTAATAATGTCAACATTGTATAAGAAAGCTTACAGTATCTACACTGTAGAGGAAGGGTAGGGAAGCTAAGGTCCTCAAGATACTCTTGGTCGACTCCTACCATCATCCCTCACCATTGGTCATGGTGGCTGGGACTAGGAATGCCAAAGAAATAGAAATGGGAGCAAAAATTGATGTCTGGAACGGCAGTCAATGCAGCAGTTATGAATAATAATCACTGTTGATACTTTCAGTCTGAAAATGATATGTAATTGATAATCTCCACCCCCCCAAAAAATTGTGGTGTGTTTCATTTGCCTTTAAATGAAATCAGTGGGGTGGGATAACATAATAATAGTGTAATTTACGTAAATTAATTTCACTGCAGCAGACAGGGAGATAAAAAACTTACTTTGGGGGTGGAATTGCAGTGGAACGGAAGCGGTGCTCCATGTGATGACTACAGGGTGGAATGGAGAATGATGTCTTCTTAACATCTGCACTTAGGGATGATGGGAGTTGGATTCCAACAACATCTGGAGGGGCACAGATTCCCATTTGCTGCTTTACGGTGCTGGGGTGATACGAGAAATCTGCAGCAGAATCCAACTGTTACCAGCTCTCAGTGAATGCAAGGAATCCTCTGCTCTTCCCTCCAGAGGAACAATTATATAATAATTGCTAAGTGGTACCATAATCTGGCAACTTGGGAGAACTGGAGTCCCTGGGGACACAGTCTCAACAACGCTGCTTGCTACATTATATGATACTCACCTGTTTTATTCAATCAGATTTCTCCTTTATAGCATCTCTCTTTGTCTTGTTTTCAGTTTATGCTGCTTTTGAAAAAGATAAATTGATTTTTGGAAGTGCATTTCCAACATCTGAGCATTGATATAAAGAAGGGTGTTGGAGTCCATTGCAAGAGGAAGCTGCTGTGTTTAGATTCAGTTTTGGTTTCTCTCATTTCCTCATTTCCCCAGTCTTGAGTTCTCCACATTAGTTTGCAATTAAGAAAGAAAGTTCTCATGAGAATTTGTCAGCATTTTTGTCCCCAAATTTCTCCTAGCATGCACATTCTTAGACACAATTTTGCCTATCGTACCCATTTTTTGCAAAACAATTTCCCTAATAAAATCATTTTCTGTCATATTTTCACTGATACATGCATATATAGGCAAACTGTACCTTAGTATATGTATTTTTAGCTGGGGATCTGCATTGCAAAATCCAGACACATGCCAATTTTGAAGGATGCCTTGTTTTTCAATTTGCTTGTTGTTTCAGGAAGTGTGAATTAGGTAAGTTCACCTTTAAAAGAAAAAGGGATCAAATTCTCCCCCCATCCCTATTCTGTGCACCACAAGGACTAATTTAGAACCCATCTTGGGGCATCCCAGTGCAAGGAGCATCTGTTGAAGTTTGCTGTGCAGTTTGGAATAGGAGCAGAGTTCTTGAAGCAAACCTCACAGAGGGCCAACTCCCTCCATCCGTCACAGAAAGGCTTTCTGTAAATCACAATTGAGTCATGTTGGCAAAGGAATGTTGGAACGCCTCTCTCAGAGAGGCATCTATCACATGGTGCAACAGACGTCGTCAGTCTCCTCGGCTGTCAGTCTGGCATTTATTGTCGGCACTAAATGTACCTTTGAAGTGTTTACTCTGCTTGCGTGGAAGGGAGAAAAATAGCTTTGGCTTGCACAATTGCCAGCATTCTGGTCAGAACAACAGGTAAACTTGGGTGAATTCCAACAATACCCTTAAGGAGATTTCAAATAGCAATTGGGCTTTTAATAAGAAATATAAAGGCTGATTTCCGAAGAATTGATGCTTTTGAATTATGGTGCTGGAGGAGACTCTTGAGAGTCCCATGGACTGCAAGAAGATCAAACCTATCCATTCTGAAGGAAATCAGCCCTGAGTGCTAACTGGAAGGAAAGATCCTGAAGCTGAGGCTCCAAGACTTTGGCCACCTCATGAGAAGAGAAGACTCCCTGGAAAAGGACCCTGATGCTGGGAAAGATTGAAGGCATAAGGAGAAGGGGACGACAGAGGACGAGATGGTTGGATAGTGTTCTCGAAGCTACCAACATGATTTTGACCAAACTGCGGGAGGCAGTGGAAGACAGGAGTGCCTGGCGTGCTCTGGTCCATGGGGTCACGAAGAGTTGGACATGACTAAATGACTAAACAACAACAACAACATAACTGAGCTCTAGATCTCACCTATATTGCTGAATTCTTATGTTGAGAACAGAATTTCCTATATTCCCCAAAACTAACTGAATCTTTTGCTCAGAGCTTCTAGCTTCTAACTGGTTTGAGAGTTATTTATTGTTATTTATTAAATTTATATAAAGCCCTTCATCCAAAGATCACAGGGTGCTCCACAACATAAAAACACAAACTGAGAAGACAAAATATACAATCAAACAGAAACGAACCAATAACCCCCCCTTCTGCAAACACATTAAAAGGCCGTAGACTATTTAATCAGTTCAAGGCCTGGTTATAGAGAATGTTTTTTGCCTGGGTAGGTAATGAAGGGACCCGCCACCAGCTTGGGGATAAGAAAGACACATGGACACAGTATATTAGGTTAAGTGGCTAAAAAAGGCCACAACTTTATTGATTACAGCATCTGAGAGGTATTGGCTTAGGTATTGGATAAAACAACAGAGTGTGACTCCACCCCCTCAGGGAGGGGTGAGTCTAACAAGGGTTAACCACCAGTGGGAGGAGCCTGTTGATGCAAATACAACTGAAAGCTCCCCCTGATGTCACCGGGGGTTGTGCCATGGCCCTAGCCACCAGCAAGGGCGTCGGACCGGATCCATGACCTCCGGATTCCTTTAGCGGAATACCCATAAAGTGGAGGGGTAGGCGATGGTCACACCCTGCCCTCCAATACACAAACATATTCCAATGCCTAACCGCCAATACCTAAAAGTTGTGATGATTTGCTACGAGGTAGGCGAAAAACCAAGTGGCCGGTGCCAATTTGCCAGTTGGATAAAAATTCCTACCAGGCCCCTTGGACAACCAAGGTGACCAACCACAATGTCAAGAACCTAGCAATGAACTAAAGGGAGGGTGGGTGGGTGATCCGATGAAAACCAGCAGAGGAATGAAAGGGAAGTGCTGCCGCGGCCACGTTTGAGCGGCAAAACCCCGCCCCCAAGCTTCCACCTGATTGGTTGGCTACCTGGGGGCGTGGCCCGGCAGCCAGGCCAGCTGGGCAGGGGCTGGAACGCCCCCTTCCAATGCAGGAAACAGCTCCTGCTCACAACTCCTCCCCTCTGTAAGGAGGAGAGGCTTTCTCACAGTGACCAACCGGATTTATTAAATTCCTACCCAGCCCTTCTTCCCAAAGGAGCCCAGAGGTCAACGAGACCTGAGTGCTATGGCACTCTCCTTTTGGGATTTCCCAGAGACTGGTATTCAGAGGCACCTCGCTGCCTCTTCCCACCCCTCTGCGTCTGCCGCCTGAGGCAGCCACCTCCGTTTGCCTATTATTAGGGCTGGCCCTGAAGATATTTGGGAACACAAGGAAGCTTTGTTTGGAGAAAACAAAAGGAGCCTGTCTTGCTGCTCAACCCATCCCCTGCGACCAAGGCATTCACGTCTGGCTCTTGTCCGTTCCCTGGTGACAATGCCCTTTCTTCTTTGTTTTACATCCCTGCTGGGCTGGAATTGAATGTTGCTTGCTCCCTTTCCTATTACGTTTCCATTCAATCTCCGATTATATTTAATTTTATTTTTTTAAAAAAACACACACACAAATCCGCCTCTCCTCTCTTTGTTCAGCATCCCAAAGGGGAAGCAAAGGGCAGGTTACTGTAAAAATGCCAACGCAGGAGCAAATAAAAGGCAAGTCTCGCTACTGTGTTGTGCCAAGAAGGGCAGCAGCTCCTGAGGTGAGCATGAAAGGCACTTTCAAGAGAGCCTGTTCGTGTGGCTGTCAGAGAACTGCGGGGTATAAAAGGGTTCGGGCTTTCATTTTTCTTCTTCTTCTCCCCTGATGCCTGCGAGTCCACGCTCCTAAAAGCAAACTACCATTTGATCTCGAAGCTAAAAATAACCGTATACAGTGTAGGAGAAGATCCAATCTGTGGTTTACCCACATCCAATTTTTAGAAGCTTAGCCTCCTATTTTAAAGCTTATTTGGACCAGGCAGGGGCTTAGAGGTTAAGCTGGTGGATTGTGCATTTTATTCCCCAAAAGCATTTTCCAGAAGGCTCAGGCTGATGCTGCGGGATGGAGCCCTGTGCAAGGAGCCTAAGGCCTAGAGCAGCTTCTGAAGTACACACTACCTATCTTTGCTGTAGTAAAAATGGGTATTTGGCCAAAGATTGTGCCCCAAACTGAAGATCTTGCAAAGAAAATAAAATTCAGTGTGTTGAGAGTCGCAAGATTCCATTCATTTCTTCAAAGAGTACCAAACTCTGGCTTGGATTTGCCATGGCCAGCAGCATTATCTAGTCATAATAATAATAATATCAATAATAATAATTTATTATTTATACCCTGCCCATCTGGCTGGGCTTCCCCAGCCACTCTGGGTGGCTTCCCCAAAAAATATTAAAATACTGTAATCCATCAAACATTAAAAACTTCCCTAAACAGGGCTGCCTTCAGATGTCTTCTAAAAATCTGGTAGTTGTTGTTCTCTTTGACATCTGGTGGGAGGGCATTCCACAGGGAGGGCGCCACTACCGAAAAGGCCCTCTGCCTGGTTCCCTGTAACTTGGCTTCTCACAGTGAGGGAACCGCCAGAAGGCCCTCAGTGCTGGACCTCAGTGTCCGGGCAGAACGATGAGGGTGGAGACGCTCCTTCTGATATACTGGACCAAGGCCGTTTAGGGCTTTAAAGGTCAACACTAACATTATGAATTGTGCTCTGCCCCACCAGCCTCTGCCACTGGCCAGCTCTCTCCTTCCTGCTTTCTTGCGTCTACCAGTCCAGGGGAGGGCACTGCCTGACAGCTTCTTCCTCCTCTTCAATCCCAAAAGTTGCCTTTTTAGAACTCAGCAGGGAGAGGGGGGCAAAACTAGAATTAGCTTGGCTGTCATTGACTCTGGCACCTACTGTTGGCCTCCCACCCTACCAATCCCAATGGGCAACAGCCCAACACTGACCAGAGCAAACCAGAGGGAGGGCTTAGGAGCGTCATTTGGCCTAGGTCTTAAGTTTAAATGGGACCTCATTGCATTTAAACACGTGGCAGAGGAGAGGTAAGATTCACACCGACACAGTCTCCAATTTCTTGGAAAAAAACACTGGACAGGAGGGAATCCATGTAGAGGCAGGGACAGTCTCAGCAACTGAGCCATTGGGCAAGACCTATCGGGGATGAGCTGCTATGCTCACCAGGCCTGACACTCCACCAAGTCTGTGCAAATCATATTCTTGCTAATAAAGGGTTAACCTCCTGGTTGCACAGTGTAGTTTACTGATGGCTTACTCCTGACATGTACAAAGCTAAAAATTACATTTGTTGTCCTGCCCCTATTTATCTCTGCCAGCCCCCATCAGTGGCACATGGCCCTCAAAAGGTTGCCCAGAATGGAATGTGGCCCTTAGTCCAAAAAACATTCCCCACACCTATTTTCAGTTAACACTATCTGATCACCATATGCACTTGTCTGTTTTTTTATTGTATTTTGTCTGTTTTGGGAATCGTATTTTGTTTTGGGAATCATTTCTTTTAATCGCCATTAGTTGACTTGAGTAACACCTATGCCAGCGGTTCTCAACTTGTGGGTCCCCAGATGTTGTTGGACTACAACTACCATCATCCCTGACCTCTGGCCTTGCTTGCTAGGGGTGATGGGAGTTGTAGTTCAGCAACATCTGGGGACCCACAGGTTGAGAAAGGCTGACCTATGAATTATAAGGGAGGAGGTATGCATTGTGATACAAATGAATGCAAAAAAATTATGCATGTATCCTCAGCTCCAAACGTGGTACCCCATCACCCCGACACTTGGCCTCTCTCTGAGCAAGCTGCTCTCCTGCACGCTTGGGAATTAGGGATCTGCGCTGGAGTAATCTGTCACTGGCAAGTGGCAACGCTTGCTGTCACAGTAGTAGAGTAGCAATCTGTCCGGGTGATGACACACTGTGATCACAACTGTGTTTCTCAAGGCGTCCCGCTGGATGATAAATTCTTCTGTGTCAAGGCAAAGTGCTGCTTTTGCTTTTCTGTTTCTAATGCCAGACTATTTAACACTGGGAGCCACAGATATGACAGCATCGCGAAGTGTCCTAGCTCTTCATTCAGTAAATACTATGTCAGCCAGCTGCTTAGATGTCTGCCAGCTGCTTGGTTTCCATTTGCCTATTGGCTGTCTGATCTTAACATGGAACAGATCTCTGGGTGTGAGATCCTCAAAGGTTGCTGAGTTTATGAAGTGTGTGAAGTATGAGGTTCCTGAGGTGTGTGAAGTATGAGGTTGCTGAGTTCCTGAAGTGCTCTAGAGAGCCAGTGTAGTGTAGTGGTTAAGAGTGGTAGACTCGTAATCTGGGGAACCGGGTTCGTTCCTCCACATGCAGCTGCTGGGTGACCTTGGGCTAGTCACGCTTCTCTGAAGTCTCTCAGCCTCACTCACCTCACAGAGTGTTTGTTGTGGGGGAGGAAGGGAAAGGAGAATGTTAACCACTTTGAGACTCCTTAGGGTAGTGATAAAGTGGGATATCAAATCCAATCTTCTCCTCCTCCTCCTCCTCCTCCTCCTCCTCTTCTTCTTCTTTTTCTTCTTCTTCTAGGAACTTGGCATATATAGTATTTATTTTATCATTTCAACAATCCTGTAAGATGGGATGAGAACATTCTTTAGAACTATATACCTATTGTCTGGAAGTTAACAGCAGGACAATGAAAATGGATTCCACATGCTCTAATGGTAGCCAAGAGACTCATATTGAGGAACTGGAAGAATCAAGATAAGATCCCCTTTAATAAGTGGATCGACAATATGTCAACACTCCCAACCTATGAATAGACTGCTTACAAACATATCCTTTTTTGGATAAATATGACAATATTTGGAATGAGTTTATGCAAAATGGAGTAGGCTATTAATATTTACATAAGCATTTGGATAATAATATCAAAATAATGTATGTTAGGATATTTTTCGTATAGATTCATATTTTTTCTCTACACATTTTTGTGTCTTTTTATTTTTATTTTCTTCTTTTGTTTTTCTTTGTACCACTTTATTTCTTTATAATTGAAACTTCTCAATGAAATATTAACACAAAAAAGAAAGAAAAAACCCTTCTGTAACTTAGGCTTGTATTATCATTCCTGAGATCTGCTGTGACTCAGATATGTCTTTAACCACTTTGCTACAACATACCGTATGTCTGTGACGGGTGATTTTCTTCCATGTTTATTTGGTGTCCCTCTCAAGTTAACCCCCTCCCCACAAAGCTGTCCCAGTTCTAGTGCTTTTTTTCTGTGAGGGTACACAGGGGTACACATACCTCTAAACATTCTGTGAATCTAAGTTTGGCCTTGTTGAGGGGCAGTATTTCAATATGAGTAGGAAAATGAGAGTACCCCTAAACCTTTAAAAAAAAAAAAGGACTGTCCAGTTCTATCCTTTCTTGATGTAAGGAAGGGATGTGAAACCTATGGTCCTCATGAAGTCAAACTCCACCTCCTGTCATTCCCAGCATGGCCAATAACAATGGAAAGGCATGAACATCCCCATCACTGCGGTAGGCCATTAGGGACTGATGTCACAGGATACAGAATGAGATGCTAGATGTGTTAGGAAATCAAGCCTTATCACTCTCCAGGCACCCGGCTTGAATCCCAGTTGACCTCCCTGTCTGCATTCTCCGGCAGGATCCAGGCTAGGTCACGATCGGCGATCCTCCTCAAACGTGAGAAGAACACACCACTCTTCCCCCCCCCCCCCGGCAGGGGAAAGAGATAGACAGAAATGTATTTACATGCCTTTATTTCTGTCCTTGCAGCATTACAGAGAAACGCGTCTGCTCTCTTCAAACACCATCAGCAGAGAGACAAACTGTACTTCCTGTACAGGTCAAATTACACTCTGAGCTAAATCCGGTGCTCAGCGCTGTGAATAGACTGTCCCTTTGTTCCCACGGTACAGTCCCAACATTCCCATCATGTTTTGCTTTCCAGCCAGCTGCAGCTCGCTGCCTCATTGCATCTATATCGTAACAAGATGAACAACAATGGCATCTTAAGTACATTTTCTCTTGAGGAAATAGGGCGGGTGGCTTTTACATCATACTCTGGGACTAGCCAATCACTGTTGCAAATAGAAATCTTGTTGGTTATCATAAATGTATCTGCGATTAAAATTGTTGGCCATCCTGGGAGTTTCATCTGCAGAGCTTTGAGTTCTAGCTGGTTTCAGCCAATGAGCTAAACCGCAGCCTACAGTGTTTAACAGATCTTCACAACTGGTGTTGGAAACTGAAATCTGATTGGCTGGCAATACTGGAGCTTGTGATTGGCTCACTTGTGGGAGTGAAACTAGAGCTCAATGTCTCACAGTCTGTTCTTACAAAATGCAATCTTGTTCACTCTTGCTTTGTTCAAGGTTGGTAATGATGACTCTTAGGATGACAGCAGCAAAGTGATGCCCTGACCCTATAGATAAGTCTATAATTGGGAGGCTGTCTGCTTCTGAATGCCAGCTGATAGAAATGACAAGTAGGGAGAATGAAGGTTGTTGTGCTAATGTCCTCTTTGTGAACTTCATATAGGCATGTAGTTGGCCTCTGTTAGAACAGGATACTGAACTAGAATGAGTCTTTGGCTTGATTCACCTGGACTCTTACGTTCTTATTTATCTTATTTTTAAATTTAAAATAAGCTGCTGGATGCAAATCTGTACCTTTAAACATTGGGCATAAAAGGGAATGTTGGCACTGTGGCTTCTAACCCAACAGAATGGAAAGAATGATGCATCAAAGGTAGCCAATGTGGTTCCTGTGTCAGGTATGCTGGAGTACATTTTCCATCATGCTCCACCACTGGCCCTATTGGCACCACTGGCTTTATGGGCTGGACCTGATGGGAGTCCAGCAATATAAGTCACCCCAGTTCTCCACAGTCATCAAAAACATGAGAGAACTTTGCTGTTTGCATCTTTTCAGTAACATGAATCCCTTGTTTGTACTGGAGAAATCTGTTAGGGCTGTGAATATACCCAGTGACACTGGTATTGATATTCTCTGTGTACATTTCTACCATATAAAGGGAAGACTTCTGACCTTCTGGAATGAGAAAAAAGAAGAAGATTGGAAATCATTGGGAGTGGAATAGTTGCGCCATCCTCTCTGACCTTTAAATTCTTGGATAAAACGTGTATAGTTGACTTGACAATGTGAGCAGGCAATGCAGTCTATTCTATTTCACAGAAATGTTCTCTTTCATATTATTACGGTCTTAGCCTCGCTGCTTAGAAGAAGAAGAAGAAGCATCAGTATTACCAAGAAATATGATGGCTCTGTAAAAGCACTCCAGAGAAATTTTGCTAATCCTATCCAAACTCTTCCCTTGGATATTAGGGAAGGGTCCCAACTCAGTAGGAGAACACTTGCTTTGCATGCAGAAGTTCCAGGTTCAAAGCTCAGCATCTCTGGGTAGGGCTGGGGAGGTCTGCAGCTTGGAGAGCCACTGCCAGCCAGTGTAGATGACATTGCACTAGATGGGCCAGTGTTCTTACTCTTGGGCTTGCCGATCAAATCCCCACGACGGGTTGAGCTCCCATTGCTCTGTCCCAGCTCCTGCCAACCTAGCAGTTCGAAAGCACATAAGTGCAAGTAGATAAATAGGTACCACTGTGGCGGGGAGGTAAACGGCTTTTATGTGTGCTCTGGTTTCCGTCACAGTGTTCCGTTGCGCCAGAAGCGGTTTAGTCAGTGCTGGCCACATGACCTGGAAAGCTCTCTGTGGACAAACATCGGCATCCCTCGGCAAGATGAGTGCCGTAACCCCATAGTCACCTTTGACTGGACTTAACCATCCGGGGGTCCTTTACCTTTACCTTTTACCAATGTCCGTTCCCTACGAGCTGTGCTTTGTATCATCACTTTATGCTTTTCGACAACTGGTCCAGATGCACCTCTTTCTCCTGGCCTTTGGTTGAGTGGACATTATCTGTCCACCTGGATTCCATGTATGCACAGCTATCCTGTGTTGCTATTTTGTGATTCTGGAAAGGTTTCTTGTGATTTTGTTTTATGGTTTTAATTGTACGGTGTACTTATTCTGTGATATTTTTGCAACCCACCCTGAAACCATTTGGTGATGAGTGGGCTACATTAAAACAAGTCCAATCTACAATAACAAACAAATAAAGCATTATAGATTTTAGCTATTGTTCTGCTTTATGGTTTTCACCTTTGTTGTAAAATTTGGTTATTGGGCAGTATAGCAGTAAGTAAATACATAAATAAGCAAGCAAAATATTTGCTTTTTCGAAGAAAGGCTGCAATTCCCTCTATAATAGTTTTCTTTTTTCCCCTCCAAAAAAATCTCTCTCTATAGGTATTACTTGGTGCACGCAAGTCTGAAAGTCCCACCCAGGATCCCACATCGATTGCTGGCAACCATTGTTGAACAAACAGGTGAGATAAGAAAGGAGAAAGAAATGGCTTTGAATGAGGTGAGCTCAACCTGGCTTGAGGGATGGAGCCAGAAACTCAGGAGGGGGAACTGAAAGAGCCACACTGTAATGGACAAATCTGAAGTTGAGTCTAGAATAGTTCTGCAAAACCTCAAAGTGTATAGAGTCTACACAGCTGGGATGGCAGTGTGGTTACCTATTCATTTCCGTGCCCAGTTAAAAATTCGGGTAATGACTTTTAAAGAGCTAAATGGTTTAGGACAAGCTCACACCTATAGAAACCGTTTGTCTGAATCTTGAGATCAGAATCAAAGGCCGTGCCTATCAACCTACCATCTAGACCTATTAGATCACATCTTCACCATACATTTAAAGCACTATTATACCTCCTTTAGGGATGCGGGTGGCGCTGTGGGTTAAACCACAGAGCCGAGGACTTGCCGATCAGAAGGTCGGCGGTTCAAATCCCCGCGACGGGGTGAGCTCCCGTTGCTCGGTCCCTGCTCCTGCCAACCTAGCAGTTCGAAAGCACGTCAAAGTGCAAGTAGATAAATAGGTACCGCTCCGGCAGGAAGGCAAGAAGCGGTTCTGGTTCACCAGAAGCGGCTTAGTCATGCTGGCCACATGACCCGGAAGCTGTACGCCAGCTCCCTCGGCCAATAAAGCAAGATGAGTGCCGCAACCCCAGAGTCGGCCACGACTGGACCTAATGGTCAGGGTTCCCTTTACCTTTATCTTTATACCTCCTTTAAATAGTCATGGCTTTCCCAAAAGAATCCCGAGAACTGCAGTTTATTAAGGGTGCTAAGAGCTGTTAGGAGACCCCATTCCCTTCACAGAGCTACAATTCCCAGAGTGGCTTAACAGCCCCACTTCCCAGGGAACTCTTTGTTTTTTTAAACAAATAAACAATTCAACAATATTTCAAATTTAGCAATCAGTCATTCCACCTATGATTTCCCCCTCCCTCCCTCCATGGTTCCCTCAAAATTTCAATTTATGCTGCATATCATAGTTACTCTACACCTTCAGCTTACCTCACAAGAAAAACAAAAAGTTCACCCCCACTGCTGTTCTTACTCAAATCCTATTTGCGTTTTAACATTTTTACACTGAATTTTTTAAGTATCCTGAAAATATTTTCCAGTCTTCTTTAAAACCAGTCTCCCCCTGATCTCTGATTTTACACTCCAAACTTGCCATTTCTACATATTCTATCAATTTCAGCTGCCATTCTTCTTTGTTGTTATGCCATTTTTGTGTCCCGCTGATTTCAATGGCATTCACTTCCAAAAAGTGAAATTATTGTGGCAGTCTTACGCATACCGTCGTGGAAATTTGTCTGGATTGCTCCCACCCACAAAAGAAAAATACCATGGGAATGACAAATTCAGTTTCATTTGAGTCAGTTCAGTTTCATTTGAGTCAGTTTCGCTGCTGTTTTAAATATGACTTACTGAAGGAGGACCATTTTTCTTCATTCTGCGGAAGACGTGTTTGATGACCCTTTTGATGCTGTCCCAACAAGTTTGCGCTGCTCATTGCTCAGTGGAGCAGGAAAGAATCAAGACTCGGGATTGTATCAAATTGCTGTCATTAGTTCCAATAACGCTCGAGGAAGCAATTTCTGCCTCCATCAACTGGAAGCAAATTTACTGCCTTTTGGAGTACAAGAGAGAGGACAAACCTTTTTATTTTCCATTGAATGCCATATGATTATTATTTTTTAATGCTGTAATGAACCTGCGTGAATAATATCCAGGATTTTACAGGTTAATGTTTTATAAGGCACAAATACCAATGTATTACGTGAATCTGGCAGGTCCCATTTTGGAAATGGATTGCTGTAGTTCTGCAGGCGCCAACAGTTATCCCAAACAGACCTTCTATCTGATTCGGGGTCTCCAATTCGCTTTCTGTCAAGAAAAGAATGATTAGCTGCTGGGTGTACAAACTCTTTAATTCAACCTAGCTAGGGGCTTAAGAATGAGGAAATGTATCCACAGGCACATCCCTTTGGGAAGCAAATGATAGCATATCCACTTGAGTGTAGAACAGGGGTCAGCAAATTTTTCAGCAGGGGGCCGGTGCACTGTCCCTCAGACCTTGTGGGGGGCCGGACTATATTTGGAAAAAAATATATGAATGAATTCCTATGCCCCACAAATTTGCCTTCTCAATCTGGCCCACAGACGAATCAGCGTGTTTTTACACGAGTAGAATGTGTGCTTTTATTTAAAATGCATCTCTGGGTTATTTGTGGGGCATAGGAATTTGTTCATATTTTTTTTCAAAATATAGTCCGGCCCCCCCACAAGGTTTGAGGGACAGTGGACCAGCCCACAGCTGAAAAAGGTTGCCGACCCCTGGAATAGAGTGTTGCTATTACTTCCCTTGATCTGGATGGTACACGTCTGTTAATGCAGCCTAGAAGAGCATAATGTTTCTGTTTCTTTTTCTTTTTTTGCTGCTGCATGATACTTTTGATTCATGTTAAACTTGTGGTCCACCAAGACATCAAGATCCTTTTCACATGTACTGCTAAACAGCCGGAACTTGAAGAACACAGACATACCCTTAGCTCACAGGAAGGGAGAATTCCAATTATACACAACAGCCTTATTATTATTATTATTATTATTATTATTATTATTATTATTATTATTTTGATCACTTTAGTTTAGAAGAGTAGCCTCCATAGCTTACTATTCTGGTGCCGGATAGAGTTGCAGATGGGGCTTCCTATCCATTTATATCTGACTGCATCCCATTCCAGTAACCTTGAAAAATGAACTTGGGTTTATGAAAATAACAGCGATAAGTGGCTACATTTATATTACTGACTTCCATGTGAGGAAATTAATAGGGATATCTTACTTTCCCATCGTCCGTAATGGAATAGTGTTAGAGAGGCAGTTAGCTATCGCTCTTTCCAATGGGCTAATTGGAAATGTCAAAAGGCGAGGCTGAGTTGAAGGATTGATTATAGAGCCATGCAACTTTTCGGCAAGAGTTATACTTTGAGAAGAAAGGGATGAAGAGCAGAGTCTCTAATCACAATGACAGGAAGCAGCAGACATGCCTTAACATGCCAGTCTTAAAGCTCAGAGTAAGTTTAGAGTAAAATACAGCCCAGGAAACTGAGTGAAGTCCATTGGCATAAATATTAGGAGCTAACTCCTAGGGGCGGAAGTCCCTTCGCCTCCCCCAATAAAATATTGAAGTGGGCCGGGGGTCCCCAAAACTGATGGGCATTGCCATTCAAATGGTATGTGTGCTGCGTCTTGTGATCGATTATATAGGGCTGGCTTTACCCCCCACCCCCAATATTTTATTCAAGTTGGCACCCCTGGCATGTGTGGTGAGAGCCAGTGTGATGTAGTGGTTAAGAGTGATAGACTTGTAATCTGGGGAACCGGGTTCGCGTCTCCGTTCCTCCACATGCAGCTGCTGGGTGACCTTGGGCCAGTCACACTTCTTTGAAGTCTCTCAGCCCCACTCACCTCACAGAGTGTTTGTTGTAGGGGAGGAAGGGAAAGGAGAATGTTAGCCGCTTTGAGACTCCTTTGGGTAGTGATAAAGCGGGATATCAAATTCAAACTCTTCTTCTTCCTGGCATGACCAGGGGCAAAAAGGGGTGTTGCAATAGAAGTGACTTTTACCTCTGTACAGTAGGCCACGTCCCAGCCCTGCAACAACTGGAGGTCACTGCAGACATTGTCCTCCACCCAACACAAGCAAGCAAGAGGTATTCCAAGGCACTTAGGGAGGATGCAGAACAGGGGCAGTGGGGTGTGGCCTCAGGAAAGAGGGTGTGGTCTGGGAATGAGGTGTAGGGGAAGTCCCATATAAGTCAGCCTGGAGGGTCATATTTGGCCTGGGGTTCTCCACCCCTGCTGCACATGGTAGCTCACCAGTGTGTGTGTGTGTGTGTGTGTGTGTGTGTGTGTGTGTGTGTGTGAATAAACCTCCTGGATTTTATGACTTCAGAAACCCTTGGCAGCTATCTGGCAATGCACACTACTGATATGCATTCTGTATTATAGGTCAATTCACACAGGTGCTCTTACAAGGTGCTCTTACAAGCTTCATTTCCCAGCCCTGGTAACTGCAGAAGACAATAGAGTGGGGAATAACGGCTTGCTTCAAGCTCTCCCATGTTGTGTGTTCAGACCCTGAAACCCCCCCCTCCCCCCCAAAAAAATTCACACATGACTCAAAATTTTGGTTTGGTTTTTGGCAGAATCTAGGCCACAACTTTATTGATTACAGAAAGTGACTGGTTGCATAGACTCTGGTTCGACTAGCTCCCTGCACTGTTGCAGGTAGCGCTGACCCAGGGCACCAGCATAGGTGAGCCTAGGGTGAACACCTGGATAGGCAGAAAGCCAGGAGCAGGCTATTTCCGCCACCCCAATGCCTTCCCTGGACTCAGGCACGGGCACAACCCCCTCTCAGGGGTTGACCAAAGCATCGAGTCCCTGGATTCCTTTAACGGAATACCCTTCACATAGGGATGGCGAGAGCGTTCTCCCATCCCTATAACCTGAACCAGAGCCTATCCGCAACCTTACAAGTTGTGACGAATTGCTACGCAGCAGGTGAAACCCAAATGACAACAGCCAGTCAGCCAAGTGGGGAAAATTCCTGCCATGCCCCTGTCCCAATGACAGATGACACACGACGGAATAGCAAGGTCAAGCGAAAAGCCTTAAAAGTAGGGACAGGTGGTTGAGTGTTCCGAATGCATTCACTGAAAGAGGAAGCTCTGGGTCACGTGCATTGGTATAAATTGGTCCCTCGAACTGTTTGGACTGTGTCCCATTGGCCAGGTTGCACCCAGCTTCGAGGGAGCTACCAATCAGGTGTTGTGGCTGACCAATCGTCCCCACCCAAAACACAGGGTGTCGGTTTTCCAGGTCTCACCGCAATACGTGCCCTCTTTAAGGGAGGACCCGATTTATCGTTGTTGTTTGAAGTTTGTGTCTTTAAGCAAAGTAACTGTGAAATTGCTTTCTTTAAAATAGTAGCATCCTGTGGGGGGATGCCCGTTGGGAGGAAAGGATGGTTTCAATTCATGCAGGCCCTGGTAGCATGGAATGTTTGTTTTTAGCTCAAACAGATTAGACTTTGTTAAAGGTCAGGAACTGACAGGGCTCATGAATTACAAGACAAGCTATGATCCTTCATTATATGGTCCATTTGCTACATCCTTGCAGAGCTTCAAATAAGCAGAGCAGCGTGACTTAGGCCACCTTCACGTCACACAGTTAAAGAACCCTAAAGGGCTTCCCCCAAAGAATTCTGGGAGCTATAGCTTTTTATGGGTGCTGAGAGTTGTTAGGAGTGAGACTGCAAGCTTCCCCAGAGGGCTGTGGGGCTGTGGGAAGGCTGAGGCACTGGACAGGAGCTGTCTGCCAAGCAGTGAGTAACAGCGGGAACTGAAAATGCATGAGGTTCCTTGTCTGCCAAAGCTATGAATGAAATCCTCAACACAAATCTCCCTGGAGTCAGAGCTGGATTTAGGGGAGTGCGACCAGTTTGATGGGTCATTGATCACCGCCTTGTCGTGGCAAAGGGGCTTGAATAAGAAGCTCTGAGCTATGCCATGCAGGGCCACCCAAGACGGACAGATCATAGCCGAGAGTTTAGACTAAATGTGATCCACCTGGAGAACGAACTGGCAAACCACTCCAGTATTTTGCCAAGCAAACTCCATGGACATAAAAAAGGAGAAGCTTTGAGAAGAAAGTGAGAGTTTTCAAGGCATGCTCTGGTTCATGGAATCACGGAGAGTCGAACACGACTAAACAACAACAGTGGCCATTTTGATTCCACTGTCTGCAGAGCCTTAGGAGTGCCGCAACTATGTTATGGTTGCCATATTTCTGGAAGTAAAATTCCAGACAGTTGTTTAGCTTTTTTCTTTTTCTTTTAGGAAAAACAAAGTTGTTAAAGCAATCAGCCACAAAATCCTGGACATTTTCTGAAATCCTCCCGGCCGCTATTTTCGCTATTTTTGCTGGTTAAATTCTGTATGGCAACCCTAAACTATGTTGTAGAATGGAAGGCAAGTGGCGGGAGGCACCAAATTGTGGTGTCACACAGGACCCCAAGCTCTGCTACTGTGGATGATATTGTCAAGTTATCTGAATGCACATTCATGTTTGTTTTCCTTCTTTGCAAGATATCAAACCCTGCTTTAGCCCAGATGTGCATAGCGAATCATGTACTTCGCTAGGTTATGATCTGAAATAATTATGTGCACTGATAGCGTGTGAGCATTAATAGCCTTAGCGCGAACCTTTGGTGTTAACACTTGCCATTGGGTGATTGTGTAGTCACGCTTTTAAAGTTGCCACAGGATGCAATGTGATAAAGCTCCCCATTTTCGAATGTGGAAAGGCTTTCTCCATCACATGGGTTAAATGCCACATAGGCAGATTTTACTAGCTAGCTTTCTGAGTAAGTATTTTCATGAAGGTTAAAGACTGCCTGCATTTACATTCTCAATCCCATGGGGAAGGCACCAGGGCTATACTGAAATGTAATTAGAAGTAACTGAAAAAGAACAACGGCTGTGTGTGTGTGTGTGTGTGTGTGTGTGTGTGTACAGTAGCATATGTTCTTACCTGTTCCTGCTATAAAGAGGAGCTTAGGTGGGAAAGTTGTCATTTCATCACTTGCCTTTAATTAGGTTTTATTTAAGGAAAGCATATTGGCCCGAAATATGTACAGAAGCTAGGTAAACATCACCATCTGCTTGTGACCTCCTGTCTCCCTCAGCAACACACACACACACACCACTTTGCAGGCAGTTACTGGTGACATTGCAGTGGGAGCTCAAGCTTGCAGCTCATAAGGAGATCACTTTCTTTGCATGCATAACAGGCCGTGGCAGAGTCCTAGCATGACTAGGTAAGGGCTTTTAGCCAGGGCTGCGTTGAACACTGAGCATTCTTTTTGCACATCCGTCAGTATGTGCAAATCTGACCCTTCTCACACTACCCTGGAAGCAGAGGACGGAGCAACAGTTCAATTACCTGTTGTGCTGAGCTTAAGATTCAAATGTTAAAACTTCTGGGTATTCCCCCCCTTCAAAAAAGGCTGTCAGGAGATAACAGGGCCTTCTTGGTAGTGGCGCTCTCCCTGTAGAACCCCTTCCTTCCAGATGTAAGGAGATAAAGAAATACACAACTTTTAGAAGACATCTGAAGACAGGCCTGTATAGCGAAGTTTTTAATGTCTGATGTTTTATTATGTTTTTATATATGCAGTAAGCCACCCAGACTGGCTGGGAAAATCTAGCCAGATGGGTGGCATATAAATAAGATGATGGTGATGATGAAGATGATGATGCCACCCAGATGCCTGTGAGAAACCCACAAATGGAACCTGAGCGCAGGAACACAATCCCCTTTTGTGGTTTCCAGAAACTCATATTTGAAAGCAGTAGAGAACCTGTCTAAGTGACACTGACACCAAAACCCCACACATACACTAAAGCAAAATAATGCAAGTTTTACCACCCCACCCCCTTTCCCCTCCTTCTTCCACAAACTTATACTGCAGGCAACACCAGTGGTTTTTTTTTCTGGGGGTACGCATACCCCTAAACATTTTTTGAATCTAAGTTTGGCGTTATTGAGGGGCAGTATTTCAATATGAGTAGGAAAATGAGAGTACCCCTAAACATTTTTTTAGGGGGGGAAACCCCACTGGGCAACACTCATGTCTCACATCGAATGTAACTGAACTATAGAAAAGACTGTGACCTGAAAAAGAGACAATGCATGTACTTTTGTAACCAAAGAAAAACTTTAATATTTTTTTTTTAAAAAAAACAAACAAACACATTACTGCCCTTGACTGTGGAGGCAGAGCATAGTAGCTGTTGAACTTGTCCCATCATCATTTAAAACCATCTGATCAATGTAATAAAAAGCAACAGCAATATTATTTAATAATAACTGGAGGTTCACAAAAGCCCAGCCTTTTGTGTGTTGAGACCCAGAAACCTCCCCCCTAAATAAATTCACACAACTCAAATTTTTGGTTTTGGTTTTTGGCAGAATTTAGGCCACAACCTTATTGATTACAGAAAGTGAGCGGTTGCATAGGCTCTGGTTCGATTAGCTCCCTGCCATGCAGCTAGTGCTGACCCAGGGCGGGCTAACTCTGCCACCCAAATGTCCCCCTGGACTCAGGCACGGGCATAACCCCCTCTCAGGGGTTGACCAAACCATCGAGTCCTGGATTCCTTTATCAGAATACCCTTCACATAGGGATAGTGAAAGCGTTCTCCCATCCCTATCACCTGAACCAGAGCCTATCCACAATCTTACAAGTTGTGACGATTTGCTACGTGGCAGGCGAAACCCAAATGGCAACAGCCAGGCAGCCAAGTGGGGAAAATTCCTGCCGTGCCCCTGTCTCAACAACAGACGACACACGGTGGCATAGCAAGGTCAATCGCAAAGCCCTAAAAGTAGGGAGAGGTGGGCAGGTGTTCAGAATGCACAAGCCAAAAGAGGAAGCTCTGGGTCACATGCATGGGCATAAATAGGTCCCTCAAACTGTTTGGATCGCAACCCATTGGCCAGATTGCACCCAGCTTTGAGGGACCTACCAATCAGGTGTTGTGGCTGACCAGTAGTACCCACCCACAACACAGGGTGTCAGTTTTCCAGGTCTCACTGCAATACGTGCCCTCTTTAAGGTAGGACCCGATTTAGGGGCATGTGTGTCAACTTCTGGGGTGCTATTCCATGGCAACGCCTAACTGCATCATTTCTGATCCCACCAGGTCACATTTGAGCAAAAGCCACTGCCAGACTCTCTCTCTCTTCTAGTAACATTTTGTACAGCAGGATTAGAAACAGAAAAGCACACACCTGCCGAAAGTGAAGGCAATGCTCACAGGGGCCCCATTGCAATGCTAGCCACGTCTATCAATCTGAGCATTGCTTTCTTCCTGCCTTCTCAGGCAGGAGGTTTTTAATTAAGGGAAAGCTCTGCAGGGTCTAGTATCTCAATCTGCTTGCATATGACTGGCATTGTCTTGCAGTTGTTTTTAATCTTTGGGGGGTGTGGAGGTTCAGGAAGGCCCCCATGTTTTTGAGTTACCATCGCTGCTGTGAAAAAAAGGAAGAGCCAGGGGACCGAAGTGTGTGATGGTGTGTGTATGTGTGTGCTTGCTGTTTTTCTTCTGTTGCTGTGTTTTTCCATTAGTGGTAAATGGCTTGCCACTTTCTTCATTCACAGACCATCTGAAGCTTGGGAGGGAAGGGGGCTGTTGCTGCTGCTTATGGGTGCATCAAAAGCAAGTGGGGAGGGCAAAGACAGAGAACCCCACTCTTCCTGCTTGGTTTCTGGAAAGATGGGTTATACGGAGATGTCAGAGGGCTGCTGATAGGATTCCTGTTTCTTGAACTGAAACCATGTGGCATCAGTGAAGGTTCAGGAGGAATCTGGAAGGGTCTAGTGCAGTGGTGGCGAACCTATGGCACATGTGCCAGAGTGATCACTCAGAGACCTCTCCACCCCATGCCAGTGCAGGCATGAAATGCTCCCTAGATTGTGCTCCACCTGCAGCGGCTTGGGGGGGGGAGTTGCGTGCCCCTTCATGCCTCTGTGAGCAGGAAAGGTTTCATAGAGCGCGCATTGGAGGGAGTTGCTGTTGGTGAGCTGGAGATGCATGTTTGCTGTGCTGACGTGAGTGAGTGCAACTGTTTTTAGCTGAGTTAGTTATTTTCTGCAAGAAGCTCCAGATCCCTGCGCAATCTGACCCCAAAAAGCTCGACAACTTTGTGCAATCCTCCCCCCCAAAAAGCTCAACAATGCAGACAGAAACAGTAAATTGCCATGTTGGCACTTTGCAATAAATAAGTGGGTTTTGGGTTGCAGTTTGGGCACTCGGTCTCTAAAAATTTTGCCACCACTGGTCTGGTGGATGGGGGGTCTGTGCAGGCCCAGGAGCAGAGCTAAAGCAGGTTTCGATTGACCTGAGGACCTAGCCTAGCCAAAGACATGTTTTGGTGTTAGCTTAATGAACCATACTTAGACCGTTACCTCACCAGGAAGCTGGCTTGGCTATTCCAGGAATTTGAAAGCTTGCTTGGATTTTTACACTTGTTGAATCCATAAATTAGAAGGATCTAGCAATTAGAAGCCTTACTCCCCAGCAAAAAAACCTCATAGCAGTACTTACTCATTGATGAGATCAAGGAACATTCCATGGGGAAGTTGTGCTCAAGCCTCGAGACACACAAGAGTATACCAAAGTGAGCATTTAAGCCTTTGTTGGTGCATTTATTGACTTTCCTCACTTAGGTTGCAGGAGGTGGAGGAGGAAGGCTCTTAAAACTTGTGTGCAAGTTTTTGCATCTGATCAGCTCAGGTTTAGCAAAATTTGTCTAAATTAACTAGTACACACCCACTGACTTGCAAGATCATTGAAATACATGGGTACATGTTGTTGTTTAGTCATTTAGTCCTGTCCGACTCTTCATGACCCCATGGACCAGAGCACGCCAGGCACTTCTGTCTTCCACTGCCTCCCACAGTTTGGTCAAACTCATGCTGGTAGCTTCGAGAACACTGTCCAACCATCTCGTCCTCTGTCGTCCCCTTCTCCTTGTGCCCTCCATCTTTCCCAACATCAGGATCTTTTCCAGAGAGTCTTCTCTTCTCATGAGGTGGCCAAAGGATTGGAGCCTCAGCTTCATGATCAGTCATATTTAGGAGTTTGCTATGTCTGCCATTTGATGAAAAGAATGAAAGGCACCTGAACTTTTAATGTATCAATCAAATCAAATGTTTAAAGGCTTTATTAAAAAAAAATAGAGAAACATAATCTTGAACTATTACAATGCTGTTCCGCCTTAGAAGAGGTGGTCTTTCCTGTACAATGGAGAAGATGAGATGTCTGTTCTAAAACAGCAGCAGTCTGTTATTTTTATTACAGGGTGGGGTATTATTATTATTATTATTATTATTATTATTATTATTATTATTATTTTGCAGGGCAGGGAGATTATTCCTAATTATTTTAACTAAACAAAGAGTGCTGCCCAGATTTATTGGGGTTGAGTTTTAATCAATCAAAAGTTTTAAAATTAATTAAGTTGATTTATCAACGCAAAGTTGCAGGCCTAGAATTAATGCAGCAATTAACTTACATGCGGAGAGCTCTGCAAGGCATTCAGTATGACCTCTGTGGAAGTCCAGGCTTGAGAATTAATTCTGCAATTAATTAATTGGCAACAAGCATCACTTTGATCTTGCAGCCCATGTTTTTGGAAGGTTCATCGGAATTAGCATGCAGAGAAAGCATCCCACACAATGCCAGTATTCTCACCGAGCAAGCTGGGGTCAAGGTCGGCTTACTTCAATGACGTATATTGCTTTAAAAGCCTTGATGAAAGGGACCGGCAAAGAAGTAAAAACACCATAGCAGGGATCCCTCCCATTAAACATGGCTGGAAGCATCTCTCTGACAGCTGTATGCTAGCTCTGTTCTGGTTTGCAATAATCTCTCCTACACTGATTTAAAGCATAGAGAGCCTTTGTCATAAAGGTTTACCAGAAGCTTTAACTAAGAAAAAGGGTTTTGTGGCTGTATAAGGGTGGCGCTGTGGGTTAAACCACAGAGCCTAGGACTTGCCAATCAGAAGGTCGGCGGTTCGAATCCCTGCAACGGGGTGAGCTCCCGTTGCTCAGTCCCTGCTCCTGCCAACCTAGCAGTTCGAAAGCACGTCAAAAGTCCAAGTAGATAAATAGGTACCTCTCAGAGACAGCCGAGGAAGAACATAGACTTCATGACTAGTAGCCATTGATGTCCTTGTCTGCCATACATTTAATTAACCTTATTCCAAAGTCATCCAAGTTGGTGGCTATCTTCTGAGTGTCATAAACGTTTCCACCAACTATAAATGCGTTGGTCTTGGAATGTGCCACAAGACTCTTTTGTCCTGCAAAATAGTACCAAAGATACGGAAATGAAGTGGTGGTGAAACCAGCACATCCTGGTCCTACAATATTGGTATCTTTCCACCTCTGCCTGGAGATGTTGAAGATTGAAGCTGTGACATTTGAACTATGGCCTTCTGGAAAATAGAGACCCTTGGAGGACATGCATTATCTTGGCTGGCCCCCGTATAAATAATGTCTCTAATATGCTACCAATTATGCACCACTGGGGATCCTAGCAAAGGTATATTTGGAAGAGAAAATTACATTAGGTTCTGCGTCTCTGAAGGGAGTTAGTGTATCAAATATACACAAACACACACATATATATATGTATAATAATAATAATACAATCAAATTGCTTTTCTTTCTTTTTTGTCCTGTTAGATTAAGAGAAGAATAGATTTGGCCAGTAATGCAGTTTTACCAATGGCTCTAGAATGATGAGTTTTCAACGAAAATAAATCAGGCTGCATTGCTTGCCTTTCGAAGAGCTTATCTGCTTCATGCTTTTTATTGTCGTCACTGCGGTAGAGCAAATAAATGAGTTTTCTTTTTCTTTTTCTACTGTCCATGCTTCCATTATGATGCTTGGCTGAAGTGCTGGGGCTGAATGAGGCAGGGGCTCAGTGTCTCGTGGAATGTTCTCAAAGGAAAATTTGTTTTAGTTTTCCAGACCCACCACAAACTGGAAGCCAAAGATAGATAGAGAAAGCACCGTGCAATGTGTTTCTCACTGAGATCTTCCACTTCAGTGTTTAGATGCAGGAAATGGAGGTTCTGATGCTCCCACATATACTGTTTCCTGTACGATAGATAGATAGATAGATAGATAGATAGATAGATAGATAGATAGATAGATAGATAGTTTATGGAACTTACACCAAAAAAAGGGGTAGGTCTAAGTCAAAATCTATTTTAAAGTCTTGTTTTCACTCTGCCATCTTGCTCCCAAAGAGGTTTCGAATCTGGCATAACTTTATGCCAGTTTATCTCAAGGTGTCGTAAATTACACTGGCTCCCATAGTTTGGATTGCTGCCCCCCAAGTGTTCGATGCATTCCAAATGCATAGAAGTGCAGGGCCTGATTAAGTCTGAATCATAGAATCATAGAATCATAGAGTTGGAAGAGACCACAAGGGCCATCGAGTCCAACCCCCTGCCAAGCAGGAAACACCATCAGAGCACTCCTGACATATGGTTGTCAAGCCTCTGCTTAAAGACCTCCAAAGTAGGAGACTCCACCACACTCCTTGGCAGCAAATTCCACTGTCGAACAGCTCTTACTGTCAGGAAGTTCTTCCTAATCTTTAGGTGGAATCTTCTTTCTTGTAGTTTGGATCCATTGCTCCGTGTACGCTTGTCTGGAGCAGCAGAAAACAACCTTTCTCCCTCCTCTATGTGACATCCTTTTATATATTTGAACATGGCTATCATATCACCCCTTAACCTCCTCTTCTCCAGGCTAAACATGCCCAGCTCCCTTAACCGTTCCTCATAAGGCATCGTTTACAGGCCTTTGACCATTTTGGTTGCCCTCCTCTGGATGCCCAGGGTGTAAATCTATCTCATAGTTATTCTGTTTTTGGATTCTGTTTTGCAGGCGATTCAATTCTTTGTGCAGCCTGTGTCCACGAGAACACCGTCTACAGCAGAGTGTTTCAGATTTTGTACAGGAATGAAGAGATTGTCATCAATGAATCCATGAACTTCAGGGCCCACCTCCTTGTGGATGGTGAAAAGGTTTGTTTCTCTCAGTTTGGACTCTTGTTTCTGCCTCTTTTACACACATGCATATACACACAAAGAGTGAATCTGGTTCCACTGGTAAGGTATATTGCAGTTATTAATATTGCAGAATCTGAAGCAACTGGAAGCATGAAAATGGCAACTGCACCGCTTTCCCACACTAGGCCACTGCTGGGTCTCTTGACAACTTTTCTGTGCCTCTCTGAGACCTCTGTCTCTCTATGCCAGGGATAGGCAACCTAAGGCCCAGGGGCCGGATGCGGCCCAATCGCCTTCTCAACCCCGTCCCCGGACAGTCCAGGAATCAGCCTGTTTTTACATGAGTAGAATGTGTGCTTTTGTTTAAAATGCATCTCTGGGTTATTTGTGGGCCATAGGAATTTGTTCATTTTTTCCTCCAAAATATAGTCCGGCCCACCACATGGTCTGAGGGACGGTGGAGTGGCCCATGGCTGAAAAAGGTTGCTGACCCCTGCTCTATGCCATTCTTCAAGTTGCCAGTCAGTTGGCTCTCTGGTACAGTCAAACCTCGGTTCCCAAACGCCTCAATTTTGGAATGTTTTGGCTCCCAAACACCGAAAACCCAGAAGTCAATGTTCCTGTTTTTGAACGTTTTTTGAAGCCAAACGTCCAACATGACTTCCCCTTGAGTGCAGGAAGCTCCTGCAGCCAATTGGAAGCTGCGCCTCGGTTGTCAAACATTTTGGAAGCCAAATGGACTGCCGAAATGAATTATTTTCAACAACCAAGATTTGACTGTACTTGTGTTTCCTGAGTCGCACTTCAGCAGGAATGCTGATAGATACTTGCTGATGGGAGCTGAGCATCTTACGCGTCTGAGGTAAATTCATGCTGATTTAGCAGAGCCCCTTGATAGAACTGTCACACTCACGCTGCATTTCATCACACTGGTTCTCAGAACACACACACACAATTTCCTATGTGTTATGAGGCCTTGCTTGTAATGACAGTTCTCTTTTTCAATAACCTCTACAGGTGGAAGAGGCACTCAGAGAAGCAGACTTTCAACTCAAGCTGGACTTGCATTTTACGGACAGTGAGCAACAGTGAGCACTTTTTGCTTTCCTAAGGCAAACTAATCATTGTGGATTCTGATGCAAACTGGCCCAAATCAGGACTAACCCGCAGATAGAAATGTAGCTGTCCTTTGAATTCCCTCCGAAGGTTGCCACTCTGTCATTAGCTACAAACAAACCAATACATGTGAAAAGGATCTAGGAGCCTTGGTTGACCACAAACTTGACATGAGCCAACAGTGTGACGCAGCAGCTAAAAAAGCCAATGCAATTCTGGGCTGCATCAATAGGAGTATAGCATCTAGATCAAGGGAAGTAATAGTGCCACTGTATTCTGCTCTGGTCAGACCTCACCTGGAGTACTGTGTCCAGTTCTGGGCACCACAATTCAAGGAGGACACTGACAAACTGGAACGTGTCCAGAGGAGGGCAACCAAAATGGTCAAAGGCCTGGAAACGATGCCTTATGAGGAACGGCTAAGGGAGCTGGGCATGTTTAGCCTGGAGAAGAGGAGGTTAAGGGGTGATATGATAGCCATGTTCAAATATATAAAAGGATGTCACATAGAGGAGGGAAAAAGGTTGTTTTCTGCTGCTCCAGAGAAGTGGACACGGAGCAATGGATCCAAACTACAAGAAAGAAGATTCCACCTAAACATTAGGAAGAACTTCCTGACAGTAAGAGCTGTTCGACAGTGGAATTTGCTGCCAAGGAGTGTGGTGGAGTCTCCTACTTTGGAGGTCTTTAAGCAGAGGCTTGACAACCATATGTCAGGAGTGCTCTGATGGTGTTTCCTGCTTGGCAGGGGGTTGGACTTGATGGCCCTTGTGGTCTCTTCCAACTCTATGATTCTATGATTCAATAAACAAAAAACATGCATACGGTGGCCCTGGGTGGCCACGACACCCACTCTGTGTGATCTGCCTTGTGGCTGCAGTCAGTGATTTCAGCTCAGCTGTGGCGACAGTTCCCCAGCAGTGATTTCAGCTTGTGGAGGCTAGCCAGGGCTACATACCTAGCCTAGCATCCCACGTTCATCACTAGTGAAGGGTAGGTGGGTTCCCACGAGGCAAGACACAGTGATAGCAGCAAGAACCTTTATTGAACCAACAGAACTGGGCAACAAGGGCAAAACAACTGCATATATATATTTCTGAAGGCCTAGGCCACTCCCATTCCCAACGTGATTGGCTGTCTAAACTTCCAAGCTGCGAATCATGACTCAGAGTTCGAGGGCCAATGACAGAGGCCCAAATCCTGAAATGTTCTGTGATTGGATATCACGTATCGAATCAGAACACAGGAACTCAGAATCCTTAGTCCAGACTCAAGCTCAGGCAAACACAGACCGGTGAATACATAACAGGAAGATAGGTTTTTAAAAAATGTTTTGAGATAAAATACATTTAGACTTTGATGTTTTGCGATAAAAGATATTCAGAATAGTATTTAAAAGTGAGTTTTCATGATTTTATTCATTTTTTTAAAAAAAAATAATCATGTGAAAATGCCAAAGAAATTGCTAGTGTCATCTAGTATTCGGGGGTCACCAACATGACACCCATGGAGTCTTCCTTGGCACCTACTTGGCACCTATTTGCTTGGAAGAAGCAAATAGAATAAATAAGAGTGTTGTGGCATTTCTGAGATGCTTGTGGCAGCTTCAATGTTTTGCAAATGTACCTTCAGCTCCAAAACTTTGGGAGCTCCAGATCTCAATAGCCATTTCCCGCACCATTCATCTAAACCTCCCTCTTTTATAGAGCAAACCTAAGCCTGAGAAGTTCCCTAGAATTCATCCCTAGTAAGTGTGTTTAGGGTTGCATTCCTAGACTTTCAAAAGTTAAACTTCCCTACAGAGGGTCTGCCACCTTTAGTGCTGCTATGTCCATTGCTCAGATAGATTGTAGGACATGGAATCACATGAGGAAAAACATTTCCGCTTCCCTGAATTGAAGGTAGATTTCTTCCCCCTCCCCCCACTGAAAATTGTGGGTCCCAGAAGGCTAGATTTGAAAGTGGGTGGTATTCAGCCCCACTCCTATTCCTGGACTCCCCAGTTATTGATGGTCTTACTGTTATTTCTTAATTATTGTGTTTTCTGGTTTAAAATGTATTCTGTTTACACATTGTTCTTATATAGTCTTTTATTGTGCTGATTTCCTATTTGAGATTTTATGTGCTGGCTTTTTCTAACACCTTTTGTGGCTTTATTGTCATATTTTTATTTTGTTTTTGCCTGATGCCAGGATAATTTATTTCATGAAGAATCTCATAAACACAATAAAGAGATAATATTGCTTGAAGCTGCCTTAGAAGCCAGAGATGTTTTTTTTATTTATTTTATTTCTCTTTTTAAGTCACTTTGTGTTGCTCTGGGTTAAGATAAAGAAACTAACTCGTAATGATGAAGATGGTTTAATCTAAGCAATCATGTAGTTTCCCCAAGGATTACTGAATGTATCAACTATTCTATAACGGGCTATCTTGAGAAAATAGAATTTACTAAGGCTCCCTGCACCACACATGCCATGGCGGTCATAATCCTTGCTTCTAACATTATGTTCTACGTATGTTCCACCCATGTTCTACCTTCACTGTCAGAAGCATTCTGTCTCCTAATACCAGTTGCTGGTAATCTCAGATGGACAGAGAGTTGTTCCACTCATGTTAAGCTTTCAGGCTTCTTACAGGTATTTTTTGGGCCACTGTGAACAAAGGATGCTGGACTAGACAGGTCTTGGCTGGATCCAGTAAACTCATGTTAAGTCCCGTATGACGGCAAATCTGGGCTACCCAACACCAACTGGCCTCAAAGGTTCCCATGATGCCATAATTTGAACGTTCGTCAATGGACCACAGAGATTTTTTAAAAGTCCCTCAGTGAAATATCTGTAGCTGATGTTCCACAAAATCCCTCTTTAGAAGATTCAGCAGGCTTTCCAAAAGTCATGTTTCAAACTTTGAACTTCACACCCCCAATTTAACATTTCTATTCAGTTAGGAATAAGAGGGAAGATTCCAATAGTGAGAACAGGATCATAAATCTTCTTACCATTATTATTATTATTATTATTAAGATGAGGAAATGTGAGCTTCTGTGACATCATTGGTACCAAATGAATGGGGTATATTTTTTATTGCACTGGGCACTCAGATGTTTAGACACACATTCTCCTGAACAGCACGGACATGGGAATAAAATTGATTTTCCTTTTTTGTCCTAGCTCTTCCTTCACCTCTTACACAGCCTTCTCAAAAGTCTTAATGGCTTGTGTCAGCAGCTTCCCCTAAAATGAAAAAAGCAGATTTAAGCCCAATCACTGGCTCTTTTTTTTTTTTTTTAAGGATCTGTGAATGGTGCAATGCAAGTCACTTTGGGTTTTTCGCAGCAATGTCATAATATTGACACTGCTGCTACAAGTACAATTAAGAGCTAAGCACCAGCCTTGTAAATGCTCCTCGTTGCCAAGTGAATTGCTGCCAAGTGATAAAAATTCCACTCACACCATTGTCTCTGGGGCTGCATCCATGCAGCAGATTGAGCCAGCAGAAGGCTCTTCTCAATTAGCTACCAGGCTAAGTTGAAGGTGGTAGTACAAAGCCCTGTACAGTTTGCATTGGGATACCTTGAAGACCAGCTTATTCCTTATTGTTGTTGTTGTTTAGTCGTGTCCGACTCTTCGTGACCCCCATGGAGCACGCCAGGCACTCCTGTCTTCCACTGCCTCCCGCAGCTTGGTCAAACTCATGTTCATAGCTTTGAGAACACTATCCAACCATCTCGTCCTCTGTCGTCCCCTTCTCCTTGTGCCCTCCATCTTTCCCAACATCAGGGTCTTTTCAAGGGAGTCTTCTCATGAGGTGGCTAAAGTACTGGAGCCTCAGCTTCATGATCTGTCCTTCCAGTGAGCACTCAGGGCTGATTTCCTTCAGAATGGATAGGTTTGATCTTCTTGCAGTCCATGGGATTCTCAAGAGTCTCCTCCAGCACCAGAATTCAAAAGCATCCATTATTCGTCAATCAGCCTTCTTTCTTTATGGTCCAGCTCTCACTTCCATACATCACTACTGGGAAAACCATAGCTTTAACTATACAGATCTCTGTCAGCAAGGTGATGTCTCTCTTATTCCTTATAGTCCCAACCAATCACTGTGCTCCGTAGGAGAGAGCCTCCTGCGGCTACCATCTCATCAGAAAGTCCATTCCACCCAATGTGAGAACAGGGCTTTTATTGTGGTGGCACCTATGCTTTGGAACAACCACCCTCTCCAGTACACATCAGGAAGCTGTCATCTCTGTTGATTTGTACTGCATTTCTTAAAAAAAGAGTTTTGTTTTATTGCTTGTGCATTTACTGCCCGGGGCTCCATTGGGAGGAAGCGGGTTATTAAATAAATAAATAAGCAAATGCAATTATTTTAACTGTTTTTTTCTATATTTATTTCTTTCAAAGGTGTTTTATATGCAATTGTTTTAACTTTTATTGTAGATAGACAGACAGATAGATGTGCAACAGTGCTTTATACACTTTTCTTCCCTTGAGAAGGCAATTGGAGATCCTTCATGCAAAGCCGTCCATACATGAAATTGTTATTAACAACAATGACTGTTGCTTCTCCTTCCAGGTTGAGAGATGTCACGACAATCCCCGTGATCAGCAGCCGCACTTTGGGGCTCCACTTCCACCCGGGGCGAGGGTTGCATCATCATGTGCCCGTCATGTTTGACTACTTCCACTTGTCAGCCATCTCTGTTACTCTGCACGCCTCTCTGGTGGCTTTGCACCAGCCCCTGATCAGGTGAGAGATACAGGGTTCTTCTTGTTTTCATTTTCCGTATGTGTATTTCATGATCTTTTACTATGAGAGGTCAATTGTTCATATCTCATGTTATGTACTGAGCTTGGATCCTAGAACAATAGGCAGGTAGGAACCTAGAAGGCAGCAACCTGATTGGTCTGCAGGAGCCGCCCAATCCGGCTCCAGGAGGAAGTGAATCAGAAACCTGATTGGCCTGCAGGAACATTCCAATCAGGCTCCAGGAGGGGAGTTGAATCAGCCAATCACACGGGACCCATTCTGTAAATAATGTATATATAGCCAGATGTTTTTGGGGAAAGCACTCACTCACTGTTTACCATGAGCTGAAATAAAGAGCATGAAATCAACACTCAACTCTGAATATATTTCATCTCATTTGCTTTTTTAAAAAATGTATACATAAAATAAAAACAATGCCAGCAACAGAACAACTAAAAATACAGAGACTTGGCAGAGTTATTACTATTATTTATTAAATTTGTATATCCTGCGTATAGGCAGCCCTATGTATAATGTGCTGCAGTAATCTAACCACAGTGGCTGACCAAGAATTGCCTTTTATAATCAGCTATGTGGTGATGGCACTATCCAGACTGGGAAATGGACAGCAATCTGTTCTATTTTAGGGTTGGCATGTTTCTAGAAGTAAAATTCAAAAGCAATCAACCTCAAAATCCCAGACACTATTTTCCCTGGTAATATCCTGGACATGTCCAGAAATTACAGACATACAGCAACCCCATCTTATTTAAGTCCAGTAGTTGGATGTGGTTTTACCAAGCACTTTGCCATCCTATGGACCTATCATGGAGTAGGCCCATAAAGAAGCACCTTAGATGATGACTGAAGGGTCCAGGTCAGTTCACATGGGAGGTTCTTCTGTGGTCCAGCTCAAGACATTTTGTAGCCTAAGGCGAAGGTGACCATGGTGTCCCCTCCCTTCCGTGCTCAGAATCTTGACAGGGCTAACTCTTACTTCCACACTAATCATGTAAGAATCGTCCTCCACAAAGAGGAGCAGGCTAGCTTAGGGGCCATGTAACGCACTCCTACCTGCTGGTCCCTATCCTCAGCACACAATGCTTGAGGCAGTGGCCTCACCCTGTCTATTGGTAGGGCTGGTAAAGAAAGAAATAAAATTAAAGCGGATCCTGCAAGCCTCAAGTCTGCCTGCCTGTGATCTAATGTTTCCTTATTGTCTCTTGCCTGCTCACACACAGACTTGTTGTTTTTAATATTTGATCTAAATCTAGCTTCCCCCCCTAATTTGTAACCACTGTCTGTTGTCTTACCCTGAGCAAAGAGGGAGAACAGTAATCTCTTTGCTTCTTTCTGAACTCCTTTAACAATTGCCATATGTTGTTGATGACAAAGAGAGAAGAAAAGCTTACCTATTCCTGGAAAACTTGTTTGCTGCTACTGATCCTGTTAGCGGAGAATTTTTAACAAGCTTTGAAAAAGCCTGAAGGCTTCCCAGAGCACCACAGACTGAGGTGAACCTTTGCTATGTCTCCCAGCTCTCCAAGAACTGTCGTTTTAAAATAGCAACACAGGGATATTTTTTAAAATGTATTTTTAGTGCAGAGAGGAAAGGATGGGTGAGAAAACTTTGAAATGTGTAATACTGTTGTTCCATATAGATATAGGTATTCAATTTTTTTCTTTTTTGTTTAGCTTTGCCCGTCCAGGGAAGGGCTCGTGGCTTGGTAAAAACAGCTTGGAAACAGGACCAGATCTGACGGGGATGTCGCTGGAAAACCTGGTGTTTGGAGCCGGTTACTGCAAACCTGTTGCTTCTGAGGTAGGGGACAGTTCTTGTTCGTGGTGACATTAGATGCACAGTGTAAAGGGATGGAGATGGGCCTTCCTTAGGCAGGATCACCAGGCTGATAAGAGAGAGGTGAGTTTATATGATCCCTACTCCCACCGATAAAATCTGTGGTGAATTTTGCCCACTGGGAATGGAAGTGCAGACAGCAAGGAGAATATCTGCAGGTAGAGGCAGAGCCAACTGCTTCTAGACTTGCCTGCAACTCCCTCTTCGCTGCTGAATTCTATACGGGCAACATTGAGGTTACGGAAGAGGAAACTGGCCTTCTAAGGCAGAAAACTGTTTACAAAATCCTTCCCTTGTAACCATTTTGTCAAAAAAGGACCGATAATGCCAAATGTTACTCGAGGAAACAACAGCGGTATTAATATATTCCTAGTCATGCTTCTTTAAACTCCTACTCTGTTGGGGTGGTGTTGTCGATCCCGTCTGTTATACAAAGTGCTCATCCCTTAACGAAGAAGAAGAAGAAGAAGAAGAAGAAGAAGAAGAAGAAGAAGAAGAAGAAGAAGAGGAGGAGTTTGGATTTGATATCCCGCTTTATCACTACCCGATGGAGTCTCAAAGCAGCTAACAATCTCCTTTCCCTTCCTCCCCCACAACAAACACTCTGTGAGGTGAGTGGGACTGAGAGATTTCAGAGAAGTGTGACTAGCCCAAGGTCACCCAGCAGCTGCATGTGGAGGAGTGGGGAAGCAAACCCGGTTCCCCAGATTACGAGACTACCGCTCTTAACCACTACACCACACTGGCTACACTGAAACCGTCTACAGAGGAGCAGATCTGAGACGCCAGTTTCTCAAATCCCAAAAAGTAGAAGAAACAGAGCATGCAGATACTTTACTTACCTTGCCTTTAGTACTGACTAGCAAGGGAAAAGGCAGTGTTTTATGGAGCAAAATACTCTTCCCGTATCATCAGAACAGTGGTGCTATTTTGAACAGTGACAGCATTCAAGGGTGGAAAATTTCCTCCAAATACGAATGTGGAATCCCAGAATTGTAGAATTGAAAGGGACCCAAAGTTTCAACTCCTAGTTAGGTGTTCCATTATTGCCCCTTTTCCTGTCTTGGCTGCAGCTCCCTCCTTGCATTCTTTCATCCAGCTGTTGGCAACCTAAGGCCCATGGGCCACAACTGGCCCATGCAGGTTGTTTAACCGGCCCATGGACCCCCGCTGCCCGCTCAGGGACCCCCACCGGCCACTCGGTCGGCTCCCATGTGCTGTGCTAAACTGGCGCAGAGCAGAGTGGGGACCGCCTTCCGTGACGCTGGCCTTCTTCGCACGCCTCCTCCGCACCGGAAGGAGCACCGGAAATAGCGTTTGCGCATGCGTGCGCGCACTCTGGCCCACTGCGACGTCTGCGGGACCGTGAACCGGCCCAAGCCACAAAAACTTTGCCGGCCCCTGCTGTAGTCTGTTATCACCAGATTGGGCACTGCTTTCCTTTTGTGTGAAAACAGAGGCAAAGTAGGTGTTGCGTGGTTCCATCTTGTCTTCGTCGTAGCATTTCTCTGCCTTCTTCACGCAGAGGTCCTGCAACTTGCTTGGTCTTCCTGTTGCTTCAAACATAGCTGATGAACAGGTCAGCTATGCCAGATCAATTTTGATTTCCCCCAGTTTCCATTGCTTATTCGTTTGATTTCCTTTCAAGCGCACAGCTGAGAGCGCTCCAGCGATGATCTGTTTTGTTTTTCAGCTTGCTGAGACAGTGTCGATTACAGAGATAATTGAGATAATGAGCTTGTTTATCAACAGTAGATAGCTTGCTTGGTTAATGTTTATTGCATCTTTTCTTTCCCCCATTTTATGAGCTTAGGAGAAAGTGGTTCTAAATGCAGTTTGCTGACTTTGGAGATAGCAATGAAGAGAGAGTCAATGTGGAAGAGAAGTCCATGCAGCCCACGATTTAAAGCAAGCTGTCCAAATTCTCAGTTCCCTGCCTTATATATGGGTTGGAAATCAATGAACACATGGGGTTGTCGCCAACTAAGTTCTACTCAAAATAGACCCAGCGAAATTAATTGACCTAATTTAATCATATTCATTAATTCCATTGGGTCTACTCTGAGTAGGACGCGCACTGGACACCACCCTCAGATTGCACAGAGAACTGTATGATGCATACAAAATTCTATACGTATTTTTTAAACAACAACAAACAAACAAACAAACAAACAAACAAACAAACATGGGCTTGCAAAGCCACACAACCAAGCTGAATGGGATCAGGATCCAGCCTACGTTCCCCCTTTCTGCTCCCTCCCCTGCCACTTCCCCAGAATGCTCCTTTTGGGGGAGTTACAGCCACATTCAACTGAGCTCAACTGAGCTGGTATGAGAAATATTCCCTGGCATATTCAGCTGCATTGGTGTTCGGGACTTAACACCAGCTGAGCATGTCCGAGCTGGGAATCAGCTAGTTGAGCCAGAGAACCTTTATATTGTAAATTGCCCGGTGGTCCTCAGATGAAGGTCAGTATAGAAATTTAATAAACAAATACAGTAGTACCTCGGGTTACATATGCTTCAGGTTACATACGCTTCAGGTTACAGACTCGCTAACCCAGAAATAGTGCTTCAGGTTAAGAACTTTGCTTCAGGATGAGAACAGACATTGTGCTCCGGCGGCGTGGCAGCAGCAGGAGGCCCCATTAGCTAAAGTGGTGCTTCAGGTTAAGAACAGTTTCAGGTTAAGAACGGACCTCCGGAACGAATTAAGTACTTAACCCGAGGTACCACTGTAATGAGGGATGCGGGTGGCGCTGTGGGTCAAACCACAGAGCCTAGGACTTGCCGATCAGAAGGTCGGCGGTTCGAATCCCTGTGATGGCGTGAGCTCCCGTTGCTCGGTCCCTGCTCCTGCCAACCTAGCAGTTCGAAAGCACATCAAAGTGCAAGTAGATAAATAGGTACCACTCTGGCGGGAAGGCAAACGGCGTTTCCGTGTGCTGCTCTGTTCGCCAGAAGTGGCTTAGTCATGCTGGCCACATGACCCGGAAGCTGTACACCAGCTCCCTCAGCCAATAAAGCGAGAGTCGGTCACGACTGGACCTAATGGTCAGGGGTCCCTTTACCTTTACTTACCACTGTAATAAAACAAATAATCCTAAACTGCTCGTCTTGCCATACGATTGCCTGCAACATGTTTTATATTATTACCACCTAAAATTCTGAAGTACATTACCATCCTTTTGAAAAAAAAAGAATAATGGGAAATGTAGCTTATTCCTCACAGAGCCCCCTTAACAAACTACAGGTCCTTTGGAGGGATGTACTTTAAATGTGCTTTAAATCTATGGTGTGTGGGAAGCCTGAGATGCATTACTCATTCTGCGTCACAAAACTGTTTATTTTAACACCCTCTGTTGTGTTTTGGGTCAGTTGAGGGTAATGTGCTTGAAGAAGCTTCTATTTTTCTGTAGAACATTCTGCAGGCACTTTGTTGTTGTAGACATGTTGTAGATATATACACCTGGAATCTATCCCATAGGGAGATAGTTCCTTTGTCCTTTCTTGGCTGGAAGCCAAGAGGACAACTCAGGCTGATGCTTCTTCGAGCAAAGCAAAATGGAGAAGAGAGAGATGTGGTGGCCAGTCCTGTGCTTTTGTTACCTGCACAGGTAAAGTCACGCAGACCTCTGGTCACATGTTGAGGAAGTTTGTCTCAGTACAGGAGGAAACAGGAAGTTTATCTACTGGCTGGACAAACATCCCTCTTCATGTCTAAACATGTCCACTCTAGGAATGTTGTATTTGACTGCTCTGTGTTTCACACCCCACACTCATCTCATCCATCTCTACATTTAAAGCCTTCTTATACCACTTTTAAAGTCATGGCTTCCCTTAAATAATCCTGGGAAATGAAGTTTTGGGTTTTTTTAAGGGTACCTACAAGTCCCAAGATCCTTAACAAACTACATAAGGATTTTGTTTAAGTTGGCACCCCTAGCTCCAGATATGCTGGTGGGGGTCCGAACTATGGCGGCCAAGAGGGCCAAAATGGAGCCCGGCACGCTTTCGCTACGCACGCAGCTCCCTGTGCCGATTACGGAAACGTCCTCCTGCCTCTTTGGCCGGTTTAGCAGAGCGAATACAGCGGTCAGAAGCGATTGCAGTGTGTGGGTAATAAATCAGAACACACACAAGGCGTTCTCTTATCTTCTTCAGCCTTTAATCGTGTAGCATAACATCGTAAATCTCACCTGGCGAAAGCTCGCACATCTTTCCTCTCGCAGAGCGTACGAGAATGAATACACACAGAGAAAGCCACTCCCGTATGTGTATTGCAGCCACGCCTCAAGATGTGAGACGTCATTCAGAACACTTAACCCTGTAAGTTCTGAAACCCTTAACACGAACTGCCCCAACACACCCACACCCCCACACCAGCCCCTTCTGACAACAACCAGCCACCAGTTTCTGGAAGGCCCACGGCTGGAATTTCAGCTGCAGCTGGGCTGCAGAAGCCGATGGGAATGCGAGGTTGGATTAAAAATGTAAAAGAAGAACCAAGCAATGGCACCCGGATAGGATACCAGACAGCATGGGAGCCTAGGGTCCGAGGTCCCATCTCCCCCCCCCATAAAATATTTGAGAGGGAGCCCCCGCCCAAGTTACCATTCAAATAGTGTGTGTGGACCATGTCATGTGATTGATTATGTAGGGCAGGGCTTAACCCCCCCCCCACACACATTTTATTCAAGTTGGGATCCCTGCCAGAGAGGGAAATACAGAGATCTCGGGAGAAACAGATGTTGATGGTTAAAAACATGCACGTGTGTGCAAAATAATAATAATAAAACAAACAAACTACATAAGGGGGGGGGGACATTAAAAAACATTCCATACAAACAACACAGAAAGTAAGACGGGACATGGGTTGAGAGATCAAGGAAATGCCCTGTGTAAATCATAGAAACATCAACTTCCGCATAGCGTTGGAAAGGATCCCAAAGGTCATTTAGCTCAGCTCTGTGCAATGCAGGAATAAGCGTGTAGCCCCAAAGACTTGTCCCAAGTGGAACTTGTGGGAATGTTCAGGGATGCAGGAGAGGATATATTGTCTGATTATATCCTTATCCAACTTGTGTTAACAAGTTCCACAATTTCAGCAGAGTAACATTCCCCTTTATTTTAAGCTTTGCAACGGATGCGTTTGCTCAGGCTCGCTAAAGCCTCTATAAGAACTGTTCTGGTATTTTCCCATTATTCCCTCATAAAATCTAAGAGACGACACAGTCTTTTACAAAAGTATAAAAAGAGTTTACTCACATTCTGTTCACAATCAGATCCCAGAAGGCAGACTTAGCTTAATGAAGTAACATACACTTGGAATCTATCTCTTAAGAAGATAGTCCCTCTGTCCTCTCTTGGCTGGAAGCCAAGAGGGCATCTTTGGCTTAGTAGATGTTGTGTCTTCGATGCATGTTGTGAAAGAGAGAGAGAGATGGCTGCCCTGCCCTGTGCTTTTGTCATTACCTGCGCAGGTGAGGCCACACCCACCTCTAGTCACATGCAGAGGAAGTCTGTCCCAGCCCAGAAGGAAACAGGAAGTTTACCTGCTGGCTGGACAAACATCCCTCCCCATGTGTAAGCATGTTCACTCTAGGAATGTTGTACTTGACTGCTCTTGTGTTTCACACCCCACAGAACTTGATTGTCTTTGCTGCACAATCTCTTCCACATTTGAGAGGAAGTGCCCTTTCACACTGCACAAAACAGATGGCACTCTTTCGCCACTGATAAATGTCCTCTGAAGTTTTCTCTCCCAGTCATCCAGCTGATTCCCGGATGCTGGTACAAATGTCTCTAGTGATTTGACCAGCTTGATATTTGAGAAGGAGAAAGTCCTCGCTGCTGTCTTCATTTGCAAGTGGAGACAGGTTTCAATCAATCCTCCTCCTTCTTGCTTCCCCTGCTTTGATTCTGCACAAGGGAGCTTGGCACGCTGCTGTTTTTGACAAGACGTCAAAGGTTCTTTGTTCAGCCCTCCTGACTTCTCGCTGTGCAGAATAATTAAATGTCAGGCGCAGAAGGTTGTACCAGTCCAATTTCCCTAGCTTTTGCAAAGTGACAAGCCGGACACAGGTTTTATTATTTTATTTTAATTTTGAGTGCGTGCTTTCTGCTTTTCTGGCTTACTGCCCATCAGGATACTTCTAATTCACGGGGAGGCTTTTAAAAAAAATGAGGAAATGGCTTTAGGTGGTCCTTCCTTCCCCTTTTCAAATGACAAAGGGGAATCTTAGGAGGGCCATTTGAACATTTTTATCCTCACAAAGTATAGGCTAGGCATTTGCACTTCAAGAGAGATGAAGCTGACTTGGCCATTTATCTTAGCAGGATTGTAATTTCAGTCAAATAATCCCACAGAGTTTGCATTTGTGAGCTTGATTTATCCCCACAGCTTCTGAAGGTGGCAAAGTGAGTCAGACTCTTTTGCATACCATTCTGAATGGTTAACAAAAAAGGAAAGGTTAGATTGGCAAGTCACTTTCCACAGGTGGATGATGATGATGGCGGTGATTTACCAATAAATACATATTATTTGTGGGGACAGGCCTATGACAAGATTTCTAAGGAAGAACAATTTAGAACAACAGATCTCTGACTCAGATGGCTGGTGCCCAACTCAGCAGACATTTAACCCTCAACCGCAATTTAGCCAAATATATGCTGACATTATTTGCACATTCTGGCTCTGCCAGCTGAGACTAAAAAAAGGTAAAGGTAAAGGACCCCTGACAGTTAACTCCAGTTGCAGACGACTCTGGGGTGGCGGCACTCATCTCACTTTACAGGCTGAGGGAGCCAGCGTTTGTCTGCAGACAGTTTTTCCGGGTCATGTGGCCATCACGACTAAGCCGCTTCTGGCACAATGGAACAATGAAACCAGAGCAGTGCACAGAATTGCCGTTTACCTTCCTGCCGGAGTGGTACCTATTTATCTACTTGCACTTTTTGGTGTGCTTTCAAACTGCTAGGTTGGCAGGAGCTGGGACCGAGCAATGAGAGCTCACCCCGTCACTGGTATTCGAACCGCTGACCTTCTGATCCACAAGCCCAAGAGGCTCAGTGGTTTAGACCACAGCGCTACCCGTGTGCCAACTGAGACTAGACTGGGGTAAATCCCCAAAAAGAGTCATTCTGGGGGCAGGGCATCAGAGATGGAGGACTTAGGCTGGATTCTAATTCCATTTAGCTCAGTCTAATGACCTGGAAACCTGACATAGAAGACTGTTTCAAAGGCTTGTTTTCCTTCTGCTAGGCTTAGGCAGAGCAGCTGCTGACTGCTGAACGGTATTTGACCCTGGTGTAAATTTACGCCATCTTAACGTACAGAGGCCTGCTTTACTTCAGCGTCTTCTGCATACTGATTTATCATTTGCACCCCTTTCAGGAAAAGAGGGACCAGAATACTGCAATGCCCCATATCTCATAATGCTTAATCTGGACTTCTAAAATGTCCTATACATTGGGCCTGCACTTGAAAACTTCGGGGAAATTGTCACTGTAGGAGGGAGGAAGTAAGGCTGAACTTTAACATGATTGCAAAAGGAAGTACTATTGTTATTGTTTGACACAGGAATCAAACTAGCACAAACCCCCCCAAAAAACTGAAAGGGGCTAATGTCTAGTTTGATGCCTAGCTTTCATTCCTAATTATTACTGCAAATGGCTGAGAAGGAAGAGTCAGTTGACATTGTGATATCTCTATTTCCACTATATATATATATATATATATGCAGGTTTTGGTGTCTTCGGGTGTCTTCCCGTGTAAGAGTTGGGGTGTCTAGGCGACGTTTCGACGAGGTCTCACTCGTCATCTTCAGGCTGGTGCTTTCGGCTTCTTGTTACTGGAACAGAGCAGGATCTCAGTGTTTGAGTTCCTATAAATACTGTTGAGGGGGTGTGGTGTATAGCCTCCAACGTTCTGGGCAGAGGGGAAGTTCCCAGGTTAGTGTGCCTTTTCTTCTTTTGTTCCTTAATTACTTGAGGGATATCTTGAGTGATTTCTTGAGTGATATTCTGAGTACCACTTAGGTGGGTCATTAAGTGTGGATTAGTTGCTAAAGCTTTCGTGTCTTGACCTCTTGAGCTTGTGAAGAGTTTTTCTGAGAAGATGGCTGTACTGCACTTAGTTGTGCTCTGGCTTGGCTTCGTGTATAGGGGCGAGCTGTGGTTTTGTGCCCTGTGCCAGCCAGATCTGTGTAGGGATTGCAGGGGGGTGCAGCATCCGGAGGTGCCACTATGGTTTGGCTACTGGATGGAGTCTGTAATTTATCTGTGGAGAGGGTCTGGGTTTGGGTCTGGTGTGGTTGATTGGTGATGGCGTTCTGTGTGCCTCTGGTTCTGGTGTCGGTTTTTGTGGGGAGGGCTAATTTCCAGATGTCTGGCAGGCGGGACGTGTCGTCACGCTTGTTCATGTTGTGGAGGTGTTTCTCTATCTCGATGGCTTCCATGATTATTCTCTTGTGGTGATGTTCCATGTTAAAGAGCAATTTGGAATCTGCAAAATTAATTTCGTGTCCTGTTTCTTTCATGTGTTGGAAAAGAGAGGAAGTTTTTTCTTCTTTTTTGACGGCATTCTTGTGTTCTGCGATACGTGCATTTATTCGTCTGTTTGTTTGTCCAATGTACGTGGCTGGGCAGACTTTGCAGGGTATTTCATAGACCCCTTGGTTTTCCAACTGGATTTTATCTTTGGGGTTTCTGAGGATATTGGCTATTTTTTGGTTGGTGCAAAAGGCTGTTTTGATATTGTGTTTATGGAGGATTTTGCTAATTTTATCTGTAGTGCCCTTGATATAAGGAAGGAGGGCCATGCCATTGTTTTCTTCTGTGTCTTGGTTTTTGGGGGGTGTTTCTTTTTGGATTAGCTTCGTAACCCTGTTTTGCTGGTATCCATTGGCGATTAACACATTTGAGAGATTCTGTAACTCAGTTGTCAAGTGGTCTTTGTCAGCCAGGCGTTTGGTTCTGGAGATGAGAGTCTTGGCTACGGAGTTTATTTGTGCAGGGTGGTGGTGTGATTGTGCATATAAGTAGCGGTTGGTGTGTGTTTTTTTCCGGTAGATAGTGTGTCCTAGGGAGCCATCAGGTTTTTTGTAGATTAGGACGTCAAGGAAGGGAAGTTGGTTGTTGGCTTCTATTTCCATAGTGAATTGTATTTTGGGGTGTAGGCTGTTGAGATGTGTGAGGAAGCTATCTAGTTTTTCTTTCCCGTGTGGCCAAATTACAAAGGTGTCATCAACATATCTGAGCCAAAGTTTGGGTTTGTGTTCTGACTTGTCTAAAGCATTGGTTTCAAAGTGTTCCATGTACAGCTCTGCCTATTGTGGGGAATTCTCAGGCTGGCCACTGGAGATTGGTGGGCTTTCCCACCATTGGGTTGATTTGAATCCTGGCCAATCTGGCTGGGCCAGGAGGGAGGGGTTTGAGGAGGTACTAAATACTGGCTGCAGCCGACCCCAGGGGCCACTGTCGGCCGAAGAACAACCCTACCTACACCAGCTCCCATTCAATGACACTGTGGCTTTATGTATGCTCACCTCCCCCCCCCCCCACCTTCTAGCACTCTGTGCTCGTTGGCTTTAATGTGGTTCAGTAATGGTTGCTGTTTTCAGAGCCAGGAAGGAATTTCTTCTCCAAACAGATTGGCCCTGTTTGGAGGTTTTGCTTTCCCCATAGCGATAGTCACAACTTTGGCAGATAAGGCATTGGGTGTACCGTATTTTTCGCTCTATAACACGCACCCGACCATAACACGCACGTAGTTTTTAGAGGAGGAAAATCCGTAGGCATGCCACCCGTAGGCATTCCCTCCATAACACACACAGGCATTTCCCCTTACTTTCTAGGAGGAAAAAAGTGAGTGTTATGGTGCAAAAAATACGGTAATTCTTCTTGTCTAACTGTTGGGAAAACATCCTGGGGGTGCCTGCAAGCCCCCAAAACTCTGAGCATCCTCCAGTACGTGCAGCTCTGGGAAAGGCACTCCAGTGCGCTTCTAGCGACATATACCAGTTGGTATATGCACACTAATCTGCTGGCAAAATACAGCAAGAAGAGTGAGACATCGTAGATCTAATCTACTACAGTGGTACCTCGGGTTACAGGTGCTTCAGGTTACAGACGCTTCAGGTTACAGACTCCGCTAACCCAGAAATAGTACCTTGGGTTAAGAACTTTGCTTCAGGATGAGAACAGAAATCGCGCAGCGGCAGCAGGAGGCCTCATTAGCTAAAGTGGTCTTCAAGTTAAAAACAGACCTCCAGAATGAATTAAGTTCTTAACCTGAGGTACCACTGTATTTTCACGAAATTAATTTGTTCCGCGAGTTTTTTCGTCTAGTGAATTTTTCGTCTTGCAAAGCACGGTGTCGGGAAAGTTTTGGAAAAGCTTCAAAAACCACCAAAGTCTTCAAGAACCTCAAAAAAGGCTACCACACCGTGTTCTATGAGTTGCTCCTCGAAGTCAAGTCGCAACTGTATTAATGGTGTTAAGAAAAAGGAAACAAACTTGCAAGACGTTTTCGTTTTGCGAAGCAAGCCCATAGGGAAATTCATCTTGCGAAGCAGCTCAAAAAACGCAAAACCCTTTCGTCTAGCGAGTTTTTTGTCTTGCGAGGCATTCGTCTTGCGGGGCACCACTGTATTTACACACTATGTACAGACAAAGGCATAATGGCATCCGTTCTCTCCAGCTCCAAGAGAACAAACAGAAAGAAAGAAAAGTGAAAGTACAGTGTAATAGTACATGCAGCGGAAGAGATAAGACATTCTTCCTTTCCCAGACAGGCATGTGATTTACAACAATCTCATCTGCAGCATCGGAGGCGTGAAATTGCTAACACTAACAACATGCAGTGGTTGAAGTGGTGCATCGTCCCCACCCTAGAATTGTGTGATAACAGGGTACCCTGTTAGAGGGGTCTAGTAGGTTTCTATCCCATAGCCAAGGTGTGTGGCAGATGGGCCATAGAGCTTCCTTCAGCGACTTGGGAGGGTAGACCTGCAGCTTGTGGGTGACCCGCTAATCCTAGGCCAGACCCTGTCATGCGACAGTCCTCCACCAGGGGAGTGCTGTGTGGGATATACACCCAATGCCTAAACCACATCCAACCTACATCTGGAATCAATAAAGTTGTAGCCAATTTTTTTAAAAAAATCCCAGAATGTCATCTTGTCCAGTTTGTTCCCCTTCTTGACTCGGGCCTTGCTCCCTATGGGGGAGGTGGGTCACTGCGAGTGGGTCCACAGTGTCAGTGGGGAACAGGAAAAAAATAAGAGCCAAATACTGAAAGAAATCAGGTGTTTCCAAATAGAATTGTTGAAGGGGTTACATAAACAGTATATCTTCCAATCCCACATGCCCTACCAGATGTTGACTGCAACGTCAAACCACCCTGGAAATATGGTCTAGGGAGAGAGGAAACACAGGGAGAAAAGTGTCCTGCTGGGTTAGACCAAATGTCCATCCCATTCAGCATCCTATGCCCAAGCCTATAAAGAAGAAGAAGAAGAAGAAGAAGAAGAAGAAGAAGAAGAAGAAGAAGAAGAAGAAGAAGAGTAGTAGTAGTAGTAGTAGTAGTAGTTTGGATTTGATATCCCCCTTTATCACTACCTGAAGGAATCTCAAAGCGGCTAACATTCTCCTTTCCCTTTCTCCCCCACAACAAACACTCTGTGAGGTGAGTGAGGCAGAGAGACTTCAGAGAAGTGTGACTGGCCCAAGGTCACCCAGCAGCTGCATGTGGAGGAGTGGAGACGCGAACCCGGTTCCCCAGATTACGAGACTACCACTCTTAACCACTACACCACACTGGCTCTCGGTAAAGGCACTCATCTCGCTTTATTGGCCGAGGGAGCCGGCGTACAGCTTCCGGGTCATGTGGCCAGCATGACTAAGCTGCTTCTGGTGAACCAGAGCAGTGCACGGAAACGCCGTTTACCTTCCCGCCAGAGCAGTACCTATTTATCTACTTGCACTTCGTGCTTTTGAACTGCTAGGTTGGCAGGAGCAAGGAACGAACAATGGGAGGTCGCCCCATCACGGGGATTTGAACTGCTGACCTTCTGATCGGCAAGTCCTGGGCTCTGTGGTTTAACCCACAGCACCACCCGCCTATAGGAAGCCCACAAACAGGATCTGGGTGCATCTGTACTCTTCCCATTTGTGAATCCCAGGATCCAGAGGCAGAGTGTCTCTGGCACAGCATAATGACCTACCAAATAATGGCAAACTGCTCCACGGTTCATAAAATTTCCTTGTCCTTGCCTGTAAATTGTTTCAAGGCTGGAGGGTGAACTATGAATAATACAGGAGGTGCCTGCAGGAGCAAGGAAGCAAAAATCAGGGAGAGAATGGGATATTTATGCTAATCTCCCCCAGTGATCCAGACGTTCTTTGATGCACAGCAGTGAATTGCAGCAAATGAGAGCTGTTTGCTTTTTAAAGCAACTTGCCGAACAAAAGTTTGGAATACTTGTGATTGCTGGTTCAAAAGGCAGAAGGAGGGAGAAAAGCTTGAAGAAACATTTCCATCTACTTGTGTTTCCTAAGCAGCATAGTGTAGATTGCAACCACTATCCAAATCCAGACCATGCGTACAACCCACCTAGGATTGCCAGATGTCAGGGACTGGCTGAGGAGAAGAAGTAGAAGTTGCCGTACCAAGAACATCTCATAGAAAGCATAGAAGGAGAAGATGTGATCCTGGATTCTGGTGGTAGGAAGCTGGTTACACACACACACACACACACACACACACACACACACACACACACACAGAGGAGGGAAGGAGCTGGGAAGTACTGGAGGCTGGGAGCTTGAAGGATGATGAAGAGGAGGAAGGAGGCAGCTGCCCCAGCAGAGACAGGAATCAGACGGCCATTCTACCACAGAGCCACTCTGACAGCTTCTCTGCTGATAGCCTGCAAGACAACCTCCCAGAACAAGGTGTAAGTTGCATATTTTTGAGCAGAGAGCTAGGCAGAAACAGAGAGGCTCCTTGAGGCCCACCGTAGACAGAGGTGTGATGGCCTGGGGCTCGGAACCGGAGGAGTCTTGGTCCGCACCGGATCCTCTGCCTCAGGCGGCATCTGAACCGAGTCTGGGGCTGATTCTGAAGAGCTCCAGTCTGCACAGGTTCCCCTGCAACAAGCACCAGCTGAGCCGAGTCAGGGGCTTGAGCCTGCCCTGGCTCCAGATGTGGGGATTACCTCGTTGCCCTCTGCTGGGCAATCACGTACAGCTGCTGTACTACCAGTTGGGTCAGGAGAGGTTCAGGTGGTGGCTGGGTCTAGTAACCCACTGACATCTCCTGAGCTGCAGAGACTCAAGTCTGAGAGAAGGAGAGACCTGAGTACTCGCAGGAGGAGTGCTCGCCTTTGGACGAGACAGGGAGGGGGATGGCCATTACCCCGTCAGAGATAAAAGGCTGATGGACCCAGGTTGCGGGAGCAACACTGCTGCTTGCTGAAGCCTGCCTGAGACCTTGTGCCTGACCTAGCACGGTTTCCTGCCTTGGCCCTGTTGGACTGACTCCTTGCGGAATCCTTGGATTCGGGACCGGACCTGGACCGCGTGGCTCGGGTTAACCCCTGGGCCCAGCACAAGAGGGAGTGTCTTAATACGGAGGGATAGGGAGTGAAGGAGGAGGTAGAAGCCAGTCTGGGCAACTGCTTCTTTTAGACAGGAAGAACCTTTGAAGTTTCCATGTGTTCTGTGTTCTGCTTCCTTAACCAAGAAACTAAATGTAAGTTAAGCGGTATTTCTCTGACTTTCTCTGATCTGCGAATGACTTGCTTTCCTTGTCAGCTCCCTGACACCAGGCTGCACTTTGGATATCTGTATCAAAGGAGCAGGGTGAAGTAACTGTGACTGCTGCATAGGCAAATGACCATAGCTCAGTGGTAGAGCATGAGCAGAGGCAACCTCTAGTGTCAAGGAGTTCACAGGATAGGGGCTACCACAGTAAAGGCTTGGCCCCTGCTAAAGGCCAGTCTCAGTGCATGTGTGGGACCACCACCAGTGCCCTTCCAGAAGACCTCAGGTTGGGCATAAGGAATCAGGAAGTCCTTAAGGTACTTTGAGCCAAAGTTGTTCCAGACTTTGTGAATTTGCACAAGAACCTTGACCCTGTTGTGAACAGAAGTTGATCACCAGTGCAGTAATCCCATTCAGGGCATTTTAAGGGATGGCGCATCTGACAGCAGACCAGGAGATTGGCGGAGACAATCCCTTCCCACACAATTGCTTGTGATTCATTGGAGTTGAGGCTGGAAGCCACGGCTGTCTTCTAGATTGAAAGAAACCAATAAAGGCGTCCGTGAGGAAATGTCAGATTGACTGTAAAGCAAATAAAGCTGGAAAGGTTGGAGTCATTGATCACTATCAGGTGACAGGGTGGTATTTCCTCTCTGGTGATTGCTTGACACTTTGTATAAGTTTACTCTTCTCATCCCCTGCACATTTACTCATCTTCTGCAGCCATTGTTTTCATTTCCCCTCCTTTTCCATGGAAAAACAGTGTGACTTGAAATGTTGTGCAGCTGGCTTGATTGCATAGCGCTGCTCTTCTCCAGATGTCAAGAGGGTCTCTGGAGTGGATACAGTGGGTGGACGTTGTTTCGTAGCCTGACAGAATGCTCTGTCCCTCGCGGATCTTTTGCAGGGAGATATGTGAAAATGTCTTCCGAGTGTTGCAGCTCTTTGCAAAAATTGACACCTGAGCTGAATCTATGGCTCTAGGGAGGTAGCTTCAACCTCACTGTCTCACCCAACAATGGATGCTGCAGAGTGTGAATTCACAGCACAGGTTATGTGACTGAACCACATCAATATGCTCTCTTTGGGATGAGCAAATTTGCCTCCATTTCTGTTCGTTGTTTTGCTTTCTTGAATGCTGGCATTTAAGGGAGGCATAAATATCCCAGTTCTTATTCCTAATACAGTGGTACCTTGGTTCTCAAACTTAATCCGTTCCAGAAGTCTGTTCTAAAACCAAAGCGTTCCAAAACCAAGCACGCTTTCCCATAGAAAGTGATGCAAAATGGATTAATCTGTTCCAGACTTTTAAAAACAACCCCTAAAACAGCAACTTAGCATGAATTTTACTCTCTAACGAGACCATTGATCCATAAAAAGAAGGCAGTAAACAATGTACTGCAGTCACACAATCGATCAGTGGTTGAACTGGATTCAAGACAGTCACAAAAACAAAAAAAAAAGATCCGCAAAAACAAAAATGCAAAACAAATAGCAAAAACAGACAAACCTCAGCATGACACTCAAAATGGAAGTGTGGCACTCAAAATGGAGCATGTTCGGCTTCCGAAAAAGGTTTGCAAACCAGAATACCTCCGGGTTTGCAGTGTTTGGGTTCCAAGTTGTTTGAGTACCAAGGCTTTTGAGAACCAAGGTGCCAAGTTAATCCAAGGTACCACTGTAGGGCTTTTTCCTTTGCAGGTACTCTAAGTTGAGTGTGAACAAACGATTAATATTGTGTGTGCACTCCATGACAGCATGTGCAAAATACTTGTGGGTACTCGGTGAACCTGCTGTGACCTTTGCCACCACAAACCTTGCCCTGCCTCCCCATTGTCTCAATTGGGGCAAATGGGAAAAGCAGTGGCACACATGATCTAGCTTTTCATTAGCACATCCTTTCTTGCAGTTCTTCCTGAGACTATGAGTTCCAGAATTATCTTCAGGAATGTGTCCCTCTTCTTGACAATCTCCATGACCTTTTCCCACCAGCCATGCCTCTAGGACAAGGTTTCCCAAACTTGGGTCTCCAGCTGTTGTTGGACTACAACACTCATCACCCCTAGCTAGCAGGACCCATGGTCAGGGATGGTGGGAGCTGTAATCTAAAAACAGCTGGAGGCCCGCGTTTGGGAAACTCAGCTTTGGAACAATGCTACACTCCGACGTAGCACCATTGTGGTTGCGGGACTGTGGGAGGACTTGGAGTTGGAAAGACATCCTGTCCAGTTTGCACCTAAAGGCAAACCGACCAAATTGGTGCACTCTGAAATGATACCCGAACCAAAATACAACCATCCTTTGAAAACTCGCACTTCTCTGAATTTTTCAGGGCAGTTCTCCAGCCAGGTAATGTGTACAGAATTGTGTATACTGGGGTAAAGCACGCCTAGAAATGGATATGTTAGTGAAAACAGAATGCAGAGGTGCATTGTATTATTTTCCCTAGCCTACGTACATTTTAAGCTGCCCAGAGTGGGTATAAATAATAAAACAATTGTTGTTGTTGTTGTTACCTTACTCTGGTACAGTAGTTCCTTGTTTAGTGACCGGTATCCATTCCGGAGCCCCGGTTGCTGGCCGAAAAGGATGCTGGAGAAAGCGCCATGTCTGCACACACGCACAGAGCAGTTTGCGCTTCTGTGCATGTGCGAGCGGTGAACCCGGAAGTAACCCGTTCCGGTACTTCCAGGTTTGCTGTGGGCGTTCAACGGAATGGGCACTGAACGAGGCAAACGCTAGACGAGGTACCACTGTATATGCATTTTGGCTGGAGAACTGCATTACAAAATGCAGAGAAATGTGAATGCCAAAGCATGGCTGTGCTTCAGTTCCCCTATAGCAGGGGTAGGCAACCTAAGGCCGGGGGGCTGTATCCAGCCCAATCACCTTCTAAATCCGGCCCGTTGATGGTCTGGGAATCAGTGTGTTTTTACATGAGTAGAATGTGTGCTTTTATAATACAATAAAGATATTATTATTATTATTATTATTATTATTATTATTATTATTTTATTTAAAATGCATCTCTGGGTTATTTGTGGGGCATAGGAATTCGCTCATATTTCCCCCCTCAAAATATAGTCTGGACCCCCACATGGTCTGAGAGACGGTGGACCGGCCCACGGCTGAAAGCTTGCTGACCCCTGCCCTACAGTTTTAGGAGGTGTAAATTAATTAGGTTCACTTTTAAATGCAAACTACATTTCCTTCCCCACCCCTATCCAGAACTTTGGCTTCAGCACCACTGAAAACTCATTATTTTGCCTCCTTTTGCAAAGCAGTACAGTGCTGGGAGCTCTGGCAAGAACCAATTATTACAGTCCTGCTTCCCTCCTTCTCTTTAATCTGCTGCTTCAGAAGCTGTCAAATAATGAAGCTGTGCCATGATGCGATGATCCCCACTTACATAGAGAAGAGACCAATTTTGTTTACTAGCTGGGGAAAGTGTTCCGAACTCCTAATTAAGCGGAAAGCACTGACGCTGCTTTGGAGATGTCCCTGCCACAATCATAATGTTCCAGGGGAACAAGTGGGAAAATTACGTGGGGTGTATGCGATGCAGTGTTACATGAAAGTACCATATTTTTTCATGTATAACACGCCCGCTTGTATAAGATGCCCCATATACAGTGGCGTAGTGTGGGGGTGCAGGGGGGGCCGGCCGCACCGGGCGCAACATCTGGGGGTTAGGGTTAGGGGGCGCAAATCCACGGGTTAGGGGGCGCAAATTACTTGCCTTGCCCCGGGTGCTGACAACCCACGCTACGCCACTGCCCATATATAAGATTTTTGAGGACTCCAAATTGAGAAAGCAGGGGGAGATTGCCCAGAATTGCTGAGCTTTTGGGGGAGGATAGCCCATAGATGTTGAGCTTTTTTTGGGGGGGGGGAGCAGAGTTTCTGAGTTTTTTTGGGGGGGGGATTGCCAAAATTTGGTCACCCGCCTGCCCTATGCTGCCAATCACGCACATCGTTTGTCCCCTCGCAGGCAGAGGCCGCCAGTCACAAGCCCAATTTCAGCAGCGACAGCCAATCAACAACAGCCCTTCCCGCAGCTACCAATCCCACGCCCAATAGCCACAGACAATGTCCAGCTCGCGGCACCAACCAATCCCATGTCCCCACTATGCACTATCCATGTATAAGACAACCCCCCCCCCATTTTTAACGTTAATTTTTAATTAAAAAAAAACAAAAACAAAAACCTTGCCTTATAAAGTACGGTAACTTGTTCCACTGGTGAAATGTTTTGCACCAGTGGAAAGTGGGTCACAAGGGGATGCATAAACAGGATGCCGGTAAATTTGTTTCTGCTAGTGCAACAGTTGCATTGGATTATGTTGTTGTGCAACATTAAAACTCACCCATCCGCTACTGCAAAAGCCACTTTTTATTTATTATTTATTTATTTATTTATTTATTTATTTATTTATTTTTACAGGCACCTTTGCTTTAGCGGATGGATAGAGCTATGTGTTGTTGATCATATGTGGAGCTGTGGGAAATTTTCTTTGAAGGTAATGTTGATTAAGGTCCTTTTAAAAAGCTCCCAAAATGAGCAGCCAAGTCATGGGCTGCATGTTCAAGCCAGCATGGAAATTCAGACCATTTCCTCCCTGCCACTAGCATCTATGTCATATTTCTTATTGAATTATCAAGGGCTGGTTATATAGGGTTGCCATATTTTTAAGAGCAAAATTTGCCGACTTCTACTTTTCACTATGGATCGATATGACAACTCTCACTTTAAATATCCCTACGATATGTAGGCTATAGAAGCTGTGATATAAGCGGGTGGCGCTGTGGTCTAAACCACTGAGCCTCTTGGGCTTGCCGATTGGATTGCGGTTCGAATCCCCGCAACAGGGTGAGCTCCTGTTGCTCTTTCCCAGCTCCTGCCAACCTAGCAGTTCAAAAGCACACCCAAAAGTGCAAGTAGATAAATAGGTACCACTCCGGTGGGAAGGTAAACGGTGTTGCTGTGTGCTGCTCTGGTTTCGCTGTTCATTGCGCCAGAAGTGGCTTAGTCATGCTGGCCACATCACCCAGAAAAACTGTCTGTGGACAAACGTCAGCTCCCTCGGCCTGTAAAGCGAGATGAGCGCTGGAACCCCAGAGTCGTCTGCGACTGGACTTAACTGTCAGGAGTCCTTTACCTTTTTACTATATGTAGGCTATAGAAGCTGTGATATATTGCTGGTAGCCTTGTTCTTAACATTCAGCAACAAAATAATAATAACAATAATACACAGGACTCAACTTCATTGGATGCCCATGAGATCTAGAATTAGGAGAGAGGGGATAAAATCCACTTTCTTCCACACAAAGCATATTTTTGCCACCTGCCCAAACCATCTGTCTTAAGAGGCATTGTGAACCTCAGGGTGTGTTCCTGCGGAGGAGGAGGTCAACAGCATTGACGAGAGACCTTCCTCAGGAAATTACACCTAAGGAAAGCAAGAGTGCACTCTGAAATATGGCATTGTGAATAGACACTTCTTCCTAATTATTTCTTTTAATAGCTCTTTCAAAATTGCTTCTGTTGGGAGTAAGTAATTTGCCTCATTTGAACATAGCACCGCCACTTTGTTCCTCTGTTACTAGTCATTTTACAGCGTTCTGGTAATGACCTGTCACATTATAGAAAAGTAGTAGATCAATAAACGCAGGACAGGTTGGTAATTAAAATGATGCAATGCACACCTTGAAAGTTCATTTGTGATTCTATAATGGGGCTGTTCCAAGGTGCTTTGTGCATGTTTTATGATAAACAATTGGGAAAGGTATTAATTGTCTGCGTGTTCCTTGTAGTCAGCCTGTACATTTCTTAATTTGTAAGTAGGGGAGGGGGAGAGGTCTGGATATAACTCTGCTCTGAATGGCTCAGTGAAAAGGAGATTGGACAAATTCAAGGAGGAGAAAGCTATCAGCGGCTAATAGCCATTATGGCTAAGCTCTGCCTCCACAGTTATGCTCTAAATATCAGTTGCTGGAAGACATGAGAGAGAGCTCTTGTGCTTGAATCCTGCTTCCAGGTTTCACACAGGCATCTGGATGGCTGCTGTGAGACTAGATGGTCCATTGGCCTGATCCTGCAGGCTCTTTGTATGTACTTCAGAAAACTCATACAAATGTTACTGCTCCTTTCCTAGCAGATCTCTCCTTTTGTGGTTGAACCGATTCCTGAAATTCCAATCTGGACTGTGACTCACACTATGCCAGGTTGAAATAATTTATGTCACGCTGACATTTTCTTGCTAATGTTTGAGGAGGTTTATGTATCCAGTGTAGCGACAGCACACAAATTCAGTGCCGTTCGCATTCTAATGTGAGCTTGCCCGTTTCAGGCTTCCCAAAATGATAGGTGAACTGAAGGGCAACTGTCCTTCAAAATTCACACTTTTCTGAATTTTGTTATGTAGCTCTCCATCCCAAGCATATTAGAAAATAATAATAATAATAATAATAATAATAATAATAATAATAATAATAATAATAATAATAATATAGGACGAGGAGGAAATGTGCAGTGAAAGGCATACATGAGTGAAAATACCACACAAAAGTGTCTTGAATTACAGGGAGCTGCTTTCAAAATTTTGTGTATTAGGAAAAACGAGCACTGGGAAATTTTGTTGGCCCAGAGTGAAACAGAGTGTCCAGATGTCTGAAGATTAAAAGTCCTTTGCAGTGGCGTAGTGTGGGTTGTCAGCACCCGGGGCAAAGCAAGTAATTTGCGCCCCCTAACCCGTGGATTTATGCCCCCTAACCCTAACCCCCAGATGTTGCGCCCGGTGCGGCCGGCCCCCCCTGCACCCCCCACACTATGCCACTGGTCCTTTGAAACCAGAGTGTTTGTTGGCACTTGAATTCAAAATTCAAATTTAAAAGCTTGGCTAACAAATAAAAGGTTTTCAACTACAGTGGTACCTCGGGTTAAGTACTTAATTCGTTCCGAAGGTCTGTTCTTAACCTGAAACTGTTCTTATCCTGAAGCACCCCTTTAGCTAATGGGGCCTCCTGCTGCTGCCACGCCGCCGGAGCACGATTTCTGTTCTCATCCTGAAGCAAAGTTCTTGACCCGAGGTACTATTTCTGGGTTAGCGGAGTCTGTAACCTGAAGTGTATGGAACCTGAAGCGTATGTAACCCGAGGTACCACTGTAGTGCTATGCTGAAATCACATTCAAAAATTCTCAAAGCAGAGAGGAATCTCAGTGAAAGTCTCACAAAGGGGATATGTATGCTTTTATTTTATTTTTTGCTAGACTTGGCTTACTTTTGAGGTGACTGATTCTACAAACCATTGGTCCAGTGCCCTGCAGCCTTCCTGGCTTCACACACTTCAGTGAAATCCGGGGGGGGGGGGGGGAGAGAGAGAGAGAGAGAGAGAGAGAGAGAGAGAGAGAGAGAGAGAGATGCCAGGAGTCAATGCCTCTCATAATACTTTTTCAGGTCAGAAAGTGTGGGTAGTCAGGGAATCTAACCAGTGCTGGATAAATACTGGGAGAGATTCAATGTTGCACTGTTACAAATGTTCCATTACTGCAAGAATTTCTACTTGCCCAATGGAATCATCTCCCCCTTTTCCCACTCCCTATACCCCCAGAGCCCATTTTGGCAGATGAGGGGGGACACCATGGGGGGGGGGAGAAGTGGAAGTTCCTAAGGCACTAGTAGAAGTCCTCATGTGTGTGTCTGCTAGCAGGACCACTTGTTGCTGTTGTTGTTTAATGGTTTAGTCGTGTCCGACTCTTCGTGACCCCATGGGCCAGAGCACACCAGGCACTCCTGTCTTCCACTGCCTCCCACAGTTTGGTCAAACTCATGTTAGTAGCTTAGAGAACACTGTCCAACCATCTCGTCCTCTGTCGTCCCCTTCTCCGTGTACCCTCCATCTTTCCCAGCATCAGGGTCTTTTCCAGGGAGTGAGGTGGCCAAAGTATTGGAACCTCAGCTTCAGGATCTGTCCTTCCAGTGAGCACTCAGGGCTGATTTCCCTAAGAATGTATCTAAATCCAGCCCATTCACTGGAATGACCGCTCCCCACTTAAAACGGGGGGCGCCCTTTGCGTGGACGCGCGCAGCCCTGGATCTGGAGCGGCTCCATCAGCATAGGCTTGGCTTTGCCTTCCCTCAGGTGGGATACCTGGAGGTCCCTGCCTACCTCAGTCATTTGTCCAATCCCACCTGGGGGAAGCGTTGCCAAGGAGACCAGGCCAGGTAGGGGAGGGATTACCTGCCCACACAATAGAGGGAGGATCTTACCTGGGAATTCTCACTTGGCTCCAGAGCTTCTCCCACCCTACCCACCCTCAGTTAATGTCTTCCTTTGCAGGTTAACTTTTATTCATAGGTTTTGCAGGTTACCTTTTCTTTACAGGTATGCGGGCACTGCTACGTCAAGGTCGCTGTTAAAGGGCCGGAAAGGAATTTCCCTGCATTGGCAGGTTTTGCCTTTCCCGTAGCAAAACGTCACAACTTTGGCGGTATCAGGCCTTGGGCGGAATCCTTTAGTCCATCTTCCTCTTTGCGGTGGCGATACCAGGGTTCCCCGTTAAAGGGGTTTCTGAAGGGAGGCTTTGACCGTACGCCGAAAGGTCGTCATTGCTCTCCCCTGCGGCGGTGGCGTAACGGGGGCAGCTATCTCTGCTTGAACATATATTCTCCAGAGCCGGCCCATCCCCCCCCCACACACACACTGGATAACCCTGAAGCTCCCTAGGTCCCCGGCTGGGGACTGGGGAGGGAGAACGCCCAATGCCTGAGCCAAGGTCTACCCACATTTGAAATTTAATAAAGTTGTGGCCAATTTAATCCCATAGCACGTTGTCTTGAGTCGTTATTCCACATGATGGGGGGGGGGACCGCTCGGGATCTGGGGACTCCGCCTGTCCACGCAAAGAAAAACAGACACTGTGCTTGACCACCTAGCAGTGATAACGCAAGATCAAAGCCCCAAACCCATAATTTTTTTTTTCAAAATTCTAAAAGTGTCCTGAGAATGAGTCAGAACAATGAAAATGTCTTTCACAGGTGCAGAAAGCATTCAAAAAACTGTAGGATGGATTTCAGAAAAGCACAAGTTTTCACTGATGTAAAATAACGCATCCCCCATTCCGTTCCTCTGTTGTTTATTATCTTGTTTCACAGCATTTTGAATTGAGACAGGCTGCAAACATGTCCTTTAAAACGCTGCCTTGTTTTGCAACCACACTGCATTAAGTTTGAAAATTAGGTGGTGTTGTAAATTGATGACTTTCGAAACAAAATGAAACATTTGGTTGCTGTCGTGGCTTTTCTAAACAATCTGAGGGTGGAATACCACCTCTTTTCAGCGTGATAAATACAGCGAAGAGGAAGAAAAAAATGAGATGTGGGAATTGTGTCTTTGCTGTAATTCTCTCTCTCTTTATGCATTGCTACACAAGATACACTGATACATGCATATATACACAAGTGCATACAGCTCTGTAGGGGAACATCTTAGTTTAGAAGGGAAGTTAGCATAGTAGTGTTTTATTAAATCACAAATGATTGAGATATAAAGAGAGGGATTGTTTTGCTCCTATTGCAAGATAATAATAATAAGAAGAAGAAGAAGAAGAAGAAGAAGAAGAAGAAGAAGAAGAAGAAGAAGAAGAAGAAGAAGAATAAGAATAAGAATAAGAATAAGAATAAGAATAAGAATAAGAATAAGAATAAGAATAAGAATTTATACCCTGCCCTCCCCGGCCAGAGCTGAGCTCAGGGCGGCTAACACCAGTAAAATTACAATAAAAACATAATATGACAAAAACAAATCAATTTAAAATACAGGTTAAAATACAATTTAAAATGCAGCCTCATTTAAAAATAGACAATAGATCAAGACCATAAGGGGATGGAAACATAAGGGTCAGACTGAGTCCAAACCAAAGACCAGGTGGAGCAGCTCTGTCTTGCAGGCCTTGCGGAAAGATGTCAAGTCCTGCAGGGCCCTAGTCTCTTGTGACAGAGCGTTCCACCAAGTCGGGGCCACAGCCGAGAAGGCCCTGGCCCTAGTTGAGACCAATTTAACCACCTTGCGACTTGGGACGTCCAAGGTGTTGTCATTTGTGGACCTTAAGGTCCTTCGCGGTGCATATCAGGAGAGGCAGTCCTGTAGGTAGATCACCGTAAGATCACCAAAATGACTGTGATTAGCAGCTGGTTCAGGATGGATGAGGGACAAAATGCTCCAGAAGCTATCAGAAGTGGCTCTCTGGGTGAAGTAGATCCCCTGTACTAGTATGCCAGCAGGAGGGTTATTGGGTTATTGTTGCTTACAGGGTCGGGGAGACAGTAGGGAGGTCACCACAGTCACCCTTAGTCTTGGAAACTCCTGGCATGCAAAATATTGGTCTAGCTAGATCTTGGTATTGTTCTCCAAAGGACGTCTTTTAAAGCCAACTCAGCCTGGAACTATTGTAAATTGAGCGTTGCAATACTGGTGGAATTAATTGGTGGATTAATTTTATAACCCCAGGGGAAGGTGAGTCTTTTTTATTCTCTTTTGATATAAAGTGGACGCTCGGGTTGCGAACGCGATCCATGCGGAGGCACGTTCGCAACCTGCAGTGCCGGGTCTGCACATGCGCAGGTTGCAATTCAGTGCTTCTGCAAAGCGTGATTTAGTGGTGCTGCGCATGCGTGACCACCAAAACCAGGTTTTGGTGCATCCATAACCCAAAAACACGCAACCTGAAGCATCTGTAACCCGAGGTATGACTGTATATGTACTTGCAGTTATACCTGGTAAACCTCCCCCGAAAGGCAACTGTTTGAAATACACAAGCGAGCTTGAAAGAACACTCTGCTGCCATTGTGGTTCAATTATAATACTGACAGGGTGAGGATTCTGTCAGCTACCCTCAGTGCAAGGATGGAAAGAATTCTGGACTGGAGTTTTGTTCTTGTGGAGGTACCAGCATGTTGGGAGATGGAGCGAGACTACAGAGGGGAATTCTGGATGGCTGCCCGGTGCTAATGGTGTATTTTTTTGGGGGATGTGGCGTTTATGGCTCCTGTGAGCAGAAATCGAAAATGGAATTGCTGGAATGTGGATAACAACAGGGGGAAATATTTCACACAGAACTATGAAGGCGAAAGCTGAACAGACTAGTGGTTGCAAACATAAATGAAAATCAAGCGAAGGATCAACACCAGAATGGTTTATTGACTAATTAAGAAATGCAATGTGATACTAGATGATCAGCACTCTGTGAAATTCAGAGCATGGGAAGTCACCCAAAGATATACAGTTTGGCATTTATATTTGCGTGTTGAGTCCCACAGCGCCACCCACCAAAAAATTCACACTTCACACATGATTTTTTGTTTAAGGTTTTTGGCATAATTTTGGCCACAACTTTATTTAAATGCAAAAAATGTGAGTGGTTGCTTAGGCATTGGTTCTGACTATCTGTCCTTGCCCTCAAGGACAGAGCTGGCCCTTCCGGACACCAACGGAAGCCAGCGTGGGAAACAAGCATTGGGTGAAGAAATGAAGCTGGGCAACAGTCCCTCATTTCTCACCCTCATGTTCCGGTGGGGCTTGCACGGCCACAGGTCCGACTCCAGGGACAAGGACAAATTGTATGGCAAGCCCCTGGATTCCTTTAACGGAATTCCCTTTCCGCATCATTTGGAGGGGTAGGCACTTACCCCTCCAAGCACCAATTTAACCAATGCCTAACCGCCAACCTTACAAGTTGTGACGATTTGCTACGCAGTAGGCAAAAACCAAATGGCACCAGCCAATCAGCCAGATGGCAAAATTCCTACCAGGCCCCCGCTCCAAGGCGGACGACCCCATGACAGGCATAGCAAGGTCAAGCGATCCAGAAAAAAACCCCACCCTATAAAAGGGAGGGAGGGAGGGTGATCCGATGCAAAACGGCCAAGAGAACGTCCAACGTCTGGCCCTTGTATTTAAAGACTCTGACCCCTCCTCCAAATTGGCAACATTCAAAACTCCCCAGCAACCCAAATTTAACCACTTAAAGGCTTGGGTTCCTCACCAAATTTGCCTAGTCACTGCAGGGTGGCCTGTTTCCCCAACCGCAACACGTGCTCTCTGTTATGGAGAACACGCTTTGTCTTTTTTATTGTATTGTAATTTGGAATGTTTTAATGTGGTTTTTATTGGATTATTAAAATGGAAAACTTAATAAATATTTTTTTTTAAAAAAAATGAGCATTGCGATAATCTGCTCCCCTTGTCCCTTTCTTTCTTCCTTTCTTTTGCAGGGTAGCTTCTATGTGCCCTCTGAAAACTGCATGCAACATGCGCACAAGTGGCACAAAGACCTTTGCCTCCTGCTCCTCAAGGCGTATCGAGGACTCCACATGTACTATGCCTTCATCACGAAGGAGATTCCCAATTTGCCGCAGCTGAAGTTAGGTAAGAGGACAGCCGTGGCCTGAGATCTGAGCATGAGGACCAGTTCTCGTGTTCAGGTGACTTGAAGCCCAACAAGATGACTGATTCTGCCATACCAATCTTCCCTCTTTGCTGCCGTAAGGAAACTGCTTACACACATCAGTCCAGGTACCTTGGCAATGGGCTCACAGTTTCCTCTCCCTTTGTGCTGTTTGGAGCACCTTCAAACAACCATAAGAAGGAAACTTTTTGCAGGGGACACCAAACCCCCAGTTTTCAGTTTATCCCCAGCTTAAAGCAGGCCACACATCTTGCTGCGACAACCCTCTCACCACCTGCAGTATAACGGCAATAATGCCAGCCTCCCTGACAGGTTGTTTTATAAGTTCACAGAACAATAAACCTTGGGAATTATTGTTGTTGTTGTTTAGTCATTTAGTCGTGTCCGACTCTTCGTGACTCCATGGACCAGAGCACGCCAGGCACTCCTGTCTTCCATTACCTCCTGCAGTTTGGTCAAACTCATGCTGGTAGCTTTGAGAACACTGTCCAACCATCTCGTTCTCTGTTGTTCCCTTCTCCTTGTGCCCTCCATCTTTCCCAACATCAGGGTCTTTTCCAGGGAGTCTTCTCTTTTCATGAGGTGGCCAAAGTATTGGAGCTTCAGCTTCAGGATCTGTCCTTTCAGGGCTGATTTCCTTCAGAATGAATAGGTTTGATCTTCTTGCAGTCCATGGGACTCTCAAGAGTCTCCTCCAGCACCATAAGCATCAATTCTTCGGCAATCAGCCTTCTTTATGGTCCAGCTCTCACTTGGGAATACAATCTATAAATAACTTATTCTGCATGCCATTATTCTGCTATCTTATCTAATTCAGTTCCATCTTTTAAAAAGCTTTCTGGAGTTTAGCTGAAATGATATGCAGCGGGAGTTTAGAGCATATAGAGTTCAATTTGTGCTCCCCACGTCTCTCTAAGATTCTACCCATTGTCCATAGGATATGAATCTTTTAACAGGTCAATTATTTAATTCCATGATTAAATGGGGGGGGGCATAGAAAATTAGCAGGCCTTTGAAATTTTAATTTAGGATGAATGATGTCACAATTTTATTTCAATTGGCAAGAATAACTCCTGTAATGAATTAAAGAGTGGGGGGGGGACTGTATGAATTATCCAACTTATCTTTGATTTGCTTTTTGCCAAAGGGTAGATTGTGGTTTTTATTTATGCTATATTGAGTTGGTGGTGAATTTCATTTTAATTTTATTTTGGCACCTTGTTGTATCTGGCAAGATATATGAGAAAAGATGGAGCAACTAAGTGTATCCCATCATTTCAATTGAGACATTTGGCTGAGGTCTTCTGATGTTCCTATTATCATGCAAATCAACCCTGGGCACAGATGCTTCTGAAATAATGATTGTACCTTTTTCTTCTTCTTTTTCCCAGAGGATCTTTCTGTAGAAGACACCCTGTTGCAGCTGTCTGCAGAGCTACAGGTAGCTAGCACAATAGCACACACCTCTGTGTGCATTTCCCAAACAACTGCAAGAGCAATATTTCGTTTTCCCTCTTCAAAGATGCATGCCCATTCTCAAGTACATGCATTTGTCTATGGGGAAGGAAGTGTTGTGTTGGAATGCAAAAATTACTTGAGTTTTGCATTCCAGCACAATGACTTCTGCATGGGGTTGGAGCACTTTCTGTCAGAGATTTGAAATCCATTTCATTCCAGCCCATTCCCCTTTTGCATGCTATTTCCCATAATTCAATTCTGTTCAGTTTCCTTATTCACATGTTATTCTTCTTTTCTAAAAGAAAACCCACAAACCTTCTCAAACTTCTTTTTTTTTAAATATACATTCTAATGTTTAAAATCTGTATATAATGTTTATCTTCTGTCAAAAACGTATCCAAATATTTTGATATGTTTAAATTGCTGAGAGGTGACACATGAACATGCCTTGTAAGTGACATGGAGCAGGGCCTTCTTGGTGGTGATGCCACATTTTCAGAACGTCCTACCTAGTTGCATCTGGTTGGCTTCCACAGTGGATATATTTAAACAAAGACTGAATACATATCTTTTATTTTGCCCAGGGTTTTGTATCTTAATGGCAATTGCTATTTCTTGGGGTAGTCCAATCGTTTGTCACTGCTTCTGGTTTGATTGTGATCTAGTTGTTCTAACTCTGACTTTTATCATGCTACGCCTTGCTTTACCTAGCTGATGCTCTTATCATCACTTGGTGCAGATTGTGGGATGTAAAAACAACTAAGAAACTAATAATAATAATAATAATAATAATAATAATAATAATAATAATAATAATATATTATTTATGCCCCGTGCTGATCCATATGCAGACCAAGTGATTTAGTATAGGAATCTGCAAAGATCAAATCTCTCAAGCTTCCTTATGAAGGAAAGCAAAAGATATTGAGGCTTTTTTAAAGGAAGGAAGGAAGGAAGGAAGGAAGGAAGGAAGGAAGGAAGGAAGGAAGGAAGGAAGAAAGAAAGAAAGAAAGAAAGAAAGAAAGAAAGAAAGAAAGACCCCTGAAAGGTTTGGAAAGGGGTTTATTTTTCTCTTCAAATTCCATAATGTAAAATCACTGAATGAAGTTGATTGGCAGTAGGCACACAACACAACATACTTTCACCCAACACAGAGTGGTTCATCTTATAAATCTTACTGCCACATGATAGCTACAATGATGGCTAAAAAGGTAAAGAAAGGTAAAGGACCCCTGACAGTTAAGTCCAGTCGCGACTCTGGGGTTGCGGCGCTCATCTTGCTTTCCTGCGTGAGGGAGCCGACATTTGCCTGCAGACAGTTTTCCCGGGTCATGTGGCCAGCATGACTAAGCCGCTTCTGGCAAAACCAGAGCAGCGCATGGAAACGCCGTTTACTTTCCCGCTGGAGCAGTACCTATTTATCTACTTGCACTTTGACGTGGTTTCGAACTGCTAGGTTGGCAGGAGCTGGGACCGAACAACAAGAGCTCACCCCGTCGAGGGATTCAAAACTCCAACCCTCCGATCGGCAAGCCCAAGGTTCAGTGGTTTACACCACAGCGCCACCTGCGTCCCTACAATGATGGCTACAGCCACTCAAAAGAGATATCCAGCAGAGTTGTTCTTAGGCATGGGATTTTCTGTGGATGGACAAAATTGGCCTAATATCTGCTAAATGTGGGTTCTTATTGTGAGGCGATCACTGGTGATGTTTCTCATGGCTGGCATTATGGTGCCCTGTGGTGTTCTAAGAATGGCTGGGTAGTATTATGCTCGGTTCCAAAGCGAAGAACTTGATTAAGACAGGGGTATTAGCATTATTATTTATTCATTTATGTGCCACTTAATTGCCAAGGTGTCTTCTAAATGATTTTACAAGTAGAAAAGCAATTACAAAAAGAAAATATTAAGACACCTAATTGAAATACACAAGAAAACAACCCCCTCGAAAGATTACAATAAACCACCCACACTTAGAATATTCATTCAATACAATAAAACAGCACAACCGTTAAAAGAGCTAAAGCAGCCATTGAAACAGGAAGTTCGGTTCAGGAGTTTAATGCTTACTTAAACAGGTGTACCTTCAGAAGATGGTGCAATGGCAATACCAACAGCATGACTAAGCCGCTTCTGGCGAAACCAGAGCAGCGCATGGAAACGCCGTTTACTTTCCCACTGGAGCAGTACCTATTTATCTACAAAATACCCCATATTTCAGCAGCGAGAGCATTCCAGAATACTTGGGCTGCCAACATTATGGACAAAACATCCAAAGATGGGGTGACAGGTGAAAGCATTCACACCAGTGGTGGAAAAGGGGGATTTATTCAGAGTAAAGTAAGAAGATTCAGGGGAACCCAGTTCCAGATCCTATACATTCAGAGATTTATACATTTCAAGTACATTGGTTGGACTTTACCATGATCCTATTTGCTATCATTGTTCCCTATGAAAATGTGCTATTTCCTCCTTTTTCTTACCTCATCTTGCAGACCCAAGAGTTAGCGCTTGGTAACCAGGGTAAAAGGTAAAGGTAAAGGACCCCTAGACGGTTAAATGCAGTCAAAGGAGACTATGGAGTTGTGGTGCTCATCTTACTTTTCAGGTCGGAAAGACAGTTTTCCAGGTCATGTGGCCAGCATGACTAAACCGCTTCTGGTGCAACAGGACACCATGACAGATACCAGAGCACACGGAAATGTTGTTTACCTTCCCACCACAGCAGTACCTATTTATCTACTTGCACTGGCATGCTTTCAAACTGCTAGGTTGGTAGGAGCTGGGACAGAGCAACAACTTTCATGGGGATTCGAACCACCAACCTCCCGATCAGCAAGCCCAAGAGGCTCCGTGGTTTAGACCACAGCACCCCCTGCCCCTTTGACTGAACTTAACTGCCCAGGAGTCCTTTACCTTTACCTAACCAGGGTAAGGTGGTGATGCCATGTCTGGGGTTTTACTAGCTTACTTTGCTGCCCAGTACATTTTTTTAGGAGAGGACAAGGTCGCAAGATATGGGAGTTGGGTGCTGGCAGTCTCATGGTAGCTTTTGCTGACCATTGCAGTACAGTGTTTATAGGTGGTTAGTCCAGAAGTTTGAAAAACAGCAGAAAGGTTGAATGTTTATGCTCGTCCCCAATTCAAGCTGGGTTAAAAGGTTGCTGGGGAGACCAAAACTATGCTTTGCTTGCTTCTAGCTAATTTCCGAGGCCAAAGCTAAAGTCCGCTGCATGTAAAAGGATGAAATCTCTTGCTAATGCCTGGTGTTTGAAGCGAGGTGGAGTTTATTATTCTGCTCTGCTCAGACCTCACCTGGAGTACTGTGTCCAGTTCTGGGCACCACAATTCAAGAAGGACACTGACAAACTGGAACGTGTCCAGAGGAGGGCAACCAAAATGGTCAAAGGCCTGGAAACGATGCCTTATGAGGAACGGCTAAGGGAGCTGGGCATGTTTAGCCTGGAGAAGAGGAGGTTAAGGGGTGATATGATAGCCATGTTCAAATATATAAAAGGATGTCACATAGAGGAGGGAGAAAGGTTGTTTTCTGCTGCTCCAGAGAAGCGGACACGGAGCAATGGAGCCAAACTACAAGAAAGAAGATTCCACCTCAACATTAAGAAGAACTTCCTGACAGTAAGAGCTGTTTGACAGTGGAATTTGCTGCCAAGGAGTGTGGTGGAGTCTCCTACTTTGGAGGTCTTTAAGCAGAGGCTTGACAACCATATGTCAGGAGTGCTCTGATGGTGTTTCCTGCTTGGCAGGGGGTTGGACTTGATGGCCCTTGTGGTCTATTCCAACTCTATGATTCTATGATTTTAGTAAGGAAGCCAATGAGTTTCCCTTCAGATTCTTTTAGACCATCATCCTTGCTCTCAGCTTTCTGGGGATGATAGGAGTGGAGTCCTACAATGTTCAGGCAGCACCATGTTGGCAAACCCTGAACTAAGACATGCATTTTATTATCTGATACTTAGGTATGTTGCATCTGAATATGGAAGCCCCATTTCGCTGCCATAGCTAAGAGCATTTGACCGATCTGTCCTCCGTGTAATTGATCAGATCTGGGGAATTTGCCACTTCCACAGTTTATGGCTGCAGAAGAGAACCCCACAAAGAACAGACCACACTGAATTATCCCCACCACCCACAGCAAAATGATAATAAGCAACTGTTGGCCACAGAACAAAGAGAGATTTATTCTGCCAGTATCTCTGTTTGAAATCTCTGATTTTTATCGTGCGGCATTTTCTAATTCTAAACTAAAAACTAGGCTGACCACCCTGCTGGGAAGTGCTTGGAGGAACAAAGAAGGGAAATATTGCAGATGCATCAGAAAAAGTTTGGCATGTTAGCGGGGGTTTTAAAAAACATTATAGATGGAGCAGCACCATCTAGCGGACAATGTATAATTGACAACAAGAAATGTCTGTTGTTTCTATTTTTGCAGTCCATAGGAAAGAACACTTAGTTGTTCACAGGCAGCTTCAGCAGAATGGTAGTATTAGGTACAACCCTGAGTTCCAGCAAGGGAACCTGCTGGTGGAAGATGAGAGGCAATTTTTTGTCCATTTCCCTCTCCTACGCTCCACCATAGCACCTCGTGTTACCTCTCATTCTGTATTGTGGGATGTGATCCATGAGAATCAGTCAAGTACAACATTCCTTGTAATCCTAGAGAAGACATGTGAGGGAATGTTTCCTCCTGGCTGGAGCATCCTTCCTTTTGCATGTGATAGAAGGTGGGCGTGACCTAACCTGCCAGGTAACAAAAGGATGAGTCACGCAGCACACCTTTCTCTTTTTGACTTCCTTCTTTGTTTGACCACCTTCTGGCCAGGACTGCTCTGCTAGATCTCAGTTAGCAGAAGCACTGGGATTATTCCCCCATATGGGGTAGATCCACATGTACATATTTGTAACTAAATCTGCCTTCAGGAATCCAACTGTGAACTGATGTGAGTAAATTTCTTTTATTGACTTTGAATAGGATTGTCACATCTTTATTCTTTTAAGACGGATTCAAGGGAACGTACAATTCAGCCTGAGGCAGACTGAATTGTATAATAGTGAGAGGCTCACACGAGCCTGCAACCAGCTATCTGCTGTGCATATAAAAGGGGGGAATGTAACTCTGCTACATAAAGGAACTTGCTAACGCAAGTTAGGAAGGATATTAATAAACAATATATCCTCTCCTGTCATTCTGAACATTCCCACATGTATTGCATCTCATGTTGCTTTGAAGGGGTTCCCAACCCCCACCAAGCAGAATTTGGGGGAGCATAAAGATCTGGAGGGAGAAAGGGAAATGGTTGTAAATTGTCCCACAACCACCTTCATCTAGTGGGAGCATCTCATCCTGGCAACACTGCAGAGAATAGCCTCTCACCAGCAGGAGAAACTCTGGATCTCAGCCACTGTAAAATATATTTGCCATAAATCACCCCATCTTTCGTTGTCAGCTTAAATCTTTCCCCAGAACTAGACTCGCAAAACATTTTGAATATTTTACTACTCCCATTATCCTTGTCAGAAGCTCAATCTAGATTGATGCTCACGAGTAATGTTCATTTGAAAAAGCTGGAAATAGGGAAGGAGAGGGGCAGGACACAGATGCCATCAAATCCAGAGCAAGATTGAGTTGAACTCGGCAAGAAGCAAAATTTTCAGGAGAATTTGAAGCCCCTTCCAGGAGGAAATGATTGAGGAACTCTGAGGGAGGAAAAAGTGCTGAGCAACATTTCCAGTACAGGCTTCTGTACCTCGCGTTGCCAACGCTGAGTTTCACACTGAGTTACATTACAAGATACATGAAATACCAGGGAAATTACCAGACAAATTAAAGGGTTGGAATAGGTAACACTTTGTGCCCTATCCAACTCTAAAATTTTATGATCGATTCTATAAGAGTGAGAAAAGAGCCTTGATAAAAGTTGAAAAATTTCAACATAGCTTTCTTAATATGCACAATGCACTCAAACTGCCTTAATGTCTTCTGCTGAGTTGGGGATGAGGACTTAATCCTGGCTAAGCCTACATGAGCTGGGAATCCTGAACTCCTTATCTTGGTGCATATTGGCAAAAGATTTCCCCCTAATTCAAAGGTGTTAGGGGTCATATGTCTCTTAACACCAGTTGCTAGGAGTCACAAGAGGACAGGGTACTATTGTACAGTGTTAAGATAATGATGATGATTTACTTGTACCCCACCCATCTGACTGGGTTGCGCCAGCCACTCTGGGTGGCTTCCAATGTAAAAAAGCCTCCTGATACAAGACTGCCTTCAGATGTCTATGGAAAGTTGTTTATCTCCTTGACATCTGACGGGAGGGCGTTCCACAGGGTGGTGGCACTACCGAGAAGGCCCTCTGCCTGGTTCCCTGTAACTTGCCTTCTCGCAGTGAGGGAACCGCCAGAATGCCTTCTGAGATGAATGTCAGTGTCTGGGCTGCACAATAAGGTGGAGACACTCCTTCAGGTATACAGGGCCAATGCCATCTAGGGCTTTAAGGGTCAACACCAAGACATTGATTGCGTCTGGAAACGCACTGGGAGCCAATGTAGATATTTTAGAACCCATGTCCTGCTTGCGTCAGCTGCTGCATAGGCAAATGGTTGATCACTGTGAAAAACTGGATGCCATATTAGATGGGTTTGTGGCCTAATCTAGCAGAACTCTTCTTGTGTTGTTTTGCCTAAGTTCATTTCCCATACAGTCATACCTCGAGTTACGGACAGTTTGGGTTGCACGATTTTGGGTTGCGCACCACACCGAACCCAGAAGTACCGGAATGGGTTACTACCGGGTTTCAGCGCTTGCGCAGAAGCGTCGAATCGCTGAATCGCAACCCGCACGTGCACAGACGCAGCGCTGCGGGTTGCGAACGTGCTTCCCGCACAGATCACGTTCACAACCCGAGCGCCCACTGTAGTTGGAACCCAATAAGGCTATACAGTGGTACCTCTAGTTACGGACTTGATCCATTCCGGGGTGTCGTTCACACCTCAAAAAGTCCACAACTAGAGCGCTGCTTCTGCGCAAATGCATGGCATGATAGAGCGCTTCTACGCATGTACAGGCGGTGAAACCTGGAAGTATACACTCCCAGGTTTGCCACATTCGTATCCTGAATAAACGCAACCGGAGACTCAAGTAACAAGAGGTACGGCTGTGCTGTTCTGCTCTGAATCATTTTGGGTCTCCTCCAGGCTTATTCAGATGTTTGACTCTTTGCAAAATAAAATAAAATAAAAACCAATTCAAAGGTCATTGACACTAGTTTGCCTTGACAATATCTACTTTTTACCCTTCCAGATGCTGAACAATCCAGAAAAGATAGCAGAGCAGATCAGCAAAGACCTCACTTGGCTCTGCTCCCACCTTTTGGCTCTCTGGACCCAGTTTCTGGAGTTTGTAACCCTGCACCCAGATGTCACAGCCTATCTTGTTCAGGAACATCACACTCTGAGGGTAACCTTGCAAGATGGTTCTGAACCCTACTTGGAGGAACAACCTGATACAATCGAAGGCTATAGGCAATCCCACTCATTTTTAAGGGCATTGCAGAGTTGTTTTGTGTGTCTTTAGGGGTTCCCAAATTTCATGAATTTCCTAAAATTTAGCATAACCAAGATTGCATTGAGTTGTTTTGGACGATGTGACCAGTAATAATGACAATAAACGGAAGTGCTACCACGTTTACAATAAAATGCTGGTTTCAATCTTATTTGTTCGTTTAGATGCAAACCTGCCCTTAAACCCCCATTTTATTTTGTCATTTGCTGTCAGGAGGGTCTCAGAAAGAAAATATCCCCAAAAATTATGGAAGGGAAAGCAGAATTTTGGTGATATCCATGTGGGTGTCTTTGAATCTTGTAAAATTATGCAGTGGATGTCTGTGTTCTTTCATTTTACAATTTCACTTCCCAAAATTTCCCAAAAAGGAGATGATTTAGCATTCTGGCATCTTCCCCAAGGATACTTCCAGAAAGTGTGGAAAGCCGGGACATCTCATTGTGGAGCACCCGAGAGTGGCATACTAAATTTGTTTATGTTTGGCTCCATCACAGGAATGAGTTATACCCAGTTTATGTCACCTTCACATTTGTTGTTGTTTAGTCATTTAGTCGTGTCCAACTCTTTGTGACCCCATGGACCAGAGCACACCAGGCACTTCTGTCTTCCACTTCCTCCCGCAGTTTGGTCAAACTCATGCTGGTAGCTTCAAGAACAATATCCACATTCAAGAACACCTTCACATAGGTTCACCCATAAATCTGTACTGCTCTGTCCCATTTCCACATTTATTTACATCCACCCCCCCCCAAAAAAAATGTGCATTTAAATATATATTTTAAAGCACAAATTCTTCAAAATGCACACTTCCAGACATTTTCTTCCTCCCTCCTGCCAAAATGCATGTTTAACTAGATTGATCCCTACATCGGGGAGTTCCTAATATTTATTTTCTTGTAGTCAGCACAACTTCTGGACTCAATTGTCCGAACAAGCCAAGGTATATTTTCTTTGCACCCCAAACTTCTGTGGCCTTTTTAAATGCACTGCTGACTCTGATTCCAGGAATGTCAGATGTCGTGGGCTGTTACGTAGACAATATACAAATAAACATAGATTATAGACTATGTTTTGAAGGTGATACACCTTCTAACATGTTTTTCTTCTCCAGGTAAGAAGATTCTCTGAGGCTTTCTTTCATGCTGAGCATCAAAAGCCTGCCGTTGTGACTTTCCAGGAAAGCCTGTATGTAATTTTTGATGCATTTCTACCTTTTGACTGTGGTGTTATATATTTTAATGACATTTATTTTCTCACTTATTAAAAGAAAAATATGACACACTTATGTGACCATGCAATTCTGGGTATAGCTACCTAGTAGTAGGCTCCGTGGCACTAAATTGGGCTTATTCCCTGGAAGGTAGGTACAGTATCACATCCTAATATACTGTAATGCTGATTTTGGGAGGTCAAGCCCTCTTATGGTGTCTTCCAACCCACAGAAAACACAATATATGCACTTTCCTCCAGTGTCCCACTTTTCCAGGGAGAGTCCCAGATTTACAGAAGCACGTCCCAGCAGGGTGGTCAGCCTAGTTTTTTAGTTTAGAATTAGAAAATGTTGCACAATAAAAACCAGAGATTTCAAAGAGAGATACTGGCAGAATCAATCTCTCTTTGTTCTGTGGCCAACAGATGCTTATTGTCATTTTGCCAGGGGGTGCTTCTGTGATCAAATCAATTACATGGGGGACAGATCGGTCTAACGCTCTTAGCTCTGGCAGCTAAGCTAAATGGGGCTTCCATATTCAGATGCAACCTCCCTTTGAGTATCAGATAATAAATGCATGTCTTTGTTCAGGGTTTGCCAACATGGTGCTGTCTACACATTGTAGGACTCGAACTCCTGTCATCCCCAGAAAGCTGACAGCAAGGATAATAGAATTTGCAGACCCTCCATGTGTCATAGTTTTCCAGGAACAGTGCCAGATTTCCAGAAGCTGTCCCGGTTTCTAATTTGATCCCAGAATGTCCCGCTTTCTCTTAGGATGTCCCTATTTACACTGGAGAAAAGTTGGGGGTATGGAGTTATCTGACCCCTGAGCCATCTGAAGGCAGCCCTGTATAGTGAATGCTTTATAGTGCTTTTATATATGTCTGAAGCTGCCCAGAGCAGCTGCGACAACCCAGTCAGATGGGCAAGGTATAAATAGTAAAATTATTGTTATTATGGAATAGGACATCCCTATTTTGATCGGAGAAATGTTGGAGGTGTAGTGGGCACCTCCAGTGTAGTGGGTACCTTCCAGTATAATTGGGGGGCAACCATGAAGAAGGCTCTGTCTCAAGTCATCATATAACATATCCCACCCTGAGAGGTGAGATATTCTCCTTCTCCACCTCCAGTTCTAAAGACATGGGCTGGCACACATCTGTGTCTCAAGTAGGGCATAGAATGAGTGTTTGGTGTAAGGAGAGGATCTGTCACAGAAGTAAAGCCATAAGAAGAACAAATGCTGTGGAATAAGCAGCGGGTGGCATTGTGGGTTAAACCACAGAGCCTAGGACTTGCCGATCAGAAGGTCAGCAGTTCAAATACCCGCGACGGGGTGAGGTCCCATTGCTCGGTCCCTGCTCCTGCCAACCTAGCAGTTCGAAAGCATGTCAAAGTGCAAGTAGATAAATAGGTACCGCTCCAGCGGGACGGTAAACGGCATTTCCGTGCGCTGCTCTGGTTTGCCAGAAGTAGCTTAGTCATGCTGGCCACATGACCTGGAAGCTGTACGCCGGCTCCCTTGGCCAATAAAGCGAGATGAGCGCCGCAACCCCAGAGTCGGCCACGACTGGACCTAATGGTCAGGGGTCCCTTTACCTTTACCTTTACATTATTACATGAGCACTGTTCCACAGCATTTGATATTTTCATTTACATACATTCATTCGAAATAAGATTATGAAGCAATTCTATATCCTCCCACCACACTGACGAAGAATTCTACGAAACAGTAGCCAATATCTGGAATCACTGTTCAGTGTTGGACATCATATTTGCTGAATACACAAAGCTTCACAGCTTGTCTTTCATCATGCAAAGTTTGGTACCTCGCTTCATTTAAAGATTTTCAGAGACTTTGAGACTAAAAAATTCATTTTGTACTTCTTATGGTTTGAGGGAATTTTATAAAGATTGTCTATTACGTATGTATATGGTCATAGTGTTGCCTAGACATTGCTGACGTTCTCTTTGCAACGCAGGGGTTGGTTTGTTTTGTTACAGAAGTAAAGCCAGGAGGGGTAGAGAACCTCAAGCCTAGGGGCCAAGACAACCCTCCGTTCCCCTCTAGACTGGCCCTTAGGCCATACCCCTCACTGACTGCTTCACACCCAGAATGTTTTACCCTGCTGTAATGTGTCCTTCTTTCCTTCCTTCCTTCCTTCCTTCCTTCCTTCCTTCCTTCCTTCCTTCCTTCCTTTTTCTCTTTTCCTTGGGTGGAGCACAGGGGTATGGAAACTAGCCTACCATTCAGATGTAAAGTTTCCATTTGTTGATCCACCCACTTTTGCTTCTGGTCCTGTCCACGTGGCCCTCAGGAGGTTGCCTGGAATGGAATGCAGCCCCCAGACTGAAAAATGCCCACCCTTGATTTAGATGGAGTTTCATGTTTGGTTCAAGTGGGTTGTTGCTGGTGATTGTGGCAAACTCTCCAGGGGGCGGGAACTCAGTCCAAAGAAACTGGAAGTGGGGAAACTCTACACCAGGGAAAAGTTACCCTTCCATTTCTTCCAAACAGCATCCAGCATCACAACCAAATCTCATCAGAAGTCCGGAACTCCGAGTACCTCACCAGCATGCCCCCCCTGCCAGTAGAGTGCCTCGACATTGATGGAGACTGGGGCACGCTGCCGATTATTTTTGAAGACAGATATGTCGATTTCCCCTACAAAGGTGGGTAATAAACTGAGCTTTGGAGCTCCTCCTTGGGAACTTTGCTTCCTTTTTTCTTTTTGAAATAATTTTTATTTGGTTTTACAAGTACAGTGGTACCCCGGTTTCCGAACAGCTTATTTTACAAACAACTTAGAACCCAAACGCTGCAAAACCAGAAGTAGGTGTTAAGGTTTTCGAACTCTTTTTCGGAAGCTGAATGTGCTCCATTTTGAGTCCTACACTGTTCCTCTTCCTTTCTCTGTGTGTTCTGTTTGTAAATTGAGTCCCCCGTTGCTAATGAGAGACTTCTCTTCCATTCTGAGGTTGTCCCGGGCACCCACACAACACAGAAGTGATATTTGGAGCCTATATTTGGTGCTTTTGTTTTTTATTTTATTTTTGGCATTTTTGTTTGTGCAGTTTTTTGTTTTTGTGACTGTGACTTGTGACTTCGTTTTTGTGACTTGTTTCTGTGATCGTGTGGAACCCAGTTCAGCTACTGATTGATTGATTGATTGATTGATTGATTGACACTGGGCACTGCACTGCAGGGGATGCCACAAGAATGCTGTAGAATCCCAACTCTTCCCCTTTTTGTATTATTCTTTTTTGTAATTGTTATATAAAAGGAGGTAAAGGACTCCTGGGTGGTGAAGTCCAGTCAAAGGCATTTATGGGGTTGCAGCGCTCATCTCGCTTTCAGGCTGAGGGAGCTGGCGTTTGTCTACAGACAGCTTTCCAGGTCATGTGGCCAGCATTACTAAACCGCTTCTGGCACAATGGAACACTGTGACAGAAACCAGAGCGCACGGAAACGCCGTTTACCTTCCCACCACAGCAGTACCTATTTATCTACTTGTACTGGCATGCTTTCAAACTGCTAGGTTGGCAGGCGCTGGGACAGAGCAACGAAAGCTCACTCCGTTGTGAGGATTCGAACTGCCGACCCAAGAGGCTCCATGGTTTAGACCACAGTGCCACCCGCGTCCTAATTACTATATATTGTAACTCAATAAAACTGTTTTTTGAATCAAGCTGGTAATTTTACTGAAACAATTAGTTTCTAGTATTGCTATAATAATCAGGGGGTATTTTCTCACTCTCTCTTTCAGTTCAGAGCTTGGACAGCTTGCCGGATTATGTTGTTTCTGCTGCTGGCAAATCACAAGTGGACTTAATAGGAGAAAATGAGGCTGCATCTTCAAATGATGACACTGCTTTAGCAAAGGGAGATTTCAGGAACAATGCCCCTTTCATTATCCATACAGATAGGATAAATGGAAAATCGGTGTATGGTCGCAGCTATCCAAAAGGAGATTCCTGTATGGTTGAGAGTCTCAAGGATCACCCCACAACTCAGGTACACACAATGAATGGAGATGCCCAGTCCCATGGGGATGAGTCAGATCTGGCTAGCAATATGATTTCTGGTTTGCAATCAGAACTCCTGAAAGATAATACAGAAAGCCTTAAGACACCAATGGAGCTTTCAGAAAATATGAGTGACAGACTTTCACCGGAGGCCGCCTATTTGGACATAAGCCCAGTGTGTAATAATGACCACCAAGGAGAACCAATGCTAGTCATGACTGCCCAGTATGATGGTGGCACATGTGGACAACACAAACTTTTGAATGAGATTGAATTGAGCCAGGCAGCTTCAGGGGATGGTTGTGAATCTACTCTCACTTCAGACAAACTTCTAAATGCCCAAGAGAAACCAGCGGATCAGAGTTGTGAGTCAACATTGCCATCCTTGAGGACATTTGATGTAAGTGATGATTTGGGTTCACTGAACGAGATAAAAGATGCTGAGGAGATTAAGGAGCAAAGAGTGCAGGAGTGTGAGGAGTTCAGCTTGACATCAGGGGTCATTAAGAGATCATCGTCACTAATCTCAGACTCAGGGATTGAAAGCGAGCCCAGTTCAGTAGCTTGGTCTGATGCACGGAGTAAGGCTTTGGAGTTACCCAGCGACCGGGAGATTCTTCACCAGCTCGTCAGAAGGCACGCGATTCACCGTAACTCTCTGGAGGGAGGGCACACAGAAAGCAATACCAGCTTGCCCAGTGGCATCCAAGCCTCCCTCACCTCAATCAGCTCTTTGCCCTATGAGGAGGAAGAGCGGGAGGTGGAGCCCAATAAGCTGACGAAATCTATCTCAGCTCCTCAGATCAGTAGCCCTGAGGAGCCTGTTGATGACATGGATATATCAAAACATGCAAAAACTATGTTGGACACCGCAGAGGGGCAATACGTGGAAATAGGGTGCACCAGCATGGCCCTAGCAGAAAACGTTTCCATGTGCCGGAATGCCAGAGAAAATGGTGGGTTGCCACTTCCATTTGCTACCATGGAACACCCCAAATCTGCCTTTGAAGAAAATATTGACAGTCCTCACTTACCAGATGCTGCCGAGGGCTTTTCAGAGGTGGACTGTGGCTTGGAAGCCACAGGAGAAGCTGTGTTTCTAATGCAAAATGAAAATCTAGATGGCACAGTTGAAAGCCAGCTGCCAAAGAGAACAGAGGAGATCTGCTTGGGAAGGGTTGGTGACTATTTGGACACCAACACCACTCCTCTTGATGTGTATGAGGAGGAGGTAAATTTGCACACAGTCCATGGTTCGTATTCCACAAACGTTGAGGTTTTTTCACACCATGAGGGCCACACACCAGACTATACTAGCACAGCCTCATCAGAGGTGGTACCTGAACCTGTCTCTGCAAAGGGTCCCCATGGCAGTTCTCTTGCCAATGGCAAAGTAGTGATATGTGGTGGAGAAATACCCAACTTACAAGAAATTGATCTGGATAACAGACCCAGCTGTGGATCCTACTGTGCAGAACCAGAAAACCGAGAATTCAAAATGGTGGCAAACAGCACAAGCTTCCATTCAGTGGCTCCAGGGCCACTGGCGCTCGAGAGCAAAAAGGCTATTGAGGTGGTCAACTTATCTGTTTCTTGCACAGCCACCTGCCTTCCTTTTTCTTCGGTTCTCAAAGAGAACCCACCAGTGGCCGGCTTCTCCTCCAAGCAGGTCACTTCTCCAATTACTCACCAACCAGTGGGCTCCTTTGGGGTCATCTCCTGTGAGTCCAGTGATGTGGATGGGGAGACCAATGAAAGGATGCTTAGGTAAGTAGGTCCAAGGGCTTTTTATTCCCCACCTGTTCTATTGGCTGCAATTTATTGGATTTGGTGGGTTGATTTGGTACTTCTCCTTACACCAGCAGCTGGGGTTCAGGAAGCCCAGAAGCTCAGCTAGGTCTTTCTTTTTACAATTTGGATTGAAGGTGGTTTTGGGGGAAGCACACGTATCTTTCACAAGATACGTATAGGATAACTATGGATTGTGGCTAATGCCATATTTACACTGCTTGCCAAACCAGTGGTGGGAGCACACTGGATGTCAACTTGATGTCATATGATTGACTGGTGGGTAGTTCCAATCACCTGCCAAAATTGTCCTACTGGGGTATGGGAGATACAGATTTGTCCCAGTGGGCCGAAAAGGTGCCCCAGCCCAGGCCTACATCACTGGAGACTGTATGGTTGGCATTTGGGTTGAGATTTGAAAATCTGAATTTGGTTATCCTTCCACAACTGGTCTACCAGCAGCAGTGCCAAAATCCAACTCTCACCCCAGCCCTTTGAATGCAATGGTTGAAAAGTCACATGTTGTTGAATGCCCATCTCAATCATTGATTAATTAGTGTATTCTCCAGTTTTCATCAGGCCAAAGAAAAATTTAAAAAAGAGCTGAAGATTGAAGGATTTCTGTACAGTGACTTAACTGCACTCGCTTCTGATATCCCATATTTCCCACCAGAGGAAGAGGAAGAAAATTTTGAAGATGGGATTCACCTAGTGGTCTGTGTCCATGGACTGGATGGTAAGGCCAAAGAGGCGATGTGGGGATAACTGTGCATTGTGAATATACAGTGTTCACACAATACATAATTGTGTGTAATGTGAAAGCAGACAGCTGCAGTTATGCTAGTCATAGAGACCATGGTTAGGGGGTCTTCAAACTTGGGTTGGACTATAAATCCCAGCCTCCTCTGGGAAGTAACCCAGTGCTTCAGAACTTTCACAAAGTCATGGGTGTTCTGAACCACAGGCCCCAAGGAGGGCATGTATGAGTTGTTTGATGCAGGGATACCAAAGAAGGATTTCAGAAAGACCAGACATCCAGTTCTAGTGCTTTATAAGCTTACAACACAGTGTGCAGAGCCTCACTGCCTTTAAAGACATAGGATGGACCCTGCAACCGTGAGAGGTCATCATCATCATTTTATCTGCATGCCGCCTTGCCACAGTTAAAAACAATGCTCAGGGTGACTTACAACATGACAAGATTTACATAATTACAAAAATCATAAACAATAAATAAACCACATCTAAAAGAAAATACACAACCAAATGGGAAACAATTTCCACATAAATCAAGATCTAAAACTAAGAATACAGCATTAATATCATGGTTTAAAATGACATAGATAAAAAATAACAACAATTATTTTAATTAAAAAAAAATGGAGCCCTCTTTGCATCATGACATGTCCACACCCAAGCAAACATTCATACAACCTTTATGCACAAAGCAGCATGCATGACTTTACCCAGAACCTTCCATGACACCTGGCTGGTGAGGCCATAGGTGGCAGCTACTTGAAGCTTCTCCCCTCTCTGGGTCTAGAACTCAGTATCCCAAGGTCCACAGAATCAAAGCAAACCAAGTAGCATATATCAAAGCAAATAAATATACACATATGAGCTCATTCTTGCAACAACTTCCAGTTAGTTTGGAGTTACCTTGGCTACCAATATGGCACTTGAATGCCTTCCAGAACATTTCACCTTGGGTTCAACACATTGGGTCAAAGTTTGATAGGATGAAAATTGCCCTGAAAATGAATCACTATTTTAGATGAGGCACTGCATTCACACTGGGGGCATCACAGCCATATCACTGAAAGACAATTACAGATAGGTAGCCGTGTTGGTCTGCCATAGACAAAATAAAAAAATTCCTTCCAGTAGCACCTTAAAGACCAACTAAGTTAGTTCTTGGTATGAGCTTTCGTGTGCATGCACACTTCTTCAGATACACTGAAAGAGAAGTTGCCAGATCCTTCTATATAGTGAGAAGGTGGGAATGGGAGATTGGCAGATAGCCAATCTCAGCTATCTGCCATCTCAGCTATCTGCCAATCTCCCATTCCCACCACCCTTCTGAGTAATACCCCTCCCCACCTTCTCACTATATAGAAGGTCTGGCAACTTCTCTTTCAGTGTATCTGAAGAAGTGTGCATGCACACGAAAGCTCATACCAAGAACTAACTTAGTTGGTCTTTAAGGTGTTACTGGAAGGAATTTTTTTTATTTTGACTGAAAGACAAGTCACTTCCCACCTCCTCAGGATATGCCTGCAGTGAGAGCGGGAATGCAAAGTCATGCAAACTAGCCAGCCAAGATACATGGACTCATTATCAGAAGAATCCACTCATGTTTGCTCTGAAAAGAGACATACCAGACTGTCATTGTCAACCCCCCTCCCCAGTAAGCAGGATGAGAGATGGGTGGATGATGTCCTTCAGCATGGAACCTGTGTCTTAGAAAAGCAATTTCTTCCATCTCAAGGTAACAGTGCAGATCTACGGCTGGTAAAAACTTTCATCGAACTGGGTCTCCCCGGTGGAAAGCTTGACTTCTTGATGTCAGAAAGGAACCAGGTATTTTGCTCATTTCTTACTTCTTCAAGGTTTGTACCTCAAGTTTCCATCTCATAATGATTCATTCGAAACAGTTAATAATACCACAATTTAAAAAATGGAACACAAAGCCGCAGAAAATAATTACAAATACATTGGAGCTCAAGGGACACTCCTTCTTATCTTATTTTTTTTTATATATATGTCCTCTGTGATTGAGCACATCCTCCCATGTCTAAATAAAATGGAAGATAGTAAGTTTCAGAGAAAACCATTAATTATCAGTGCAGGCAAAACAAACAGGCCAGAGTCTATATTTAAGTCTACGAGCATGTTTAGTGGAAGGCAATATTGCAAATTGGATGTGCTCGTGTTTTTCTTTGGAACGAGTAGCAATTAGCAAGATGGATTTTCTCTCTCACACAAAAAGAAGCATTAATTACTGGATATGTTTCCCTTGAATCTTTGTCCCAGCATTCGATGATTATTTCCCAGGCATCTCATTAGTTTTGAATCTGATGCAGAGCTGATGGGATTACAAAACAGCACAGCTCCAGAGAAAAAGGGCCATTTGCCATCCTCATCCCTCTGAATTCCGTTCCTCCATCATTCCCTTTCTGTTTATTACAAGCAACAACAGAATGCATGGCTTAGCATTTGCATAACTACACATTGCTGGCCCTCAATGGGTACTAATTATAACTGTTCAACCACAAAATATCAGAACTATGTAGCAACAATGCAATTTTGTGGTAGCTTTGCGGTCAACATTAACCATCTGATGGTTTCATAGAGCTGGTGCCAAATGCAGCTGGACTTTAAGTGGTAGTAAAAGTAGCAGTAGGAAGCTTACAGAGCATTGGAAGGGCTTCATCACCAACCCTTCAGCTCTGAGCCATGCCAGTGAAGGCCAGAAATTAAGGATGAGACTGGAATATTGACTGAGGCTGTGATCCTCTAACCCTTTTCCACCTTGAGGTCCACATTCCCTTCTGACCTACCTTCCAGAGGTTGCATGCAAGTGGTGGGTTAGGTGAGAGGCAAAAGTGGATAGAAAAATTAATGCAAATTTTAATTTTGTGCAGTAGGCCAATTTTTGCACAGCTTTCTTTAGCCTCCATCCAGACTAGTAAGAGGAATTGTCAGAATGCAAGTACAATTCCCTGCTGGGCAAAAACATTCATGGAAGATGCAAAGCCAAGCCAATGGAAGACATGGCCTTAGGAATGTGAGTGGGTCTGGGGAAATTTCCAGGGGACAGACAGAGGTGCCTAGAGAGTCACATTTGATCTGCTTACTTGAGGTCCACCATCCCTGCTATTACAGTCACATGTGAATACCTCCCATTGAACACAGGGGTGCTTACATTTGAACAGACGTAGGTAAGATCATGCCAATGCAGGCTAACAGTTGTGTACCCCAATGCATACAATTATGTATGTGTGGTTGGGTTGGAGAGCTACACTGCAACATTCAGAGAGGTTGTGTTTAGATTTGCATAGTGGTTTGGGAACTGCGAATTAGGTAAAGGTAAAGGGACCCCTGACCATTAGGTCCAGTCGTGGCTGACTCTGGGGTTGTGGCGCTCATCTCTCTTTACTGGCCGAGGAAGCCGGTGTACAGCTTCCGGGTCATGTGGCCAGCATGACTAAGCTGCTTCTGGCGAACCAGAGCAGCATATGGAAATGCCGTTTACCTTCCCGCCGGAGTGGCACCTATTGATCTACTTGCACTTTGACGTGCTTTTGAACTGCTAAGTTGGCAGGAGCAGGGACAGTGCGAATTAGGTAGTTTCTCATTAATATGAAAGCCAGATTGAATTTCTTTATCATCTCTACCACACACCCCACACCAGTTGCAGAGCCAACAGAAGTGAGCCTCTGAAATGCATGGCATACCTTGGGCAGGTGTACTCTTCTTTTAAATGTCCTCAAACTTCTTTTGTTAATCATTTCAAATATATGGTTTACATATGAAAACTCGGAAGGGTACTACCAACTGTTCTTCTCTTGATTTAACAGACAGACACATTTGCAGATTTCGATACAATGACCGACCGCTTGCTGGATGAAATAATTCAGCACATTCAGCTGTACAACTTGTCGATATCACGAATAAGGTAAATAGCAGTGGCAACTGTGGAGCAGGATGACATCATTTTCATAGGCTACTGTTTGGCTGTTAATATATTGAATGGTGGCCCTTTCTGCTTTTGTGCATCACTTTGAGGTTCCTTTGAATGCAGAGCAATGAAGGCGTTCTCTAAATAAATGGATACAAATTGTGTCCCCACAGTTTCATCGGCCACTCCCTTGGCAACGTCATCATCCGATCCGTGTTAACCCGGCCCAGATTTCGCTATTACCTCAATAAGCTGCATACTTTCCTTTCCCTCTCTGGGCCTCACCTGGGAACGCTTTACAACAACAGTACTTTGGTTAGTACAGGTAAGAGCTACCGGCTGTTTGAAGGGAAACACTGAAAGTATGAGAGTGGTTCTAATATCCTGTCTAATGTTTCCTTCCCCATGCTATGAAATGTTATAGGAGTGTCTCCAACCAGGAATGGAATACAACCACAGAAACCAATTCACTGAAGATCATTGGTTTCTGTGGACATGCTCTGGTTTCAATGGGGATACTCTGAGTTTTATTGGAGATCTCTCTCTCTCTCTCTCTCTCTCTCTCTCTCACACACACACACACACACAGAGAGAGAGAGAGAGAGAGAGAGAGAGAGAGAGAACAACCAACCTCACAAAATGCACAAAATGAACCAAGAACATGCTTTATAAACATGTGGACTTTGCTTGTCCATTGCTAATAAACCAAGGCTAGGAAGTTGTGGCCCTCCAGATGTTGTTGGATTCCCATTAGTCCATGGCAGCATGGCCAGTTGGTTGAGGGTGATGGAAACTGTAGTCCAAGACACCTGGAGATAGGCCTAATCTACTTTTAGAGGTTGTCTAAAAACCTCTCCCATCATGTTACAATTCCCAGTACACAAGCCCTGAAAAGCCCCTTTGCCTGCCAGCCAACCAGCAACTATCCAGGCCCCTTACCATCACATTACTTTCAGATAACCATTTTGGTTTTGAATAGAAGAAGAAGAAGAAGAGTTTGGATTTGATATCCCGCCTTTCACTCCCCTTCAGGAGTCTCAAAGCGGCTAACATTCTCCTTTCCCTTCCTCCCCCACAACAAACACTCTGTGAGGTGAGTGAGGCTGAGAGACTTCAGAGAAGTGTGACTGGCCCAAGGTCACCCAGCAGCTGCATGTGGAGGAGCGGAGACACGAACCCGGTTTCCCAGATTACCTGACTACCGCTCTTAACCACTACACCACACTGGCTCTCATATAATAAATAAACTAAAACTTAAAAATTGCCCAGTAGCACCTTAGAGACCAACTAAGTTTGTTCTGGGTATAGGCTGTCGTGTGCATGGACAATTCTTCAGTTTTGAATGACCCTGGCCATTCAGCTTCCCCCAGTAGTTCTCAGACTCCCTTTGAAATAGTTGCTTTGAGGTTTAATGCAGAATTGATCTCCCCCAATCGGTTTGCTGGGCTTTACCCCACGCAAGTGCTCTTGGAAACCCACAAATCACCATTGCTTTTTCTAGGCTTGTGGCTCATGCAGAAGCTGAAAAAATCCGGGTCACTTTTGCAGCTGACCTTCAGGGACAATGCAGATCTGCGGAAATGTTTCCTCTACCAGCTCAGCCAAAAAACAGGTGGGTGAGTTAAAATCAAAGCCTCTATTCTAGCAAGTGGTGGTGTCTTCATCTGCTTGTTTGAAATCCAGTTGACTTGGGGAAACGGCCATTTCACAGAGAGTGGTTTCCTGTTTGGCTGCTACCATAGGCGCCAACTGCTAGGGGTCAAGGTCCCTTTGCTCCCCCTCCCAAATAAAATATTTTAGGGAGCTGGGGACCCCAAAAGTTGCTGGGCATTGCCATTCAAATGGTGTGTGTGCACTGTGGCATGTGATCAATTTTATGTGGCCTGGAGCTTACCTGCTCCTCCATGTTTTATTCAAGTTGGCATCCCTGGCTGCTACTATGCTGTAAAAAAAAGGTAAAGGAACCCTGGACGGTTAAGTCCAGTCAAAGGTGGGGTTGTGGCGCTCATCTCGCTTTCAGGCCGAGGGAGCCGGTGTTTGTCCACAGACGGCTTTCCGGGTCATGTGGCCAGCATGACTGAACCGCTTCTGGTGCAACAGGACACCATGATGGAAACCAGAGCACACAGAAATGCCATTTACCTCCCCACCACAGTGGTACCTATTTATCTACTTGCACTGGTGTGCTTTCGAACTGCTAGGTTGGCAGGAGGTGGGACAGAGCAACAGGAGCTCATCCCGTTGTGCAGATTCGAACCGCCAACCTTCTGATCGGCAAGCCTAAGAGGCTCAGTGGTTTAGACCAAATGCAGACCCTTTAGACCTCTCTGTCCGGCCCTTCAGATTCCACACAATCTCCTCAACCATATCACCGCTACTCAGTGCTATTATTTTTTTTTAAAAAAAGGGAAAACAAAAACAAAAACAAAAAAGAGGGGGTGCCAAAACTTACCATGAAACTTACTTTTTTTTCTTTGTATGGTATGATGTTTTCTTCATAGTGGGTAGAATTTGCTCCACCACCCAGCATGCATTTCATCTAAGGAAGGCTGTTCTAATGCACAAACTTGTTTCCTTTTTCCTTTCATCTTTTTACAGGTCTCCAGTATTTCAAAAATGTTGTCCTGGTGGCCTCTCCCCAAGACCGCTATGTACCATTTCATTCTGCAAGAATAGAAATGTGCAAATCGGCTCTGAAAGACCGACAGACAGGTGAGCTTCTTTGTGGACTTAAGAGAGTGGCTGCATTTAAAACAACAACAAACTGTGCATGGATTTATTTCTAGATGGGCATATCCTAACAGGACACATAATAGATATATACAGTGTGAAAACAGATACTTCCCTGTTTCCAGATGCCCATGATCTCCATTAATCAATGGACATCAGGAGACAAAAGAAAAGAATGAATCTCCAGTTAGATCTAAGACTCCTATCTGAAATCTGGGTCGTACATGGTACAGGGAAACTTCCTATGTTCCTCAGGAGGAGCCAGGGCCACCTGCCACATAGGTGACCACTTGAAGGTGATTGCTACTCATCCCAGTTGAGTCAAACAATCGCGTAGACCAGGGCTAGAGGCCCTCAAGGTGTGGTTGAGCTGCAAATCCTACCATAACTGATCATTCCCTGGTGCTGATGGGATTTTGAGTTCAATGCTCAGAAGTGCCCCATTCAGATACCACAATGAGTGCAAAACATCATGAATGCACAATAGAAAGGACATATTGATGGGCAACATGAGTCACACTTTGAAGTGCTTAATTTCACCACTTGAATCATCCGTCGTGTTGAGCTATTTCAATTGCTTTTGTTTGATTTGCTCATTTCAAACAGCTGAAGGTCTGTAAATTATGATTGCAACTGTAGATGATGATGATGAGGATAAATAAATAAATATTTATACCCCGCCCATCTGGCTGAGTTTCCCCAGCCACTCTGGGCAGCTCCCAATAGAATATTAAAAACACGATAAAAGATCAAACATTAAAAACTTCCCTGTACAGGGCTGCCTTCAGTTGTCTTCTAAAAGTCAGATAGTTGCTTATCTCCTTGACATCTGATGGGAGGACATTCCAGAGGGAGTGCGCCACTGCCAAGAAGACCCTCTGCCTGGTTCCCTGTAGCCTCACTTCTCACAGTGAGGGAACCGCCAGAAGGTCTTCGGAGGTGGACCTCAATGTCCGGGCAACGATGGAGGTGGAGATGCTCCTTCAGGTATAGATAGACAGATAGATGATAGATAGATGATAGATAGATAGATAGATAGATAGATAGATAGATAGATAGATAGAAACACCAACAGCATCTGAAGGGTCACAGGCTCTCCATCTTAGAGTTACACAAATGCAGTCAGCTACACAGAAAAACCTATATTGATGGGAAACACCTCTCAGAGCCCAGGAACAGATAGCAATGGGGATCACCTGCCCTTCACCTCTGCAATGCCAGCAAAAGCTCAGCTGGACTTAGGAAACGATGGTTGAACCACCGTCAAGTATCAGCCCCACTTCTTTTAATTTATGTATTCATTAGTCTTCCTTCTTAAGTATAATGACTTAAAATATGGCACAATCATTATTAGTGAAATATTGAGATAGCTACTCTTATTACCAGTTGTGATGATTTGCAAAATTGTCCATAATTACAGTTTTCCTTTTGAGAAACAGTTAACTTAGCTAATTATGCTATATCCCAACTCTATATGCTTTTTCAGGTCTCCTATTAAACTTTCCTTGCCTGCAGCTATTAAATACATAATTGGCCTTTGAAGCTTAGGAAGGATTAGCCTATTTTTCATACTTCAACAAACATCATTTCAGATCTACTGCTAATTTAAATTTGTGCATTTCATTTTTACTATTTATAGCTTTATCCCAGTACTTTCTTTCTCTTTCACAAATGCACCACATATGGATAAAATTCCCTATATCTGTTGTGCAATATCCACATTTCCCTACCATCCTTCCCTTCTAATCATTTTCTGTGGTGAAAGTTAATAAAAATATTATAAAAAGAGAATAGGATTCTGTGTGAGATGAGCCACTGGTCCAGCAGGTTCATCTTGTGTTCTTCATACACCATGAATATTGAAGACAATAAAGAAATAATAATAATAATGTTTTTCTTTTTTAAAAAAAAATTATTTATTAATAGTTTCAAAATTACAGAAAAAACAGAAAAAATTAAAAACAACACTACAATACATAAAAAAGATGGGAAAAAAACACCAATGCAACAATACAGCAAAAAGATAAAAAAGAAAGAAGAAAAAGACACAAATCCCATATTGCATATCTTTAACTTCCATTTGCTTGTTTCATTGACCTCCTCACACCTCCCTTTTTGTATTCTAGTTTGATTAGTTATTTCAGCAAATTCTTTCCATCTTTCTCAATTTTTATTAAATAATTTATCTTAACAATTTAACCTATTAATTAACTCAACAAATCCTTTCCATCTTTCCCCCATATTCTGTTATTCAAATTACCTTAATTTATGTAACCTTATCTTACCGTAAAATACTTTAGAGCTTAAAGCTTAATATTCGATTGTACATAACTCCTGATATCATTTCTACTAGAGTCATATAGTTTCATTCCAACATTTTCCCTAATATTCATTAATTTTAGGCTAATCCCCCAGAGAGAAAAAAATTCTTTATAAACTTTCTTCCAATCTTCATCCAACGTCTCTTCTTCCTGGTCTTGGGTCGGGTCAGTCCTTACTGTCCATTCCATACATAATAGTTATGTTTTTCAACTTTCCAAGGTCCTGTTTATGCCGAGATGATCAACAACCTCCTCCGGCCGGTCGTGGGGACAAAGGATTGCACTTTAATCCGCCACGATGTGTTCCACGCCTTGCCAAACACAGCCAACACTCTGATTGGGCGAGCAGCTCACATCGCGGTGCTGGATTCTGAACTGTTCCTGGAGAAATTTTTCCTGGTTGCAGGACTCAACTACTTCAAATAAGACTGTGAGCCTCAGGGCAGCAAAGGGAGTCTTGCATATTGAATTGCAAAGACTTTCTGGGCCAAGAGAGTGCTTCGTTTCTGGAAACAAACAGAATATGCTTACGGCACACCCTAGTGGCTTGGGGAGAGCAATCAAAGTGCTTTGGTTATAAGGTATTCAAAGGGCCAAAAATTGGTGCTTTTTGGAAGATGTAAACATATACATGTTATTCCGTCTTTTTTCTTTTTGTTCATCTAACCACCAACCTCCTAAAAAAAAAGCTTTTAAAATCCTGAGGATGTGATTATAGATCTGCCCCCTTTATAATGGTCACTGGACTGACATCTTTTTCTCCCTTCCACCATTAAGAAATCCACTTAGGCATAAACTGCCTTAGCTGAGTCAATAATTATTATTTAAGAAGAAACTTGTCTGGTTTTGTAGATTTTCCATGTTTCGTATGGTCAACAAAAGAAGAAAGAAGTAAACTCAGGTTAAATTCTCCTTTGTGGTGAATCAGTAAATAGGAATGGGAATCTGTGGATTACAGCACTTTATTTATTTGTTTGGCAGGGGAAGTTGAGAAGAAAACTCGTAAATGTGTGGAAAACTCCAGTTCTGAAGGCCGCAAAGTGTAATAAAATTATCTCTGCAAAGTCTAGTCGCTGACTTTGAACTAATCTGTTGTGGTGTCCCAAATTTTGGTGGGCAGGGGCTTTCCTTGTGCCAAGCAATCTGATTTAAGGGACTCTGGAGGAGCTTTGAAGGCACAAGAACACAGGCTGGCAATGGTGGACGTATTGTGAAGTGAGCAAGGATTGAAGGATGTCGCCCCAAAACGACTCCTTTCACTGATCAAGACCCAGGCCTCTCCTCTGGCATACAGAGGCTACAGTTCATCCACTCACTTCAAGACCCAAACAAGGGACCCTTGAACTCCTTCCAGTACTTGAGGAGGAACTCTCTCCAACATGAATAGCAACAGAGTTATTCCCTTGTTCATCGCAGGTTGCCCTAAGTTGCTAAAAGATGCTAACAGTGGTCAAAGATGCAGGGACAGTGGTTGAAAAAACCCATCTGCCTATAACTTGGCATGAGAAAATGTGGTTAATGTGCCTATTTAACAGGGTGACCATGGGTTCCAGACTTCTTCTTTTTTGGTGGGGAAGTAAGTTAACTAGAATTTTCTCCTGTGCCTCCTATAGTAGGATGATTGGAAACAACAGAAGAGCCTTGTTGGATGAGGCCAGCAGTCTATCCTGGCCAATCAGATGCCTAAGGGGAGGATTTTTGCAATAGCTTCATTTCCAGAAACTGGCTTTCAATGACATGCTGCCTCCAGCAATGGACATCATGGCTGGTTAGTAGCCATTGGTAGAGAAGAAAGCACAGGGATTAGGTGACTGACAGGAGACCCTGAGTTTGGGAGAAAAGGTTATAGGAAATGTGCATATTTATTGGTTTGAGCTGGAGGCAAGAGAGGTGTGCCTATCACAGTCTCCACCCCCAGCTGAAGTGCAATGGTGACACTGTGGGCCACTTCCTCCCAGGACATCTCTAGCCCAGCCAGTCAGTCAAAATTGGTCTCCCAGGTGTGTTACCTCTAAGCTGGAAAGGAGCCTCCTGTGGGCCAATCCACAGGCCTATTTGACATCATAAGCAATGGTAGTTCAGTGGTAGAGAACTTGATTTACAGGCAGGAGATCCCAGGTTCAGATGATGGCCTGTACCTCATGCCCAAGAGTCTTCAGAGTGATTCAAAGTATACAATACCTGAATTAGATGGATAAGTAACCCAAACTGGTATGGCAGCACTCGGTGTAAGAGCTTTTGCAAATATTTCTCTGAGATTTGGGGGCACATAGAACTAAAGGTTCTATGGAAAAGGTTGAACTGGATGGAGTGGCTTGGAATGGTATGACTGCATGTTATTTTAGATCAGGCTTCCTCAGCCTTGGCCCTCCAGATGTTTTTGGCTTACAACTCCCATGATCCCTAGCTAGCAGGACCAGTGGTCAGGGATGATGGGAATTGTAGTCTCAAAACATCTGGAGGGCCGAGGTTGAGGAAACCTGTTTTAGATTCACGTTGGAATTCTTTTTAAATTTCTGGAATGTGAACTTCCAGAATCTGTGCTTGTCAGTTTTTGCAATGTGCACATAAATAATCTGTAGTTCATCAGAGTACAGATTTTGATATATTTTCCTTTTGAGAGAAGATTTAGGTTATTTCATGAAGAAGAAGAAAAGGTTGCTCATCCTGGCTCAATCAGGACTCAGCCAGCTGAATCAAGGTTGTCTGGAGTCAAGGCCAGTTTAAATTCCCCAAAAGTGGTGTTCTGGGGCCATGCGGGTGGCCATAGGTGCCAACTCTATATGTGTGTGGACAGGACTGAGCCCCCACCCCAGTCTTGGGGGGCTGGACCACAGCAGCAGTGGGCCTCGCCGGGCCTCCCTGTGGTGGCGGAAGGGCCCCCAGCAGGCCTATTGACTTCCTCCTGACATCACGCACATGCAATGAGCCCTTCCAATGTCAGGCAGAACTCAGCACCTCTGAGGTTGTGACTGGGTAGTGCAGACTTCATCCGGATCCAAACTCTGTTCAGCTCAGTCATGTGGCCAGGCAAAAAAGGTTGTGCTTTAAAGGCTTGTTTCCCCAGCTAGCAGTAGACTTTCCCCAGACCAGGGGTTTTGATCTGGTGTGGCTTTATGCCAGCTTAACCTATGCCAGCTTCTGGTGTACAGGATTACTCCCTAAATCACTTTCTTAACATTTCATAGTGTCTTTGGAGTACTCTGAGCTTCAGGTAATGCATCTTAAGCATGTGGCAAAACCAGAAGCAGTGAAACAAAGATCTCTGACTTGGGGAGCAATCTAGAAGCTGATGTAAAACACACCAGTGTAAACTAGAAGGGCATAAAGTTTGACCAAATCCAAAACCCATTCAGCAGTAGGGTTGGTGATGTTGTTCTGCCTAAGCCTGGCAGAGGGGAAACAAGCCTTTAAAATAGAGTTCTGTGCCAGGTTTTCATGTTGCACAACTGCGCTGAACTTAGAATCCAGTCTGAGATCTACGCCGTCAGGTCCCAGGCTACCATGCCCCCAGAATGTCCCACCTTGCCCCCCAAAAGTCCTGGCTGAGCCAGGGTCAGCAAGTTACACCAGCATAACCTTGGCTAAGATGAGGTTGGGGACTTAATACCAGCTGAGCCCGGAATCAGCCATCTCAGCTAGAGATCCTGATCTTCCTAAACTCATCATTCCAATGGTTTTTGCCATAGGATAGCCCCCTTTGACTGTTGGAGAAACATTGATTTGCATATTTAATTATTCAGATACATTTTTAATTGGACAAAATATGTAGAATGTTTTCTTTAAAAACCTCTGCAAGTGGTTTATGTAAAATAGACTAGAATACTGACGAAATAAACAGACCTTAAAAACAAGCTGAAATATTAAAGGTATCAATGTGTAGATAAAATCAGCAGTGTTTGATAACAAGCATGCATAATCAAATTACATGACTGGGTAGGCTAGCCCAAACCAAAAAAAAGTTTTTAACTGGCATAAAAAACCCGTCTAATGAAGGCACTTTCGCCTGACATTAATAGGCAGCGCATGTCCCAGCAATTAATTCTGCGCATGTAACACACCCAGAATTTTCTGAAACACTGAAGAGAATGGAAGAGACCTTGCTCACCCAGGACTCCAAGGGTGAATCAGAGCCCCATAAATTTAGCATCTTTGCCATTATAACTTGATCCTATTCCTTGCTAGTGTTGTTTACCAAATCCCAATATTAATCTTTTCTCCCCCAATGTGGAATGGCAGAATGTGTGTTTTATGTGTGAGCATTCATATTTGGTAATGGCCCAACCTGAAATCTTTAAAAATAATAATAATGAAGGGACTTCTAGAGACACAAAACGGGCTTGAGACCAACTTGTGTGAGCCTCACCCAACTTCTGCAGATGCTAACAGGCACTGCTTAGCTCTACATTGACTTTTTGATGTGTCTTACTGGAGATTTCAGGTGGCCGTCTCAGACCCATGCAGAATTGGTTGGAATCCTCCTCCTTCCACCCAGAATCCTGTGGCTCATAGATGAACCATCTGAGATGTGGGTCTAGTACCATCATCCTGATCTAGTACTTGTGAAAATATTTCTGTTGATCAAATGTGGATGTTCCTTTTCTCCAACCAAGAAAATCCATGATACACAGGCTCCTGTGGATCAATTGCTGAACTCGTAATAGGGTTGTTGTTTTTTATACAAACTGGTGTAGGTTCCATCTTCATAAATGCTGCCACAATTGTATCAAAATTATGGGCAATAATAATCTGATCTGCTGAAGCTATCAGATATATCTTTTTTTTTTAATTGGGACACTGTCTTTGTAAAGGCCTTGAATATTATATAATCCTGTCTTACATAAATATACATATATATTATATAATGTTTATGCTATTGTACTACAAACTAACCTTAGAAGATAATTGTGTTGTGTAGAGCAACATCTAAAATGTCGGAACATCGCTAAGGTATGATTCAATTTGGCCTCCTTTGAAAAGGCTTTTAAGATGTCTCTTTCTATGGGAATATATAAATATAGATATACAGATATATTTAAAAAGACCTTGTTATTGGCTGTTCAAATCATTCGCAAATACACACACACACACACACACACACACACTGCTGGGTGTCTAGCATCTTTGTCAGAGTCTGATTCTTCTGGAACTGGGTTTTTTGTTTTTGTTTTTACAGACTTTCTCTATTACTAGTTAGTAAGGTGAATAACTATTGCCAACTCCAAACCAATATTACCACTGGTTCAAGCTTTCCAAAATGGCCTGATTAGATGTGATGAATGTGAAACTTGAGAACAGTCATACCAGAGAACCCCCTTTTGTGGATGCTAATAAGTAACTGATGGTTCTTTTTGACCCATTTGCTACAAGTTTCACTGTCTGCAGCTGTGCCCCACTTGCAAAGTGCATATGCTCATTTGTGCAAATTTGACCTGCAGCCCAATGAGAGGGAGGGATTATTGCTTGCAAAGGTCTGCTCATTTACTGGGACAATAATAACGTGTCCCCTTTTCTTTGTCTGCTTTCTTATTAATTTCATGTTTGACAAGCAACCTCACTGACAAATGCAGAGCTCTGTATGAGATCAAGGCAATGGGACACAGTGGGATAATTGGAGTTGGCTGAGAGAAAGGGCTTTTAATTTTCAAAGGGGTCTGCTTTTGAGTTTTGAGCATATTTAAGGGGTGGGAGTAATCGGTCTCCTATTTAACCAAGATCGCGAATGTAAAGCTTAGAATGCCACTGTGAAATTTTAATGCTCCTTATTTATTACAGTGATGATCAACTTTGTATAATGAGAGGATGATGCTAATGATGAATGGTAATGTTAATAACGAACAGTCATCAGTGCCAATATGATTCTACTATTTTTCTACATATGCTATATGGTGATGATTTGTGTGGCTTGTTGTAAGGTGTAAAAGAAATGTTAATAAAACTGTTTGCTTCCTTTCGTTTGTCTTTGCATGGTTACTTTGGAGGAAGACACCTCCTTATAATGCATTGACTAGGTTAAGGAACTAATCCAAGATGAGTAACCCAAGATGTTAGCTTTAGTCTGCCAGGGATATTGCATAGGGCAAAACAGGTGCAAAACGCCGGTACCCTGTCTACAACTTCATTAACATCCATCTACAACTTCACTAGAATCTCTTGGTATTGTGAACAACACTGAACTTACCTTTTGCTGGTACCTTCATGGACTTACCTAAAAAGATAAAGAAAACCAAATACTGAGTTAAGCATTTGAAAAATCCATTGAAATCAGATATTGTAAGCTCATCTTAGGTTGGGTAGTTCACAATTCTCTGTGGCTTTGCATAAGGTTTTGTATTTTTCTCAGAAGATTGATAAAGAATGCATAATGATTTTGGTAATTATTGTGTGTATATTAGTCACCAATGTGTTGCATGAGTCGTACTGCTAGGGATATTGTATAGGCTGCTGATTTGCCATACAAGAAACAGCCCACATCTTATATAATATGGTGGCACTGTCTCTGTCTCTCTGTGTGTGTTTGTGGGGAGAGAGAGAGAGAGATGCACTTGTCACTCCAGTCATAAGTTATAAGTAACATGCTTTAAGTCATGCATAGGCAAACTTGGCCCTCTAGATGTTTTCAGGCTACAACTCCCACCACCCCTTGCTAACAGGACCAGTGGTCAAGGATGATGGGAGTTGTACTGGCCACTGTAAGGAAATTCTGTCCTTGGTATGTTCATTTTCCACCTTTCCATTTTGATTCTCTGGCCCCATATCTGCACAAACTTATTATCCCAAAATACAGAAGTGCTTTTACACTTGCAAGACTGGATGTTTTGCCATCTGCGGTACTTGAGGGTCAATTCCAAAAGATCCCGCCTGAGAAACGTCTTTGTGGAGATGGTAGCACCAAAACAGTGGCACACATCCTTCTGTCTTGCACTCTCTACAAAGACCTGAGGAACAAGATTATCACCCCACTCATACTAACCATCCTAGGGCACTCAACCACTGCCACAATGTCTTTTCTTCTATCAGTTCAAAATGAGCAGATAACAGCAAAGGTTGCTAGGTTCATAGCAGGGGCAATCAGAATAAGAGCCACTAAATGACTGCTGATTCGGACTCTAAATTGTGCTCTTATATCAAATTTTCCTTTCTGTGTATACTGTAATGTTTTATTGTTGCTATGGCCATTGGCTAACGCAAATAAAGCTTTTATCTTCTTTTTTATCTTCTTCTTCCCAAAACATATGGAGGGCCGAGTTTGCCTATGCCTGCTTTAAGTTTTTATCAGAGATAAATAAAAAGGAACACACAAAGCTACTTTCAGTTGCCACGAGATGTCACTGTTTCCTCAAATAAGAATACAACTGTGTGTTCACCTAGTTATCAGTGCTGAAAATGTTACCACATGAAGCCCATAGTATTAGGAAAACTGGTAGCACACATGGTTCACATGCAGAAGGACGCAGGATCAATCCCCCATCATCTCCAGGAAAAAGGGACCTAACAGTATGTGAGGGGAAGAAACCATAATTCAGTGGCAAAACTCATGGTTTGCATGCAGAAGGTTCAATCCCTGGAGCCTCCATTTCAAAGGATCAGTGAGTGGACTTGTGCTTTAAATCCTGGAGAGCCACTGCCAGTAAGATTAGACTTGCTTTTCTCCAAGTGTCTCTGGTTTTCTTAGCATTTGTGACCGGGCAGTGATTTGGAATCTCTGCTCCTTCAGAAGATGTTGGACCATCCCCAGTCAGTGGTTTCATCACTTTGTCATGGTGAGTGGGCTTGCACGTTCCTATGACCCTTGTGAGCTAAGCCGTCGGGAGTCTCATACTCCCAGCAGGGTCACCCAAGGTGGTAAGGTCAAAGGGGAGGAGCTAGACAAAGAATGATCCAAGATGTCCTCAATGGCAGAACAGGCAGAAGATAACAAGTCACATGTTACAGCAGCTGTGAAGGCGGATGAAGGCTGTAGCAGATAAGAATCTACGTCATGATGCTCATGTCATCGGAATAGGGCCTTACTGAGAAGACTGTGTGTTGGTCAGTGTGCACTGATCTACACACATAAAACAAATTCACGCACAGGCGTCTTCCAAAAACCCATCCCAAACCCAAACCCAAAGAAGTTCCATGGTGATCCGCAAATGGTAACAGAGACAGAATCGTGAAATCTGTGCAGCACAGTTGAATGTAGGTCAAGCTGTTGTACCTGTTATCTAATATTAAAGAGTGCTTGTAGACTGATGATCAGGCAGCATAGGGTATGAGTCTTATGCCTACAGATTGATTTAATGTAATACATAATTTATTTATATTGACCCCATTACAAAATTACTTTTTCTTCATCTTTATTATTTAGTAAGGTAAAGGGTAAAGGGACCTCTGACCATTAGGTCCAGTCGTGGCCCACTCTGGGGTTGTGGCCCTCACCTCCCTTTATTGGCCGAGGGAACCTGTGTACAGCTTCTGGGTCATGTGGCTGGCATGACTAAGCCACTTCTAGTGAACCAGAGCAGCGCATGGAAACGCCGTTTACCTTCCCACTGGAGCAGTACCTATTTATTTACTTACACTTTGATGTGCTTCCGAACTGCTAGGTTGGCAGGAGCAGGGACCGAGCAACGGGAACTCATCCCGTCACGGGGATTTGAACTGCCAACCTTCTGATTGGCAAGTCCTAGGCTCTGTGGTTTAACGCACAGCACCACCCGCGTCCCTATTATTTAGTAGGCCTATATTATTATTTACTAGTACAGTTCCCTATTACCCCCACTTGCTACTATAATACTATATATAAATATATGCTATATAAAGGGCCCCATTACCTTCAGTAGCTTAGGGCCTCATCAAACCAGAATCTGGCCCTGGCTATCACATGGAAGGTAGAGCAAGGTTGTTTTCTGCTGCTCCAGAGGAAAGGACCAGACCCCACAGATTCAAATGGCAAGGAAATTCTGAATATACATTAGGAAGAACTTTCTGATGGTAAGAACTGTTCAACAGTGGCATGCAACGCCTCAGAAGGTCGTGAACTCTCCTTCATTGGGGTTTTTTGAACAGAGGTTGAATATTCATTGGACATGAATGCTTCAACTGTATTCCTGCATTTCTGACATCACTTGGGAAGACAGGTGAACTATTATCAGTGTACTGGAAAAAAGCAAAGATCCCCAGTGTTGAAGCAATGATTTTTCAACATCAACTTCGTTGGACTGGTCATGTTGTGCAGATGCCTGATTATCGTCTTCCAAAGCAACTACTCTATTCCGAACTTTAAAATGGAAAGCGTAATGCTGGTGGTTAACAAAAGAGGTTTAAAGACCGTCTCAAGGCAAATCTTTAAAAATGTAGTATAAACACTGACAACTGGGAAACACTGGCCTGCGAGCACTCCAGTTGGAGAACAGCCTTTGCCAGAGGTGTCATGGGCTTTCAAGACACTCAAACTCAGGATGCAAGGGAAAACATGCTAAGAGGAAGGCATGGTGTGGCAAATCCACACCATGATCAACTCCCGCACGGAAACTAATGCCCCCACTGTGGAAGGACATGTGGATCCAGACTTGGCCTCCACAGTCACCTATGGACTCATTGTTAAAACCGTGTTTATGGAAGACAATCTTACTCAGCTACGAGTGATTACCAAAGAGAAGAGACTGTTTGGGTCCCTTCTATGACTTACAAAGGGACCTTCTGTTTCTTTTTAGAATTGAAAAGAGGGAGTAGCAGGGAGAGATGGCTTTTGAGAGGTTGAGACAACAATGCCCCATTTGCTGTGATGGACCAGCCTCCGCTGACCCTAGTCCCTTATAACAGTCAGTGGCATGGACATATAGAAGAGAAGGGTGATATTGTGCAAAGTGCTCCTCGCTGATTATGAAGTGAGATTGCAGGCCGACCGAACAGACTAGAGTGTGCTCTAGGTTTACACATATATATGTGGCTTAGAATCTGCAATTCTGGTTGTGAACAGCCCTGGAGCCAAAGCATAAATAGCTTGTTCCCAAGGTCCTGTAGAGCAAGCTGATAATAACTAAAAAGTGCAATTGCAGTAATTTTCCTCGGAGTGCCGCTGGGTAAAATCTCTCCCTCGTCACCCTGCACAGGCTTTTAAGCAATTTTCAATCTGTGCTTCATTAGAGAGAGAGAAAGAGAGAGAGAGAATAAGAACTGCCAAGCTCTACCTGTACCCAGTCACTTGAAAATACTAGCAAGAGGCGAAGGTCATATGTTTCAGTGATGTTTTGTTACGGCAGTGTCCGCCCCCCCCCCAAGATTAACCCACAGGAGATGAACTGTAGGGGGTCACACACAAAGGGAGGAGGAGTGGCCCAGAGGGGTCTCAGTGATGGAGGCAAAAGACTCAAGCTCACAGGGAAGGAGAGACAGGAGAGTTCAATTTCCAAAACATTCAAAGACCAAATCACGGCTTCTGATTGGTCCCAGGAGCTTCCCCATCAGACGTTTGGGTTCCATAGAATGTTCGCAAACTGGAACAATCACTTCCGGGTCTGCAGTGTCCGGGAGCCGAAACGTATGTGTTCCAGGGCGTTTGACAACCAAGGTATGACTGTAATTGTTAGGGATGTGCACTAGATTCTGCCAAGTCCTGAGCCTAATCAGGGATCAGTTAAGTCAGACTGAGATAGCCACAGAGCACGGGGGGGTGGGGTGGATGATGGGGAACGGACAAAAAGGTGGAGACCTACCTGATTGGCAATAGGTTAGGAAAATTCTCAACACTCCCTGGAGATTGCCAGGAATTGAACCTGCGACCTTGTGCATGTAAAGCAGATGCTATACCTCTGAGCTACAGTTGTTCCCTTGGGGGATATTATAAGTATCCCCATGTTCATTTGTGAACTGTCAGAAAGCATCTGTGGAGAATGCAGGCTGCCTCTCGTTCCAGGCCATCCTGTGAAAGGATTCATCTTGGTGCCGAAAACTTGTGACGGGAAAGGCAGAGATTACCTGAACTGCTCTTTTCTGAAGCATATGGCATCGTTGACCAGCCTGCCGAAACACCCTCTTTTTGCATTCAGTAGGAGTGAGCTTTTGTGATATGGACCTAGCCCCAAAAAACAGGTGAGAAGGTAAATGGGGAGGAATGCAATCATGGTCTCTTCAGCAGAAGTCACAGGGCGAAAGAGAGCCATCAACCAAAAGAACAGCCATGGACCATAAAGAATCACATCCCTCCTCTGCCAGAGGCAGCATCCTATATAATCCACACCTTTTGCAGAGCCAGCCATCCTCCCCTTTCTCATAAAATGGTGTTTGCGAAGATTCGTAACCATATCACTGATACGCTGTGTGTCTTTTTGTTAAGCCTGCCAGATAGCAGAGACGTGAGGATGCAGCGATGTTTAGCTCCCCATCTGCCGTGATGCATTCTAGGATGTAATAGCCAGGAATGTTAAAATAACTGCCCATTATATGATCACCTTGATTCTAATGCTGAGAGGGGGTCATCGGTGAGATTGATCTTCCAGAGGCATGAAAAGATTAAACGCCACTTTCAGGAAACCAGCAGTTCCGGATTGATGGCGCAGAATAACAAAGGCTGGATGAACAGGACAAGGCTTGTTCTGAAACACAAAAGAAGGTTTATCCAAAATGTCTGGCTTGGCAGAATTTCTCAACATTTGTGTGGCTCATAGGGAGAGCACCCCCCCCCCCCCCGAGGATAGAAAAAAGGAATTCTCATGAAGTGAGAATAAGTTTGAGATTAGGGTACTTAGTATTTGATGACATTTATTTGTTCAAATTAAATCTTGGCCTTCTTTCAGAAGGATCCCAGATGGCACATCAATACACGTCAGTGATAAAACTTATTATTTTTGTTGTTGTTGTTGTTAAATTATTGTTAATTTTTATTAATAATTTATTTACAACATAGTCCACAACAACTCATACATACAAACAAATCCACCACCGTTGACAATTTAATTATCAAAATGAAACTCATATCCCCTTACATAAAGAAAACATAACATAAAAATAAAGGACTTCCTTTATCCTGTAAATAGCCTCCTTATTTGCTTCTTGTATACTGTTTCTTTTATATGTGATTGTTACAATTTTTCCTAGTTTTGACTTAAAAAACCACAAAGTCTCCCATAGAAATTAATCAAAACAACTCCAGGTATATATTTTGGGGCACTCTTTGGTAAAGTATTCTGTGCATTTCCCCCATTCTTTTTGAAATTCTTGTCTGGGTTGTCCCCTTATTGTCTCTGTTAATCTGGCCAGTTATTTTTAAGCATTATGAAAACTGTTTAAATATCTGTTGATATAGTCTCTCAGTTATCTTAGAGCATACCTCCAACATTTCTCTGCTGAAAATAGGGATGCCCCATTCCATAATGATAATTTTACCATTTATACCTCTCACATTTTACTGGGTTGCCCCAGCCACTCCAACATATATAAAACCATTATAAAACATTAAACATTGAAAAAACGTCCCTGTACAGGATTGCCTTCAGACAGCTTGGGAGTTGAATAACTCTATACCCTCCAACATTTCTCGATCAAAAATAGGGACATCCTAAGAAAAAGTGGGACATTCCTTTTTTTTTTAAAAAAAAAGGATATTTATTAAAATTTTCAAAATATTACAAAATGAAAAAATAAAAATAAAATAAAATAAAAAGACAGTTAAAAACAACTCAATCTTTCCATTACTTATTTTTCATTAGCTTGTTTCCCGGACCTCCTCACGCCTCCCTTTTTTGTATTCCAGTTCAGTTTGTTAGTTCAGCAAATCCTTCCCCTCTTTATTAATGCTAATCTTTAATCTTAAAATATTGTAACATTAAATTTTTACCTATTAGTAATCCATTTTTCGTATTCCCTTATAGTGTTACAGCTAAAAACCACTTAATTTCTATCCAGCATCGTTCTAACATTCATTAATTTTACAATATGTAAAAAGTGGGACATTCCGGGATCAAATCAGAAACTTGGATGGCTCTTCTAAATCTGGGACTGTCCCTGGAAAATAGGGACACTTGGAGAGTCTGTTAGAGTTGCCAGGAACAATGAATTATTGTATGTTTCCGGGCACAATTCAAAGTGTTGATGTTGACCTCGGTCCAGTATACCTGAAGGGGTGTCTCCACCCCCATCATTCTACCCGGACACTGAGGTCCAGCACTGTGGGCCTTCTGGCGGTTCCCTCACTGAGGAAGCCAAGTTACAGGGAACCAGGCAGAGGGCCTTCTCGGTAGTGGCACCTGCTCTGTGGAACGCCCTCCCACCAGATGTCAAAGAGAACAACAACTACCAGACTTTTAAAAGACATCTGAAGGCAGCCCTGTTTAGGGAAGCTTTTAATGTTTGATGGACTATTGTATTTTAATATTTTGTTGGAAACCACCCAGAGTGGCTGGGGAAACTCAACCAGATGGGTGGGGTATAAATAAATAAATTGTTGTTGTTGTTGTTGTTGTTGTTGTTGTTGTTGTTGTTGTTATCATCATCATCATCATCATTATCATCATCATCACCCACTGCCACCGTGAAACCTTAATTTGGGTCCCTAGTCAGCTTCTGCCAGGAAATCGGAGTTGTATTGCCCTCTTCATTTTGGGACTTTCATATGCTTCCCTTCCTCACAGGCCTGCTCATTCATGTCTGCTCACGACTGAAGGCGAAACAATTTTTTTTTGCATGAATTTAAAATTTGGCTGTATTTCAAAGTTGGGGAGCTGACTGTTGGCAAGACTCTTGATAACAGCATTGGTTGGACAGCTTCAACAGGGCAACTGGTGCCCGGTATGAACAGGCACTTAGAAATGAGAAAAACAGGCCATCCTGATGGAGATGAATCAGCTGCTTAAAAAAACATGAAAGATAAGTGTGTTTGGGGGCTCTTGCCACTGGCTCGCTGCTTTTAGTGTTTTGGCGTTGTGCTATATTTCATGCACTTTGTGAAGTGTAAGCACCACTGTAGCCTCTGAAATTGCTTTCCTTAATGTGGTCTGGGGAGGTTTTGGCACGCCGGTGGAGAGCTCTCTGGCTAAACCACTGGAATGATGATGTATATCTGAAACGTTCTGCTGCTCACTTACGCTTAAACTTATTTTCTTGTTAACTTTCTATATCCTGGGAGATTCACTGCTGTTTGGAAGGTCAACAGTAGGGATGGATGAATCTGTCAATTTCCATTTCTCTCAGTTTTTCTTCTTCTTCTCCCCCCCCCCCCAATTTTAAGCTTAGTTCTAGACATTCCCAGATCAGTTTGCAACTGTAAAAAAAAAACAAAAAACAAAACACTATTAAAATTTTCCAACAATTTATTGTATATTTCTCCTCCCTGATATATGCATCCTTGATTGCAATTTTGCTTTAAATACTTTTTTGCAAGCAATTTTCACTAATACAATGCATTTTTTTGCTTTAGTGGAGAATCCTTAATTGCAGGGGGTTGGACTCCAGTTTTTTGATTTCCACTAATATATATTCTTATTCACAAGTTCAATTAATGTGTGCCTTTAGTATACATTCTTTGGTTGGAAAGCTGTATTGCAGAGATGTGCAAACTTGGAAGCATGGCTGCCTCTTTGTTTGTGTATTGTTTCAGGAACTGTGGATGAGGCAGATTTGCATTAAAATGCTAACCAAACTGCATTTCTCCCTCATTCATTCCTAGTCAAAACAGTGCATCTTCTAGTAACCCTGTCCTCATGGAGCCTTTTAAGGAAGTTTTTTGAGCCACAAAATTGCAATGTGAATCATCTCAATAGGCTGACATTTCAGCACCTAAGACAATGTAAAAAATGTTTCTTATCATCCTCAGTACTGTTCCTCCTCCTCCTCCTCCTCCTCTTCTTCTTCTTCTTCTTCTATCTAGGGACAGCTGAGAACATCAGAGCTTGCTAGATGTGACACAGCTGGGTGTAGATATGAGCAGGCAAGAAAGGAAATGTTGTGGTTGTTGACGTGGATGCCAACTAAGTCCCGCTCATGCTACAACCCTTTTTGTGGGTTTTGGGTTAACTGGCTGAGCTGAATGAGCAAGTTGTGTTAGCATATTTTTGGCTGAGCCAGAGATCCACTCTCTCCAAAACCTAAACAGCTTTTAAAAGGCTTTTAAAAACAGCAGATAAAACCTTTTTGGGAGGAACAACACCCGAGCCTCTTTGTGCAACTCCCTGCCGAGCCGCCATCTTCCTCTTCCTCCATTTAACACCTGTTCATTGCATAAAATGCCTCTTTCCTAAGCTGCTCATCTCCTGGTGGGCTAGGATTGTCTCCCTAAGTCACTAAGGGACTACACATTAATACACATTAATTAATACACATTAATGTGAGCACCTAGAATTGAGCCTAAGATACATAGATAGATGGCAGATATTCATATCTCATTTCATTTGTAATTTGGGAGCTCCACAAGTCTCTCTTTTATTTAGTTCACATTGGGAGTCTAGGGAGTCTGTTTTCTATATTTCAGTGTTTGGCACATTTGGAAGGAACATTAAAAAAAAAAAAAGAATTGCCACAGAAGCACCAGCCTTTCAATTTCCTGGAGTTGTTTCTTGTAATTTCCCTCTGCTCCTTTCTCCTCCTCCATTTTTACCTTACCGTCCTTATGATCAAACGTTCTCTGTAAGCCTGGGATGCAAACAGCACACTCAGGTTTCTGGAAGCCTGGTAGGGAGTCCTGTGATGTACAGTGTTTGCAAGAGGACAAACAATAGCTCTTCCACTGTCTCCTTCTCAGCACACCTGCCCTGCTGCTAAGGTATTTCACTTTGTTGCATCTTGTCCTCTGGTTCAAAGGAACTTCCCTCCTGCAAATTAGGTTCATTACATCCAAACATTCATTCCATTCTACTTGGGCTTAATTGGAATCATTGTATAGTGAACAGTTTCTTGGTGTGTGTGGTTTTATACAGTACATTATCTGAGGCCCTTTTCACTGGAGAAGTCTTCAACCTGGGACTTCAACCTGGGACTTTCTGAATTTCAAAGGATATGGTCAGCCACTGACATGTGGCTGGGGGTGTTTGAGAAATCTGTTCTTCATGAATACAAATACAAATTAACTTGATTTAGTCTTCATAAACAAACCTAGACAGCATCTTAAAAAGCAGAGACATCACCTTGCTGACAAAGGTCCATATAGTTAAAGCTATGGTTTTCCCAGTATTGATGTATGGAAGTGAGAGCTGCACCATAAAGAAGGTTGATCGCCGAAGAATTGATGCTTTTGAATTATGGTGCTGGAGGAAACTCTTGAGTGTCCCATGGACTGCAAGAAGATCAAACCTATCCATGTTTTGGATGAGTACTCACTAGAAGGACAGATCCTGAAGCTGAGGCTCCAAGACTTTGGCCACCTCATGAGAAGAGAAAACTCCCTGGAGAAGACCCTGATGTTGGGAAACATTGTGGGTACAAGGAGAAGAGGATGACAGAGGAAGAGATGGTTGGACTGTGTTCTCGAAGCTACCAGCATGAGTTTGACCAAACTGCGGGAGGCAGTGGAAGACAGGAGTTCCTGGTGTGCTCTGGTCCATGAGCTCACGAAAAGTCAGACACGACTAAATGACTTAACAACAAAGCAAAACAACAATAAAGCAATGTTTTTGTTGTCTTCTTCATCTCCAGCTTCCATTCTGTTGGATGAACACAACTACCATATTCTTCCTGGTATAAGACTATTTTGGGGAAATCCAATGGGGGGAGATGGCCCAGAGTTGTTGAGCTTTTTTGGGGAAGGGTTTTAATGTTTAATAGACTATTGTATTTTAATATTTTGTTGGAAACTGCCTAGAGTGGCTGGGGAAACCCAGCCAGATAGGTGGGGTATAAATAATAATTATTTTTGTTAGTATAAAGGTTGCGTTGCCCACAGTTGTCGAGCTTTTTGGGGGTTTATGGGAATGCCGAAAATCACTCATCACGCTGACAAACGCTGCCTGTTGCCACAAACTATCTGCCTGATCACCAACAGCAGCTCGCAAGCACATACACAATTGGTGCAGCGGGAGACAATCAACAGTAACCCTTTTTGTATCCAACAATCTCCAACCCAATCACCGTCGCCACAGCTAATCCAAAGCAGCCATTGCCTCAGTCACCTATCACCCACCCAATAGCCGTAGAGAACTTCCTGCCTCACGACTGCAACCAATCGCCCCCCCCTCCACTATCCATGTGTAAGACGAGCCCCAATTTTGAACACTATTTTAGAGTAATAAAAGAGGTAGTCTTATACATGGAAAAATACAGTAAATGGTTTTGGCTGGAATCGACCCCTTCCAGCCCTTATGCTAGGCTGACAGTGCGGTGGGATCGAGCAGAGGTGTCCCTCCACACACTTCTACTGACTCAGATGACCTATCACAAGTCACTGAATGAGCAGGAGGGAGGACAGCCCACCTGTGGCATACCAGCCAATGGAACCTGTCAGAAAGTCCTTCAGTGGGACATAGCAAGGGTGCAGTTGAGGCAGCCTAGGATTCACTAGATTCCGACTTGGTTCCACAGGCAGTGCCAGCCTGTATCCAGCACAGGGATCAGGTCCAATGTGCCTTGCCCATTGCCACCATGAGCGAAGCGGTGGCCTCACGGCTCCGTACAGCCCTGTCTGTGATGGAAGGTGTGGCGTTTGTACGGAGCCCCCGGTCGTTTCATGGACTATTGACCCGTACACCACTAATCCACTGCCACCAACCAGGTTCTCCCCGGTAAATCATTTAGCCTCAGTCAGGTTCTCAAGTTAACGGTGAAGATTGTAGTTTACTGCAAACACACATAAACTTTAAAGGCATTCGAAACGCTGTTACTCTTTACCCTCTTAGTCTTATTTTATCCTTTCTCTAACTCATCTACCTCCCCTCACACAAGAACCAACTGCACTGTCTCTCTATTTCCATCGGTCTGCCAACTGCTTTCCCAACTGCTTCTTCCCAACCAACCAACGAACTGTCTAAACCTCGGGCTAAGCCCTTTTTATAAACAGGTAGGGTTAAACCACAAAGCCTAGGACTTGCCGATCAGAAGGTCAGCGGTTCAAATCCCCGCAACGGGGTGAGCTCCCATTGCTCGGTCCCTGCTCCTGCCAACCTAGCAGTTCGAAAGCACGTCAAAGTGCAAGTAGATAAATAGGTACCACTCCGGCGGGAAGGTAAACGGCGTTTCCATGCGCTGCTCTGGTTTGCCAGAAGCGGCTTAATCATGCTGGCCACATGACCCGGAAGCTGTATGCCGGCTCCCTCGGCCAATAAAGCGAGATGAGCGCCGCAACCCTGGAGTCAGCCACGACTGGACCTAATGGTCAGGGGTCCCTTTACCTTTACCTAGGCTCTGCCTCTGGCTTTTCTATTGGTCTACCTATTAACTCTCTCCCCCCTGTACAGACATTTCCAAAAGAATGGGCAAACGCCACAGCAGGGTATTAAGATTGTTCTGTCAATGTCTCTAGCAAGAGTCTTTGGAAGCATGCAAACAACCCTTCTTGATAAATTATTTGAGAGAAAGGATTTGAGAGAGGGAGGGGGTGTGGATTGAGAAGGCCTTATCAGGTCAGGTGGAGGCAGAGAGCGGCATTCATGGACTTGAAACAGTGCGGATAATATCTTGGATAAGGAAGAAAGATCTCCTGCCACTGAACGAAGTGAAGAAATTAATCCTCAGTATTAGAGATGGTGCTTATGTCAAAGATTCTTCTTGCTTTGATGCCATATATATATATATATATATATATATATATATATATATATATGAGGAAACTCTCCTTAATCTCACCTCTTATGATTGAATGATAAAGCTAAATCCACTCCAGTTTAAGGAGCTCAGCTGACTTGCTTGGAAAGGAAGTATTTCCTGGAGAAAAAAAATAAGGCTTTACTGTCTCCATCATGTTAATCCTTAGTCTGGGTTCATGGATGCATGCATGAATCAGGAAGAGTACACCAGGAGAGGGCATTGCCATTTGCCATTGGTCTCTACCCGCCCCCCATTTACCCCTCATCCTAAAGCAAGGGTGGAAGATGGGGCCATACAAAAGTCTCAATTCAGGCCTTTTGACTCTCTCCAGGCTATATTCTTCTCCCTAGGTTGCCCCTTCCTCACTGTTCTGAGCCTTCCTTGAGGTTCCCTATCTAGGGAAAGAGACACACCATTTTGAACTGAAGATAGCAAAAGGAGATAAAGAGTATTACGGTATTTGCATTTTTTGTAAAATCAGGAGAAATTCAATGAGAATGCTTGGAATTTCATGAAAACCTTTTTTAAAAATGGGATGGAAATGTGGCAATTGAATTTCAGAGTGGGTGGGGGCTGAGAAAAAGTGAAATTGACATATTCATTCACCCTTTCACTGTTTTAAAGGAAGGTGTAAAAATAGCCTGAGACTAGTGCCACAGGGTTCTGTCTTGGACCCGGTCTTATTCAACATCTTATCAACGACTTCGATGATGGACTCAAGGGCATCCTGATCAAATTTGCAGATGACACCAAACTGGGAGGGGTGGCTAACCCCCCAGAGGACAGGATCACACTTCAAAACGACCTTGACAGATTAGAGAACTGGGCCAAAACAAACAAGATGAACTTTAACAGGGAGAAATGTAAAGTATTGCACTTGGGCAAAAAAAATGAGAGGCACAAATACAAGATGGGTGACACCTGGCTTGAGAGCAGTATATGTGAAAAGGATCTAGGAGTCTTGGTTGACCACAAACTTGACATGAGCCAACAGTGTGACGTGGCAGCTAAAAAAGCCAATGCAATTCTGGGCTGCATCAATAGGAGTATAGCATCTAGATCAAGGGAAGTAATAGTGCCACTGTATTCTGCTCTGGTCAGACCTCACCTGGAGTACTGTGTCCAGTTCTGGGCACCACAGTTCAAGAAGGACACTGACAAACTGGAACGTGTCCAGAGGAGGGCAACCAAAATGGTCAAAGGCCTGGAAACAATGCCTTATGAGGAACGGCTAAGGGAGCTGGGCATGTTTAGCCTGGAGAAGAGGAGGTTAAGGGGTGATATGATAGCCATGTTCAAATATATAAAAGGATGTCATATAGAGGAGGGAGAAAGGTTGTTTTCTGCTGCTCCAGAGAAGCGGACACGGAGCAATGGATCCAAACTGCAAGAAAGAAGATTCCACCTAAACATTAGGAAGAACTTCCTGACAGTAAGAGCTGTTCGACAGTGGAATTTGCTGCTAAGGAGTGTGGTGGAGTCTCCTTTTTTGGAGGTCTTTAAGCAGAGGCTTGACAACCATATGTCAGGAGTGCTCTGATGGTGTTTCCTGCTTGGCAGGGGGTTGGACTCGATGGCCCTTGTGGTCTATTCCAACTCTATGATTCTATGATTCTAGACTCCTAAATGTGTGTGTGTGTGTGTGTATAAGAGAGAGAGAGAAGGAAGGAAGGAAGGAAGGAAGGAAGGAAGGAAAGCAGTACTGTACAGTAAGTTTACTCATTGTTTCTGTCCTTCTCTTTCTGCCTGTAACTCTTACTTTAAAGAATGAGAAAGATTGCTACTGGCTGGGTCAGCAGACAATTTCCTTCTGGAGCTCCACTCATCAGTGTTGAAGCAATGATTCTTCAACACCAACTGTGTTGGACTTGTCATGTTGTTCGGATGCCTGATTATCATCTTCCAAAGCAACTACTCTATTCCCAACTTAAGAATGGAAAGTGAAATACTGGTGGACAACAAAAGAGGTTTTAGGCCTCTCACAAGGCAAATCTAAAAAAAAAAGTAGTATAAACACTGACAATTGGGAAACACTGTCCTGTGAGTGCTCCAATCGGAGAACAGCTTTTAGCCAAGGTGTCATGGGCTTTCAAGACGCTCAAACTCAGGACGCAAGGGAGAAATGTGCTAAGAGGAAGGCACGCTTGGCAAATCCACACCGTGATCAACTCCCGCCTGGAAAGCAATGTCCCCACTGTGGAAGGACGTGTGGATCCAGAATTGGCCTCCACAGTCACTTACGAACTCATTGTTAAAACCGTGTTTATGGAAGACAAGCTTACTCAGCTACGGGTGATCACAGAAGAAGAAGAAGATTCCAATGAGAGTTTGCAAGTTTCTAAAGCCTTACCCCCCCCCCCCCGGCAACATAATGCCTTGCAGACTTTTGTGGTGTGTGTTTTTTTGTTGTTGTTTGTTTGTTTTTGGCCAGGGCTGATGAGGATTGTTTTCTAGAACACCAGAGGGACATTAAGTTGGCCAAAGCTGCCTTGTTATATTCCAAAGTTATTCCCAAGAATGCATCAAAAGACAAGCACGTTTTGTTTCACTGAGTGGAAGGAAGCATTTGAATCCATCGCTCCCATTGACAGAATCTGGATCCCTCTCTCTCCAAATAATTTCTTTCATTGAAGTTCCACATGGAGTTACTTCAAGTGAAGCTCAGCCTGAGTTCCCACTCTGCAAAGCATAAGAGAAAAGTGTGTATTATTAAGACAGCACATCCTTCTTTGTAGGAAAGCATGGCAAAACTGTGCTTACTGTATGGTACTTGCGTCAGAGATAAAGCACTTTATAAACAGCACAGAAGATCAGAACCACAAACATTTTATAAGACCACAGGATACAGATTACTCTGGTTTCACAAGAGTGGAGAGAGCCATAAAATATTGGAGTGTGGTACATTAGTGAACAACAATGGCTTGTTGAATCCAGAGGTGATTTCTTGGGGCGGGGAGAAAGATGGAAGAATCGACAAAGGACAACACAGTTCTCAGAGGTCTCTTGTTGATGGCAGCTCATTCATTTTCAATGAGAAACTTTTTTTCCCTACAGTAAAAGCTCAAGGGTGGAAGAAAGTTTATCAAATATGTCAATCAAACTAACAAGTGCCTACCTGGTGAATGGTGAATATTTGCAGAGCTAAGTGCATCGTTTTAAAACTAAGAAATGTGAATGCCTGCATGATGGTGAGGGTGAACTGAAGTCACTTGAGAAATCCAATTAATTCCTAGTTCCTTGGTGGAGAATTCATTAATTCACAGCTGATAACCCAAGAGCATGTGCTGCCAAGCTTACCTCAGCTTGAATCGCGACAGAATTTCAGGACAGACTCTAGAGAGTCAGCGCAGGCAATAACAGACTCCCAGACAGTTGGAATACACCAGGGTATATCAATGTAAAACTTCAAGTACCTTACCTAATAATGTCGATGGCCTGGTGGAAAGAGTTGTCTGGATTAGGCAGTTCCTAGAAGCCTGCAGAAATATAGAGTAGTGTGCTGGTCCCGGGGGGAGGTTACCGTGAGGCGAGGTCAAGGACCTAGGTCGAGGGTCTGTAGACTGTCCTCCACGGGCGAAGCAGGGTCCAAAGCGAGGAGCTAGGCAAGGACGGGAACTCTTGAGGAACAGGTCTGGGTGCTGGCTGAAACAGTTCTTCAATGACGTTGCTCCCACAACCTGGGACCGGGCTGACTGGCCTTTATCTTCTCTGAGGCCAGGGGCGGTCCTGGCCCCCAGGTGACCCGCCTCTCCTGGCCTTAAGGCGAGCACTCCTCCTGGGAGAAACCAGTTCCCTCCGCCTCTCTGCCCTGAGCCTCTGCAGCTCAGGAGAGGCTGGAGGGTTACTGGACCCAGGGGGAGACTCACCTTCCCCTGACAGGGCTGGGAGAGGCACACCTGTAGGCAATGCGTCCTAAATCACCTCCAGAGCCAGAGTGGATATACCTGGTGCCTGCTCCTGAGGATCCGGCATAGGTGCAGGCACTTCAGAATCAAGGCCCTGCCCCAGCTCAGCCGGCCCTGGAGGCGGGGACTCCTGTGCAGGCTGGGATTCCTCCAGTTCAGCCTCTGAATCGGATTCCTAGGCCATCACAAGTAGGGTTGCCCTCCAAAATTCAATCTTTGCGAACTCCAGCAGGAAATTAGCTGAATTTCACCTCCTATCCTAACAAGCAGATAATATAATGCAATTCAAACCCAAGTTTGACTCAGTTTGGAATAAGTGGATAATGGGCTGTCCTGGCTGAGTCAGGGTTATGCTGCCTTAACACCTGGATCAGATACACTGGCTGAACTCCCTCTGTCTGACTGAGCTTACACTGGCTTAGCCAGGGGTCAGCTAGCAGGACTTCAGCCAGCAGAAATTGTACTGACATAAACCCCGCAAAAAGGGGTGCTTTAGGAGCAGGGCAAGGGAAGACTTAGCCCTACCCTGGACTTAGCCTGGAAACGATGCCTTATGAGGAACGGCTAAGAGAGCTGGGCATGTTTAGCCTGGAGAAGAGGAGGTTAAGGGGTGATATGATAGCCATGTTCAAATATATAAAAGGATGTCATATAGAGGAGGGAGAAAGGTTGTTTTCTGCTGCTCCAGAGAAGCGGGCACGGAGCAATGGATCCAAACTACAAGAAAGAAGATTCCACCTAAACATTAGGAAGAACTTCCTGACAGTAAGAGCTGTTCGACAGTGGAATTTGCTGCCAAGGAGTGTGGTGGAGTCTCCTCCTTTGGAGGTCTTTAAGCAGAGGCTTGGCAACCATATGTCAGGAGTGCTCTGATGGTGTTTCCTGCTTGGCAGGGTGTTGGACTCGATGGCCCTTGTGGTCTCTTCCAACTCTATGATTCTATGATTCTATGATTCTATACCCCAAATCTGTTCCACTCATGGTCTAGAAACCCAGCAGTTTTACATGGGCAAAAAGAGTACTATGAATGAAACTTTGTTTTAAAGTCTTGTTTCCTGTGACAAGCTTGAGATGGCTCAATCAACAGCAGTCCTTCTCCTGAATGGGGTTTAGAATTGAACCATCCAAGTCTACTTTGCTTCTCTGCCTCTATTCCCGGGAAACTAGGAAATGGCTGTAACTTTTTTTTTCCTTTTGGCAGAAGTGGGTGAAATTTGCAGGCATGCTTCAAATATCTGAAGCGCTGTCACATGGAAGATGGAACAAGAAAATTACAAGAAAGGGGATTCTGACTACACATTAGGAAGAACATTCTTAAAATAAGAGCTGTTCGACAGCGGAATCGACTCCCTTGGAATGTGCCGGACTCTCCTTCAGTAGAGTTTTCGAAACAGAATTTGAATGGTTACCTATCAAGGGATTCTTTGGCATTGATTCCTGCTTGCAGGAGGTTAGACTAGATGGCCCTTGGGGTCCCTTCCAACCGTATAATTCTACAGTACTATGAAATTCTCAGAAGCTTAATTGTGCTTCTCACCAGGCTGTCTTTCCCACTAGCTTCTCTATCATTCCCTTTGAGAAAGCTTGAAGAAATACTTGCTGTTTTCCTAGACAGCTGGGTTCTTTTTAGTATTAAGCATTCCATTTCAGAAGGCGCATCATGCTCACTTGTCACAACCGGCATCTAATTGATGTTTTACTCCGTCATTTGGTTTCTGTGACTGACAGTGAAAGAAATGCCAATTAAAGAACCGTTTTCCTGCTGCTATAGTTAAAAGATGTGTAAATGAAAGGGGGGTGGGGACAGAGTGATGTGACATTTGGCAGAATTATAATATCTAAACCAGAGTATTTTTGTTTTTTGTTTTTTTCTGAAGAACAATTTCTGTCACAGTAAGGTTTTTGAGGAAGTCTGTGAGTCCCTTCTAATTAGCACGTTGATAACAATTATAGCTGGATTTGGAATAACAGCTTTTTACTATATTATTATTATTATTATTAACCATCATCACACTATGCCAGTTGTCACAAGGCAATGTAAAGTATAAAGCAGCACATATCAAATACAAAGCACATTCAATTCAAATTTTAAAACACAATAAAACAGCCCATTCCTGTGAAAACATCAGTAAAACATTCTACAATTCACACACAAAAGAAACTCTCCTCTTACAATTAGTGAAATTACCAGTGGAGGTCAAATGAGGAACTGCATGTGGAGGTAGAGGTAGGCATATTTAAATACTCAAGAAGTGACATAGCCTACAGCACCCCGTATTCCCAGGCGGTCTCCCATCCAAGTACTAACCAGGCCTGACTCTGCTTAGCTTCTGAGATCAGACAAGATTGGGCGTCTCCAGGGTAGTATGGCCATAGACAATATTGCAGATCTCCTGACAGGTTTAGATTTAATCTTGAATATTAAGAATGCTAGAAACTTAAAAATTTATTCGTGATATGCAATAGGTATAACAGGAAGTGCATATAGGCTAAGAATGTGTAGAAAGCACAATAAGGTGAATTGGAAGTCAAAAGTGTGTGTGAAGTTAGAATATTTGTTGTTAGTGTATGTGTAGTTGTTATTGATGTACCGTTATTTCTTTTTGTGTGTGCTGTTTTATGTAAACTGTTTTGCAATAAAAATAAAGAAAAATATAGAAAATAAATAAATACAGTGGTACCTCAGGTTACAGATGCTTTAGGTTACAGATGCTTCAGATTACAGACTCCGCTAACCCAGAAATAGTACCTCGGGTTAAGAACTTTGCTTCAGGATGAGAACAGAAATCGTGTGGCGGCAGCGGGAGGTCCCATTAGCTAAAGTGGTACCTCAGGTTAAGAACAGTTTCAGGTTAAGAATGAACATCTGGAACGAATTAAGTTCTTTACCAGAGGTACCACTGTACTCAAGAAGTGGACCCATATGAAGCCTACTGACTCAGCTGGGCCAGCCCCCTGACAAGTGCCTGTCCCTAAGCCCGCTTGCCATTGGCCAGTCTGGCAGGCAGGCAGAATTCAAACTTCCCAGTCAGTGAGGAGGCCTGCTTAGGCTCCCTGGTGGCCGATAATCCTCCACATCAGACAACTCCAAGTCAGATAGTGTAGGGTGAGGCAGTTCCGGCCCTCCACACTGCCACATTCTGCAGTGGGTAAGTGCGCTTGCATCAGAAAACACACATATGCACACTTTTTATTTCTCTTGAACATCCTCAAATATTTCCCTTGGGCAGGAACCTCACAATTTTGCTTTAGGTGACATTTAGGGGCAATGCTACTCCAAAGCATAGCTGTCAACTTTTCCCTTTTCTTGCGAGGAAACCTATTCGGAATAAGGGGATTTCCCTTTAAAAAAGGGAAACGTTGACAGCTATGCTCCAAAGCAGATCTCATTTGCTTTCTTAACCACAATGAGAAATCACCCACCAGCCTTGGATCCCAGCACTAAGTGGAAGGAGATGGTGCCCACAGCTGAGCTTTGCTAACTTTCTCATAGCCTCCAACATTTCTCCGATGAAAGTAAGGGTGTCCCATTCCATAATGATAATTTTACTATTTATACCCCCCACATCTTACTGGGTTGCCCCAGTCACTTTGGGCAGCTTCCAGCATATATAAAACTCATAATAAAAATTAAACCTTTTTAAAAAAACCTTCCCGATACATGATTGCCTTAAGATGGCTCAGGGGTTGGATAACTCCATAACCTCCCACATTTCTCCAATGAAAATAGGGACATCCTAAGGAAAATGGGATGTGGGTGGCACTGTGGTCTAAACCACAGAGCCTAGGGCTTGCTGATCAGAAGGTCAGCGGTTCGAATCCCCGTGAGGGGGTAAGCTCCCGTTGCTCGGTCCCTGCTCCTGCCAACCTAGCAGTTCGAAAGCACGTCAAAGTGCAAGTAGATAAATAGGTACCGCTCCGGTGAGAAGGTAAATGTCATTTCCATGTGCTTCTCTGGTCTGCCAGAAGCGGCTTAGTCATGCTGGCCACATGACCTGGAAGCTGTACGCCAGCTCCCTCGGCCAGTAAAGTGAGATGAGCGCCACAACCCCAGAGTCGTCCGCGACTGGACCTAATGGTCAGGGGTCCCTTTACCTTTACCTTTAAGGAAAAGGGGGGCATTCCGGGAGCAAATCAGAAACTGGGACGGCTTCTCTAAATCAGGGACGTCCCTGGAAAATAGGTATACTTGGAGAGTCTACTTTCTTAGCTGACAAAAATGTTCAGCACTCTTCAGTAGATGCACAGAACACCTTAGGCTGAGAAGGTCTGTTTCTGAAAGACCACCAGGTTCTGAACTAAAGCCTTTTCCTTCCACTCAATTCTGGAAGCCTAGGATTTACAAAGATTTTTTTCACACTGTGCACAGCATATGCTCAGCTATGAGCTACACCCAGTGCCAGATTCCTGCTGAGTAGAGCTTAATAATACACACAGAGATATGTGTCTTTGTCACATCGGCACTTTATATTTTAGGAATAAAATTTAACCTATATTTAAGGTGCAATGAGCTCAGAGACATATACTGGGCTGTGTTTGCTGTGCAATCCAATGCCTAAACTGGTTTGAATCCCAGCCTCACACATGAGAGGTCCAAGGCTGCGTATTATGCCACATTCTCAAACCAGGCTTTGATTTTCCAAGAAATGAATACAAGACTCAAGAATGGTTGTTGCTTTCATTTAGTGTTATGCCACACTCCCCATCACAGGCATTTTCTGTTATGCCACCCCAACTAGCTATTTTGTGCCCCTGTAAAGGTAAAGGAAAGGGACCCCTGACCATTAGGTCCAGTCATGGCTGACTCTGGGGTTGTGGCGCTCATCTCTCTTTACTGGCCGAGGGAGTTGACGTTTGTCCACAGACAGTTTTTCTGGGCAGCGGATGAAAAAGCCGTTTACCTTCCCGCCGGAGCAGTACCTATTTATCTACTTGCACTTTGACGTGCTTTTGAACTGCTAGGTTGGCAGGATTTGTGCCCCTGGCACTCTCTCAAAATTCAAAATTTTGGCCCCGCTGGTCCATGAAGTTTAGCAACCTCAGGTGCAAACATGACTGAGCTGAATGGACCGATGGTCTGATTCTGTATAAGTCAGTTCTCTCTGTTCCCCAAAACGGGAGAAACCAAAACTGAGAGTTTCACCCATCCCTAATCCATACACTTATTCTGCTCACCATAATACAAATGCTAGGATAGCATCATTTCTAGCGCTGAGTCACATATGCATACCTGTAACTTGAATTATTTACCTTTTACTTGATGACTGGCAGCTGAATCTCTGAAAGGCTTAAAGGAAAATATTATGAAAATGATTTATAGGTGGTACATGACTCCAGTCAAGCTTGCAAAAATTTACCACTTGTCTGATAATAAATGTTGGAAATGTAAAGAAACTGAAGGTACTTTTTTTCACCTTTGGTGGACATGCCCAAAGATTAAGGCTTTCTGGGAAATGATATATAATGAAATGAAAAAGGTATTTAAATATACCTTCCTTAAGAAACCAGAGGCCTTTCTCCTGGGCATTGTCGGCCAATTGGTGCCAAAAAAAGACAGAACATTCTTTATGTATGCTACAACAGCAGCAAAAATACTCATCGCAAAGTATTGGAAGACACAAGATCTACCCACCTTGGAAGAATGGCAGATGAAGGTGATAGACTATATGGGATTGGCAGAAATGACTGGCAGAATCCGAGACCAGGGAAAAGAGACGGCAGAAGAAGATTGGAAGAAATTTAAGAACTATCTTAAGAAACATTGTAAAATTAATGAGTGTTAAAATGATGCGGCTTTAGAAATTAAGTGGATTACAGCTGTAAAGATTAAGTTAAAAGAAAAGAAAGGTTAACAATTAGATAAAATTAAGGGTGAGGATTTGCTGAACTAAATATTTGAAATTGGAATGCAGAAAGGGGAGGTATGAGGAGGTCGGTGAAGTAAGTTTTAAGAAAACAAGGATTGGAAATTATGCTTGTTTTTTCTTGTTTGTGTTTGTTTGTATTGTTGTGTTTGATTATATAATTTGTGAAACTTTAATAAATATCTTATAAAAAAAAGAATCTCTGAAAGGCTCGATTGTCATGCAATGCATGTTACCCTCACATTGCATCAGATGGTAAGGAAGATCTCTTTGCCTGTGGGGTTGTATCTGTAACGCACATCCCTGCATCTGAAGCTGCAGTCACCCAGGATGGGCATGCATGTATGAAACAGCCCCTAGAGATGGCAGCTGTTGATAGTATCAACTACCGATTTATTCGGCAGGTTGGGAAGACGTTCCTGGACCACCTTTTTCACACTGCCTGAGCCAATAAATAGCACAAGCATTTCGAATCTAGCAGGCTGGAAAAATATCAGCCAGGTGCCATCAGTGTTTACAGAACGCTTTTAATTTGCAGAATGCATTCACCTTCCCTCTAAGTCTGCGGAGGCACAGGTGCGCCTCACATCTGCCATAGCAAAAACTGTAATACCCACACATAAAAAATAAAAATAAAAATCAGAGTTTCATCTTGGCATCTGCAACACTGATATCCACTTTTGTGGTACAGCTGGGCCAAAGCTCCTTAGCGGGCTTTGTTTTATTGTAAATAAATAACAGCAGTCAAAAGACACCTTCTTGTTTCATACCAAACACCTGCATTAAATCAACCATCCTTCTACAGTATAGACAAAGAGACACAATTTAGGAATGTGCTTTTGAATGGGTTTTGTCTTGCTCATAACATGCATTTTTAAAAGACATTCTGTTCAGAAAAGGGCAGCCAAAAATGACCAAGAGGGTGGAGCAATTCCCCCTTTAAACATTTTCAGCCCTGTAGAGGCTGAAGGAGCGTCTCCACCCCCGTTGTTCAGCCCAGACACTGAGGTCCAGCTCCAAGGGCCGTCTGGCAGTTCCCTCACTGCGAGAAGTGAAGTTGCAGGGAACCGGGCAGAGGGCCTTCTCGGCAGTGGCACCCTCCCTGTGGAACGCCCTCCCATCGGATGTCAAGGAGGCCAGCTACTAACCACATGATACGCATGCCAGTTGGGAGGTCTTTATACATTGCAATATGTTTTTGTGATATGTTCACCAGAATGAGGTGGGTTTTTTTTGCATTTTTTAACTGTTGAATTGTACACATTTTTGTACTTGGGGATACTTGTAAATCACATAGTAACCACATGCATATACAGTGGTACCTCTGGTTACGTACTTAATTCGTTCCGGAGGTCTGTTCTTAACCTGAAACTGTTCTTAACCTGAAGCACCACTTTAGCTAATGGGGCTTCCCGCTGCTGCTGCACCACCACCCTGCAATTTCTGTTCTCATTCTGAAGCAAGGTTCTTAACCCGAGGTAATATTTCTGGGTTAGCGGAGTCTGTAACCTGAAGCATATGTAACCTGAGGTACCACCGTAAGTCTATGAATAAACTGAGGTTGGAAGTCAACACCACGCTGATTGTATCATTCCAACCTGCCAGATGGAATAAGATCAGCTGGTAGACCATGAGACTCTTAATCCCAGGGTAATGGATTCGAGCCCCACATTGGGCAAAAGATTTCTGCATTGCAGGGGGTTGGACTAGATGACCCTCTTGGTCCCTTGCAACTCTACTCTTCTATGATTCTATATCTCTTCTAGAGGTTTTCCTGAACTCCCTCCCCCCGAGTTAATTGGGGGGCATGGGGGGCACAGGGAGAGGAGAGGGGAAGCCCCATTGTCCTAGAGGGAATCATTGTAGCACAACTGTTTAGTTGACTCTGGCCCTGATAAATAATAATTAACAGTAAGATTTGCATGTAGAAAGTGCTTTGCAGATGCTGGTGCCGGCATCGACTAATTAGAATTCAACGATTTCATTTTTCAAATGCATTTACCTCCAGCTGTAATGACTTGCTCTTTCTAGGCTGAGTGGCGTTACATGTTTGGTGAATTTCCCTCTCAAAGAGAGGCTTAGTAGAACAAATGAGCTGCCTTATCGATGTGGGGAATAGACAAAAGGCTGCATTTATTTTCCTCTTGAATTTGAGATTCGTGTGCCTTCCAAGTTCTTACAAAAAATGAAGATGAAGCCTTTGAAATATAGTGGATGCTTGGGTTGCGAATGTGATCCGTATGGGAGGCACGTTCGCAACCCCCAGTGCCGCGTCTGCGCACGCGTGGGTTGCGATTCGGCGCTTCTGCACATGCACAAAGCACGATTTAGTGCTTCTGCGCATGCGCGAGCACCGAAACCCAGAAATAACCTGTTCCGGTACTTCTGGGTTTCGGCACATCCGTAACCCGAAAACACTCAACCTGAAGCGTCTGTAACCCGAGGTATGACTGTAGTCCTGGTGTGTGTACACATATTTGAGCTTGTGTTTGTGCGTTGTGGATTTTTTTTCCCCTCCTCCAAACAGTCAATACTATCACAGGTATCATAACTGTAATGGCCCATACATTCTTAATGAGATGCAATGAAAGCTCTCGCATTCGGGGAGCTATTGTCTTTGGAATGAGGCAGAAATGTGACAAACATATTGCTAATTAGACAAGCAACATCCATCTGAAAGACTTGCAGAGATGCTCCTTTTAAAAATTATGTTGCCGTGAAACAAAACAGCCTGCATTATTAATGGTGACGTGTTAAGAATCAAGGGGATATATGTGTGCAGACTGCGCTCGGTTTCCTTGCGTTATTAAGAGTCAGGGGGGGGGAACCTCCTCCAATCCAATGGAAAGCAGTTAGCAGCAATCTAAATAGCTGAGCCCCAGTGGCTGGTTTCATCCTTTGCACCTTCTTCCTCCAGAGGGGAGTTTGGCTGTTTCAGCTGCCAGTTAAGGGATCCATATGGAGAAGCAAGACCCGTTTGCCACAATCCTGGAAACCAGCCCAGAAATGCCGCCGTGATCCCAGGGAGTGAAAAATAAAATAAAATAACAACAGCTGATTGCTTCCCCTCATAATTCAGCAACTGTCCTCAGGGTCCGTCTCAACAAACCTGTAAATTGGGATGACTTAGATTTAAGCAGCATTATGCAGCCTGCTCTCTCTTTTTTCTCTCTCTCTCTTTTGCAGAGAAACGTTGGCCAATCGGTGTCCCGGGGGCTTCATCAGCACCCGCTCCTCTGCCACAAGCAATGTTATGTACGCCCCATTTCCCTGACAAATGCCTAGGGCACGGCTGGAAAACACATCAGGCTGCTGATGGTTTGGGGTCTGCTCAGCGCCGGGATGGGTGAGTACCTGGGAACTGAGAAGAAACTGATAATAAAGGAGGGATCTAAATTTATTAAAATAAATAAATGTCAGGTTTTCCCCCTATTACTTTTGGAAAGTACTTAGAGGTTTCTAAGCAATGTGTTGGTTTTAAAGCATCTAAGAGGAGAGAGAGTGCAGGATCAAGCCAATGGCCCATCTAGTCCAATGTCCCGTTTTCACAGTGGCCAACTAGATGCTTATGGGAAACCCACAAGCAGGATCCCTCTCCCCTCCTGGGGTTTCCAGCAGCTGGTCTTCGGAAGCTTTGCTGCCTCCAACTGTGGATTAGAAGATTAGACAAATTCATGGAGGTGGGTGCTGAATCTTGTGGTGGAATCCTTGTTATGTATTCAGTGCTCTGTGTTTCCCTGAGCTTGAGTCTGGACTAAGGATTCTGAGCCCCTGTGTTCTGATTCGATACGTGATATCCAATCACAGAACATGTCAGGATTTGGGCCTCTGCCATTGGCCCTTAAACTCTGAGTCATGATTCGCAGCTTGGAAGTTTAGACAGCCAATCACGTTGGGAGTGGGAGTGGCCCAGGCCTTCAGAAATGTATATAAGCAGTTGTTTCGCCCCTGTTGTCTAGTTCTGTTAGTTCAATAAAGGTTCTTGCTGTTATCACAGTTTCTCGTGGGAACCCAGCTACACTTCCGTCCTGCTCTCAGCAGCCTTCCCTTATGTTCTTACACTTATGCGTTGACTTCATTGATACAACCCAATGTCTGTCTGACCCCTAAAATAAGTTTTGCCCAGGGTGGTGGTATAACCTGGTGTTGTGTTTCTCCAGGAGCAGATTCACAGGTCATGAGAGTACCAAATTTGATTTCCCTTATTTGTCAAGGCCCTGGTGGGCTACTATTAATAGGCTGTGTTTAGTTGGATGGGTTAAAACTTCTGTAAGCCTATATTTTTGCCTTCACACACATCAATTGTCTCCAGGCTAGAGAAATGGGCACGTATTTTCCCCTGGCTTCCCATGCATTATTTACAATGCAGTCTGACTGATTCCATTGACCAGGGATGAGAAATGGTTCATCCATTTCATTGCTAAGTGGGTGATTTCGTTGGACCAGCCTGGAAGCAATTGCCATGACATTTTCAAAATGTTCTACACCTGACTGAGTATCATTTGCCTGCAGGTAAAGAATGCTACCATCTTCAATTAGACCCAATTATCAACTGGCTGATCTCCCTTGTTGCTCAGATGCCAGGCAGAATTTGCTTAGAGAAACTGAGACGATGGAACCGTGTCTGAATACGAACCGGGAAAGTCATCTCCAAGAAAGAGAGAAAAAGAAGTTGGAACAGAAGAAAGCTAACAAAGAAGCAAACAAAAAACAACTTTTTTTTTGAGTTTTACCGGAATTGGGTTTCTTTTTTCCTTTACTTCTGGTCTCTCGTAACCTTTTTAAAAATCTTGCATTTCTTCCATCAGGGCACTGAGCAGATACAGACCTGCTTAGCATCAAAATGGAAATTAAGAACATATGGAAACCCTACTCATGTGTCATCAGAACATATCCTTGGGGGGACGGGACCTATAGAGTGCCAAAAATGGGACCCTCCAAGTACCCCATTTTTTCCAGATACATTCCAGAAATTACAACAGCCATGCCAGCTTCTGATTTGATTTTGGAATGTCCCTATTCCCCTCACCAGTGCTTCTGCTGCCAAGCTTAGGCAGGAAGATGAGTAGGTGCTTGTCCTGTAGCTGCAGGTGCGAGGAAGCATCCTGTTACCTCTGCTGTGGAGAGGCCATGGAGAGGCTATATTTTCTGAGAATCCTGCAGAAAAACAATCTCTCAAAGGACCTGTTGATGGCATTTTACCATTGTACTGTGGAGAGTGTATTAACTTACGGCCTGCGTGTGTGGTTTGGGAGCTGCACGGTCAGGGGAAAAACAATGCTGTCCAGGGTTGTGAAGACTGTGGAGAGAATAATTGGGTGCGCTCATAGAGCAAATCTATGTTTCCAGGTGCCATAAGAAAGCTGCAGAGATAGCGCAGGATGGTGCGCACCCCAGAAATGATCTCTTTCAGCTTCTGCCTTCTGGAAGAAGGTACAAGGTTATAAAGACTGAGAAACAGTTTCTATTCAAATGCAATTCTGGTTTTAAACACAGTGTAAGGTAGTCTTTATGTGGGTATATTGTATTCTATTATAGGGTATCAGAGTTTTTAGGGGCTGACCAGGCTGGGACAGCTGGAATAGCAGGCTTGGGGTTTTTGAATGTCTGATGTAGATTCCCCCCCCCAAAAAAAAATTTGTTGTTCTGCATGGGACAATGAAAATAAAGATTATCGTATCCATGGCTGCTGCTGCTGGCCTCCTATGTTGCAATAAATTATTATAAGCATAATAAATTGCTGCCAGGAATTTGAAATTTGAATTTGAAATTCATGGATTGCATATTGTTAAAAGAGAATTATATGAACATGATGCATAGGTGGTATACCACACCAGTAAAATTGGCAAAAATGTATAAAACAGAAGAAAAGAACTGTTGGAGATGTAAAGAAGGAGAAGGTGCATTTTACCATAACTGGTGGGACTGCAAGATTATTTTAAAAAAAAAATGTTGTTGTTTAGTCATTTAGTCGTGTCCGACTCTTCGTGACCCCATGGACCAGAGCATGCCAGGCACTCCTGTCTTCCACTGCCTCCCGCAGTTTGGTCAAACTCATGCTGGTAGCTTCGAGAACACTGTCCAACCATCTCATCCTCTGTCGTCCCCTTCTCCTTGTGCCCTCCATCTTTCCCAACATCAGGGTCTTTTCCAGGGAGTCTTCTCTTCTCATGAGGTGGCCAAAGTATTGGAGCCTCAGCTTCACAATCTGTCCTTCCAGTGAGCACTCAAGGCTGATTTCCTTCAGAATGGATAGGTTTGATCTTCTTGCAGTCCATGAGACTTGCAAGAGTCTCCTCCAGCACCAGAATTCAAAAGCATCAATTCTTCGGTGATCAGCCTTCTTTATGGTCCAGCTCTCACTTCCATACATCACTACTGGGAAAAACCATAGCTTTAACTATACGGACCTTTGTTGGCAAGGTGTCATGATACAGGTGTCTAATATTATGCACAGTGTGAAGAAAGGGGGTGAAGAAAAGTTTTCCTCCCTGTCTCATAATATTAGAACGCAGGGACATCCTACTTCACAAAGGCTCTGTGGTTTTCTTCTTCTTTGGCTATCACTCGTAGCCGAGTAAGATTGTCTTCCATAACACGGTTTTAACAATGAGTCCGTAAATGACTGTGGAGGCCAATTCTGGATCCACGCATCCTTCCACAGTGGGGACATTGGTTTCCAGGCAGGAGTTGATCACGGTGTGGATTTGCCAAGCGTGCCTTCCTCTTAGCACATTTCTCTCTTGAACGTCTGTGGTTTAGACCACAGCCAGCCCAGAGCTATATGACACCCAATTGCCATTTGTTCCAACTCAGCACTAAATATCATGTTTTGCCTGGGCAAAGTGGTGGGGCAAAGAGAGGCTTAGGTAAGCCCTTAGTCTCATAGTTGCCCTTGTAAAACACAGCAGAGAGGAGGACAGCATTGAAACACAAATTGGTTGGCCCCATCTGTCGTTGCCTCTGGCTCCACCTACTGGCGGCCTCCTTCCCTTCCACCCTACCAGTCCCCAACGAGCTGTTTATGTTCCCCACAATGCAACTTAGTGGATGTGAAAGCAACAATCCCTCTTTCAAACCCTTTCAGCTTTCTGGGAAGAAACATCTGCAGAGTCAATTGTACTGAATTTTATTGAAATTAAGTAAAACAGAAAGAAAACCTTTTCATGGCCAGGATCACTTAATGACCAGTAGGTGGGAGCTGTTCATTCATAAAATCCACTCTTTCTTCCAAACAGGAAGAATTGCAAATACCCAATGCCTTTTCAAATAGGTTAGGAAAAAACAGAATTTCTCAATTCTTCCTGCACCCGCTGCCCGCCCACTGCCCTGCTCCAACATGAGCAAGTAGGCAGGACTTTTCTGCAAGAAAAGTGGAGAGGAGCTGATTAGCACAGTGTCCAAAACCACCATTGACACATTTAGTTTTTCCTTGATGTTTGATTGGTTAAAAAGAATGCAAAGTGCATCATCAACTGGAGAGGAGCGGGAGAGGAGAAACCCACTCACAACAACTAATTTGGATGTTGCTCACAGGAATGGCTAATCCAGTCTTGGGAGTCCTTGGTGGAATGAATTGATTCTCGAGTAGTGTCCAAAAGCCAACTGATCGTTTGTGCCAGCAGCAAAAGGATAAACAGAGCATAAGTGGTCTTGTTAAATCATTATTGCCCTTAATGCATTGCAGCCCAGAGGGATATCTGCCGGCAAGCTTCTTTCTCTAAAGTAGAAACAAAATCACACCTAATCACATCACTGTTGCAAGTGGGCTGACCTGCCGATCTCTCCTCTGCTTGTGTTCTGTGCCTGCCTGCTTTTAAACAGCAGAATACCTCCAAACTCCATTCCTCCTAGTTATTCTTCCTAATGGTTAGGGCTGCCATACGTCCAGATTTTCCCCAATTCCCAGCTGTAACTTCCCAAAGGCAGTGCTTCATCCTGGATTTTAGGCAAGTCATCGAAAAATCTCATTTTTTTGCGTGGGGGGGGGGAAGCTCAACAACTCTCAGGTTTTTGGGGAGTCCTGGTTTTTACTTTTTGAAATATGGCACCACTACTAACTGTACTTTCAAAGTACAGTGGTGCCTCGCAAGACGAATGCCTTGCAAGACGAAAAATGTGCAAGATGAAAGAGTTTTCCGTTTTTTGAGTTGTTCCGCAAGACGAATTTCCCTATGGGCTTGCTTTGCAAGACGAAACGTCTTGCGAGTTCTTGCGAGTTTGTTTCCTTTTTCTTTTTTTTTTTTATAAAATTTTTATTGGTTTTACAAAATTTTTAAGAAAAACGGACAAACACTAAAAATGACAAACATACACGTATAGTTTCAAACATATTTTCATAAACCTCTTTTCTTGGACTTCCCCATACCCCCCCTCTCTGCATCCCAATGTCCATAGTTCAGCTAGCAACTCCCAATTGTTACTTTCCAATCTCTATCATCTTAGTCCTCTTTTATAGTCTAACCTTATATCCCTGTACCCCTTTGTTTCTGAGAACCACGACATTTTAGCATTCATTAAGTTTATAGTAGTCCTTAAGATAGCTTTTAAATTTTCTCCATTCTTCTTCCACCGTCTCTTTTCGTTGATCACGGATTCTGCCTGTCATCTCGGCCAGTGTCATATAGTCCATCACTTTCATCTGCCATTCTTCCAAAGTGGGTAAATCTTGTGTCTTCCAATACTTTGCGATGAGTATTCTTGCTGCTGCTGTGGCATACATAAAAAAAGCTCTATCTTTCTTTGTCACCAGTTGGCCGGCAATGCCCAGAAGAAAGGCCTCTGGCTTTTTGGGAAAGGTACATTTAAGTACCTTTTTCATTTCATTATAGATCATTTCCCAGAAGGCCTTAATCTTCGGGCATGTCCACCAAAGGTGATAAAAGGTACCTTCAGTCTCTTTACACTTCCAACATTTGTTATCGGGCAAATGATAGATTTTTGCTAGCTTGACTGGGGTCATGTACCACCTGTATACCATTTTCATAATGTTTTCCTTTAAGGCATTACATGCCGTAAATTTTATACCGGTGTTCCATAACCATTCCCAGTCAGCTGACATAATGTTATGTCCAACATCCTGAGCCCACTTAATCATAGCCGATTTAACTGTTTCATCCTGTGTGTTCCATTTCAACAACAAGTTGTACATTCTAGATAAATTCTTAGTATTGGGTTCTAACAGTTCGGTTTCTAATTTTGATTTTTCCACCTGGAAACCGATTTTCCTGTCCTGTTTAAAGAATTCCATTATTTGGCGATATTGGAACCAATTTTCTACTTTATGCTTCAATTTCTCCTGACTTTGTAGTTTAAACTTATCTCCATCCTGTTCTAAAATTTCCCAATACTTCGGCCATCCGACCTCCATATTGAGTTTCTTCACTGCTTTAGCCTCCACTGGTGACACCCATCTAGGGGTTTTGTTTTCCAATAGATCTTTATATCTTATCCAAACATTAAACAATGCTTTTCTGACAATGTGATTTTTAAAGGCACTGTTAACTTTATCATACCAAAGATATGCATGCCAACCAAAAGCGTTATTGAAACCTTCCAGATCCAAGATGTCCATGTTCTCGAGGAGCATCCATTCTTTGAGCCAGCAAAAAGCTGCTGCCTCATAGTACAGTTTTAGGTCCGGCAGGGCAAAACCCCCTCTTTCTTTAACATCTGTCAATATTTTAAATTTAATTCGGGGCTTTTTGCCCTGCCAGACAAATTTCGAAATGTCTTTGTGCCACCTCTTAAAACATTCCATCTTATCAATAATCTGCAAGGTCTGAAACAGAAATAACATTCTAGGCAATACATTCATTTTGATTACTGCAATTCAGCCTAACATTGACAGTTTCAAATTTGACCATATTTCTAAATCTTTTTTGATTTCTGACCAACATTTTTCATAGTTGTCCTTATACAAATTCTGATTCTTAGATGTTAAGTAAACCCCTAGGTATTTAACCTTCTTGACCACAGTCAAACCTGTTTCCTCTTGAAATTTCTCCTTTTCCATATCTGTTAGGTTTTTCCCTAAAACTTTGGTTTTTTGCTTGTTCAACTTAAATCCAGCTACCTGGCCAAACTGTTGTATTATTTCTAATACCTTTTTCGTACTAGTGTTTGGCTCTTGCAAAGTCAATACTAGGTCATCTGCGAACGCTCTTAACTTATAATGTTTAGCTCCGACCTGCACACCTTTGACCTGCTGGTCATTTCTTATCATGTTCAGCAACACCTCCAGAACTGAAATAAAAAGTAATGGGGAAATCGGGCACCCCTGTCGTGTTCCTTTTTCTATCTTAAGTTCCTCAGTCACAACATTGTTTACAATCAATTTAGCTTTTTGTTCAGAATATATTGCAGCCATACCATTCTCAAAACCCCAGCCTACCCCCATCCCATGAAGATTCTTCTTCATAAAACTCCAAGAAATATTGTCAAAGGCTTTCTCCGCATCCACAAAGATCAATACTGCTTTAGTGTTTATATTCACCTCTAGCTTTTCCAGAATGTCTATTACATTCCTTACATTGTCTGCCAGGTGTCTTTTAGGGAGAAAGCCTGCTTGGTCCTTATGAATCTTTTCCATCAACACTCTTTTAAATCTTTTTGCCAAAATGTCTGCAAAAATTTTGTAATCCACATTAAGGAGTGATATTGGGCGGTAGTTCTTGAGTTGGGTCTTTTCAGTCTCTGACTTTGGTATGAGTGAAATATATGCCTCTTTCCACGATTCAGGCGCCCTTTTTCCCTCAAGAATCTCATTACACACTTCTCTTAATGGTTGAGTCAACCATTCCTTCAACGATTTGTAGTATCTAGAAGTCAGTCCATCTGGTCCCGGAGATTTGCCCAGTTGCATATTCTGAATGGCAGCCTCTATCTCTTGTTCTGAGATTCTCTGGTTCAAATCCATCTTACTTTGATGAGAGATTTTTTGTAATCCATATTTTCCAAGGAATTTATCTATATCTTCTTCATTTTGCGGGCCTTGAGTGTAGAGTTTTTTGAAATAACTTAGAAAGCAGTTTCTAATTTCATTAGGTTTAGATATATTCTTTCCATCCACCTCTAGGCTTGTAACTGTATTTAGTTTCTGCCTTTTCTTCAGTTGCCATGCCAGAAGTTTGCCACATTTATTTGCTGATTCAAAGGTCTTTTGCTTCATTTGCTTTATCTTCCATTCAATCTCTTGGTTCATCAATTCCAGTTTGTTTCCTTTTTCTTAAAGCCACTAAGCCGCTAAGCTGTTAATAGCCACTAAGCCGTTAATAGCCGCTAAGCCGCTAATAGCCGCTAAGCCGCTAATAGCCGTGCTTCGCAAGACGAAAAAACCGCAAGACGAAGAGACTCGCGGAATGGATTAATTTTGTCTTGCGAGGCACCACTGTATCCTAATTTTCAACATTTTCTCCTTTTTTGACCATTTCTTGAGAGGGTGGAAGTAAGACAAAACCTTCCAAGAACAATAAATTTCTCCAGCATTTTCAGGGGAGAATTGCTATTAAATTGCACAAGGTGTGCTTGGGTTTTCCATTTTCCTCGCTCCCCGCCCCTACTATTAACAGTCGGAGTCAGTCCATCCAGTCACACCATACATTTAAAACTCTGACACCACTTCATGACTTCCCCCAAAGAATTCTGGGAGTTGTAGTTTATTAAAGGTGCTGAGAGTTGCTAGGAGACTCCCCTTTCCCCTCCCAGAGTTACAATTTCCAGAGGGATTTAATAATCAATCCCTCTTTCACAGGGAACTATGGGAAATGTGGCTCTGTGAGGTGATGGGGGGGGTGTCTCTCTGCACCCTAACAACTACAGCGCCCAGAAGTCTTTGGGGGAAGCCATGACTGTTTGAAGTAGCATCACTCTGCAATAATAATAATAATAATAATAATAATAATAATAATAATAATAATACAATGCTGTCCATAATCCAAGGATTGGTTTACAGTATAAAAACACAAGAACAAAACAATACCCCCTCACCAGTTTAAAAGGCCACAAATTGTTTAATTAGCCAAAGGCCTAAGAGGGATGTTTTTGCTTAGTGCCTAAAGATACGTTGTTGTTTTTTTTTTTAAAAAAACTTTTATTTATTCAAAATTAAAACAAAACATATTATCCAGAAACATATCATCCTTATTCCCCCCCCCCCCCATTTTTCCTCCCTCCCGCTACCTCCCACAGAAAACCCACCCACCCCCACCCCACGGCTTCCCTCAGTTCCAGTCTTTGATTTCTCTAAGAATGCTGTTTTCTGCATGTTACACTGTTGTATAGATCCTCAAACTATTTAGCTGATTATCATCAATAAAAAAGTTTGTGAATTTTTATTCAAAGCCAGCCAAAGAGTCCAGTTCGCTTTGTTGTGTCTTCAAATACTTTGTAAAGGGTTCCCATTCATCTTTAAAGTCACAGTTATCCTTGTCTCGTAGCTTGTATGTCAGTTTTGCCAGTTCTGCATAGTCCATCATTTTTTCTTGCCATGATTCTTTAGTTGGGGTTTCTTCAGTCTTCCATCCTTGTGCTATTAAAACTCTCGCATAAGCAGAAGGAAATCACCCTCTCCACAGCATGGCTTGTCCTCTCGCTAATGGCAATGAGAAGTCTCTGGCCATGAATGTTCGAAGCTGTTAACAGACACAATCAAAAGGCAACAGGCAGAGGGTTTTTTGTGTTTTGCGTGTCGAGGTCCCCAGGTCCACCCCAATAACTCACACATCACACAGAAATTTTTGTTTAAGATTTTTGGCATAATTTTGGCCACAACTTTATCAAAATACAAATTTGTGAGTGGTTGCGTAGGCATTGGTTGCGACTATCTGCCCCCACCATGGGGGACAGACTGACATTCTGCACAATGCGAAAGTCAGAATGGGGGAATACACTTGGGGGTTACGCGGAGCAGGGAACCTGCCCTCATCCCAAATGCAACCAGGAGCTCATTGCTATGGCCCGAGCCCCCTTGACAGAGTGGACAAACAATAGTTAGCCCCCAATTCCTTTAACGGAATCCCTTGCAGCAGCAACATTAGAGGGGCAGGCACAGCCAATCCATGCCCCTCAGCCAACCAAACCATAAACCAATGCCTAACCGCAAACCTTACAAGTTGTGACGATTTGCTACGCAGTAGGCAAAAACCAAATGGCCCCAGCCAATTAGCCAGATGGACAAAATACCTACCAGGCCCCCGCTCCAAAGCAGACGACCCCATGACAGGCATAGCAAGGTCAAAGCAAACAACCCTATTCTAGGGAGGGAGGGACGGGCAATCTGAGGCACGGGTGAAAAGAGGAAGCCCTAGCCTCGTGCAAGGAGTTTTATTATTTCTGGCTGTCAATCAAAAAATGGCAACATTAACTTCTTCCCAACAACAAGGGAAGCCCCAATCGTATCAGTGGCCAACGATCAATTAGCCCGCCCCCCAACTTTGGAGTGTCCTGGCGGCCCCCACCGCAACACGTGCTCTCCATGAAGGAGAACACGCTTTCTCTTTCACACACACCTGCTGTCTTCTTATACCCTAGGCAGAGGCTCATCTCCCATCTAAGTACATACCCCACAAGTGTCCCAGATAAACTGGGGCATCTCATTTTTTATTGCACAAAAATGGCGGCCATTTTGGTTGCCATGATATTGTGATCCCACCCCCCAAAAGCACTGGAGGGCGCGATCTCATGTGGCACCCCAACATGAGTGTTTGGGGGCACTGTGTGTGCCCAAAAAAATCGCTTTTGGGAAGGAAAGAGTGGCACGAAATCGTTCAAGATCATGGCAACCGAAGTGGACGCCATGTTCTCGCAATAAAAAAATGTTAAGACTGCATCCCAGATTTGAGCTTCAAGGTGTGGGCGAGTATGTCAGAGCTGTGGTGCCACAGCACTAGGACCAAAGTTCCCCTATCACACATAAAAGATCTCTGCATCTGACGTCATATGATATCAGGTGACTGACAAGTGGGCATGGTTTGTCCAAAGTGGTCTGTCAGCCAAAATCGGAGGCCTAATAGGGCTAATGAGGCCTGCAGGCCACAGGTTTCCCTCTGCTGATTTGGGTTTTATTTTATAAATTTGTTAGGCTTCTGGTGCCGCAAGGCTCTTGGTCCCATACATTTAAGCTTAGGCCACAAGCCTGTGGTTCTTGCAAGGCTGCACTACACCTTACACTTCCTGCCCACATTTTTTGCACAGTATCTTTCATTGTCCTGGTGACAGCCACAAACACACCTTGGCAGCTGCTGATGTTGCCTGCTCCCCACAGCAACAGGTAGAATAATGACAGGTGCTGGAACTGATTTCAGAACCACGCTACATTGGCGACATGAGGCGGGAAATATATATTTTGTTTTCTGTTTCCTCTGGTGGAAAATGAAGTAAATCCATCATAATGAAGGTTTGGGATAATTATCTGCATCAACAGAACAACAATAAAGACATCCGAAATGAAACCTGGTGGATTCCTGCAGCCTCCCTAGATAGCGCAGGAACTCGCAGAGAGTAACTTCTGTGCTCTCAAAAGAAAAAAAGAAAAAACCAGCAACAATGAACAGCTAATGAATCCTGAAATCTTACTGCGAGAAGGGATATTTGGGGAGGGTGAAATATTCCTTTTGCTTGTGAATAAATGATTTTAAACATGTTTCAAGCAGCAGGAGGGAAGTTACTTCATCAAGGAGTTCTCTCACTGCAGCGTAACCTATATACACAAAGAGATGTCTACGCTTTGCAGTTTTCTGTGCACATCTGTAGGGCTGGGTGAATCTGCCAGTTACAAGTTCTCAGTTTCCCATACTAAAGTTCTCAAAATTCCTGCACCCATTTGTGCATTTAGCTGTATTTTAGTCAAGATTCTCCTCATGTGCACACATTTGTTTGCAATTTTGCCTAATACACATATCTGCAAGCATTTCCACCCATCAACACAATGCATTTTGTATGTTATTTTCGCTAAATGCATGCATGCCTGTCTGTGTTTTACTCATCGCTAGCCCTATTGAGGCCTCTGATTTTGGTCTCCATCTTATCATGGCAGCTCACCTGCCTGAGAGGTGCTGGAGCTGAGTTCCAGTTCTCCTCAAAATCAGGGCTTGTCCAAAATTTCTGTTGCCTGAAGCCATCGACAGATGATGTGATGAGGTTGTGACACTCACCTGACCTCCCTGTGGCTGCACCACTCTTGCACACAAGGACAGAAACGAAGCCAGAAGGAGGGAAGGTTGTTGTGGGGAAAACATGACAAATTGGATCCACCAATTGGATTCATGTTATGTACTGAAATTCTCACCCTGGGCCAGCAGGGGGATACTATAGATAGTTTTTACTAAGGTCCACATATGCAGATAAGGGATTGAAAGTGATGTTCAGTGATTGGATAGTTACAGAAAGTTGTTACAGTAGCGTTGTACTGGAGCTCTATATAAGCAGGCTGGCTGAACCCTTCAGTTCAGTTCTGTTCTGGCCTCTGAATAAACAAGAGCTGTTTGAAGAATTGCTGTGTCGTCTGATATGTTCACCCACAACTTAACAATCCACCATTACGGTTTGTGGTGAAGATGGTGCCTTCCCTATTCTAGATAAACAAAACTACTGGGCTAGTGATTTAAGTCTCTGCTCAATGCTGGTCACAGGACAGCATAACCATGTGAACTGAGGGCAGTAGACAAGCTGAAAGAGCATTGAGCAGATAATTTGTCGCACAGAGCTCTGTCACTGCCACTCCCAGCATCCACCACCTGAGGCAGGTGCCTCACTTTGCCCAATGTTTGGGCCAGTCTTGCTCAAGGTGCACCTGGGACCTGCAAGCTGGGAAGATATATATATTGAGGATTTCTGGCATTCTTACGACCTCTGCTGGCTGATGGTTTTCTCCCGCTCTATCTAGAATCTAAATGGCTCCCCTGAAGGTAACTAATTCATCCAAGTGGGAATACATGGCTATAATCTACCGGGAGAAACAACATTGTGGGGTTCCCCCCCCCCCCACAGCTGTATCCTCCAAAACAAAAACAAAACTCTCGTAACTGTCTGCTTCATCAGACATAAAACACCACTTACCCCTCAGCAGATGGGGGAAATGTGTAGCTCTGCATAGCGCAAAGCAAAGCATCGCATTGCTCTTTAATTGGCACTTAGCAAAAAGATACCCCACAGCAAGAGTTTCTATGGCTAATGAAAGGAAGTGCAAAGCAGCTCTGTTCCATGGCTCCAATTAGCCCCTCAGAGTAAACGAGGGTCCATTTCCAGCTGCTGACTTGCCATATGGCGAAGAAAAGAAGACGTCAAAGCGATAATGAAACTTTGAATGCAGATCAGTAAAAGAAAGGGGGAGAAAACCAAGTGTTCATTTTCACAACACCTAGCAATGTTTTTGCATTTCGGGGAGAAGGAAGAAAAAATGGCACTGTATAGAAAAGTCAGGAATTATGGAAGAAGTCCTATGAGTCCAAGGCTGGGTCCAAAACCAATGGAGTGGAGTTTATTGTCTTGGGGATTTGAAGGTAATCTGACTCTTTGGTATACAGACTCACAAATGGAATGAAGAAAAGGAGAAGGAGGATAGCCGTATTTCGGTTCTCAGATTGTTTCAGGAAATATGGATTTGGGATGTATGGCTTTAAATGCAATGGATCAAATTTCTTCCCCATGTGTAACTGCAACAACATGGGGGGGGGCATATCAGCACCCATTAATCTACAATAAAACAGGGCTGGGAACAAACTTGGTCAATATTCTTTGATAGTGACTAGCATTCAAAGAAGGGTCATGCCAGACTAGCAAGATGGACGAAAGGTGTGAGGTTGCTTCATCTGTTCATAAGTACTTCAAACTTTTCTTGAGCACATCTTGAACTCTTCAATTAAGAAATGAAGATAACTAATGGGGTGACATGATCAATCTGTACAAAACATTGGGAAAGGAAAAATTGTATCTCTTCCTCATATTATTCAAATTGGAAACGAGAAGTCAATGGTTTTAAGAGGCAGCAGTACTTTCAAACACTATTATATTCGTCCGGAACACGTTACATACGTCCAGAATTTCCTGGACATAGACTGAATACTGCTTTCGGAAGCAGTGTCAGGGTGGAAATCGCTAAAATGTCTGGGGGAAACCGGCAGTGCCATTTTTGGAGATTTTCCTTAAAAAAAAAAAAAGCTCAAACAACAGTTGTGTTTGAAATATGGCAACCCTAGTTAACCTATGGAAAACAATATAATTAATTTTGAGAAAGGAATTAAACAAATTCATGGAGAAGAAGGACTATCAGCCATGAGAATACAATGGAACTTTCAGATACAGAGGTGGCGTGACACTGGAAAACAAATGTGAGGGTCAAGCAGCTGTGGAAACCCATCATTTTTATCCTCTCTTGCTGAGCTCCTGGGATCATCTTGCTGGGCAATGTAACAAACAGAATTTTGGATCCATGGTTTGATTCAGCAAAGCTGTTCTGTTCTTTATTCATCTGTTTGGCCTGGTTTGGACACGGGACAATAATCTGTTCATTCTAAAGCTGGGAAGACCTTAATTCTCCCTCAGAGACCAAGTGAAGCAAACTGAACAGGATGCCTTGGTATTCCACAGGAATGTTGAGAGTTCTGAAGGGTTTTGCGGCCAGCAGAATATCTGATGTGAGATTAAAGGATTACGACTTCAGCAAGGAGATGGAGGGTTTTGTTCTTGTGCCAGGAACAATGCAAAAAGAACCTCATATATCGTAGCAAGAAAACCAAAACCTGGAAAATTCCTGCTCCCAGAAGGAAATTTCCTTCTAAATGTAGGCTGGCATGAAAGGTCACCTACCAAACTAGGGGGGCTATCATTTCAGAGACTATACATATGGTCTGTGTTGTTTATTAATGCTGAAATTCAAATCCTGGCTGGGGAGCAATGGGGTTTAAGGGGAATTGCAGGGCTACTACTGCCGCCACAGCCCTGCAGCTCATGCCATACAGGCCAAAATTGGGTTGGTGGATGGGTGGGGGTGGGGGGGGGGCAAATTGCTCCTGAGTGGGGCTGAATCAACCCCACTACCGTTACAAGGCAACATAAAGGTGACAAGAAAACTTTGGACTTTAGCAAATCTGAAGTGGGAAATAACCCATTTTAGGGGAAGAATTGCCAATTTGTTTATTTACCTTGAGAAGGAAGGACACGGGAGGCACTGCGGGTTAAACCACAGAGCCTAGGACTTGCCAATCAGAAGGTCAGTGGTTCAAATCCCCATGATGGGGTGAGCTCCCGTTGCTCGGTCCCTGCTCCTGCCAACCTAGCAGGTCAAACGCACGTCAAAGTTCAAGTAGATAAATAGGTACTGCTCTGGCAGGAAGGTAAACAGTGTTTCCGTGCGCTGCTCTGGTTCTCCAGAAGTGGCTTGGTCATGCTGGCCACATGACCCAGTAGCTGTACGCTGGCTCCCTTGGCCAATAAAGCAAGATGAGCGCTGCAACTCCAGAATCGGCCACAACTGGACCTAATGGTCAGAGGTCCCTTTACCTTTACCTTGAGAAGGCAGAAATCAAACTGCTGATGCCCCCACCGCATCTATAATAGCAGAATCATCACCTGCTGCATCTTTTCACCTGTCCTGCTGTCCCCCCCCCCAAAAAAAAACACCAAAAAAAAAACCACACACACAGAAGTCCTGGCAAGAAAATAAAAATAAGTTGCAATGTTATTTATACCCCTGTGCAAGACATAACAAGTTTTAGAACTGAGTGTTAGTTTTAAAAATATATTTGCTATTTGTTAGGATTTATCACATATTAATTACCAGTCGGAATCACACAGTAAGGCTGTGCAGTCAGCAGATGGAGCTGTTTGCCTCAGCTATTGGCATGCAGACACTCTTGCTTAATTTTTACAGGGAACTGGGTCAAGGCAGCAAAAACTGGCTCTGAAGCTGCGTCTGCACAAACACCACTCACTTGCAGTGCTTAAGGTTCTGCGGCTTAAAGCATTGCTCCTTCTTGTATAAGAGCCACAAAAGCTTTTAGCCTTCTCCCCTCTCTCCTGAACAGATGGGCTCCCGCCTCTCACAATCGCAGGATCGTCTTCCCATTTTGGTTGCAGGTTTTGGTTTTTTGGTTTTTTAAAAAAGCACTGTATTAAATTAGGTCAGACAAGCTCACATTTACTGTTCCAGGTGGTTTCCACTAGCGACGAGCAAACTCTTTCAAGCTCTCCTGGAATTGGGGGTGAGGAGCCTGTTGCCTCATGGGTAATGCTGGACTCCAGCTCCCATCAGCCATGAGCAGCATGGCCCAAGGGTTAGGGATGTTGCTCCATCTAGCTTAGTACTGCCTGAGCTTAAGGTTTCATAGTTACTGCTTATGCCCTCACCCCACTTAACAGTCATACCTCATGTTATGTCTGCTTCATGTTACGTTCTTTCAGGTTACGTCCCGTGGTGACCCGGAAGTACTGGAAAGGGTTACTTCCGGGTTTCGCCGCTCGCGCAGAAGTGCAAAATGATGTCACGTGCATGCGCAGAAGCGGCGAATCGCAACCCGCGCATGCACAGACATGCCGCTGTGGGTTGCGCTTTTTTCATGTTGCGAATGGGCCTCCAGAACGGATCTCGTTTGCAACCAGAGGTACCACTGTAGTACATTTGTAGAAAATGAGCTCACTGAGACCTGGCCCATGCAAAGTTTAAGAAGAACTTTTATCCAAATTTGGTTTCGATCTTTTTGCATGCTTCCCTTTCCCCAAAAACTCTGTGTAGCACTCATTCTTTCAAGCTCTATAGGCCATGCACTTGTTGTCTGCAAAGAAGGCTTCTGCATGAATAGCGCAACGGCTCCTAGTACTTACCGAATCCCAAATCTTGGTTAAATTGCTCATAGTTGTTTTCAAGAGATTGAATTTGGAGATATTGCTGCACATAATCAACATCAACTGAACATATTTTTTTGGGGGGAACTTGCTGTGTTCAATTCACATAGGATGAGGATAATGCTAAGCTGCAAACATTTGAAATCAACGTCAACAGCACCATATGCAATGGATGTAAAAACAAAAAACCCCCAGTAATAATTGGATCTGTCTAGCGTGTCTGGCGTGCTCTGGTCCATGGGGTCATGAAGAGTCAGCCACGACTAAACGACTAAACAACAACAACAACAAGCCCATGGGTAGGCAAACTAAGGCCCGGGGGCCAGATCCGGCCCAATCACCTTCTCAATCCAGCCCACAAACGGTCCAGGAATCAGCGTGTTTTTACATGAGTAGAATGTGTCCTTTTATTTAAAATGCATCTCCGGGTTATTTGTGGGGCATAGGAATTCGTTCATCCCCCCCCCCCAATATAGTCCAACCCCCCACAAAGTCTGAGGGACAGTGGACCGGCCCCCTGCAGAAAAAGTTTGCTGACCCCTGGTCTAGCCCATCAATGGGCAGCTTTTTCCAGCCTAAATCTTGCTCTCTCTTTTTCTGCCATGCACCAAGCAGGCTTCCAGGGGAAAGACAGAAGTCCTAACTGATAGTTTGCAGAGGACCTTTGAGACCATTATTCATTCATTCATTCATTCATTCATTCATTCATTCCCCACTTTCCCCCTGACTAGTCTGAAGGCCACTGGATGTCCACTCTTGGAATCCATTCAGACATAGGGAAGATTGTGTTAGTTTTCCTGATTGTAATGCTAGTTGGTCTATCTTGTTTTTAATGTTCCTTTCACACAGCATAGAATCATAGGATCATAGTACTGTAGAATCACATGCAGATTTCCAGAGTTGGAAAGGACACCAAGAGTCATCTAGTTGTCATCGTCCCCCCCTCTTCTGTTATGGAACTGTGGCTTTTGGACCAATATACTTCCATGTCACACTAAATGTCATTCCTACCCATTTAAGCAGCATATAGTTGGAAGAGGAAATATCTTCTTCTCACTAACAAATGATCTTAACTTAAAGTTCATGTTGCCTTCCAATGAACACTGTCATAGAGTCTTTCCCAACTTGACATTCTCTGGATGATGGACAAGAACTCTCACCATCCCTATTGGTTATCCTGGCTGATCTTGATGGGAGTTGGAGTCCAGGGGTTGGAGGGGGGTGGCGGCTGCAGCAAGCAGTTGGTTTTGAAATCCATTAAATAGTTGACCTTGCAAGTTGCTAATGACTTTTCCACAAAGGGCTGAGCAAGGAAACCTCTCTGGACTCCAGTCAATGGAACTAAGTGAAGTCTGGAATTTTTAAGCCTGTGCTTGTCTCCTCCTTGACTGGGCAAGGAATACTCAGCTGCCCTGCCGAATGGAACCCTACATTCATTATCTCCCTTAGCCTTGCTGTAATTTAAAATTATCTCTAGCAAGTCAGACAGTTACATCTGCATATTATTAATCAATTAGTGTATCTCGCTCGTTGCAAGGACTATGATCAGAATAGTTAAACACTTTTGATAAGTTGAACGCTATCTTCTACAGAGACTTGCACTGATGCAATGAATTAGAAATTGGACACAGCGTAACTTCAGTGGGACTGGAAGTCAGACAAAACATGCAAGCGGAAAAAAGTATAAGAAATTTCATGCCTTCCTTACACTATTTGTAGCAAGACGATTGCTTTTTCTTTGACATTGGGACACCAATAGAACCGGTAAACCAGAAAAATAAAACAGTTGAGAAAATGTTCCAGCCTTAAAGACAGTGTGTGGATTCAAACAGTTGGAGTGTGAAAGTTTGCCCAATTTAGAAGAAAATGAAGGAAATCTGTACCATTTGGCAAGTCCATAATTCCACAAAGCTGCCACTTTGATGTTGAAGCATACATATTTATATATTACATTTAATAGACCCTTGTTTTCCTCCCAGAAGCACAAGGTCGTATACTTGAACTTCCTCTTAATGGAACCTCTATGAACAGATCCAATGTGTTTCCAATGAGCAGATACTAGGAATAGAATGTCAGGCTTCAGGGAATTAGCTTCCCCTATGGCAGTAGATAAGCAGAACAAAGGAAAGGGAGTATTCATACCAGCTAGAAACTTTAATAATCACAGCAAGAGAATAGAGAACCCATCTCCTAGAAATGGTGGTGCTCCCAATTAAGAATCCCACCCCCTTATGTCCTTATTAATCCACATCACTTCTACGTTTTGTAATCTGAACCTGTCCCGTGTATGCTTTGTGTGTTTTCTGTTCTGCCACTTTCTCGGCTCTCCTTGACCTTGGTGAGAGTGGAGGAATGCTTCCCAGAGACAGTGAATCTGTTAGACCTCTCTCTGCCAGTGTTTCTTCTGCTAGCTGTTCCCCATCCAGTATTTCCCAGCTCCTGCCTTCTGAACTATGACCCTCTGCCAATCACTGTTCCAAATCTATACTGTCCTCCTGCTCCTGGGAAGATTCAGGATCCGGAGCAGGAGGAGGGGGAGGCTCCCAGGGCTTTGCAGAGCCAGGCAGAGGCCTGTAAATGAGTTGGAAGGGTTATCTGGTCCAACCACCTGCAATGCAGGAACCTTGGCTAAAGCATCCATGACAGATGGCCATCCAACCGCTGCTTAAAAACCTCCAAGGAAGGAGAGTCCACAGCCTCCTGAGGGAGACTGTTCCACTATAATGTTGTATAGTGAGTGCCATTTATCATGCTCTTTGGTGCTGTGATAGTCCAGAGCAAAGGACAACCATTGTGAATAAGGGTTATCAATTGAACCAAATGGCATTTGGGAACATGCATCGTCTCTCCAGCCTGGCAAAGATACTCCAGTCATGACAGCTGAAGTGGACCCAAGTATTCAATTAAAGCAGAAATGGAAATATGAATAGCTACTTTTGTTCAGGTGGGCAGGGGCAAGCTCAAAGAGAAATTTGCAGGCTTTGGTTGCCCTCTTCTGAACCTTCTCCAACTGGGCAATATCCTACTTGCCCTTACTGGGAAGCAAACCAGTAAACACGACTTGAAGACAGATTGAAGAGATCTGCCAAGGAGGCAGGGAGTGCAGAACATAGGAGACACCATTTCAACCAAGTTCTGTAATATCAATTAGGGAAGCCACTCAAAATCATCTCAATGCAATGGATCAAGAAGCAATGCAATTTGCAATGAAAACGTGCATTGTTTTCTGGCATTGTTTTCCATTTTGCTGGCATAACAGATACTTTAGTTCCCATTCAACTTTCTGTTTACCACAACAGTAATGTTAATGTGTGGGGAGCTTTCTCCCCCTTCCCTACCTTCCTGGCACCTGTACTGTTAAAAAAAAAATCAATGCAGTACTTAGGGAAATTGTTCAGCAGATATTAATTCCTCCACACAGGGCTCTATAAATGCTTTCAATTGCAAATTGAAATCCAGTATCAAAGTGTTATGCTGTAATCACAGCTAAGACTACTAAATTCATAAGACACAGCAACAAAACAGCTGAATTAGAATAATACAAGCAAGAATACATAAGAAATGTTGAATGTCAGTTCTTTTTTTTAAAGATCTCAGGCTAGCATCGCACTTGCTTTCTTAGGTTGGCTTTGTGGTGTTTAAATCTTGCTACAGTGAAAGGCAAAACAAAGCATTTTTGGTATATAAAAGGGTCTCAGTTAAACACCATAACAGTAACGGAGGAAGCAACCACTGGTGAACCGAGAGAATTTTTAAGGCGAGTTTGAAAGTTCTTGCTGCTCAGGAGAAACATACAAGAGAAGAAGAAGAGGAGTTTGGATTTGATATCCCGCTTTATCACTACCCAAAGCAGTCTCAAAGCGGCTAACAATCTCCTTTTTCCCTTCCTCCCCCACAACAAACACTCTGTGAGGTGAGTGGGGCTGAGAGACTTCAGGGAAGTGTGACTAGCCCAAGGTCACCCAGCAGCTGCATGTGGAGGAGCGGGGAAGCGAACCTGGTTCACCAGATTACGAGTCTACCTCTCTTAACCAGTACACCACACTGGCTCTCTAGAGCAGCTAAAGAATTTGGATTAGACCAGCAACATTTCTCCGGGGTTTCTACATCACCCCAGTAAAGAGCCCACAAAAAACCTACACACTCAGGATGTTTGGCCTTGTCCTCACTGAGGACATAGTCGTGTGTGTGTGTTCCTACTTCTCCAGTTTGAGAGATGAGGGGTTCACAGGGTTGACTAGAAAAATAGGAGCCTGCCTTATATCAAGTCAGTCTGTTGGACCATCTACCTCAGGATTGTCCCCACTGATAGCATCTCTCCAAGGTTTCTGGAAAGGGACCTTCCTCACCTTACCTGCAGTTGCTGGAGACATTCTGCTTGCCCAGCAGATGTGCTGCCACTGAGCTACAGCCACTATTGACTTTCCAAATTTCTTCCACAGAGAAAATTAGGATATCCACAGCAGAGTTTGACAAAAGGCCCAGTTGTCATAGGACTGCCTGAGCTATACCACTTTAGACTATCTCAGAGAGAAGGGGTGCCATCTCATTTTCTTCATGACATGCCAGCGTTCTGTCTGCAAGAAAATGAGCTTCGGGAACTGGCTGTAGCCCAATAGCCTACTTTGCCCACCAAAGGTCACAGATTTGATCACCAACATTCTCAGGTGGCATCTGGGAACAAGCCTTGTCTGAAACAACCACTCCATGGAGACATTATGGAGCTAGGCGGACCCACTGTCTGACTTGATATAAGGCAGTTCCCAACAATCATCGCATTTCAGCCATTTGATCTCCCACCTTCAGTATAAAGTAGAATAGCTCAGGCACTCCTGTGACAATTGGGCCTTTTGTCAAGCTCTGCTGTGGATATCCTAGCCCCATCCCTACCAGCTGAAGCCCTCTTGGAATAAGCAACAGCATGTAACCAATACCCTCTATGCAGGGAAAATCAGCCACTACAGAAAGCTAAAGTAGCCTTCCTGAGATGTCTTGTTTAGTTTCTCTTTCTTGCTTGCTTCCATTGAATCCAGAAATACCTGACATCATTGCGTACAAAAAGCCCAGTTTAAAGCTTACAGGCGTGTCTGTCTTGAAGCCCACTCTGCTACAGAAGACCCCTTGGGAATGCAGGGCTGGTGAATACAGTCTCCAAGCTGTGAGCAAATAGCTACAATTTGGACCGAGTGTTCTTATTTTAAAAAGGAAGAGTTACTCACTTTTGATGGCACAGAGCAAGAGGCTCCTTTATCCCTTCATTGCAGGGGGTTGGACTAGATGATCCTTTGGGTCCCTTCTGAAATATACTCAGTCGAGTGTGAATTTCATGCTCTTTATTCAGCTCATAGTAGCAATGAATGAATCTTTCCCCAAAACATCTAGCTAATATATACATTATTTACACAATGGGCCCTGTGTGATTGGCTAATTCCGGGCTGCTCCTGTGGGCCAATCAGGTCACTGATTCACTTCCACCTGGAGCTGGATTGAGTGGCTCCTGCGGACCAATCAGACTGCTGCATTCTGGATCCTATTGTTCTAGGATTCAGCTCAGTACATAACACTTCCAACTCTACAATTCTATGACTATTTATTTATATATGGAATTTTATTGTATGTACATCTCACCTTCTTCTACAAGGAGCTCAAGGTGGCACACATGGTTCCCTGCTGCCTCATTTAATCCCCACACCAACCTTGTGTGGCAGGTTAGGCTATCAGGCAGTGATTGGCCCAAGGTTATCAAAAAAAAAATTGGGGAGGGGGACCACAGTTAAATCTTAGAAATTAATAAATGGTAGGATTTTGATTCTTTGATATGGGAAGGGAGGAATACAAGCTGCAGAGGAGTTCCTGAGCTTGCCTATGCAAAATGACCTGGCCAGCTAAGACCATTAAGAAACAATACAGGGCAATTGAGAGCCATTAGCAATGCAAGAGAGCTGTTCCCCTCCCTTGTTCTGAGGTGTCAGCAGAGATTGGGGGCTTTGGAAGGTTGCCGGGGTAACTGAGTGTGAGGTGACAGGAAACAAGTGTTTTCAGAAAGGTGTGTTGGGAAGAAGAAGGGAGATCAAAGGCGGAGGTCCATCTTGGGCAGGTTGGCTGAAGGCTGGCTGCCCTGCTGTGGGGGACAAGTCTCTCTTGAGATGATCATGCTAGACTCCCTCCATTCAGACTGAATGTGTAAATAGGTGAAAGCGGTGTGATTATATTCCAACCCAACTTTGCCCACTCAGCGTAGTGACCAGGGAACATCACAACATTGCTTTTGCCCTGCCCTCCCCCCCCCCCGGCCGATTGCCAGCTTTGAACTTGAAAAACAAAACAATGATTTTTCAAAAGGTTATTCCATTCTATTGCTTCCTGAGAGCTTCTTCACATGTGTCAGGAAAGCATTGGGATAAATCATTATGTGTGAGGCTTGTGTGCTTCTTCCATCTCAGGAGAAAAGGGAACACTCTGTTGCATCATAGATGAAGCTGCCGCCAGGACATAGACAAGTGAATTTATTTTATTTTTTATTTATTTTTAAAGGGGTCCTTTTTCAGTTAATGACACAATGTGGATGCCTCTGAAGGAAAGAGGGGTTTTCTTTCTATCCATCACATTGATGTAACATCTTTGACAGACAGTCACATCTTTCAGTGCTTGCCATTGCCCCCCCCCAAAGTCAACCACTCATTAAAGTAAAGCTCTTAAAAAACAAATAACTACCCAGCCTTATTCAGAATGTTCTTTACATTCCCCCCACCTTCTTTTTTTTCATGTGCAACAGAAAACATTGAAGCAAAACAATGGAACAGAGTCTGACAGGGCATACGCGTTGTGTCCCTGCTTCACAATCAGAGCATGTTCTTCAAGCTGACAGGGGTGGGCATTGGTGTGCATGCTCAGTCATCCATCCCAGCCAAAGGAGCCGGCGTCTGACTCCTCGAGAAGGCCGCCTGACAGCCCTCACTCCCCACTGATCTCCGGGGTGAGCACACCTAAAAAGAGTCCTCTCTTGCCTCCTGGAATAATTTCAAGAAGCCTGATTTCACTTAAAATGGTCCTGCTCTCCAGAGTCATCCGAAACATTATCCAAGAGAAAGATAAACTATAATACTGGAGGCAGGTGGTAGGCAGCCTTGCAGCTCAGGTGTCTGAACGTTGTTTTCTGTGTAGAGTTGGAAGGGATTCAAAGCATCATCGAGTCCAAACCCCCAGGAATCAGGAATCACAGCTAAATGAGAAGGGCTAGAGAAGAAGTTGTCTGGTCTCTTTCCTTTTCTTTCAGAGGCTCAAGGCAGCAGGCTGTGCTGGGCCCAGGGGTTAACCCGAGCCACATGGTCCAGGTCCGGTCCTGAATCAAAGGATTCCATGAAGAGTCAGTCCTACAGGGCCAAGGCAGAAAACCGGGCTAGGTCAGGCACAGGGTCTCAGGCAGGTTCCAGCAAGCAGCAATGTTGCTCCCACAACCTGGGGCAGGGTCTGGCAGCCTTTTATCTTTGTCGGGGTAACAGCCAGTCCTGATCCCCCGGTGACTCACCTCCCTGTCTCGCCCAAAGGCAAGCACTCCTCCTGTGAGTACTCAGGTCTCTCCTTCTCTCAGACCTGAGTCTCTGCAGTTCAGGAGATGCCGGTGGGTTACTAGACCCAGAAGCTGCCTCAGCCTCTCCTGACCCAACTGGTAGTGGAGCAGCTGCACATGATTGCCCAGCTGAGGGCAACGAGGTCATCCCCGCATCTGGAGCCAGGCCAGGCTCAGGCCCCGGACTCGGCCCAGCTGGTGCTTGTTGCAGGGGAACCTGTGCAGACTGGGGCTCTTCAGAATCAGGCCCCAGACTCGGTTCAGACACCGCCTGAGGCAGAAGATCTGGTATGGACTGAGACTCCTCCAGCTCTGAGTCTGAGCCCGATTCCCAGGCCATCACACAGGTGCACACACACACCCATTTAGTCTCACAACAACCCAGAAAGGTAGGTTAGGCTAAGATTCAGCGATTGGCACAGTGTCACCCAGTGTCATGGCTGAGTGAAGCTCTACTACAGCACTCTAAACATTACACCACACTGCGTCTCCTGGTGATGGTCCTTTAGTATTAGAGTTCCTGTTCCTTGGATTAATGTGCACCAACATCGTTCTAAAGAAGGTGAGGAGGCAGGGAGGACCTCAACCGGCACTTTCCTTGTGCAGCCATCACAAAATCATTTGCCATTGGGTTGTATTTATAGGCTGACAAGCCCCTGGGGTTCTTGAAAGGTTTTGTATTGTGCTGCCGATTGCAGCAGACTGTGATTTCTGCAAACATGTGACTATTTCTGCTTCCGTGTAGCTGTCACTCTGCAGCGCTGGGCCTTCCCATCGGTTTTGGAACCGGAGGCATGCAGAGGAAACGCAAATGCTTTTGATGAAACAACGCCTTCATCCTCACAATCCTGTTTCCCGTTTCGGCATCCAAGACAAATGGAAATGTTTGTTGATGAACATGCAAGCGCATTAGCCTGAATAACACATTTAGCCATTTCTGTGAGGATGCTGACAACTATATTACAGGCTGAAGAGCACCCACCTGTCGCACATGTCTCTGTGTGTGTGTGTTCACCAACACAAAAGCAGTGATCAGAGGGATCAGATTAGGAAGCATCTCATTGCTTGACATTCTATTTTTTTTTATACACACTCAGATTGCTCTGTTACAACCAAGAGCCCATTAAATGCCTTGAGATTATTTGCATGGCAAACAGGTTACCTGGAGATTAAAGATCTTAAAAAGAACTCACTCCAATTTTTAGAACTAACTGGTGGCGGTGGGGAAGGGGGAGACATGATTCATTCTCTCTCTCTCTCTCTCTCTCTCTCTCTCTCTCTCTCTCTCTCTCTTCCCCGACCCCAAAGGTTAATGTTTCAGAGAAAGCCTTCTTTATTTGAAAGGATCGCTAAGCGGTTTGTTTTCTTATGCTCAGCACCTTAATTCTCACCAGCCATAAAACTGTCCAGATGTTTAAAACAAAAAGGCCACCAGCGGATTAACAGAGATTACTGAGATAAAGATAGACTTCCACGATGTGTAGCTATGCAGTATAAATTGCTGGGGCAAATACTACTCAATAAGCTCTCCAGCTACAATCCTGCAGTGCTGAGAAGCTTCTTACAAGGCTACAGCTTAATCCTCCCACCCCCCACCCCCTTGGCAGTCGAGGGCACATATGCAGGCTACTCACTTGAAGACAGGCCTGTATAGTATAATTGGGACTACATTACATACTCCATTTGCTCCCTTCTTGGCAACCTCAGATCACTTCTGTGTGAGAACATCTGGCCGTCTCAGTCCCATCAGAAAGAGGGAAGGATGCCTGGTCCCTAATACTGACATTGTTGCTCTTCCTAGGTTTCAGAGCGGCATGGTGGAACTTCAGAAAGGGCGCAGCAGATCAGAGATAGAGCATCTGCATTTCATGCAGAAAATCCCTGGTTCTATTACAATGGTACTGTAATGGTTCTAGGGGTTGCTCGTGAGTAAGCAGGTGCCTATCTCCCTGGCTGGGTGCAAACACCTGGCTGGGTTGCCAAGGTGAACCTTTTCTGGCCGGACAGCCACTCACCCGTGGCTGACTCAATCGCTGGCAGAATCCGTGAGTGGACGTTTCTTAAACTTCTTCCAGCAAAGAAGGTCTTTGACACCTAGTCTCCGCCTACCCTCTCTGCGCAGAAGCCTTCTGCGCAGGGAGGGCGTGGGCAATGGAGGACCCCTAATCTCCCCGCTGGTCCCAGGCAAGGAGTCATGAGACCGCCTCGCCACTTCCCCCAGCTGCCCCCCCCTTCTCCACTGGTGCTACGCTGATTCTCTTCCCCAGAAGATGGGCTGCTCCTCCCTATCCCTGGACGCTCTCTGGAATCCCTCTGGCTTTCGCTCTCCCCCTCCAGTACTGATGGCAGTTCCCTGACAGGTACCTAGATATATTTTTTATGTATCAAGTGGTATAGAAATTAAGCGGTCCAATCAAATTTATCTAATCAGTTGGTGGTGGGGCTGGTAGGAGTTGTACAGTGGTACCTCTGGTTGCGAACGGGATCTGTTCCAGAGGCCTGTTCGTAACATGAAACGAGTGCAACCTGCAGTGGCATGCCTGCACCTGCGCGGTTGCAATTCACCACTTCTGTGCATGCATGTGATGTTATTTTGTGCTTCTGCGCATGTGCATGTGCAAGCGGCGAAACCCAGAAGTAACCCTTTCCGGTACTTCCTGGTCACCGCGGCACGTAACATGAAGCGGACATATCATGTATTTCAAAACATCTGCAGGATACCAGTTTGTGGAAGTCTGCCCTAGTACTTTTCAGAAAGACATGTTGAAATTGCAAATTGGACTCATATCCTAATTATGATAGGTGGGTTGATTTTTAGAGCTTTTAACATTTTCAGAATCATTTTTCAGCATCCAGCATTTCCCTTATTTTCTGATCTCCCCATCCACCTATGTTCTGAGTTGCCTAAAACACTCTGAGCCACTGTTACTTATCGTTCTGTTTCAGCTCAGCTGGCCCAGTCGCTGTGTTTCATTTGCAGTGGCTCAGCCACAAATTACAGCATTTGTTGCGGACTACCTTCAGTCTTGAAGCATCTGTTTGAGCTCACTGAACTGGAGAATGCAGCAATGGATCAATGTGCATTCACAATAATCCATCAGCAGTTGATAAAGGGACGCGGCGCAGTTACAGCTCACTGGCCCATTCCTTTCATTTTAATTTGCTTATGCTGCTTTGGGGAAATTGTTTGTGATCTCTGGCTCTGTTTTCAAGGCAGGGTTCCCTTTCCCTTCGTGACCTTGCATATATCTAAACTTTATTTTGAAGAGATGTTCCAGAGGAAGCAATGTTTGCCCGTGCACCTGGGATGAAGGCTCAAGAGACAGGACTTTTGGTTTATCGTTGTGTTTATTCAGCATCACATGAGAATCTGAAGCAAAGCAATCTCTTCCATGGCAAGCAGATGGAACATATCTAGGCAGAGAGAGGAAGTAGTGCCTACCAGCTTGGGCAAAACCACCCCAGCAAAGCTCAATCACTGTACATGGGTGATGATGAGAGGCATATCTTTATACCTCCCTGTATAGGGGAACAGAAGCTGTGTAGGATCTGAGCTAGGCACTCCACTCCAAAGCCCATCATTCTGCAGGGAGCTCACATCAGGCACCAATAATACAAAACCAAGGAGCCTCCCAAGTCGTTTGGCAATGGAAGATGGAGAAACGTCTTTCACTCAAGAGCATCTCAGGGTGCTTATCACAGGCATTAATCCTAACCTGCTTACCTGCCCACATTAAATGTCAAGTGGAAGCAAAATCAAACAGCCAAACAAGCAAGGCAAAACCTACTGCAACCTAACCATGGAAGGGACAGTGTGGAGTAGGTGAAAGCAAAGTTCACTGGAAAGCCAGTTGAGGAATACCCAAAAAAATTACTATGCAGATCCCAAAGGGTGTCTAGAAAAGCCCACACTGCCCATGGGTGGGTGAGCTGAATGATGCAGAAATCAAAGAGGGAACCATATTAACTTATGGCCTGTGTATGTGGTTTCGGAGCTGCACAGTATGGGGGAAAACAATGCTGTCCAGGGTTGTAAAGACTGTGGAGAGAATAATTGGGTGCACTCTTCCCACCTTGGATCAAATCTACGCTTCCAGGTGCCATAAGAAAACTGCAGAGATAGCACAAGATAGTGCACACCCTGGAAATGATCTCTTTCTGCTTCTGCCTTCTGGAAGAAGGTACAGGGTTATAAAGACTAGAACTAGCTGCCTGAGAAACAGTTTCTATCCAAATGTGATTTTGGTTTTAAACGCAGGGTAAGGAGTCTCTATGGGAGTATATTGTATTTTTAAAATGGGGTATCAGAGTTTTTAGGGGGCTAACCAGGTTGGGATAGCTGGGATAGCAGGCTTGTGGGTTTTCCAATTTCGTTGTTCTGTATGGGAAAATGACAATAAAGATTATCATAGAGCAGAGGAGGAGCCTTATAGACTGTGTCAGACCACTGGTTTATCTAGCTCAGTATTGTCCACACTGGGTGGCAGCAGCTGTCCATTCAAGGAAAATTCATTCCCCTAGAAAGGAGAGGCTGAGCATTCCTTAAACTCCCAGTCCATTCTCTATCAATCAATGAGAAGAATGATGCATTTGAAAATGATCAAACGAGAGTGAAAATTGCAAATACTCGTGGGTGGTGTGCAGGTTTGAGCCATGCTTATTCTGCTTTGGATTCGGCCAATGGCTGTTTGTGAGTGTCCTTTCTTTCACTCCACAAATCAACTCACCAGCGTTCTGCACTTTGCTGCCTTCCCAGGTGTCTGGACTTCAAACATAGGCCAGAGGATTATGTATTGAAGTAGATTCATTAGATCAGGAAATGCAGGCAGCTGGTGAGGCTGCAGAGTGCTGGAGAAACATTTATGGGAAGGAGAGAGAAAAATACACATGCCGCCCTTGACAACACTGTAACACTAAGGCAAACTCAGAACGATGCACTCACCAAAATCCTAAAGACTAGAAGAAACAGAAACATTAACAGTTTGGGTCCAGGAGACCTTAAAGAGTACCTGATTCCTTGTACTCCTGCCCATTCACTGAGAATTTCAGGAGAGTTAGTGACCACCCCTATGTCTCAGATGTATGACTTGTATTCACAACAAGCTGTGCATTTAATATTGTGTGCCCAACCCTCTGAAACTGCCTCCCAGCTGTGATTTGACAGACCTGCTGAACTTGAGCTGCTTGGCAAAGACCTTCCTCCTTTAGCTGACATTAGAAATACAGTCATACCTTGGGTTACAGCCGCTTCAGGTTGCGTTTTTTTGGGTTGCGGACTGCCAAAACCTGGAAGTATCAGAATGGGTTACTTCTGGGTTTTGGTGGTCGCGCATGTGCAGAAGCGCTAAATCGCGCTTTGCACATGCACAGAAGTGCCAGATCACAAGCCACACCTGCACAGATGCGGGTTGCGAATGCTGCGAGTTGTGAACGTGCATCCCGCACGGATCATGTTCACAACCCGAGAGTCCACTGTACGTTATATTATGCCATTTTTTGGTACCTACGTCTTTACCTGTGGTTTGTTTGTTTGTTTGTTTACATTCCTAAGCACTTTATTATTTGATTGATTGTTTTACTGACTGTTATGTAAACAGCTTTGTGACTATTTATGGTGAAAAGTGATGAATAAACACTGGAAATGAATAATAAAAACAAGGAAGTCTTTTGAGGAATTGGAGGATAGGTTCTGACCCAGCACTACCAAAAACGTGAGAAAATGAGTCTGGTGGGTTTTGTTTTTGATTTAGATATGCACTTTAAAAAAAAAGGAATTTATATGAGCAGTTTTGGCCCACTCCTAATCTAGACAGCACCTGCTACTTCAAGCTCTAAGTGCTTGTAGTACAACATAGCTCAGGGCGATACAGAAGGTGTGCCTCCCTATATTCTCAAAGGACTCTCTTGATGGTAGAATGATCCTCAAAGTGGTAAAGAGTAGCTCTAAGTGGGACAGGTGAATGAATGGAGGCTATGCCTGCCTATAACAGGTGTAAATTGGGACTGACAGATGAAGTTGAGCTTTCCTTGACATTCTTGTTAGAAATGCAGGGTGGGATCCAAGAGAGATGGTGGGGCAGGTTATGGAAGAGGAGGAGAGGAAGAGGAAAAGAAGTATGGATGTGTGCCTGTGTGTCAAGCAGGGGGCAGGGGGTGATCTAACAAGGTTGTGCTCCGTGTTGATATGCACCGGGCAGCTCTTGACCACTGCCAGGGTGTTTATCCTTGTGGAAAATTGGCCAGCGCAGAGTGGATGGCTCTCAACACGCCGCACAAAGGAAGTGACAGTGATTCTGCGCTAATGGAAAGATACGAATTGCATGAGAAAGCGTCAGGCGAGCTTGGGCCTTTGAAAAGCAAAAGAGTTCTACTTGTTTGAACTTTAGTTTATCTGATGGAAACACTAGCTGTCAGCTCAATTCAGCTTCTCTTTCTTCTTTTCAGAGGCTGCCAGACAGCCCTCATTGAGATAAGCTTCAGGAGGAGGGGAGGAAAAGGAGAGGGCAGAGAGGGAGTCAGGAAATGCAGCTGTAACTGGGTAGTGTGATGGAAATGAAGGCACTCGAGAGGGCTTGGATGGAAATGAGTGGGTAAATATTTTAAACCAGGCATAGGCAAACTCGGCCCTCCAGATGCTTTGGGACTACAACTCCCATAATCCCTAGCTAACAGGAGCAATGGTCTGGGATGATGGGAATTGTAGTCTCAAAGCATCTGGAGGGCCGAGTTTGCCTATGCCTGTTTTAAACAGTGGCCTGTTGTCCTGTTATGCACTGGCCTAGGGAATAATAATAATAATAATAATAATAATAATAATAATAATAATATATTATTTATACCCCACCCATCTGGCTGGGTTTCCCCAGCCACTCTGCGTGGCTCCCAACAGAATATTTAAAACAAGATAAATCATTAAACATTAAAAACTTCCCAATACAGGGCTGCCTTCAGATGTCTTCTAAAAGTCAGATAGTTTTTTATTTCCTTGACATCTGATGGGAGGGAGTTCCACAGGGTGGGCGCCACTACCAAGAAGGCCCTCTGCCTGGTTCCCTGCAACCTCACTTCTTGCAGCAAGGAAACCATCAGAAGGCCCTCAGAGGTGGACCTCAGTGTCCGGGCTCAACAATGGGAGTGGAGAGGCTCCTTCAGGTATACTGGGCTGAGGGAACCACACTTTAAATCTGCTCCCCTGGTCTACTGCACATTCCAGTGCAAAGGATTGCCATTGCTGTGTCTACACCATTGGCTCTTCAACACTTTACATCCAGTATTTGATTTCAGACAGGCTGTGTTCTGTAGTGGTTAGAATGGCCATCACTGCCTCCCGCGGGAGTGACTGCCACAGTTTAACTGTGTGTTGCATGAAGAAATATTTTCTTCTATGCATCCTGAATCTTCCAACACTGGCTGTCCAGTATTTCTAGTGTTAGGAGAGATGGGGATATTCCCTGCTTTCTCCATGCAAAACACCATCTTATAAACTTCTATCGTAGAATTGTAGAGTTGGATCATCTAGTCCAGGGGCGTCCAACTTCCAAGAGACTGTGATCTACTCACACAATTAAAAACTGGCAGTGATCTACTCCTTTTGGGGGAGGGATTCAGGGCAAAGTTGTTGAGCCAGATGGAAGAGCCAGTGATCGCCCGCAATCTACCAAAACATCCTGGGAATTGACCAGCATGTCAATTCGCAATTGACATGTTTGACCTCCCTGATCTAGTCCACTGCCTGCAATCCAGGGATGTGCAGCTGCTCCATACAGGGATCGAACCTGCAACCTTGGCATTATGAGCCCCATGCCCTAACCAGCTGAGCTATCTTGTTATCTTCTCTCTAAAAAGACCAAATGCTACAACCCTTCTTCATAGGAGAGTCACTTTGGTTGCCCTTTTCTGAATCCTTTCCGTTTCTACAATAGCCTTTTTGTGTTGCATTATCATTGTAACATAATCATAAATTATGAAACAAGAGAGGGCTTCCATAGTAAATGAACCCAAGTGGCAAGGATGCCCCCAAATTACAGTTCTACAGAGTGCTTCGCATTCCATAATCCAGTGTTGGGAGGACTCCCAAAGCTACTCCATTGTGTTTTTCCCCGAGATAATCTCTCTCATTCACTGCGCCACATGCTAAAAGAACATTGTTGCTGTTTGCCTTTTGGCAGCCCGTGGAACATTGTTTACTGCGCAACTGAGCTGTAGTGGAATGTAGGGAATTAGCTATTAACGATGTGAGATGAGAAGTTGATATTGCAAGACAAAATATCAGGATTGTTATATAGGATTAAACACTCCACTGAGGATGCCTGAATGACAGACCGACCCAGGCACATCCAATTTCCTGTGGCTGGCAGACTTTTTTTATGTGCGCCAGAATATTTATCCACTAATCACGCCATTATCTGTGGAATCTTTGCAACAGCAGGCAAAGCTTCAGGGAGGGCAGCAAAACACAGGGACAAATAAACAATACATTTTTACATGGTTCCAGTATTTCTGCAGTGTATGGGTAGGGAAGCCCAGTGCTTTGTTACAATAATGCTTGTGGAACTAACAGGGATAGGGAGAAATTTGATTCAGTTTGCACTTGAAGGCAAGCTTTCATAATTTGTACTTTCTGAAACACACAAACTGAAATGAAGCCATCCTTTGAAATTTGCACTTCCCTACATTTCTACAGCCACAAAATGTGTATAAAAATAAGAATGCCTGCACTAGAATAAAGTGTTCCTAGAAATGCACATATTAGTGAAAACAGGAACAAAAAAAATGCATTATGTTGGGGGATATTGCTTTGCAAAAATGTGCATATTAGTCCAAAGTGTGCACATTCGGTAAATGTACTGAAGAATTTACATAAGGACTTCTCCTTTTAAATCAGAATCTGATGTGGAAATGTGAAGATATGGAATTAAGATTTTTTTTTGGGGGGGGGGGTTAAGAAACAGAGAGAAACCAGAATTTACAGATTCACTTATCCCTAAAATCTACTAATACCTTTTGTTTTAGATGGGGCATGGGTAGCACAGGTTAATGCTGGACTGGGGAACCTTTGGCCCTCTGGACATTGCTAGACTCCAACTGCCTCCATTCCAGACCTCTGCACATGCTGGCTAAAGCTGAAAGGAGTTGGAGTCTAGCAGCAACTAGAGGGCCAAGAGTTCCTTATCCCAGCCTTTAAGGGATGCATTTGTCTGAGAATCTATTTGAATGCCTTGTGTCTCTACACTCCAGTTTCATCAGCCTTCATTATGTATCTGCAAAAGGTTTGTGATTTCATGCTCCCACTTGTATCACCATTTTTATTTTATTTTTGAAGTTTTGCTAATCAAGGCTTTCCCATGTTGAAAATGCACAATTTGACATAGAAACTGGACTTCCAGCTGAGATTTGGGCACCAAACTGAAAAGAGAGGAGCCTGTGGGATCAAAAGAGTTGGTAGCACAGCCCCAGGGGTTTTGGATTTGGACCCTCACATCACTGAGCCTGAACCTAGGAACTAGTCTAACTTCTGCCATCTATCCTCTGTTCACCTTCCAACATTCCTCAGATGAAAATACGGACATTCTATTCTACATCAGCATCATTGCTTTTGCCCCGTCTCTCCTCTCACTCCTCCAGTGTCCTCCCCACCCCTCAGTGCTCTCTGAGCAGGGAGCAGAAGGTATGTGGTTACCCCTGGTACTTCCATCTGCACTTCAATCTGCATGCCAAAGGGAGAGACAGAGTTTTTGCTCCCCATGCTGCTACGGGCAGCACTCAAGTGATAGGCAGGGAGGTGAAGCATTGTGCCTTGTCGGTGCTGCAGCTCACCCCAGAGCATCACAAAATTCCACACGTTTTATTTTGTTGCAATAAACCTGTGGGAGATGTATGCAGGATTGTGCTTTCAGTTGCAACGTACTTTTTGTTAGGATTCCTGCTCCGTGTTTGCAGTCATGAGATTCTTGTCTATCACATGATGGGGTAAGTTTTCATTCCACAGTGTGGGAAGTTACAGAGACAGGATGTTTTGGTATTACTCCGCTCTGTGAAGTGGGATTGTTGTCCTTTGTTCTTTCTCTCTTTGCTGTCTGATGAGAAAGAGGAAGGAGCTAAAGCAGAATGCTCCGAGTGTATTATATGTAAATAAATGTAGATTAGCCAAAATGCTGTGCTACTGAGTTCTGTTACACAAACTGCAAATACTCCATGTATCCCTAAGTCTGCTGATGCTTCTTGGTATCAGTTGCTGTGATGTTTGGGCAGAAGAAAGCTTTTGAAGCCCCCAAACGATCGACCAGGAGGAAGAGAACATGCCAGTCGGGCTTGTGTCTCTACCAGGGTCCTACACGAGAGTAGGACGATCCTAACACTTTTAACGTGTGGTGTGTATGGTAGATTGTAAGTTCCTGCAGACAGGGACCTGAATATTCCAGTGCCGCTTTGTGTGTGTGTGTGTGTGTGTGTGTGTGCAATAACAAAATAATTATAGCAACAATCCATTTTCAGTGAGGTAGTGTCATGTATCCAAGAGGGTAACCTGCTAGTAAGAACCAATTAAGGGAGAAGCTAATGGCTGGATGTTAGAGTAGAGAAAAATATGTATCTCAATATAATGTACAAGAAGGGCATGTACAGTGAAGAATGGAATAAGTAAGTTGCATTTCAAGGACTGTGGTTGGATGAGAGATGGTGAGGTGCTGGGTGGCAGAAGGTGATTGAGTAAACGATGAAAAGCTAAGGTGATGAATATATCATTGCAGATATCAATATTCTGCAGTTTGAAGTGACTGGATGCATAAAAACTAACTCCTTTTGGAATAAAGCATTGTCCAGACCCATTAGATATTATTCAAAACTTTACCTGCAGAACTTTCTTCAAAAACAGAACAGAAACATCAAAGATATATCCAAATATCAGCACAGGCTAAGCATCTTATAAATAACTTTACACAGGATACAATTACAGCCTCCATTGCACCCTGAGGCTGTGTGCTCCTGGAGTGAATCATTTACATATTACTTCCATTAATGACTAAGAACAAAGACCAAAGGCCCTTTCAAAATGGAGATTTGCAACCAAATACCTGATCTAAGGTTAAACACTCACATGTTAGCTGCTAGAGAACAACAGCAGTTAATTATCGACCCATCAAGGAGCTCAGAGACCACTTCTTGCTGTTTTTTAGCTTTAATGGAATCTCTCAGTTAAACCCTTTGGCATCTTCATTACGATGTCAGTTAAACAATTATACTTAACATATATGTCGTATATAGTGTGTGTCCTATTGGAAATGTTCTCTCATATTCTTTGAACTTTGTCCTGTAATGTGTTAGGGAATAAAGGCTGTCTGACTGGGAACTTGGGGTCAGCCTCTGTCCTTGAACCATCCGAGAGGAACTTCCCCCACTGTGAATAATACTTCCTAGTGCAAAAACCTGGAGTGCCGCAGGTTGAGGAAGTTTGCTTTAAATTACTTTTTTCAAAAGAAACTTTGACTGCAGCTGCAGAGTCATTTTCAGAAGTGCTTGGGACAACAAAGGACTTCAATGAAGCTAAAAGGGCAGGAGGAGGGGTGGAATCTAAGGACTGCAAAGAAAGGCAGGAGTTGAGGACAGGAGAGATGAAGGGCAACCCTAGATACCCACAACAAAGCCCCATTGTTCCCCTTAACTGCACAGGCATCAACTTTGAGAAGATCTCGGGGGGGGGGGGGGGAGGTGACGTGGAAGGAGCATGCTCAGCACTTTTCCGTTATGTCTCTCTGCTCTTCCCAGATATTGTGCCACTACTGTTAACCAGGAAATTAAGCAGCCGCTGCACATCTTTTCAGCCCCCTCTTAATGGCCTCTCTTGCAATTACATTTCTCACAGAATGCAAAAGATAAGCTGACACAGCTTCTGAGATGCCCCCTCTGAGTTTTCACTCTGCCCTTCTCCTGACAAGTCCCAGCTGTTGGTCCTGGAGACTTGAAAAGAGAGACAAGATGATATGCAAATTGACACAGCATATTGAACGTCGAGCCGCGGAGCTTTTCATTTACATTTCCAAACGCGCCGCATTTAAGACATAGATTATTTACACACAGCGTGGCTTCTCTTCACCACTGCTGATCATTGCTTGAATCTCACTAGTGAGTTTAAAAATAAATAAACGCGGCTCCTGATTTCATTCCTGCATGCCTCCAAAGGTCTAAAGTAATTAATAATTGACTTTCTCCTCCTGGAATAAATGTATACCTTTCAAGTTCCAAACTTTTGCATTCAGAGATTTACAATTGTAATCACAAAGCTCACTCGAAACGTCCAGAGAAAGATATATCCAGTGTGAAATTGTTGTTTTAAACTAGATTGGATAGAGTTTATGAAGGGTGCTCCTCAGAGCTCTGAAATGTCAAGGACTTTAAACCATATTATTTTCTTGAAAGTTGCGTTCTGAAAAACAAACAAAAACCGCACAAATAGAAAGACCCCTCTTTCGGAGAATAATCTTTTGGTTTTACAGATACACTTCCAACTCAGGCATCTAAAAGGAAGGAAATCAACCAAATCACACAATATTTATTTTAACTATACTGGAAAATGTAGTGCTGTGCTGCTGTAACTGTTGCAGGCATTTGAGATTATTTTGTATGAATTTGTTTGCTTGCTTTTAGAATTTCTATCCCACTTACTTTTTGAAAATATATATCGAGGCACCTCGTAATAAGAAAATAAGAAATAAGAAAGAATGAAAACCAAAAACGTTGCAACAATCATAATTCTTTTTTATATAAAAACACACACAATGTATTGCAGATAATAATAATAATTAATAATAATAATAATAATAATAATAATAATAATAATAATAATTTATTATTTGTACCCCGCCCATCTGGCTGGGTTTCCCCAGCCACTCTGGGCGGCTTCCAACAAAGATGAAAAATACACTAAAATATCACATATTAAAAACTTCCCTGAACAGGGCTGCCTTCAGATGTCTTCTGAATGTCAGGTAGTTGTTTATCGCTTTGACATCTGATGGGAGGGCGTTCCACAGGGCGGGCGCCACTACCGAGAAGGCCCTCTGCCTGGTTCCCTGTAACTTGGCCTCTCGCAGTGAGGGAACCACCAGAAGGCCCTCGGAGCTGGACCTCAGTGTCTGGGCAGAACGCTGGGGGTGGAGACGCTCCTTCAGATATCCTGGACCGTTTAGGGCTTTAAAGGTCAGCACCAACACTTTGAATTGTGCTCAGAAACGTACTGGGAGCCAATGTAGGTCTTTCAAGACCGGTGTTATATGGTCTCGGCGGCCGCTCCCAGTCACCAGTCTAGCTGCCGCATTCTGCATTAGTTGTAGTTTCCGGGTCACCTTCAAAGGTAGCCCCACGTAGAGCATATTGCAGTAGTCCAAGCGGGAGATAACCAGAGCATGCACCACTATGGCGAGACAGTCCGCAGGCAGATAGGGTCTCAGCCTACATACCAGATGGAGCTGGTAAACAGCTGCCCTGGATACAAATTTGACCTGTGCCTCCATGGACAGCTGTGAGTCCAAAATGACTCCCAGGCTGCGCACCTGGTCCTTCAGGGGCACAGTTACCCCATTCAGGACCAGGGAATCCTCCACACCTGCCCGCCTCCTGTCCCCCAAAAACAGTACTTCTGTCTTGTCAAGATTCAACCTCAATCTGTTAGCCGCCATCCATCCTCCAACCGCCTCCAGACACTCACACAGGACCTTCACCGCCTTCACTGGTTCTGATTCAAAAGAGAGGTAGAGCTGGGTATCATCCGCATACTGATGAACACCCAGCCCAAACCTCCTGATGATCTCTCCCAGTGGCTGCATGTAAATGTTGAAAAGCATGGGGAAGAGGACAGAACCCTGAGGCACCCCAAAAAGTGAGAGCCCAGGGGTCTGAACACTCATCCCCCCCCACCACTTTCTGAACACAGCCCAGGAGGAAGGAGCGGAACCACTGTATGACAGTGCCCCCAGCTCCCAGCCCCTCAAGATGGTCCAGAAGGATGTTATGGTCAATGGTATCAAACGCCGCTGAGAGATCCAGCAGAACTAGGAAACAGCTCTCACCTTTGTCCCTAGCCCGCTGGAGATCATCAGCCAGTGCGACCAAGGCAGTTTCAGTCCCATGATGAGGCCTGAATCCCGACTGGAAGGGATCCAAATGGTCCGCTTCATCCAGGCGTGCCTGGAGTTGTTCAGCAACCACTCGCTCAATCACCTCGCCCAAGAATGGAAGATTTGAGACTGGGCGATAATTGGCCATCGTGGCCGCATCTAAAGATGGTTTTTTAAGAAGTGGTTTAATAACCGCCTCTTTCAGCGAGTCTGGGAAGGCTTCCTCACGGAGGGAAGCATTCACCACCCCACAAAGCCCATCGCCCAGTCCTTCCCGGTTAGCTTTTATAAGCCAGGATGGACAAGGATCCAGGAGACAGGTGGTTGGCTTCACTCGTCCAAGCAGCCTGTCCACATCCTCGGACGTAACAGGTTGGAATTGATCCCATGCAACTTGACTAGACAAGACTCTAGCACTCTCCCGCCCTGACCCTGCTCCCATGGTGGAGTCTACTTCTTCCCGAATCTGAGCGATTTTATCTGCAAAAAACTTTCCAAAATCGTTGCAGGAGATCATGTGGCCCGTACTGGGCCCAGATGTCGCAGGTGGTTCCACTAAATTGTGAACCACCTGAAAAAGTCTCCTGCTGCTGTTTTCTGCAGATGCAATAGAGGTGGCGAAGAAAGTCTTCTTCGCCGTCGCTATCACCACTTGGTAGGCTCAACGTTGAGCTCTAACCTGTGTCCGGTCAGATTCGGAATGAGTTATCTGCCACCGGCGCTCTAGCCATCTCAACGATTGTTTCATTGCCCTCAGATCCGTGGAAAACCACGGGGCTGTCCGGGCTCCATGCAATCGGAGAGGGCGCTTCGGAGCCAAACAGTTAATAGCCCTGGTTAACTCCACATTTCAGCGGGCCACCAGGGAATCGGCTGAAAGGCCATCAACATGGAATAAAGCATCCCCTACCACTCTCTGGAAACCATTTGGATCCATTAAGTGGCGGGGGTGGACCATCCGAATTGGTCCCACCTCCCTGCAGAGGGGATGGGTCGCAGAGAAGTCCAGTTGCACCAGGAAGTGATCTGACCATGGCACTTCTTTCGTTTCACTTTTACTTAGTGTCAGATCACCAACATCCATAGAGGTAAACACCAGGTCCAAGGCATGTCTGCGGCTATGGGTTGGGCCAAACTTATTCAGGGACAGCCCCATGGAGGCCATGCTTCCCACGAAGTCCCGAGCGGCCCCTTGTAAGGTCGTGTCGGCATGGATGTTAAAATCCCCTAGGACAACCAAGCTAGGTGTCTCCAGGAGAACATCTGCCACAACCTGAAGCAGCTCGGGCAGGGAATCCTTGGTGCAGCGGGGAGGTCGGTACACCAAAAGGAATCCTGTACTGCCCCTATTGCCCAACTTCCAGAACATGCACTCAGAAAACTGGGTCTTCCCAATAGGACACCTGGTGCAAACTAGTGACTTTCTAAAAATCACTGCAACCCCCCTCCCCGCCCACATGACCTGGGTTGCTGTGCGTAAGAGAAACCTGGTGGACAAGCAGCAGCAAGGACAGGCCCATCTGCTTCATCCAACCAAGTCTCTGTCACACATGCCAGGTCAAGTCCTCCATCCATGATCAAGTCATGGATGGCAGTGGTCTTATGAATCATTGACCTGGCATTGCACAGCAGCACCTTCAGGTCATGTGGGTATCCCTTGCTGATTCTAGTATCCATCCGGTCAGGACCAGACCCGGAGGCAGGGATAGTCCTCAGACAACGACTAAACCTGCCTCCTCTGTAATGACATGGTCTGGTCTTAGCGTAACTCCTCCTCCTACCTGTGATCACTGAGATCGGTTGTCCCAGTGCATCCCCCCCTGTGGAACATGCCCCAGATGCAGCACAAATTGGAATAAAATCCATTTGTTGCATTGGATAGCAATAAAAATGTTATCGATTGAGGCTCCTGCCCAAAGTGTGAGAAAGTTTAGTGGTGACTGATGCTCATTGGGCAGAAGGCAGGGAGACCAAAAGTAAGTGGAAACAGATCTAGTGAAAGGCAGACCCAACCAACTCCAGTTTCGTCCTCATCCTCTTCCTTGCTAAGTTCTACCAGGGCAATCCTGAAATGGAAGAGGGGCAACTTCCCCATTCACTCTAATAGACCAACCTCCACTGGGTAAGTGATAGTTTCCAATAGGGAGAATAAGTCATTGCTCTTTCTAAAGGTGGGGAATTTCAGAAAACAAGACAGTCTTCTTAAGCAGGATACCTGTTGTGGGATGTTCTGAGCACTGTTCTGCTTGGAAGTTCAGCAAGATGCATATTCGTAGTAGCACAACTACTTATTGATGTCCATTGGACTAAATGGGCTGATTTGTGCATAATGTTGTGGCCTGGGACAACAGGAATGGGGATGCAGACATTCCTGCAACCTTTGAGACTATGAATCATGAGTGTTGATATCACAGGTTTGTGACCTTCCAGAACTGCTTCTGGTCCTTTCCTGCTGTCTGGAGGATTGGATATTTGGCAAAGGATACCCACTATTGAAGGGACGCAGGTGGCGCTGTGGGTTAAACCACAAAGCCTAGGACTTGCTGATCAGAAGGTCGGCAGTTCGAATCCCTGTGACAGGGTGAACTCCTGTTGCTCGGCCCCTGCTCCAGCCAACCTAACAGTTCGAAAGCACATCAAAGTGCAAGTAGATAAATAGGTACCGCTCAGGCGGGAAGGTAAATGGCGTTTCCGTGCACTGCTCTGGTTCGCCAGAAGCGGCTTAGTCATGCTGGCCACATGACCTGGAAGCTGTACGCCGGCTCCCTCGGCCAATAAAGCGAGATGAACACCTCAACCCCAGAGTCGGCCATGACTGGACCTAATGGTCAGGGGTCCCTTTACCTTTTTACTCTCTATTGAAGTGAGATTAATAGGAACACCCAATAGGCCTGTATAATATGCCATGAAGAAAGGGACAGGTGTAGCAAAAACCTGCCCCTGCCCCAGATGAGCCTTGTTGTTGATTTTGTTACAATTGCAATGTCCATTGTGGTTTATTAATCTTCTAATCCACTTTGAAGACTTCAACTGAAAGATGAGATATAAATCTAATAGATTGCATGCTCCAGAATCCTTAGGGACATGCAGGGATTCTAGAGAGATATACACATGAATTTGGCATCAGGGAAGGCCATAGGAAAAGGGTGAAAGGTTAAAGTCTGAAATACTTCGCTCTAGTGAGTTGTGTATTTCAATTGCTTCTGAAGATCATGATCAGTCAACAGACCATACGTGATTGGGAGGAGAAATCCATCTCATTTGAAAAGTTCGCTGTTGTTGATTACTTTGTTAGAAAAAGCAGCACATCCCATTAAAAAAAGGAGAAAGCCAGAGAAATGTGCCTCCTTTTAAAATCCTAGTTTTGCTGTGCAGCTGTTCAAAACCTGAAGCTTAAAGGGAAGAATGATGCACACGACTCCTACCAGATGGTGCAGACATTTAAGCTGGGAAATGGCATTGGTTCGCTGCCACTGTGAGTCTTGCCTGAGACAAAGGAACAGCAGCCCCAATAAAACTTGGTTGCAAAAAGGAGAAGGGAAAGAACAAAAGGCTATGGGATATAAGGGAAGAATCAGTCTGTTTCCAGTCCATGACAATTTCGCACCGTCCATTTGTGTGTCTGTGTGTTACTGCACAATTTTTCTGCAACTTGAAATTTTAAAGTTGCATTGATAATGAAAACGAATCATAAAAAGTGTGATTGAAAGGTTGGTGGGGGTCTTCAAACTCTTTTGTTCAATTGAAGTTTTGGGGGATTCACGGGGTAGAAATTTGCTTCAGTTGTCATTTGAATGCAAATCACATTTAAATGCAAACGTACCCAATTTTTCCTTCTTGAAACAACACATGGACTGAAACTTCCCCTCCAATGAGTGAGGAATTCATTTGAAACACCAGTGACCGGACACCATCAAGATATAGATTGACAGATGCCAAGAAAGAGCCATTGTTGAGTGAGGGAGCACATGCTTTGAACGGATTTATCTTTAATGTCCTGGAGATTCTCCTTTGGCCTTGGTATTGTCACAACTGTCATAGAATCATAGAATTACAGAGTTTGAAGGGATCTCAAGGGTCATCTGGTCTGGGAATCTTTTGCCCAACGTGGGGCTCGAACCATGACTCTGAGATTAAGAATCTCCTGCTCTGTTGACTGAGCTATCCTAGTTGCCAACCTCTTGGGGTGCGATAGAAAGGCAGTTAGAAGCAATTAGCTGTACAAAGAGAGCCAGGGAACTGGACTGATAGCACAACATTAGAATCAGTGGAAAATACAGGCAAGCACTGTTACATTCCGAGTCTGGTGCAGGATTAACTGCTGCCTGCCTTTGGAAAGAATTTACTTGCTTGCTTGTGTAGCTGCAAATGATCTCCCCCACCCCAATATAAGCAGGGAATGTGTTTGCCATCGTCCCCTCCCTCTGGGCATGAAGACGCATGAAACCACAAATGATAGGGATAATGTATGCTTTTATAACACGGTGGTACCTATCCTCCCAATTCAAACTCTTCATCGCCAATGCACCAAATTAGCAATAATAATAACTAATAACTAATAATTCATTATTTATACCCCACCCATCTGGCTGGGTTTCCCCAGCCACTCTAGGCAGCTCCCAACAGAATATTAACCATGATAAAACATCAAATATTAAAAGCTTCCCTAAACAGGGCTGCCTTCAGATGTCTTAGTTGTTTATTTCCTTGACATCTGATAGGAGGGTGTTTCACAGGGTGGGCGCCACCACCGAGAAGGCCCTCTGCCTGGTTCCCTGTAACCTCACTTCTCACAGTGAGGGAACTGTCAGAAGGCCCTCGAAGGTGGACCTCAGTGTCCAGGCTGAGCGATGGGGGTGGAGACACCTCTTCAGGTATATTAGGCCAAAGCCGTTTAGGGCTTTAAAGGTCAGCACCAATACTTTGCATTGTGCTCGGAAACATACTGGGAGCCAATGTAGGTCTTTCAGGACCAGTGTTATATAGTCTCAGTGGCCACTCTCAGTCACCAATCTAGCTGCGACATTCTGGATTCCTTCCGGGTCACCTTCAAAGGTAGCCCCAAGTAGAGTGCATTGCAGTAGTCCAAGCAGGAGATAACTAGAGCATCCACCACTCTGGTGAAACAGTCTGCAGGCAGATAGGGCCTCAGCCTGCGTACTAGATGGAGCAGGTAGACAGCTGCCATAGACACAGAATTGACCTGCACCTCCATGGACAGCTTTGAGTCCAAAATGACCTCCAGGCTGTGACCTGGTCATTCAGGGGCACAGTTACCCCTTTCAGGACCAAGGAGTCCCCCACACCTACCCACGCCTTGTGCCCCCAAAACAGTACTTCTGTCTTGTCAGGATGCAACCTCAATCTGTTAGCTGCCATCCATCCTCCAACTGCCTCCAGACTCTCACACAGGAGTGTGAGTCTGTGAGTGTGTCTGCAAACATAAATATGTTCAATTGATATTGAGCAAGTGCTCATTGCAATCACTGTTAAATAATGCAGTGGCCATTACAATCTATCATTATTTATTGTAAGGTTTATATCCCACCTTTCTCTCAGGAGCTCGTCCTACTCTCGAGTAGGACCCTGGCAGAGACACATGCCCGACTGGCATGTTCTCTCCCTCCTGGTCTTTCGTTCAGGAGCTTCAGAAGCTTTCTTCAGCCCAAACATCACAGTGACCGATGCCAACAGACATCGATAGACTTAGGAATCTGCAGAGTCTTCGCAGTTTGCGTAACAGACCTCAGCAACTCAGCATTTTGGCTAATCTACTTTATTTACATATAAACACAAAGGCAGCACTGGAACATGGCTCCCTCTCTCTCTAGCAGCAGACAGCAAAGAGAAAAAGGACAATAGTCCCACTTCACAGAACACAGGAACACAAACATCCTGTCTCCGTCACTTCCCACTCTGTGGAGTCAAAACATACACCGTCATGTAATAGACAAAAATCCCATGACTGCAATCAGGGAGCAGGAATTCTAACACTTTCATCCAGGGAGCTCAAGGTGGCCAGCTTGGTTGCCACCCTCCTGCATCCCATCACAATAACTCTGTGAGGTAGGCCTCATATTGTGCAGCTTGAAGCGACTCTTGCATCCCAGCTCATTCTTTTGGGATGCTAAAATAAAAAAATTCCTTCCAGTAGCACCTTAAAGACCAACTAAGTTAGTTCTTGGTATGAGCTTTCGTGTGCATGCACACTTCTTCAGATACACTGAAACAGAAGTTGCCAGATCCTTCTATATAGTGAGAAGGTGGGGAGGGGTATTACTCAGAAGGGTGGTGGGAATGGGAGATTGGCAGATAGCTGAGATGAGCCTGTTGATGACTCTTAACTTCTGTTTCAGTGTATCTGAAGAAGTGTGCATGCACACGAAAGCTCATACCAAGAACTAACTTAGTTGGTCTTTAAGGTGCTACTGGAAGGAATTTTTATTTTATTTTGACTATGGCAGACCAACACGGCTACCTATCTGTTTTGGGATGCTGATTATCCAGTTCACGACCATGGTATAGACCAAGGCACTGGGTTTGCAAGCTTGCTCTCATACCTTCTACTGGCCCCAAACCTAGATTAGTTTGCTGAGTCGCCAGAGCTTTCTTTTCTGGAAGAAAGAAAACCCCAGAGCACTGCCTCTAGGATCATCGCTGAAGCATGTAGGCGGAGAGTGCAAAATAAATATTTGTTGCCACGGCTGAATTGCTCACACCTGAATTACTAATGTCGGGGCTCTGAGCTTTAGTGAGAAGAACCAGCATTTCTTCTGTGGGAGGGAAATCTCTGCGAGTCAAAAGAGTGAAAGGGAAAATGTTGTGGTTTGTGGGTATCTGCCAAGTTTGTCAGTTAGCAGCTAGGCTGAGGCTGGTAGACATTTGGCCTGGGACCTCATCAACCCAAATCAGTGAATATTAAGCCTTAAGAATGTCCTGTTGCTTCACAGAGCACCCAGACACAGCTAATTTATCACAGCACGTAATGTTTTTTTAATGTGGCACATCATCAGGCCGGTGTTCATTATAGCACAGGTGATTTTTTAAAATGTATTTTTGGCCCAGTCTCCCTCTTGCTTCAAGTTATATGAAATTCAGCCTAGGTGGGTTAAAAAAATAAAAATCTCCCCTCTGGCTGCGGTTGCTGTTGCTTGGAGAAAGTAGGTCAGTTATAAACATGTTTGTTCTGTCTGACACTTTTACTGATACAGAGCAGTTAAATAAAACACACAGGGAGAGATCCACACACCCCGTTCCCTAGACCCATCCTTTCCGCAGCTCTCCTCCTACTCTTGTCGGAGAGAGCTTTTGTCAGCATCATGTCATTGTTCCCTATTAAAATGCATTCAAAGAGTCTTATCACAGAGCTGCAGAGTGGAATGTAATAAAACTGAAGCAGTGTTCAAAAGCCTGAGAGCAACACAAGGAGCAAGACAAGGCCATATAATTAGTGTTGATTTTTTTTTGGGGGGGGGGAGCGGGAGATTTACTGTCTTACTTTGTCCACCCACATGGAGTCACTTGAAACACACTCCACCTGCTACGATTCTGATATATAACAGATCAACGTGTGGATCACATAAAAAAGGGGTTCATCCAAGGACAGGGAGCTGCCTTGTTCTGAGTCAACAACATTGCCCAACTAGTTCAGCATTGCATGCACTGACTGGCACTGGCTCTCCTTTGAGGACAAGGACTGGAAACCAAGCCTGATGAGGAATGGTTGAAGGAGCTGGGTATGTTTAGCCTAGAAAAAGAGAAGAATGAGAGGAGACAGGATAGCCATCTTTAAGTATCTGAAGGGCTGTCACATGGAAGAGGGAGCAAGCTTGTTTTCTCCTGCTCTGGAGGGTAAGACTAGAACTAACAGCTTCAGATTACAAGAAAGGAGATTCCACCTAAATAAACATCAAGAAGAATGAAATGTCTGGGACTAAGAGCTCTTTGACAGTGGAATGGACTCCCTTGGGAGGTGGTGGACTCTCCTTATTTGGATATTTTTAAGCAGAGCTTGGATGGCCATATGTCACAGATGCTCTACCTGAGATTCCTGCATTTTAGGAGGTTGGGCTAGATGACCCTTGGGATCCCTTCCAACTCTAAGATTCTATGATTCCTGGGGTTCAGACTGTTGAGATTTCCATTCCACCTTAAGGAGCAGATGTGTGGAACTGTTACATGCCACATGTCTGTTTACATTCCAGCACAGCTTGCTGGGAACTTCCATTGTGTGTATAGCTTTTGCTTTCCCCGTTCTCTCTGAGAAGGTGAGAGAGAGACGACATGTTTCTTTGTCCTGATTTATTATTAACCAATCTGTAGTTGTAGTATGCTTCCACAAGCCTCATGCCTATTCTGTGTGCGCAGTTTGCTCTGCTGATAGTGTGCCCTGGCTCTGAAGCCCGAGTCATAGATTTATGTAGGAGCACAGGCCAATGGTCTTTGCAGCGGGACGGCTGGAAGGGAATGGCCCAGCTGGGGCTTGCCAGCTGGCCTCCTGGCCCTCTGCATGTCAACACAGACAGCAGTATCTCCCTGGGGATTCTGGGGATTGAACCTGGGACCTTCCATATTCAAAAGAGAAGCTCCAGCTCTGAGCTGTGGCCTTTCCCCTATGGATGATCTTATTTGGATGCTGACATCCTCAGAATTGCATACCATCATTGCAACTTTGTGTTGTAAGCCACCCTTTGTGTTGTGAACTGCTCTGGGATGTATGGATTAAGGGTGGTATACACATTTAATAAATAATAATAATACAGGGCTGCCTTCAGATACCTTCTGAAGGTTGTATAGTGGAATCTTGATTTCCAAGTGTCTCGGAAGCCAAACATTTCAGTTTTTGAACGCTGAAAACCCAGAAGTAATTGCTTCCATTTTCGAACGCGCCTTGGAAGTTGAACATATTCCGCTGCATGTTTTTCAATTTTTCCAATTGAACTTGCAGCCCTTTGCGCCTCAGTTTTTGAACATTTCAGAAGTCGAACGGTCTCCCAGAATGGATTATGTTCGAGAACCAAGGTACCACTTTGACTCTGGGGGGGTCGCATAGCTCCATACCCTCCATACCCTCCAACATTTCTCTCTTGAAAATAGAAGAAGAAGAAGAAGAAGAAGAAGAAGAAGAAGAAGAAGAAGAAGAAGAAGAAGAATAGTAGTAGTTTGGATTTGATATCCCGCCTTTCGCTTCCCTTCAGGAGTCTCAAAGCGGCTAACAATCTCCTTTCCCTTCCTCCCCCACAACAAACACTCTGTGAGGTGAGTGGGGCTGAGAGACTTCAAAGAAGTGTGACTGGCCCAAGGTCACCCAGCAGCTGCATGTGGAGGAGCGGAGACGCGAACCTGGTTCCCCAGATTACATGACTACCGCTCTTAACCACTACACCACACTGGCTCTCGGGACATCCTAAGGAGAAGCGGGACATTCTGGGAAGAAATCAGAAACTGGGATGGTTTCTGTAAATCCAGGACTGTCCCTGGAAAATAGGAACACTTGGAGGGTCTGAAACTGAAGCCTTTAAATGACCTGTTTTGAAGGCCCTGCTCAAAAAATTGCATATAAATCGAAACATGTGGAAAGTCCTTTCAATAGTATATATATATATATATATATATATATATATATATATATATATCCCTTCCTGTGCATGTGTGTGTGTGTAAAGTTAAATTTGGCACTTTCTTTCAGCTTCCTGATCCGTAATTTGCCTTTGCTTACCAGATGGCCCATCTTAGAAGGCAACACTGATGCTCCTCTAATTCCTTTTCAGAGGACGCAGATGAAATCTGCTCCAAAGACCTCTAATTACCTCCATTGTTGCCACGGTGAGCGCATGAAGCACTTTCCCCCATCGTCACCTGCCCGCATGTAAATGATGAGCCCAGTTCCAGAGACTGTTTCTGCAGACAGCCAGCTGTGATGCCCTGTTGTGATTCATAATATCAAAGTGTTTATGGAGATTGTTGAATTTACATGTTTATGAAGTCTGCAGGAAAAAAAGAAAGTAATTTAATTGATGGTGTTTGCTTTGCTGCAGCCGGGCTTATGCGGTGCTCCACATGGCAAATAAATTGACTGGTGTACAGGCAGGCATGGAGTCTTATCGGGACAAAGATCAACCACACAAGACACAGCCTGAAGAGGAAAAGGTCTAAGGGGTACAACTGATAAATATCACAACAGATAAAAAAAACCTGACAGAATAAAGAAGAAGAAGAGTTTGGATTTGATATCCTGCTTTATCACTACCCGAAGGAGTCTCAAAGCGGCTAGCATTCTCCTTTCCCTTCCTCCCCCACAGCAAACACTCTGTGAGGTGAGTGGGGCTGAGAGACTTCAAAGAAGTGTGACTGGCCCAAGGTCACCCAGCAGCTGCCTGTGGAGGAGCGGGGAAGTGAACCCAGTTCACCAGATTACGAGACTACCGCTCTTAACCACTACGCCACACTGGCTCTCTTAAAACGATGAATAACCATAGTTTAGAGGTACCAGGCCCTAAGGAAGTCAGACTATCCTCCACCAGGGCCAGGGACTTTCAGTGATGCCTCCGTGGTGGAATGCTCTGTTTTGTGAGACTAGGGCCCTTCAGGATTTAAACTCCTTCCGTCAGGAGTTTATTCTGCCTGGCCTTTAATTTGAATTCAGCCTGATCTTTTATTTCCCTTCTCTTCCCTCCCCCTCCCCTTTTATGAAGATCACCCACTCTGAGACCCCACAGCTAATTCTCCCCTGGCATCCTCGTTGGCCCAAGTAGGACCAATTCAGCCAGCTAGCCCTGGGGATTATCTAATTGATTTTTTATTTTTACTGTTATTCATGTTTTTATACTGTATTTTATGCTGCTTTTATAATTGTTTTAAAGTGTTTTAAATTTGTTGTTAGCCACCCTGAGCCCGGTTTTTGAACTGGGAAGGGTGGGGTATAAATAAATTATTAAATTATTATTATTATTAGGAAGGAGTGACTCGCCGATTATGGTTGTCGCAAAAGAAAAGTTTTTCCCGCTCTCTTATCCCTCCAGGTTAGGGCTGCCAGAATTTCCCGGAAATAGAAAGGATTTGCCCGTCAAAAATGGTGTCTGGGCTAAGGTTACCAGATTTTTTCCAATGAATCTGGGGACACTTTTCAACTTCAATGGATTTTGTATGGAGACTGATTTGCAAATCCGGGGACTGTCCCTGGGAAACAGGGACATATGGTAACCTTAGTCTGGACAGTATTTTCAGAAAGCACCTAAAATGTCTGGGAAAATCCATATGACTGCCCATATTGGAAGGTTTTTAGTTTTTTGTTTGGTAAAAAGAAAGCAACTTTTTTGTCCAGATTTTCACTTATTGGATGTTGGACTGGATGGGCCATTGGCCTGATCCAGCAAACACTTCTTACATTCTTAAAGTAGCTAATATAAATACTTGCAACAGTCTCCTTATCAGAGCAATCTTTCACAAAGCTATCATTCAAGGCACAGGTATGAAGTAGAGAAGTCAGAAAATTCTGATGAAAACAGAATGGAAGCAAAAATGATCAATTTTCACTTATTTGTCCCAGGTGCACAACAGAAACCAATCGCAATAATTCAGTCGGTATTCACTGTTGTTGCTTTCAGTCCGCAAACAGTACACAATTGATTGTGGGGTTTTTCACCCTATCTGCATTAAGTTTCTATTGCACTGAAATCACTGGGGCGGAATGACATAACGGCAATGTAATTTACATGAATAATTATGTCAATTACATAAGTTGCATAAAATAGCGGCATTCGGTGGAGAGATGAGTAACATAGCTTTTTGTGGGAGATGAACTGTAGCGGTATGGAAACAGTGCTGCATGGGACAAATGAAGGATGCAATGAAAAATAATGTCTTCTTGCATCCCGAGTCTGAAGGCAAATGATTCTGCATTATTGTGGAAGTTAAGCAGATCTAGATCTAATCAGCCCCTGAACTGGAGAATGCTTGGCCATAAATGCTTAGAAGACATGCTGAATATTATTATACAGCACATTTTAAAAAGTAGCCAGGCAGTTTGCAGCATAAATTAAAACATCTTAAGAAAAAAGGAAGAAAACCCAGAAAATTTCCACAGTCTATAAAACACAAATGACAAATAAACAAAGTCTCATCTTTAGCATTAAAAAATTATATGGAAAAATCTGCTACCAAATTACAAGGAAAATTCAGATGACACATGGCCATGCAACCTCTGTTTAAAAACTTCAAATGAAGGAGAGTCCACCACTTTTCAAGGAAGTCCATTGCACAGTCAAACAAATCTCTGGACCGATCCACACTTACTTTTCCTTCATTTGTTCCAGGCATACTCCATGATTTAAAACTCTATTTCCAAGTGCCTTCTCCCCCCGCTCAAAGCTTTCCCTGTGGAAACTGCTCTTTAAAGCTCAATTTGGAAAAGCCAAATTGATGTTTGCTTCGATTCAGACACAGAACATTAAAGCACCGACCTCTTCCTGGAAAATGTAAGTGTGGATAAGCCGTTACTGTCAGGACATTCTTCCTATTGTTCAGTTGGAATTGTTAGGGAAATTCCCTGTTTTCGGTGGTGGCTTGTGGCTTTGGCTCGCAGGGTCGGGCCGCCACTGTGAGCCCCCTCGACCACTCTCTCCACTTGTCTTTTGGCAGTGTTTATCAGGGGGGTGGGAGATTGGCGTTTCTGCTGGACCCCTCGACGTCCCACAGACCCTCGTGGGACTTTGGGGGGGGGGGGTGCCTAGCCCAGACACTCTCCCCTCTTACCCCTGCAAACTTGGTCCAATCAAAGCAATCAGCTCTGTACCACCATTTCCAATCGGCAGGAAACCGCAAGACTTCTTTCTTGTAATTCTAATCCATTGGTTTGGGTCCTACGCTCTGGGACAGCAGGAGACAATCTTGCTCCATCTTTCATGTGGCAGCCCTTCAGATATTTGAAGATGGCTATCTGATAACCTCTCAATCGTCTCTTCTCTGTGTGTCCATATGCTCCACTGAAGATCCTGGTCAAATTTTGAGGATGGGAAGGACTGACAGGGTCCAGGAAGCACTATTTTTCAAGTCCCAAATATGATGATGATGATGATAATTTATTTATACCCCACCCATCTGGCTGGGTTTCCCCGGCCACTCTGGGCGGCTTCCAACAAAACACTAAAATACAATAACCTATTAAACATTAAAAGCTTCCCTAAACAGGGCTGCCTTTAGATGTCTTCTAAAAGTCTGGTAGTTGTTCTTCTCTTTGACATCTGGTGGGAGGGCGTTCCATAGGGCGGGTGCCACTACCGAGAAGGCCCTCTGCCTGGTTCCCTGTAACTTAGCTTCTTGCAGCGAGGGAACCACCAGAAGGCCCTTGGCACTGGACCTCAGTGTCCGGGCAGAACGATAGAGGTGGAGACGCTCCTTCAGGACCGATATGATATGAACTGTTTGTTTGTTTGTTTAGCTCATGTCCTTTCCAGATTAAGGTACACTTTGTAGAGCTCACTCATCTCTAATTATCATAGAGATTTCTCAGGTAAAAAGAATGGAGGAGAACACCCTAAACACCCCACAGTTTCAACATATGGTTATTGATTCTAGGAAACTTCCCTGTCTTTGTGACTGCATGATCTAAGCTATTAAAATGACTTTGAATTACTGACAGGGAAACATGTTCCTTGGATGTAATGGAGTCGACAGATTGTTCATCCATTTTGATGTCTGAGGAAGGGTTAAAGCTCTTTGTTGATTTCAGCTAAGCACATCAAAATGGAAACTGATTAGAAGCAAATTTCAATGTTCAATATTTAATAAGCTCAATTCAAAAATTAAATGAAGCATCCGTGCTTCATTAAAAAAAAAAATACGCAAAGGAAATGTTCTCATTTCCTAACTGACATAATTCTCTAAGTAAAGGAAGGGGAATTTGAGTCCCTTCTGAAATTGTTGTTGGACTCCAATTCCCATCATCCCTGACCACCAACGGCCAGGCTAATGGAGCTCAGAATGACCTTAACAGATTGGAGAACTGGGCACGAGCTAACAAAATGAATTTCAATAGGGACAGATGTAAGGTTCTGCACAAATATAGGATGGGGGACACCCAGCTTACTAGCAGTACATGTGAAAAGGATCTAAGGGCCTTGGTTGACCACAACCTTACAACCTTAACATGAGTCAACAGTGTGATGCAGCAGCAAAAAAAGCTAATGCTATTCTAGGCTGCATCAACAGAAGTATAGTGTCCAGATCAAGAGAAGGAATAGTACTACTTTATTCTGCCTCAGTCAGACCACACTTGGAATACTGTGTCCAATTTTGGGCACCACAATTTAAGAAGGATGTTGACAAGCTGGAACATGTGCAGAGGGCAACCAAGATGATTAAGGGTCTGGAAACTAAGCTTTATTAGGAGCGCTTGAAGGAGCTGGGTATGTTTAGCCTGGAAAAGATGAGATTGAGAAGAGATTTGAGAGCCATTTTAGGGGCTGTCACATGGAGGAGGGTCATGCTTGTTTTCTCCTGCTCTGGAGGGTAGGACTTGAACCAATGGCTTCAAGCTGCAAGAAAGGAGAGTCCAACTAAACATTCAGAAAAACTTTCTGACAGCAAGAGCTGTTCAGCAGTAGAACAGACTCCCATGAGAGGTGGTGGACTCTCCTTCCTTGGCGGTTTTTAAGCAGAGGTTGGATGGCCATCTGTCACAGATGCTTTAGCTGAGATTCCTGCATTGTAGGGGGTTGGACTAGATGACCCTTGGGTACCTTCCAACTCTAAGATTCTATGATTCTGGAGAGCCAAAGGTTCTCCACCCCTGCTCTAAACCTTGCATATTTTCTAAGTCACATATGCTGAGCTCTATTGATCTACAACCTCAGCATTTACTAAGCTGACTGTCTTGGTCTTCTCCTAACCTTTACGTAGGGATGGGTTTATAGGTCCATTTTTGTTTCTCTTAGTTTCTTATTTTTTATCAACTTAAGTTTGGTTTCTCACAACTCCACATGGGTTTGCAAATGCCTTTTAAAAAAATCCTCCTCAAAATTATTCAGCATTTCCATATAACTCTCTTCTAATTTTTGTAAACAGTTTTGTCTAATAGACTTTTTTTTCAATTTCCCCAAATATAATTCACGTATATGTGATATTTCCACTACTATCCGGTTGTCTATGCATTTTTGTATAAGATGCCTGGCTGGAAAACTACATTGCAAAATTCAGAGAAGCACCACATTTCAAAGGATGGCTGTGTATTGCTTCAGAAAGTGAGAATTATGTTAAGTTCAGCTTTAAATGTGAGCCCAGTTTAATTTAACTCCCATCCTCACCTTTAGGTACTGCAATTTGTATATGTTCTAAACTGCTTTAGAGTGATACAATGGAAAGGAGAAACATAGGCACAAATTCTTAAACACATATAAACCTGGGACCCAGGTTTTGTTCTTAATCTCTGTATGGTTTCTCTCCCACAAAACCTTCAGTTCCCTTGTTTTGCTTGCTCTTTGCTGTAATGCATCAAATCTATATTCAGCATATCAAGTGCCCAAATACATAATCACCTCAATCACTGCAACAGTCATAAGGACAGAATTATAATCCTCATGTTGCAGATTGGAGTGGGGGAAGTTTGAAGAATGAGAGACTAACTAGTGGGTTTGCAAGTATGGTAAGATAGCTCACATGCACAAGTGTTCACAGTGAGTTTTAATTTCATGGAATGTTGCAAGATCACGAACATGCTATTAAGGGAGTCTAGAGTACCAATGTTTACTTTCAAACTCTCTGTTTGGTAAAGTTATTATTATGGCTGCATTGCTTAATTTATGAATTACCTTTTACATATGCCTCAGGGTGAGTTACAGACAAACCATTAAAACAGCTTAAAACAGTTTTAAAAACAGTATGAAATCTAGTTGTGATCTAAGCCTATGTATATTATCCTGGAATTAACCACCGATCTCTGTTGAGCCTTACTTCCAAATAAAAACACTTAGGATCAGGCTGCATGCATATCTATTTAGGAAAGAATCAATGATGGTAGGTTTTGTCTTGCTTGAAGGGCAGATGAGATATATTCACATATCCAACGTTACTTTTTTATTTTGCTTCAGGTTGAATATATTATAGACATAATGTAGCTCCTTAGGGAAATGTCAGCTCAGTTCACAACACAGTGAGAACAACTTGAAGTAAATATCCTCTTGTGCACATATCATTCCCATAATGATTACCTCTAATTCCTGAGTTGCTCCCACACAAGTCCAGTGAAGAATTCTGCATATGCAAATAGTCTTTAAACTTTTTCCAGTCTTCTTCCACCGACTCTTCTCCCTGGTCTCGGATTCTGCCAGTCATTTCCGCCAATTCCATGTAGTCCATCAGCTTCATCTGCCATTCTTCCCTGGTGGGTAAATCTTGTGTCTTCCGATACTTCGCGATGAGTATTCTTGCTGCTGTTCTTGCATACAATATTACAGAAATATTGTAAAATTAAGGAATGCTAGAAGAATGTTGGAATGAAGTGATATGGCTTTAGTAGAAAGGTTATAAGGAATTAAGTACAAATAGATTAATAGAGTATTAAAAGAAAAATAAGGTTGAAATGTGTTAAGATAATTATAGGATAGGAAACAGGGGAAGATGGAAAGGAATTGCTGAAATAATTAATAGAAGTGGAATACAAAAAGGGAGGTGCGAGGAGGTCGTGGAAATATGTGAAAGAAAGATAAGACATTGAAATTTATTTATTTTTTCTTTTCTTTGTGGATGTGTTTTCAAATTGTTTTTGTTTTGTCTTGTTAGTTTAATGTTTTAGTGTAAGGCAGTGTCTTTGTATTGTAATGTATTGTTTTTTCTTTGGGTTTTTTTTTGGTAGTGTTTAAATTGTTGTAAAAGCAATAAATATTATTTAAAAAAAAATTCTGCATATGCATTTCAGTGTCCTCAAGCGGTGAAAAAACATACATGGAACTGACCACATGAGCAGTAGTGGATCAAGAAGGGTACTACCAAGCCCCAAAGGAAGCCAGTAATGAGCAGAGGCAAGGAAGCTCTTAGAGGCAAGAAGGCTTCCTTCAGAAAACAGAAGACTTTCCCAACTGGGGATAAAGAAAAGAAACACAAACTTCAAGATGGGCAAGAAGCACAAGGGAACAATAATAAATGGCTGCAAAAAAAAAAAAAAAATTATTTGAGGAGCATATTGCTAAAAAAAAATCATGTCAAAATTAAAACATTATTTAAATACATCAGAAACAAAAATTAGGAAGACAGGTGGTCCTTTGGTGAGGAAGGGGAAGGAGTGCTAATGAAGGGAGATTTATAAAAAGCTGAATTAATAAATTGCATTTGTCTTCATTGTGGAGGATGTGGAGCAGACACCTGGTGCTTGAATGGATTATTTTCCAACAAAGGGGTTTGAAGAACCAAGGCAGGTAATGGTTAAAAGAATTAAAATTCTAAGACTTGTTGAAAAATTAAACGTGGCATTCAACGAAGGTTTGCTCAAAGACCCACTGAAACTAATAAACATGACTAAGTTAGGATCAGGGATTTTTTTTTCCCCAGCCAGAACTCATCAGAACTCTGTTCCGGTACCTCTCAAGTTGGCGCCGTTGCCATTCTAAGAGAACAAGGGAGGCGTTCATGGTAATTCCTGGCATCTCTTTTTCTAGAAAAATAGCATTGGCTAGGACCATTCATTTTGCTGGGTCTACTCTGCATAAAACTTAGGTGAATGCTATCAGGTTTCTACGGTTGCACTACGTATGGGAACACTAGATAGTGAGCAGTTAAACGTCAGTTTCTGAAATAAACCCTTTTAGACTGGATCTCCACCGCAGCAACAGAAAGCAGCCCAAAGATGTTTAAATGGGAAACTTCACTGAGCAAGGGCAGGTCACAAGGCAAATGAGAGCTGATATAACAAGGGAGCCAGTGTGGTGCAGTGGTTAAGAGCGGTAGTCTCGTAATCTGGTGAACCGGATTCGCGTCTCCGCTCCTCCACATGCAGCTGCTGGGTGACCTTGGGCTAGTCACACTTCTTTGAAGTCTCTCAGCCTCACTCACCTCACAGAGCGTTTGTTGTGGGGGAGAAAGGGAAAAGAGACTGTTAGCTGCTTTGAGACTACTTAGAGTAGTGATGGTTTTCCCAGTAGTGATGTATGGAAGTGAGAGCTGGACCATAAAGAAGGCTGATCACCGAAGAATTGATGCTTTTGAATTATGGTGCTGGAGGAGACTCTTGAGAGTCCCATGGACTGCAAGAAGATCAAACCTATCCATTCTTAAGGAAATCAGCCCTGAGTGCTCACTGGAAGGACAGATCCTGACGTTGAAGCTTCAATACTTTGGCCACCTCATGAGAAGAGAAGACTCCCTGGAAAAGACCCTGATGTTGGGAAAGATGGAGGGCACAAGGAGAAGGGGATGACAGAGAACGAGATGGTTGGACAGTGTACTCGAAGCTACCAGCATGAGTTTGACCAAACTGTGGGAGGCAGTGGGAGACAGGAGTGCCTGTTGTGCTCTGGTCCATGGGGTCATGAAGAGTCGGACACAACTAAACGACTAAACAACAACAGAGTAGTGATAAAGCGGGATATCAAATCCAAACTCCTCCTCCTCCTCCTCTTCCTCCTCTTCTTCTTCTTCTTGGGAAGGGCCCTGCTGGACAAGGCTGGATCAGGCCAGTGACCCTATTAGTCCAGCAGAGTGGCCAACCAGATGTCTATGGGAAGCTCAGAAGCAGAACCTGAGTTCAACAGCTCTCCTTCCCCCTGGAATTCAGAAGCATACTGTCTCCAACAGTGGGGGCAGAACATAGTCATCAGGGTTAGTGACCTCTGAAACTCCATGAATTTGCCTATTCCTCATTTAAAAACATTCACACTGGAATACCCTCTGGAATACCTCTGAATGACCTACTTGTCATGTTATTGTGGTAAGGGGAGAATAAATGAGTGGAGGAAATATGATTCCAGGTTAAAGAAAGCCACACATTTATGTAGATGCAACTAAAATTCAAGCCTTTTATCATCCCTATGCTGTGGTTTGGGCTTGCGTTTCCTTTCTATTCATAAGGCTTTGGACCCCGAGCAAAAACGAATGAGAAATGATTGATTTCTCTGAATATTTTCTTTCTCTCTCTTCTTCAAGCAAGACAAAACATATCCTGGTCTTAATGGATAGTCTCTCGTTGTCTCTCTGTGTGTCTGGGCTATTGAATAAAACATAGACGGCTCGGGCGAATGTTAATAGGTTATTTAATCCATGGAGTTTGGACACGCAACTGCTAACATGTTGGCTTTCATTTACAACATTATTTGGCATTTTAGGTATCCTAAGAAATGAACACCTGGCATTAATAACTTCTCAGTATTAGAAAACACACACACACACAATGGAACTACAGCTCATTGTAGGTGGCAGCTGTGTTGCTAAATAGGAGAGAAAGGAAGAGACTTCTCCACAATGATACCAGCTAGATTAATTCTCAGCAATGCTGGACCTGCTTTCATTCAACCTGCATAATGCATTGCCTTGTAACAATAAGTTGCTTTTGTGCAACTTTTGTGCACAGTCTTCTAATATTTAGCTGCATTTGGTAAATGAATAGTCATATGAAAAGGCTCCCATCTCTTTTCTTTGCTGTTTGTTTCTAGTTAATCACAGAATTATGGCTGACTGGGGCAACAGCTCTCATTTCAGGACCAGAAATTATGGTGCTGAATGTCTCAATGACAGGAGGCAGGAGGGACAACCAAGAACTCTTGTGCTCAAATCCTGCTTGCTGCTTTTCCACAGGTATCTGGTTGGCCACTGTGAGAACAGAATGCTTGACTCAATGGGCCATTGGCCTGATCCAGGAGGGACATATGGTAGGAAGCTTCCTTAATAATCAGACCATTTTGCATGGTGGTTTATACTGATTGGAACTGGTTCTAATGACCATTAATGTACCATGGGATGAATTTGGGCTTTTGGCAAATGTCATGATTTTAGTTTTCTGATAGTTAAGTTCTAATTTGCCCTCCAAGGGATGCAGGTGGCGCTGTGGGTTAAACCACAGAGCCTAGGACTTGCCGATCAGAAGGTCGGCGGTTCGAATCCCCACAACGGGGTGAGCTCCCGTTACTCGGTCCCTGCTCCTGCCAACCTAGCAGTTCGAAAGCACATCAAAGTGCAAGTAGATAAATAGGTACTGCTCCGGCGGGAAGGTAAATGGCATTTCCATGCATTGCTCTGGTTCGCCAGAAGCGGCTTAGTCATGCTGGCCACATGACCCGGAAGCTGTCTGCAGACAAACGCCGGCTCCCTCGGCCAATAAAGTGAGATGAGCTCCGCAACCCCAGAGTCAGCCACGACTGGACCTAATGGGTAGGGGTCGCTTTACCTTTACAATATATTGCTAATGCTTTCATAGCTCTTCTAAGACCTATGGGTATTCTTGAAGGAATTGCTGCATCATCTGCATGCTGTACAGACCCTACAAGTTCTAGTTACAGGTAGGTAGCCATGGTGGTCTGCTGTAGTCAAAACAAAATAAAAAAAAAATTCCTCCCAGTAGCACCTTTAGAGATCAACTAAGTTTGTCATTGGTATGAGCTTTTGTCTGCATGCACACTTCTTCAGATATCTGGTATCTGGTATCTGAAGAAGTGTGCATGCACAAGAAAGCTCATACCAATGACAAACTTAGTTGGTCTCTAAGGTGCTACTGGAAAGATCCTACAAGTGTCCCTATTTTCCAGGGACAGTCCCGGATTTGCAGAAGCCGTCCCAGTTTCTGATTTGATCCTGGAATGTCCCACCTTTCCTTAGAACGTCCCTATTTCCATTAGAGAAATGTTGGAAGGCATGGAGTTATCTGACCCCTGAGCCATCTGAAGGCAGTCCTGTAGGGGGAAGTTTTAAAATGTTTGATACTTTATTATGTTTTTATATATGTTGGAAGCCACCCAAAGTGGCTGGGGCAACCTAGTCAGATGGGCGGGGTATAAATAGTAAAATTATTATTATGGAATAGGACGTCCCTGTTTTCATTGGAAAAAATATTAGAGGGTATGTATACAGCGTCTGCATCCAGACAAAGTTAGATTCCAATACCCATCAGTCACAGCCAAGGATAATGGGAGTTGTAGTCCAGAAACATCTCTGGTACAGGACAAGTATCAGATTTCAAGATACAGTTGGGTTTAGTGGCCATTCTGGCTGTCCTAGCAAAAGAGTTGAAAAGGGGATTAGAAAGTAGCTATAAAATTGTGAGAGAAACATTACCAGCACCATGCAGCTGCTCAGAAATCTGGATAAGCAGGTGTGTTTTTTCTCCTGGACTTGCCACATGGCCACAGATGGCCACTTCATGGAGTAAAGGTTACCATGCAATAAATCTCCATCCTATAGTGATCTCTTTGGAGAAGGAATTGACTTCAGAGGCATCTTCTTCCATTTTGAAGCCATCTATGTATATCTATCATACTTAAAAGGCACTAGTGAGAAGGCCCAGGCTATGATTACCTAATTAACATATGCAAATGCATGTAACTTGCATAAACAGGGCTCCTGGGGGAATTTCTATTAGGAGGATGAACTGCATAGAGGGTGACAGTCTTTTTAGTGTCATTAGGGTAAATGAGGTGGTAATGGGCTGTGCAGATGATGGTAAAGTCAATAATTTATTTCGCACTTCTCACTGGGGTGGCTTTTACAAACAGCCAGGATCCTTAATTGAAATGTAAATGCATGATAAATTAGGAAGAATGCCTTGTGAAAAGTGAAATAAAGGGAAATGTAGGAGCTGAGGAACTTCCAATAAGGATTTTAAGAGGACAAAGGACTATAGGGGGAAATGCAAGCTCTCGTGTGGTCAAAGGGATACCTTGGTTCACTTTTAAATAGTTCCTGAGACCCATGATGAAAACTCCAGAAGAAAAGGCTAGGTTGCATCCCACTCTTTCTGGATTCTGCTTTAACTACACTAGGAGAAAGTCTAAAATTACTTACGGATTTGGAGCATGTGTAGTTTGCCATGATTTTCAGTTCCTTTGAATCCCGGCCACATGCTACCTTGGTAATGGGCATGTGGAATGATGATAACACTTTCTCTAATAACAGCAATATCAATGGAAAACAATCAAGTAATATATCAAGAAATATATACAAGAATTTCAGTTAGGATCCATAAGGTTTTCGGTGCACTTTGTCATTGCAAAACCTAACATAATCTCACCAACATTCAGGGTAAAGGAATGTTAATAAAGGAATGCACAAATCAGCTGTAATTTAGAACAGGGTATGTTGCTGTAACTGATGCTGATCTACAACACCATGCCCAACAACAGCTGTGCTCATCCTGCTGCATCTCTGGATTGAAAATATGCTTATGGCAGCCTCAAGGGACCTGGGCTGAGATGCATGTGGAAGGTGCAACAAGGATGATTCCCCAGTGACAATAATTGGAGGTGACAATTAACTCAGGACTACCTCTCCAACAAGGCTGTAGACTGTGTCTGGTCCCAGCTGCTTCAAACTGCAGGTGAGGCTCATATGAATGTTTCTTCTTGTCTATCATAGGCAAAGGGCTCATCCATTCTTCCTTTTGTGCCACATTTCTGGGCTTTAAAGCTCCATATCTAAGTGTTTTGTTGTGTTTTGGGTTTTCTTTTTTTATCCCGACATTTTCCCCATCTTTTACCACTGAATCAGAGCAAACATGGTGGTTCACAGCATAAAATTACAATATAAAAACCATATAAATATAAGAACAAAAGCAAACCACTATCTACCCCAAAAAAGGACATTTGGTTGAGTTCATAGAAGAACAGATGTTGTGGATAAGCTTTCTCCCCAAAATCTAGTTATCCACATTCAATGGATTTCTATTTTCTTCTGTTTGAAGGAATCTTCACTAATAGGTAAATGGACCAATGTTCATTCATTTATTTGGCTCAGATCCGGCTCAATTCCATGGGCTCAGACCAGCTTAAAGCAGAGGTTTTTTTGTTAGTTTTCTAAATGTTAATACTCCTGTACCCTAGGGGCATCAATCTAAGGGAACTGAATGGTTTAGGAAATAAAGGATGTCAAATGAAATGGAAATGGCCCTGGGAACAAAAAAATCTATTCTTTAAACAACAATAACAAGCCACCCATACCATAACCAGTCCAAAAAGCCAACCACACAAATGATAATGCTTTTTGAGGGAATCTACCACCTCAATGTGTATTGATAAAGATGTACTGCAGAGTTAAGTGGGATGGGTGATGGCTTCTCTGGAATGTAGCCCAGAAAGTAGGGTTGGTCAGATCAGTCTGTTTCTGGCCCATACGCTGCCACATGTACTCATTCATCATTTTGTTCTGACTCGTTTTGCATTGCAATGCCCACTGCCAAGGACAAATGATGGCCTAAGAAACGTGGAAGCCAATATGGGATTCAAGAGCAGCCTGGAAGCTGAGGCAAGGCTAGTTCAGAAAAATGTACAAAGCCTAGGGAGCTGGTTTGAGGACCACAGTTAGCAGAGAAGACAAATTGTCTTAGCAACCAACAGAGTTTTATAGCCTGGACTAGGTATTAAAACAACTAGATGGAGAATGAATGAATTTCTATTTAATGATCAGAAGATCGTAAATAAGGCAATAGAGACAATAGAAGATTACCTTAAATGGAATCTAAACGGGGAAACTGCTATAGAGACGGTGTGGGACGCAGGAAAGGCAGTTATGAGGGGCTTTTTAATACAGAAAAACAGCCAAGTAAGAAAAGAAAAAGAGTTAAAGAAGGAACAGATCCTAACACAGATTATGGAAAATGAAAAAAAACTAACCATCAACCCCAGTGAGGAGATCGCAAAACAGAATATAAAGATATTACAAGCTAAACTTTCTACAATAATTGATCAAGAGGTAGAATGGAAAATTAAAATGATGAACCAGAGGACATTTGAATCCGCAAACAAGATAGGCAAATATTTGGCGTGGCAAATAAGAGAAAGAAGAAAACAAAATACGATTAGTAAGATAAGGGAAGGAGAAAGGATTGTGGAAGAGCCAAAAGAAATAAGGAAGATATTTCAAAAATATTATAAGGACTTATATAAAAGAGGAAAGGAAACAAAACAAGAAATAGAGCAGTTTTTGCAAGAACATCATTTAAAACAAATCCCAAAAGAAGAAAAAGAGATATTAGACCAGGAAATTACCCAAGAAGAGATAAAGAAGGCGATTAAAAAGATGAAAAACGGGAAAGTGCCAGGCCCAGATGGGCTCTCAGCCAAATATTATAAAACACTAAGTAACCAAATATCCCCAGTGTTAGGTGAAGTGATGAATAATATATTAAAGGAAGGAAGGATCCCGAATACCTGGAAGGAAGCATATATTACTTTGATTCCCAAAAAAGAGGCAGATACTTTGGAAGTGAAAAACTATAGGCCAATTTCACTACTAAATAATGATTATAAGCTATTTGCAGATATAATGGCAGAAAGACTAAAAAAGGTTTTGAACAACAGAATACATAAAGATCAAACGGGCTTCCTCCCAGGGAGACAACTAAGGGACAATGTAAGGAACTTGATAGACATTATTGAATATTTGGATATGAGTATAGATAGACAAGCGGCCTTGGTATTCATAGATGCTGAGAAAGCGTTTGATAACATCTCGTGGGATTTCTTGAAGAAAAGTTTGGAAATGATGGGAATGGGAGAGAAATTTAGAAAAGGCATAGAAGCTATATATAAGGAACAGAAGGCAAAATTGGTAATAAACAACACCACAACAGAATATTTTAGTATATATAAAGGAACTAGACAAGGCTGCCCCCTGTCCCCTCTATTGTTTATAACAGTATTAGAAATACTAAACGAGAGACTGAGGGGGGCAACAGAAGTCACAGGAGTCAGGGTAGGAAAGAGGGAATACAAAATCAAGGCCTTCGCAGATGACATTGTACTAACCTTAGAAGACCCAAAAAACAGCGTAAAAGAAGCTTTACAAAAAATTGACGAATTTGGAGCCGTGGCAGGACTTAAGGTAAATAAAAACAAAACCAAAATGTTAGTTAAAAATTTAACAAAGGAAGAAGTGATAGATCTAGAAAGAAAGACCAAAATTGCGGTAGCTAAGAAAGTGAAATATCTTGGGATCTGGGTTACAGCTAAGAACATAAATTTATACAAGGATAATTACGATGCCACCTGGAGGAGTATAAAGAAAGACATGGAAATTTGGGGGAGGATGAAACTCTCCTTTTTGGGGAGGATAGCTGTTGTTAAAATGAACATTCTGCCTAGAATGTTATTTTTATTCCAAACCATCCCCATACTTAAAGGCCTAAAACAATGTAAAGAGTGGCAGAGAGCCTTGGCAAAGTATATTTGGCAGGGGAAAAGGCCACGGATAAAAATGAAAATTTTGATAGACAAAAAAGAAAGAGGGGGTTTTTCTCTCCCGGACCTAAGTTTATACTATGAAGCGGCTTGTATATATTGGGTAAAAGATTGGATAAAACTGGAGAATAGAGAGCTACTGGACCTGGAAGGCTTTAATAATTGGTACGGATGGCATTCGTACCTTTGGTATGGGAAAGTGAAAGTTCACAAGAGTTTCTTAGATCATATTTTTAGGGGACCATTATATCAAGCATGGGAAAGGAACAAAAACCTCCTCGAAAGAAAGACCCCATGGTGGATTTCACCAATAGAGGCCTTAACGATTAAGAAAATAAATATGGAGGAGATAAACGCCACCTATGAAGAAATGTTAAGAAAAACTGACCAAGGGCCCAAACTCAGACCTTATGAAGAAATAAAAAATTTATTCACCGGTTGGCTGCAATACCACCAGGTGAATGATTTGTTAAAAGAGGATAAGAGGAAGGCGGGTTTTGATGATAAAAAATCAAAATTTAGTATAGAAGTAATAGAAGGCAAAAATAAAACCCTGTCCAGAATTTATGATATATTACTAGAGTGGTACACAAAAGATGAGGAGGTGAAGGAGGCAATGATTAAATGGCTCCATATCTTAGCTCCATATCTAAGTTTCACAGCATAAAATTACAATATAAAAACCATATAAATATAAGAACAAAAGCAAACCACTATCTACCCCAAAAAAGGACATTTGGTTGAGTTCATAGAAGAACAGATGTTGTGGATAAGCTTTCTCCCCAAAATCTAGTTATCCACATTCAATGGATTTCTATTTTCTTCTGTTTGAAGGAATCTTCACTAATAGGTAAATGGACCAATGTTCATTCATTTATTTGGCTCAGATCCGGCTCAATTCCATGGGCTCAGACCAGCTTAAAGCAGAGGTTTTTTTGTTAGTTTTCTAAATGTTAATACTCCTGTACCCTAGGGGCATCAATCTAAGGGAACTGAATGGTTTAGGAAATAAAGGATGTCAAATGAAATGGAAATGGCCCTGGGAACAAAAAAATCTATTCTTTAAACAACAATAACAAGCCACCCATACCATAACCAGTCCAAAAAGCCAACCACACAAATGATAATGCTTTTTGAGGGAATCTACCACCTCAATGTGTATTGATAAAGATGTACTGCAGAGTTAAGTGGGATGGGTGATGGCTTCTCTGGAATGTAGCCCAGAAAGTAGGGTTGGTCAGATCAGTCTGTTTCTGGCCCATACGCTGCCACATGTACTCATTCATCATTTTGTTCTGACTCGTTTTGCATTGCAATGCCCACTGCCAAGGACAAATGATGGCCTAAGAAACGTGGAAGCCAATATGGGATTCAAGAGCAGCCTGGAAGCTGAGGCAAGGCTAGTTCAGAAAAATGTACAAAGCCTAGGGAGCTGGTTTGAGGACCACAGTTAGCAGAGAAGACAAATTGTCTTAGCAACCAACAGAGTTTTATAGCCTGGACTAGGTATTCAAGATGAAAGCCTTGTCCCATGAACAGAGTATCTGGCCAGTTAAAGGATTGGTACATTTTTCCTATACCTGTTGGCTTCTTCTAGGCCAAAGTATTTAAACTATGAGGGACTTCTATGGGGAAAGTGTCACAGGTTTCCTGCAAGGCGTCATGGTCGATTGACTGAGACTGTGGTGATAGAGGATTCTCTTCATGGGACAAGATTTGGGCTCGTGTGTCAGCAGAGGCACATGGGATGGAGCAGGAAGCAAAACCTTCTGCTCTGTCTCAGGGCTGCTATATTTGAGGATTACTGATCTGGTAGCATGATACATTTCAATCTGCATTTTAAATGGAAACCATTATTTAAACAGCCCCATAATGACATATGGCTAGCCTTCAGCAGGGGCAAAACTAGACTTTAGTTCACCCTGGTCAAAAACCCAGTTTGGCACATTCCATTTGCATTTGCACACACACACACATGGAATCTGGGTGTCTCAATGGTGCCCCTCTGGACATTTCACCCAGGGCAGAAAAACCAGGCTAGCCCCCACCGCACCCCATAGCTACAGCTCTGTCTTCAGTCAGATGAGTTGGTCACACATTGCACTAAACACAGATACAAGCTGTCTCTACACATGTACAAGTGTTTATGAGATAGATTGTACCATGTGCACATAACATGTGAAGACCTCTGGAGTCAGAAATGAACCTGCAAAGGCATAGGTCATCTGAGGCATCCAATAAAAACACTTGTCATTGGAGATTAATGAAGGAACTTTATTGGGAAAGGGTGTGAAATGGATTATATGGGAACACATACACTTATAGCAGCCTTTCTCAACCTTGGGTCTCCAGATGTTGTTGAACTACAATTCCCACCACCCCTAGCTAGCAAGGCCAGAGGTCAGGGATGATGGAAGTTGTAGTCCAACAACATCTGGGGACCCACAGGTTGAGAACCGCTGACTTATAGGGATAGGGACAGAAGTATGTAGTGCCCATTCTGTTCCCAGAGGGAATAGAATAGAATGTCTGGAAAGGGAAAAGTGTAGAATGTGGGGAAGGATCAAAGTGAGAGAAACAGTTGGTGGCAGTTAGAGCAGCAGCAGCTTGGGAGAGGACCAAGGAAGCATAAGGAGGAAGAAGAAGAAGACTTCACAGAGAAAAGTCAAAAGGGAGCCAGAACATCAAAACTGGTAGATTGGATGGAAAAGACTGTGAATTAGACTTCTCCAGCTTTCAGAAGGAAACTGAAACCATTCTCTGTGGTTTGTGGTTAGGTAGGTTACTTTGTGTTCTTTTATATTCACTGTATAATGAACTCGTTGGGTTTCCTATTCATATACATGCTCCCTTTCTACACCCATCTTGGAATGGAAGGAGCCTGATGGAGTTGGTCTTTCAGCAGAGCGGATTATTACTGGTGCAATATAGAGAAATATTTTGGGGAAGCACTTACACACAGAGGGAGGAACCCCTTATGCCAAAGGTGGCTTCCTTATTCTGGAGTAGTGGTTTTCAAGATGTGTTCTGGAGAACTGTAGGATCCCTTTAAAGGTTTTTGGAGGTTCTTTCATGTGGAGCCAATTATGATGGGTCAGCTGCTCTGAAATGCAGCTCCTCTACCACATCATACATTTAAAATGCACATCTCCATTTGTGAAAGTTACATCACAGTGCTGGTTCAAGCTGTTGACCATTATGTGAAGCCCACCATGCTGGTTTTCCATGGCTCCAGATGGCATGCCAAAGCTCTGTGGCAAATGAGCTGGACAGTTCCTTGACAGATGTACAAAATGTGGGGGGGGGGGGGGTTGGCAACCGGAGGACATCTGTATCGTATAGTCAAGGGAGCCACAAACCAAATATGGGAGCCAGTGTGGTGTAGTGGTTAGAGCACTGGACTACAGCCTGGGAGACCTGAGTTCTAATCCCTACTCTGCCAAGGGGCTCCCTGGGTGACCTCGGACCCATTTTCTTCGCCCAGCCCACCCTGCCTGATGGGGTCGTTGACAATTGTGATGATAAAAAAAGGAAGAGGAACTTTTTCACATCTTCTCAAGTTCCTTGCAGGGAAAGCTGGATTTAAATAAGTGAATAGTAAACTAGTACATGGGTAGATATAATAGAACAAAACAGATGTGCAGCATGCCAGTTCCCAGTGTTCGTTTCTCTTTCCTCACTAGGAAGAAAAGAGGGAGAGATGTTGTTCCTCCCCTGGCTGATGTTCTGGGGCCTCATCCATCTTACCAAAGCTGGCCCAGTTTCTTCAGTTTCAGCAAGAAATGTGAGTAGAGAGTGGTTCCTGCCTGATTTAGTGACATGGTTCAGGCAGAGGCATTTCAGCAAATATTCCCAGAAGTGTTTGTGTGCGCTGAAGTTCTCCAATAGTTTGAAGGGAGCCTGAAAAGGGAAATCTAAAAACAAACAAACAGAAAATTCATTTCTAAGATATTTCAGCCCCTTCCCAAAGAGTGGCACCTCCCTTACCCAGCTTTGGGAAGCTGGCTTGGGATGGTGTGTGTGTGTGTGTGTGTGTGTGTGTATCAATTTCTGGCCTTGCACAGGGCAGCTCTTTACCAAGGTCTTACACCTTCCTGCACCTGGTAATTGAATCACCTTTGTCTCTGCCAAGGAAGGAAAGGAAAGCCTGAAGGTACACAGGGCATTGCCTACATTTTGATCTTTACCAAGGTCTTACACCTTCCTGCACCTGGTAATTGAATCACCTTTGTCTCTGCCAAGGAAGGAAAGGGAAGCCTGAAGGTACACAGGGCATTGCCTACATTTTGATGCCCAATGTTTCTGAAACTTGTGGTGGTCGTGGTGATGATTGAAGTAAGTCCCCATTAAGGGTGCTCTGGGGGAGTGTCAGGGGCAGGACTTTGGGGTGGGGGACTCAGACTTAGTCCTAAGCCCATTCAGCTCAGCCACATTACTGGACCACCGGGCATAGAACCTTATTTTAAAGATTTTATTTCCCTCTCCCAGGTTTAAGCAGAGCAGCAGTTCCACTTCTGAACAGGCCTTGGATCTCTTCTAACTTAACGCCAGTTTAACTTACTCCAGGCTTGCTTTATGCCAGCTTCTTGTGGATGGGATTGCTCTATTAATTGTAAAAAAAAACCTCTAATGGGTTTCCATAAGATATAAAACTCACATTAAAATTATTGACAAAAGTCAGAAGTTAAAAGCAAGTTGGCTTGAAATCAACAGGAAACTTTGCATATCTGGGCCGGCTTGTTGAAAACAGTGAAGGGAAGACGCCTGCCTAATATCACTGGGCAGGGAGTTCCAGTAGGTACTGCCACATTGAAAATTCAGTTCCTTACACCTGTTGTGACTTCTATCCATAGGAAGAATCCCTTCTTCCTTCAGCTAACAAGACTGTGCTAGGAAGAGGCATGAATCTCAAAGAAGGCGATCTCAACATCACAACCATCCTCTCCAGGACATTTTTTAATGTTCCGCATCAGATCCAGTCTAACTATATCATGGACTTCCTAATGTGTGTGCTGGGAGACCGTATATTTGCACGTTTCATTGTCTCCTTCTTTGTGCTTGGGATTTTGGGAAATGTTGCCATTTTCTCCCATCTCCTTTTCTATATCAAGAGGAATTCCTGGAATGCCTACATCTGGAACTTCGCCATCGCCAACTGTGGCATCTTTCTATTTTTGTGCAGTTCCTTTCTGCTGGCTTTCATTAATTATATTTTTCATTCCTGCGACGCCTTTGAGAAATTGTTCCTCTCTCTGGCCTACTTGCTTTTATACACCCAGTGCAGCTGCATGCATTTAATTGTGGGCATTGGTGTTGACTGGGTCCTCCTTCTCCTCTCTCCAAGCTGGCACAGAAGTCACCAACCATCCCTGTCTTCGCTTATATCGGCTGTCACCTCTATCATCCTGTGGCCCCTGCTGTGCCAACTGCTGTTCTTCTTCAGCCTGGGGTTCGACACACAAACTGTTGTCATCCTCTCCTTGATCCTTTTCCTCCCACTGGTGTCCATCTCCTTTCAGACCTTGATCGTCAACACGTGGTACAACTTGGGCCAGCAAAAGAAAATCCGTACGGAGAGAATGCTTGAGATGCTTGGATCCATCGTCACCCTGGTGCCTCTCCATCTCTTCTTCACCCAGAACTCTGACTGCGCAATCATCTCATTGTTTTTCATGCTGTATGTTTTGTTTTTGTGTTTTGCAAGGATGAGCTAAGAAGGGTTGAAGTTGGCTTGTAGTACCAAACCTACATCAAGATGAATAAAGCTTGCACACTTCTGTTTTTAAAATATGGCTGTTTGTCCAATACCTTTTTATTTAGAATATTTTATTTTCAAAAGACAAAAAAGGAGATTCCTAAATCTTTAAATGGATAAGCATCCTATATTCATCACTAAGGCAGAGTAATTCTAAAGCTTCAGGCCTGAGAGTCAAAGGTGGCTTTTCAAGGCTCTCCCATTGGCCCCGAACTCTCTGCAGGGGATCCTCAGACCCAGAGGCCAAAGTCTCTCTCTCTGCCCCTTGGGAATCCCCTCAATCCATACACCCTTCCAAGTCTCTCGTCTTACTGTCCCTCTTTTGCAACCCTCTTGAGTTTTTACTTGGCTGAAATGTGTCCTTGTCCTAGAATCATAGAATTATAGAGGTATCCAAAGGGCCCTCCAATACAACACCTTGTAATGCAGAATTAGCGATGATGTCTCTTGCTTGCCACGATAAGAGGATGGTGGTGTGTGTGTGTATGTACACATCCTTGATCTTAGTCAAAAGGCTGAGAAGTATAAGCTGCCATTTCCTGTTCAGAGGCATTATTGCTTCTGACCATGGAGGCAGAACAAAAGAGGGGTGACAGTCACTGAACAAAAGTTGAAGACAGCTGATTTCAAGTGCCATTGTCCACTGCATGCTGAGTTTATCTGCAGACATCCAGCAGTGGAGTGGCCATGGTGGACACCATGCATAGCACTGGTTGATCAGATGTGCTGTGCTGGAATTTGTCTTCTAATTTCTTGACAGTCATTTCCATGCCACCCTGTGAAATGAACTTCAAGTTTCTTGCCTCATTCTCTGGGCACTTGAGAATTTCTTTGGTGAGTGTGGGTTTCTGAGATTACTTTAGCAGTTACAAGGTGGCCAAGGGTGGCATATGTGTTCTCGTTTCCAGAAAACATTTCTGCAGCACTTTGCAGCCTCCCTAGCTGCCCAGCAGTGCCTCAACTGTAAAGCTCCATGGGAGGAACAAACCTATTGATGGTTTCCTGTAGGCTTTAACTGAAGTGTGGGCACCTAGGAAGGCCACAGTGATGGGACAATATGGAGAAAGAAAGAAAGAAAGAAAGAAAGAAAGAAAGAAAGAAAGAAAGTCCTCAGAATTAAAGGTGACTGCAACAATAATCCTGCAACAATAACTACAATAACCCCACCCTTGAGGATTTCACAAAACATTTTCTTTCTACTGGTATAATTTCCAAAGGCCATTTCTTTTCTTATGAATTAACGAAGGCTTTTTAAAAAAAAATGTGGGAATTGTTTTTGGCACAACGCCAGTGATCAGAATGTAGGAGCACTTTTTTTGTTGGTAGGTCCCAGTAGGGAAACAAAAGGATTGAGTGATGATTGCCCTCCTGTTCCTCTTAAAATAGACTTAGTATTCCAATTAAACACTCAAAGTGGCTTAGCATGCTCAGCACAATGTGCTCACACCAGCTGTCATGGATTGGTTGGGAACAGAGGAATGGTGGGAGGAGCTATCGGAGGAAACACAAAGATAGAGAGAAGTCCACAATCAGAGGCAGAAGCTGAAGGAGATGAGTGTCAGGAGGGAAGCCAAGAGGCAGAGATGAGTCATGCTTGTGATGAGTCACGGGTGGCCTCCCCTCGCTGTGACAAGCTCCCCTCCCCACTTGTCTCCAAGAACCAGAAGAGGCATGAAAAGAGCAGAGAAGCGGCAGGCAGCACCCAGGTCAAGTCTCAGATTGCTTGAGGAAAGCCCTGGAGAAGAGGGGACTTTAGAGGCTTGTTAGGAGGTGGGGACTTTCTTGGCAACTGATTCATGGGGCAACAACTACCAGGGATGGACTGCTGTGCTCATCAGTCCTGACACTCAGCCGATTTTGTGAAGACTGTGGTTTTACTAATAAAGAATTAACACCAACTTTGAGCAGCAAGGTTTGCTGTGGGCTTGTGCTTTGACACCTGCAATCACTTCTGTTGGAATTCTCACAACTCTCCTAGAATTTGCAGAACCCTCCATGAGATTTACACACACACACACACACCAGTTCCTTCAGATGTTTTGGCTAAGCTTGGACCTCCAAATTAACTTTGACGTTTTGCTTTAAGTATATCAGAAAAGAAGAAGAAGCTGAGAGACATGGCCTACTTTAAATACTTTGAATTCAAAACAAGAACTCTGTTCCTGTTCTTTCCCTTCATATCTCCCCCCCCCCCCATAATAAAAAATAAAGAGACCGTTTCTTGAAGGGAAAACAGAAAGGGAATGCAAAAAAGAAAAAAAATGCAACCTTACACTCCCCCCCCCCAGCATCAAGTGGGCCAATATAAAAAATATCAAAAGCTAGCATGAGGTAATGAAGTCATCTCTATTCATAGATCAGCTCACAAAGCACCTTTGGAAGCTTTTCTTTTTAAAAAGTTCTCATTATTCCGGAGCCTTTACTAAATTCTCTAACCCCTCGCTCTTCTACTCATCCATCCTGCCTTCCTCCCGCATACTTTCTCATTACTTCTCAATGCCCTCCCCCCATCTTCAGGGGAAAGACCTCTGCGGTACACACATAACACCAGTGAGTTTTCCAGCAAATCTCCACTTTTACAGTAGGGGTGAGAGAGGAATTTGTTCGGTCCCTTTTGACTTATTTCACCTGCAATCCAACACACTCAAACTTGCTTCTGAATCAGAAGGCAATGCCCAGTCATATTGCAAAAAGAGGCGGATTTAGGGGAGCTTAACCGGTTTGGTCAAACACAGAGCACAGTCTCGAGGGCACTGCAGGGGGTGTCACAACGATTATGTAGAATGGAAGGTGAGAAGCTTGGGGGAACCAAACTTTGGTATCACACAGGGCGCTGTTGAAATTTGAGACCCCAAAGGTCTGCCACTGATGCATACTGCTATGAATTTTGCAAGGCAGTTTCAGTGTGCAAAAAAAGGTAAAGGTAAAGGTACCCCTGACCGCTAGGTCCAGCTGCGGACGACTCTTGAGTTGTGGCGCTCATCTCGCTCTATAGGCTGAGGGAGCTGGCGTTTATCTGCAGACAGTTTTTCCAGGTCATGCAGCCAGCATAACTAAGCTGCTTCTGGCGAACTAGAGGAGCGCATGGAAACGCCGTTTACCTTCCCACCGGAGTGGTAGCTATTTATCTACTTGCACTTTGACATTCTTTTGAACTGCTAAGTGAGCAGGAGCTGGGACTGAACAACGGGAGCTCTCCCCGTCACAGGGATTCAAACCACTGACCTTCCGATCGGCAAGCCCCGGGCTCTGTGGCGCCACCCACGTCCCACACTGAACTACAATTCCCATCTGCCCCAACAAGCATGACTGGGGATGAATTGAGTTGTTTAGCAAAATCTGGATGGACAAAAGTTCCCCAGACCTGATGGACTGGCAGTATTTTTCTCATTTATTTATTTAGGTGAGAAATGAGCCTGCTTCCCTTTGCCCTTCAGTGATTTATTTGCCTTCCTGTCCTCCCTGAAAAAAATCCAGTGGAAGCCCATCGTGTCATTTCCTCCCATTTGGTTGGGGGTTTCCCATATTATCCTGCTGGGGAGGGAAAGAGCAGAGTTATGGTGGCTACACCACCAGCGCAACGTTAAGTCTGCATTCCAGGAAACCACCGCCTGCAGAGCTTAGTCATCTTTTTCACTGAATCAGCTGCTTTAATAGGTTTCCAGAGCACTGTGTCCTCCGCTCGCCCTGATCCATTCCCCCCTACTCCTTTTCCATTAGCAGAAGGATTTGTCATATTTTAAGGAAGAGTCAAGGGGAGAAAAATTACCCCGAAGACACTTCACAATTGATTAGGTTTCCAAATTGACTCCCCTGTGCTTGTTCCTAAATTTAGTTTGAGACAGTGATTTGCCATAAATTGTCATGTTGGTGAGAAAGCCTTGCAAGAGGCAGGTGCTGGCAGTGCCAGATTTTGGCATCAAGTGAGGGAGTGATGCTCAGCAACCTTGCACATTGCACATTGCTTTGTGTGCCAGCTCAAGGGATAATTTATGGCCATGGCAGTCTCCACACCTGCAAAATGAAGGAGCAGCTGTGTCCATTCCTGTCCAAATCATTTGCTTTTGGGGGAAAAAGGTGCGCCTACAGGATCAGGATATAAGCTTTCACCAGAATAGCAAATTTTCAGAAAGCTTTCACTACCTCTCCTACAGGAGGCAGATGGCTGTTTTTAGAGGTGATAATGGTGGGCAGAACACATTAGATGTCATTTATTATAAAATTGCTATCTCACCTTTTCCCCAAGATACCATCCATGGCTCTTCCTGGCACCTTCCAAGTTATCTTGGAAGTATGTTTCCGAGCACAATTCAAAGTGTTGGTGCTGACCTTTAAAGCCCTAAACAGCCTCAGCCCAGTATACCTGAAGGAGCGTCTCCACCCCCATCTTTCAGCCCAGACACTGAGGTCCAGCTCTGAGGGCCTTCTGGTGGTTCCCTCACTGTGAGAAGCAAGGTTACAGGGAACTAGGCAGAAGAGGGCCTTCTTGGTGGTGGCACCCACCCTGTGGAACATACTTCTACCAGATGTCAAGGAAATTAACAACTATCTGACTTTTAGAAGACACCTGAAGGCAGCTCTGTTTAGGGAAGTTTTTAATGTTTGATGTTTTATCACTTTATTATTATTATTATTAATGTTGGCTGGATGGTTTCATATATAATTGTTGCAAACACTCTGGAATTTTAATGAATGTAAAATTCATAAATATGTAAATATGTATGTAATTATTTTATATATATAAATACATAAAATGGGAAGACAAGGGGAATTTTTTAAAAAAAATGTTGGCTGGGGAAACCCAGCCAGATGGGCGGGGTATGCATGAATGATGATGATGATGATGATGATTTTCAAAACAACCCACAGAGGTATAGATTATTGATGAGAGATAAGAACAAGGTTGCCCAATGAGCTTCATGACTGAGCAGGGATGTGCACCCTGGTCTTTCTGGTCCTAGTCGGACACACTAACCACTACACCATGATGGATCTGTGATCGCATTGCTTGGTGATGTTCTCATAAAAGATGTTCTCATAAAAGATCATTCCCATGTAGAGTTCACCGCCTCTCACTTACCACAGCACTGCACATTTCTCTGGCCTCTGCACTGCAAAATGTCTCCCTTTGCAGACCATGAAAATGTGGGTCCCATGTTGGCTGTTTTTCTGAGGGGAAATTTGGGGTTGTGAAAATGTGAAAACTATTGATGCAACTTCCCCCACAAAATGTGACAGAATAAAGCACTGAGTGGCAGCCAGGCTTGGAATAAGCAACATTCTTTCATTAACGCCCATTGTACCAAGAGGAAAACTTTACACCAGCTTAATTACACCAACTTAGCTTCTTGTGTATAAGTTTGCTGCTTAGTTGGCCTTAGGGAAGACAGTTGTTCTCCCTCTCAGCTCATATGCTATGGATGGGGATAATGCTTTCACTCACAGACAGCATGCTATAGTGGTTAGAGGGCTGGCCTAGGACTGTGCAGACCACAGTTCAAATCCCCAAGTAGCCATGAAGTTTCATGTGAAGAGCCTAGCCTAATTCAACCTAATCTACCCCACCAGGTTGTTGCAAGAAAAAATGGAGGGGTGAAGTCACAGGGAGACGGACATAACTAAAATATCAAAGATGAATAACATTGCTCCACCTTACAGGGCCATTGAAAGTTATACAGAATTCATTCAAGTGGGTTGCATACTCGCAACCTACTATAAATGCTAATTATATTTACTAATCTAAAGAAATATCTGACAAGTGTTTTGAGGTTAAGAATAAAAGGAGTTAGGGGAAAAAATACCCTGTTTTGTTACCAAAAGAAGGTGTTATTTTGCCTGTTTCATTTATGTGTAAGGAAACGTCAATACTCTTTTTGTTTTGTTTTTGTTTTCAAGGTGTGGCAGGATATAATTTAGCAGAGAAAAAACAGAATATTTTTCTGCTTCTTTATATTTTCTTTCTGAAGCTCTTCCTGTGGTGGTAGACACAGAATCTGCAGGGGGTTCTAATAGATTTCCATTTCAGAAAGACCTTTGATTACAGTTTTGTCCCCAGAAATATTGGCTGGGGCATGGAGGATGCTACGGGCAGTGAAGGCACTTCCTAAGGAGCACACTGAATCCTGTCCAGTGACAGAGATTAAAACAAGAATAGTTTTATTATATACTGAAATGAGAATTACCAGATCTCAAGGTATGGCTGCAGAGTGATAAGCGCCCTTCTCATATTATCCCCAGGGGGAAATCTCAGGGCAAGAAGGTAAAACTATGCCATAAAATATAGCCTGAGCTGCAGACTTTAGCAGATGGCAGTGTTTCTCTTGATAGCATGAACAGGTTCACCAGCTCTTCTTAAAAGTACAGGAACAGGCTAGGTCCTTGTGTGTTGGCAATTTGGCAATCTTACCTATATGGCATGCATTCACAGTAAGGATTATGTTTAGCACTGCAGACCCTCCAGGTTTCCCTATTTACCAGGGATAGTCCCAGATTTAAAGAAGCTGTTTGATCCCAGAATGTCCCTCTTTTCCTTAGGGTGTCCCTATTTCCATCAGAGAAATGTTGGAGGGTATGATGTTATTCAACTCCCAAGCCATCTGAAGGGAGCCTTGTAAAGGGAATATTTTTAATATTTAAGGCATGGGTAGGCAAACTAAGGCTGGATCCGGCTCAATCACCTTCTAAATCTGGCCTGCGGACGGTCCGGGAATCAGCGTGTTTTTACATGAGTAGAATGTGTCCTTTTATTTCAAATGCATCTCTGGGTTATTTGTGGGGCATAGGAATTCGTTCGTTCATTCGCTTTTTCAAAATATAGTACAGCCCCCCACAATGTCTGATGGACAGTGGACCGGTCCCCTGCTGAAAAAGTTTGCAGACCCCTGGTAATGTGTTACCGTATTTTTCACTCTATAAGACGCACCCCCCCCTCAAAAACTAAGGGGAAATGTGTGTGCGTCTTATGGAGCGAATGCAGGCTCCTTGGCTTCAGCTATAGCAATGCGAAGCCTCCAAAGTGCAGAGGGAGAGCTCCCCCCGTGTTGCTTCGCATTGCTTCGGAGGCTTCGCATTGCTTTCACTGAAGCTGCCTGAAGCCCCCGGAGTGCTGCGCTCCAAAGGCTTGCGGATAGCCGCCTGAAGCCTGGAGAGAGAGAGGGGTCGGTGCACACCGATCCCTCTTGCTCTCCGGGGTTCACTTCACTGGAGAGGCACTGCACAATTTTCCCTCTCTGCGCAGCGCCCCTTCAGCGAAGCGGGAGGAGAAATGCAAGGGGCTCCATTTCTCCTACCGCTTCGCTGAAGGGGTGCTGCGTAGAGAGGGGGAGGATTTTTTTCCCCTGTTCTCCCTCCCCCCTATGGTCCGCTGCGTCCTATAGAGTGAAAAATACGGCATTTTGTTCTTATGTGTGTGTTGGAGCTCCCCAATGGCATCTCCAGGTAGGGCTGGGAAAGACCCCCCAACTAAAATCCTGGAGAGCCATTTCCAGGCAGCGTAGACAATACTGAGCTACATTGGTCAATATGGACTGATTCAGTACCAGGTATCTTTCTGTGCCAATGGCCTCTGTATCAGAGTGGTCGCTTCTATATCAGAAAATACGAGAAGAGCCCTGCTGGATCAGGTCAAGGGGTCTTCTAGTCCTGTATTCTGTTCTCACCGTGGCCAGCCAGATGCCTGTGGGAAACCCACAAGCAGAGCACAAGAGCACTCTCCACTGCTGTGGTTTCCAGCAATTGGTATTCAAAGGCATTACTACCCACAACTGTGGAAGCAGCGACAATTCTCCTGCTATCTCTGTTACGGACCCTGGTCCCATGCGTTGGTACAGATACCTCCAGAACATGCCTGTCCCTCATCCCGCCAGAAACTATACTAGCGTGACTCTTTTGTCGCCCTTTTTCCAATCTGTTTCATCTGACGCCCTGTCTAAGCGATCTTCACCTGGCAGTCACACCTCCTGTCAAGTCTAATATAAACTCCAAGCACTTTAGCTTCAGATGCTGTAGAAACCAGAAGGTCTCCTGCAGAGCGCCTCTTGTTTTCCTCCTCCATCTGCAGCTGCTGCTCACAGCATCATCTCAGGTGACTCCCCATCTGCTTTGATTAATGCACTACCTCTTTGTAATGCAGTCCCTATCTCCGCCGGGACCCCAGTTTGCTCTCCGGCAAAGTCTACTTTCCCAAAATGTGTGCAGCTGAGTTTTCCGTATTTGGGGAAATTGCTGCCAACATCTGGCTTTCAGACTATGTCCTAGTTTATCCCATAGGTATAACCTGTTGCAGCAAATTCAACAAAGAGCCAACTGAGGATCACAATGAATGCAGCTGATGAATTTGATTCTTGTCCACAAAAGGATATGCTGTAATTAAGTTGCTGGTCTTTAAGAAGGCACAACTCTCTTGCTTGGCTTTTGTTGTTGCTCCATTCTTATATATCTTATAATAGTAGTAGTAGTAGTAATTTATTTATACCCTGCCCATCTGGCTTCCAACAAAATATTAAAATACAATAGTAGTCCATCAAACATTAAAAGCTTCCCTAAACAGGGCTGCCTTCAGATGTCTTCTAAAAGTCTGGTAGTTGATGTTCGCTTTGACATCTCGTGGGAGGGCGTTCCACAGGACGGGTGCCAATACTGAGAAGGCCCTCGGCCTGGTTCCCTGTAACTTGGCTTCTCACAGTGAGGGAAAGCCCTTGGTGCTGGACCTCAGTGTCCGGGCTGGACGATGGGGGTGGAGACGCTCCTTCAGGTATGCTGGACTGAGGCTGTTTAGGGAAACGTACTGGGAGCCAATGTAGGTCTTTCAAGACCAGAGTTATACGGTCTCGGTGGCTGCTCCCAGTCACCAGTCTAGCTGCCGCATTCTGGATTAGTTGTAGCTTCCAGGTCACCTTCAAAGGTAGCTTCACATAGAGCGCACTGCAGTAGTCCAAGCGAGAGTAATCAGAGCATGCACCACTCTGATGAGACAGTCCGCGGGCAGATAGGGTCTCAGCCTGCGTACCAGATGGAGCTGGTAAACAGCTGCCCTGGACACAGAATTGACCTGTGCCTCCATGGACAGCTGCGAGTCCAAAATGACTCCCAGGCTGCACACCTGGTCCTTCAGGGGCACAGTTTCCCCATTCAGGACCAGGGAGTTCTCCACACCTGCCCGCCTCCTGTCCCCCCAAAACAGTACTTCTATCTTGTCAGGATTCAATCTCAATCTGTTAGCCGCCATCCATCCTCCTTTATTGATTTCCATTGCAATAATGCCCTATTTCTGCTCATTCATGCAGTATGTTTTCCAACACATTCACCAGTAAAATAAGCATTTGGTGCACATCTTTTACTTAAGATTCACATTTTCATGTGCATTGTTTGCACACACACAGACACACACACTGGAAAATTCATAGAGTTGTATAATCTGACTAGGAGTTGCTTTCCAATCCAAAATCAGGTTTGGGAGTTTCAGACTGTGTCCCTAGGACTTGCCGATCAGAAGGTTGGTGGTTCGAATCCCTGCAACGGGGTGAGCTCCGGTTGCTCGGTCCCTGCTCCTGCCAACCTAGCAGTTCCAAACTACAAGTAGATAAATAGGTACCGCTCCGGCGTGAAGGTAAACGGCGTTCCCGTGCGCTGCTCTGGTTCACCAGAAGTGGCTTAGTCATGCTGGCCACATGACCTGGAAGCTGTACGCTGGCTCCCTTGGCCAATAAAGCGAGATGAGCGCCACAACCCCAGAGCCGGCCACAACTGGACTTAACGGTCAGGGGTCCCTTTACCTTTATATTGAAAGCACATCTCTCTCACACACAGACCCAAATAAAACTCCTGGGAGCTATAGTTTACCCTTCACCAAGCTACTGTTCCTAAGAACCTTAACAAACTACAGTTCTCTAGATTCTTTGTGCTTTAACTGTGTGCTGTGTATGCAACCAACAGATTTGTTGAAAAGCAGACCACACCAATTCCTCCCCCTCACTAATCACATCTCCCTGTGACCAACGACATCCAAATGGCATGTGTGTAATTGCTAATATATATTCTGGATATATTACAGCTGAAAGAAAAGGTGCAGGAAAGGGCAAGCAAAATGATCGATGGGTTGGAGCAGCTCCCCCAAAGGGAAAGCTTACACCTTTTGTGTGTTCTTTTTTTTAGCTTAGGAAAAATGTTGAGTAAGTGGGGACATGACAAAAGTGCATAAAATTACACAAGTTGTAGTAAATGGGGATAGAAAGGTGTTTTTTCACCCTGACTCTATTCCTTCCTTCCTTCCTTCCTTCCTTCCTTCCTTCCTTCCTTCCTTCCTTCCTTCCTTCCTTCCTTCCTTCCTGTTTGCTAGCTAACTAGCTAACTCAGGGGCGTACGAAGGGGTGTGTGTGGAGGGGGGCTGCCCAGGGCACCACTCTGGGGGGGTGTGACAAGATGGCCCCCACAGCTGTAGAACGGCTGAGGGCGCGCACACAGTTAGTATGGGTACCACTCGTGTGGCGTCCATAAGGGCTGCCGCTCTCACACGCCGTCCATGCGAGCGTCCATACTGGCTGCCTCTCGCACAGTGACCATAGAGACTGCCACGCGTGCGCTGTCCATACGTATGTCACGCGTGTTCCGCCTGGAGGTTCACAATGCCCCTCGGCGTCCTGCTGGAGAGGGTTCCTCTGCCACTGCACAGAGTCACCCAGTGAATGAGAAGAATACAAGAACAAAGACTTCTCCGCTCTGCAAGCAGTTGATGCTAGTCAATGAGAACAATAGCATGAGACGGAGAGCAAGAGGGAGAAAACTTGTCAGATCCAGCAAATAAGGTAAGAAAGGTAAAGGTAAAGAACCCCTGTATGGTTAATAATAATTTATTATAATAATTCATTATTTATTCCCCGCCCACCTGGCTGGGTTTCTCCAGCCACTCTGGGCAGCTCCCAACCAAATGTTAAAAACACAATACAGCATTAAACATTAAAAACTTCCCTAAACAAGGCTGCCTTCAGATGTCTTTTAAAAGTAAGATAGCTGCTTATTTCCTTGACATCTGATGGAAGGGTGTTCCACAGGGCGGGTGCCACTACCAAGAAGGCCCTCTGTCTGTTTCCATGTAACTTTGCTTCTCAAAGTGAGGGAACCACCAGAAGGCCCTCGGCTGTACCTCAGTGTCTGGGCTGAATGATGGGGGCTAAGTCCAGTCAAAGGTGACTATGGGGTTGCGGCGCTCATCTCTCTTTCAGGCCGAGGGAGCGGGTGTTTGTCCACAGACAGCTTTCCAGAACATGTGGCCAGCAAGACTAAACTGCTTTTGATGCAACGGAACACTGTGACAGAAGCAAGAGAGCACAGAAACTCTGCTTACCTTCCTGCTACAGTAGTACCTATTTATCTACTTGCACTGGCGTGCTTCCAAACTGCTAGGTTGGCAAGGGCTGGGACAGGGCAATGGGAGCTCACCCTGTCACAGGGATTCAAACCACTGACCTTCCGATTGGCAAGCCCAAGAGGCTCAGTGGTTTAGTTATAGAATCCTTGTATACAATCCTCGTATTAATTTACAAAGTTCTAAACCCCTTAGGTCCATATTACATTGGGGACTACCTGGACCCTTATATACCAGCTTGATCACTGAAATTGCCTGCAGGAACATCATTGATTGTTCCTCGAGTTGGAGATGCTCATTTGGCAACAACAAGAAATAGAGCATTTAGACCACAGTACCACCCACATCCCTTCCAATCCAGCAAATAGGGATGAGCAGACAGGAAATTTCAAGAGGCACGCTAGGGGGTGTACATTCAAGGTACAGAAAAACATGCCATACCAAGTCAGATGATGGACCATTTAGCTCAGCATTTTCTACACAAACCAGCAGCAGCAGCCCTCCAGAGTCTCAGAAAGTTCCAGCCCTACCAGGAATTGCCAGGGAATGAACCAGAAGTCTTGTCTGTGTTTTAAAAAAAATGTACTAGGAGTGTGCGTTGGCTCATTGTGTGGGCCTAGGGTGGTAGAACTGAAGGGCATGAACAGTAATCTAGTCCAGTCCTCTACAGTGCAGAAATTGTTGGTTTGTTGGTTGGTTGGCATCCATCTGTCGTGGGAGGAGTGCTGTGGAGAAACTGCTGCCTCCTGAATTGTTTTCACTGCCATTACAACACTGAAGTGACCTCTCTGGGGAACAAGCCTGGGTAATGTGTATGGAGGTCCTGGGGTCCGAGATGACAAGACCCCTCTCTTCACCTCACTAATGTGGGAAGTAATAGTGCCACTGTATTCTGCTCTGGTCAGACCTCACCTGGAGTACTGTGTCCAGTTCTGGGCACCACAATTCAAGAAGGACACTGACAAACTAGAACGTGTCCAGAGGAGGGCAACCAAAATGGTCAAAGGCCTGGAAACGATGCCTTATGAGGAACGGCTAAGGGAGCTGGGCATGTTTAGCCTGGAGAAGAGGAGGTTAAGGGGTGATATGATAGCCATGTTCAAATATATAAAAGGATGTCACATAGAGGAGGGAGAAAGGTTGTTTTCTGCTGCTCCAGAGAAGCGGACACGGAGCAATGGATCCAAACTACAAGAAAGAAGATTCCACCTAAACATTAGGAAGAACTTCCTGACAGTAAGAGCTGTTTGACAGTGGAATTTGCTGCCAAGGAGTGTGGTGGAGTCTCCTTTTTTGGAGGTCTTTAAGCAGAGGCTTGACAACCATATGTCAGGAGTGCTCTGATGGTGTTTCCTGCTTGGCAGGGGGTTGGACTCAATGGCCCCTGTGGTCTCTTCCAACTCTATGATTCTATGATTCTATTCTATGGTCCAGAGGAAAGCATACAGGAGTTGCCAGAAGGAAGTGTACAAGATGCCATCCCACCGCTCCCAGATTTGTGTAAGGTTTACTCCTTATTGGAGTAATATGGAGGTATCCTTTCCCCTCAGGAGTCAAAGTGCAATTCTGGCAAATGATAGTTTATTGTGATACACAAACTAGAAAATGATGGCTTGCTTTCAGGCAGACCCAGCATACCAAGAACAAACCGAGATATTGGCATCAGGTTTTGTTTTGTGCTCTTGGGGATGTTTTGTCAAATGCTTTTGTTCTCTTTAATTCAGCTAACAATATTTATTACCAAAGCAGTCTCCTTTTTGAAGCTGTGAATTGCCAATTAAAGTTGATCCCTTGAAGTAATCTTCACTTTCCTTCTTCCTTATGACTGATTCATATTTCAAATACAGCATTAAGAGGAAAATGAATGGCGTAGTTGTTTTTTTCCCACCCAAGAAAATAAAGGATGCTCTTTATTTATTCTGCAACTGCTTTCTAAATCACACAGATGAAGGAACAATTAGACAGCCTGCCTTTCAATTATAATCTGAATTTCATGTAAGCAAACATATTACATCGACGTAGGCTAATCCTGTCTGTGCTGGAATGAGCAAATAACAGCAGGGGGTGAAAGAAATGGATAAGAAATTGGGCCAGCAGGTTTGACAGTTACAGGCCAGCATAGGATAAATAACATTTACTATTTTTGATGTCACTGAAATTAATCATTACCCAAGTCAGAATTTCGGTTTGCCCTGATCATAGAACCCAACTGCATTCAATCCTGGGTCAGCTCCAGTACCCAAGAGATTCTTCACTAGGTCAGAATGCACTCTTATCCAGAGAAGAATTCCTGCCTTCCATTCCCACCCATTTCTCTTGCTGCTACTATGATCTTTTTCAGGGTCTCCAGGATGCTATGGCAGACTCCAAGTTGCTAGCCTTATCTTCACTTCCAAACACCTGGTCCAGTTCCTTAGCATGTGGTTCAGGATTCAGACAGCTCACCCACCTCTGAGCTCATAGCTGCAGCCAGCTAAGTACCTTTGAGAGATCAGTCAGGTTCTTGAAAGAGATTTGGATCTCACCACTTCCCAAATAATATCATTAGGAGAGCAATGAGGTCCAAGCTAGGTATGGAATAAGCTGGATAATTTTATTTGCTGCGTGTTGGGAGGCGGAAGGAAAGCAGCCAACCAGAAGCAGAGACTAATAAAAATATAAAAATTCAATAGGATAAAAGTAAAAATAAAACACACTTGGATTGTGTAGGCATTCATCATTATTCAGCCCTGCTAAGGGACACTCTTTCCCCTGCAAGTGTTGGCTTCTTTCTCCTACTTGATTGGTTCAGCCAGTGAGCCAGATTTGTATAGTTTGTAGTCAATGACCAGTTGCAGTATAAAAAAGAAAAACAATTAAGGCAATCCAAGAATAAGTGGAAACAACTCAGTTTTTAGGACTTCAAACCATCAAGAGTGCTTTTTTCTGGGGGATGCAGGGGTACGCATACCCTAAACATTTTGTGAATCTAATGGGAGAAGAAACAAAAATATTAAAATTGTTAGTTTCTTCCCCAGCATGGTGAATCATCAGTTTCGTTGCTACTCCCAATGGCAGCCTCATTTCCTGCCACAGTGTTTCCTGTGTCTCAGGCAGAAGCGAGTGTTTAATGTGTGAAGTAGGAGTTGGAATCTAGCAGAGCGATTGGTCATTTTCATTGTTACCACCTCCGATGGCGGCTTCATTTACTTTCCCGGTGATTTTCTTGAGTCAAAATGAGAGTATCCCTAAACATATTATTATTATTATTATTAGTAGTAGTAGTAGTAGTAGTAGTAGTATTAAAAAGCACTGACCATCAATATGAAAAATTATTGGGATGCACCCAACATTTCCATTTTGTTTGTGCATCAGGTTTCTGCTTCTGCTGTGGAACTTCCCTCTCCTCATAAAGAACAGAGAGTGGATTCATTTCCACCCTGATGCTATTGGAGGTACTCTTCCTTGGGACAGTGTCACAGGTTCACAAGCTGTCAAGAGACTTCTTGGCAGGGTCAGTGGCTGAAGGGGAATGGGATGACCATATGGAGGATGATCTGGAGGAGAAGCCTAATAGCAGAGGAGGTTTAGGATCAGAGTTTTCCATCTTGTAGATGGGCTACCTTCTCAGGTTGATGAGCCCCATCTGCCCCTCACTTCTCTCTCCATTATGGGCAGAATCTGTCTTCTTGGCCATTGTTTCTGCTATTCATCTTTCCTGCTCAATCCTCCAGAGCCTGTCTTTGCCTGCAGGTGATCGGCAGGTTCCTAACTCACTGAAGGTTTGAGACCCATCAGCTACCCTCACCTGGTTCAGCTGGCCAGATGGAGACATTTCTGTTATAATTCCTGATCTATAGTTGGAGTCATGGGATTTTTGTCTATCACATGACATTGTATGTATTGACTCCACAGAGTGGGAAGTGACGGAGACAGGATGTTTTGTGTTACGGTGTTCCTTGAAGTGGGACTATTGTCTTTTATTATTTTTCTCTTTGCTGTCTGATGCTAGAGAGAGAGGGAGCCATGTTGCAGTGCTCTCTGTGTGTTTATATTTAAATAAAGTAGATTAGCCAAAATGCTGAGTTGCTGAGGTTTGTCACACACATGATGCGCACACTCTGCGGATCCCTAAGTGTGCAGGTGTCGGTTGGCATCAGTCATTGTGATACTCAGGCTGAAGAAAGTTTATGAGGCTCCAGAACGATCAACCAGAAGGGAGAGAACATGCCAGTTGGGCATGTGTCTCTGCCAGAGTCCTACTCGAGGGTAGGCTGAACTCCTGACAATTTCTAGGGTGTGACCGCTGTTGTATACTGATAGCTTCTAGGAGTCCCAGGTGAGAGCTGAGTGCAGGGTGGGGACCAAAGGTGGACAAACTACCCCAGAAGGAGCACGACATATCCCCCACATCCCCTATCCCACCCCTAACACCCAACAGCGCATGCAATCTGCACTGCTCATTATGGAGTTCAGTCTATGTGCTGGCTATAATATTCACCACTGAAAGACATTCATGTCTGTCAGGGGTTCAGGAGCAGAGACGCAGAGAAGGGAGGAGACAGAGAGCGAGGGGGAGGAATACGAAGGAAGGATGAGTGGGGATGACGACCCGAGATCACCGAGCCTGTCTAGCGAGTCCGAGGATTCCCAGAAGGGAGCGCCAGCAGCCAGAGCAAGGGGGGAGAGCAGGGGGACACCCCAGGAAGAAGGGTCCAGAGAGGGATCAGAAAGCAGCAGTTGGAGATCGGGACCCACGTTCCCAGCCGGGAGCAGCGGGGAGAAAGGGGACCAGATAGCGGGCTCCGGAGACTTTCAGAAGGAGGGAGGGCATGAGTCAGGAGTAGTCACGCCCACCTCGGGGAGCGAGGAAACGATCAAGAGGAAAGTGGAGAGTTGGGCGCGCGCGCCAAGTTCAAATGTAACGGAAGCTGGCGCAGTCAGCAGCCCAGAGAGTGAACCGGGTCCCAAAGCCCGCCGCAAGGAGGCGGAAGGGTCAGGGGGGTCCGCGTCAGAAGAGAGTAGGAAAGGAGAGACCCAGGGGGGCAGGAGGACCCAGAGACGGAAGGAAAGGCGCAGGAGGTGGAGCAAGGCTAGGGTATTAAGCTGGTGCGCTAGAGGCGGAGACTCAGACGGGTCTTCGTCGTTCTGACCTAGAAGAAGTAGGGCTGCACGTTGCAGTTTGGAAATGGAATCTGTAATCCAATAAAGACTCTTTGAAACTGAACGCTGGCTGACTTGGTCCTATGTGAGCTGGGACTGGGCGGCAGCCCTGACAGTAAGACCCGTCTCAGAAGCTTCTGACACCTGATACCTCGCAGCGGAGACAGAAGCAGCTGGAGGAGGGGATCGGTGTGTGGGAGCAAGCTCACGACGGTTGGCAAAGATGACGGAAGCAGAGAAAGTTTCAGCGCTGCAACAGGCAGTTACACAATTGAACGCGGAGGTACTGGCATCCAAGAAAAGGGAGGAGGATGCGGCAGCCGCCTACCGAGATCTCCACGCCAGGTTTGAAGCATGGGTTAAGCATGGGCAGCCAGGACCCAGACCGGAGGGGGTTGGGTTGGCACGGAGAGCAGGAGGGCTGGTGGCTCACTTCGATGGGAATTTACAACAGTACCCCAACTTTCGAGCAGATGTGATGTGCGCACTGCAACTGCTGGCAAAAGACTTTAGAGATGAGCAAGAGAAAGTGGGGTTTATACTGTCCCATTTGCATGGGGATGCGAAAGCGTGGCTGCGCAATTTGTGGAGGGATAAAGATCCGGCGCTTCAGAGTGCAGATGCCTTTATCAAAGCGATGGATGCATGTTTTTTGTCTACCATTGATGTGGATCTTGCCCGACGGGAGATTCATGGACTGAAACAAGGGAGGGCGAGCGTCCGGCAGTACCATGCCCGCTTTTTTGCGCTGGTCAGTGCATTGGAATGGGACCGGGACTCGCCCCCAGTCAGGGACCTGTTCTGGGAGGGTCTCAGCTCTGCTGTGAAGGATGAAATTGCGAGGGGGGAGAGGCCCCGAAGCACGCAGGAGGTGGTCCAAAGGGCGCTGACTGTGGGGGTGAGGCTGGAAGAACGTCCATGGTGCAGAGATGAAGGACGTGGAGGGCGCGAAGCAGCGAGAAGTTTCTCTTTCGTTCCAAGGGAAGCAGCGCGTGCGCAATCCACACCTCCGCCAGGAGGGGGAGTGGAAACTATGGAAGTGGGAGGCGCCAGGGCTCAGTCAGCTAGCAGAGCCTCTGCACCGACAGCAGTCAAGACTAAACCTCCTAGAGGGACCAGGAAGTGTTACATATGCGAGAGCCCTCAACACTTGGCGAAAGAGTGTCCCCAGAGGAGCTCCAAGCACACTGCAGCCTCCGCAACGGTGAAAGTGGCCACGCAATGCAGCGAAGCCCAGCAGGGAAACGACGATGTCTGGCTGGAGACAGAGGCACTGGGGCCCAGCCAGACGCATCAGTGAAGCAGTCCCCAGCGATATTGCAACCCACGGACCCCCTCCCACCCAAACCAGTAGTGCAACTCACAGCGTCTCTCCAGCTACCCAATGGAGTCACCATCGAAGTGCCGCTTTCTGTGGATTCTGGAAGCAACGCAGACTTTATAGCACAGGATTTTGTGGAGCAGCACGCTATAAAGCTGCTGCCTGCCACTCTGCCCCTGCAAGTCGTCACAGTGGATGGCAGAGAGTTGCTAGGGGGGCAGGTGGTGAAGCAGACGCCACCAATGGTGATGCAACTTGGTAACCACAGGGAAGTCATCAGTTTTAATGTCACCCGACTGTCGGACACGCCCATTGTGTTGGGCATGAGTTGGCTGGACAGGCACAGTCCAACGCTGGCTTGGTACCAGAGACAGCTGATCTTCGGCTCCTCTTACTGCGCAGAACACTGCATCCTGCCCAGGCAGGAGGGGGAGGAGGAGGACTCACAACTGCAGTTGGGAACGTTGCAAGCAGTTCCCCACAAATACGCGGACTTTCTGGAGGTCTTCTGCGAGAAAGAGGCAGACAAGCTACCACCGCACAGGCAATATGACTGCAAGATTGACCTCCTGCCAGGGGCGACGCTGCCGAAGGGGAAGCTATATTCCATGTCTGAGGACGAACTACAGGAACTCAAACAGTTCATCGATCACAATTTGCAGCGCGGTTTCATCCGGGAGTCCAGCGCAGTAGGGGGCAGTCCTGTTTTCTTCGTGAAGAAAAAGGACACGCCCCAAAAAAGATTGGTCGTGGATTACCGCCTCTTAAACAGAATGACCAAGCCTTCCGATTTCCCTATGCCCAGGATTGACGACCTGCTGGCGACGGTGCGCAAGGGACGCGTGTTCACCAAGTTGGACCTGCGAGGAGCGTACAATCTCATCCGCATGAGGGAGGGCGATGAGTGGAAGACAGCCATGTTCACGCCTCTGGGCACCTACGAATACAGAGTGATGCCGTTTGGTTTGCAAAACGGTTCTCACTGTTTTCAAGCTTTTATGCATCACGTGTTGGCGGGACTCCTCTACAAGAAGTGCGTCTGCTTTCTGGATGACATCCTGATATTCTCTGACTCGCAGCAAGCACACGACCAGGACGTTCGGGAGGTGCTGAAGAGGCTGCAGCAGCATAGACTGTACGCCAAACTGGAGAAGTGCCAGTTCGACACGACGGAGGTGGATTTCTTGGGTTACAAGCTGTCGGACAAGGGGCTAGCCATGGACAGCGCCAAGGTTCGTGCGGTGTTGGATTGGAAGAGCCCGCGCAACCGGAAAGAGGTCCAGAGGTTTGTCGGATTCGCCAATTTCTATCGCAAGTTTATCAAGGGGTTCGCGATGCAGACGGCAGCTATTACGGACACGCTAAGCTCCAAGAAAAAGAAATTCATCTGGACGGAGCAGGCGGAGCGGTCCTTTCAGACACTCAAGCGTCTCTTCGCGTCGGAAGAGCAACTGCTGCATATCGACCCCAGCAGACCGCTGAGGGTGGAGACAGACGCGTCCGATAGAGCAGTGGGAGCGGTACTGCTGCAGAAGGACACGCAGGGGGTCTGGAGGCCGGGGGCGTTCTACTCCAGAAAGCTCAGCAAGTCGGAGCAGAACTACACCATCTGGGATAGGGAGCTGCTTGCCATTCATGCAGCTTTCAAGGCGTGGAGGCACTTCCTGATCGGCGCCAAGCACACGGTGCAGGTCTGCACGGACCACAAGAATCTGGAGCACTGGCGCACGGCTCGGTTCCTGAACCAGAGGCAGATCCGTTGGGCGGAGTTCTTTGCTGACTTCAATTTCCGAATTGAGTACGTCCCGGGCGACACCAACATCATGGCGGATGCCCTGTCCCGAAAACCGCAGTACCTCGAAGAGGCGACGCCAGCGGCGGCCATGCACATCTTCGCGCCAACAGCGTGGGCGTGCGCTTCAGCCACAGTAGACCTGGATGCGGTGCGACGGGCGTTGACGGACGACGCATTCGCGCAGGCGAAGATGGCAGAGGTGCACAAGGGCACGGCGAAGGGCGACGAGTTCCAGATACGAGATGGCTTGCTCTTACGTAAAGGGGCCGTCTACGTGCCGGGAGACGAACTTCGCACCCGGGTACTGCAGCAGCTGCACGACGCACCCACGGCCGGGCACTTTGGCACAGAAAAAACGGTGGAATTGGTCGCAAGAGACTTTTGGTGGCCCAGACTGAGGGGGGAAGTCGCGGACTACGTCGCGAGGTGCGACACCTGCCAGAGGGCCAAGCCGGTGCACAAACCACCGGCGGGACTGCTGGAACCGCTGCAAACGCCGTTTGAACCATGGGAGAGAGTGGCCCTGGACTTTGTCACGGATCTACCCAGCTCGAGAGGCAAGACAGCTGTACTAGTGGTGGTGGACTTGTTCACCAAGATGGCACATTTCATACCGTGTGCGAAGGTGGCCACGGCAGAACAAACAGCCAAATTGTTCATTGATCACGTGTTCAAAGTGCACGGGCTGCCGCGGTCTATACTGTCCGACCGCGGACGCCAGTTCATCTCGAATTTCTGGCAAAAGCTGATGGGCTTCCTGAACGTCAAGATCAACCTGACATCGGCAAGGCACCCGCAGACCAACGGGCAAGCGGAGAGGGTCAATGCCATCATGCAGCAGTACCTGAGATGCTATGCCAATCAACAGCCTGCGACGTGGGTGGATTACCTGCCGCTCGCCGAATTCGCCTACAACAACACGAAACACGTATCCACAGGGGTGACGCCGTTCTTCGCCAACAATGGGAGGAATCCCAGAACCTTCCCGGGACTGGACAGAGTGGGGGAAGGGGAACCACAGACGGCGGACGCTTTCGCATCTGAGTTGCAAGAGGTCCACGATCAACTCAGACGGCAGCTGGAGCTGGCGAAGCACGCATACAAGGTCCAAGCTGACAAGCACAGGCGAGTTGGCGAGGAGATCCGAGTGGGAGACTGGGTCTGGTTGGCAGCCCACGCGGTGCCGACCCGATCGTTAGCCAAGAGGAAGCTAGGGCACAAGCAACTCGGTCCATACCGAGTCGAAGCGCAGATCAACCCGGTGGCTTTCCGGCTGGTGCTACCAGAGGGTTCCAGGATGCATCCGGTGTTCCACAGGTCGGTGCTCACTCCCTACAGGGCACCGCACAGGTTCCAGGAACCAGGAACGGCACCGAGTCAGTCTCCGGAGCGGACGGAGGTGGGAAGATTGCCACAGCAGGACCCCATCAACGAAGTCACGGAGATTTTGGACTCCAGATGGGGGGAAGACGGAGTAGAATATCTACTAGCAAGGGAGGGCACCCGGGCCAGTACTAATAGCTGGGTGCCGGACTACGCCTTGGAGGAACCCCTGCTCAAAGATGAGTTTCATGCCCTTTTCCCACACAGACCTATGCCAGCGGGCTTCTTCGACGACTGGTTGTTCACGCCCACGCTTTCCTCCAGCACGTTCCATGGCTTCGACTCGGAAGGGGAACCCGCACCGCGCACACGTTCCCCAGAGGGGTCACCGGAGGGTTCGGCGTCCGACAACTCGTATTGGTGGGACGATCGGCCAGAGGAGCAGTGGCGCCGGAAGTGGCAGGAGACACCAGGTCCAGCGACAGACGCAGAGACGGACATGGACGTTTGCGGGGAGGACCTTGGTTTCGAGCACGGCGGCACCGAAATGGAGGCGGAGGAGACCACCGTTGACGAACGCGGGGAGGAAGACTCGGAGGTCTTCAGTTGGCGGCCAGCAACGGGGAGCGAACTGTATCCGACATTCACTCCCGTGATGACGGAGCACCCACCAACCACCCTTGAAAGCGGGGAGGGGGGAAGGGGGGGCTTCGAGGGGGGGATGGATGTCAGGGGTTCAGGAGCAGAGACGCAGAGAAGGGAGGAGACAGAGAGCGAGGGGGAGGAATACGAAGGAAGGATGAGTGGGGATGACGACCCGAGATCACCGAGCCTGTCTAGCGAGTCCAAGGATTCCCAGAAGGGAGCGCCAGCAGCCAGAGCAAGGGGGGAGAGCAGGGGGACACCCCAGGAAGAAGGGTCCAGAGAGGGATCAGAAAGCAGCAGTTGGAGATCGGGACCCACGTTCCCAGCCGGGAGCAGCGGGGAGAAAGGGGACCAGATAGCGGGCTCCGGAGACTTTCAGAAGGAGGGAGGGCATGAGTCAGGAGTAGTCACGCCCACCTCAGGGAGCGAGGAAACGATCAAGAGGAAAGTGGAGAGTTGGGCGCGCGCGCCAAGTTCAAATGTAACGGAAGCTGGCGCAGTCAGCAGCCCAGAGAGTGAACCGGGTCCCAAAGCCCGCCGCAAGGAGGCGGAAGGGTCAGGGGGGTCCGCGTCAGAAGAGAGTAGGAAAGGAGAGACCCAGGGGGGCAGGAGGACCCAGAGACGGAAGGAAAGGCGCAGGAGGTGGAGCAAGGCTAGGGTATTAAGCTGGTGCGCTAGAGGCGGAGACTCAGACGGGTCTTCGTCGTTCTGACCTAGAAGAAGTAGGGCTGCACGTTGCAGTTTGGAAATGGAATCTGTAATCCAATAAAGACTCTTTGAAACTGAACGCTGGCTGACTTGGTCCTATGTGAGCTGGGACTGGGCGGCAGCCCTGACAATGTCAAATCATCTTCACCCATTAAAAAGGGCTGTAGCTCAGTGGTTGAGCATCTGCTTTGCATGCAAAAAGTCCCAGGTTCAATCCCTGGCTTCTCCAGGTAGACACCTCAGCCTGAAACCACGAAGAGCTGCTGCCAGCCAGTGCAGGAAATACTGTGATAGATGGACCAATGGTCTGGCTTGCTATAAGGCAGCTTTCTGTGTCAGTGTTGCAGACCTGACATATAGAATTCTTATATACTTGCACACAAGAGCTCAAAAGGTATTGCACCTTGCCTTTGAGTTTTGCACAGGTACATGAATTTTTGCATGTCTAGCAAGCCTTGTCAAGAGAAATTCAGACTGTCTTTCTCCAGCTGTTTTCAATTTTGCATGCTGTTGTCTTACTTGGTCTGTCCCCAGACCGTATTTTCATTATTTTTTTATTTGTACATCTCTTTTGTATCTGACAGTATTTTTTTTATATATAAAAAACCATTCTAGGAATTCAATGCACAGACGGTGTCAGTTTATTGAAAGGCTTTTATATATTCATAGTTTGGAGTCTGTAATTACCCCTCATGAGCAAAGCGGAGAACTCACATCTCACACCGGCTGCCTTCCCTTCCCTTTCAAGCTAAATGCAATTGCAGATGGCTCTAATTTTTTTTGGCAATGCTTTTATTAATAGAACAGGTTGCTACAAAGCAACACTGTTTGCATGATACAAAATTAATTAGAAAAAGTCTGTTTTAATTTATAAATATGCAATTACAGTTATACAAATAAGAAGTTGGGACTTTTGCTTCGTTCCCAGTGGGTTTGGAGCTGCTTGCTTGGGGTGCTTCAGTAAGAAGCTTTGCCTTGCTGGCACAACTATAAAAAGAGACAATTTGAGCCTCTCTGATGGGAATTGCAAATCTATTAAAACATATTTCATGAGTTTGTTCAAATTAAGGACTGTGGGAGCAAGCAGACTGATTTGCAAGAGAGCTTGCTTAGTTTGATAACATGCACAGAGAGAGTGAGAGTGACGGAGGGAAGCTTCACACAGATCTCCTTTGGTGCCAAGATTTCGAAAGGCTACTTTGCACTCACCACATGCATCATTTGGTAATACTGTAACAGTATCAAGTGTGGGCCTATAGCACATTCACAGAGTCATCTGGTGTTATTCGACGCATTTGCTTCATCAGCATAAGGAATGCTGCTGTGCGGTGTTACATATTCTGATTTTATTAACTGCTTTTAAAAATGTGTTTTGTTACTTGCACAGCACTTGGAGACAATTGTAATTAAGTGGTATATAAATGGCTGAAATGAATTGTAACTAAAAAAAATGAATATGCTTCCTTTCCCCCTCCATCCCTGCATCCTGCATGCCCCTAAATCTATCCTGAGCTTTCCCCAAAACCCTCTAGAGCAGATTTGGGGAGAGCATGGGGCACATCCAAAGAACAGAGAGGGAAATATGTTCATTTGGACACACAAAGAACAATCATTGTACTGACAGAGCGAGTGCATTGGATGCCACCCATATAATTTCACTGTTGGAAGGTAGCTTGGAGGTTACTTAGTCTAAACCACTGACCAGTGCAGGATTTTACAGCTATGGCATACCTGAAAGATGACTATATGGCCACTACTTATGTTAGATCCCACCAACTTCCATTGCTGAACTTCTTTCACTATTTGGCAGTTTCTCCTAACATTGAGCTGAAAGCTGCTTCCTTGCAATTTCTACCTATTAACTTACATCATGACCAGCACATGCTCTTAGGTGTAAGAAAGAAATAGATAGTATAAGGTAAAGGTAAAGAGGCCCCTGACCATTAGGTCTAGTTGTGACCGACTCTGGGGTTGCGGCACTCATCTCGCTTTATTGGCCGAGGGAGGTGGCGGACAGCTTCCGGGTCATGTGGCCAGCATGACTAAGCCACTTCTGGTGAACCAGAGCAGCGCACGGAAACACCGTTTACGTTCCCACCAGAGTGGTACCTATTTATCTACTTGCACTTTGACATGCTTTCGAACTGCTAGGTTGGCAGGAGCTGGGGCTGAGCAACAGGAGCTCACCCCGTCACGGGGATTCAAACTGCCGACCTTCTGATCAGCAAGTCCTAATCTCTGTGATTTAACCCACAGTGCCACCCGCTTCCTTGCAATTTCTACCTATTAACTTACATCATGACCAGCACATGCTCTTAAGTGTAAGAAAGAAATACATAGTATAGGCACTTGATATTAGAGGCTTGGCAGCAGAAGCAGTGCTCAGGGGTTCAGGAATCAGGCAAGGCATTCAAAACTTGGACAAAAGCAATGAAGATGTCCCAATGGTTTCCATACCCCACCCACCCACCCACCAAGCTTTGAAATACAAGGTGGGATGTTCTTACTCATGAAATACTTGCTTTGCAGGAATGCCGTGATTGCAAACGCATGCCGCTCCAAGACAGGTGAGTCTTCTCCACTCTATGGAGGTGGTGCCTGGCTTTGGGTGACAATGCCACACCTCCTGTTCCATCTCTCTTGCTGTGACCTACAGCTCTTCCTAGGCTCTACTGAGACTCTGCACTCTGCTGAGACATCGGGGGGAAACCAGAATCTCTGCTCCCCCCTCTGAAGCAGCTGAAGATGAGGCATCATGGGAAACGTTCTCCTCCCCTAACCTCATTTCCCAACAACCAGCACCCCCATTTCTTCCTTCTTCTTGTCAGGTGTGTGTGCAGGAGCCAGGCCCTGTGACCAATAGGACTCTGCAGGACTGGGGCCTTCCTAAGTTTGTTCTGAAGAGGCAAGGTGTGGCCACACAGGTGAGGCTGATTGGTAACTCACTGCACCTGGTGGCAAGAGCCGGGAAGGGATATAAGGTCAGCATTTTCCCTTTGGCTCTTTGCCACAGCAACACATTCCCTGCCTTGCTGCTTTTGACTCCTTGACTCCTTACTTCTTGATCCTCAGACCCCTGACTTCATGACTCCTTGCTTCTTGATCACTGGACCCTTGACTTTGTGATTCCTTGCTTTCTGACCCTCGTTCTCTTGGCTTTCTGACTCCTGGCTTCTGGACTCCTGTTCCTGCTCCCACCCTGCCATCTTGCCCCTGGTCCCAATGTCCCCAGCTGGGACTTCGATGGCCCATGAACCAGACTGTGAAACTCCTGTGATGGGGACTGGCCAACCCAGTCCCAACAGCATCACAGAAGAAGTTGTGGGTGTCACAATGCCCACTAGTTTTTGCCTTACCATAAAGAATAACAAAGAAGAAGTCTTCTCCATCTACATGACAGCCCTCACATATTTGAAGCCAGCTATGGTGTCAATCCTATCATCTATGTAAAATAACGCATTATATTTGGAACAAATGCTTTGCTAAAATGTGTATGTGAGGCAGTATCTCACACAAAGAGACACCTCATTCTTTGGTTCTAACTATATATTTTGCATGTGGCTCTGGTTGGTAGTGGGGAAACCAAAGTAGATTTAACAACCTAAAGTCTGGGCACCTCTGGTCTGCTCCCACTGGTAGTGGCTTCTCAAGTGTCTCTGGCAAATGTCTTTTCTGCTGGCTTCCTGGACTTTTCTAAAACAAAACCAAACAAATCATGAAAAGATCTAGAGATTTAATCTGGGGCCTTCTGCGTGCAAATATGACATGATGTCCAACAGTTCCAGAGTTCCCTGCTGCAGGTCCCAATGGCCACCTTCTAAATTCTGGATCTGCCCAAGCCTACAAAGAAATATTTATAATCTGCATATTAGCTTCTTTCCCCATTCACTTTCTAATTCAGTCTATCAGTCAGAACCCATGTCACGTTAAAACATTCATGATCTTTGCGGTCACTGAATAAAAAATATGGAAGCAGTTATTACATATCTGCAGGCTCATTGCTATAGTTTGCAAATTGCTTCGGGTTTCTTTAGGTGGAATTGCCCTCTGGAAATCCATCTCTTTTGAGCATGGAGTAAAAAAAGAGAAAAAAGTGGAATTATCATCATTTGTTATGGACCTACATAAATCCGTTAGGCTTTCTGCCCTGGAATAAACAGGCAAATTAATTCCCCTGCATTAATGTATTAATAGGCCACAAAGGTGCAGCTTCGGGCTACCATTTATCATAATCCATCATGGCCGAGAGCATGTACAGTCAGATTTGCTGAATTCCAGGAGTTTATTACCAGAGCATTCTAAGAGTCTATAACACCCAGATGCACAAATGTTACTAGCATTGGCTGTATTGATTCTGCTCTCTGGGGAGGCAAAGGGTTTTTTTTTTTAATCCACATTTAATTTTACCACTAAATTGCTCAGAAGCTGAATGTTGTTTTTTTTCCATTGCTGCCAAATTTTAACTTGAAAATTCAAGGGGTATATTCCAAAGCCTGTCCTTTTAGGGAAGAACCCTGGTTTAGTGTTAGAGCACATCCTTTGTATGAAAAGATCTTCCAAGGATGGGCAGGTGGGGTGCAGTAGAAGATATGTTGGTGTAACTTGCTCATCCTGGCTCGGCTGGTGCTCAGCTGAAGCTGGTGTAAGCCTCCCAAAAGAGTGGATCCTAATTTTGTAATAATAAATAAATAAATAAATAAATAAATAAATAAATAAATAAATAATAAACTCATAGAATCATACACTTGGAAGGGACACCATGGGTCATTCTAATCCAACCTCTCAAAATGCAGGAATGCAGGAATAATAATTTTTATTTATTGAATTTGTTAGTTACCTTCTCTTGCCCAGGCTAAACCCAAAGCAACTTACAACCAAACAGACAATCGCACTGCACACATAAATACATTAAAACCATGAGAGAGAAAATACATACATTGAAAACTATCCAATTCTATAAGGCCACAGAGAGAGGACAAAGGTCTCGATAAAGAGGAATTTATTCATTTATTTATTTTGCCTACAATGACGGCACCAGGCGGGCCTCCCTGTGGAGATCATGCCACAAGCAGGGAGCCACTGCAGAAAAGTCCCCGATCTCATCGTGCCACGCTCCAGACCGCTTCTAAGCTCATTCAGCTCAGTCATCTTACCTAGCAATCCAACACTGAACACAATTTTAAAGGCTTTGTTCCCCACTACCAGACTTAGGTATAACTTGTGGTGTAACTTCAGGTCAGCATAGCACCCCCTTGCCTTATGCAAACTCCTTTTGCAAAGATTGTTCCTCTAAACAATATTTATGGAAGTGTGAAATTGTGCCCAGTTTGCTGTAATTTCTGATCAAAATTTTCTTGGTTTCACTCTAAATTTGGCAGGTGTTTCACCTGGGAAAGGATTTGTAAATTAGCATTGGATTTTTATTTTATTTTTAAATGTAAACCCAGTGCCTTCCTTTGATACTGGGCAACATTTCACCAAATCCACTTGAGCACTCTTAACATTTTTTCGAACGTCTAACCTAAAAGTTTAAAATTCAAAATTCCCTTGCTGAGATTCACATTCAAATTTACTTCCAAACATTGTTTTTGTGGTTCAGTTTGTTTCCAGCATATACACTGTTTAAATGTTTTACAACAGCCTTGCTGCCAAGTTTTGCTTAAAACTTTATCTTTCCATTTTCGGGCCACCAATTAAGAGGGGGAGGAAACACCCCCAGCTTTGTCAGTGTCCACCATGTTGTATGTTTAATCACTGCCTTTGAAAAAATATATATCCCCCATTCCTGCTGAGGATCATTCATTCAGAACATTCAAAACACTCTACCTATCCCCTAGATCATTTGAGTCATGGGCTGTAATTTGGCACCATTGATTATTTGACCAATTAAGAGTGGGGGAGAAACCGCAGCTCTTTCAGCCGTTAGCCTTGCTAATCACCAGCTTTTCAAAGACTTCTTTTTCCCGCTGGCAGTCATCAAAACAAAACAAAACTGGAAAAAGTTACTCTTCCCAGTCTTTGGCATACCTTAACATTTGTTGAGTTAAAAATTAGATGGCATTTAATTTTTTTCTTTACACCAGGTTGCTCTTCTGTCGAATGCTAGAGACGGTTCGGAATACAGATCTGTCTAGCTCACAATGCTTTGCTCTATTGGAAATCAAGTCGTTATGAGTGACATTTCCTTCCAATATTTCTTCTGGGAAGATCTTCATACGCACGGCCAACATTTCCCCCCTGACTGAGTTGTCATGCAAAATGATGGCCACTTACTTTGATGAACCAACTCTCATTGATTATTGTGGACTCCACGATTAGACCATTCAACCAAGCAACTGTTTAGAGCAAATGTGGTGTAGAGTCTGAAGTACAGTACTTCATTAAGACTTGGGAGAGCAGGGTTCAAATTCTACTCAGTCATCGGGGTGGACTTCTGCTGGCAGATGGGTGTTGTAGTTCAGAGCTCCTGGAGGGCACCCACTTGGCAAATGCATTCCATGCTGGCCCCACTTTACGGAAAGGCCTCTGGGCCATGATATGTTGCTAGTAGGTCCTAGAGACGTTTGTTGATGCAAAGTTGACGGGAGACAGTGCTCCTGAAGGTAGGAGTCTATCAATTAATGAAGATGATCATCCAAATGTCATAGACCAAATGGAGCAAACAGCACGCGGACCTAGTGGAGGGAGGAAAAAATCCTTAAATAAGAGACACGGGGGAATGATTAATGGACTTCAATGTCTGTACACTAATGCGCAAAGCATGGGAAATAAACAAGATGAGCTTGAGCTCTTGGTACAGCAAACTAAATATGACATAATAGGCATCACTGAAACCTGGTGGGATAAGTCCCACGATTGGAATGTAATAATGGGGGGATACAATCTATTTCAGAGAAACAGACCAGACAAGAAAGGAGGAGGAGTGGCGTTATATGTCAGGGATGTGTATACCTGTGAAGAGATCCAAGATTTAGAACCTCAAAGCCAAAGTGAGAGCATTTGGGTCAAAATTAAGGGAGAGAAGAATAACAGAGACCTCATTGTGGGAGTTTACTATAGATCCCCAAGCCAAACGGAGGACATAGATGCTGCCTTCCTGGAACAGATGGCCAAGCATGCAAAAGGAAGGGAGATAGTAGTAATGGGGGACTTCAATTACCCGGATATTTGTTGGACGTCAAACTCAGCCAAGAGCATAAGGTCAAACAGATTCCTCACTGGCCTTGCAGACAACTTCATTGTCCAGAAAGTGGGAGAAGCAACAAGAGGAACAGCCATTTTAGATCTGGTCCTAACCAATGTTGATGACCTGGTTAGTGGGGTAGATGTGGAAGGATCATTAGGCGCGAGTGATCATGCTCTTCTGAAGTTTACTATACAGCGGAAAGTAGCAGCCAAGCATACTAGGACTCAATTTCTTGACTTTAAGAAAGCCGACTTCATAAAACTTAGGGAAGTGCTGGGTGAGATCCCATGGACAGCAATACTAAAAGGAAAGGGAGTTCATGATGGCTGGGAGTTTGTTAAGAGGGAGATAGTAAAAGCACAACGTCAGGCAATACCAATGAGACGAAAACATGGAAGGTGCCTAAAGAAACCAGGGTGGCTATCTAAAGAACTTTTAACTGAATTAAGATTAAAAAAGGATGTGTACAAAAAATGGAAAAGGGGGGAAACCACCAAAGAGGAATTCAAACAAATAGCCAGCACGTGTAGACACAAAGTCAGAAAAGCTAAAGCACAGAATGAACTCAGGCTTGCTAGAGAGGTTAAAAGCAACAAAAAAGGCTTTTATGGGTATGTTCGTAGCAAAAGGAAGAACAAAGAAACAGTGGGGTCACTCAGAGGAGAAGATGGTGAAATGCAAACAGGGGACACAGAAAGGGCTGAACTCCTCAATGCCTTCTTTGCCTCAGTCTTCTCCGATAAAGAAAACAATGCCCAACCTGAAGAATTTGGAGCAAATGATTCAGCAAAGGAAACACAGCCCAGAATAACTAAGGAGATAGTACAAGAATATTTGGCTAGATTAGATGTATTCAAGTCTCCAGGGCCAGATGAACTGCATCCAAGAGTATTAAAAGAACTGGCAGATGTGATCTCAGAACCACTGGCAGTCATCTTTGAGAATTCCTGGAGAACAGGCGAAGTCCCGGCAGACTGGAGGAGGGCAAATGTTGTCCCTATTTTCAAAAAGGGGAAAAGAGAGGACCCAAATAATTACCGCCCAGTCAGTCTGACATCAATAGCAGGGAAGATTCTGGAACAGATCATTAAGCAAACAGTCTGTGAGCACCTAGAAAGGAATGCTGTGATCACCAATAGTCAGCATGGATTTCTGAAAAATAAGTCATGTCAGACTAACCTGATCTCGTTTTTTGACAGAATTACAAGCCTGGTAGATGAAGGGAACGCAGTGGATGTAGCCTACCTTGATTTCAGCAAGGCATTTGACAAGGTGCCCCATGATATTCTTGTAAAGAAGCTGGTAAAATGCGGTCTTGACTATGCTACCACTCAGTGGATTTGTAACTGGCTGACTGACCGAACCCAAAGGGTGCTCATCAATGGTTCCTCTTCATCCTGGAGAAGAGTGACTAGTGGGGTGCCACAGGGTTCTGTCTTGGGCCCGGTCTTATTCAACATCTTTATCAACGACTTGGATGATGGACTCAAGGGCATCCTGATCAAATTTGCAGATGACACCAAACTGGGAGGGGTGGCTAACACCCCAGAGGACAGGATCACACTTCAAAACGACCTTGACAGATTAGAGAACTGGGCAAAAGCAAACAAGATGAATTTTAACAGGGAGAAATGTAAAGTATTGCACTTGGGCAAAAAAAATGAGAGGCACAAATACAAGATGGGTGACACCTGGCTTGAGAGCAGTACATGTGAAAAGGATCTAGGAGTCTTGGTTGACCACAAACTTGACATGAGCCAACAGTGTGACGCGGCAGCTAAAAAAGCCAATGCAATTCTGGGCTGCATCAATAGGAGTATAGCATCTAGATCAAGGGAAGTAATAGTGCCACTGTATTCTGCTCTGGTCAGACCACACCTGGAGTACTGTGTCCAGTTCTGGGCACCACAATTCAAGAAGGACACTGACAAACTGGAACGTGTCCAGAGGAGGGCAACCAAAATGGTCAAAGGCCTGGAAACGATGCCTTATGAGGAACGGCTAAGGGAGCTGGGCATGTTTAGCCTGGAGAAGAGGAGGTTAAGGGGTGATATGATAGCCATGTTCAAATATATAAAAGGATGTCACATAGAGGAGGGAGAAAGGTTGTTTTCTGCTGCTCCAGAGAAGCGGACACGGAGCAATGGATCCAAACTACAAGAAAGAAGATTCCACCTAAACATTAGGAAGAACTTCCTGACAGTAAGAGCTGTTCGACAGTGGAATTTGCTGCCAAGGAGTGTGGTGGAGTCTCCTACTTTGGAGGTCTTTAAGCAGAGGCTTGACAACCATATGTCAGGAGTGCTCTGATGGTGTTTCCTGCTTGGCAGGGGGTTGGACTCGATGGCCCTTGTGGTCTCTTCCAACTCTATGATTCTATGATTCTATGATTCTATGATTTAAGTAAGAACACATACATCCTTTGGCTAGAAGAATAACCACACCCTTCCTTGAATGTCTGTATAAATCTCCTCTGGAATTCACGTAGGGAATGGAGAGTATTATACCACAGAAATTTTCTGGTGGGATGTAGGAATGGATTTAGACACTAGGAGACAATATATTATTTAGTTATTATCCTTCTTTGCTTATGTGAGTGAGATGAGCAGAGTACCAGCTTTAAATCTGGAAGTGAAGACAAGGTTAATTTAACCTCCTGGAAACAATAGTACAGGATGCTTTGAGGCAGACTGCAATTTCTCTGGTATTACCCCCTTTCTCCCTTTAAAACAGCAATCACACACACACATTGTTTTGTGAAGAAAAGTAGTATTCACTTGCTTAACTACTATCTAAGTTACAAAAGTACAAAATCCAAGTTCAGAATGATGTATGAGCTACAAAGCTCAGACATGCACATGCGATCAGCTTGGAGGCATGATGAAGAAAAGAATGAGGTCTGGCCAGGTAGGAAGGAAGTATGCAATGTGACAGCTTCCGGCCAAGGCAGACAAAGCAAATTTAACAGAGTTCTCTCTAGTAAATTTTACAGGAAAGCTCTGTGAGCCTCAGTTTCTCCATGTGCCTATCTGGCAAAACATGAATTGTTGGTTTTTACTGCAATAATGCCCCACACGGAAGACACAGATTCCCCAACATCTCTATTCCACTTCCTTACTCCAAAGTATTTGCCATGCAAAACTACTTCCCTATTAAGGTAATAACCAGATCAAAACATTCTTTGCTGAAGAAGTCTTAGCAGAAACACCTTCTATAACCCCAGATCTCTACTGCTTAAAAAAGGACAGGATTAATCCCTTCAGGCTCAAGTCCCAGCCCTGGCTCAGCTGGTTCTGGAGGTGGGGACTCCTGTGCAGGCTGGGATTCCTCAGGTTCAGCCTCCGAGTCCGAATCCCAGGCCATCACAATCCTTAAGGAATTGGAGGTTGATGAGGGAGGAAAGTGATAGCAAAGGAACCTACTACCAATGATTCACATTTCAACAGTTGTTCAGTTGGATGTCTTCAGTATGTTTCTGCCTTGTCACATTCTCCCCTTTGAAAACATTCAAAAGCTTTATTGGGCCTTAGAATATGTCCTTTATCAGAGTGCATTTACATGCTAAATTATTATCTGTTTTATTAAGCCTATTTTTTTCCCCCAGAGAGAAGGAGAGAGCGCAAATTCCTCCGTGTCATTTTGCTCAGACAGACCATGCCAGGCATGTGGGAAGAAAGGATGCTGATCCATTGTTTCCATAGCAACAGGCTGGGCACGAAACAATTTGGAGCCTCCTCTACCTCTGTGAGATAACACACTTCTTCTTCTTTGGCGATCACTCATAGAAGAGTAAACACGGTTTTAACAATGAATCTGTAAGTGACTGGAGCCCAATTCTGGATCCACACGTCCTTCCACAGTGGGGACATAGGTTTCTTGGCGGCAGTTGATCACGATGTGGATTTGCCAAGCATGCCTTCCTCTTAGCATGTTTCTCCCTTGCGTCCTGAGTTTGAGTGTCTTCAAAGCCCATGACACCTTTGGTAAAGGCTTTTCTCCAACTGGAGCGCTCGCAGGCAAGTGTTTACGTGTCGAGGTCCCCAAGCCACCCGCCTAAATAAATCACAATTCACATAGAATTTTTGTTTAAGGTTTTTGGCATAATTTTGGCCACAACTTTATTAAAATACATAATGTGAGTGGTTGCTTAGGCATTGGTTAAGAGTATCGGTCCCCACACCAGGACAGAACTGACTTCTGGATTCCAGCGAAAGTCAGTAAAGGAAAACAATATTGGGAAGAGAATGGGGCTGGGCACCAGACCATCACCCCTCCCCTCATGCTCCCAGGGGCTTGCACGGTCCTAGCCCCTTGCTGGAGATATGGACAATTGTATGGCAAACGCCTGGATTCCTTTAATGGAATTCCCTTGCAGCAGCAGCATTCGAGGGACAGGCACAGCCAACCTTTACCCCTCCACCAACCAAATTTTAACCAATGCCTAATCACAACCTTACAAGTTGTGACAATTTGCTATGCAGAATGCAAAAACCAAATGGCACCAGCCAATCTGCCAAATGGACAAAATTCCTGCCAGGCCCCTGGCCCCAAAGCAGATGACCCCACGACAAGCATAGCAATATCAAACACAACAACCCTAAATTAGGGAGGTTAGGCAGGCGATCTGATGCATGCAGCAAAAGAGGCTGAAAAAACTGTGTCCCAAGAATATATACCGGTAACCTTCGGGCCAACCCTCTAAATGGTAACATCAAAATCTCCCCAACAACCCAACTTGGCCCAGTCACAGTCATGGCCATACCCAGTAACCTAGAGTAGGTGTCTTGTTAGACCCCACTGCAACATGTTCTCTCCATGAAGGAGAACACGCTTTCCCAATTGTTGGGGTTTATACTACATTTTTAAAAATTTGCCTTGAGACAGTCTTTAAACCTCTTTTGTTGACCACCAACACTATGTTTCCCATTTTTGAGTTTGGAACAACCCACCCACTCACACACTGTTTTAGGCAGCCTGACTTGAAGGTGAAACCTAAATAGTCACTGAAGTACCTGATGAAGAAGTAGGCTGTTCAGTGACATCTAAACCAACTCAGTATAAATGTTGGTGCTTAAATAAACAACAACAGGGGCACATTCTCAGCTAAATATCTGGCTTATGTCCCCTTTAAGAGAAACAGCTATGACCCAGGAGGCCAGCTCCTGGTGAACTGACTCAAATACATGGCATTGATGTCAATGGGTCTACTTTGAGTATGGCTAACTTTGGATATTGCTTTAGAACTTGTTTCTTTAGAGCAGTGCTAGTCTAGCAGCATTTATATTTCAGTGTTTGTGGACATCCCAGAAGCTCAGAATTATTATTGCCATATTGCAGATGGGAACCTGATTCCAGGGGAAGCCTGTTCACTTCAGGGTACCTACTGAGTTCATAGGAGAACCAAGGGTCCAAACAGAGACTTCCTGATTCATAGCACAAGCCCGTTCTCCACTGTGCCACCACAGCTTCCAACCAAGATAGCTTTGGAATGAGATATCACAATAAGCAGTATAAAAATAAGTTGCATAAACATTCATCCAGTGAACGGCGTAAATATTCATCCTCCCTCATGCATGATTCACTCACAATAATGAAGATGATTTGGCACAAAAAGTTCAAAACATCACGAGAATAGCAGGTTTGCATGAAAAGGCTGTCATCTCACGAGAAACTAAAAGTAACTATAACAAGGTTTTGTTTTGTGTGCACAATTATAAGTAACAAAACTGAGTCATTTGGGCAGAGCTTCTTTCTGTACGAAAAGGTCTGTCTATTGTGAGGTTTCCCTATCCAGGGTATCCTCTCTTGTCTTGAGCACAGACAAAAACATGATTCTAAGCTGAAATCTTTGAAATCTTCAGAACTCCCAACATCCTCTTTCTAATTCCCATGTGACAATGGTCCAAAGCAGTCCATAGACTCTTCCAGACTGCCACTATTTCTGGGTGGGATTCAATCAGGTTGCGCAAATACATTTGACTAGCAGCCTTGTAGCTGGCATTGCTTGGGAATTCTAAGAAACTAGAAGATCAGTGCAGTTTTGAAAGGTCCAGCCCCCCATCTTGATTCAAAATGGTACCCAGTTGTATCCAAACATAAAGAAGAAACTTGCTCCTTGATCCCAGGAACCAAATTTGGTTAGGATATCATAAGAGATGTCCAAACGGATAGCAAACAGACAACTTACTCAGATATATAGTAGATTGGGAGTTCTTGCACAACAAGCCCACTTCTCCAAAATATCAGACTTTTTGCAATAAGGAAGAGGGTGTGGAAAGTGTGGGATAACATATCCTCTAACCCCCCAGCAAAAAAATCAGGACAGATGTTCAATAAACAGTTCACCTGGAAGTGACCTGTGTTAATTTGCAATTCTTTGGATCATTCCAAACCATTTTGTGAATATCTGGGGTGGGGTGAGGTGGGGCAAAGCTAGAGACTATGATGGGAATTCCCTGTCTTTTCACCTGCCAGATTCTCTCTTCCTCCCCTTTCCTCCCCTATTATTCCCAAAATATGTACATTTGGAGACTAGAGGGGAAATGGCAGATGAGAAGACTTGCAACAGCTGAAGTCTCTCTTTAAGTTTCCAGCTCTATTTAAAGAAAACGTCAGAACGTACTCAAAACCAATGAATTATAATAATAATTACTTATTTTTGTGTGTAAAAGAATCAGGAAGAACAATACAAAGAAAAAGAACACTTCTCAGGGTCAGTGATTGCTAGATCCCAGTATGTATCAAAGTCTTCATTACAGAGTAAGGAAATGCTTAAAAACAGTCATTGGCTGATCTATCCTTAACCCTAGGGACAATATTTTGCTGAGCTTCAAGTCAATGAGTGAGGAGCAGGAGCAGGAGCAGGAGCAGGAATGTAATAATAATAATAATAATAATAATAATAATAATAATAATAATAATAATGACTTACCAGCTTTTACATCAACTTAGGCTGCAGGAACAGCTTAGCAGCAGCCCTGCATTTTCTCCTAACTTCCACCTACATAACTTATAATAATAATAATTTATTATTTATACCCCGTCCATCTGGCTGGGTTTCTCGAGCCACTCTGGGCGACTTCCAACAAAATATTAAAATACAATAGTCTGTCAAACATTAAAAGCTTCCCTAAACAGGACTACCTTCAGATGTCTTCTAAAAGTTTGGTAGTTGTTTTTCTCTTTGACATCTGGTGGGAGGGCATTCCTCAGGGTGGGCACCACTACCGAGAAGGCCCTCTGCCTGGTTCCCTGTAACGTGACTCCTCGCAGTGAGGGAACCGCCAGAAGGCCCTTGGCGCTGGACCTCAGTGTCCAGGCAGAACGATGGGGGTGGAGATGCTCCTTCACGTATACTGGACCAAAGGCATTTAGGGCTTTAAAGGTCAGCACCAACACTTTGAATTGTGCTCGGAAATGTACTGGGAGCAAATGTACATCTTTCAAGACCGGTGTTATGTGGTCTCGGCAGCTGCTCCCAGTCACCAGTCTTGCTGCCGCATTCTGGATTAGTTGTGGTGAGGTTGGTGAGGTTGCAAATATATTGCAGGAGAGGAGAGGAGATGGTAGATAAGAAGGTTGGCATTGTATCATTTCATAGGAGCTAACTCCTAGTGACTCAGGTCCCTTTGCCCTCTCTCCCCCAATAAAATACTCGAGGGGGCTGGGGACACCCCATTCCAACGTTGATGGACATTGCCACTCAAATGATGTGTTTGTGCCATGTCATGTGATTGATTATAAGGGGTGGGTCTCAAGCTGGCACTCCTACACCATTTTGAGAATGAAAAGTGGGTGGGTGGGCTCAGTTTTTAATGGATCAGAAAATTCTGAAATTGAGCTCAGCTAGCAATGGCCAAGGTATTCCATTTGTTGTTGTTTAGTCATTTAGTCGTGTCCGACTCTTTCTGACCCCATGGACCAGAGCACGCCAGACACTCCTGTCTTCCACTTAAATGGATTTAAGGAGGAAGGTTGGAGACATCGCCATCCCTTGGATTGGTTGTAAGAGGAAAGGCTGGTGGGGCCAGGATGAAGGCAGACTGTGGTTGTTGTTGTTGTTTAGTCGTTTAGTCGTGTCTGCTCTTCGTGACCCTATGGACCAGAGCACGCCAGGCACTCCTGTCCTCCACTGCCTCCCGCAGTTTGGTCAAATTCATGCTGGTAGCTTCAAGAACACTGTCCAACCATCTCATCCTCTGCCATCCCCTTCTCCTTGTGCCCTCCATCTTTCCCAACATCAGGGTATTTTCCAGGGAGTCTTCTCTTCTCATGAGGTGGCCAAAGTATAGGAGCCTCAGCTTTAGGATCTGTCCTTCCAGTGAGCACTTAGGGCTGATTTCCTTAAGAATGGATAGGTTTGATCTTCTTGCAGTCCATGGGACTCTCAAGAGTCTCCTCCAGCACCATAATTCAAAAGCATCAATTCTTTGGCGATCAGCCTTCTTTATGGTCCAGCTCTCACTGGTATTCCATATGTGAGGTTAAATTCTCTCTCACATGAACACTCTCACACACAAACATTTGCAATATTGCTCTTCATTGCTATTTCTGGAGAATGCGTTACACCAGGAAGGTGGTGGTTCATTTTAAGACCTAGACAAAGGTGGATTTTAAATGAAGACAGCATCCTCAGTTGCAGACTGTTGAAACCAGGCCACTTTCCAGATATTTCAGCCAACAGATTCCGCCCCCCCCCCTTGTTGCTAGCAGGAAAGATGATCTCCAAAGTGGTTCCATGCAGGATTTGCTAAATGTGTTTCTAATTGTCATACTTTAATAACTGATAATATAGACTTGCTTGCAAATCTTTCTTTTACATAAAGGATAATTGTGCCTGAGTCAAGTACGGTCTGAAATTAAATGTGTTAAGTGCTCCAGGGGCTGCTTTGTACGTGACATGAAATTGCATTATTCCTGATAAATGTATTAATCTGTGTGTCAGAAATCTATAAAAGGGATGCTCTGTTAGTCTTCCAAGGGCCCCAAGATGAAGTACTAGTGATCTTAGAGCATTAGTAATAAGAAGCAGGACTAGATTAACTGTAATGAACTAGCGATGTCAAAATTTGTAATTATCTGATTCGAGATACAGATTTGTTCAGCTCATGATGCTTGGGATGGTGGGGGTAATTTTCCCAGAGTCAGAGGAAGTAGTGTGTCTAGCTGAAGCCAGCAGCGGACAGGACCAGAGCTAAAAGAGGATGAGGCCAGACAAAAAATGAGGACAGTACAGTACCTTCTGAAATGATTCATTCTGGTGCCCAGGTCCCAGCAATGCACTGAATGTCCTTGCCATGCATTATACATACCCTCCAAAATTTTGCCGATGAAAATAGGGATGTCCCATTCCATAATGATATTTTTACTATTTATACCCCACATATCTTACTGGGTTGCCCCAGCCAGTCTGGACAGCTTCCAACATATATACAGTGGTACCTCTTGCTACATACGCTTCAGGTTACGCAAGCTTCAGGTTACAGACTCCGCTAACCCAGAAATAGTGCTTCAGGTTAAGAACTTTGCTTCAGGATGAGAACAGAAATCGTGCTCCGGCGGTGCAGGGGCAGCAGGAGGCCCCATTAGCTAAAGTGGTGCTTCAGGTTAAGAACAGTTTCAGGTTAAGTACGGACCTCCAGAACGAATTAAGTTCTTAACCCGAGGTACCACTGTAAAGACAAAATAAAACATAAAACATTTTTTAAAAAAACTCTTCCTAATACAGGGTTGTCATCAGATGGCCCAGAGGTTGGATAACTCCATACCCTCCAGCATTTCTCCAATGAAAATAGGGACATCCTAAGGAAAAGTGGGACATTCCAGGATCAAATCAGAAACCAGGACTGCTTGTCTAAATCAGGGACATCCCTGGAAAATAGAAACACTTGGAGGGTCTGCATTCTGTAAGAAAAATCTCATCTGCATTTTTATGAATAACATTTGATAGGCTTACCCAACTGTTGTCAAGCATAACCAACACTTATTTAATAAGAATGTGTTACCATTTCCCCCCCGGCATCAAGTGCTTTTTCAGTCTCGCATGATGTGGGAGTGCTGTTATAATCTGTAGACATTCTCTTCCTCTTTCATCTATTTATCTTGGGTTTTTGTTCAATCACTGGATGCTACTCACACTGGAGAGTTTCAGTCCAATACAATTAGCCAGCTCAATTTAGTCTGCTCAATGCAAATCGCAGAGCTTTTGCTCGGACCTAATGAGACACAAATCAATAGAAGTCAATTCAAAATAATTAGCCTCTGTATAAATCAGTAGGGCTCAATTAAAATCAATGAGGACCTTATTTTATCTAATAACTGGCCTCTTCATCCCTTCAGATATTATGAACAAAGATTTGATGTAGTAGACCTCTATGGTTTTGATTCAGCATGTGTCTCCATTAGAAAGGGTTGGGGGTTTGTAAAAACTGCCTCCTTTCTTCCCTAGAGCTTCCTGGCATTGATGCCCCACATTCCTAAATATCCACTGTATCTCAGGTACATGTGTTTTTCTTAACAGCTTCTGTAGAAGTGGGTTTCTCATCTACCTTCTCAAGTAATGCAAACTGATGTGCATTTATAATGCTGGACTGCTGCATGTGCATTGACATTTACCTATGCAAATGTAGCAGTAATATTGCTAGTTTCCATTCCATTTGGCTGCCTTGTACTAATGCACAAGGGCATATGGAGAAAGAGAGAACAACAAGGCTGGATTTCCAAGCAAATGTACATAAACCAACCTTGAAAGTGCTAAGTTCAGACTTAAGAAATGCTCTTTTCATCTCTGTGCTGAAAGTTAGGCTTTGCCCATAGACTTTCTTTCCACCTCTAGTAATATGTAACAGCACATAATCACTAATAATTAGTCACTCTAGTTCTGGATGGGGGTTGCAAAGTATTGTGAAGTGCCTTGTGATCTTTGGGTGAAAGGTGGCATACAAATTAAATACATAAATAAATAGATTTATACAAATCTGTGATCACATTTGGGATACTTTGTACAGTTCTGGTTACTTCACCTCAAAAGGAATATTGTAAATTTGGAAACAAAATGATTTGGGGAATGAAGTGACCGCCTGCCTATGTGGAAAGGTAGCAGCACTTTGAACTTTTTAGTTTAGAGAAAAGGTGAGAATGATGTTTATTAATTTATGGATGCCATGGAGAAACATAACACTAGCACCCATGGACATTCAGTGTGTTACGGTCCGGTTCACGGGCGATCGAAATCCCGGCAGGGGACGTCAGGACCGGGGGCAAGATGGCAGGGTGGGAGCAAGAACGGGGGTCCAGAAGCCAGGATTCAGGAAGCCAAGGGTCTGAGGATCAGGAAGCAAGGAGTCATGAAGTCAAGGGTCCGAGGATCAAGAAGCAGGGAGTCAAGAAGCTGAGGTTCAAGGATCAGGAAGCAAGAAGCCAAACGTAGCAAGGCAGGAAGTTGCTGTGGCAAAGAGCTGAAGGGAAATGCTGACCTCACAACCCTTCCCAGCTCTTGCCACCAGGTGCAGTGAGTTACCAATCGGCCTTGCCTCTTCAGAACAAACTTAGGAAGGCCCCACTCCTGCAAAGTCCTATTGGTCACAGGGCCTGGCTCCTGCACACACACCTGACACAGTGAAGCTAAATGTTGGAAGAAAGGACTTCTTCATGCAGTGTGTAGTTAAACTGTGGAACTTGTTTCCACAGGAGGCAGTGATAGCCACCAACCTAGAGGCCTTTAAAAGTAGAGTAGATAAATTCATGGAGGTGAAGGCTATCAACAGCTACTAGTCTTGATGACCATGTTCCACCCCCACATTCAGAGGGTGTCTTGCCAAATGCAAGATGGTTCTTTTAAAATTAGATTCAGAAGCAATTACAAACGCAGTGGGGTGAGAAGATTAAAAATTTTATTCCAAACAACAAGCAAGATACACATTACCAAGCAGCACCTTGATCTGCCACTGAGAAGCTCTGAAGGAGTGGAGAGGTGTCCCCCCAGATAGTCTTGGTACATAGCACTGTGGCCAAACAGTCTATGTGGAGCTTCTATGTGGCATTCTAAGAAGCTAGATATTTTATAGATGCTGTGTCCTATTGGGATAATACAGGATCAACTAGAGCTACTCTACATCAAAGGCTTTGCTGACCAATGTCGTCAACACATCAAAAGACCTTTTCACAAGGGATATTGAAAGCAATAAAACATAGAGAGCCAGGAAGGGACCAGAGAGGGAAGAATTCCATATCAGATCACTCATCTCCTAGAGATAACAATAATCTTCAGCAATTAATCCATACAGAGGGAATATGCCTTTGGATACCATTTGCTGGGAAATGCAAGCAGGCAGCATGCTGTTGTGCTTGCATCCTGTTTGCTTGCTGCCCACAGGGTGTCCAATGTGAGAACAGGATGATGAACTAGATGGACCATTGACCTAATCCAGTAGGCTCTTCTTATATCCTTATGTCCAAACCACTGAATAGAAATGCTGCAGGAGAGCTTTTGCTAGGTACATTTTTTCATGCAGAGTCAAGCCTACTGGAATTCTGCCTTCTGCCTATAGCTTGGTGGTAGATCATCTGCCTTGTGTGAAGCAGATAGAAGGTTCCTTCCCTGGTGTCTCCAGGTAAGGCAGGCAATATTTTTTGTCCATGGACTACTGCCAGTCAATGTAGACAGTGTTGAGCTAGATGTGAGCCCCACATATGTTGTTGGACTTCAACTCCCATCATCTCTGATCCTTCATTGATGGGAATATCTGGAGGGTCACAGGTTCCTTTGTTGTTGTTTAGTCGTTTAGTCGTGTCCGACTCTTCGCAATCCCATGGACCACAGCACTCCTGTCTTCCACTGCCTCCCGCAGTTTGGTCAAACTCATGCGGGTAGCTTCGAGAACACTGTCCAATCATCTTATCCTCTGTCGTCCCCTTCTCTTTGTGCCCTCAATCTTTCCCAACATCAGGGTCTTTTCCAGGGAGTCTTCTCTTCTCATGAGGTGGCCAAAATATTGGAGCCTCAGCTTCAGGATCTGTCCTTCCAGTGAACACTCAGGGCTGATTTCCTTAAGAAAGGATAGGTTTGATCTTCTTGCAGTCCATGGGACTTTCAAGAGCCTCCTCCAGCACCAGAATTCAAAAGCATCAATTCTTCGGCGATCAGCCTTCTTTATGGTCCAGCTCTCACTTCCAAACATCACTACTGGGAAAACCATAGGTTTAACTATACGGACCTTTATCAGAAAGGTGATGTCTCTGCTTTTTAAGATGCTGCCTAGGTTTGTCATCAACAAAGGTTCCTTACCTATGTAATAGAGCTTTGGATGCCCTGCTCTCTTTTGCTTTTCAATCTTCCTCATTCTCAGTCTTGGGGATATTTAACGTTTAGTCCTCCTATCTGAGCAACAAGAAAGCCATGCAAATTATAGATCAGAATCTTCGCAGGTGTGAACCTTCCAGTCCCTTCTCTAAAGCATTCTGTCATGTTTGCCTTCAGTTATTTCTGATCTGCCTCCTCCTCTCCTCTAATTCCTGCTGGAGTTCAGAGATTATCGTAAGAGTGACTCATTCACAGTTCAGAGGACAACTAGATGGGTATGAAATAAGCAGGTGGTCCAAAGAAAGCAGTTGGCTAATTGGAGATGAAGGCTGAACTCTAAACAACATCAGAGACATAAGTGGATGTAGAAGTGGGAAGAGGAAAACGCTCAGAAAAAACAAGGTCATCATTAAGGCTTTGAAAGGTGGATGCAGAAAAGGGAAAATGACAAGTGGAGAATGTCAAGAAACAATTGAGCCAGGGACTTCAGCTTGGCCAGATGCCAATGAGAAGAGGACTCTAGTGCTTTAAACAGTTTGGTAGAACAGATAATTTTGGCAGGTAGAGCTCATCCTGCAAGGCTGAGAAAAACCACACGGCTGAAATTCCTTCTCTACCCATCTAATGAGAGTAGGGGACTCCTGGTGTCCTTTGCATCTGATCACCCCAGGGACGTAATTGGCTTTTTGGAGTTGGAAGAGGGCTTGGAGATAATCTGGTTCAGCCAGCTGATGATTTCAGGAATCTCCAACTGCATGGCAAGGTTTTGATGGAGCACTGCATTTTGCTTTACAGAATACAGATTGTTTCAAAAAGTGCAAATTAAGTAGGTTTCCCATCCCAGTGTGGATGGGAATCCAATTTTCCCCCATGTCTGTAGTTCTGCCTCTTTGTAACATTGCCTTAAGGAGGCCTGAAGGAGGATTTCAAATTTGCACCCAAGTGAGAGGCAGCCATCCTTTAAAATCCACACTTCCCCAGATTTTGCAGTGCACTTCTCCACACAAGTAATGTGTCTACACACACACACACACACACACACACACACACACACACATATACTAGGGTAAAGTGTGCACAAAAACGCAAATATTAGAGACAATGACATACCCAAAAAACCCCATTCTGTTAGGAAAATGGTTTTGCAAAAATGCATATAGCAGGTGAAAATGCAAAGAAAACAATGGGTACACTAGGAGAAATTTGGTACCAGAATTTCAGGAGGACTCTTTAAAAATGTAAAGTATTAAAAAAAGGGGGTAAATAAGAAACCAAGAGCAAAAGAAATGGACAGATTGCCCATCCCTAGGCAGAACCACAAGCAAGGCTATAAATCCCTAACAGCAACATCAGCCTCAGCCAAGACTGAGTGACAGCAGTGCCCGCCCTCATCTCTAGCGTCACACTGTGTTGGAAGGTCCCATTTCTAGAGCCGTTCAAAGCAAATTGGACTGTACGCTGTCATTAATTGTTCCTGTAGCTAGCGCAAACAGATATTTTCCACATCCCAAGGTGAAACAAAGCTTAATTAAAACCTCATGCTGCCCCATTAATCCCCCTATGGGACTTTTTGTTTGGCTTTGTTTAGTCTTCTTCCTGCCGAGTTTTGGCTTAATTTTTTAAAAATGGTTCTGTTTCCAAATAGAAATCACTCTCAGCCGAGGCGGACCCACTGAGACTAGAAGGTCAAGAGACACGTGCTTGCCCACAATCTAGGGCCTGTATGTTTCTCTGAGGTGAACCTGGCATGGGAAAATAAAGACTCATCTACTAGCTTTTCCTCACTGGAAATACTGAAGAATGACCCCGAGCCCAAGAGAGTGTCTTAAGAGTAGGGTTGAGCTTTTTGAAGGGAATTTCACCCTGGACATCTTTGGAACCCCAGGAGCTGTATGCACTATGTATACTTTGTGACATGTCAAAAGACAATGACATCTGCCTTTGGAGGACAAGAGTAGGGATAACACCAGAGGCCATAGCTGCCCTTCTCTGTCCTCCAGCGCAAGGGCTCTTGCATAGGGCTAGCTTAGCTTTAACATTGTGCAACAGAGGAATCCTGTGCAAAAGCTGTGCTAGCAAAAACTTGTGTAGCCTATTTCTTGCACAACAAAGTTAGCAGCAACCTACTTATGCATTCTATTGCACACAAAGCGTTACACCAGAGGAACAAGTAACTAACTTAGTGTTGCATTGGATATATCCATGGATCACCAAATTATACCCTTTCCTTTATTAATGGATGTCTTGTTCTGTGGATAAGATTGGCCAGATTTTGATCCTGGAAGTTGATCCTCCTCCAGATAGATCGGATTATGCATTATGTGCTCTATCTGGGGGAGGAAGCCCTTTGGTTTTGGGTAAATACAAGTTTTGGGGTAAATACAAGTTTTTGAGGAATTAGTAGCAAGCTCCAACCTTTTTACTGGATCGGAACTTGCCAGTCCTGTAGTATGTTCCCATCAATATTATGGGTTACCACTTCTCTAATACACATATTTCCAATTGATTTCCTTCCAGGGCTCTGAGAAGTTACTTCTGTTGTTACGTTTGTTTCAGAGCTCTGCTTCAGAGTTTCCTTCTCAGATGTTGACTGGGCCTTTGCCTTGTTTGGTCCTACTTTGCCTTTCTCTTTACTGCCCCGTGAGGTGGATTTATTTAAGCCAGGTGTAGAGGATGATGGAATTAGGTTGTAAAGTTTCTGCCATTGTTTTTTTGTGAGCACGGTGGATTATCTTCAATTTCCTTAGTGTTTTGATATTTTTGCTTTTCTTCTTCTTTGCTTCAGGTTTTTGCCTTTGTGATTTCTGGCTGGTTACTGGGCGATTTATATCAGCTGTTTCGGGGAGGCTGTTCATTTGATCAAGATTGTTTGGCTCAAATTATACCCACATTAAAGGAAATCCAGAGACATTGTGCTACAATGCCTTAAACCAGTGGTTTTCTACCAGTGTGTCTTGGAACCCTGAGTGCCTTAAATGATGGTCAGGGGTGCTGCGAGCAACACTGGCCTCTGTCCCTATTTCCTTCCCTCCTGCCTCTGATGCCCTCTTACGTCTCTATACCCCAAAGACTTGTACAGCTGTTTGTTGCAGCAGCCCTGGCTACAACCCCCCCAGGCAAATGGTGCCTCTGGGGCTGGCCAGGGGGTGCTGGTTGCCAGGAGCTGATGCAGCCTAAGAGTAAGCAAGTAAGTGGGTGAAATATACTCAGAGTCACAAAGTGATTTCATGCTCTTTATTCAGCTCATAGTGGTGAGGAGGAATGAATGAAAGTCCCCTCACAGTATCTGCTTTATATACATTATTTACACAATGGGATGCACATGATTGGCTAATTCCGGAATTCTACTGTAAGCCAATCAGGTTGTGGATTCACTTCTATCTGGAGCAGGATTGGGTGGTTCCTGCCAACCAATAATACTGCTGTATTGTTCTAGGACCAATCAGACTGCTGCATTCTGAATCCTATTGTTCTAGGACCAATCAGACTGCTGCATTTTGGATCCTATTGTTGTAGGACCAATCAGACTGCTGCAGTTTGGATCCTATTCAACTCAGTACATAACAGTGGGTGAGGGAGCCCAGCCTGCCAATCCACCAGCCCTTGCTGTTGGGAATGGACAGACAAGTCACAGGCCCCTGTGGGGCAGTGCAAGGAAGCACCTCTGTTTGGGGTCGGGGGGCAGCTCAGAGACCAGGGGTGGAAGCAGTGGCTGCCCAGAGGACTTCCAAGGAGAGGGGCGAAGAGACTGAGGGAACACTCCACAAGGGAGAGTGTTTGAAAAAGGTGAGAGGCTGCCAGCTCTGCGGGCAAGGGGTGGCATAACTGGGCCCCTGAACCCCACAGGGGTGCCGCACAAAAAATGTAGTCGGTCAAGGGAGCCATGGACTCAAAAAGGTTGGAAACCTCTGCCTTAAACCACAGTATGGTATGAAGGCATATGATGCTGGAACCCTACATTGCTGTCACATAGTCCACACAGGGCTGCTTTAAGAAATTGACTTGAGTGCAATGGGCCAGATTTTTGGAGCGTGTTACTCACTCTTGGTTCCAGTTCATTCCAAGGCATTGTTCAAAGTGTGTGTTATTATGTATGGAACCCTAAATGGCTGGAGACCAGGGTACTCAAAGGACCATTTCACCAACGTTCATCTACCCAACCATTGTGGTTTTGGAGCCCTTGTTCTACATTCTGTTGCCTTGAAGCAGCACTTTTGACTGGAAAAAGAGGGCTCCTTTTTCAGCTACAGTACCTCCCAGTCTTGGTGCTGGAGGAGACTCTTGAAAGTCCCATGGACTGCAAGAAGATCAAATCTCTCCGTTCTTAAGGAAATCAGCCCTGAGTGCTCACTGGAAGGACAGATCCTGAAGCTGAGGCTCCAATACTTTGGCCACCTCATGAGAAGAGAAGACTCCCTGGAAAAGACCCTGATGTTGGGAAAGATGGAGGGCACAAGGAGAAGGGGATGACAGAGGACGAGATGGTGGGACAGTGTTCTCGAAGCTACCAGCATGAGTTTGACCAAACTGCAGGAGGCAGTGGGAGACAGGAGTGCCTGACGTGCTCTGGTCCATGGGGTCATGAAGAGTCGGACACGACTAAACAACAACACCTCCTAGGCTGTGGAAACTCTCTCACTAAAGAAGCCTGGTTGGCTCTCACTCATGCAGCTTTTAGGGTTAAATAAAACCCCTTTTTATTTTGCCAAGCGTTTTCTTAAATCTCTCTCTGCTGCTGGAATGATTTATTGCTCTGCATTAAAGCTGTTTATTATTTATTGTTAAAATTCTGAGTGTGTGCGCAATGGTAGATCGAGAGATAGATGCAAAGCTTTTTTTGGTTAAAAAAAAGGAGAGAGGTGCCAATTATGTGATGGGGCGCTTCTGGTGGTTCCCCAGAACCCCTTACAAGTAGAGTTTTAGCAGAAACCATCTCTATCTTCTTTCAGATGTCGTCTGAAAATAACACATTTGACATGCTTCCACAATATGAGTTTTTCTTTAAACCGTCTACTGAAGTTTAATTGATGTTTTGAATTATATTTTATAGATATTTATAGACTGATTTTATTGTTGTTGTTTTCTATGTTGTAAACTGCCTTGTTATATTTTATGAATGAGTGGATGATAGCTTTTTGAATAATAATAATAATAAATGGTGTCTTGATAAAAGTGTCTGCAGGAACAAAATGGCTGTCATAGGCAGAATAAAATCTATGGTGCTCATACCAGTCAGTACAATCACATAAAAGCAGTGGCTAGAAAGAAAGAAAGAGAGAGCAAGAGATAATTTCATGTAAGCCAAGAAGTGGGCTAATAAACTGCTGTTAATGAGCCACCAATGGCTGGATTGGTGATCCCTTGAGGGCCTCTTAAGATTCCTACATGAACAGGGAACAGAATTGACCTGTGCAGATCACTGTGTTTCCAATGTGTGTCAGTTTCACATGCATTCACTCATTAATCTATTCTGTCTCATTTCTGCATTTTAAAAATGTACAAATATTCACATTTAAATATCCATTTTGAATGTGTGTTCTCTTAAAATGTGCAGCTCTAACTAAACACATTTTGTCACATTTTTTAAAAATGCATTTAAGTGTGGTTTTTGAGTCAAAAACTGTGTTACAACATTTGGAGAAGCACAAAAAACCAACAACGGCTCCCTTCCCACACCAACGTTAGCCCAGGATATGCAGATCAGGTGAGTTGTGATTCACTGTGATTGAATTCCTCAAGCACCCCAAATATCAATGTTGAACGAAGAATCCCAAACACATCCATGTCACGTAAAATCTCGAACCATCTGAAAAGGGATTTAGACCCTGCTGGGATTCAGCAGCAATGCCCACCTTCGATTTTTCATTTTCCCAGAAGTCACTTTTGCACACATGAAAACACCTGCATGCCAGAAGAAATGAGTGCTCCTGTGTCTCATTCCCTCAATTTCAATTTCCTTCAGCCCCTGACTGACCCCTTTATCATATATCAGAGATTGGGATTGCTTTAATGGGTTGTTGTCATTGGATAACGGATCCCGTAAACAAGTCCTGATTAAGCAATAGACTCTTAATTGAATTGCTGATGCTAATAGGTTCAGAGCATGGTGTAGCGCTGAGTGATTAGATGTGAAAATATCATAAATGTAATGGTTTGGGCTCCATCCATGGACTTGCCTGCCTCTGCACGTTGTGGTTCATTCAGGGGTCATTTTAAAAACAGGGGCTGCATTGATTCAAGGAGGAAGACCTGGAGTGGAATGCTACAAGGCAGCCATGAACGTTTGATTTTCTGCATGCTCAAAGGTAGACAGTCCCATTGGGCATAATCATCATTTTTTATCCACCCTGAGATGACTGAAAACATAAAAGTAAAACAGTGAAGAACAGCTGGGCTGGAATGAGTCCAACTGAACTGGAAAGAAGTCCTGAGATGGTTGGAGGCAGGATGATGATGATGATGATGAAGAAGAAGAAGAGGAGGAGTTTGGATTTGATATCCCGCTTTATCACTACCTGAAGGAGTCTCAAAGTGGCTAACATTCTCCTTTCCCTTCCTCCCCCACAACAAACACTCTGTGAGGTGAGTGGGGCTGAGAGACTTCAGAGAAGTGTGACTAACCCAAGGTCTCCCAGCAGCTGCGTGTGGAGGAGCGGAGATGCGAACCAGGTTCACCAGATTACGAGTCTACCACTCTTAACCACTACACCACAGGATGTCTCTGAATTCCAATTCCTGAGGATCACAAGCAGGGAGATGTTCCTGCACTCAGGTCCTGTGGTGGGCTTCTCATGGGGCATTTTCTGATTGGCCACTTTGAGAACAAACTGCTGGACTAGATGGGCCTTTGGCCTGATCCAGCAGAGCTCTTCTTACGTATCTTCTTACACTTACACTTATACTTCTTACATAAATAGTGAGGTAGTCGTCTCCTCCTCCTCTTAAAGACCTCCCTTGTAACGCTGAGCCGAACTCTGCCATCCAGTTTTTTTTTTTAACTCTTCACTTCCATGAATGAGACAGCAAATTGCCTGCCTCATTTAGGGGAAGAAAGGGGGGATGTTGAATTTTTGGTTGTAGGCCCAGGTGCTGCTTACGTTAGTAATTAATGTTATGCAGTGGCCAGGGGGATGTTTGTTCTTTAAACCCCATAACATATCCCTGAAAATCTGGGTGAAACTCCCTACCCCTCTGGTTTTTTTTTTGTCCTGTAAATGCCCTCTCCCAAATGGCTAAAACTATTCAAACAGCTCTGCTTCCTATCTTCACTGGGCCATAGAGAATAAATCAAGGGTGAGTAGGAATTAATTTTCAGCAGTTGAAGATCCCTGAAGGACAAGGCATGTAGTCCCAACTGTTCTGCAAGATAAGATGCTAGTTCAGCACTCTGCTACCAAAAACAGCATTGGAAAATAGGAATTTGTCTTATCCTGAGTCAGACCATTGGCCGATTTATCTTAGTATAATCTCCACTAATGGATAGCATCCCCCCAGGATCTAAGACCAGTGGTCTTTCTTATCCCTACCTGGAGATGCTGGGGCTTGAACCCAGGACCCTCTGCATGCAAAGCAGATGCTCTACCACTGAGCTGTGACCTTTCAGATGCCAGTGTGCTGTAGTGGTCAAGAGCAGTAGACTTGTAATCTGGTGAACTGGGTTCGTGTCTCCGCTTCTCCACATGCAGCTGCTGAGTGACCTTGGGCTAGTCACACTTCTTTGAAGTCTCTCAGCCCCACTCACCTCACAGAGTGTTTGTTGTGGGGGAGGAAGGGAAAGGAGAATGTTAGCCGCTTTGAGACTCCTTAAAAAGGTAAAGGGACCCCTGACCATTAGGTCCAGTCATGACCAACTCTGGGGTTGTGGTGCTCATCTCGCTTTATTGGCCGAGGGAGCCGGCGTACAGCTTCCAGGTCATGTGGCCAGCATGACTAAGCTGCTTCTGGCGAACCAGAGCAGCACACAGAAACACCGTTTACCTTCCCACTGGAGTGGTACCTATTTATCTACTTGCACTTTGACGTGCTTTCGAACTGCTAGGTTGGCAGGAGCAGGGACCGAGCAACGGGAGCTCACCCCGTCGCGGGGATTCGAACCGCCGACCTTCTGATCAGCAAGTCCTAGGCTCTGTGGTTTAACCCACAGCGCCACCTGTGTCCCTCTTGAGACTCCTTAGGGTAGTGATAAAGCAGGATATCAAATCCAAACTCTTCTTCTTCTTTGGTGTCCCAAACTGGACCTAATGAAGATTGCCTTCTTCTGTTGCTTGACCCAGTGCCAGATGCACATAGGAAGTCACCTTTCACTGAGTTAGAGAATCGATGCATCTAGCCTAGTGTTCTCTGCTCTCACTGACAGAAGTTTTCTGGAGTCATAGGAGGATATATTTTCCATCACCTGCTGCCAGGTGCTTCTAACAAGAGATTCTAGTGACTGCACCATCTGCCTGTGAGGTATTTGCACCTCTGTAGAGTGGTAGCCCTCTCAGATTCTAGTTAGTGACCATGGCTAATAGCCCTTTCATGGTTTTATCTAATCCTGTAAAATGAGAATTTCATACAAATTCAATCTGAGCTACATATATTATGCAAATTTCAAGTCTGAAATGTAAGTTGCATTTACATGGGGTTAAAACTTTGACCTCCTTGATGAATCTGTAAGGCAATAAGCAGTGTGTGTGTGTGTGTAAAGCTGTGATGGACCAAAGAACATTTTATTTATATAGCAAAACCTTCCGCTTTCATCAGCTGCTCTGGCAAAAATGAAATGATGCTGTTTCCAAAGTGGCAGATACAGAGCTTTGAGGATGGAATTTGTAAAATGGCTTCATTCGCTGGCGCTAAGTGATGCTGCCATTTATTGGACGGAAGCAGAGGCCAATCCTCTCCCAACCTAGTCCAAGGGTTGAGCTGAAGTGATATCCCAAAATTCTCCATGCTTATTTGTCTTTGTGGCAAAATGGGAGTGAGGAGCATTTTGCTGAATATTTCAGAAGATGAGGTACGGGTGGAATTTTCAAGTCTTTATTGCTGCGAAAAATTTCCCTCTCTTCTGAGAAATTACGACACACAGCGTTGAATTAAATGCTACTATTATTGGTGGGTGAAGAAAGCATTGGGCTAACAGTATGGCTGGGGAAATTGTAAAACTACGGCGGCGGCAACTACTACTACAGATCCCAGGTTGGGTTAAAACAATTAAAAATTCATAATTAAAAACAGTTAAAACTTATTTATTTATTTATTGAATTTATATATTTACAGTGGTGCCCCTCAAGACGAATGCCTCGCAAGACGGAAAACTCACTAGACGAAAGAGTTTTCCGTTTTGGAGGTGCTTCGCAAAACAAATCTCCTATGGGCTTGCTTCGCAAGACGACAATGTCTTGCGAGTTCCTGCTGGTTTTTCCCCATCCCCCCCTTTTCTAAGCCGCTAAGCCGCTTATCAGCTGATCCGATCAGCAGATAAGCCGCTAAAAGCCGCTAAAAGCCGCTAATAGCGCTAATCCTTTAATCCGTCAATGGGCTTGCTTTGCAAGACGAAAAAACCGCTAGACGAAGAGAATCACAGAACGGATTCTTTTCGTCTTGCGAGGCACCACTGTATATTATATATTTATTACAGTCACAGGAATTGGGTGAGTCCTGAAAACACTAATCTCAGGTGACGAATACCAGGGTAAAGAGGGGCATTTGGCATATTATTTTCTCTGATATTAACATTTTATGCATACTTTATCAATTTTGCACCCATTACTTCGCTGTAGAAATGCATTACAAAATTCAGAGAGGTGCGAGCTTTGAAGGATGGTTGTGTTTTGCTTCATGCATTGTTTCGTGAAGCATGAACTAGGTAAGTTGCCTTAAAATATGAAAATGAATTTAATTCCTCCCTACATAAGGGAGTAAGACTGGAAGGAAGCGGAGCCAAACCTGTTCCTTCCTTTAAAAGTATTCAACTATTTTCTCATCAATAGGTTCACAATTGTGCCCATGCTTCACAGAATAGCAATGCAGGGATGCAATTTTGTGAAATATCCTGCAGAGGAGATCTGAATTACTCCATGAAACTTGGGGAAAAAATATTTTCAAAAACATGTCAGAAAAGCATTTCTTGAGAAATTTTGGTTCATCCCTCCCTGATTATAGTAGTAGTAGTAGTTGTTGTTGTTGTCATTATCAAGGAGCTGAAGGTGGCTTACATAGTTCACACACCCCATTTTATTCCCCCACAACAATCCTGTGAGGTACGTTGGGCTGAGAGTAAGTGACTGGCTCAAGTTCACCCAGCAAGCTTCATGGGGGAGTGGGGATTTGAACCCTGCTCTCTCAGCTCCTAGTCTTTCACTCTTAGCGAGTATATCACACAGATTCTATAAAACTTCTGGCGTTCTCCCAGCAGTCTTCAGGGCCAGCCCATCCATTAGACAAGGTGAGGCAATTGCCTCAGGCAGCAGGATTCACCAGGGCATCAGATCCCAATCTCCATCTTTCTTCACCCTTTCCTCCTGGTGTAGATCTTCCCTCACCCCTTCTTCCCAGGCTGGGATGAGGGTGCCATTTTGGGGTCTGCCTCAGATGTTTAAATGTCTTTGGTCAACCTTGGCAGTCTGAGTAACTTGTCTTTCAGTTAGCGACTGAACTGTTCAGGGATGGGCTGCCTGCCTGCCTGTCTTCCCTTGAGCAATTGCAATGTGATTTATTTATTTATTTATTTATTTATTTATTTATTTACGGCTATTAGCCCATAAAATATGTACAAACATAAAAGGACAGAGGCATAAAAACCGATATATTCGGCACCAGAAGGAGAACATCACGATGCAAGGGTGGGTCATTGAGCAGAGCCAAATAACAGCTTGGGGCCCGGGGAGCTCTAAGGGACGGATCACAGAAAAAGAAACTGAAGACGAGATCCGACATGCACTCTCATCATAACTGTCCAATTAGTTTTGGTGATGTTGTTGTTTTTTAGTGGTTTTTGTGTGTGAGATAACCGCGTTCAGGAATCTCGCCACCTGCAGAGTTACAGAGGGATCTGTGTCCTGCAAAAGTAGTGCGGCGTGTGACTCAACAGGCCTGCCAACCAAGCGCAATAAAACAGGACCCAGGAATTTAGTCCTGGCTATGCTATGTAGGGGACAGTTGAACATTATATGTGGAAGAGATTCAACAGTTTTCCCGTCACACACGCATAGCGGAGACACCAAACCCTTGGAAAATCTGTGGCTCAGCAGGTTCGATGGAAGGACATTGAACCTTGCACGAATAAATGCAAGTCGGTGTGGTACAGATGAAAGAGATGACATGTATGATGGAAGGCCATTGTTAAAATGTTTGGAAACCATCTGAACCTTTGAAGTGCTTTCACCTGTTGCACAGCTTAGCAGAGTATAGCAGAGTACCGCAGCGATTGTTGAGCAACTCTTGAGATTGTCCAGCTGGATGATGAGCAGGAACAAAAACTGCTGACTAGTAACTTGATACATGTTGCTTTCTTATTTACAGTAGCAAATGTACAAGCTATTCAAAAGGTACTATTTACAACACAACTTCTCACTCTCAGCAACTCCTCAGAACTAACCACACCACACTAACACTCTCCAACAGGGGTAAAGGTAAAGGGACCCCTGACCATTAGGTCCAGTCATGGCCGACTCTGGGGTTGCCGACCTTCTGATCAGCAAGTCCTAGGCTCTGTGGTTTGACCCACAGCGCCACCCGCGTCCCAACAGTGTTATAGGTCATGCCTGTATAAGGAACTCAGCCAATCACTTGGTTGTTGCTGGGTCTCCTTATCTCTGGACAGATTCCTTTCATGTTCTGTATTCCCACGCTGTGGAGATTCTAACTGCAAACTTGCTAAGCTGCCTGCAAATCATGGATTACAACAACAACAACAATAACAACAACAACATCTAAGCAGCTACAGGTTGCTTTGTGAGGTTGTACAGTGGTACCTCTGGTTACATACGCTTCAGGTTACATACACTTCAGGTTACAGACTCCGCTAACCCAGAAATAGTACCTCGGGTTAAGAACTTTGCTTCAGAATGAGAACAGAAATCATGCACTGGCAGCATGGTGGCAGTGGGAGGCCCCATTAGCTAAAGTGGTGCTTCAGGTTAAGAACAGTTTCAGGTTAAGAACGGACCTCCGGAACGAATTAAGTACTTAACACGAGGTACCACTGTACATGGCTGACACAATGGGATTTCAAGCCCTAATAACTCTTTTCTTCATCCTCTCCATGCTTACTTACCTTCAACTTGCCTGACTGAACTCTCAGCCAAGCACACGGCCACATTATGAAGTTATGAAAAGCTATGAAGGGTGGGGAGGAGAGGGTGAGAAAGAGACGAAGTTATAATTAGTTTAGAGCAGCAGATGAAAAATGTAATTTTGATCATGCACGCACTCTGTCTCTTGTAAAAGCTATATGCAGAACTAGCTTGAATTATATCATTATCGAGGATTTGCAGTCATGTAATTATACTTTACCGACAAAAGTCAATTTTAGACATCAATTTGTGCTATTTGAATAAGTTTTATCAAAATAAACAGTTCTCTCTCTCTCTCTATATATATATTTAATTAAAAAAAACCCTGCCATTATCAGAAAGTCAAGACTGGTGAGGGAAAACACTGAAATAATATTTTAGCTTCCTTTGTCATTAATTGACTCTTCTGCGGGTATCCCATAAGGCACCTTCCCCAACCCACCAATCAGATAATCCAGTTATTTCAGCAATTTATTTCCTTCTATCTACATACTAGCCTCAGATACCTATTCATTGGTTTAAATCTCGAATCATAATTTGCATAGTTCTATAAAGCCGATAGATGTAGAAGTCTTTTCTTTTTTTCATCATATTCTCTCTTTTAGTTTTTGTGTTTAAAAAATGGTTGGTATTTGATGTTAACTTTTGTATATTGTTTTCTTAGTATACTGTTTAGGGAAGCTTTTAATGTTTAATTAATTATGGTATTTTAATATTTTGTTGGAAGCCGCCCAGAGTGGCTGAGGAGGCCCAACCAGATGGGTGGGGTATAAATAAATTATTATTATTATTATTATTATTATTATTATTATTATTATTATTATTTCTTTGTCATTGGGATATTGTGGAATTTTTTGCCACCGCAGATTCAGAAGATGCCTTCTTTTCTTCTTTTCTTCTTTACTTCTTTACTGCTGAAACAGTAATTCTGCATGTGCAAAACCAGAAATACTCTTGAAGCATTAAAAGCTAAGTAAGAGCTACCTAGCTCTGGAGCATTGGGCATTGGCTGTTGCTGTCATTGTTTTTAAAAGCCCGGCACCACCTTGGTCACTTTGGGGGAAGTGACATGCTCAATGGTAGAAAATATGTCCTGCAAAGTGATCATGTGGGTGACTTTTCATGTATTTTTTTTGGGGGGGGGGAACTGCACAAAATTGGACAGGCTTTATCTAAGATTGAATGCCAGTGAGATTGAAACAGAATGGAATTAGCTGGTCAGTCCATCCTTGCTTCTGTTTCATCTGAGTTTAGTATTTTAATTTTTTTTAAAAGAAATTAACACTTGTTAATTTAAAAAAACAACAAAAAACAGATAGGCTTGGAAATATTTTGGCAAATCTTAGAGGGGGGAAATGAATGGAACCAAGCGTTCAGGTCACAAGGGTTTATTAAATTACAGATCTCATTTCCTGTTTCCAGGACTAGCAGGAAAAAATATGTGACAAAGATGTATTATTTATATAACTGGCAGAATTACCTTTGCTTGTTGAATAATTCTCATTTTTTTTTCTGTAGCACAGACTCCTCACCTCTTCTCCTGGTAAGGAGCTCAGAGTAGCTCAAGGGAGTGAGGTTATCCTGTGCTAAATGAGTTTGCAACCCTACTCACCCAAGGTTTGGAGTGATCTATGATGCTTCATTCATCTTTTTTGGTAGTGGCAAAGAGCGCACTTTTAACAATTCTGGTTGCAATCCTTACTCTGCTTCCCTGGTAGGAAGCCCGATTTAATTCAGTAGAACTTGCTTCTGAGTTAGATGGCTGGATTTAGAAATAGAGACCCCCCCCCCCCAAAAAAAGGGAACACATGAAATAAAGCGCCACAGAATACTTTTTGTGGTATCTTGGAAGTCAAATTTCTTATGGCCTAAGCTTTTTTTTTTTTTTTTACTGTTTCTCTAGTTTTGTCAGCTACACTAGTACAGGCAGTCCCAACTGTTTTTTGACTGATATTGACTATGCAGGACTCCAAGACTCCAGCTGGTCCTTGGTGATTTCAGAGAATTCTCCACTGGTCTCTGAAGCCCTGACAATCAGATGGTAGAGCTTCAAAGGACTTTGCAAACCCCATATTTCTTCTATCTTTACCTGCCCAACATGTTACATCCTTATATGATGTCGTGTGACGGACAGGTGGCTAAATGGGGAGGACCTGGTGGTCATAATTACGCCTGTGGACTGGAGGTTCTTGTTGGGTGTTTTTCTGAGTCATGCAGAGTGACACAGTGGTTTCACCCTCAAAGCCCTAGTGATTAAGTAGACCTCAAACACAAGACTTTGAAGATGACTCTTTTCTTGCAGGATGACTACTCTTACAAGCAGTATCATACATATATACTAAGTCCAATGCAATGTGCTTCACTCTCTTGAGCCCAAGAGAGGGTTTTCTTGCTTCCAAAACTCATTTGAAACAGTCCATAAATGATAGCTTGTCTGTCCTCACTAACTCCTCTGGATACAGCACCTTCTTGAATTTTCCACATTCAGCAAAACAACGGCGATGGGAGAAATGAAGGAATAATGGTGTGTGGTTTGCATCAGAGTTCAAAAATGCAACTTATTTCTCCTTCCCACTCAAGAGAACAAACTAATTGACAAGCTCACCAAGTGGTTGCATGTGCCCTGTGTTGAGGTGCCAACCAAACAGTGGCTGTTTGAAGGCACCCTCTCATTCTCTTTAGTCATTGGAACAGTTTGGGTCAAAATGGTAAGAACTGTGTCCAGTTCACTCATTCTATTAAGCAACAAAACTTTCCCCTCTCTCCTCCTTATATGTGTGCCGAACACTCTTCTTGAACCTGTTCCAGAGGCCTGGGAGAACCTGTGGAATGGGATGCACAGGGGGAGGAGAAGAAGAGAACATGATGTTGTGCAATTGTCACAGTCTGGTCTACAGGCGATCAAAGTCCTGGCTGAGGACATCGGGACCGGGGCCACGATGGTGGGGTGGGAGCAGGAACAAGAGTCCAGAAGCCAGGAGTCCGAGGGTCAGGAAGCAAGGAGTCATGAAGTCAAGGGTCCGAGGATCAAGAAGCAGGAAGTCAGGAAGTCGAGGTCTGAGGATCAGGGATCAGGAAGCAAGAAGCCAAATGCAGCAAGGCAAGAAACATGTTGCTGGCAAAGAGCTGAAGGGAAATGCTGACTTTATATCCCTTCCCAGCTCTTGCCACCAGGTGCAGTGAGTTACCAAGTGGCCTCACCTGTGCAGCCACACCTTGCCTCTCCAGAACAAACTTAGGCAGGCCCCGGTCCTGTGAAGCCCTATTGGTCCCAGGGCCTGGCTCCTGCACACACTCCTGACAGCAATAAGAAATCCTTGTTCTGATGGAAGGTTTACATAGCGCTGATTGGGATACAACCCTTAGATATTTTAGGATGGACTTTCTCGTGCTCAGGAGGAGAGGATCACAAAACCTCCCCAAAGAAAATTCCTCCCTCCCCAGCTTTGCTAAAGAGTGCACTACCAATTCTTACCCACAAAAATAAAGGTTTTGTGCACATGGATGTGTAATTTATTGGCCTGTGACAATTTGGCTGAGATGGAGCATCTGGTTGTTCAATGAAGTCTTAGATTTTTACCCAATTTTCCAGCTGGCTTGACGTGAAAATATAAATCTAAACTTGATAAATACCAACCACTGCTCCTATGCAGGAGAAATTAATTTCCAGACTCTATTGTAAGTCCATGTAGCAATCACAGTTGCAGACAAGGAGCAAGCATCTTTTCATTTGTCGGGCTGCTAGCAATAAACAGCTATTGCCCCCCTTCTCCAGCACAGAATTTCATTTGGGGATATGCAAATGTGTGGGGCTGTTAAAGTAACTGATTGCAGAAATATGAAAGGGGGGAGAGAGAGAGAGATGTTAACTCTTGTGCCCTGGATAAGTTTCAGTTCAGGTAAACTGTGGCTTTTATTGTTTTTGACATCAGTTGTATTATTGCCTCATATGACATGACAGTGCATTGCCAAACATTGCTCAGAAGAAATGCCTCGGAACCCCTGAACATCCCTGGAATTGTTGCATTACTTTCTGAGCATGCCTCAGGAGAATTTTTTTTTAAGTTGATAAAATAATTCCAGGTCTTGAAGAAGTTGGAGTAGCTAGCTGTGTCCCACCAATGGCGGAAGGCTGTTTGATCCAGCTGAGGCTTCCATACGTGGATATGGAGAATAGGAAGCAAATTTTGCTGATTCCTCCTTTCCTCTGGGCTTGAGAAGACCTTTGGAAAAGCCTGGGAGATGGTGCAGAGGGAAGAAGAAATCTCCCGTTTTCTGCTCACACATGCTTCTGTTGGATCAAAGAGCATTCCATCAGTGGATACACACAATCCCGGGTGATTTCACTGAACTGAATTTAAGATTAGAATAATAATAATAAATAATAATAATTTATCATTTATACCCCGCCCATCTGGCTGGGTTTCCCCAGCCACTCTGGGCGGCTTCCAACAAAATATTAAAATACAATAACCTATTAAACATTAAAAGCTTCCCTAAAAGCTTCAGATGTCTTCTAAAAGTTTGGTAGTTATTTTTCTCTTTGACATCTGATGGGAGGGCGTTCCACAGGGCGGGTGCCACTACCGAGAAGGCCCTCTTCCTGGTTCCCTGTAACTTGGCTTCTCGTAGCGAGGGAACCGCCAGAAGGCCCTCAGAGCTGGACCTCAGTGTCCGGGCAGAATGATGGAGAAGAAAAATGTGGATAGAGGATGAGCTGGTCTTTGTTCTAAGTGGTTCTGGAGGCTGCAAGGGAGCATTCCATGGCCTCTCCGTGGCCACCACTGCCAGCTTCCTCCCTTAGGCAGCTTGTAGTAGCTGCTGGAGATCAGGCGAGGAGAAGGAGAGGCAGGTCCACCTTAGGTGGGAAGAAAGGGGTGCAAAAGTAATCTTCATTTTTTTTTAAAAAAAAATGCTTTGTGTATCCACATCTACTCTTGCCCCTTTCTAAAATTTATTTATTGGGGTATCTTTTTTTCTTTTTGTAAATCTACCAAAGGATAAAATAAAATGAAATCAGGGTTGAGGGTTTTTTTCAGGATGGTGGAGAATGTGTGTGCTGAGTCCCGTTGGTGAGGTGGTGGAAGCACCTATCCTTCCTATCCTTCTGATAGGAAATGTGGGCAAAAACGAAGGAATCAAGGAGGGTCATTTGGGGTGGAAGTGAGAAATGTCCCTGTTTTCATCTGAGGAATGTTGGTGGGGATGCTGCTGCATTCTATATTCTATTATTTATTTATTTAAAAAAAAACACCCAAAGGCATACCAGATATACAACCCTAAATATATACAGTGGTACCTCAGTTTTCAAACGTCTCCGTTGATGAACATTTCGGTTTACAAACGCCGTAAACCCGGAAGTAAATCCTTCAGTTTTCGAACATGCCTTTGAAGTTGAACATGCTGCAATATTCCCGTGAGCAATCAATCTGTGTTTAGCTCAGGAGCTCTCTTGCAACCAATTTGTTTTTGTGAATGTCTGCACCTCAGTTTTCGAACATCTCAGAACTCGAACGGTCTTCCGGAATGCATTACAGTGGTACCTTTGGATTTGAATGGGATCCTTTCCGGAGCCCCGTTTGCATCCTGAGTAGAATGTAAGATGCAACGGCGTGCCTGCGCTTGCGTGGGTTGTGTTTTACCACTTCCACGCATGCGCATGACGTCATTTTGAGCGTCTGCACAAGCGCAAGCAGCGAAACCCAGAAGTAACGCACTCCATTACTTCCGGGTCACCGCGGAGCGTAACTTGAAAACACTCAACCTGAAGCACATTTAACCTGAGGTATGACTGTATGTTTGAAAACCGAGGTTCCACTGTAACAGAAAATAATATTTGGAATATGATCCATTCAAAGCATTTAGAACACAGGGAGTTGCCTTACACAGAGTCAAACCATAAATCCACCTAACTTACACCGACCTGCAGCAGTTTCCCAGGGTTTCAGGTGGGATACTTTCCCAGCCCTACTAGGAGATGATAGGAATTGAACCTGGGCCTTTTTCATTCAGAGCATGCACTCTGCCAATGAGCTAAAGTATTAAATTTAAATGTGCAGCTCTTTACGTGCCCCATAAATGGAGTAGTGACACCTCTCATTACAGGCATTTAGCAATGTCTCATGTTTCTACGCAGCACCAGAAGACTCTTTGCACAGCTTTCCCTTGTTTTTCACCTCGGTAACGGAATCAGACCCAATAAAACCTGCCTTTATGGGTTTGGGGGCTGAGCAAGGTTGCTGTGAAAACTATCTTCTGTGACCTCGTTTTTTAATTACCAAAGCAATCAGCTTCTTTTCGCCCTGGGTAGATATTTTACAGTTGACATACTTAACCTCTAGACCTCCTCATTCCCACAAAATCAACTTCTCACATTAGAATATGGAATTGCAATAAATATAGGAACTAATTGGCTTGAAAGAATGCATTAGGAACATTGCGTTGGGTCATTAATTGGTGCCTGAGTTTTTAGAAATGCCAAATGTACTTGGCTGGTTCTTATTACTGCATATGAATAATAAATAGAAGAGACTCTGGGTCCAGAGGGTGGGATAGGTAGGAGTACCTCTCATGTAATCCAACTTTTAATGAATAAGTCCACAATTCAAAAGCATCTTCTAAACAATGAAAGCTTTATTGGTTCAAGATAACATCCAAGATGTTGACACAGTGCTGATTAAGTTGGAATTATGCAGACTGGGACCATATTTTTTAGTATTTTAGTATTCTTCATGCAAAAATAAACTTGGGCCTCCTGTTCAGGCAGTATTTAACTGGTATAGCAGATTTCGAATAACTATTGGGGGAATTGTGGTCCACTGGGCCCAACACCTCCTGGCAAATAGAAGGGGAAGAAATGGAGGCAGTGAGAGATTTTACTTTCTTGGGCTCCATGTTCACTGCAGATGGTGACAGCAGTCACGAAATTAAAAGACGCCTGCTTCATGGGAGAAAAGCAATGACAAACCTAGACAGCATCTGAAAAAGCAGAGACATCACCTTGCCAACAAAGGTCCGTATAGTTAAAGCCATGGTTTTCCCAGTAGTGATGTATGGAAGTAAGAGCTGGACCATAAAGAAGGCTGATCACCGAAGAATTGATGCTTTTGAATTATGGTGCTGGAGGAGACTCTTGAGAGTCCCATGGACTGCAAGAAGATCAAACCTATCCATTCTTAAGGAAATCAGCCCTGAGTGCTCACTGGAAGGACAGATCCTAAAGCTGAGGCTCCTATACTTTGGCCACCTCCTGAGAAGAGAAGACTCCCTGGAAAAGACCCTGATGTTGGGAAAGATGGAGGGCACAAGGAGAAGGGAATGGCAGAGGATGAGATGGTTGGACAGTGTTCTTGAAGCTACTAGCATGAATTTGACCAAACTGAGGGAGGCAGTGGAAGACAGGAGTGCCTGGAGTGCTCTGGTCCATAGGGTCATGAAGAGCAGACACGACTAAACGACTAAACAACAACAACAACAACAACAACAACCACAGTCTGCCTTCATCCTGGCCCCACCAACCTTTCCTCTTACAACCAATCCAAGGGATGGCGATGTCTCTAACCTTCCTCCTTAAATCTCAGCATTTGCTTTATTTGCTGTATTTCTTCATAAAAATCATTTATAATATATGTCGCAATTTCATTTTTTAAAAAATCTACACGGTCCACAACAATCATACATAAAGCCATACAATAAAAGCTATAGAAAAGAGTTAATCAGGGATCAATTAACGATTGTGGAAAGATCTATTCTTAATGGCCTGCAAAGGCCTGACAGAATAGAAAAGTTTTCAGCAGGCATTTAAAAGTTGAAAAGAAAGCATCTTCTCAATCTGTAGTGGCAGAAAATCCCACAATATCCCAATGACACTAAATGCTCTATTTCTTGTTGTTGCCAAATGAGCATCTCCAACTCGAGGAACAATCAATGATGTTCCTGCAGGCAATTTCAGTGATCAAGCTGGGATATAAGGGTCCAGGTAGTCCCCAATGTAATATGGACCTAAGCTGTTTAGAACTTTGTAAATTAATACAAGGATTCTATACAAGGATTCTATAACTAAACCACTGAGCCTCTTGGGCTTGCCGATCAGAAGGTCGGTGGTTTGAATCCCTGCAATGGAATGAGCTCCCATTTGCTCTGTCCCAGCTCCTGCCAAGCTAGCAGTTCAAAAGCACGCCATTGCAAGTAGATAAATAGGTACCCCTGTGGCAGGAAGGTAAACAGCGTTTCTGTGCGCTCTGGTTTCTGTCATGGTGTCCTGTTGCACCAGAAGCGGTTTAGTCATGCTGGCCCCATGACCCGCAAAGCTGTCTGTGAACAAACGCCAACTCCCTCGGCCTGAAAGCGAGATGAGCGCCACAGCCCCATTAGTCGCCTTTGACTGGACCTAACTGTCCAGGGGTCTTTTACCTTTTACCTTTATAACTTAGCAGGAAGGAGAATGTGGACAAAAGGAGAGTTAGTTGGTCTCCTTAACTTCTGCCTACTAAATCCCAATGGGCACCAGCCTCTACTGCTAAATGCACATGTGGACTATTATGATGATTATTATTTTACTATGAAATTACTTGTCATTATGTTTTTTTATTATGTTTTTATTATGTTTCTATTTTGATGTTCTGTGATATGGGTTCTTCTGTGTATAAAATGAAAATAAATAAAAATTTAAAAGGTCTGTTACACAAGCTGCTAAGACTCTGCGGATCCCTAAGTGTGCCAATATCTGTTGGCATCGGTCGCTATGATGTTCGGGCTGAAGAAAGCTTTTGAAGCTCCCAAACGATTGACCAGGAGGGACAGAACATGCCAGTTGGGCATGTGTCTCTACCAGGGGCCTACTCAAGTGTAGGATGGGCTCCTGACAGTAACATCTGTGCAGCTGTGGTTGCATATATAAATAGTCTTTTCTGCTCCTTTGTGATTTCAGCACCTAGAATTCCTAAAAGGAAAACTTCAGGCTTTTTAACAAAAGTTATTTTAAACACATTTTAACTGGGAATAAGGCTAATGCAATTAGTGAGGCTTGCTTCTGAGTAAACATGCATAAGATCAGGTTGCTGGTGGCTAAATATTCATGCTGGACTCATGAATAAAGGTGTCAACCTACTTTGAGCCCGTGGGCAGAATACTCTGTTCTTTCACCTTCTTTGAACACTATTTCCCATATGAACTAATGAGATCATCAAAGCCTTTTACATACCCATAAATACTATATAAAATGAATAAATAGCAGCATTACAAGTGCTGCCTTATGACTAAAAATGAAAAGTCAACAGATTGATAGGTTGCCTTCAAAAAGAAGTATGTTCTTATTACCTGTACATGTACTGAGCAGAACGTTGACACCTGGTGATGCATAACAATTATTAATAAGCCACATTAACATCACTCTGCTGGCTTATTTTAAAATTCAGTCATTTGAAGTTTAAGACTTTCTCTTCCACACTTTCTACGGGGCCATGAATAACCAGTGACACTTGGTAAGTAACACTGGCACCAGTCATCCCTAATTCATACTTAGTGACTTGTGTGGGAAATGTACAATAATATAGCCATATAGAGACAATGGCTGTGTGCGGATGATCATATCTCAGCTTAATAGCAGAGATAGGAATAAGCCTTGAGCCTGTGTATGCAGCCCTTCTCTATGTTTGATATGCTGCAATTAAATCCCAAAGTCTCCATAAAAATACAGCTTCCTGTTTCATCCAAGCAAGTAGCTTGGGCTACTGCAATGAGTTCTATGTGGGGCTACCTTTGAAGGTGAATCAGAGGCTATAACTAATCCAGAATGCGGCAGCTACTCTGGTGACTGGGACCATATAACATTGTTCCTAAAAGATCTACACTGGCTCCTGGTACGTTTCCAATCACAATTCAAAGTGTTGGTGGCAACTTATAAAGCCCTAAATGGCCTCAGCCCAGTATACCTGAAGAAACATCTCCACCCCCATCATTCAGCCTGGACACTGAGGTCCAGCTCCGAGGGCCTTCTGGCAGTTCCCTCCCTGTGAGAAGTGAAGCTACAGGGAACCAGGCAGAGGGCCTTCTTGGCAGTGGCACCCTCTCTGTGGAACGCTTTCCCATCGGATGCCAAGGAGATAAAGAACTAGACAACTTTTAGAAGACATCTGAAGGCAGCCCTGTATTGGGAGGCTTTTACTGTTTGATGTTTTATTATGTTTTTTAAACTTGTTTGAAGACAAAAAAATCTTATTATCAGGCAAAAATCTATCATTTGCCTGATAATAAGTGTTGGAAATGCAAAGAAAGTGAAGGTACTTTTTTTCACCTTTGGTGGACGTGCCCGAAGATTAAGGCCTTCTGGGAAATGATATATAATGAAATGAAAAAGGTACTTAAATGTACTTTCCCTAAGAAACCAGAAGCCTTTCTCTTGGGCATTGTCGGCCAATTGGTGTCAAAGAAAGACAGAACTTTTTTTATGTCTGCTACAACAGCAGCAAGAATACTTATTGCAAAGTATTGGAAGACACAGGATCTACCCACCTTGGAAGAATGGCAGATGAAGGTGATAGACTATATGGGACTGGCTGAAATGACTGGCAGAATCCGAGACCAGGGGAAAGAGACGGCAGAAGAAGAATGGAAGAAATTTAAAATTTACCTTAAGAAAAACTGTAAAATTAATGAGTGTTAAAATGTTGTGGTTATAGAAAGTAAGGGATTACAGCTGTAAAAGACCAAGTAAAAGAAAAGGAAAGGAAAAATTGGATAAGATTAAGGGGAGGATTTGCTGAAACAAATTTGGGAATTGGAATGCAGAAAGGGGAGGTATGGGGAAGTCGGCGAAGTAAGCTTTAAGAAAAAAAGGATTTGAAATTATACGTGTTTGTTTGTTTTTGTGTGTGTATGTTTGCATTGTGTACTGTGTGTGTTTTTATAATTTGTGAAAATTATATATATATATATATATATATATATATATATATATATATATATATATATAAACTTGTTTGAAGACACCCAGGATGAGCAGAGTATAGAAGACGAAGAAGAAGTGAAGAAGAAGAAGTTTTTGGGTGCAGTGAGATATAACAGAGAACATATTGAGGCAAATGAGTGATACATCCTGTCTTCCAGTACTACAATTCAAGAGGTAATATTTCCCTTTGTGGAAAGATGAGCAACCTTGCTTGACTGTCTCAGCAATGTAAGGAATGTACTCCCCACACTGTGGGGACAATATTTTCTCTCTCTCTTGCTTGTCCCCCGAAAGGAGGGGTTCCAGAAAAGGGTCTAAATGCTTACTTCTCCTTCCTGCCTAATGGCTTTAGTATAGTCAGAACTTTTCTCAGGAAAAAAATAATCATCGAATTCTTCCCAGTTATTCTTCTACAAATTTCCTCATTTCTGCTAACCTATAAACAAATATAAAGTCACGTTTTGTATCCTGTTAAATGGAAATTAGCAGCAGTGAGCTTCCCCCTCCCGCTTTCCAATTATTTTAGTAAAAGGATGTTTAGCTTCTGGATTTTGATCTTTACAAATAAATGGCATATCAGCTCTTTGTCTTCACTTGGGGGCTTTGTGTGTTGATGACTGGAATGCTAATGCAATAATTTACACTCGTATTATCTTTATGGCTGTATATTATAATAACTTAATGGAGTGGAAAGGAATCACAGATGGACAGATGAGGACTGCCTCTGAAAATCAGAAGGGAATAGAAAGGGAGGGGGAATCTCATAGTAGGGGGGAATGTGCAACATGGGATGTGGGTCAGAAGATTATCGGAACACTGAAATTGGTACTCACACCATCCGTTCTACAGTGGTACCTCGGGTTACAGACGCTTCAGGTTACAGACTCTGCTAACCCAGAAATAGTACCCTGGGTTTAAGAACTTTGCTTCAGGATGAGAACAGAAATTGTGCGGTGGCGGCGCGGCAGCAGCGGGAGGCCCCATTAGCTAAAGTGGTACCTCAGGTTAAGAACAGACCTCCAGAGTGAATTAAGTTCTTAACCCGAAGTACCACTGTAGTTGGAGAGTTGGCTTATGCTGGGGGCTGTGTACTCGATCCAGCCATATCCCAAACCAAATTGGGATTTGCTTTGAGGGAAACGGGGCTTGGTCTGAATCAGGCCAAGACAGCCCTGACTTTCCCTGGTCAGATTTGGCCACTCATAACAATCTGGTACTGTCAGGGAGCAGGGTGTCAGGTGGTCAGGCTGCAGGGATCTGGGTTCACCAGCATGGTGCACACAGGGAGCGCAATGGGGATGCAGACCCCAGAAGGATGGAATCCTCCATTCAGCAGCTGGTGAGCGGAGGATTCAATTCCGTGGGGTGCAGGGTGCTCCTGCTCTTGGTCTGGTGGGAGGGAAGAAGATACCATGTTGTCTTCTTTTTTTATATATAAAATATTTATTAAGAATTTAAACAATAAAACACCATTCACATACACAACCCAAAAAAGAGAAAACACCATCACCATCAATCAGTAAAGAAAAAAAGAAAGAATAAAGAAACGAAAAAAGATATACAAAAAAAGACAAAGGACAAAAAATCATAAAAAGACATGAAAAATAGTTCAATTTCATGAATAAAGTTTCCATAACCCTCTTTTCTGACTCCCTCACATCTCCCTTTTCTGTGTTCCCATTTACAAAATCTTATTCAGCAATGCTTCACCTTCTCTCAAAACTTATTTTAAATTATACGTTTCAGCTATTATGTCTCCAATTTTTCCCTTTATTATCAAATATTTAAGCTTGACATAATATTATTCAAATTTCGCCTTTGTTTTTATAAATCAATTATTTTCATACTCCTTTCAGCTATGTCACTAATGCCATATTATCTTTATATCCTACATTATTCTAACATTCATACAATTTACAATACTTTTGCAAATAGTCCTTAAATTTCTTCCAGTCCTCTTCCACTATCTCTTCTCCCAGGTCTCGGATTCTGCCAGTCATTTCTGCCAGTTCCATGTAGTCTATCAGTTGCATCTGCCATTCTTCCAGGGTGGGCAAATTTTGTGTCTTCCAATATTTTGCAATGAGTACCCTTGCTGCTGTTACTGCATACATAAAGAAAGTTCTGTCCTTCTTTAACACCATTTGGCCAACAATGCCCAAAAGAAAGGCCTCTGGTTTCTTAGGGAAGGTATATTTAAATTGTTGTCTTCTTTTACCATACATGAAAAAGTACGTACCTGCTAGCAATGATACCTATATCACTCCTCAGAATCTGGTATGTGACTGAGGTCAAAGGGTGAAGCCACATTGCACTTCTGCCATTGTCTTCCACCCCACCATGTGATCTTTGCCTACCTCCTTCCCTTGGCTCAACAGAACCTATGTGAGCACCTGCAGAACTCAAGCTGGTGCCATATGCTTTTGTCTTTCTAAAACATCCCAACCAATCAGGGAGTAGGTAGAGAACACGATGCCACTGAAGGCCTAGCCAATTAGTTTTGGCTTTGTACAGAGAGAGCTCATTGTATGGGCATGGGGTGATGGTGTGCACTCTATGCAACAGGCTAGCTTGGGAGATCAGTGTCAGAACCCAGTCAGATGGGTTATAAATAATGAAATTATTAAAATTATTATTATTATTATATAATTCAGCCCAGAAATATTATTCATCCAAAGAAAGCCATGCATACCATCTGCTTTGAAGTTCACATAATTATTAGAAATCCATTTCTGTTTCCTCTTGATCATGTTAATGGGGCTTTCCGCAGATGTTTGGGAGACTAAGGCAAGATAGTTCCTTAAGAATCCAGAAATAAATAGGATTGTTTAGTCTCTGTTAAGAGGGTGGGTAGCGAATCATACTTTATATGCATTGCAAAGGGCTTTTATCTTACAATTAGTGGTCACATTGGGCTTTATAGTCCACTGAAGTAGCATTTAGAGGGTGTATTAATTATTTGTAGTTGGATGCAAAGAGGCGAAGACGACTATGTAGGGGGCTAATTTGGAAAGCAGAGTGAATAAATATTGGGCTTAAGAAAACAGCTGGGTTAGTCAGCTGCAAAGCAGAGCTCATATTTAATTTATTTCTTCCACATTTATGAGCACCTGGGGATTGGAGGCCTCCACACATTGGATGCTATTTCAGAAATAGGCAGAAAGAGTTGGGGCAATATTATCATTATGGGTTTGCAGGGAGCAAGGATTCCCTGAAAATCCTGTGTGGCAGCTTCTCCCCTTAATGTCAGAAATTAGTAAATGTGAGGTCTGAAGTCAAGCCAGCTTCCTCAGCAACTGGGCTTAGAGAGGTGCCATCCAAGTTAGCAGAGTCATTACCCGGAACAAAATGTGAGACACATTTGTTGTCAGACGAACAAGGGAGAAGCTGCCTTTTGAAGTGGAGGTTGCCAGGATGACCTGGGGGATGCTGGATGCAGAAGGGGAGGAGCTGTTTTCTGCAATGGCTGCTGGGAAGGAGGAGGACGGAATGGGCAGAACTCCATGAAGGCATCAGATGTCCTGGCTGGCTGGAGCAGGTGGCTACAGTGAGACACAGGGAGGGTGCCTAGGATACTTCTGAATCAAGTGTTGTGCTGCTGGGAAGGACAAACCCCTCTTGAGATGTAAATGTTGTTAATTCATCAAAGACTTCAGGTGTAAACAGTGCTATTTTTCTAGGAAAAGAGGCGCTGGAACTGAGTTCTGGTGAGTTCTAGTGGAAAAATAGCCCTGGGTGTAAAGACATGTGAATAAACCACATTTCTAAGACACTGCTGTGCCTTGATTTCCCAATGGAAACAAGCCTGGGTGAACCCCTGGAATCCCCTGCAGCTGCTCCATGAAGTTTGGGGTGGCATGTAGCTGAAGATTTCCTTCCAAAGATGGCTTAGCTAGAAAGGAGGGGAAATGGACAATGAAGTCTTGTTTCTACTACTGTACTTCTTCCCTAAGGTACTACTAACGGCATGCATTTACTTAGAGATCAGTGTTGTCTTCTGCTGGAGACAATTTTTTTTTTCCCTGACTGGCTTTCCTAGCTTCAGCTAGTGCCTGGATGGAGCCAGCTCGGCTCCCTTAGCACATGATTCACCACCCAGCTGTGGCGGCGAAAGGGCACTGCCAAAGGGTATCACAACATCGGTCCATGCTTGCAGTCCTTTCAACCTCTGCTGAAAGACACAGCATCATCCCACTTCTCCCCATATTTTAGAAAGCAGTGTGTTATCTCTAAGGCACATGTCCCCCTCTCCCCAGTCACTCACAGTTAACCACTTCCCAACTCTCCCATAGGTGGCGAGGGCTGGGCTGGGGTGATGGGTTCTGTTGACCCTCTGTGCCCAGCCCCTGCCCAAGACACACGCCCTGGGAGCCAGAAAAGGACTCAATGTGGCTGTGTTCAAGTGACCTCTGCTCTCCATAACATTGTCATCAGCCAATCTATTGTGCTTGCAAGTGGCCTTGAGAGCTGCTCTTTATTTGTGCCTTAGCCTTCCAAGCTCTTCATATGTGTTGTTCTTGAGCTGACGATAGAGACCTCTTTTGCCAAGCATTTTCATCACTGTGCCACTTCAGAAGCCTACGGCTTTTGGAGGGAATAGATCTAGTGCATCCGTTTGCACTCCTACCCTTCAAGATCGTGTGTGTGAGCACCTATATTAAATAACCACACACCACAGGATGCAGGCCAGTGAACGACAAAACCCATGCAAACAACTCTTCAGCCGATGTTGAAAATCCATGACAGCGAGAGGAAGCCATTGCAAGCCGTGATAATTACACGCTGCCACATCGCCTTGCCTTCTATCTTATTTCCTCATCCCCTCAAGTGAATTTCTAATCCCTCATCTGGCAAAAAGGGACTGCTGAGCGGTTTTGCGGGCCCTCCTTCGGTACAGCTGATACCAAACCTTTGCATGGGGACGGGGGGGGGGGAGCTTTTTTAGAAACAAGCCGCATTAGCATATGTGCAAGAGTTCACCATCTCTCTCCCTCCCTCCTCCCCACTCGCTTTTATTCTGCCACAGCTTGCATTCAGGGGAGGGAAACAGGAGGTCTGCTGCTTTAAAAGCCATAACCTTTGGAATTAAGATGTGGCTTCCCAGCGCAAGCCGAGTAATAAAAAAAGCAATCATATTGCCAAGCTGGTGGACCTTATTATTTTAACATCAGCATGATGGTCTTTTAAAAGCCTCCCTGCCTGCTGAGAAAGTTAAATAAACATGTTCTATTTAAAAATATAAAAATATAAAAAACTGACCTGCATTTAAATTACAGAGGCACCTGTCACCACCAGGCATCAAGGGGGCTGCTCTCTTTCTTTCCCCACCCCCTTCCGCCCGCCACAATGGCACAAAATAGCTTGCTAGAATGGCATGACATCTGGGTAAGTATTTTAGTTCCATTGTTAGTCATGTACTTAATGTAAGGGATTTGGCAAATGAGATCCAGATGGTCGGTTGCCAGCTCTGCTGCCCCCGCGGCACCACCTCTGTTGAATGGAGAGGCTTAAATTGTTGAACAAAGTGATCCCTTTGTCTTACAAAGGAAAGGGGAAAGAGAAACAGACAGAGGTGCCTCCTAGCAATAATTACTAGGGGTGTGCGTCAGGTTTGTGTGAATCTTGGAGCCAGAACCAACATGGGCCACTTCTATAGAGCCAGTGTGCTGTAGTGGTTAAGAGCGGTAGACTCGTAATCTGGTGAACCGGGTTCGCGTCCCCGCTCCTCCACATGCAGCTGCTGGGTGACCTTGGGCTAGTCACACTTCTCTGAAGTCTTTCAGCCCCACTCACCTCACAGAGTGTTTGTTGTGGGGGAGGAAGGGAAAGGAGAATGCTTTGAGACTCCTTCGGGTAGTGATAAAATGGGATATCAAATCCAAGCTCTTCTTCTATAGGACTATAGAATTGCAATGTTGGAAGACGCATTCAAAAAGTCATCTTATCCACCCCCTTGCAATGCAGGAATCACAGCAAAAGAAGCCCTGGCAAATAACCATTTGTCCTGTGTTTAAAAAACTCTAAGGAAGGAGAGTCCTTCTAAGGTAGTCTGTTCCATTGTCAAGAGCTGTTACTATCACCACTATCATAGTGGTTAGTTTCTCAGTGCCCGTCCGAGCCAAAGAAAGATCTGCCCAAAGTGCCCCAATCCAACCAGGGATCTCCACAGCACTTTGAGGTGCTTCGGAGATTCAGAGTCACAAAAGAAAGAGCAACACTCCAGACATCATGTCTGCAACACTGTACAATATTCCCCCCAAGCTTACCATATAAGGAAAATGCCATGGTGAGGCAGGTTTGGGGAGGAAGAGCTGTTCTGTGACTGTCACGTCCTGCTCCTAATCAGAGGGAATCAGAAAGCTGTCCAATCACAGGGCTTGAAGGGAGGGATGCTGGAAGTAACGCATCACCTAGTGTTTGTTCTTTGGGTCCTTCTGCCTCTATGTCACATGCCCACACATAAACTGCAGTCAAATCTACTTTGCAATGGGTTTCTGAGAGTTTTGGTGCCAGTTGAGCAAATCACAAGCCTGAAGCTGTTTATTCTTCATCTTTCATCATAACTTTCATCATAACCCACTCTTCTGAAATTCTGCAGGAAATTTAGCTCTCTGTTAACTTGCATAGGGGAAAGGGATGGTGGAACAATAGCATAAATCTCCAGGGAAGACTGGGGTAGATGTAGTGTCAGCCCGCAGCAAGAACTCTGTTGTTTCAAGGTTTATTGCTGGGCAGATGGGCTCCAGACCTCCACCGGGATGCAATGGAACTCTATCCATTGACTGGGAGAAACGATATGTTTACCCAAAAAGCAACAACAAAGTTTTAAATTCAGGGCCACCAAAATGAAATGCCCCACACCCATCTTCTCTCATGAGCTCTGACCATTTCCCAAGTCAGCTTTGTTTAATTTCTCTGGGGAAATTTCTCAAGCTGTTTTTGCTTTATTTTGTTTTCCAGGGCCGCAGGGCTACTCAGAAGCTTAGGTCAGCCCTGCTCCACCTCAAGCCATTTTGCAAGCAGCAGCAGCAGCATCCAAATGAGAAAGCTGGAAACCTTTCCTGAATCACCAGAATTGACCTTGTAATTTGGGAGTATACACTGTGCCAATGCACACTCCTAGTACCTGCACTTAGTAAGCTTATTCTGCTCTGATCTATGAGCCCACAGCTGAAATGGCTATGGGCCTTTTCCATTTCTTTCCCTGGTTTGGGTAGCAGCCCACAGTCCTTTAGCCAAAATCACAGGGTTTTATTTCCATACCTAGCTAAACGTGCACCTGACTGTGGAAGAGTTCAGGGGGTGTGGGTGAGTTCAAAGGACGGAGGGTGTCAGAGGAAGGTGCCAATTACTTTCTGCTCTTATCAGTGTACCTCCCCCCCATTTTAAACTGAATGAAACCACAGTCAAAAGAGTTCCAGGTGCAACAGCTAAAATGCTCTCCTTTCATCAGCTGCCTCTGTATCTTTTGTGCTCTTCAGGCACAGCTGTGCTGGCTGCTTCTCAATGCCTCTTCTCCATTCACAAGGTTAGGGACTGTGCCCAGCACCCAACAAAGGCAATGAAAGGGTTTTCTCCCCCTCTCCATAATTTGTTTCATCAAAGCCAGGATCTCTTCTTTCTCCTCCCCCGAGTTTTCATCTCTCAACTATCCTCTTTTCTGTTCGGTGGTTCTGTCAGGACAGGATTTGGGGGCCAAAATTCCAGAACGATAAGCCAGGAGGGCCCCAGGCACACCAGGGCTGCATTGCAGGAGTTTAGACCACATGATGTTTGTGGTCCCTTCCAACGCTACAATTCTGTGATTCTATGTATGGCTTTTTTTTCAATGGGAACTCATTGGAACTCGGGTCTGGCACCTCTCAGGTGAGCGCCATTGCCATTCTAGGAGAACAAGGGAGGCATTTGTGGTGAGTTCTGGTGCCTCTTTTTCTAGAAAAAAATAGCACGGATTCTATTCTTCAAATTGTGCCCTCCCAACAACAACAAAAATGGCTGTTAAAAATTTCCAGATGGGACCACCATTGGGCACGTTGCTTGCTTTCAGGAAAGTCAGGAATTGTATGCAGCAACTTCTCTCTAAATCATTTTTTGGACTATCCAACAGAGCAGCTATTGGGAACTTTTATCAATACAAAGGATGCATCCTTTTAGGGTAATCATCTGAAGGCCACATGACACTGGGGGTGGGGCGAGAGGCAAAAATGGGCAGGAGCAGCAAATGTAAAATTTACTTTTAGTTTCTAAGCATGCATGCACACACCTCTCCATGCCACATCCAGACAAACAAGAGGCATTCCTGCAGGAGAAAAGCACTTGTGGGGTATGTATGTGTAATGGATATGGGGTTGCTCGTGCGTAAGTTGCCGCCTCTCCTGGCTATGTTGCCTCGTTAAACCTTTCTGTCTGGACAGCCCTTCAATTCGTGGCTGCCTCAGTCGCTAGCAGAATCCGTCAGTGGGCGTTTCTTAAATCTTTTCCAACATAAAAGTTGTTTGACACCCAGTCTCCTCCTACTCTCTCTGCGCGGAAGTCTTCTGTGCAGGGAGGGCGTGGGTAGCGGAGGACCCGTGCTCTCCCCGCTGGTGTCCGGTGAAGAGTCCTGGAGCCCTCTCGCCGATTCCCCCATCATCCCCTCTATATCCCTGGTGTTGCGCTGATTTGCTTCCCCATCTGCGGAGCTGCCTCTCTCCCTGCTGGGCCCTTCTCCAGCATCATTTGAGAGCCTTCCCTCCGCCTCTAGCTCCGATGTCAGTTCCCTGACAGTATGTATGAAGCAGGGCTTGGGAGGTACAGTCATACCTCGGGTTGAATACGCTTTGAGTTGAGCATGTTCGAGTTGTGCTCCGTGGCAACCCAGAAGTAACGGAGTGTGTTACTTCCAGGTTTCACCGCTTGTGCATGCACAGACACTCAAAATGACTTCGCACGCATGCGCAGAAGTGCCGTCGCTAGTTACGTTTGCTTCTAGATGTGAACGGGTCTCTGGAACAGATCCCGTTCGTATCTAGAGGTACAACTGTATATGGTTCAGGGAGAGATTTGTGCACCTGATAGAGAGACCTAGGCACAGTGGTGGAACGACTTCCTCCAGCACCCAGAGTGGCAAAAAGGCAGGGGCGTGGCAGGCACATGTCTGTTGCGATGTGTCCAAGGGAATGGGGGCAATTGGCAGGGCCCCCAGCTGGCTCCAGCCCACCAGCCGGCAGCTGGTCGAACTCCAGTCCTCGGTGCTGCATCAAAACTGTGACTCAGAGCTTCAGAAGCCTTTCAGAAGCTGAGCACGCAAGCCAGCAGAGACAACAAACTCTTTGCGTTGGAAGGGCAGACAGAGGCATATGTAAGGGATATATACAAGAGTTTATTCAGCATAGATCAGGACAAAGGAAAAACATGTCTGCTCTCCTTCATGTCCAAGAGCAGGAAGCATAAAGCAAAAGCTATACACAAACGGAAGTTCCCAGTAAGCTGTGCTGGAATGTAAACAGACATGTGACATACAACAGCTCCACACATCTGTTTAGCTGGAATGGAACATCAATATCCTAACAGCGTTGTGAGGGCATTGCACGCATCCCGGGAGGGCGCATTGCAGGGGGCGCACGGCACAGGGTGCGTGTCCTGGGGGTGTGCAGTGAGTGGCACGCATCCTGGGGGGCGGCCGTGATACCACCCCCCCCCATGGCACCTGGGACAGCCCGCCCCCCACCTTCATTCGCCAGTGCCTAGGCATGAGGTTGCCCACACCTGCTCTATTGGGCAATCCAAAAAGAATTCAGAGGATTCCAAAAGCTCCTTTCTGCTGAGTTCCAGATGGACAGACTGACTATGACTAAGAAGGCACACAGGTGCTGGCTAGCTAAGTTGAGGGTTGATGGGGCAGTGCCCCATTTCAGACACTCCAGGTGCCCCTATTTCCCAGGGACATTCCTGGATTTTCAGAAGCCATCACAGTTTTTGATTTGATCCTGGAATTTTCCGCTATTTGTTAAAAATGTCCCTATTTTCATTGGAGAAATGTTGGTGCATATGCAGTTATGTGATCAAAGACATTTGATGACAGCCCTGTATAGGGAAGCTTTTAATGTTAGAACCACAATGTTCTTGAAAGATCTGTAAAATCTGCGCAGTAAAATGAGGAGCTTATTTAATCTCCCATTTTTTCGAATGATGTCAAGTTTCTACTGCATAATCATAATAGTAATAAAGCATCAACACATGTGCTGCACCTTTCATGAACTTCTCATGATGTGTCGGGCGGGAAGAACAATACTAATTTCTCGATTTCCTCCCCCAGCCTGCACTAATGCAGTTAATTCTTTGGAGAACAAAATCCACACTGCACTCAGATGCCTGGGAAATAAAAACACATAACAAACAACCTTTAGAGAGAGGTTCCTCCTCCCCTTCACAACGTCGGTGTTTTACTTTGTTTTCTGTTTTAATGACAGTGATTTCTGTTAAATGGAGCTGAACATCTGCCCACATAGATGGCTCTTTCTCTCCATATACCTTCTCCCATTTGAGATTAAACTGCCAGTACGTTCTGGAATGATAAAAAGAAACACTCTTACGTATAATTACGGGCATTGCTACTGCAAGCAAACACGATTATACACATTCGTGGAGCAGAGGTCTATCAAAAATGCTTCATCGGTAGGAGCTGCAAAAATGTTGCAGCCTGGAGTGTTATGGGTCAGGATTCTGGCTTCTCCATTCCCCACACCCCAAGGCTTTCTATCCAGCATTGTGTGATCAGTCAGCATTCCAAGACATCTATGGTGGGTAGGTCTATCAGAGCCTATCATTTCTGTGATTTATGCTAGATTGCAAAGAGATTCTGACTCCCCATTGTCTAATTTTAGCAATAACTAAAGACCTTTCCCCCTTCAATTATCTTTTTGAAGCAATGCTTGAGGCAGAAACTAGCAGTCATGGACAGGTATGTCTATTCATGGCTAATAACATCGATGGCTTGGTGGAATCTCAAACTTTACCCTTTATCCTAGACTTTGACCCCTGAGGTGTACAGTACTGTATACTTCCAAGATCCACCCTATTTTGGGGAGAGGGGTTGCAATTTTTTTTCAACAGTAAGATTTTAAATGATTTTGAACTGTATTTTAAATGGTTTGAACCTGCCCTCAGACGTTAGGGCAGGCATGGCCAAACCTGGCCCTCCAGATGTTTTGGGACTACAATTCCCATCTTCCCTGACCACTGATCCTTATAGCTAGGGATGATGGGAGTTGTAGTCCCAAAACAGCTGGAGGGCCAAGTTTGGCCCTGCCTGGCTTAGGGTGAAGGTCAAGTGAATAATAACGATAGCAACAAAGACTATTGCTTCTCTGCATAGGAATATTATTCATTTGGATTTGTATCATACTACCTTTCTTCATGGGACGCAGGTGGCGCTGTGGGTTAAAGCACAGAGCCTAGGGCTTGCCGATCGGAAGGTCAGCGGTTCAAATCCCAGTGATGCGGTGAGCTCCCATTGCTCGGTCCCTGCTCCTGCCAACCCAGCAGTTCAAAAGCATGTCAAAGTGCAAGTAGATCAATAGGTACCGCTCCGGCGGGAAGGTAAACGGCGTTTCTGTGTGCTGCTCTGGTTCGCCTGAAGCGGCTTAGTCATGCTGGCCACATGACCCGGAAGCTGTACGCCGGCTCCTTCGGCCAATAAAGCGAGATGAGCGCCGCAACCCCAGAGTCATCCGCGACTGGACCTAATGGTCAGGGGTCCCTTTACCTTTCTACACCATATGATCCAAGGGGGTGTATATATGGAAGGGATGCTCAGTAGTAGAGCATCTGCTTTGCATGCAGAAAGCCCCAGGCTCTCTTGTCCAACAGGGCTGGGAGAGACCTGAAATCCTGAAGAGCTTCTACCAGTGGACCCTGTCTGAAACCCTCAGCCAATAAATGCAGTGTAGACAATACTGAGCTAGATGGACCAATAGTCTATGTCAGTATAAGGCCGCTTCATGGGTTTAGCGTGAGAGTGCCTGTGAGCTTGGTTCTGGTGCTGATCACAATCCCTGGGCTTACTTGTACTCAGAGACACTCCCAGTCCCTTAACTCTTAAGGGAGTGTCTTCCCAGCTGAGCCACGCCTTTCTGATGGAGCTAAAAACAAAATAGACCTGGAAAGCCTGAAGTCTTCTGAATCCTGCTGTAATGCATCAAATGCTTCTCAACTCTCGCTGCACCTAGGATGCTGCAATATTGAAGAGTGGAAGCCTTTCGTAAAGTGCTGGTGGGAAATCGCCTTCAAAATGTTTGTTTGTTTCAAAGGAAAGAGAGATATTGAGTCGGTGCTGGTGTATTCACCTCCTCCATGAAGCATGATTCCCCCTCCCCTCCTCTGCCTTTCCTTTTAACCTTGAAAGGAACTTTGCCTAAATGTAATGAGTCACACCTGTATGAGCTGTGAGTGTATGGAGTCTGTGGCACCGACATAGTTCATAAATGCATATTCACTCTTTGATGGGGGGAGATGTTGGGCTGCCTTTTGAGTTCAGCACATATTCCTTCTTCTCATCCTCACTGAAAGGGAGCTGGTTGAATGTAGGAGAGTCAGTAAGAGGGAAACATAATTGCCTTGGATGCAAAAAGTAGGCAGAAGAAAGAGCTTGCTCCTCTATTTTTCCCCATCCTGATCTGTCTAAGCACCCTTTCTTTAAACTGTCACCATGCATTTAGACCATGCAGGGGCAGAGGAAGGGGTGGGGTGGTCCACCCTGGGTGTCACCACTGAGGGGGTTGACAAAATGCCAGGCGGCACTCACCGCAAGGCCTGAGCCACGCATCTCTCCAGGGAGTGATTGTTAGGAAATCAAGCCTTATCAGGAGAAACTGGCCACTCCCCAGGCACCCGGCTTGAATCCCAGTTGACCTCCATGTCTGCATTCTCCGGCAGGATCCAGGCTAGGTCACGATCGGTGATCCTCCTCAAGCGTGAGAAGAACACACCACTCTCCCCCCCCCCCAGGCAGGGGAAAGAGATAGACAAAAATGTATTTACATGCCCCTTTATTTCTGTCTTTGCAGCATTACAGAGAAACACGTCTGCTCTCTTCAAACTCCAACAGCAGAGAGACAAACTCCTCCTCCTGTACTTCCTGTACAGGTCATATTACACTCTAAGCAAAATCCGGTGCTCAGCATTGTGAATAGACTGTCCCTCTGTTCCCACGGTACAGTCCCAACATTCCCATCATGTTTTGCTTTCCAGCCAGCTGCAGCTCACTGCCCCATTGCATCCATATCCTAACAGTGATGTGGTGGCTTGGGCACCCGCACGCTCCGCGCTGCCCCAAACGGTCTGCCTGCTGCCTATCCCTCAGTTCATAGAATCATAGAATCATAGAGTTGGAAGAGACCACAAGGGCCATCGAGTCCAACCCCCTGCCAAGCAGTTGTAGGGTGGCCGAGTGGAGGAGGCAGGCAGATTCCTTGGAGGCCCCATGGAGCGTCCTGCACCATCTCGCCCCTCCCCCATGGGCGGCTGGCCACACCCCTGGGCGCAGGGCACACGCGTCATCCTGGCGCCCAATCAGCTTGCTCCACCACTGAGACCATGCACAGTTTTTGCACATGTGATGGGACTGTACAATGACAGTTTAACATTGCATATAAATATTAGGTATATGTTGGATATTACTTGGATTATACTGACGGGATTATACTGGTCAACACTCCCATGCTGATTCTGTTTATTGCGATTGAGGAGCAGATAACCATAATTCTGAAATTATTAGGAAGGATTCTGTTAATAGCAGCAAATATAGCGTGGGCAAGAAAGTGGAATTGCCAACAAGCCCTGTCTCATAAGGAGCTGCTAGTAAAATGTCTAGAGCTGGTGGAAATGGATTTATTAACCGAATTGATTAAAAGGAGAAAGGCAGATTGGGGAATGTGAAATTTCCACAATGGGCTTGCTATGTCAGTTACTGGAATATAAAGCATGGGAATGTGTAGCATGAAATGAATCTAATTTGGTAAATAATGCTTTTTTAAAAAATGGATGCACTTCAAAACACACATAACACACACTTGGGGTCATAGGATCAGACTTTTGAGGGTGGGACTTTGAAGATATAGGGGACCCACCCCAACTTGTCTTTCCAAATTAATGATAGATTGCATGGAGCACAGGTCCAAAAACTAAAAACATCAGATTTTATTACAGATAGGTAGCCGTGTTGGTCTGCCATAGTCAAAATAAAAAAATTCCTTCCAGTAGCACCTTAAAGACCAACTAAGTTAGTTCTTGGTATGAGCTTTCGTGTGCATGCACACTTCTTCAGATACACATCTGAAGAAGTATCTGAAGAAGTGTGCATGCACACGAAAGCTCATACCAAGAACTAACTTAGTTGGTCTTTAAGGTGCTACTGGAAGGAATTTTTTTAATCAGATTTTATATTAAGTAAGAAACTTCACAATTTTCCTTCTGGAATACATTTTAAAATATAAAATAAAAATACTTATCTCTAATCTAGTTGCTCATGGGGAATAATGTAAATTGAATTTTTTGATATGATTGGAGCTGTTCAATGAATTACTTAAACCTTAAAACAAATCTTCTTTGCAATCAGGCGGTTGGAGGATTACTTTAGCAAAGCAGTTAGGAAATGAGCAAAAAAAGAATATAGATCTATATATTTGGCAATGTGAATTATTTATCCCAAAGTGCAATTTCTAAATGTACAGTTATGTTCCCAAAGCAATACCACTTATGTAAGTGGCATATTCAGGGACAGTGGGGTTTTTTTATTTTTATTTCCAAATTATGCAGCCTAAATTATGCATTCATTCAAATGCTGCACTTCAAAAGACAGATTGTCACTGCAGACAATAAAACTTTGCAAGAAACACAGAGCAAAAAAAAAGTAGCCTTTTTGTTGATTGTATATTTAAATATAGGTTTTATATTCATGCACACATTTTTGCATACTTAGATGCACAGAGCAGAAGCACAAGTTGAGGTTAACTTTTAGTGGAGCTAAATCATGTCTGGGTCGGATTGATCCGAAGTGTCTGGGTCAGATTGATCCGAAGTGCAACACAACAAACAGATATCCCCTGGTGGTGCTACTTATTTAATTAAAGGTAAAGGTAAAGGGACCCCTGACCATTAGGTCCAGTCGTGACCAACTCTGGGGTTGCAGTGCTCATCTTGCTTTATTGGCCGAGGGAGCTGGCGTACAGCTTCCGGGTCATGTGGCCAGCATGACTAAGCCACTTCTGGCGAACCAGAGCAGCACAGGGAAATGCCGTTTACCTTACCGCCGGAGCGGTACCTATTGATCTAATTCCACTTTGACGTGCTTTCAAACTGCTAGGTTGGCAGGAGCAGGGACCGAGCAATGGGAGCTCACCCCATTGTGGGGATTCGAACCGCCGACCTTCTGATCAGCAAGTCCTAGGCTCTATGGTTTAACCCACAGCGCCACCCGCGTCCCTCACTTATTTACTTAGGGATGTGCAAAATCCTTAAGAGAGTGAACCAAAGATTGGGTTGGCAAAAGCAAAAGGACCAGGTAGGGTTGGGAATGGAGCCTGTCTGAAACCCTCAGCCAATAAATGCAGACTATGCTCAGTTGGATGGACCAATGGTTGGATTCAATAGAAGACAGCTTCCTATGTCTATGAATGTCGCCATTTTGGCTTTCAAAGAGTAGTACTTAGCCCACCCAGAAAGGAGCAACAGGTGCCTTGGGGTTCTTGGCTTGGAAGGCTGCACAGCGACTATGAGCATGACATGTTATTCTTGACAGCTCTATTAATCTCTCATTTTGGTGAGTGCTTTACTAAATTTGATGTCACACTTAAGAAAGTGTGGTTGGTGGAGGGGGGGGGGAAGCTAGACAAATTACACTTCTGTAAAGGAAAGAAGGCTGATCGCCGAAGAATGGATGCTTTGAATTATGGTGCTGGAGGAGACTCTTGAGAGTCCCATGGACTGCAAGGAGATCAAACCTATCCATTCTTAAGGAAATCAGCCCTGAGTGCTCACTGGAAGGACAGATCCTGAAGCTGAGGCTCCAAGACTTTTTATGGGTATGTCCGTAGCAAAAGGAAGAACAAAGAAACAGAGGGGTCACTCAGAGGAGAAGATGGTGAAATGCAAACAGGGGACACAGAAAGGGCTGAACTCCTCAATGCCTTCTTTGCCTCAGTCTTCTCCGATAAAGAAAACAATGCCCAACCTGAAGAATTTGGAGCAAATGATTCAGCAGAGGAAACACAGCCCAGAATAACTAAGGAGATAGTACAAGAATACTTGGCTAGTTTAGATGTATTCAAGTCTCCAGAGCCAGATGAACTGCATGCCAGAGTATTAAAAGAACTGGCAGATGTGATCTCAGAACCACTGGCAGTCATCTTTGAGAATTCCTGGAGAACAGGCGAAGTCCCGGCAGACTGGAGGAGGGCAAATGTTGTCCCTATTTTCAAAAAGGGGAAAAGAGAGGACCCAAATAATTATCACCCAGTCAGTCTGAGATCAATACCAGGGAAGATTCTGGAGCAGATCATTAAACAAACAGTCTGTGAGCACCTAGAAAGGAATGCTGTGATCACCAATAGTCAGCATGGATTTCTGAAAAATAAGTCATGTCAGACTAACCTGATCTCGTTTTTTGACAGAATTCCAAGCCTGGTAGATGAAGGGAACACAGTGGATGTAGCCTACCTTGAATACCTTGCAAGGCATTCAACAAGGTGCCCCATGATATTCTTGTAATGAAGCTTGTAAAATGCGGTCTTGACTATGCTACCACTCAGTGGATTTGTAACTGGCTGACTGACCGAACCCAAAGGGTGCTCATCAATGGTTCCTCTTCATCCTGGAGAAGAGTGATTAGTGGGGTGCCACAGGGTTCTGTCTTGGGCCCGGTCTTATTCAACATCTTTATCAACGACTTGGATGATGGACTCAAGGGCATCCTGATCAAATTTGCAGATGACACCAAACTGGGAGGGGTGGCTAACACCCCAGAGGACAGGATCACACTTCAAAATGACCTTGACAGATTAGAGAACTGGGCCAAAGCAAACAAGATGAATTTTAACAGGGAGAAATGTAAAGTATTGCACTTGGGCAAAAAAAAATGAGAGGCACAAATACAAGATGGGTGACACCTGGCTTGAGAGCAGTACATGTGAAAAGGATCTAGGAGTCTTGGTTGACCACAAACCTGGCATGAGCCAACAGTGTGACGCGGCAGCTAAAAAAGCCAATGCAATTCTGGGCTGCATCAATAGGAGTATAGCATCTAGATCAAGGGAAGTAATAGTGTCACTGTATTCTGCTCTGGTCAGACCTCACCTGGAGTACTGTGTCCAGTTCTGGGCACCACAGTTCAAGAAGCACACTGACAAACTGGAACGTGTCCAGAGGAGGGCAACCAAAATGGTCAAAGGCCTGGAAACAATGCCTTATGAGGAACGGCTAAGGGAGCTGGGCATGTTTAGCCTGGAGAAGAGGAGGTTAAGGGGTGATATGATAGCCATGTTCAAATATATAAAAGGATGTCACATAGAGGAGGGAGAAAGGTTGTTTTCTGCCGCTCCAGAGAAGTGGACACGGAGCAATGGATCCAAACTGCAAGAAAGAAGATTCCACCTGAACATTAGGAAGAACTTCCTGACAGTAAGAGCTGTTCGACAGTGGAATTTGCTGCCAAGGAGTGTGGTGGAGTCTCCTTTTTTGGAGGTCTTTAAGCAGAGGCTTGACAACCATATGTCAGGAGTGCTCTGATGGTGTTTCCTGCTTGGCAGGGGGTTGGACTCGATGGCCCTTGTGGTCTATTCCAACTCTATGATTCTATGATTCTATGACCTCATGAGAAGAGAAGACTCCCTGGAAAAGACCCTGATGTTGGGAAAGATGGAGGGCACAAGGAGAAGGGGACGACAGAGGACGAGATGGTTGGACAGTGTTCTCGAAGCTACCAGCATGAGTTTGACCAAATTGCGGGATGCAGTGGAAGACAGGAGTGCCTGGCGTGCTGTGGTCCATGGGGTCACAAAGAGTCAGACACGACTAAATGACTAAACAACAACAACAAAGGAAAGAATCACAGCTCCCAAATAAGCACAACACACAGTCTTATCTCATGCATGTTTGCTCTAAAGCAAACTCTCGTATCTGTGGCAGGGCTTCTGCCAATACAAGGTTCAAGGAGAACTGTCGTGGTCCGGTCCTTATTGCAGGCCTCCCAAAGCCTTGGCCACTGTGATGGCAGGATAATGGAATAATTGGTCCAGTGGCCTGATCCAGTAGGTTTATTTTACGTTCTTGTATTAATCTGCAAGGCTGTTAAGAACTTGTGCCCAGGGTAATTTCAGTTTTTATTCATCTCACTGGTCATTCTAGTATTTTGTGGGTAGTTAGCTCACCCAGTCCTCATTGAATAGTTTCTTGGGCCCATACTCCTTTTTGTTTTTTGTTTTTTTTCTAGTGTGTTTGTGTGTGTACATCTGCAAACTTCAGAATTCCCCAAGTATGCTGATAACTCCCTCTTGGGTGCAGATGGCGCGATGCTGACTACTTAAGTGATGGAACATTGAGAATAGTAGTAGAACTGGAATACTGTATAGTATAATTCTGCCTTTGTTGTGGACTGTTTGGATGCAGAGGAGTAGTGGAACGCACCAGCTGGGGTACCCTCAAGGGAACCCCCATGGGAAGAAGGCTCAGAGCCAGGGGGATGGTGGTGGGGTGAAATGAGTGATCAGAGGAAGAAGAAGGGGCAGACTGGAAGGAGGAAGTCTCAGAAGCTAAAGAGGCAACAGGGCAGGGTTTAGTGAGCAGGGAGAGTCTGTGACAGAAAGAAATCCAGAATCGGAGTATGAAGCAGAGGCTGGAGAGGAGGTTGGCCAAGAGGCAGTGTTGAGGCAGGCTGCTAAAATATCCAGGGAGTTTCCACCTCCTCCTGCAACCAGCTCCCTTTTCCCCTAGTCTCCTAGAACATCAAGAGAAATGAAAAGAGCAGAGCAGAGATTGGTTGTGTGCAGGCACAGCTTGCGACTGCTTGGGAAAGACCCTGGAGAGGAGGGGACTTAGGCAGCTGTGGGAAGGTGGGGAACTTCAGTCCTTGCAACTGCCTCATTGAGGCAAGACCTACTGGGAAGAGTTGCTAGGATCAGTAGGCTGACACTGTTTGGGTTTCTTTGAACCAAGAGCCAACTTCACTGACACTAGGGATTTTTTTTAATTGCTGACTTACTGACAGCCTCATCACAGCAGTCTATTCTCCCATGTTGCTACTCTCAGAATGCCTACTGCCTAGAAGGATGAAACCCCAGAACAGTGATTCGTGAGAGACTCAACAGGCAGCACCATGTGTTCCTCAGTATTTGGTGTGCTTGACTCACTCTATCACAGGGAAACAACAGAGTAGGGGGATGGCAGAACTACTCGCCGCCAAAGAAGGTGCTCTCAGAAGAGTGATTCACTCAGAAGCAAGTGGATGACTGTTCTGTGGGTGGGCACTTTGGGTCTCACAAGTACCTTTAGTCACTGCATTAATTTGTTGATTATGGCATGCTGACAACTCATTCAAAACTATTGGGGAATTATTTCTCTCTCCTCCCTTCTGCAGCTGTGATACCTGACAATAGGAATGGGCCATTAACTACAAGGAAGTCGTCAACTTCCAAGGATGAAGTTTATGTAGGCTGCAGTCATGTGGCTTGGGTTTTTATCATCACCCGGTAGCTATTCAGCAATGAATTTTCAACCAAGAGTTTATAGTGAGAGGGAGGGGCATGTCAGATAACCAGATCTGGTTAAATTTAGCTCTATCCCCTCCTCAGCCAAACACACAGACACGGTCCCTCCCATTGATGTGCTTGTGCGCTGGCATAATTCCTCTGATACCAAGAAGTGTTAGTGAGAAATTCATGTGCCGTGCTTTCATCTTCCACATTAAAATAAGATCACCTTGTTAATACTTCATTAATGGAGTGGAGCTGAGGCACCAGAGATTTCCCCCCTATTAACTTGGGGTCTGAATAAGTTTTAAATGAACACTTTCAAGACAGCATCTCTTCCTTGCAGGAGGGTTATTCAATAATATATCCAAGGCTTCACTGGATGCTCTGTTTTTTTAATGTTTTCCCCTGTTTCGCCATAAAAAAATTAGAGTATCAGCAATCAAGGAGATAGGCTTTATTAAAAAAAAATCAAAAACCTTATCATACCAAGCTTCCTTTAAATACTTGGTATTAAGGTAAAGGGACCCCTGACCGTTAGGTCCAGTCGCGGACGACTCTGGGGTTGCGGCGCTCATCTCGCTCTATAGGCCGAGGGAGCCGGCGTACAGCTTCCAGGTCATGTGGCCAGCATGACTAAGCTGCTTCTGGCTGTTGGGGTGGGCAGTTAAGGATGCAGCAGATCTCTGGTTCAGTCAGCTGATTCCTGGCTCAGCAGGGTGCAGGCAACATTAAGTCCCCAACTTCAGCTCAGCTAAAGATATGCTGGCATTATTTGCCCCTCTCATCTCATTCAGGACTTGGTTGACTCAGTTGAAACTGTCTCAGTTGTGTCCAGTGTAAGTCCTCCAAGAGGGGCATTCCAGGGGTGTAGAGGGTTCAAGGAAATTCAATTCAAGAAATGGTAATTCAGATGACAAACTGGCAGCAGAAAAGGCATGGAAGGACTCCAAGGTTAGAGGCTGCTCCTCCAAATATATTTCCCACTCTCCCTTTTGTTCCTCCACCCAAACTAACCAGAAAACAGGTGTAGCTTCACGAATCACTAAAAATTAATTGCCATTGAATTAATGTCTGAGTTTGAATTAAAAATTGCAAAAGCCTGCAGGTGTTTTTCAATAATTAAAATGTGCCTCGTTCATTCTCTTCCCTTCCCTCCAACCCAGCAATGAGGATCCAGTTAAAATTTCTGGGAGAGATGTAAATGACCACCCAGCAGAATCCTGCAAATTATTTGCAGTTTTGACCAGGGATGGAATTGCAATAGATCACCATGGATTTCTCATCCCCAGTTGTTTTAACCATAGGAACAACTCTCCCTCCCACTCCCACTCCAAAAGGTTGCTTAAATGAATAACTAAAGCTCCCTTCACACCTGGAGATTATTGGGTTAGTTTTCCTAGTTATGATGCTAGTCCTTCGGTCTCATGTTGAAACATTCATTGTAAACTGCATTACCTGTTGCATCATAGAACTGTGGATTTTTTATCAATATTACGCCATCTAAATTTTAAATGTCTGCGCAGCACTCAAGGTGCTCATCGTGCATGCTCAGGGTGTGAGTGGTGTGAGTGGAGCTCCAGTCGCTCACACCACCACCAAGAAGCACTGCCCTTTCTCTAATATCACATCAGGATACTCTGTCCTAAACTCAATCAATCAGATAGCTTTCTGTCTTTGCTCTATGGATTTTGGGGTGGAGTAATGGTGGCTCCTCTGTATCACTGGGACTCCAGGAAGGACTGTCACTACTGTTGCCTAGATGCTGATCTGCTGACTGGGACCAGTTACAGGGAGCATGTTACCCATCTGCTAAATACAACTTTACTTGCTACTAGTCTGTTTCCAAGCACAATTTAAAGTGCTGGTTTATAACACCAGTACAGATAGCAAAAATGTACAAAACCAGGTCAAATACATGTTGGAAATGTAAAGAAGTTAAAAAATTTTGGGAAATGATATATAATGAATTGAAGGAAATGTTTAAAATGACATTCGTTAAAAAACCAGAAGCATTTTTGTTAGGGATTGTAGGACAAGATCTGCCAAGGAAAATAAAGAATTTATTTATGTATGTATGCAACAACAGCGGCAAGAGTCTTGATAGCACAAGGATGGAAGAATGAGGAAACCCCAACAAAAGGACAGTGGCAAGAGAAACTGATGGATTATGCAGAACTGGCGAAACTGACATACAAACTGCGAGACAAGGACAACTGTGACTTTAAGGAGGAATGGGAACTTTTCACAAATTACTTATAAAAACAACAAAATGAATTGGACTCCTTGGCAGGTTTTGAATAAACATACACAAATTTATTGATTGATAATATGGTAGGTAGATAATGTAAGGATCTGCATGATTTTATAACATACAGAGAATAATATGTGTTGAGAAATCAGAGAGAGCTAAGATTTTGTCAAGGATGTACAACCTGCTGTTGAAATGGAATACTCAGGATACAACGGTGAAATCTGTTATGATTAAATGGGCACAAGATGTTGGACATAATATAATGATGGCTGACTGGGAACAGTTATGGACCACAGGTATGAAGTTTTGTATTTTTCTATTTTCTATTTTTATTTTGTAATATTGTGAAAATCTTAATAAATATCTTATTAAAAAAAAAGAGAAATCAGAGAGAGGAGCTGAGGGAAGTCTCTGGGGGAGGGGAGGGAGGGTTTGAGGGGGTGGGGGAAAAGGAGGAAAATAATGACTATTATATGTTTTGATAAGTTGTTATGTTGAAATTGCTATTTATTTATTTTTATTTATTTTTTTTAAAAAACAATTTAAACTGCTGGTTACAACTTGTAAAGTCCCATACGGCTTGGGCCTAGGCTGCTTGAAATATATCTCCCTATGCAAACCTTCCCGGGTGCTAAGATTATCAGGTGACAGTGGCGTAGCGTGGGGGGTGCAGGGGGGCCCGGCCGCACCGGGCGCAACATCTGGGGGTTAGGGTTAGGGTTAGGGGGCGCAAATCCACAGGTTAGGGGGCACAAATCCACGGGTTAGGGGGCGCAAATTACTTGCCTTGCCCCGGGTGCTGACAACCCACGCTACGCCACTGTCAGGTGAGCACCTGCTCTCGGTCCCCGCAGCAGCACAGTTGGTGGTGACATGAGAGGGAGAGACTTTTCTGTGGATGTGGGAGGGTCCCAAGGTTCAGATACCTGCCAGGCTGTATTTGGCTGCTGGGCCTGAGGTTCCGCATCCCTGGGCTATAGGATCCAGGTAAGTTGTGAGCAGGAGGTCTTACGATTGCCAGGATTGGCTGGACAAGATGTACTTCAGCACGCTCACCAAAGCAAGCAAAATGCCTGGCTCGAAGCTTCATGGAGAGGAAAGAAGAGGGCTAACGTTGCACTCTACACAGTGTGTGTGTGTTTGTGTGCGTGTGTGCACACCCATACACACACAAAACCCCACACTCTCTTTTTGCAGAAGGGAGCTGGATCGCTGCCAAATCCAAGCGTGCTGTACTCTTCTGGAGGTAAACAGGCCTCCCATCAGCCACCTCCAATTCGTTTCAGCGGCAGACACAGCCTTGATTATATGCTAAAATATGGTGGCAATTTGTCTCTGTTGATATTCTTTGCCAGGTAGTTAAATATTATTTAGATGAAGTCACTTTCCCTTAAAATGACTCTCCGCAGGGGCCTGGAAGTGGCAAAGCAGGCGTAGGTGCAGAATTTGGAAGCTGTGCAGCATTTCAGGCTAGTGAATAGCTGAAAGCAGTTGGTTATGGAATTTTAATGGTTAGATTATAACCTCTATTTCCAGAAAGAAGCATAGTTATTATAGTCTGGAGTATGCTGCACTTATTTCTTTATTTTCCTTCTTTATTTTCTTTTTCTTTTTCTTCTTTTTTGGCCCTCTTTGGTAATTGCATCTGAGTTTGCCTAAAACAATAATATGTCTCAGGCTGATTTCCCGTGCATTATATATAAACGGGGAGGGCAAGGAGTCTAAGCCTTCAAAGGAAGCTTTTGGAATCTGAAGGAAGAAAATGATGTCTGCTTGGCAAGTGAGTTTGTAATCCGTAAATAGTGATTGCTTTCTTCCCCTCTCTTCTCCGCTGCATATCAGATTAGGAGTGGGCAGAAGCAAAAACAAACAAAAAACAACAACCACACAAAGGTCACAAAACTATGCTTTCACACTGCTAAAATTAGTCCCTGGATCTGTCCAGCATTTGGGGAACTTTGTATGTGTTTGCTGTTTATTTTAGTGCTGTGCTATAAACGGTCCTCCAACTTCATAAAATGTAAGAGTGAACAAGGGTTCTGTTTCTCTGTCTTATTCATGCTTCTGTTCATAGAGCAGAGGTGTGTTTGCCCCTAAGGTAAAGGTAAAGGTAAAGGGACCCCGACCATTAGCAGGGACCAAGCTCACCCCGTCGCAGGGATTCAAACCGCCGACCTTCTGATTGGCAAGTCCTAGGCTCTGTGGTTTAACCCACAGCGCCACCCGTGTCCTGTGTTTGCACCTACCTCCTCTCTTGTTGCATGAAAGACTTAGGAGCATATTAACTGCCAAAGGGAGTGGAGTTGAGTGAGGAGCCACACTGGCCTTCAAGGTGAATGAGAGAGGGGCTAGTGGGTGGCTTTATGAGTCTAACTTGGTCCCAACTCAACCTTCTTCTCTTTCTGCTGCACACTCCCTCCCTCCCTAATCAGGGGCAGTGCATCCCATTTTGCCACCTGAGGCAAAATAGAAATCTGCCCTACTTCTGCCCCCAATGTTTACTAGGGTTGTATGACTTCAGCAGCGGCTTCCTGGTTCTGGTGAGAACTTGTGAGAGCCCAACAAGCTCTCACCAGAACCTGGAAGCCATATCCACTTCTAACTTCTCTACTGGGTGGGTGGCTATGGTGGAGAGGTGAAAAGAAGCAGCAGCTTATGGTAAGATCTTTCGAGAACCCCACAAAAGCTCCATGAGATCTCACCAGATTTCACAGGGCTCTCGTGAGATCTCACCAGAAGCCATTTCTCTGTCATCAGAAGTGCAGGAGGAGTGCTGTGGTGGCACCGTCCCATTGGATTCTACCACCCAAGGCAACTACCTCAATCCATCTCATGGGAAGGCCGGCCCTGTCCCTAATTCAGTATGGGCTTTGCTAGTTACCTGCAACTGTGACTGAGTAGGAATTTTTTTTTTAGGTGGGTGGGACTCCTTCCTTAACCTTTAGGATCCCAATTTTTTGCCTACTCTCCACGGCTGTGAAATTTTAATTGACTTTCTGTAGCCTTTTTGGAGTTCACTGATTGGGTCTGCGTTGCTCTGGGACAGGTGGAAGGAAGTCAAAATGACACCGAGTTGGTTCAAAGAAAGAGTTTATTCTGCTCTCCGGATAGCAGAAGGCACTTGCGTGATTAGTCCACAGCAAGTCCAAAGAAATGACAAGTTTCATGCAGTATTTATATCCTCCAGGCACCCTCTCCCTCCTTCCAACCACGTCAGCCTATGTATGCAGGTTGACATCACATATGTTCCTGCTCTGGTACTCTCAACCATAAAAGGGATTTCCTTCCTGCACTCCTGACCATAAAAGGATATTCCTGTTCCTACTCCTATCTTGGAGCAAAAGGTCACTACTTCCGAGAACATGCTCTGGCGTTAGTCCCAGACTTGGGTCTCCCCGTCATTTGTGGTCAGAACATAAGATATGTCTGTGTCTGTTCTACTGGTAAAGTCAAGGCCAGTCTTGCCGTCAAACTGATAAGGGAGAGAGCTGTGTTCTTGTTTTGCATTTGCTCAACGGCTAAAGTTTATGCATTTTAGCTAAGGAGAAATGGGGATTTTGGTGCAGTTTAAAAATGCCTGCACAGTCAGTTTTGGGTTTGGGAAACCCATTCCTTCATTTCCACACTGATTGTGTGTTTGGCTTGGCAGGTGAGGAAGTCAAGAACATCAACATTCGGTTCATTGAGGCATTGTTGGGTTAAGTACACCCTGACATTGCACTATGCATGGTGGATCCATGGTCTGCCATGAAGGTGAACTCTGGACTGCAGGGCCTGAGTGGGCATGTTGACTTCACATACCCAATGCTCACCTAGCAAGGACAGCAGAATTTTCTCCCAGTTGTTGGATGGGGAGTCGCAGTTTGCTGCTGTTAACAGGCTCAGGGCATTGGAGGGATGCATCAGCAACAGGTTTAGACCAAACCACACCGCCCAAACTTTCTGAAATTGATTAATTTGGTTTGTAGTGGGGCTGAGAGCCAGTGTGGTGTAGTGGTTAAGAGTGGTGGACTTGTAATCTGGTGAACCGGGTTTGCTTCCTTGTTCCTCCACATGCAGCCGCTGGGTGACCTTGGGCTAGTCACACTTCTCTGAAGTCTCTCAGCCCCACTCACCTCAAAGAGTGTTTGTTGTGGGGGAGGAAGGGAGAGGAGAATGTTAGCCGCTTTGAGACTCCTTCGGGTAGTGATAAAGCAGGATATCAAATCCAAACTACTACTACTACTACTACTACTACTCTTCTTCTTCTTCTTCTTCTTCTTCTTCTTCGTTTTATGTTAATAAATACAACCATTTTGCCAACATTTTGTCTCAAGAGTCCTCTTTGTGGGTGTTGGGGCAGGAGAGGAGTTATCTCCTTGTGTTTTCTCCCTGGGGGAATGACAGCTGAGAATTCAAGACTGGTGCATCTGCTGATTTCGTTTTTGAGGGAAGTCATTCCACTTACCTTGGACATGCTGACCACAGAAAATGAGGAATATGTGCCTTTCCCCCAATGAGATTTGATTTCAAACCACACAAAGGGAAAGAGTTCGCCTGACGTCATTGTGATGGCAGGCCATGGACAGGTGAGTGGGGTTTGCACACCTGTCAAAATGGCCAATGGGGTTTTGGGTGACCTAGGCATCTAGTCCACTGGCTGCAAATGGTTCCTCATCCCTGAGCTAGGTCACCTTCATGCTTCTTCCCATTGTGTGTTTCTGTGATCTTGAGTGAGAGATGAACTGAGACTGTTTGCTCCCCTGTCTCATTCATTCATTTTCCCAGAGCCTGGCTGGTATTTGAAATCTTGGGATCAATAAAAGAGAGAGAAAATCTCTGTCCTGGGATGTACATAAGTGATTCATCACATACAAGAAGATATTAAAGCATTCTCCTGGTATAACTAACAGACAACCTGTGTGTGAGAGAGAGTATTGTGTTGATGTTTGTGAGAGTGTGTGTGTGTTGATGTGTAACAGCAAGCTGCAGAAAAACCTTTCATGAATGCATGGGTGCACAGGCTTAACTTTGTTGATCTCCCTTGCTTTTCAGCTGCTAGAATAATTGACGGATAAAAGTGCAGTGCTTATTGCAGAGGTGAAAGAAGAGAGATGTATTGAATAAAGGGGATAGATGCAATTGACATGCATTAATAAAATACTTATGGTTTAAAATCATTCTGTTTCGGAGGTGACTCATCAAACTCTGGCAACAAGCTCTCCCGGAAATGATTTAATAGTAAGATATCCAATGAAGGGGCGATTCTTCTGCAAAAGAATTGATAGTCCATATAGATCTAAAGAACATCTATTTATTATGGCATCCTGGTTCAGGTTTTTGTATTTTTTTAAAACTGATTTTTAAGGGAAGTAGAGAGAATATTAAAAAGGCAAAGAGAATTTGCACGTGTGTCATACTAGTTGCCTTAGGAGAAGGGACTGACAGAATCTTTGAAAGTGTCCTAATGTAACTGCAGCGTCACAAGCCTACTGATAGCAATATCCCTGTTCACTGATATCTGATAGTAAATACTGATACACTATGTAAGAATATATTAAGAACATCCTTACGCAGTGTCTTATCTGTGTGGGGGAGCAGTTGTGTGCAGTGGAAACACATGATGCACAAGAGGATGGGTAGGCAAACTATAATCAGGTGATAATCAGGCATCCACACAACATGACCAGTCTAATGAAGTTGATAAGGAAGAAGGAAGCATTGCCTGTGATCTCCTGCCAACCCACCTGCTTTTGGCTGGCATGAACCATCAAGCTGTGCATCTGTTTTCATAAGGAGCGTGTTGCTTTCCCTTGAAACCTCTAGATCATGGGTGGACAGACTAAGGCCTGGGGGCCAGATCCGGCCCAATCACCTTCTAAATCCGACGCACAGACAGTCCGGGAATCAGCGTGTTTTTACATGAGTAGAACGTGTCCTTTTATTTAAAATGCATCTCTGGGTTATTTGTGGGGCACAGGAATTCGTTCATCCCCCCCTTCAAAATATAGTCCGCCGCCCCCCCCCCAAGGTCTGAGGGACAGTCGACCAGCCCCCTGCTGAAAAAGTTTGCTGACCCCTGCACAAGAGCATAAGAGGAACTTTGTTGGATCAGGCTAATGACCCATTTGTTCCAGTATCTCATCCTCATAGTACAGGACCTTGGTGCTAGAGCCCTCCCCCCTCCTGTGGTTTCCAGCAACTGGTATTCAGAAGCATTACTGACCATGGAGGAAGAGCATAGCCACCATGACTAGTAGCCATTGGTAGCTACTATAAAACTGTATCTATATTTTCTTGAGAAAGAACATTTCTGCACATGGGGTGGTTGTTAAGACATGACAAGCTGCATTTTCTTCTTCCAGGTCAGCCTGTGCTGGGTTCGGGGGTAGCCTGAGCCACACGGTCCAGGTCCAGTCCCAAATCCAAGGGTTCTGTGAGGAGTCAGTCCAACAGGCCCAAGGCAGGACACAAGGCAGGAAACCAGGCAAGGTCAGGTACAGGATATCAGGCATGTTCTGGCAAACAGCAATGTTGCTCCCGCAACCTGGGGCGGGGTCCAACAGCCTTTTATATTTGTCGGGATAATGGCCAGTCCTGATCCCCTGATGACTCACCTCCCTGTCTCACCCGAAGGTGAGCACTCCTCTTGCGAGTACTCAGGTCTCTCCTTCTCTCAGACCTCAGTCTCTGCAGCTCGGGAAATGTCGGTGGGTTACTAGACCCAGAGGCCGCCTCAGCCTTTCCTGACCCAACTGGTAGTGAAGCAGTTGTACGTGATTGTGCAGCAGAGGGCAATGAGGTAATCCCCGCATCTGGAGGCAGGGCAGGCTCAGGTCCCTGACTTGGCCCAGCTGGTGCTTGTTGCAAGGGAACCTGTGCAGACTGGGGCTCTTCGGAATCAGGCCCTAGACTTTGCTCAGACACCACCTGAGGCAAAGGATCTGGTGTGGACTGAGATTCCTCTGGTTCCGAGTCCAAGCCCGAGTCTCAGGTCATCACACAGCCCTTGCAGAGAGGCTACTTCAGAAACTCCCAATTCATGGTCGTGCTTTTTGACTTTGAGCAATGAATAGACCAGCTCAGCCACCCCTCTTCCCTTTGGATTCCAGAAGAAGTGCCTTCCTTGTCCCCCCGGCTTCTTTGCATTGTGGACTCCCAAGCTCATGGCAATTTCTAACCGTGTCCCACAAAATTCGTCAGCGGAATGGGATGGGTGTGCAGCATCCTTAATCTGTCAATCTGTATATGAAAGGTGTCATCTTCATTGGGGATGATTGCCCCATGTAGGAAGATCTGAGTGAAGAAAGTGGAGAGCATTTATTACCATTTTCTACTATTATATTTCCCCTTGACATTTGAAATATACAGCATACATAAGTGATATGTGATGAAATAGATGTGTGTGGGAGCACAAATATATACAGAAAATATTAACTTTCTTTCTAATCCCTTAAAGTACCATTTGAGCCCTACTTTTACCTGCAGAGTGAGCCACTTTTTCATGTTTCTGCATCTTCAAAGGTAAAGGTAAAGGGACCCCTGACCATTAGGTCCAGTCGTGGACAACTCTGGGGTTGCGGCGCTCATCTTGCTTTATTGGCCGAGGGAGCCGGCGTACAGCTTCCTGGTCATGTGGCCTGCATGACAAAGCCGCTTCTGGTGAACCAGAGCAGCGCACGGAAAAGCCATTTACCTTCCCACCGGAGCAGTACTGTACCTAATTATCTACTTGTACTTCATGTTTTCGAACTGCTAGGTTGGCAGGAGAATGGACCGAACAATGGGAACTCACCCCGTCGTGGAGATTCGAACCACTGACCATCTAATCAGCAATTCCTAGGCTCTGTGGTTTATCCCACAGCGCCATCCCTGCATCTTACTCTCACTCAAATCAATGGAGCATATAAATGTGACCATCCTCTGAGGCCCTTCTTGATAGGTCCAAGGGGTGGCAACACAGAAATGGGCCTTTTCTGTGGTGGCTCCCAGTTTATGGGATGGAGCCTCACTTGGTGTCTTCATAAAGTATCATTAGACGCCAGGCGAAAACTTTTTTCAACCAGGCCTTGGGCTGATTAACATTCTATGGTCTTTTAAATTTGTCTCTGGGAAGGGGGCTATTGTTTTCTTTCACTTTTGCTTTATTATGAATTTTGTGTTTTCATTTTGTATTATTATGTTATGAACTGCGTTGTGATCTTTGGATGAAGGGCGGTATGCAAATTTAATTCATAATAATAATTTATTTTATTTTGGACTTTTCACATTTACTCTGCAGGATTAGCTCTACTCATTGTAGCAAGAGAAAGGGGAGGGTACGTCTCTCTGTGTGTGTTGCTGTCTGTCTGCCATCCCTTGTAGGATTTACCTATGAAACTCCTCCAGGTAAGATAGCTAATTTTCTCAGGAATAAAAATATTTCACCCGGGAAATAAAAAGAAATTTGACAGATTTTTGTTTTAAAGAAAAATACTAACCCAGAGCCTTGGGGCGGAGACAGAGTAGGGTCATGTTTTGTAACCCTGTCTTGCTTAACTATTATGTCTACACTAGAAATAGTTCCCGTTGCTAACTTCTGCACATTCACATACCTGTGGTTTATTTATTTTGATTTTATTTTACGTCTGTCTTTGTTCAACAGCGATCTATATGGACTATGTATATAGTCATCGGGACACAGGTGGCGCTCTGGGTTAAGCCACAGAGACTAGCACTTGCCGATCAGAAGGTTGCCAGTTCGAATCCCCGCGACGGGGTGAGCTCCCATTGCTCAGTCCCTGCTCCTGCCAACCTAGCAGTTCAAAAGCATGTCCAAGTGCAAGTAGATAAATAGGTACCTTCCGGTGGGAAGGTAAACGGTGTTTCCGTGTGCTGCTCTCGTTCGCCAGAAGCAGCTTAGGCTTAGTCATGCTGGCCACATGACACGGAAGATGTAAGCCTGCTCCCTCGGCCAATAAAGCGACTGGACCTAATGGTCAGGGGTCCCTTTACCTTTATATTGTCATCAGATTGTGGCATGCAGTCTTGGCTTAGCTATATGTAGTTGGCGGGCGGACCTGAGTGAAGACTGCTGCAGATTGCCTCATTTAAATTGCCTGGTTTGGCAGGAACCTGAGAGTCTGCATGGAGGCCAAGGGGGAAGGGAAACGATCCAAAATGGCGTGGAGCAGCAGGGCGAGCCTAAAGAGGCTCCACCCACCCAGAAAATACGGTAAGCGGCCATTGTGTTTCATAACACAGCATTTTACAAAATTCTGGATAACCTTTTTCGAAAGTTAATAAAAAATATTTAAAAGAGGGGAAAAAACAAGAGTGAGACGGGAGGGGAATGGTTGCAGCCAGGTTAATGCAATACGAAAGCAAGGATGGAGCCAATGCAATTCTCCTGCCCTTGTGTTTGCACAGTGTCTCCCCTCCTCTCTCCTCCGGAGTCAGATTGCTGCTGCTCCATCCATCGCCCACTACTGGAATTTGGCTGACCAGAATGGTGCAAGAAGCATGGATGAATTGACTTACAATTAAGTTAAATGGAAGCATGGGAAGCCAGAGGAGAGGAGACAGTTTGGGCTCATTCTAGGGTTGCCATAGAAACCCCAAAGTTGCTGAGCCACCCCAAAAAACACCAAACAATTTTTCTATTGACTTGCCTAAGATCCACGATGATGTGCCGCATTTTGGAAATTCCCCCCAGACATCAATTCTGCCTTTGAAATCCTGGTAATGTCCGTTAAAATCTGGGTGTATGGCAACCCTAGCTCATTCAGACTTCTCTTTGTGCCGAGTCAAAGCATTTTATTTATTTTATTTTATTTTATTATTTTATTTTATTATTTTAGTCTTGCTGGGCAAACCTGCTGTTTACTGATCTGAATCTGGACAAATGTTAATCAGGTTTTTTTGCAGTTTGACGTTTGTTCTGATCCATCAGTAAACAGTGAGTTTTCCTGGAGAAAGAGGTGGGATAGAAAAATAACCACCTGTGTCTGGAAAGGATGCACACCTGTGCCTACATATCATGGCAACAATGGAAGTCTGGATGAGCCTTTAGAATAAGATCTCCCTTTCCTTGACTACTTCATCACTTTTTAGTTAGGTAAGCTTCCACCTCTGGAATATTTCATTAATTTTACATTCTCCTGTCCCAGGTTCGGGACAATGTATATTTGTCCCTCCCAACTCACACATGGTCAAAAATAACTGGGCAGAAATGATTAGCATAGAACTAGTTGATAGATTTTTTGGACTTGAATAAATGGTGAATATTCTTAAGCTTGTTGTATGTCCAAGATTACTTCTTTACAGCAGCAAATACAGTGAGTTTTGTGCTGGATGTTGAAGATCATGGGTACTGGCAGCGTCAAAAACTAGAAAGCACTCATTTCTGAAATAATCTAGGGAATTTTCTGTGCGAAAAGATATGCCTAGATTCAATTTACATAAAGGGGATTAAAGTTTGATCACACATGAGCAACTTTCTTCCATCCCCCTTCTGTGTAAAGCAAACAAACAAAACAAAAATCACTCTTAAAAGCTTATGAATATTAGTTCCTTTTATGTCATTTTCTTGTAAAAAGAAAAAAAGAAAGAAAGAAAGAAGAGAAACCTGTTTGTTTTGAAGGAAATAATACTGAGAGGGAATCAAATTAGCAGACATTTTCTTTCATGTCAGATCATTTCCTCGCAAGCTACTGTTGATGACTCAATTTATATCCCTGCCCATTTTAATTCCTAATTATTCCCTTTAAAAGCTTTATTCCTAATAGCCCATTTCAGGGCTAAACTCGTCCTTCCCTGCTCTGCATTTCCAAGCTATCATGAAAATAATCCATAAAATCGTTAATTATGAAACAAAAATGGGCTGATTCCACCCCACTGGCTGCCACACATCTGGAGAAGATTTGAAGGGATTCAGGGGGCTGCACAGATTTAGGGGGCTCGTCCACAAGATCAGAGCCCCATCTGCACAGAGCCCGTAATTGCATAGGAGTACAACTGAATTTTCCTTTAGTAATTTGCTCAGTGCACCGAGGCCTGAGGTGTGGAGCTGAGTGGATGCAGCAACATTATGGATGGGGTCTCCAAGGTGTGATCTTGCTTCTACCACACACAGAGGACTAATACTTGATAGGGATGAGCAATTTCATTTTCTCTTGGTTTCTCTTTTTTAAAAAGCAAGCAAACAAACAAAACCTTAGAATCATAGAATTGTAGAGTTGGAAGGGACCAAATGGTCATCTAGTTTGACCCCTGCAATGAGAGGGATCACAACTACAGTGGTATCTTGGTTCCCAAACTCAATCCGTTCTGGAAATCTGTTTGACTTCCAAAATGTTCGCAAACCAATGAACTGTCAGGGCTAAAAATTGGCCGCTGTTTCTTTAATGCTAAAAGAACTAAGTCAGCATGAGTCAGCGGCCTACAATGACTCATGCAACCTTTCACCAAATTGTACCTGTATATATAGAGTGGTCCATGTTAGTGTTGGGTGTGGGTTGGTTGGATGGTAGAAAGCTGGTTGCGTTTGGGGTGTGTAAAAAGCTTTTGGTCGTGGTTGGAGAATAAGACTGTTTAAGAATAAAAGCAGCAATACTCTGCAATAATACTCTTTCTCAAAGACTCTTTTGTGCCAGCTAAGGTCTGAGGACTAGGCAAAGGAGTAAAAATGAGGTTGGAACCTTTTCTTTTTCAAACACTGACAGGAACAGCTTCTGATTGGCTGATTGGCCCAGGAAACAATGCCGACAGCTGAAACGGATGTCCAGCTTCCAAAAAAACCCCCCATTCACAAACTGGAACACTTAGAATCATAGAATCATAGAATCATAGAATCATAGAATCATAGAATCATAGAGTTGGAAGAGACCACAAGGGCCATCGAGTCCAACCCCCTGCCAAGCACTTACTTCTGGGTTTGCGACATTTGGGAGCCGATTTGTTTGGGAGCCAACCAGTTTGGGAACCAAGGTACAGTGGTACCTCGGGTTAAATATTTAATTCATTCCGGAGGTCCGTACTTAACCTGAAACTGTTCTTAACCTGAAGCACCACTTTAGCTAATAAGGCCTCCTGCTGCTGCCGCGCCGCCGGAGCCCAATTTCTGTTCTTATCCTGAAGCAAAGTTCTTAACCTGAAGCACTATTTCTGGGTTAGCTGAGTGTGTAACCTGAAGCATATGTAACCTGAAGCGTATGTAACCTGAGGTACCACTGTACCGCTGTGTAGCATTCAGCCATCCAACCTCTGCTTTAAAACTTCCAATGAAGGCAAGTCCACAACCTCGCAAAGGAGTCTGTTCCACTGCTGAACAGCTCCGACTGTCAAATTCAGTTCTTCATATCCCCTCGCCAGTTTCTGATTTTGTTAAAAAGAAAAGAAGAGAAGGAGTTGTCGTGAAAATTCATCAGAATCTTGGAGATTTGGCTGCCTGTCAGTGCAGACTGAACTAGATTGACTCAGTACCAAAGGTAGCTTCCTAACTGCCTTCCTGCCTTTGGCATTCACAGTAATTGACAGACGTGTATCTGGGAAAAATATGGCGCTCGTCCCTTAGGAAGCAATTCACAGATCTGTGTACGAGGAGTAAAAGCAGCTAAATGCAAAAGCTGCTGGGTGCTTTTAACCACTTTTTCGGATATAAACTGGGACTTTTGCTTGAAAGGGGCAGTTACGTGTCGCCATTTGAAACAGACATAATAATACATTACAACTGGCGATATGACCAAATAAGCAACAAAACTATTAGGGGAGGATGGAAATTGCACTTTTTAAACACACATGTTGACTAAAATGATAGCTGAGGCAGCTGAGCACCCTAGCAATTTATCACAGAGTGGCCAGGAAATGTTCCAGCTGTCCTTGAAAGAGCTGTGCTATCTGGGAAACAAACAGGCTTTCTGACGGAATGTGCTGCTGGGGTGACTGATATTTTATTTATCCTGTATAAAGATGGAGAGAGCGATTTTCTCCAGGCTCTGGTTTACAGGTGGGAACGGGCTCTCACCCTCCTGTTTGTGTTGAAAGGTGCTTGAGTATTGTTCATAGCATCATTAGTATTAGTAAACTGACTTGCACATACATCTCGGTGCAGTTTGCAAATGCAACGTACAAACAGCTAAAACAAGTTATGTAAGCAGTGCAATAAACCCAGCTAGGCTACATAAACACCATACATTTAAAGCACATTTCATCAATGGCATAGTGTGGGTTGCCAGTGCCCGGGGCTGCAAAGAGGGGTGTGTGGGAGGAAGGGAAACGGATGGAGGATGCATTCACATTCAACCTCCTGTGTCACCCAGGAGACTGCAGCCACAGAGATAAGAAAAGAAGAAGTTACTTCCTGGTTCACACGAAGAAGCTGTTTTCAATGAAGCCCAGCGACGGAAGCACATAGCTGTATTGAGGCTTAGCACCTGGTGTTCAAATTTTGTCCCTCCCCCCAATACAATTTTGTGCCAGAGGTAACTGCCCCTGTGCCTCCCCATGCTGCAACACTGCAATTCAGTTCACCTAAACTGAACCTCACCTTACAGCAAACCCCCTCACCTTACAGCAAAGCCAAACACTGTGGACCCCCCCCCTCACTTTGCTTTGCAGCTCACTCAAACCAAATCCCAGGCAAGATGCATAGGAACAGGGAAGCCAAGCCAAGGGAGCTCCCAGCAGCAGTGCTGCTCTGCTACCGCTGCACATTTCTGCTGCCGTTTCAGCCTCAGCAGTGGCAGAAGCTGTGGAGGAGGGAAGCTGTAGCAGATCAGGGTGGTTTCTGTTAGTTTCTGTTTGCCACTGTGCAGTGCTTTGGAGTCACAAGACTCTGTTTACATTCCAGAGACATTCCAGGCTGTTGGAAGTCTCACGGGAGACGGATGTGACGTTACTGGTTTCCTGTTCCTTTGTGTTTCAGTTGCTCTCTGCTCTCACAGAGAGAGGATGATTTCTTTTCTGTCTGCGTAGCTTAGAAAATAAAGCATAGCGATGTAGCCATAAATCTCATCACTTCCGTGTGCTGTTTTGATTCTCTGCATAATTGGAACATGCCTGGAGGCCTCATCAAAGGCTCAGGTTGTTAAATATGTCTGAGGGTGATTCCGGAAGATGAGCTTTATCAGCTCGGTCAAATGGAGACCACCATCACCATTCGAACAGGATGCAGAACACACGCCCTCCACTGTGCTGAGAAAAGCCCTCAATCCCAAATTTGTTTTATTTTATTCTTTGGTAAATTTACCAAAAGATAAACACACACCAATAAATGAATTTTAGAAAGGGGCATGATTAGATGGGGACACTGTGGGAGGAAGTGGAGTGCAAGGGGAGCGCACCGCCCCTGGCAGAGCGATCCCAGTGGGGTGCCATTGCAGCTGCTCCCCCCCCCGTGCTGGTTGCCACGCCCCCGTAGGCAGCATGCCACGCCCCCAGGACATGTGCCACACCACTGCAGGTGGTGTACCATGCCCCCAGAGCATGCACCAGCCCTGCCCCCACCTGCTCTCCACCCCCCGGTGCCAGAGCATGAAGCTCTGCCACTGGATGCGGACACACAAAGCATTAAAAAATAATAATAAATCAATAATAATAATAATAATCTATTATTTATACCCCGCCCATCTGGCTGGGTCTCCCCAGCCACCCTGTGCAGCTTCCAACAAAGTATTAAATTACAGTGGTCTGTTAAACATTAAAAGCTTCCCTAAACAGAGCTGCCTTCAGATGTCTTCTAAAAGTCTGGTAGTTGTTCTTCTCTTTGACATCTGGAGGGAGGGCGTTCCACAGGGCAGGTGCCACTACTGAGAAGGCTCTCTGCCTGGTTTCCTGTAACTTGGCTTCTCACAGGGAGGGAACCGCCAGAAGGCCCTTGGAACTGGACCTCAGTGTCCTTGCAGAACGATGGGGGTGGAGACACTCCTTCAGGTATTCTGGACCAAGGCCATTTAGGGCTTTAAAGGTCAGCACCAACAAATCAAGACTCCTTGTGCTCTATAGGAAGACATTCAAACTGGAGCCACACTTAGTCCCCAAATCCTTACTCCTTTGGAGGTTTTTAAACAGAGGTTGGATGGCCCTCTGTCATGGATGCTTTAGCTGAGATTTCTGCATTGCAGGGGGTTGGACTAGATGATCCTTGAGGTCCCTTCCAACTCTACAGTTCTATGATGGGAAAGACTAGTTGCGGAGTATTCTCAGATAAGGGGCTGCTGATGTATCTCTAATCACTCGGGGGGGGGGGTCCAAAAATGCATCCGAAAATAGTCTGTCCTATTTCTATGGTTGTAATCCTCTACAAATGGGTTGTGAGTGTTATTATATTTTGTGGAGGGAGGGAGACAACCCGCAATGTGGGCACATTAATTGCAATCTTCCTCAGCATCCCAGATTCTCAATGTTATTGCTAGACTTGGAGGTTTGCCGCAAATATGGGCAGGAGGCAATTTGCAAGTTTGGTACCACTGGTGTGTGTGTTTTATTTTTTAAAAAAAGAAAAAAAAGAAACCTTTGAGGCATGAAACATTTATAAGGCTTTTGACAGTATCCAGGGAAATATTACTTGCGAGTCATTTCTTTCTTCCCTCCGCCCACCAACACGGTCTTGCCCTTCAGAAGTGTCCGGTTTGTTTTTGATTTATTACCGTGCGCCTGTTAATCAGACGCTGCACAACAATCAGGAGCAGCAATATTGATGTTTGTCTGTTTCTTTGCTTTCTATATGTTTTTCTCCTTCCCCCTGGCGACTGCCATTTCAGATTCCATAAATCTGACAATTAGAGATGCTGACTTCTCCCATCAATGCCAGCTCTAATGACAAATGAGGCAGCACGTTTTGAGCAACTATCATTTTAGCGCCCTCATTAAATTCAAGAGCTGCAACGGGAAGAAAACAACCACCACAACAACCACCACACAACAGCAGCCACCCTCTCTTCAAAATCAACTTTGAACTGTTTGAAATGTCCCACATACAGACACAATATATTATTTGCAGTTCATACAAATGCTTCTTTATATAGACACAGAAGGGGGTCTTCTATGCCGTTTGTTAATCTTGTATGTTTGAGATCTATTGGTGAAGAGTGCTATACAAATGTAAAGAAGAAGAAGAAGAAGAAGAAGAAGAAGAAGAAGAAGAAGAAGAAGACAGAGGAGGAGGATGGTGGGACAGAGAAAGTGTTTCGTGTTCTCTTATCTTGCTTAAGTCCCCTGCCTGTGGTACAGGATTGGAAGAGAAACTCCAGGATGTTTTCTCAAAGCACGACTGATGGTGTCATCTGCCAGTGCACCAGGGTAACTGATAGATCTCCCTTGTTATGGCAAATGAATGAGGTAATAACAAGGATTTCAAGTTTTATGGTGCTGGAGTTCTGGAAGGTTATCGTGGAGCATAGATGTCATGTTCTGGCTGAGGGAATGATTCAGACCCCAATTTTTCTCCCCTCCCCACTCACTGACCCCATGAATTTTGGCAGTCCGTTATGGCTCATGACAAACAAATTCTTGCTGCTGGAACAACATATTAAATTTAAAATGTTGATATTGGAATAGTAGAAAATATTTATGATGGTGTTTTAAAATCAGAATTAATAATAGAACAGAACTTCATTGCATTAATAATGATGGTGTATTATGATGAGTGTCCATGATTGATAGAGCAGGGAATTTTTTGAGGATCGTATTTATGTACTTATAAATAATATGCAGAACGGAAGTGGGTGGCACTGTGGTCTAAACCACTGAGCCTCATGGGCTTGCCAGTCGGAATGGTGGCGGTTCGATTCCCCACAACGGAGTGAACTCCTGCTGCTCTGTCCCAGCTCCTGCCAACCTAGCAGTTCGAAAGTACACCAGTGCAAGTAGATAAATAGGTACTGCTCTGGCAGGAAGGTAAAATGCGTTTCCGTGCACTCTGGTTTCTGTCACGGTGTCCTGTTGCACCAGAAGCGATTTAGTCATGCTGGCCACATGACCCAGAAAGCTGTTTGTGGACAAACGCCGGCTCCCTCGGCCTGAAAGTGAGATGAGTGTCACAACCCCATACTCACCTTTGACTAGATTTAACCATCCAGGGGTCATTTACCTTTACCTAAATAATCAACATGGGGCTTTCATGCCTGCTCGCATTGATCATCAACCCCTCCTGCTCATCACCTTGCAGGTGTGGCTATTGAGAGGGCCCTGATGACTTCCTGCAGTTCAAAATTTACCGCCACACCACCATCGCTTTTTGTCTAGTGCTGGTAGGCATTAGGTAAGCCTAGGCCAGGCACCCCCAAACTCAGCCCTCCAGAAGTTTTGGGACTACAATTCCCATCATCCCTGACCACTGGTTCTGTTAGCTAGGGGTGATGGGAGTTGTAGTCCCAAAACATCTGGAGGGCCGAGTTTGGGGATGCCTGGCCTAGATCTTTGGTGGAGAGGAAGTTGTCGCCTCTGCCTCCCCCTCCTTGGGAAAGTGTATCCTGTTAAAAGGATCCAGGAATAGCAGCTTCTGTCCGATGCCCAGGCTAGGGCCATACCACTCCTCCAGCGGGGACCCCATGGGGTACCCCTATTTGATATAAGTCATAGTTCACCCCCCATGGTTGTGGTTTACCTTAAATGCATGCCCAGCTGATGCCCTGGAGTGGAATAGCAATGGCTTTTCCCAGTGGTGGCCAAACTTGGCCCTCCAGCTGTTTTGTGACTACAGTTACCATCATCCCTGACCTGTTAGCTAGGGATGATGAGAGCTGTAGTCCAAAAACAGCTGGAGGGTCAAGTTTGGCCACCACTGGCTTTACCCAATGCCTATGCCAAGCCATTCTCTACTGTAACCAATAAAGTTGTGCCCATATTCAAGCCCCAAACCCCAAATGCTGTTGACCTGTGTGGTTATTCATTCCTCCTAAGAATTGTGGGGTCACAGGGTCTTGGCACGCAAGCATGAGTCTCTGGGCCCATGCAATATCTCGACACACCACATTGTGTGTGAGAGACACATATTGTGAATATGAGTATCATATGAGTTCACCACACCTGGTTGCAGCCATTGAAGATCTTAATCAAACAGATCCTAAAGCAAGCAACCATGGAAGCATGTGCAGCTAGGCTGAGTTTCACATAAAGCCATTGGCTTAAATGGGTTAATAGATAGCTGAGCAGGAGCTTTCCGGGCCAACTGACACCTGACTTTTCTGGATGGCTTTAATAATAATATACTCGACTGAGGAATAACCCCGAGCAAAGATTACCTGGAGAGATCGTCTAGCCATCTGCAAACGCAAAGCAATTACCACCTAGCACATAAGCCTCATATTTTATTAAAAAATATAAACTTGTGATTTTTATTCAATCATTTGCTAATCTTATTTGTAATTCCCACTCATGTACACCTTCCCAATGTCTCTCCCCATCCCCCTCCTCTCTTTTTTTTACCGACTAAACACTCAGGCAGATTCAATTACAGAAGCCTTAATAATTTAAGACGTACCGAAGAATGAGATAAAAATTTGATAAGCAGCAACTAAACATAGCTATGTGAGATGCTGGGACTTTTCTTGAAATCCAGCGACTGCCTGCCCCCGAGCAGTTTTGTTAGATTAAAAATAATGTTTATGCATTTCCCAAAATTGAATTTTCCCTACTTCTTTGATTTTGGTTATGCTCCAATTTGCTTCTGTAATGAACTGTGTTCTATGGAAGTATTTCCCTGGCTGCCCTTTCACCCCCAGCACTTTTAAGCTTGTAATGGAAGAGCCTGCATCAGCAAAACAATTTTGTCAGTCGGAAAAAGAGTTATAATCAACCTGAGCCGTGGTCTTTCAGACAGGGTGCTGCTTTAATGCAAGCAGTAACTTTGGATAAGGTTTGCTGCTTGTTTGGACTTCAGCCTAGTGAAGTTTGGGTCACAGTCACACAATACAGTCATAACTTGGGTTACAGCCGCTTCAGGTTGTGTTATTTCGTGTTACGCACCCGCCGAAACCCAGAAGTACCAGAATGGGTTACTTCTGGGTTTCGGCGGTCGTGCATGTGCAGAAGCGCTAAATTGCAACCCGCGCGTGCGCAGACGTCCGCAGACCCCTAACCATTAAGTCCAGTCGTGGCCGATTCTGGGGTTGCGGCTCTCATCTCGCTTTATTGGCTGAGGGAGGCAGCGTACAGCTTCCGGGTCCATGTGGCCAGCATGACTAAGCCGCTTCTGGCGAACCAGAGCAGTGCACAGAATGCCGTTTTCCTTCCCACCGGAGTGGTACCTATTTATCTACTTGCACTTTGACGTGCTTTCGAACTGCTAGGTTGGCAGGAGCAAAGACTGAGCAACAGGAGCTCACCCCGTCGCAGGGATTCAAACTGCTGACCTTCTGATCGGCAAGCCCTAGGCTCTGTGGTTTAGCCCACATCTCCACCCATGTCTCTAAATATTGCAAATACATACATACATACATACATACATACATACATTTCAAATAAGCACATATTTGCGTATTGAGTCCCACAAGCCACCCCCAAGAAACTCACACTTCACACATCAATTTTTGTTTAAGGTTTTTGGCATAATTTTGGCCACAACTTTATTCAAATACAAAACGTGAGTGGTTGCTTAGGCACTGGTTATGACTATCTGTCCTTGCCCTCAGGGACAGAGCTGGCCTTCCGGACACCAACGGAAGCCAGAGTGGGAAACAAGTATTGGGTGAGAATGAAGCGGGGAATCAGACTAACACCTCTCACCCTCATGTTCCGGTGGGGCTTGCCCGGCCCAAGTCCGACTCCGGGGACAAGGACGAAAGAATGGCAAGCCCCTGGATTTCCTTTAACGGAATTCCCATTCGCATCATTTGGAGGGGTAGGCACTTACCCCTCCAACACCATTTAACCAGTGCCTAACCGCCAACCTTACAAGTTGTGACGATTTGCTACGCAGTAGGCGAAAACCAAATGGCACCAGCCAATCAGCCAAATGGCAAAATTCCTACCAGGCCCCCGCTCAAAGGCGAACGACCCCATGACAGGCATAGCAAGGTCAAGCGAGCAAGAAAAACCACCCTAATAAAAGGGAGGGAGGGCGGGTGATCCGGTTCAAAACGGCCAAGAAGGCGTTCCTTTGTCTGGCCCCTGCATATATAGCCTCTGGCCCCTCCTCCAAATTGCCAAATTATAATTCCCCAGCAACCCAATTAACCCTTTAATGCTTGGTTGCCACCAATTTGCCGAGTCACCGTAGGGTGGCCTGTTTCCCCAACCGCAACACGTGCTCTCTGTTTAAGGAGAACACGCTTTGCGTATTGAGTCCCACAAGCCACCCCCAAGAAACTCACACTTCACACATCAATTTTTGTTTAAGGTTTTTGGCATAATTTTGGCCACAACTTTATTCAAATACAAAACGTGAGTGGTTGCTTAGGCACTGGTTATGACTATCTGTCCTTGCCCTCAGTATTGGGTGAGAATGAAGCGGGGAATCAGACTAACACCTCTCACCCTCATGTTCCGGTGGGGCTTGCCCGGCCCAAGTCCGACTCCGGGGACAAGGACGAAAGAATGGCAAGCCCCTGGATTTCCTTTAACGGAATTCCCATTCGCATCATTTGGAGGGGTAGGCACTTACCCCTCCAACACCATTTAACCAGTGCCTAACCGCCATGGAGCCCTCAGCTCCCCGCCAACCACTCACAGCCCCAGCCAAGACCTCAGCTTGGCCACCACTGCACCTATCCACGCCTCATTCCCAGAAGCCGACAAGTGCACTCCATCAGCCCTAAACAGGGCTGCCGCTTGAAAGGTGATTTCAGGATGAAAAATCACCTCCCCACCCAACTCCACAAACTTTTTGGAAACCGCAGCATTGATGCGTTTTCTGGACCTTTCAATGGCTGCTGGGCAGCGACTGCCCATCCAAGCACGACGTTGCAAAAGCTTGGACCAAAATAATTTTGCTGTGGGCACCATTGCCCGCAGTGTCTCCAGGTCACCCAAAATTGCAGTACGTAGTGAAAAACAGTCCATCGAAACCAGGTCGTTCTCCCCCAGCTGCACCACGATAGCAGCTGGCGGCCCTTCCAAGAGTAGCTGGCTCCGAATCCGTGGCAAAAACTCTGCCCAGCGCATTCCCCTTCTGGACAGCCAGGACAACCGTGTGTGTGAAGGAAGACCGAGACCTGGACCCATTCCCGACTGCCGTGCTGTGACACCAGCCCAGTGGATGATGCTGTGCCCCACCATCCATATGCGCACAGTAGCTAAACCTGGGACAAAACGAACAAAAACAGCGTAAGATACAAAACCATTAACAAACGTATCCCCTAAACGCATTCGATTTCCAACGACCCAAATCCTTTATCCTGGCAGCTGACAAGCCCCAGTGAGCAGCCGTAGTGGCCGCCCCTATTCTAAAGGAATGGGGGGCAAAATCGCGAGCCGTGCCACCACAGGCCACAATTGCCTTACGCAATACCCTCTCAAATTGGTGTCTAGATAATGGCGACCCATTCTCATGCCGAAGCAGCGGCCCATCCTCTTGCGTCCGCAACGCCAGGTATTTGGTGACATCTTTTACCGGGCAAGGGCCCGCCTCCCCCGTGGCAGGGAGACGAATTAGGGCACCCCTGCCCCCCTGATCCGTCTTTGAATGTCTAATGGTAATTCGCAATTCAGCAGGGGATAGCTGTATGTCCTGGAGCAGAAGGCCCCTCGAACGACCGTCCCTGTGATCTTCCACTACCAGCTCACCCACTCTCAATGCTCCAAAAAATGTGATGGAAAAGGCGGCCGAGAACAGGCGAGCCTCATACCCAGACCAACAAACCACCCTGAGCTTCTTGCGCAACCTGCTTAGTAACTCAAAGGAGATGGGGTGCCGGTTTGCCGGCCGAGATGGGCAAATTCTACACCAACCTTCGAGTGCCCTGCAAATAACAAACTTCGCGCAAGGGTCTTTATCAAAATATGTCTTACAGAAAAAAGCTATAGCAGCTGCTTGCATTCTAAGTGTCCTGGCTGCACGCCCCAATTGAAATAAGTGTGCCAAGTATTTTAACACCTGCGAAGAGGTGGGTGGGACCCCAGACGTTACACTGTCTGGCTGGCAGATAAATGCCAGAAAATCAGCCCAGGCTTTTTTTTTAAGATCTCAGGGTAGAAGGGGAAACCGATGCCGCTACTCCCTGAAAAACTAATTGCTGCCAAGGTTTCAGAGATGATCCGGGAAATATTCCGGACGTATCCGCGCCTCTGGAACCAGGAACCTGAACCGCTCCATCTGAAAACGGGACAGAGCATCAGCAATTTCGTTAGACACCCCTGGAATAAAACGTGCCGAAAAAACTATATTACAACGTAAACAATGCAACACGAAGTCCCGCAACAGGGCCGAGACCCTGGGGGAGCGCGATGACAATTTGGCCAGGACATTCACCACAGCTTGGTTATCAGTCCAGAAGCAGACACGACGGTTCCTGAACTCCTCGACCCACAAATGCACTGCCACTGCAATTGGAAAAAACTCGAGAAAAGTTAGGTCGCGCGTGATCTCGCCTCCCTGCCACCCAGGTGGCCAACGCTGAGCACACCAGCGACCCCTCCAATAAAGGCCGAAACCTAAGGAACCAGCGGCATCTGATTGCACCTGGAAATCATTATGCAAATTCAAGGTGTCTTGCCATAATGAAACTCCGTTGAATTCCTCCAGGAATTCCAACCAGATGCGAAGATCGGCCTTCACCTCACCAGAGAGGCGAACCCGATGATGCGGAAACCTCAACCCAGCGGTGAGGCGCGCTAGGCGTGAACAGAAGGGTCGCCCAGGAGCCACCACTCTGCAAGCGAAGTTCAACTGCCCCAGAAGCGACTGGAGTTGCCTGAGAGACACTTTTCTCAGTGGAATCAGTTCCTCTATAACTTTCCTCAAGGCCGCCAGCTTGTCCGCAGGGAGGCTAGAAGTTTGCTCCACCGTATCCAAAAGGATACCCAGGTAAGTGAGCTGGGTCGAAGGACCCTCTGTCTTGTCCGCGGCGAGTGGGACCCCCAATTCTTGCGTAAGGTCGGCAAAGGCTCGCAACAGCGCCAAGCAATCGCCGGTGTTGTTCGCAGAAGCCAGTAAAAAATCATCCAGATAATGTGTGACTCCGCCCAGTCCAGTTTTAAACTTCAAGGCCCATTCCAAAAATGTGCTAAAAGATTCAAAAGCGGCACACGCTATTGAACAGCCCATGGGCATAGCTTTGTCAAAGTAATAATGGCCCTCAAACTGGAAACCTAGCAGCCAAAAATCATCTGGATGAATTGGCAAAAGGCGAAATGCCGATTCAATATCGCATTTTGCCAATAAAGCGCCGCGACCGAACTTCCGAATCATCTTGATCGCTTGATCAAGAGAAGCATACTTCACGGAACAGAGCTCCGCTGGAATAACGTCATTAACTGACGTGCCTTCGGGGTGTGATAGGTTGTGAATTAAACGAAATTCACCCGGGGCCTTTTTTGGCACGATACCCAACGGGGATACATGCAAATTGCGAAAGGGGGTGCGTCAAAGGGACCAGCCATGTGATGCATAGCCACCTCCTTCGCTATTTTCTTGCGGGCGACCTGAGGCAGCTCACGAATTGATTTCTGGTTAGCAGGATTCCGTGCCACGGGAGACATGGCTACCGGAATCCTAAAGCCAACGGAGAAACCATTGTTCAAATAGACCGCAGCCTCCCTGTTGGGGTAAGACTGGAGCCAGAATTTTAGGACCTGCAAGCGGATAGGAGTGTGGGCCAAGGATGTCAAGACATCACTTTCCTGGTGCTGGAGTTGCAGGAGAGGGGGTTGGTTTAGGGCTTTGCTGAGAACCCCCTCTACCTCCACGAAAGGGCCGCCTGCCACTAAAGCAAGCGGAAGCTGCATGCGCGCCACCGCATCTCTCACAAGTGTGGGCGTACTTACACCCCTGGCGCTGACATGATCCCTTATTAAAATCCCAGCATAGCATACGGCGGCTAGTTCTAAAGGCCACCGGCTTGGGCTTCTGCTGTTCCAGCACTTTTTTGTCGATCAGTGGGGCCACATGGGTGGTCCACACATCGAGATCCTTACGATCCCAGCGAGCCGACGGAATCCTGGCCGCCCGACGCCTGAAATTCTCATCGTATTTTATCACCGCTTTTTTGCCAGCTTTGGTGAAGGCGGAGCGAACGATGGATAAATAAACAAACAAATGAAGAGATCTCCGAGGATAAGCTGCCACCACTACGCCAGCGAAGACTTGGAAACAGTCAAGCCAGTGCTCGAAAGTTCTGTCAATTGTGGGGGCGCCAGAGCGCTTCTTGGAGAAATTCACTTTCTCCTGGTCCTCAGAGGGTGGGGCCAACTTAAACATGTCTACATAACGGCCGTTCAATATTCTAGACCGCAGTTTCGACGCCAGGTGTGAACCTGGGATAATATCTCTGGCCGAGTTGGTAGAGACCTTAATGTCCGGTACCAGCACGCCGTCCCTACACTCTTGTACTGCCCCGTACTTCGCCCGGTGAGCATTGGCCCTCCTTTCCCAAGCCCACCTCGGGAGTCCCGAAGCTGACTCGCCGAAACCCCAGTAAAGTTCCATTGAGCTACCCCTCTCATCGTCAGAACTAGAAGACGTACCAGTATAAGAGGAAGAAGAGTCCTCCCTTCTGCGTTTGGCATGCCTCCGGGAAGATCTTCTGCGGCGACGTTTTCCGCCCAAAGATCTCCTGGCGGGAACTGGTAGGCTGTCCTCCACGGAGGAACCCGAGTCAAGGTCCTGCTGTGAAGGTCCTGCAGCCACAGAAGAAGATACAACATGTGAGGTGCCCAAACCAGAAGCCACCCCAACTAAAGGCTGGACAGCCCCGCTCCGACGGGAAGCGGGTGCCGAAGGCGTCTTTCCTCGAGCTGCCCTCCTGGAAGACAGCCTTGTCCTCCGCGAACGGGCACAAGTGGTAGGTAAGTAGGAGGGTTGGGTAAACTGGGGATCCACCCGCGCGCCACTAATTGACAGCCCTTCTCCCTCATTCTCGCTAGATGGCGTTGAGGTTGGCGACGATGGCACCAGCGGCTGAGGTGGCCTTGCAGACGTAGAAGGCCGAGTGGAACAACGTTGGAGGAAACCATCCATTTCAGCCGCAAAACGAGACATGGCTGCCGGATCATCAGCCATGCTTGCCACCAATGACTGAACCCGCCCCACTGATTGACTCGGGGCAGGTGAGCACAGTGCCTGGGATGGACCCCTGATAGGCCGTTTTGCAGTGGTAGACTGGCCAGTTCGGGCCGAAGCTTTCTTCGGGGCCATACCTGCTCGTTGGGAAGATTCAAAATCAAATTAGTGTTCCACAAGGACCCAAAAAGGACCACCACCTTTTGGGCCCACAGGTCAAAAGTTAGCTCCCTGTAAGCACTGCCCTTTAATGAACCAGAAAATAGGAACTAACTTAATTGAAAAGATAACAAATGAAAATGCTTAAATTAACAAAATGCTAATTAACTATTAAATATCAGTTGTAATTTAATCACGTCAAGCAATGGATTAACCAATGCACGTCCCCAGTTCGGCCAGCAGTGGGTACCAGCCTTAACGGGCTGGACGTGAAGAGGCACAGTGACCAAACTAGACGAATGAGGAATTCAGCAATTAAAGATAACTCACTATTAAGCAACTTTGTCAAGCAACAAGTGGAACAAAGAAATTACCAGCTAATACTGAATTACAGGAGCTGCAATGCTTTGCCTAGCCAGCAGGGGTCCCCAGTAGGCCCAGCTAAATAAAGGAAGCTGCAATGCAGCGCTGAGCCACCAGGGGGAGCTCGCACACGAGCAGGCTGCAGATGCAGCCAATACTAGCAGGGGGGTAGGAGGGGGGCCAGCAGGGGATGGGAAAGCGAAAGCTTTCTCCACGCCACGCCACATGCGCGCCCAAGGCTGAGGCCTACACTTTTACGCCGCAGTTTATTTCAAACCCCACTCACCCGAATGGGGCGGGGGGGGCGTCGGGCCTCAACCGCCGGTGATGCCGCCGCACCGCGTCCCCGGGCCGGCCCCTCGGCCGGGACCCCGGAGTCGGGCGGGCAACCGCCGGGAGCAAAGCCGCCACCGGCTCCCGGGCGGGAAGCGGCCGGAGAGGACGGGAGGCCCGCTAAAATCAAATACAGGCCGCGTCAAGGCCCCGCAGCCCCGCGCAGGCCTCCCGACACGGCAAACACCAGGCCGCGTCTAGGCCCAACGGACGCTCCTTGGAGCAAAATTAAAGCGTGGGCGCCGGCGCGCCCCGACAAACCGGGAAACCGCCCGGCAACAGGGAGGCAGGAGGGAGCGGGAACGCGGCAACGGCGCGATATTACTTGGGCGACTCCCCGAGGAAGAAGGCGCCCGGGCTTCGCCGGCGCGGAGCGGCGACGGCAACAACCGGAGGGGGGCTGCGGGTACCAGCGGACCTAGTCCTATCTGAAGGTAAGCCGCCGGGAAGGGAAGGCCTCCCCGGGCTGGGGGGGGAACCCCACCCTCAGCCACTTGGTTCCACAACCCAATCAACCAGGGCAAAATACGGCAAAAATAGTAATAAATGAAAGTAAAGGGGGCACAGGACAGGAAGAGAAAATAGGGGAAAGGGACAAAAGGGTAAGGGAGAAGGCCAGGCGGCAAGAAGGTTTTAGGAAAATTAGCTAGGCCCAGATACAACCGTCTCCAGGTAGCTGCTCCTTGATCCGGTTCAAAACGGCCAAGAAGGCGTTCCTTTGTCTGGCCCCTGCATATATAGCCTCTGGCCCCTCCTCCAAATTGCCAAATTATAATTCCCCAGCAACCCAATTAACCCTTTAATGCTTGGTTGCCACCAATTTGCCGAGTCACCGTAGGGTGGCCTGTTTCCCCAACCGCAACACGTGCTCTCTGTTTAAGGAGAACACGCTATATGAAAAAAGAAGAACAAAAGAGAAAAAAAGAAAAAGGAAGAAGAAAAAAGAAGAAGATAAGTTGGAAGAATTTCTTCTACAAATATCTCTGCTTCTAATTTGATCCCAAAAGGTTCCTATTTTTCCTGCCAGTGCAGCCACTGAGAAGAAGGATGAGCCAGCACTTGCCCTTAGAGTAGGTGGCTGCAAAGGAGCATCTCATTGCCTCTCCATGGTCTCTCCATGGCTGCTGTTGCCAGCCTCCTCCACTGGTAACCAAACAAACCCCTGTGTTGCAAAGAGAACGTCAGCGATGTCTAAGCAACACGATGAACATGTACGTACGCAATTGACACTCTTTTATAGAATTCCTTCAAACCATAACAAGTCCAAAATGAACTCTTTAGTCTCAAAGTCTCTGAAAATCTTTAAAGGAAGCAAGGTACCAGACTTTGTATGATGACAGACAAGCTGTGAAGCTTTGTGTATTCAGCAAATATGATGTCCAACACTGAACAGTGATTCCGGATATTGACTACTGTTTCATAGAATTATTTGTCAGTGTGGTTGGAGGATATAGAATTGCTTCATAAAGTGAAAATAAAATTTTACAGACAATGACCTGCATACACATATCACTTTACAAAAATTATAAACTATAGTACAAGCAGTAATGAAAAAGAGTACATACCCCATCTTATTTCAAATGAATGTATGTAAATGGAAATATCAAATGCTGTGGAACAGTGCTCATGTAATAAAGTAGTCACTGCTACTAACAATATTTTTTGAGAAACATATAAAGCCAACTCCAGATGGTACTAGTAACAAGGAGGTTTAGTTTAAAGGTACAGCGCAAAGTAACAATACAACTACAAAGAGATTAGGATTAAAGGAGCAGTACAAAGTAATGGACAAAGTGCAATTAATCAAATGAAACAATTAAGGTCTAACTCAGAGTTGAGGCCCCCTGGATAAATGGATTTAAACATGAAAACAAACCGTGTTTCTTGCTGCCGTAACTGTCGCTCATAATCTTTTCTGATGCTAATTGACTTTTGATTCACCCATAAAGCGTCCTCCATTTGGCAGCTCATAGTGGCTGTTGAAGAGCAGGCGAGGAGAAGGCAAGGCTGTTGCCACCAAGAGCCAACCATGCATGATGCGCCAGTTCTGAGGGGCAGGCAACAGACAGGGCTGCCCTGGGCTGGAAGAAATGGGGAACGGAGCACAAGGAGTCTTGCTGTGTGTCTGTGTCTAATCTTGCCCCGTTCTAAAATTTATCTATTGGTGTGTGTGTCTGTGTGTTTTTCTTTTTGTAGGTCTACCAAAGAATAAAATAAAACTAGGATTCAGGGCTTTTCTCAGGACAGTGGAGGGTGTGTGTACTGTGTCCCCTTTGGCATAGTGGGGGCAGAAATGCTCTATGGGGGAATGTGGGGTTGAAGAAGGTCAGTTGGAGGGGAGTGGGAAATGTCCCTATTTTTCATCTGAGGAATGCTGGAGGGTATGTTTTGATCTAGGGCGACATGTCCCATTTCACCACCTGAGGCAGATGGGAACGTCTTTCTCCTGCTCCACCCCAAGGTCTCATTTACTGGGGTAGTATAGCAGTGGCAGGAGCAGGTGGGGTGCCCATGGGATTTTGCCACCCAAGGAGGGCCACTTCGCTCTGCCTCATGGGTGGGCCAGTCTTGACCACTAGAAACAATCCTGGCTTCCCTCAAAGAATTCTTGGGTTATTAGGGCTTCATAATAACCCTCAGCGCCCTCAACAAAGTACAACTCCCAGAATCCTTTGGAGGGTGTTTAAAGCGGTATAATCATAATCAATCATAATCGTCATTTATTATTTGTACCCCACCCATCTGGCTGGGTTTCCCCAGCCACTCTGGGTGGCTTCCAACAAAGATTAAAAATACATCAAAATGCCACACATTAAAAACTACCCTAAACAGGGCTGCCTTCAGATGTCCTCTAAATGTCAGGTAGTAGTTTATCTCTTTGACATCTGGTGGGAGGGTGTTCCACAGGGTGGGCACCACTACCAAAAAGGCCCTCTGCCTGGTTCCCTGTAGTTTGCTTCTCGCAGTGAGGGAACCGCCAGAAGGCCCTCGGCGCTGGACCTCAGTGTCTGGGCAGAATGATGGGGGTGGAGATGCTCCTTCAGGGATACCGGGCCCTCGGCACTGGACCTTGGTATGAATGTGGCCTTCATTAGCAAAATGTCCACCATATGATAGAAGGGTGTGAATGTGTGTGTGTGTGTGTTCTCCCAACCAGAAGGCATGGTCCACATGGTCTGACAGGGTATCTATTAAGGTAGCCCAGAATCTCAGAGTTCTCTGTGTGGTGACAAGGAAAGAATGGGGCTCCTTCGCTTTTACATTTCATCCACTTTTTAGATTCCCCATTATAGCGTGGGGGGGACAGAGCTCTGGATTTAGCAAATCAGGTTGGCCCTCAAATTATGAATCAAATTGCAATAGCACAGAAAGGATCTGGAACAAACTAGGATGCTTCCCAATAGTATAGATTCAAGGAAAATATTGTGCCCACACCACACCCTGGTATTGGCCTAATTTTAATGGATTTTTATTGTAGATGTTGTCCTTGTATTTTGTTGTTTTGTTAGATTTCTCACCGATCCTTCACCAAAAGTTCCCAGCTCAGGTTATAACAGAAGATGCAATTATAAAACAGTGACAAGTGCAAAACAAGAAAAGTGTAAAAGCAATTAAAAAGAATTCCAGGTATTAAAAGCAAGACAATCTTTTTAAAACAATCTGACCTGCAGAGACAAGTTAAAAGTAGTTCCAGTAGAGATGTAGACTAGGCAAAAGATTGCTCCAGGACTCCTTCTGGCAATGTGAAGTGCTACATAAACCAACCATAAACTTGCTCCAATGAAAGCTGGAGTTTGACTAGAGTTCTGAAACTACCTCCATCCAAATGATTTATTATTATTCATTTATTAGAATAATTTATAACTTGCCTTTCCACTTGCTAGAATAGCTCTTAAGGCAGCTAACAACTTTTTAAATAAATCAATCATCAATATTTAAGCATGTGTGGTGGGGGACACCCACCCACAGACAACATCGAAAATAATTACAATGTCAGAGTTGACCTAAAAGAAAGAAGTTTGTTTTCTAAAGCTCACCAGAGAAAGAAAATGAACTCACCTGGTATAAGAAGCTTTTTTTAAAAAAAAATAAATAGTCCGGTTAAGCAACCACTCCATGGGGCAGAGTTCTACAACTGGAATGTCATCACAGAAAAGGGCTATCTCACATATCCCAACTAACTCAGCATCTTCCCATGGGGATGCCAAGAAAGACTTATCACCTGGTGCTAGAGATGTTGGGGAATTCCTGCAAAACCAGAAATGGGGGCAGAAACTGCCCATGTTTGTTTCTTCATCCCATTTCTGGAATGGAACTCAAATGATTGTTCTTTATTGTTGTTGCTTTCAGTCCACAAATGATATGTAATTTATTGCATTCTTTCTCCCACTCCTTGGCATTAAAATGAATGGGGTGGAATAACGCAATGTCAATGCAGTTTATGTAATTTCAGCACAGTGGACAGCAATGTGGAGGAAGATGAACTTCAGTAGAACAGAAACACGCAGCTTGCAACAAATGCAGGGTGGATTTTTAAAAAATGCCTTCTTTGTAGAATCATAGAATTGCAGAGCTGGAAAGGACCCCAAGAGCCAGTGTGGTGTAGTGGTTTAGAGCGGTAGACTCGTAATCTGGTGAACTGGGTTCGCGTCTCCGCTCCTCCACATGCAGCTGCTTGGGGGCCTTGGGTTAGTCACACTTCTCTGAAGTCTCTCAGCCCCACTCATCTCACAGAGTGTTTGTTGTGGGGGAGGAAGGGAAAGGAGAATGTTAGCTGCTTTGAGACTCCTTTGGGTAGTGATAAAGCGGGATATCAAATCCAAACTCTTCTTCTTCATCATCATCTAGTCCAACCCCCTCACAATGAAGAAATCTCAACTAAAGCATCCATAACAGATGACCATCCATCTTACATCCTTAAATTGTGGTTCTCCCTTAAGTTCCTTAAGAACGTAAGAACAGCCTGCCATCTAGTCCAGCATTCTGTCTCCACAGAGATCACAGAACATGGAAGCTGCTGGCCACCCTCTCACACCTCTACCCTGACATCTTTTCCTTGGTCACACAGATATGTGACTGAAGTTTATGAACTGCTTACAGGGAAGTGTTATGTTCACCTGTTGTGCTTGACTCTGCGATAAATGTGTTTTCTTCTCAAAGAGATTCTCTCTTTTTGAAAAACAAGTTGTACGCATTTCCTGCATTTTCCCTTCCCCTCCCCTTCCCTCCCCTGCTGGTGGTTAAGATTCATAGCCAGAATGGGAAGCACATTCGTATAACATTCCTCTACTGGGATGATAAGAAATATGCTCAGGGAAACAAGAAATATGCTGAGGGAAACAATAGGAAGTCAGGTGGTTTTGGTTCGAGGATTGAAGTGACCCAGGAATTCAAAACTCCCTTATCTGAGAGTTATGAGAGGTCAAGCCTCTCCTTCGGCACTCAGAAATCATTAGAGGGTGAGAAGTAATCAGGAGTGAGATAGCCTTTGGCAAGAGCAAATTGACTTCTAACAGGTACTAGATTTTGAGGGGAGTGGGGGAAGAAACAGCTTTGGGAAATGGTTGTTGTACTCTGCTGTGATATACCCCATAGGTTTTGAGAAAGGATTTTCTACAGATCTGAGATCTGATGCTAGAGCAAGATGTTTGGCCGCATTTTGCAGCATTGCCAACAAGGGTGTCGGGAATCTTCCTGATGCATTATTCACGTATCTTTGTAAAGAACATATTATTGCTGTTATGCACCTGAGGAATTTGAGCTTAGCCGTGCAATGGGGTCACTCGTTGCCCAGTGCTTGACAGCAGGCTAAATGAGGAGAGCATCTGGCAACAGTGCAACAGAGAAATGAGGAAATTGAGGACTCCTTTTGAATCAGGCTCAACGGCATGCACATCCCGTTGCCCCAATATCTCTAGACATTTGGGGCTTTAAATCCTGCTGTGTAAAACTCCTGAGAGCCCTTTCAGCCACTCTGCTTACTGTCAGGTACAACTTCCAGGAACATCACATAATGATGGGGTGTGCATTGATGCAACTGCTGTACTGCAGAGCCTCAGCACCTAATCCAGTCCAGACAAGCCAGAGTGCAGATCAAATTTGTGGACAACCAGTGGCTTTATTGGACGTTCATCTGAGATCAGTCCTAAAGCAGGCCTGGAAGGGGTCTTCTTTATTCATTACCTTTCATTTTCTGAACAATATTTTCATGAATTATTAAATGAGATCCTGCAGCCAAGCCTTCCTTGGCTCGAAATTTTGCAAATGATGTGGAAGTTAAAACTTCAAATGCTTCAACTGGAAGGATGGAGAAATAGCTTTGGGTTGCATCCCAACAAAATAAAACCCACCAAAAGTTCTACGGGACCTTTTACAGAGAATGCATAGCCTCAAATCAGTGAGGTTACTCAGAGAGACAGGGATGTTTTCATGATGAGACAACAAGAACTTATGGGTCATAGCGGCTGGTTTAAGGATGTAAGAAGGTATCGTTTTCTGTGCAGCCCTTTATCCATCACATGCAGCGCTGTTTCCATTCGGATGCAGTTTGTCTTCTGCCGAAAGCTATGCTATTTTTCTCAGTGTCTGTACACCATGTAAATTACTTAAACATTTCTGTAACTTACATGTTATGTCATCACCAAGTTATTCCACACCATTCATTTCTAAGCAAAGGAAGCAGAGGGAAAGTAGCCATTGACATATCATTTGCAGACTGAAAGCAGCAGCAACAACGGCTACCAATTCTTTCCCTTGGATTTATTTCCAGTACAGGAACAGGTTGAGTAAGCAAAGATCAGGCTTTTTTTACTCCTGTTTCTGTTATTGCTGGAATTCTCTGACATCTCCAGTTGCAGCTGTCATCCATTAATGACTTGCCTGAGTGCATGCAAAACTGTTCTCAAGGCTTTTGGCTAAGCGTTCAAGCAAATTGTCCAACATGGCAAAATAAGCCTTTCTATGTTCCTGTGTGCAATGTGGCTTGGACCAGGAGCCTTATAGATCAGGAATTGGCTCCTTTCTGTGCCAATGCAGATGCTGGTTGATGGAGGAACTAGAGCCGTTAAAATAATAATAATAATAATAATAATAATAATGCTGGGTAGATTTCACAGCAGCATATGGTCCCCCTGGCCTAAGAAATCAAGTAATGTTTGAAGGTCAACTGAGGGATGTGAAGACCTGCTGGCTTCCTCCAGTCTTGTGGACCCATGGATCCTTAGAAAAGGGAGCAAAAATAGAAGTGATCATATCATAATGCTGTTATGCAAATCTAGGGTGTGATCACATTATAATACTATGTGCAGTCCTAGTCACCTCACCTCAAAAAATCATACAATCATGGAATCATAGACTTTGAATAGACTCTAAGGGTCATCTAGTCCAACCCCCTGCAATACAGGAATCTCAGCTAAAGCACCCATGACAGATGGCCATCCAACCTCTGCTTAAAGACCTCCAAGGAAGGAGAGTCAACAACCTCCAGAGAGAGACCGTTCCACTGTCAAACAGCTCTTACTGTTGGACAGTTCTTCCTGATGTTTAACCAGAATCTCATTTCTTGTAACTTGAAGCCATTGGTTTGGGTCCTGCCCTGCGGAGCAGGAGAAAACAAGCTTGACCTCTTTCTTCCATGTGACAACCTTTGATATATTTGAAGATGGCTATCCTAACTCCTCTCAGTCTCCTCTTTTCCAGGCTAAAAAAGATACCACGGAGCTGAAAAAAGTTTCAAAAAGGGGTAACAAAAATTGCCAAGAGGATGGAATGATTTCTGTAGGAATATTTAAGGTTGCAGGAGAGGATATATTGTTTGATTATATCCTTTCCAACAAGTTCCACAATTTAGCAGAGTAACATTCCCCTTTTTAAACTTACACAGCGGGTGTGTTTGCTCAGGCTCGCTTACATGTTTTAAAGGTAATTCCCCATTTAGTTCCTCATAAAAAGATCAGACACGACACAGTCTTCTATAAAAGTATTAAAAAAGTTTACTCACACATTCTGTTCACAATCGGATCCCAGAAGGCAGACTTAGCTTAAAAAAGTAATATACCTGGAAACTATCCCATAAGGAGGCAGCTCCTTTGTCCTCTCTTGGCTGGAAGCCAAGGGAGCATCTTAGGTTAAGCAGATGTTGCTTCTTTGACAAATGTGATCTTCCATTACCTGCTCTTTTGTTACCTGGGCAGGTGAGCTCACGCCCACCTCTAGTCACATGCAGAGGAAGTCTGTCCCAGATTAGGAGAAACAGGAAGTTCCGACAGGCTGGTCCAGACATCCCCTTTTATGTCCACTCTAGGGATGTTGTATTTGACTGCTCTTGTGTTTCACATCCCACAATTTCCTTAAGATGAAAGATTACAACATTGGGAGGTTTCTCATTTAGAGAAAAAAAGCAAGTGAAATGGACATAATTGACATGTGTAAAGTCATGCATAATGTGGAGAAAGTGGATAGAGAAAAGGGTTTCTCCCTCTCTCAGAGGGACACAGGAGAAATTTGATTCAGTTGCTGTTCTCTGAATTTTGCAATGCAGTTCTCCTGTCCATCTGCCTATGGCCTCCTTCTCTCATGCAGCGCATCAGTTATCTTATCTGAATGATCCCTGCAGTCTGGATGGTTCAGGCTGGATAATTTTTGTACATAGATGCACAACCATGCACAACCCCTTCTGTTCCTTGGCGAAAAAGTGGGGTATACTGTAAGTAAATTTAATTTTGTTTTGAACCCCAAACTTTGAAAAGAAATGGTGGTATAACACCACAAGGACTTTCTGTCTTTGGTCACCAGGAGCTCATGAGATGTGGTAAGAGTCCAATTAAATAAATAAGATAAATATTGTACTAACCACCATCCTAGCTACAAAGCCGTGATCATTACTGTCATAGCCATCATTGCTACTTTGAATTCCTCCTTTCCATAGGAACTCATGCTCAAGGAATCACACAACATTAAAAGTGTTTATATTATCCACTCACAGCTACGAGGCATAAAACTGAAATAGCCACAGAAATAAACTAATGACAGCAATTCATGGTAGTAAATATGTATGCAAATCAAACAATCCACTGATCCTAATGTTTAAACAACAGCAAAAAAAATAATAAATGATGACATAAATCAGATAGCAATGGATGCATCTCCAAAATGGAATGCTGACCCCCCACAAAGTGGCCTCCCAAAATACCCACACCCTGTTTCCCATTCCATGCAAGGAATGGCAGTGTGGGGAATCTTCTTCTGTTCCACACAACCAAATGGATCTGGTAATCTCTTGCGTGCTCAGTGTGGCAGTACAGGATGTCCTGGTAGGAATTTTTCCACTTGGCAAATTGGCACTGGCCACTTGGTTTTCGCCTACCTCGTAGCAATCGTCACAACTTTGTTAAGGTTGCGGTTAGGCATTGTTTGACCTTGTGTGGGCGAGGGGAGGTGTGGCCATCACCTACCCCTCCATGCTTAAGCGTATTCTGTTAAAGGAATCCGGGGGTGTTGTTCTAGTCTGAAGCCCAGCTGGGGGGCTAAGGCCTCGACACGACCCCGGTGGGAACACCAGGGAGAGCTTGAGTTGGTCCACATCGACAGGGCTCCCCCTACCAGTGGCTTACCCTTACTGGGGACTTCTTGCACAATGGGTAGGAGTCAGATATAGTCAGGTCCAATCAATGCCTAAGCCAATACTGCTCACATTCTGTAATTTCAATAAAGTTGTGGCCAAAATTTTCCCAATAACATAAACCTAATATCCGTGTCCTTGTGTGAGTTATTTTCAACATGGGGGTGGCTGCGGGGTCTCGACACGCAATTAAACATTTGCCCCTATTCCTTTTTCTTTTCCCCCTTTTGCATTTTTAACACAAAGCGAAGGACCCCGTCATGTGAGTTCCATTTGGACTGGGAAACAATCAGCCTTTGGGACGAAGAAGCAAAAAAAGAGAAAGAGACAAAATTCATCTGTTTGGGAGCTAAATTTTTCCCAGTGCAGCAATTTATCAGGGGGGCAGGGCGGCAACAAATCCTGCTGGCTACAAGACTTTAAAATGGGAAGAAACTATGTCTGTGCATGTGTGAGTGTGGAAGGTGGGGGACTGGGCTGGCTGCATTCATCACATTCAACGAGCTTGGCTTGGCTAAAAGGGCCTTTTCATAAATCTCAGCCTATTTATTTCCTGTGTTCATCAAGCCTCTCGTCTTTGCACCTGCTGTTCCCTTCCCCCACTGCCTCACCCACCTGCCAAAAACCAGACTTAATTTGCCACATGAAAATATTTTGTCAAAGTATGGATAGCCCGGGAACTGCCATTATCACATCTAGCCATGCTTAATATCTCTCTGTCCCACACACACATCTTACAGTACACTTGCTTTTGGTCCGGAAAGAGCAAACAGCTTTAACAAACCATGTATTTGCAATCTGTTTTCGTTGAAGAAGGAATAACCACTCCTAAGTGATGGATGGACCACGGCATGTCCTTATGGATGGGGTATAGCTATGGAGAAAATCAATTCAGTGAATCTCTTTGATTTCACACTTTCTCAAGCCATAAGAGAACCAAGATGCCTTTGAAATTTGCATTGCTTTGAATTTTGCACTGCCTTACTCCAGCCAAGGAACAGGGGTGCCAACTATAGAGAGTTCTGGGTGCCTGAGAACTCACAAAAATTATGTTGTGGGTGCTCAGCGCCCACACACAACTTCCAAGGTCTTGGAAGGCCTCAGACACCATCTTTCCGAGGCCTTCTGAGAACTCAGAAAGCCTTTCTTAGGCCTTGGGAGGGCTTAGAACCTGACTTCCGGTGCCACAGGAAGTCAGGTTCTAAGGTTGGGGGCGTGCATGATGTCATGACATCACGTCGTAACGCGATGTCACGCACACTGGGCACCCATAACCTGGGGCCCAATTTGGCTCCCCTGCCAAATTGTGTACAAAGATTCATGGTAATGGGTGCATTAAAATGCATATGTCAGACAAAATAACATAATGGACAAAACACAAAACAAAAATTGCATTATATTAAGAAAAAATGCTTTGTCTATATGTGCATACGAGGAGAAGTTGCATCCAATCCTGTGTACATTGCGAGAAATTCACAATAAAATTCAGGCAAATATTCATGAGGAATTATAATAATAATTATACAGTGGTACCCCGCAAGACGAACGCCTCGCGAGACGAAAAACTCGCAAAATGAAAGGTTTTTTCGTTTTCGAGTTGCCTCACAAGACGAATTTCCCTATGGGCTTGCTTCCCGCTGTCCCCGGACCTCTTTTGAAGCAAGGGGCGGCGTGGAGAAGCGATCTCCCCGCAGCCCCTTGCTTCAAAAGAGGTCTGGGGACAGCGGGGAAGAAGCGATCTTCTACCCGCAGCCCCAGGTCCGGGGACAGCGGGAAGCGCTTCCCGCTGTCCCCAGACCTCTTTTGAAGCAAGGGGCGGCGTGGAGAAGCGATCTCCCCACAGCCCCTTGCTTCAAAAGAAGTCCGGGGACAGCGGGGAAGAAGCGATCTTCTCCCTGCAGCCCCAGGTCCGGGGACAGCAGGAAGCGCTTCCTGCTGTCCCCGGACCACTTTTGAAGCAAGGGGCGGCGGGGAGAAGCCTGCCCCCGCCGCCCGGCTTCGGAACGATGCTCCGAAGCCGGGCGGCGGGGCGGGAACACCTTCTGAAGGCTGGCGGGGGCGAAAGTCTTTGCTCCCCCCTGCCTGCCTGTCCCGGAGGGCTTTTGAAGGCAGGCGGGGGGGAGCAAAGACTTTCGCCCCCCGCTCGCCTTCAGAAGAGGTCCAGGACCTCTTCTGAAGGCTGGCGGGGGGCGAAAGTCTTTGCTCCCCCCTGCCTGCCTGTCCCGGAGGGCTTTTGAAGGCAGGCGGGGGGAAGCAAAGACTTTTGCCCCCCGCTCACCTTCAGAAGAGGACCAGGACCTCTTCTGAAGGCTGGCGGGGGGCGAAAGTCTTTGCTCCCCCCTGCCTGCCTGTCCCGGAGGGCTTTTGAAGGCAGGCGGGGGGGGAGCAAAGACTTTCGCCCCCCGCTCGCCTTCAGAAAAGGTCCAGGACCTCTTCTGAAGGCTGGCGGGGGGCAAAAGTCTTTGTCCCCCCTGCCTGCCTTCCCAGGGGCTTTTAAATCGCCCCGGACAGCGGAGAAGTCCTCCGCTGTCCCGGGGCGATTTTAAAATGCCGCCCGCCAGCATTTTAAGATCGCCCGGACAGCGGAGAAGTCCTCCGCTGTCCCGGGGTTTTTTAAAATGCTGGGGGTGGGAAGAAAAGCCCTTGTCCCCCCCCAGCCTTCAGAAGAGGTCCGGGGACAGACTGTCCCCGGACCTGGTCTGAAGGCGGTTTCCCTAGGAACGCATTAATTGATTTTCAATGCATTCCTATTGGAAACCGTGCATCACAAGACGAATAACTCGCAAGACGAAGAGACTTGCGGAACGAATTAATTTCGTCTTGCGAGGCACCACTGTAATCACAAACTGATGTGGAAATTTGGGGAACTCAGGAGTGGAAAAAATGAGAAACGGAGAGAAACCAAAATGCAAAGATTTGCCCATTCCAAGTTAGGGTTGTGTGAGAGGACACACCTGTTGCCTTAAAGAGGTCCAGGATTTCAGATTCTGCTCTCCTGTTTTCTCAGAACAAGGCACATCTCTGTCACAGTCCAGTCTTGAAATGAAAATTGTATATTCGCAGCTCCAGGTGAGTGTCACAAACAAAGAGAGTTCAGATAATTGACACTGATCTGTGAAAACAAATGAACAAACCAGAAAGGACAGTGTTGATGTGACACAACAGTAAGTTTTGTAAAATGGGAGGGAGGGGGGAATCACGCAGTACTCTGATTTTGGGTAACAGCCTTGCCTTTACACAAGAGCAATCTAATCAGCCCATTAATAGGGAACCATTATGAGAAATAGCAAAGCAGATAGTGTGTCTACATTACAGAACAACTTATACAGTGGTACCTCGGGTTACATATGCTTCAGGTTACAGACTCGGCTAACCCAGAAATGGTACCTCGGGTTAAGAACTTTGTTTCAGGATGAGAACAGAAATTGTGCTCCGGTGGCGCAGCAGCAGCAGAAGGCCCCATTAGCTAAAGTGGTGCTTCAGGTTAAGAACAGTTTCAGGTTAAGAACGGACCTCCGGAACGAATTAAATACTTAACCCGAGGTACCACTGTACTTATGCCAGAATGGGAACTTAGTGTTTGCAGAAATATTAGGTAATATTAAAGGTAAAGGGACCCCTGACCATTAGGTCCAGTCGTGACCGACTCTGGGGTTGCGGCGCTCATCTCGCTTTATTGGCCGAGGAGCTTTCGGGTCACGTGGCCAGCAAGACCAAGCCACTTCTGGCGAACCAGAGCAGCGCACGGAAACACCATTTACCTTCCCGCTGGAGCGGTACCTATTTATCTACTTGTACTTGAAATGCTTTCAAACTGCTAGGTTGGCAGGAGCAGGGACCAAGCAACAGGAGCTCACCCCGTCGCAGGGATTTGAACTGCCGACCTTAGCTTTATAAAAATGAAATACTTGCTTTAGACAGATCAATATGCTGGGATGATTTTATATTGTTACCCAGCATGGGACCATGAAGAGGTGGAAATAAAGTCAACAAATAAATTAGACAACTAACTAAATGAAATAGACTGAACATGTAATGCCATTTTTGACAAGGGGGAAGTTTACATACCCCTACTATTTTCAATTGAAGGGTGTCAAGTCAAACTGCTAGATCAGGGCTCAGCAGTCCACTGAAATGAATTCTCACTAGGCACAGGGAATGAATTTACTTTTTCTACTTTTCATAGAGGCCAAAACCAATCCAACATTCTCAATATTTTTTGTGTGTGTGTATCACAGTGCAGCTCCCAGTCAGATTATCCACTTCTCTGGATTTTGCAGTGCAATTTCCGTGCAAATAAAGTACACAAAATATGTATTTTACATAAAAGATGCATGCAAAATCCATATTTTACAGATAAATGAACTGGAAAGAGTATATTTTATACACCTGTGCATCAGATATGGATGAATTCCAAACTGATTTGGGCTGAAATGTGCCTGTCTGGATTGAGTTGAGACAGCTACTAAGCACTACAGACCAGGTTAGTTTGTGACAATTTGTACCAATCTGTAGCTCTCAGAAAGCCAGGCAGATCACTCCAGACTGTTACAATTATAAAATTACAACACCATATAAGGAGAATACCAGGGGGGAAGAGTGAAAGGAGGCATACTGGACTTTTCTTGAGACTTGTTTTTTATCCTACCCAGCACACTCCAATCATATTGGGATTGATGCTGAAGTCTTAAAATGCAGAACTGTTTTGTAATAGTTCTTAGAGTCTGGTGGCATTTGTTCAGCTTGTGTTTTGTTTACATCACAGTACGAACCTGTTTGTTTTCCATCCTTTCCTAGCCAATGCCAGTTCCACCCTGTTTTGTTTTGTTGTCTTAAGTTTGCTGACTTTCTCTGAGCATTCTACCTCCCCCTCCCATTTTGGCTCTAGCTTTTAGGTGAGTAGGACTTTTACAACACTGTCTCTATCAGTATTTTGTCTTGTGTGCAAGTCTTGTGAGTGCATTGTACACAGTCAGTGTACGAGTAGCACACAAAAAGTGTAATATTGCATTCATCAGTGCTGTGCAGTTTTTTCAAACAACAATAAACATATATTTTTTTAAAAAACTGTAAAATAGGCTAGTACAAAATTTCTGGAGCGACATGGCTGTAATTTAATAGGCTTAATCCTCTCCTGAGGGGGTGCTGTGTCTCTAAATCTCATGGACTTATGTGAAACAACAAAAAAAAAAAAACATATGAGCATTTGAATTCAAAGTATTAAAAATTTAAAGGCGAACAGCATGGAAATTGCTGGAGATACCTGGTTGTAAATTGGCATGATTACTCATCCCTGAAGGGGATAGCATGTGCGCCAATTTCATAGTCATAGATTTTAAGGAAGCAATAATATTGTGGCCATTTTGGTTTCCAAATCCAAGGGTTCTGAAGATTTGTATGTTCTGGATCACAGTCCAGGTCCGGGGTGGGATGGACCAGGTCTGAATTGGTCTTTAATGCATTGCATTTAATTCATATTTGGAAATCAGGTCCATGAATCAGATTAGGGGCTCCGTGTATAGCTATAGTCTTTTACAATAAAATATGTAAACCTACCAAGCAACCGGGACGCGGGTGGTGCTGTGGGTTAAAGCACAGAGCCTAGGACTTGCCAATCAGAAGGTCGGCGGTTTGAATCCCCGCGACGGGGTGAGCTCCTGTTGCTCAGTCCCTGCTCCTGCTAACCTAGCAGTTCGAAAGCATGTCAAAGTGTAAGTAGATAAATAGGTACCGCACCAGCAGGAAGTTAAACGGTGTTTCTGTGTGCTGCTCTGGTTTGCCAGAAGCGGCTTAGTCCTGCTGGCCACATGACCCCAGAAGCTGTACGCTAGCTCCCTCTGCCAATAAAGTGAGATGAGCGCTGCAACCCCAGAGTCGGTCACAACTGGACCTAATGATCAGGGGTCCCTTTACCTTTACCTTACCAGGCAACTGGGACATGTGCAAGGCTTTGTTACTAACCTATTATGCCCTGTTATATTTGGGAACAGGTTGTTTTCCAAGACTCCCAGTATAAACTTTCAAGATCACTGAGAACATCTGGGGAAATTTTATTTGTGGCACTACAGAATATCACAGAATGCTGATCAAAAAAATGGATATTTTCTGCCATTGCCAATGCACGGAGGAATGCCTTTCCATCTGACTGAGAAGACAGTAAGAGCTGTTTGATAGTGGAACAGTCTCCCTCAGAGTTTGTAGGCTCTCTTTCCTTGGAGGTTTTTAAACAGAGGTTGGATGGGATAAACCTGTTAGTATACTTTTGTAACTTTAAGCCTTAAGCCTGCTTTCAGGGATCACACTGTGCTCTGCCTGATCGTGAGTAAACTTTCTTTTTATTGCTTATGAATAAGACTGTGGTGTCTCTATTCTTTGAGGAGGGATTCCAGGGGTCCCACCAGGAAAATATCAAAGCACATTTCAATCTGGACAAGCCAGGTTGAATTGAGTATTGTCTTAAGAAACTCACACAAGTTTGCAACTAGTTTTCTGCTGCTCAAGAAGGGGAATGCACTCTGCTAAGTAAAGGAACTTGCTAGCGCAAGTTAGGAAGGATATTAATAAACAATATATCCTCTCTTGACACCCTGAACTTTCCCACACATACTCCCTCGAGAGGTGGTGGGCTCTCCCTCATTGAAGGATGTTAAGAAGGGATTCGGTGGCCATCTGTCAAGGATGCTTTAGTTGAGATTTCTGCATTGCAGGGAGTTAGACTGGATGACCACTAAGGTCTCTTTCAATTCTACAATTATCTGATTCTATGCACATGTGAAAAGCACAGTAGAAGCACAGTCATCCTTCTAAAGTCACACTTCATCTGGTGCAGTTCTCCAACAAAATAAATTTAATAAAAATACATATGTTAGGGGAAACAGCATGAAAATGCATAATTTTGCAAAAATAACAAAATAAAAATATACATTTTATAGTGCACTAACTGTGATGAATTTTGACATAAACTTTTATTATTTATTTATTTATTTATTAAAATCACAAACTGCTATTGAATGTGGGATAGTGACTGAAAAAATGAGAAACACCAGCATTGACAGATTCACACATTCCCACAACAAACTTTACGGAACTATCTTCAATTAAGGATTGCAGCTACTTTTATTGCAACAACTGCCTAGAATGCACGAAGAATATGATGGCAATAGAATATGGCTGCTGGAAACAATAGAAGCATCTTGGTCGCTATTGTGTAGCTGCATCTTTTAAATTCCATGAACATTCCTTGAAAATGCAGAAGAGACATAGCATACCATTAAAAATTTAGCATCCTCAAACGGTATTTTTATAGCTTATTAATTATACTGAAGAAGCACTACTAATTAGTTTAATGGGCAGTATTGTGTATGCAAGTAACATTAAATAGATAACTAAAGTAAATCATCCCGCAACATTGCTGCCTTTCTATGGCCAACAGAAGTGATATATGGCGAGGGAAGAAATATTGTTGCTGCAGCTGACAATAAAAAAGAAAAGTTTTCGCCACTGTTTTCAGCTTTTACTTCTTCCCTTAATGATTTTTTCAGTGGTTTTAAATTTGTTTCTCTTTTATTCTTTTTTTATTCTTTTTGAAAACAACAAAAAAGATTTCTTCTTCTTTCTGCGATCTGTCAGCGCAGTGCTGTTTTTGAGAACGAGATGCTGTAATAGCAACATGCAGCGATGGCCATCGAGCTGGCTAGCTTTAAAAAGAAGTTTCAACAAATTTCTGGAGGATAGGGCTATCAGTGGCCACCAACCAGGTTAAAGCTTCATGTATTAACTAATTTGCAAGGTCATTAACAACTTGGGTCCAGGATAACTCAAGGACCACCTTATCCCTTGCATCCCTGTCAAATGACTGACATATTTGGGGGAGTCTCTGTTGGCAGTCCCCCAATGTTCAGATGAGTGGTTCATAACTACTAGAAGCCATGCATTCAGGAATGTGGGACTGTGCCACTCCCTCCCTACTGAAATTAGACAGTCACACTCCTTTCTGAAGTTCAGGTGTATGATAAATACTTTCTTTCCCCAGCAGGTCTTTTAAGGTAATGTTTGGTTTTATGACACCTTTCTATAGTTTTATTCTCTGTATGGTTTATTTTGATGCACACAACGTAGAAATGCTAATAATTAGTTGTTTGTTGTTTAATCGTTTAGTTGTATCCGACTCATCATGACCCCATGGACCAGAGCACACCAGGCACTCCTGTCTTCCACTGCCTCCCACAGCTTGGTCAAACTCATGCTGGTAGCTTCGAGAACACTGTCCAACCATCTCGTCTTCTGTCGTCCCCTTCTCTTTCTCAACATCAGGGTCTTTTCCAGGGAGTCTTCTCTTCTCATGAGGTGGCCAAAGTATTGGAGCCTCAGCTTCACGATCTGTCCTTCCAGTGAGCACTCAGGGCTGATTTCCTTCAGAATGGATAGGTTTGATCTTCTTGCAGTCCATGGGACTCTCAAGAGTCTCCTCCAGCACCAGAATTCAAAAGCATCAATTCTTTGGCAATCAGCCTTCTTGATGGTCCAGCTCTCACTTCCATACATCACTACTGGGAAAACCATAGCTTTAATTATACGGACCTTTGTCGGCAAGGTGATGCCTCTGCTTTTCAAGATGCTGTCTAGGTTTGCCATTGCTTTCCCCCCCAAGAAGCAGGTGTCTTTTAATTTCATGACTGCTGTCAGCATCTGCAGTGATCATGGAACCTAAGAAAGTAAAATCTCTCACTGCCTCCATTTCTTCCCCTTCTATTTGCTAATGATTAAGAGGTGCATGATTGCCTTAAAGAAAATAAATAACCACGATGCCTGTACCAGTTGCTAGGAATCACAAGCAGCAAGTGTGGTCTTGTGCTCAAATCCTGCAAACAGCCTTCCCAGAGGTTTCTGGTTGGTAGCTGTGAGAACAGCTATGATCCAGCAGGGCTCTTCATATGTTCTTATGTTCATTTAAAACTTGGAATGAACCAAAACATTTTTTGGGGGGGAGGGGGGGGACAAACCTCAAGGACATCATTCTTTGGAAACCCTACTGAACTGAATGGGAAGTTGTGGACTGGAGGTTTGCTAATGCTGTAATAAAACAGATCAACAAAAAGCGCCAAGAGTTATTAACCTCACCTACATGTTTAGGATATTAGGGATGCGGGTGGTGCTGCGAGTTAAACCATAGAGCCTAGTACTTGCCAGTCAGAAGGTCGGTGGTTCGAATCCCCACGATGGGGTGAGCTCCTATTGCTCGGTCCCTGCTCCTGCCAACCTAGCAGTTCGAAAGCACGTCAAAGTGCAAGTAGATAAATAGGTAACGCTCCGGTGGGAAGGTAAACGGCATTTCCGTGCGCTGCTCTGGTTCACCAGAAGCGGCTTAGTCATGCTGGCCACATGACCTGGAAGCTGTACACTGGCTCTCTCGGCCAATAAATTGAGATGAGCGCCACAACCCTAGAGTTGGCCACGACTGGACCTAATGGTCAGGGGTCCCTTTACCTTTACCTTACATGCTTAGGATACTTCAGTGGTGTAGCATGTAGGGGCCCACAGGGGTGGTTTGCCCCAGGGCGCAAAACTGCTTGTGGTGCAAAATTTCAACACCCGGTGCTGCCTCAATACAGCTGCATACTTCAGTTGCTGAGCTCCATTGAAAATGACTTCTCCATTTGAAGAAGAAGAAGAAGAAGAAGAGTTTGGATTTGATATCCCGCCTTTCACTCCCCTTCAGGAGTCTCAAAGCGGCTAACATTCTCCTTTCCCTTCCTCCCCCACAACAAACACTCTGTGAGGTGAGTGAGGCTGAGAGACTTCATAGAAGTGTGACTGGCCCAAGGTCACCCAGCAGCTGCATGTGGAGGAGCGGAGACGCGAACCCAGTTACCCAGATTACGTGACTACCGCTCTTAACCACTACACCACACTGGCTCTTGAACCAGGAAATTTCCTCTGCAGACATTGGAATGACTCTTCTTATCTCTGTGGCTGTGATATCCTTGGAGATGAGGATGCCGTTAGGCTATTGAATGTGCATGTGTACTCCATCCATTTCTCTATTTCCCTCCCGCCCCTCCGTGCGGCCTTGGGGGCTTGCAACCCATTTTACACCACTGGGGTACACCCACCCACCTAATTTACTATACCTATAATGTTCACTTTAAAAGTTTCAGTTCGATATTTGTTTTCTGCCTTCCTTCTTTTCTTGTGCATTTCAGGGCTGGTCGACATCAACTATGCGGGTGGGGGGTGGGGAGTTCCATTGTTAATACATTCTGAACCTGCCAGGTCTTCCTATAGATATAGGGATGGTAATGGTTTACACTAGACCTATTGAGAGGCGTTTAGGTCCTGGCATCTAGTTCATATCATTAGCGTGAGCCAGCATCTAGAATTCTCCAATGCAATCTGGTTCATTAGAACAAATGGAGCATGCACCATCAACCTCAATCCACTCTCAACTAGCCCCCATCTTCCTGTCTCCTTATTACAAACTGTCCAGGGGGTGGCACTGCCTGTAATTTGCTCTGGCTCCACCTACTGCTGGTCTCCCTGTTTACTGCCCAATAGGCAGCAGCCACCACTGAACATCTCCATATCCACTGTGACCTGCACAAAATAGCCCAGACCCTCCTAGTACCTAAGACTGCAAATCTAGTAGTGCCTCCTAGTACCTAAGTATTTTCAACAGAATGTATTACTTATTGTTAGATGGCCACTCCTTAAGCTGCCAAGATGTTTTCAGGACAGACTCGTTTTACTGTAACATCCAAACCAAGTGTTGTATCCAAAACTAGTCTTATTCAGAGTAGAAGCATTGAGATTAATAACCAGGACTAACGTGGATCCATTAATTTCAATGGCTCTGCTCTGAGTAGAATTTTGTTGGTTAGAAACCAAAATGATTAGCATTAAATGAATGAATGTGGCATTAAAGGAATAAGTATTCTTGTATTTAACTGTGCATCTGTGGAGTTCAGGAATGGGGCACATGATTCTGTCAAACTCCGCTGTACAATATTATGTATATTGTTAGAGTAAACAATCCTGTCATATTCGCAGCTCTGTTCCAGCCTCTTCTAATGGAGACAGTTCTGTTTCTCTTGTTAATAATTTAGAACGCACATTTGATGTCTCAATAGCATGTTGCCAGCATTGTACAAATCAACACAAGAAAGCAATTTGCTATTTAATTTGATCAGAGGCTCATAGCATATAGCATGGTACCTATACTCAGTATGCAGCTCAAATGCCTCATTCCGAGACAGAATTTTCTCAAACCTATAATGGAATAATTTTATTTTGAGGGAAATCAACAAGCTGTTTTGATCAGGTGAGAAATAATTGCATACCTTTCTTCTGGTAGAATGGGCAGAATGGAAACCATATTCTCAGTTCCTGGACTGAGAGATGACATATCTCTGAATACATCATTTTCATGCTTAAGGTCCCATGCTCCATCTCAAGCATCTCCTGTTAAATAGCTCTCAGGAATCAGAACTGAGACGGAACATCTTCCTTACAGAGCCATTGCTCACAAAGTCAACATTATTGGGGTGAACTGACCAATGATCTGACCATCTTTTGTAGACAGCTAAAAGATTTGTTATTGAAATGTGGGTCTTCAGCTTAAGGAACCAGTCACAACTGTTATAACAATGTTTTGAATTGGTTCCTACTGCTGTGGCAAGTGTGGCAAGATGGTCTGGAGTTTTGATTTTGGAACCTGCTATCCCAATAACTCATGCTGCTAATAGGGGTTACTTTCAGTATCAGGCATCAGCTGTTGCGAACGCCAAGGACCCAACAGTCATCTTAAGTGTTCTGGCAAATCCACCATCTCTCAGCTGCACATATTTCATGGCTGATTTAATTTCAGAAATAACAAGCTTGACACAAATGGTGCAAAATAAAAATTAGCCAGCGGGATAGAAATATAATGACCCCAAAGTCTGGATTTCCTCCAAGAAGTTTACTAATGACAGCCCACAGTAGTTGCACATTGCACAACCTAGTGCAAACATTAAAGGTCCACCCGAAAGCATGAAACTAACTTCTATTCAGGCGCACAGTTGCAGGCTTCCATGACCTATTGATGACTCAAATTCAATAATGAGTACATGTTGACTTAGATGGTGACTGGGTTCCAGGAACACCGAGAGCTGGATTCCACACTGGCAACATGTCAGACAGCTTAAATTCTCTGAAAACTTGCATTGTCTTTGACTGCTTTGATATCCAGGTGTTGCAGTAATATCAGGAAATAGGTTTTTATAACCAAATCCTATGCAAGTATTTTTCAAAAATGAGTGGCACTAAAGTCAGTGGGGCAATGCACAGACTAATCACCATTGCAACAATGCTTTGCTCTTATCCTACAAAGAAGTGTGACTAGGATTCTAGCCCTGCGCCACCCTTTTACACATGCTTAATTTCCAGGGACATGGGTGGCGCTGTGGGTTAAACCACAGAGCCTAGGACTTGCCGATCAGAAGGTCGGCGGTTCGAATCTCCGTGACAGGGTGAGCTCCCGTTGCTCGGTCCCTGCTCCTGCCAACCTACCAGTTCGAAAGCACGTCAAAATGCAAGTAGACAAATAGGGACCGCTCCGGTGGGAAGGTAACCGGTGTTTCCCTGCGCTGCTCTGGTTTGCCAGAAGCAGGTTACTCATGCTGGCCAAATGACCCAGAAGCTGTATGCTGGCTCCCTCGGCCAATAAAGCGAGATGAGCGCCACAACCCCAGAGTCGGCCACGACTGGACCTAATGGTCAGGGGTCCCTTTACCTTTACCATAAGCTTATAGCAAGGGTGGGGAACATGATGGTAGACCTTTGCCCTGATCTAGCAGGGCCCTTATTATGTTCTTCAATGAAATGGTCATGATGAAAGCTTCCAGACTGTCCTCTCCACATGTTCTTGAATATGACGAGGGGTCGATTGAGGACAGACCATTCTTGCTGACTCCATTTCTCAGATCTATGTGCATGAGATGGGGAACTTTGGGCCCTCCAGATGAAGTTGAACTACATTTCCCATCATCCCTACTAGCAGGGGCTGATGGGAGGTGGAATAATAATAATAATAATAATAATAATAATAATAATAATAATAATAATAATAATAATAATAATTTTTATTTTTATACCCCTCCCATCTGGCTGGGTTGCCCCAGTCAATGACAGCTACATGCTCTTGGTTCTCCACCCTTGATCTAAAAGGAGGACCTATACATTTACCTTCAGACCTTTCATCTGGTCCATCAAGGTCTGTGGGTGGAGATGGCAAAGGACACCCCAATGCATAGAGGTAGGCGGCACGAAAACTCGGAAGCCTTTCTGGAATTTTGAGGGTCACTCTATTGAATATTGTTCAGCATTCAAGTATTTGGGTATCACTTTTCAGCATGGGCTTAGCTGGTCAGCTCACCTAAATATGACCATCCTGGCTGCCCGTAGAACCATCAAAGCCTTGGAGAAATTCTTCTATGCAAAAGGCGGCCAGTTGGTTCCACCAATCAGAAAAGCATTTATCAGCAAAGTCCTCCAGATGTTACTGTATGGGGTTGGAATCTGGGGGTGGAATTTAAAAACACTACAACGGCTCGAGATTCTACAAAACACTTTTGCACGAAAGTTACTGGGTCTCCCCAAGGGCTCAGTTACTGCACAGTTAAGAACAGAACTGGGCCTCCCCTCCATTGTTGCGAGATTAGAATCACATTAGAATCATTAGTTTTTACTGTAAATTAATCAATGCCCCAGGTTCCCTACTAGCTAGGCAAGCCTTTTTAACTTGTTCTTATACCAACAAATGGTCCAAGGCCATGGAGACTATTACTGCACGCTACTCCCTCCCAGATCTCGACACGCTGTCATCTTGGGACCAACATAAAATCCGGGCCTGGATTCTTACAAGAGACGAGGCCATGGACCGGGCACAGTCCACCACAGCCCGCCTCTCCATGTGGCTCCCTAAAGTGAAAGTTGTAAGATCACTTGCCAACTACTTGATAGACCTGACGGAGCCCAATTTGAGAAGAGCGTTTACTATGGCCCGTTTCCATTCTATACCCACGGCCTTCCTGCAGGGGATTTACTCTAAGACCCCTATTACTCAGCGTTTATGTCCATGCACAATGAATGAAGTAGAGGACTTCATACATTTCTTTTTCTACTGCCCTATTTATGAGCCAATAAGACCTAAGCTCCTCCTCTTGATCCCGTCCACCATTACATCTAAGGAAGACTGTTTGAAATCGCTTCTTGTGGATGCAAATCCCCAAATTTCATGTGGGGTGGCAATCTTTATAGTGCAGGCTCTGAAACTCAGGGCTACTCTGACAGGGTAGTGTGTCCTAGACCTGGACCTGTTTTAATTCTTTTTATTACTTTTTTAACCCAATGTGCCGAGTCTATTTTGGGGCCATTTTATGCTTTATATACATCCGCATTTTAGATTCTTGGCACTGGCAACTAAATCTTTACATTATTGTCTTAGGTTAATTTAAATGTCATTATGCCAGTAATATCGCTTTGAATTTTGTTTGGTTGCTTGTCTCTAGTATTTTTTTTGTGTGTGTGTCTTATTTTGCTATGGCTGTATGCTAATGCAATAAAGGTTTGACTCATGACGCATAGAGGTAGGACTGCCATATGTCTGGGCTTCCCCGGACTAGTTTGGGTATCGCTCAGCAAAATGGTGTCTGGGTGCATTTTGCTGAATTGGCAACATGTCTGGGAAAACCTGGACGTATGGCAAGTAGGGCTCCCCCCCCTTAAAAAAAATCAAAGGAAAAGCTCGACAACTTTGTCCAGAATTTCAGTACTGGGAATATGGCAGCCCTAAAAGAGGAGAAGTTAATAGGGATAATGTTATGGCAATATTTGGCCTGTCATAGCAGCTTCTTGGAATAGAATGGGCATAGGACGTTTGGTTGGCTTACTGGGCACCGAGTGTTTGTGTACATTTAGAAAACAGTGAAGGTTAAATCATTGCCCTTGAAGACCTAGAGTTCTCTCAGTGGCATCAGGGGAAGCAATTTCTGTCAGGGAGTCCCATTAGCACTCCTCTCACTTTTTCCTAGCTGTAATCTCGTAGGGATATCTGCTTTGGAAATGTCCACTGCTCTGGTACGGATGCCAGACTCATCAAAAGCACGTCCTGTCTATATTTGTGAGGGAAATACTACCAATAAAAATGGATTCCTTGGCTGGGCTATTGCGCACTGGGGAAGGATACTGTGAATTCATTAGAAAAGAAAAAGATTAAACTCCAGTAGCTGGAAAGAATTAAATGTTCCATAGAAAGAAAATTAAAATGGAACAGGGATTCTAGTTGCTACATTCATGAAGGTTTTGACATGGAAGGAAGCCATAGGCTGATCTTTCTATTTCCTACTGATGCCTTTATAATTTGCCTTCACCTTGAATGCCCTGACAAGGCAAAAACTCATCAACCACATTCTTCCCTGTTCCAGGGTGGATGGGTGCATAGCTTGCCTGAAAAACTCAGAGCTGGATGAATAACATTAATAAATGGGTGTTTCCAGCTATCCCAACTGCTGCCTGAATGGCAGGTGTGCCGGTTCCAGCAGGGCAAGCACCTTTGGGGGCCCTTATATTTTGGAGGTAGGGGCTGGCCTCCCGCCAATGTCCACAAATTGTGGAGATGAAGTGGGGAGCCGACTGTGGCGCAACTTGAGTGGCTGGTTCTGTTAGGATATAGTTTCCGTTCCTCCTTAAAAGAGTCAGGCATGATTGTTGTGTGTCACATGCCTGTTTACTCCCAGCACTGTTCTCGCTGGGAACTTCCGTTTTGTATATAGCTTTTGTTCCGGCTGTTTCCTCGACACGGATGCAAGCAGTCATGTTTTTCCTTTGTTCTGACCTACGTTGAATAAAGCTGTAAATATGCTCTTCTGTCTGAATCTTCCGTTGCGGAGACTGCTGGAAAGGGCGTGCATGAGTCTTGGAATGTGTCTGAGGCTCGTGTCGCTAATTGACTGATGCTGTTCCAACAGGAGACTAGAGATCATCTGGAGATGACGTGGAGGCCTGATGCCTCCGTCTCCCTGGCAGTATCCCAACAGCTTCCTTCCCCTCCTCCTGCTGTGGAGGGGAAGGAGGGTTGAAGCAGCCTCCTGTCGGGGGCGGCGCCAAGTCGAGGAGGAGGAGTTGCCAACCATTGAAGCTGCATTGCTGTCATGCTTGGCTCCATCCACAGCTCCTCCTTACTTCCTGATGTCACTTGTGCAACATTGCCCACCCCCCCCCCCATCACCCTTGCCTCTGCTGATCGGTGGTAACAAAATGACAGTGGTTACTGAACCTTTGAAAACATCAAAGGCTTGATGGCTTGCATTCTCACTAAGCATTCTTGTATATTGGGTCCTCCCTTAAAGAGGGCACGTATTGCGGTGAGACCTGGGAAACCGACACCCTGTGTTGTGGGTGGGTACTATTGGTCAGCCACAACACCCAATTGGTAGGTCCCTCGAAGCTGGGTGCAATCTGGCCAATGGGACGCAGTCCAAATGGTTTGAGGGACCTATTTATGCCCATGCACATGACCCAGAGCTTCCTCTTTTGGCGCTTGCATTCGGAACACCCGCCCACCTCTCCTTACTTTTAGGGCTTTGTGCTTGACCTTGCTATGCCATCATGTGTCATCTGTCGTTGGGACAGGGGCACGACAGGAATTTTCCCACTTGGCGAATTTGTTGTTGCCATTTGGGTTTCACCTGCCATGTAGCAAATCGTCACAACTTTTAAGGTTGCAGATAGGCTCTGGTTCAGGTGATAGGGATGGGAGAACACTCTCACCATCCCTATGTGAAGGGTATTCCGTTAAAGGAATCCAGGCACTCAATGGTTTGGTCAACCCCTGAGAGGGGATTGTGCCTGTGCCTGAGTCCAGGGGGACATTTGGGTGGCAGAGTTAGCCCGTTCTCGGCTTTCCTCTTATCCAGGTGTTCACCCTCGGCTGACGTATGCTGGTGTCCTGGGTCAGCACTACCTGCATGGCAGGGAGCTAGTTGAACCATAGCCTATGCAACCAGTCACTTTCTGTAATCAAAAAAGTTGTGGCCTAATTTCTGCCAAAAACCAAAACTAAAATTTGACTCAAGTGTGAATTTCTTTAGGGGGGAGGTTTCTGGGTCTGAACACGCAGATTTCAGAGATTTGAAGAAAGACGATATCTTGCTTTACGACAAAATCATAGAGTTGGAAGGGACCCTGATAATCATCTAGTCCAAGCTGCATTGGACTTGCCACATGGGACAATGGTTAGAAGTTCCTGACACTGCTCCGATCCTGCATGACTTAAATTTTATTTGCAGCAGTATTTTAAACATAAAAACACCAAAAGCCTAGTTTTTAGAGGGTTGTGTGTAATGTGTTTGCTTATGTGCATTATCACAACGTCACCAGAGGAAGAGATGGATGACTCATGACCCACTAAGTTGGTTCACAGACCAAGAGAAGTTGTATTCTGCCATGATGGGTTTTCTCCCATTTCTACTCTTTCCTCCTTAGATGCAAACAGGGCCTCAGCCTGATAAGTGATGCTGTCTTCCTAGCAAGGGGAGTATTTTTTGAAAAATGCAGGAGAAGCATTCAATGTGAAGACCAAGAAAATCATAAATATATTGGTTGGGTGGCTGGTTTTCATGAGAAAGATCAGTTTGTTTCCACTCTCAAATGGATGGAAGTATTATTTCCCCCATAACTGGATGTAAATGATTTGCTTTTTAAAGGTTACATTTGCAAGATGCCTGCCCTGCCCATTACACACACCCCTTCTGCCACTGTTGAGTAACTTCATTGTACTGATAAAGAGAACTGGGCAGATGCAAAATAGGTCCGTGGACATGCAATGCTCTTTGTTTAAATTGCAGGCTGAACATTGCCTGCAGGGGGCAGTGCAACACACCTTGAAATACACTTCACATATTGCTTTGCAGATTTTTTGCTATGCAGATTTTTGTTTGCTAAATATCATTTGCTCTGCTGCCCATATAATATTCTGATAATACCAAACTTTGACAACATTACTAATGTTTATTGCATTTCCCAATGGCGTCCACACTAAAAAGGAAGGAGGGAAAGGATGCAATCCTAAGCTTTTTAGCTTGTGGGACACTAACAAGTAGTTCATGAAGTCATTTTAAATCTATGCTGTAAAACTCTGATTTGCATTCTGGCAACCTTAGCCCTGATGTGTCTTATTTAGGGGAGGGGGGTGGCAAAATACAAGAGAACTCTTGAACCCTCACTACCTCTGATGGAAAAGACCTGCATTGGGTCGTGGGAGAAAGGGGTGTGTGTGGAAACTATCAACTGTAGCCAGCTAAATTTTACTCAGAGTAGACCCAGTAAAATTAATGAACCTGAGTTAGCCGTGGTCATTTTTAATGGATTCACTCTGATAAGAACTGTCATGGGCTACAACGCTACCTGTATGTTGGCAGGAGAATGATGATCACCTGTACTCTGATTTGATGGGGGGGACGGGGGACATGGCAGCCAGTTGGGTTGTCAAAGGACTGGTTGAATAAGCTCTTGACTTTCATGCTATCTGAAAAGAAGGCTACACCATTCTGGATCATCTTCAAGGGCAGAGCATGGATGTGGTAGTCAATCCTTGCCTGCTGTAATCTTCGAACTGTGGGCATGCATTCTCCACTTTTGAATGATCACTGAAGTACAGTTGTTATAGTCATCTCACAATTGGCACAGTGATTCCAAGAACTTACCTAGCCTTATGAGGAATGGTTGAAGGAGATGGGTATGTTCAGCCAGGAAAAGAGGAGACTGAGAGGAGATATGATAGCCATCTTCAAATATCTCAAGCGCTGTCACGTGGAATAGGGAAGAAGCTTGTTTTCTCCTGCTCTGGAGGGTAGGATTCAAACCAATGTCTTCAAGTTGCAAGAAAGGAATTTACAACTAAACATCAGAAAAAAACTTTCTGACAGTAAGAGCTGTTCAGCAGTGGAACCGTATCCCTTTTGGAGGTTGCGAATTCTCCTTCCTTGGAGGTTTTTAAGCAGAGGTTGGATGCATGGATCTGTCATGGGTTCTTTAGCTGAGATTCCTGCATTGCAAGGGGTTGGACTAGATGAATCTTGGGGTCCCTTCCAACTCTACAATTCTAAGATTCTATGAGCCGTCAAGTTGGTTTTATCCCCCATTAGTCATTTCATATAGCTATCAACCAGGCCAATGGCATCGCACTGAGGCTACTTAATGTTAGGGAACATTACACGAGAGCTTATCCACAGCCACCAATTTGATCACCCTCAGGGAAGCTGAGAATATCCTCCAGCTTGATTTATGCAAGGATGACACAGCCACAGTTGAATACAGTATAAAAAGGCAGAACTGGTGCTTAATTTAAAAATGGAGTTGAGACATTTACATATCCTTAATTTTAGCCACCTGTTGCAATCAAGTACTCTGAGTGCCAACATGATTTTTGCCTGCAGTGTGAAAATTTATGTCAGGTGGTACATTGGGGGCCCTTTGATCGAGACATTTAGTGACAGATATGCTCAACAAATGCATCGTGATATCACATCGTTTTGTGCACGCTAGATGCGTCGGTATTTTGATTTCAAATATCACATTGTCCAAAGAGTTCAGGGCAGGCAATACCGTCATGAATTTCAGCTTGATAATATTAAATGCCTAGTGGATCAGTAGTGTTCAAATATGCTGCCTGAGGCCATTTTCACTGGAGATACCAGAGGTTCAATCTAGGTGCTTCTACATGGAATGCAAGGAACCCCCCCTCCCAAAAAACTATTCCCCCCATATATGGCAACTGTTGGGTGCACCCAACTTTGCTTGAAATTATTAGCATCATCTAACTGACTCTTTCCCTTCCACCTTGGTGCTGATAGCAAAAGAAACTTTCCAATGTATATAATGCAATTTTAAATTTGCTTCCTGAATAGGAAGCCTCTTGCTGAGATCTTTGTTCTCAGAACTATTACTATGATCAGCAAAGCTCAGAACACCTTTGGGGAACAACAGGTGTGAGGAACCTTTGGCCCTCCAGATGTTGCAGAACTCCAACTCCCATCAGGCCTAGCAAGCATAGCCAGTACCCAAGAATGATGGGAGCAGTAGTGCAGCAACATCTGTCTTCATTTCATTGGGGGAGGTAACTTGCCACGCAACAGGTGTGAGGAACCTTTGGCCCTCCAGATGTTGCAGAACTCCAACTCCCATCAGGCCTAGCAAGCATGGCCAGTACCCAAGAATGATGGGAGCAGTAGTGCAGCAACATCTGTCTTCATTTCATTGGGGGAGGTAACTTGCCACGCAACAGGTGTGAGGAACCTTTGGCCCTCCAGATGTTGCAGAACTCCAACTCCCATCAGGCCTAGCAAGCATAGCCAGTACCCAAGAATGATGGGAGCAGTAGTGCAGCAACATCTGTCTTCATTTCATTGGGGGAGGTAACTTGCCACGCAACAGGTGTGAGGAACCTTTGGCCCTCCAGATGTTGCAGAACTCCAACTCCCATCAGGCCTAGCAAGCATGGCCAGTACCCAAGAATGATGGGAGCAGTAGTGCAGCAACATCTGACCATGCCCCATACCCTACTATCCTTGATGCAGAGTAACATACTCAGAAAGGTAAGTCCCATCTAAATTTCAGTTGAGGGAGAAGGAAACACTTGGAGGAAGTAGGAATTCTACAACTAGTTGTGCTATATGCTCTTTGTGTGATAGCTCAGTTGGTAAAGCATGAGACTCTTAACCTCAAGGTTGTGGGTCTGAGCCCCAAAGAGGGCGAAAGATTCCTGTGTTGCAGGGGGGAATGACCCTTGTGGTCCCTTCCAACTCTACAATTCTACGATTCTATCAGTAAGTTTCCGAGCACAATTCAAAGTGTTAGTGCTGACCTTTAAAGCCCTAAACGGCCTTGGTCCAATATACCTGAAGAAGCATCTCCACCCCCATCGTTCTGCCCGGACACTGAGGTCCAGCTCCAAGGGCCTTCTGGTGGTTCCCTCACTGCGAGAAGCCAAGTTACAGGGAACCAGGCAGAGGTCCTTCTCGGTAGTGGCACCCAGCCTGTGGAACGCCCTCCCACCAGATGTCAAAGAGAAAAACAACTACCAGACTTTTAGAAGACATCTGAAGGCAGCCCTGTTTAGGGAAGCTTTTAATGTTTAACAGACTACTGTATTTTAATACTTTGTTGGAAGCAGCCCAGAGTGGCTGGGGAAGCCCAGCCAGATGGGTGGGGTATAAATGTTGTTGTTGTTGTTGTTGTTAGATTTCGTGTCCAGAGGCACCGGCTTGCAAAATTGATGGCTGGGGCTGACCTAGCATGTGTGATGTCAGGCTTTTGGAAGGAGATGGGGAAGAGCCAAACATGGTGATTGCGCTGCCAGTGATTGTGCTGCCAGTGTCGTCCTCCTCTTCCTCCTGGCACCACCACTAGCAGGAGGCTACTTCAACCCGCCTTCCAGTGTGCTGCACAAGGAGGAGGAGAAGGAACTGGCTGCTGGAGACAGGCTGCACTTCCCTCTGCTCTTTGACTCTGCACTTTTATGGCATGGGGGGGCTCAGCCCCTATCCCCAAAATATAGGAGGGGGCAAAAAAACTTGGCCCCTAGGAGCCAGTACTCCTGTTCATATCCCTAGATGACATAAGAGGAAACCACTTTTATTATCATTTCCCTCCACCCAGTGGATCAAAGTAAATTGTAACAGAACATTAGGATGACACACAAACGTGTTAAGCATGTTGTTTTGTTAGCCTCCTAAAATCTCCGATTATGCCAGATCACTTATCCCATAATTTGATCCTTAAAGCTCCTTACTGTGCTTTTGTTGGCAAGGCTAAGTTTTCTAAAGTGAAATTACCATATTCAAAGAGTCTGTCATTACAGCACAATCCTCCCATTAAAAGATTGGTTGACTAACTGTATGGTGAAGCTAGTTTTACTGGCTCCAGAATGATATTATTAAGGACAATGATATGCCTTTAGTTGACAGGACGTTAACCTTCTCAGAGCGGCAATTTAATAGGGCTTATCCAATAATCACTGTTTTAAACACCGGCCAAACTTTCTCGGCTGAGCCCGTCAGTCATGCTGCTTAATCACAGGGGAGCTGAGAAGCTAAGATGCGCTACGGGTCTTATTTGCACAGTGTTTTGCAAAAGTCGGGATTGATTCCTGCAGAATTAATCATGCAAACAGATCTTCAGCATGGGGTGATCTCCAGGGAATACAAGCCTCTGCAAGCCTCAGAGGTGGCTTTTGTGACTCTGTGGCTTCCCCCCGGCTCATACAGATCTTGGCACTAAGCACCAGCAATGGGAGTTGTGGGAGAACACAAGGCTGTTGTGGATATGTCTCCACCAGACAAAGCAAAGGGCCATAATTCTAAACTTTACTCTATCCCTTATTCCCTCAGACATGGTTATTCATGGTTCTGAATTGCTAAGGGAGCCTAAATGAATGGAGAATATTCCTTGTTATGGATGTTCACCATGGAAATGTGGAGAGCTGTCTTGTTTTGCAGTGTGGCGAGGCAAAACTGGGAGATGGGGCAGGCTGTAGCCTGGAAGCAAGGCTCAGGTGGTGTTCTGGGGACACAGATTCCTAACGTTAATCCAGTGAGAAAGAAGCTGAAATGGAGCCTTCTCCACTGATACAATACGATACAATACGATACGATAATCTTTATTGTCATTGTCCCATATAGAACAACGAAATTGAAAAAAATCTACATCAGACATTCAAAAACCAACAACCCTGCTATCCCAGCCTGGTTAGCCCCCTAAAAACTCTGATACCCCATAATTAAATACAATATACTCCCACAGAGACTACCTTACACTGCGTTTAAAACCAAAATTGCATTTGGATAAAAACTGTTTCTCAGGCGGCTAGTCCTAGTCTTTATAACCCTGAACCTTTTTCCAGAAGGCAGAAGCTGAAAGAGATCATTTCCAGGGTGCGCACTATCCTGCACTATCTCTGTAGCTTTCTTATGACACCTGGAAGGGTAGATTTGATCCAAGGTGGGAAGAGTGCACCCAATTATTCTCTCTGCAGTCTTTTAAACCCTGGACAGCATTGTTTTTTCCTTGACCGTGCAGCTCCCAAACCACACACAGAGACCATAAGTTAATACACTCTCAATAGTTCAATGGTAAAATGCCACCGACAGGTCCTTTGAGAGACTATTCTACTACCATAGCATGTCATTACCTCAGGTTCTTCTAGGTCTTCTGCAGCAGAGTTCTCTGAGTCAGAGGATGGTACTGACACAACCTCAGGCCAGGGGGAGGCCCCATCGATTCATTTGATAGTAGCACTTCTGGGACTCCCCCTTGAGGATAGGAGTCCTTATTGCCATCATCTATAGATGAATCTGACTCCTGGCTGGAATGTAGAAACTGAGGTATATAACCTATTCAAAAAAGAATAGATGAAGTGGGCTGCAACAGTAACTTTAACATGGAACCTGTGGGTCACACACTGCCTTGGTGTGTGTATGGGGGGGACCATGCCAATGTTTGATGCCCACCCCCCAGCTCCTGTGCTGCCACCCCCAAACCAGCTAAGCAAGGCCCAATTTTGGGAAGAAGGCATCTATCCATCTTGCTATGGAAGAAATAACACAGTTCAAGCCAGACCAAACACACATAGAGACACACAAGATTGTGTGAAACAGGGCTAGTGTGAGGCATAGGCGGGGGAATCAACAGAGAGGTCTGGAGTCTGCATTTGGCCTCCAGGCCTGAGATTCCCAACCCCCACACTAGATTACACCCCTGGCCCTGTCAGATATTAAAATGTTTTACATTAAGTTGCCAGCCAGGAAAAACAAGCGCCAGGAGTCAAGTTGAGATCACCCATCAAATGAAAATCCAAGGTATGAAAATCCATTAATAAAAATTGCATCTTGGCTTGTTAGTGGCTTAGCAGCGCCTCCATCCTACCCCATAAATACATCCCATAGCTGTCTCCAGTCCCTTGCAATTGCCCTGCCCTCTTGCCCTGTTGTCACTTATTTTAAATGCATCACCTTGAAGAATTGCCTGGCATTGTTTTAGATCCACATCAGTGCTTCTTTTTGGCCTGCCAATGATAACATCTCGACAGCTCCCTTTCCTTGGGAGGAGAGGGAAAAAAGACAAAGTCCCTAATAATCTCTTATAATAAATACTCTCCAAGGCAGCTGGATAAATTTGCATCAGGTAAGTGGGAGATAAACCCAGGAGACAAACAAAGAAGGTGACAAACAAAGAAATGGCATGTGGCAGTTAACCTCATGCAGTTTTTACCATTAGCGCTAGGCCATGGAGTGATTAACAATAAGCTACAGGATAGCTTCTTTTTAAAACCAATAAAAAGTTGCGGTCTTGATCTCCACAAACAGAGCCTTACATTATGCAAATATGCACTGCGGGTTTGTTACCTTCCTTGTCCTGTCTCACTCTCTCTCCCTGTTGTTTGTTTGTTTATAGAGAGGCTAAATTAAAGATTTTTTTGGCAGGACCAGTGTTTCTTCCAGCAGTCATATGCTCTTGATTAATCACACATAATTGGCAGACAGCATGTGGGGTAGAGTAATTTCATACCAATCACTACCTATTATTTAAGATCGCTTTGACGCATCGCCTTGCCTGTCTCATCAGGGACCCCAGGGCGAGACGGAATGATCATTCTGTGAGTGTCTGGAAAATTGTTAGCAAAAAGCCAGAATGGGGCAACCTCTGCAAGCAGAAGTTTAAAGTTCATAGACTTTCCAGACAGCTGGAAACAAGGAAAAACTACAAGACTCAGTCAGACTGCTCTGGCTGCTTGTTGATGACTCTTAGATAATGAATGTTTGCGCTGCCCACAGGCATTAACAAGGTGGATGGGGGCTAATAAAATGAGGCTAATTCCCAACAAGGTGGAGTTCCTGTGGGTCAGAGTTTCTCAAGTCCAGGAAATAGTTAGATGACCTGGCCTGCATTCAGTTGACTTCCTCTTGAAAAAGCAGGTGTGTAGGGGGTGCTGGAGGAAGATTTTGGGGGTGCTGCTAGATCCAGCATTGTTGATAGATACCCAAGTGGTATCAGTATTGAGGAGCAATTTCCCAAGGATTCCTTGACAGAGACTCATCTTCGGGATCTCCCAAATGGACTGCTGTAATGTTCTCTATGAGGGACTACCCTTGATAATGATTCAGAAGCTGCAGCCAGTAGTGAACATGGTTGCCAGGATATTGACGGTTGTAGTCAGTTGATATCATATTATGCCAGTTTTGAAGAACATGCGTTCATTGCCTGTCCATTTGCAAGCTCTGTCCAAGGTGCTGAGGCTGATATATCACACCCTAAATGACTTGGGAGTCCAAATACCCAAAGGAATGTCTCTCTTATATATGTACCTGTTCAGATGAGGTGGAGAAGCCCTTTTCATTGTCCTGTCACCAGGTGAGGTGTGTGGGATGGGACCTTCTCAGTGGAGACACTCTGGAATGATCACTCCACTAAGATGCACCTGGCTCTGACATTATCCACATGATGGCACTAGTTAAAAACACACTTCTTTGAACAGGCTTTTAGTGTGTGCTGAGTTAATGTGTTATGTTTTTCTGTTCTTTGTCAGCTGTACATTTATACTGATGTACCTCCCTGTTCAGGAACACAAAAGGTGAAGAGTTGGAGGCACCCCAAACCCTAGAATCATAGAATAGAATCATAGAATCATAGAGTTGGAATAGACCACAAGGGCCATCGAGTCCATCCCCCTGCCAAGCAGGAAACACCATCAGAGCACTCCTGACATATGGTTGTCAAGCCTCTGCTTAAAGACCTCCAAAAAAGGAGACTCCACCACACTCCTTGGCAGCAAATTCCACTGTCAAACAGCTCTTACTGTCAGGAAGTTCTTCCTAATGTTTAGGTGGAATCTTCTTTCTTGTAGTTTGGATCCATTGCTCTGTGTCCGCTTCTCTGGAGCAGCAGAAAACAACCTTTCTCCCTCCTCTATATGACATCCTTTTATATATTTGAACATGGCTATCATATCACCCCTTAACCTCCTCTTCTCCAGGCTAAACATGCCCAGCTCCCTTAGCCGTTCCTCATAAGGCATCATTTCCAGGCCTTTGACCATTTTGGTTGCCCTCCTCTGGACACGTTCCAGTTTGTCAGTGTCCTTCTTGAACTGTGGTGCCCAGAACTGGACACAGTACTCAAGGTGAGGTCTGACCAGAGCAGAATCTGGAGCAGGGGAGTAAATCCAGACAGAAGACTTGATCCTTCCTCCCCTATAGGTCATCTTTGATAGGTGGGAGAGGCCTGGTGTACACTGACAGAGAGACCTACTTGTCAAGGAAAATTGGGAACACACAACAAGCTCCTGATTATTCATTTATAGAAGCATATTTACATGCATCACACCTGACATTACATATGACACCATGTGTCATATGGCATCTGGGGCCAAATTTCTTACTCCTGCCTAGATTCATTTGTATCTATGGCATCTGAAGAGCATATAGAAAATGTGGATCAAGGTTCTTTGTATGCTACTGCACTCTAATGGGGAAAAGCTGTCAGAATACAATGCAATATTCTTGAAAGTAGGGAGATGTAAAGCAAGCATAAACAAAGTTTTTAGGTTGGGTATTTTTAGGTGTTGAGTACTGCAAATGCTGGTACATGTAGTGTTCTAAGTGTGGTGGTGAACCTTCTCACAGATTTGAGTAGGTGGGGTAGATTCTAGCTAAGGCCCCAGGAAAAAGAGAGAACTTTTTGAAGAGAGAACAAAGTACATGCTTTTTGCTGCTGCAACTTGGTGGTTTTACCGTGTTGCAATTATTTTGTGCTGAATTATATTGTTAGTGTAATGTTCCTGTTAGTATTCTCTTATACCCCTCTTGCCAGCAAGGTTTTGAGGAGTAATGGTGCCATCGCTGCATCTCCTACTTTCTGCTCATGGGAGCTACAGTGGAAGGCTGGATCAGGACAGATTCCTTCGTAGAATGGCAGTGAGACTAGCTTGTTAATCCAGCCACTCCCCCTCTCTGCCCTTGGAATGCCTGCTGGATCACACCAGCATGGTGTTAGTATATCAGTCCTCTGTTGCTGGGTGTGTGATTGTTACATCACATGCCTGTGTTTATTTTTTAGGCTTGGAAAAGCCTGAAAATGGAAGTTATCCTCATCTCTCTCTTTTTTTAAAAAAAATAATGTTTATTAAAGTTTCACAAACAATAAAAAATTTCAAGATTTAAACATAAGAAAAACTTCAAGAGTAAAAGCATACAAGAACAAAACATATAAAAAATACACAGTAACAAACCATTAGCAAAAGAAAGGAAGAAAAAAAGAAAGAAAAGAAAAACCAAAAAACAGAACAAAGAATAAATTAATATTTTCATCTGTTATAGTTCATTCACTAGTTTCTTGACCTCCTCACATCTCCCATTTTGTATTCCAGTTCAAATATTAAATTCAGCAAATCCTTACCCTCTAGCATTTATCCTTTATCAATCCCCATTTACATTTTCTTAAAAGTCTTTTTACCAATACCACTTCTTTTCAATCAAACGTCATTTTAACATTCTTTAATTTTACAGTGCTTCTGCAAGTAGTCTTTAAATTTCTTCCAGTCTTCCTCCACCGACTCTTCTCCCTGGTCACGAATTCTGCCAGTCATTTCTGCCAATTCCATGTAGTCCATCACTTTCATCTGCCATTCTTCCAGTGTGGGTAGCTCCTGGGTCTTCCAATACTTCGCAATGAGTAGTCTTGCTGCTGTTGTTGCATACATGTATGGAAGTTATCCTCATCTCTTCCGCTTTCTGTGTTTGTGTATTTTTTCTTTCTGTTCTCTCTCAGAGCTGATGTGAGAGAACTGCTATGACCGTTTGTCCTGTAAAGATTGCTGAATAAAAGTTTAGAATGAGCACACAATTCTCCACTTCATTTCTGCTGATCTCTGCTGAGTGAGTGTGCATGTAGGCATTTGCTGTGTGTTGCTGGAGCATGCAGGGACTGATGATTTATAGACGTCCTAGAGCTGCGCAACACCGGGAGGATGCCTGGAGAGGTTTTGTCTCATCCTGGGGGCTGCCTGGGCTCCAAGGCATATCCTGACACATGGATCCTGCCAGCAGACTTCCAACCTTCTTGCACATTTGGTGAACCATCAGGGGGGTCAGCTTGGCCAGGCCAGTTTAGCAGACAGACACCTCCACTTGTTCTACCACCACCCACCTGGTGCCATATGTCTCTCTCTGTGAGTGCTGGATTTCTCTGTACAAGTCAAAGTCGAGGAAAGCCTGTCTAACCAAGTATGTTATTAGGAGGCTAGTAAAGATCCTCACCAACTACCTAGGAGAGAGCATCCCAGAGGATGGGTACTACTGCTGAAAAAAGTTTTTTAGAAGTTGACTTCTTTCCCCTGTCACCCTCACCCTAACCTCACACTGGTCTATTTTTGACCTTACAGCTTAGGAGAAGGAGAGACAGAGTGCCATAAATTCCAACTTCCTGGCAGAAGATCATTTACAATATTCATCAGATGAGAAGCACAGCTAAGGGGAGCCGGAGTGGAAGTAGCAGTGGTGTGGCTGACACTTCGTGATGCAGCCAGGGGCTAAATGATTTCTGACAATGCATCACAAGTGTAGTCAGATTGATTAAAAAAGCTGGAAATGTTTTTAAAAGAAGGAAAAAGAGAAGAAGCATGGATTCGCAGAGTGAAGTTGTTGAGTTGAAGAGGACAAGCAAAGGGCACATGATGAACAAGGCAGGGGAGGTCTTGTACATAAATGTAACAAGCGGTCAGGGACTTGAGCACCTCAAAGCAGAGTTCTGTAACCTCAGGTCTGCAACGACCAGAGATGATGGAAGTTACCATCAGGGCCAGCCCAACCATGAGGTTGACTGAAGCAGTAGCCTCAGGCAATGAAATCCTATGGGGGAGGTGCCTCCATGGGTCCCTCAATCCCCCCTGCTGCTGCTGGGGTTGTGGGGCAGCAGTGGCTTCTGCTGAGATCAAAGAACTCTCATGAGTTCCACCACCACCATTGCAGTTACACAATCCTGGTTAGAGGGGCTTCAGTGAGTGGCATGAGGTTGCAGCAGTTGCAGCACTGTCCCAAAATGGGACAGTCCACCCCTGGTTACAGTCCAGCAACATATTAGGACCCAAGGCTAAATGAAGCTGCCTTGAGGTAGTGAACTTGAACTGGCCAGGGATACAGAGCCTTATTTTTACTAACCCCCTTTCACCAAATTCAACAAGGGAACAGTCAATCACTTGATGCCAGGTGATGATTGTTGGGACTTCAAAGGGGTCACAATTAGACTGTTTCCCCACCCTCAGGGAGTGGAGAATTTCAGAAGTGGCACTAATACAGATTTCTGCTTTGTTCTAAGTTTAGTAGTTGTTGCCATTACAACAGTGATGGCAACCTGGCCACCACATTTCATTCTCCAGAGCAGCCAGACCTTGTGTCCTACAAGGTGCTGTGGGTGGAAAAGACATCCATGACAGTAGATTGGTGAAGAATATTCAGAGAAAAATTTACACGGTGATCTTTTTTTCTGAGGGAGTGAGAAGAAGACAACTCTCATGATTTTTTTTGATTTTTTTTTATTTTTTGAAGAAGTACATGTTCTCAGAGTTTTTGACTCAACTCAGTTAAGAAAACCAGGAAGAGATTTGTACAAGAAGATATTTGTAACATACTATTGCTATGGGAATGTGGAAGAATCCAATAAACTGGCTCAGTGGTAGGGCACATATTTTGTACACAGAAAGTTCAGTCCCTGGAAGATCCAGGTAGGGCTGAAAAGGACTCCTTTTTCGAAGCCTGGAAAGCTTCTGCCAGTCAATGTATACAATACTGAGCTAGATGAGCCACTGGTTTGATTACTCAGTTTAAGACAGCTATTTATATATCATGATTGAAGAGAAAGCAAATATGGGATGTGGCTTATGTTCAGCGAAACAGGCAATTTTGTTTTGGGAAAACAACACCACTAATAGGATCTGGATATGCTCTCAGTCAGCCTGGGATGGTGAACTGGTTGTCTCAGTGTCTGGAATATTATTTCCACAGAGCCAACAACAGATTGTCTGACGAGCACCTGAAGCCGGATTCTCGCTCATTAAAACCTACTTATTATTTGTGGCCAAGCAGATTTTGGAAGAGCTGTGTACATGAGCATTTTGGCAAGTCTCTGATGAGGAGGGCAGATGTTAGCCTCCCACCTACATTCATTGGAATCATCTCCTGCATGATCTAGCCAGGTTGGCTGTCCATTCCTTCTCATTTGGCCTGCTCCGAGAAATCAGTCGAGTACTAATGACATGCTGCAAAAGTCAGACATGCCATTTTCTTCAAATCGGCTAAAATATGCGGAGGTGCTGCTTCTCCAAGTGGAAAATCCTAGAGCGAATGTGCATGTAGATGAATAAAACCTGCCCAATCAGCCAGAAAAAGGTTGGAGACACATAAGGCTGTATCCAACTAAGTCTGGCTCAGAGTAGACCCATTGAAATGAAGGTACTCAAGTTCAGTCTCATCCATCAATTTAAATGGCTCTCCCTTGCGTGGGAGAAGCATTGGGTGCCATCTATAAAATATAGGGTCTAAAATTGACTGGCTGCATTGATTATACCGAAGAACACAAGAAGAGCCTGTTGCACCAGGCCAATATCTCATCTAATCCAACATCCTGCTCTCACAGTGGCCAACCAGGTGCCTTGGGAAAGCCAACAACAAAAACACAAGAGCAACTCTCTGCTCCTGTTTTTCTCAGCAACTGGTATTCAGAAGCATTGCTGCCTCCTACTGTGGAGGTGGAAGGGACACGGATGCCGCTGTGGTCTAAACCACAGAGCCTAGGGCTTGCCCATCAGAAGGTTGGCGGTTCAAATTCCCATGACGGGGGGAGCTCCTGTTGCTTGGTCCCTGCTCCTGCCCACCTAGCAGTTCGAAAGCACGTCAAAGTGCAAGTAGATAAATAGGTACCACTCTGGCGGAAAGGTCAACAGCATTTCAGTGCACTGCTCTTCTTCGCCAGAAGCAGCTTAGTCATGCTGGCCACATGACCCGGAAGGTGTATGCAGACAAACGCCGGCTCCCTTGGCCAATAAAGCGAGATGAGCGCTGCAACCCCAGAGTCATCCGCGACTGGACCTAATGGTCAGGGGTAGCTTTACCTTTACTGTGGAGGTGGGGCAGAGCCATCATAGCCAGTAGCCATCACAAGCTTTCACCTTCATGAATTTGTCCAACCCTCTTTTGAAGGCATCTAGGTTAGTGGCCTCCTGTGAGAGTGAGCTCCATAGCTAAACTATGAGCTGCATTAGGAAGAACTTTCTTTTATCTGTGCTTGTAGGAGCAGTCACGCAGCTTGAGGGCACTCCTTGATCCAGCATTGTCACTTGAGGCCCTGGTGGCCAGCAGTGCCTCTTTCTAGCTATGGCTGGTTTGTCACTTACAGTCCCTTTTGGATAGAGATGGCATGTGCATGGTACTCCATGCTCTGGTAACTTCCAGACTGGATTGTTGCAACGTGCTCTGTGCCCTCAAAGATGACTCAGAAACTTCATCCGTTCCAAAATGCAGCAGCCGGGTTACTGTCTGGGGTTGGCTTTATAACTCATACAAAACCTAGTTCTAAAACAGCTGCTTTGGTTCCAAGCTCACTTCGGCATTACATTGGAAAGTACTCACACAAGTATGTAAAGTCCTAAATGACTTAGACTCTAAATATCTTCCCTGCAGAACCTCTCTGGTCTTAAGATCAGCTGAGGGAGTCATCATAGTTGTTCCACCACCCTCAGAAAAAACAGGAGGGGGGCATTCTCCCTGGCAGCTCTTAATTTGTGGAATTCCCTGCCCACAGAGGTATGTCAGACACCTTAACTATATAGTTTAGAGCAGGCGTAGGCAAACTCGGCCCTCCAGATGTTTTGGGAGTACAACTCCCATGATCCCTAGCTAACAGGACCAGTGGTCAGGGATGATGGGAACTGTAGTCCCAAAACATCTGGAGGGCCGAGTTTGCCTACGTGTAATGTGTATGGGTTGCTCGTGTGTAAGTTGCCGCCTCTCCAGACTTTGTTGCCTTGCTAAACCTTTCAGTCTGGGCAGCCCTTCACTTCGTGGCTGCCTCAGTCGCTAGCAGAATCTGTCAGTGGGCGTTTCTTAAATCTTTTCCAACATAAAAGTTGTTTGACACCCAGTCTCCTCCTACTCTCTCTGCGTGGAAGTCTTCTGCGCAGGGTGGGTATGGGTAGCTGAGGACCTGTGCTCTCCCCGCTGGTGTCCGGTGAAGAGTCCTGGAGCCCTCTCGCCAATTCCCCCATCAGCCCCTCTATATCCCTGGTGTTGCGCTGATTTGCTTCCCCATCTGCGGAGCTGCCTCTCTCCCTGCTGGGCCCTTCTCCAGCATCATTTGAGAGCCTTCCCTCCGCCTCTAGCTCCGATGTCAGTTCCCTGACACCTACGCCTGGTTTAGAGTGAGTGCTGGATACACCCCCTCTTAACCCTGGCTTTTGACACCTGTTTTCGGGACTCACCCTCTTCCTGTTACCGTAATTAAATGTTTTTAATTCTGAGTTTTAGCTGCAGCCAACACTGGGACCTGCTCATGACGAGCAGGTGATAAACTTAGCAATAATTATAATGCCAGGCCAAGAGTGGTCTGTGATCGCCTCCTCTTCACAATAACTATCAAAGGTCCAGAGCTCTTCAAGACAGCAAAGCACTACATTGCTGACAGGATCTTGCGCATTCAATATTTACTTTGGGAAAGTTGGGAGAGCCATATCTACACCTGGCCTCTGCTAAAGGTGTTGGCAACTCCCTGACGAAACGTGTGGAGCTCCAGGCAGCTTCCCATCCAGCTTGTGTGTGAAGTTTCTGGATATATCCATATTTTCACACTCTCTTGTTGACTACCAGTCTGCCTCTAACTGTCACGGTATGTGACTAATGTGGATAGCAAATGCTTGACCTAATTTTAATAGCAATTATCTGGTTGAGTAACCCTTCAGAAATGGGGGTGAGAATATTGGAGGCTTTCACTATTGCTTTTTTGTGTTGCCTTTGTTAGGGAGAGGGAAACGATCTTCTGGCTCTTATATTCGTTTCAGCAAAGCCTAGGTTTCCCCCTCCTTAAAGTAAAGTTCATCATTTAACTCGGTGTCAAATTCATTCCCCGCCCCCCAAGCTCCCCAAAGCTCCACCTCCTTCGTGCCATATGACCTCTCCAATATATATCTGGTATGAAGATGTCTTCCAGTTCTTCAGTCCAATGACTAGGGACATTAGTTTTCTGGGGTTTTATAAAAAGCATTTTAAATATGTTATAACACTGTGACACCAGATGGCTCTGTAGAATTCCGTCTTTCGACAATGTGATTTCCCATTATGAAGGTTACGACGTGTTTTCCTGAAATGTTTTTTTGATGCGTCTAGATCAGTAGTGGCCAAACTCGGCCCTCCAGATGTTTTGGGACTGGAACTAGCATCATCCATAGCTAACAGAACCAGTGGTCAAGGATGATTGGAATTGTAGTCCCCAAACATATGGAGGGCCAAGTTTGGCCACCACTGGTCTAGATCCAGCCTAAGTTCTTCCCTCGACATATTCGGTTCCTCAATGTCCATATACAGTGGTACCTCGGGTTATAGACGCTTCAGGTTACAGACTCTGCTAACCCAGAAATAGTACCTTGGGTTAAGAACTTTGCTTCAGGATGAGAACAGAAATTGTGCTCCGGCAGCACAGCGGCAGCAGGAGGCCCCATTAGCTAAAGTGGTGCTTCAGGTTAAGCACAGTTTTAGGTTAAGAACAGACCTCCGGAACGAATTAAGTACTTAACCCGAGGTACCAGTGTAGTCTGGGTGAACGTCCTTCTCATCTCTCTGGGTCTCTGACTTTCTGCCTGCTCAATACTTCTGCCTCTAATATGCCTGACCTGAAGAATTTGGAGCAAATGATTCAGCAGAGGAAACACAGCCCAGAATAACTAAGGAGATAGTACAAGAATACTTGGCTAGTTTAGATGTATTCAAGTCTCCAGGGCCAGACGAACTGCATCCAAGAGTATTAAAAGAACTGGCAGATGTGATCTCAGAACCACTGGCAGTCATCTTTAAGAATTCCTGGAGAACAGGCGAAGTCCCGGCAGACTGGAGGAGGGCAAATGTTTTCCCTATTTTCAAAAAGGGGGAAAGAGAGGACCCAAATAATTATCACCCAGTCAGTCTGACATCAATACCAGGGAAGATTCTGGAGCAGATCATTAAGCAAACAGTCTTTGAGCACCTAGAAAGGAATGCTGTGATCACCAATAGTCAGCATGGATTTCTGAAAAATAAGTCATGTCAGACTAACCTGATCTCGTTTTTTGACAGAATTACAAGCCTGGTAGATGAAGGGAACGCAGTGGATGTAGCCTACCTTGATTTCAGCAAGGCATTCGACAAGGTGCCCCATGATATTCTTGTAAAGAAGCTGGTAAGATGTGGTCTTGACTATGCTACCACTCAGTGGATTTGTAACTGGCTGACTGACCGAACCCAAAGGGTGCTCATCAATGGTTCCTCTTCATCCTGGAGAAGAGTGACTAGTGGGGAGCCACAGGGTTCTGTCTTGGGCCCGGTCTTATTCAATATCTTTATCAATGACTTCGATGATGGACTCAAGGGCATCCCGATCAAATTTGCAGATGACACCAAACTGGGAGGGGTGGCTAACACCCCAGAGGACAGGATTACACTTCAAAACGACCTTGACAGATTAGAGAACTGGGCCAAAACAAACAAGATGAACTTTAACAGGGAGAAATGTAAAGTATTGCACTTGGGCAAAAAAAATTTGAGAGGCACAAATACAAGATGGGTGACACCTGGCTTGAGAGCAGTACATGTGAAAAGGATCTAGGAGTCTTGGTTGACCACAAACTTGACATGAGCCAACAGTGTGACGCGGCAGCTAAAAAAAAGCCAATGCAATTCTGGGCTGCATCAATAGGAGTATAGCATCTAGATCAAGGGAAGTAATAGTGCCACTGTATTCTGCTTTGGTCAGACCTCACCTGAAGTACTGTGTCCAGTTCTGGGCACCACAGTTCAAGAAGGACACTGACAAACTGGAACGTGTCCAAAGGAGGGCAACCAAAATGGTCAAAGGCCTGGAAATGATGCCTTATGAGGAACGGCTAAGGGAGCTGGGCATGTTTAGCCTGGAGAAGAGGAGGTTAAGGGGTGATATGATAGCCATGTTCAAATATATAAAAGGATGTCATATAGAGGAGGGAGAAAGGTTGTTTTCTGCTGCTCCAGAGAAGCAGACACGGAGCAATGGATCCAAACTACAAGAAAGAAGATTCCACCTAAACATTAGGAAGAACTTCCTGACAGTAAGAGCTGTTTGAAAGTGGAATTTGCTGCCAAGGAGTGTGGTGGAGTCTCCTCCTTTGGAGGTCTTTAAGCAGAGGCTTGACAACCATATATCAGGAGTGCTCTGATGGTGTTTCCTGCTTGGCAGGGGGTTGGACTCGATGGCCCTTGTGGTCTCTTCCAACTCTATGATTCTATGATTCTATGATTCTATGGTACATTATTCCTTCCAGGTCCCAGTGTGGACTTAATTTTTTCTCTCATTCAAACTGACCTTTCACTTTCCTCACTGAGGCTGCACTGTTTATCAATATTGTTTGGGAGGCAAGATATTAATCCTGAGCAGGTCAACCAATACATGCTAAAGGTTTGTGGACAGCATACAGCAAAATGCAATATTTCTGTAGGTAGGCTGGTAGATGCAACTTTCTCATTGTATTAACTGTTACTGCTTTGCTGTGATTTTATATCGTTCAGCACCTTGAGATTAAGAGGTACAAGAGAAATAGCTTAAATAGTGAAATATGTATGGGTAAATAAATAAATATGGATGGATAGACTCAATGATGTACCCACTTGAGAAAGTGACCTCTGGTAGTGGAAGCCCTGAAAAATGAGCATGGCAAGGGAGGGAATAGGATGGAGGGAATTGTGCTGGATCCTAATTCCATTCAGTCCAAGCACATGATGACCCAGCAGCCCAGCAGAACTTACAATGGTGAAATGGGTGGTGTAAGTAAAACCATATTATGAAGGCTTCATCTCATTCTGCTGGCAGTAGCCTTGCTCCCGAATGGAGATTGGAACAGAGGGAATTTATGCTGTCTTGATCTAAGTGGGTGCAAGTTCCTCTAGCTTCCAATCCTTAGGATTGCTTTCTAAAATATTAAGTTTAAGAAGAGAAAGAAGAGCATTGGGGGCCAATATGCTTGATTCAAAATTTCTTGATATGATATACAGTGGTACCTCAGGTTACAGACGCTTCAGGTTACAGACGCTTCAGGTTACAGACTCTGCTAACCCAGAAATAGTACCTTGGGTTAAGAACTTTGCTTCAGGATGAGAACAGAAATCACACGGTGGTGGCATGGCAGCAGCCGGAGGCTCCATTAGCTAAAGTGAAGCTTCAGGTTAAGGACAGTTTCAGGTTAAGAACGGACCTCCAGAACGAATTAAGCACATAACCAGAAGTACCATAACAGTTTACATACACAACTGTCAACTGTTCTGGAGAGCGAGAGAAAAGACTTCTTACTTGGGAAGCCTATACAGGATAGGATTTTGTAGCATTGATTAATACAGTCATACCTCATGTTACGGACGCTTCAGGTTATGTGTTTTTGGGTTGCAGACTGCGGGAAACCCAAAAGTACTGGAATGGGTTACTTCCGGGTTTTGCCGCTCGCACATGCTCAGAAGCGCCAAATCGCACTGGTGCTGGCGCAGACACAGCGCTTCAGGATGCGAACGCTGTGGGTTGCAGATGTGCCTCTGTCACAGATTACGTCTGCAACCTGAGGTTCCACTGTATAGTATATTATACAGTAAGTAGAGAGGACCCTTCAGCAATGTATACTATTGCTTCTATAGAGGTGGGGGGGGGACACACCAGTGTTTTTGTGTTGGAATAAGGGCACAAGACTTCATCTGTGTGTGTGTGTGTGTGTGTGTGTGTGTGTGTGTGTTTGTGAGTGTGCCATGGCCCTCCCTAAAATGCTTTGTTCTCCTGAACTGGGCACCTCCCAGTTTCCATTCTTCTCCTTTAGAGGCAAGGGGCCTTTCTCCGACGACATTTATGAAAAGCAAGTTAAACTAAATATGTAGCACTAAAATTATAATGAATGGAGATAAGCAATTACATGAAGCAAATTATGAAAATGGAGAACAGTAGCGCAATGGCAACAGTAATTATTTTGGTAAAAGAATAGCGCTGCAGAGCATCTCAGCAGTCAAAATTAACAATTGAGGCACATAAATGAGAGATAAACCCATAATAAAACTGCAGAAGTGTTGATAGTCTCGACTCAGATAAATGGGAAAGGAGGGGAGTCGGTCTGTGCAAATAGCAGATAAAGCTTGTTCCTGGATTTTCCCACTGGTGGCGGGTCCATGTATGATTGGCTTTCCTCTGAAAAAAAATGTCGTCTTCACACAGAAAAGGAACATGTTGGTGGGTTATATCAGACATTTGCTCTGCATGTAGTTAGCAAGGGGGCAGGTGACACATTACAGTGGTACCTCGGGTTACAGAAGCTTCAGGTTACATACGCTTCAGGTTACAGACTCCGCAAACCCAGAAATAGTACCTCGGGTTAAGAAATTTGCTTCAGGATGAGAACAGAAATCGTGCTCTGGCGGTGCGGCAGCAGCAGCAGGCCCCATTAGCTAAAGTGGTGCTTCAGGTTAAGAACAGTTTCAGGTTAAGAACGGACCTCTGCAGCGAATTAAGTACTTAACCCGAGGTACCACTGTATTTGGGACTGCCTGTGGCTACAGTAATTCTGAAATCCCGAACTTTCAAATGTTTCTACAGTAGGTGCATTAAAAGGAAAGTTCTCCTTTACCAGGTACTGCTGATGGCATTTCTGTGTCACCCAGGCACGTGTGCATATTTATTCCTCCGAACGAATTACAACTTCCAAGTGACTGGTGCAGAAGCAAATTTATTGAGCAGCAGGTCTGAAGCCGTGTATCTGCTTTGAAAAACAGCACACATAACAGGAACAATATGATGTGTTCATCTCCTCTGGCACTGTAAGTGAGATGCTTAGCTTAAGAAGAGATCATTTCTAGTCAATACAGTGACATAGAAATGCTTTGAAACTCACATAAAGGCTAGGAGTGAAGTTTTATTATTATTACTAGCAAGGAGAGCAGCTTCTCTAACAATAGTTTATAACCAAAGGCAGGGGCTGAAATATTTTGGGGGGATGTTTCAATCCCTAACATCTGGAAGTGTAAGCGCCAACTCCTAGGGGCAGAGGCAGTTTAGGGCCCCCTATTATTATTATTATTATTTATTATTATTATTATTATTATTATTATTATTAGGCTAGCCCCCTTCAATGTCCAGAGGACATTCGGCTCTGCCCCCTGATTCCTTGCGACATCGAATGTGTGACGTCAAGATTTTGCATCGAGGGCCCCTCAATCAACTTGCAAAGATGGAGCCTCTGCCTGGAAGTAAAGCTGGGGAAGATCTCACATATGAAACATTGGAGTGTTGCTTCTCAACTGCATAAACACTGCTAATCTATAGGGTGATGCCAACAGTTGGAGTTGGATCCAGGAATAGAATAAAAGCTAGAACAGATGCAGAAACATTGAGATTATATCCTCATAGCTACCAGTGTCCATTAATAACTGTGCTACCCTGTTCTGGCCTGGGTGGGATTTCTGGAACATTTACAAAGGTGGTCCTACAAATAACACATTGCAGTAAACCAACCGAGATGGAGAACTGAGGAACATCTTTCTCTGTCCAGATAGGGTCATAGTTGATATACTATCCAAGGCTGAATGAAGGTATGTAGATAGTGGATTTCAGATTCTAGCAGGCAAATGCAATAAAACATTTAAATCACTAGGGAGAGAAGGAATTTCAGAGTGCTAAGTTAAATCATTCTAAAACATGTATTCTTCCACCTTTCCAAATCATTATTGAAATTACCCTTTTAATTCAGCTGCTGGTTATAGGGATAAGGGTGTGAATAGGGGAGCAAATGAGGGTTAAGGCAGTCATAACTGTGAAAACCATTTTCTTCTTCTTTTACTTCCCTGGGTTATCTAAACCGAATAATGGAAATCAAATAGCAGAGACTATTAGTCCAGCAAACGGGACAAAAAAACTTTATATATGATAAAAGGCAGGGAATGTGTAGGTGGCTTGGGGAAAGGAGTGAAATAGTACCTCTGATTTTCAAAGGAGTCAGGAGACTGTAACCAGTTTCATCCCATTCAGTCTGATGGGAGAAAGTCAACTTAATTTACAAGCACTGCCTACTGGAGATTTGTTGCAGGTGTGTCATGTTCTGTCCCATATTGGGGGTGCCCAGCACACATGTACAGTGTGATACAGCACGGCCTGGCATGTGCATGTCACCACATGGTGCTATGGGACCTCTCACACCCTCCCATGACAGTGACGTTGCGGCGTCCAGATGGGCACCCACAGTGAAAATTTTGTAAGTGTCTTGGCCCCCAGGGCCTCCAAGAGATGGTACCTATATGTTGGCGACAGTGATTAAGAGACTGTACTTTCAGGGCTCCAAGAAATGTTGGAGGATATGGAGTTATGCAACCCCCGAGCCAAAGAGGTAAATAACTATACAGTGGTACCTCAGGTTAAGTACTTAATTCGTTCCAGAGGTCCGTACTTAACCTGAAACTGTTCTTTTTTTTAATGATATTTATTAAAGTTTCCAATTTTTAACAAACAAAAAGAAAAAACCAACATAAAAATATTAAAAACACATAAATTTCCCAACTTTTTTTCTTGTAACTTGTTTTCCCGACCTCCTCGTACCTCCCCTTCTTGTATACCCAGTTTGAGTTGTTTATAGAGCAAATCTTTATCTCAACCTCTTAAATTATTGTAGCTTTAAATTCTTACTTACAAAAAAGAAAATCATTTTATCATAATTACAGCTTGAAACCCCTTAAGTTCAATCCAACATCATTCAACATTCCTTAATTTTACAATATTTTTGTAGATAGTCCTTAAATTTTTTCCAATCTTCTTCTGCCGACTCTTCTCCCTGGTCACGGATTCGGCCAGTCATTTCTGCCAGTCCCATACAGTCAGTCAGCTTCGTCTGCCATTCTTCCAAGGTGGGTAGGTCTTGTGTCTTCCAATACTTTGCAATAAGTATTCTTGCTGCTGTTGTAGCGTATAACCTGAAACTGTTTTTAACCTGAGGTACCACTTTAGCTAATGGGGCCTCCCGCTGCTGTCGTGCCACCACTGCACGATTTCTGTTTTCATCCTGAAGCAAAGTTCTTAACCCGAGGAACTATTTCTGGATCAGGGGAGTCTGTAACATGAAGCATCTGTAACCTGAAGCGTATGTAAATGTAACCCAAGGTACCACTGTACAATCTTTAGAAGACATCTGAAGGCAGCCCTGTATAGGGAAGTTTTTAATGTTCAATGTTTTATTACATTTCTGTATATGTTGGAAGGCACCCAGAGTGGCTAGGGCCACCCAGTCAGATGGGCAGGGTAAAAATAAAATAAAATAAAATAAAATAAAATTGTTGTTGTTTAGTCATCTTAGTTGTTCGACTCTCCGTGACCCCATGAACCAGAGCATGCCTTGGAAACACTCACTTTCTTCTCAAAGCTTGTCCTTTTTTATGTCCATGGTGTTTTCTTGGCAAAATACTGGAGTGGATTGCCATTTCCTTCTCCAGGTGGATCACATTTAGTCTAAACTCTCGGTTATGACCTCTCCGTCTTGAGTGGCCCTGCACGGCATAGCTCATAGCTTCTTGAGTTATTCAAGCCCCTTCGCCACGACAAGGCACTGATCCATGAAGGGGAATAATTAAATAGGACGTCCCTAATTTCATAAGAGAAATGTTGGAGGGTATGCATTCTGAGCTTGTATTTTCCCCACTAGAGACACAGAGAGAGGCTGAAATCCTGGTGTTTCAGGTAAACACATTTGTTGCCTGTTCTACACTGACTTTTAGTCTTCCTCTGCAAAGCCATTCATGAATAAGTACTCAGAGTCCCAGACCTGTTGGGCCCGGCGCCATTACTAACTACATCATTGAGTTTAGATGGGCCATGCAGGCCTTGCCTTCTGCCCTTTGGAATGTCCACAGGCGCTTTCTCCACCAGACCAGCATCTCTTTAAATATGATAAAGCTGCTTCTGGGATGCCTGGAACATCACCTGCATCTGTGAAAGACCATTTAGGCCAATTAAGTTAAGTGGCCTCTGAAGGAAGCTCAACTTGATTATACCATCAGCCTGGTTGTGGAGGGTTATAAAAAAAAGGGGGAAGGAAGCAAGGAAGAGAAGGAGCCAGGATTAACGAAGGAAGCTAAATGTTCCGTATGGAGGTGAAACAAGATAAACAGGATGTGGCTGACAGCACTTGGAATTTGCAGATCTTCTGGAGTCTTGATTTCAAGTCCTTCAGCTCTCAGACGCTGATGAGGAAAGTTACAATAATTTCAGTAATGAAGCCAAGCAGACAGGTTAGATTCACAGCAGGGAGCTCCTTTCCCCCCAACCAAAAATCAAGACTTTGCATACTGTTGTGTGTTTGGTCCTCATTTCCACATTATTAGCTGGCATCCATGCATGGCATTATATTAATTATTCATTTTGTCTGTGCTGCCTAAGAAGCTTATTTCTCGGGGGGGTGGGTCAGATTTGGGTCACGTTAAGCGAGTATATTCTGCAGGGGAAATGGACTTTTACCTTATCTTCGGTGATCCCTCGTGGCCGAGTAAGATTGTCTTCCATAAATATGGTTTTAACAATGAGTCCGTAGGTGACTGTGGAGGCCAATTCTGGATCCACATGTCCTTCCACAGTGGGGACATTGGTTTCTGGCCGGGAGTTGATCATGGTGAGGGTTTGCCAAATGTGTCTTCCTCTTAGCACGTTTATCCCTTGCATCCTGAGTTTGAGTATCTTCAAAGCCCATGACACCTTTGGTAAAGGCTGTTCTCCAACTGGAGCTCTCGCAGGCAAGTGTTTCCCAGTTGTCAGTGTTTATACTACATTTTTTTTAGATTTGCCTTGAGACAGTCTTTAAACCTCTTTTGTTTACCACCAGCATTGTGCTTTCCATTTTTAAGTTCAGAATAGAGTAGTTGCTTTGGAAGACGATCATCAGGCATCCGCACAACATGACCAGTCCAACGAAGTTGATTTTGAAGAATCAACTTTGCTTCTTCCAGTACACTGATATTAGTTCGCCTGTCTTCCCAAGTAATGTGAAAAATATTTTGGAGACACCATTGATGACTTTTACCACCCACAGGTAATGCATACATATTGTGGCCAAGCTGAAGCTGATCAGTTTTCTCAGTGTCAAGTGCCTTAATTCTTTCATCAATTTTTGGGAGGTGGGGTTGGGGGCAGTTGTGGCCGAAAAGTCTATTTGTCTCATGCTCTTGCTCCCTCCTTTAGTTCATTTATCTTGTCCTCAGTCGCATCATTTAATTATAAAATCTGATTGGCTATGCCAACATCTGGTTTGCTGTCTGATCCCTGATTGGGTAGCATAATCTTAGGTGAAAGCAGAGCTCCCAGTGCTTCGGGAACACATCCGTAGCCTAGGCAGCCCTGCAGGACCTCCCGCAGGGATGTCTAGGCTGCGGATAGCAGCCTGCTTCCTGGAGCGTCGGGCGCCCTGAAAGCAGAGCGCCCGGCGCTTCGGGAACACATGCACAGCCTAGGCAGCCCTGCAGGAGTTCCCTGCAGGGCTCCCCACGCTGCAGATAGCAGCCTGCCACCCAGTGGGTGGGGTGCCCTGAAGCAGAGTGCCCCTCGCGCCGGGCATACATCCGCAGCGTGGGGAGCCCTGCAGGAGTTCCCCGCAGGGCTCCCCATGCTGTGGATAGCAGCCTGCTGCCCGGCGGGCAGGGCGCCCTGAAGCAGTGCGCCCCTCGCGCCGGGCAGACATCGGCCAGCCCCACAAGCTCGGGGGACAGCAGGGAGGCGCAGCGCCGCCATCCCGCTGTTCCTCGACCTGGTTTGGTTTCCCCGACCTGCTTTTTGGGGGAAATAAAGGGGAAAAAAATTCCTTTATTTCCTCCCCCAAAAACTAGGTGCGTCCTATGGGACGGAGCGTCCTATGGATGAAAAATACGGTAATAGCAGGTCTCATATTCCCATGACAAAAGGCACATACACACATTCTTAAATATATGTTTTGTTGTTGCTACAGTTATTCAGAAAAAGCTAAAGGAAGCAATCTGGCAACTGATTAATGGTTTCTCTAGCATATACTTCACTAAAATGCAGTAACTGGTAATTTTCATTTTCATATTTTTATTTTTTATTTTAAAAAACAGACTATCACAGCCATCAACAACAGGGCTTTCAAAATGCTATTTTCCAAGCAAATGTCTCATTAAATATCCTTCTGCAAAATTAATTGAAACCTTACAAAAAGCATTGTTCACTCAGGCAGCCTGAAGCGTCGCTCTGTTTTGCTGAAGTCTTTCTATAAAATATTTAACAAGGATATTAGAGGCTTATGACGTTCTTGCAGTTCTGGGAAAAAGAAAAAGGGAGAGGGGAAAAAAAGCTAAATTAAACCAAGAGGGGAAAGTGGGGGATGGGAAGGAAGCTTTTAGTGATTTGTTGGTCTTTATCTGTCATTCTTCATTGCACCTCTTAACAATATCTTGTAATATGTCTTTATGTGTGTAATGCCCATTTCTTAAGGGAATGTGGAATGTTTGCCTGCACCAATAGGAGGGAGGGATGGAAATGAAGGAAGAAATAGAGTATTAAATATATGGAGAAATTCACAAATCTAGACATTTTATGTTCATGATGATTTGTGCTCCCAATGCTATCATGGTAGTCACTTTCAATCCTTCATGGGCCTGCAAAAGTTTTGACATGGTCACCCTGCTTTTTTCTTTTTCTTTTATTAGAAGAAGAGTTTGGATTTGATACCCCGCCTTTCACTCCCCTTCAGGAGTCTCAAAGCGGCTAACAATCTCCTTTCCCTTCCTCCCCCACAACAAACACTCTGTGAGGTGAGTGGGGCTGAGAGACTTCAGAGAAGTGTGACTGGCCCAAGGTCACCCAGCAGCTGCATGTGGAGGAGCGGAGACGCAAACCCGGTTCCCCAGATTATGAGACTACCGCTCTTAACCACTACACCACACTGGCTCTCGTCACCCTGCTTCATTTCCAACCAGTGCATATTCTGTAACTTCCTGCTGAAAGCCTGTAGCTTTTTATACCACAACTGTTCTGCTTTATTTTTGCACTGTAGACCATCCAGATAACAATTATGTGGCAGCATCAGGGAAGCATTGCAGAACAAACCAAAACAGAATAAATCCACCACTAATGACTGCTACAGAATACAGCCACAATAAAGGACTAGTCCGTAGGGACCCTAAATGGATCTTCTGTGTTCAGTGTTAGTATATCTCTGAATCTCATACTGTGGGACAAACAGCTGGCTGGAGTTCTGCTTTTAATTGTTTTCTTGTGAGATGAGACATAGCCAAGGAGAGAGTAGGCAACACTATAACATCAAAAAGAGAATAGCTTTTCCTTGTTCCTTTTCTCCCTGGAGTTGTAAACCTCCAGTTGTAATAGTAATAGACAATACTATTACCCATAGTAATGTCTGATTATTTTATAGGTTATTTCTTGCACCCATAAAAGACTGGGAAGAGGATGCGCAACTGAAGTGAGGCAAATCATCATCACCATCTTCTTCTTCTTTGGCGATCATTCGTAGCCGAGTAAGATTGTCTTCCATAAACACGGTCTTAACAATGAGTCCATAAATGACTGTGGAGGCCAATTCTGGATCCACATGTCCTTCCACAGTGGGGACATTGGTTTCTGGGCGGGAGTTGATCACGGTGTGAATTTGCCAAGCATGCCTTCCTCTTAGCATGTTTCTCCCTTGCATCATGAGTTCGAGTGTTTTCAAAGCCCATGACACCTTTGGTAAAGGCTGTTCTCCAACTGGAGTGCTCGCAGGCCAGTGTGTCCCAGTTGTCAGTGTTTATACTACATTTTTAAAGATTTGCCTTGAGACAGTCTTTAAACCTCTTTTGTTGACCACCAGCATTTTAAAGTTTGGAATAGAGTAGTTGCTTTGGAAGATGATCATCAGGCATCCGCACAGCATGACCAGTCCAACGAAGTTGATGTTGAAGAATCATTGCTTCAGCACTGGTGATCTTTGCTTCTGCCAGTACACTGATATTAGTTTGCCTGTCTTCCCAAGTGATGTGTACAATTTTTTGGAGACACTGTTGATGGAATCTTTCGAGGAGTTGGAGTTTCTGTTTTCACCACCACCAAAACCACCACCACAGACCCTCCAAGTGTCTCTATTTTCCAGGCACAGTCCCAGATTTATAGAAGCCATCTCAGTTTCTGATTTTAATCCCAGAATGTCCTGCTTTTCCTTAGGAAGTCCCAATTTTCCTCAGAGAAATATTGGAGGGTATGGTAGGATGTCCCTAGAGGGTATGGAATTATGTGACCCCCAAGCCAAGGAGATACAACCTTTAGAAGGCATCTGAAGGCAGCTCTTTATAGGGAGGTATTTTAATGTTTAATGTTTTATTATGTTTTTATATATGTTAGAAGCCGCCTAGGTGGATGGGGGTATAAATTTAATTGGGGAAATGTTGGAGGGTTTTTCATCATCACCATAATCATCATCAGCACCACCACCTCCTTTAGGCCAAGCTGAAGAAAAGCAGGGAAGAAACAGGAAGCACAAGTTAATTGTATTTCCTGTCTCCCCAGCAGCCAATTGCCACATCTCAAAGGAGCACTTTGCTTAAAAGCAAAAGGCCCCATTTGGTTCACATCTTTCTTCATAAGGAAAGATGTCAAGGTCATGACGCAAATATACCTTTGATGCATAAAGATAATACCTGAATGGCTCTCTAATTGTGAGTGCATAGCCTGAGCAAAAGGGCATCATAGGCATCTATTTCTGAAATGCGTTTGCTTTCCACTCCATTGGCATTTTATATTATAACTCCTACAAAGCCAAAGTAATAGGCAATCGAGACGCAGTCACGATGTGGCTTGTAAAATTTGATCGGCTGAACATAAGATTAATAATTCTGCTTTAACCTTCATTACATCTATCCATTCATTCTTTTTTCTCTCTTTTTTTTTAAAGCAACAATCCACCCTCTAGCCAAGTACGAAGTGCTTGTTACAGAAGACACAGGGAATTGCCACCATCCAAAAACTATAGCATATCGCTTAAGAATAAATCGTACAGTGCAACCTCATTCAGGAATATTTTTTGAAGACATTTGGAAAATCAGACATGTGGGATCAGCAGAATGACAAATTTCACAGTACTGTGGGCAGTTAATCCAGATTAATTAATCCAGAGCAAACAACAGGAAAACATTGGTGACAAAATTATTTTGTTTCTGTGCCAAAGGCCAAAAGCTTCCATTTCTACTGGATGTCTCAAAACTTTTCCAGTGATGGAAATGGAACATATGAAACTGCCTTATAATGGGTGAGATCATTTGACTAGTTGTCTACACTAGTATTGAGTAGTATTGTCTACACTAGCATGACATCTTGGGGGTTTTCTCCTCCCCAGCAAAACAACAACAACCTGACACCAGATATCTTCAAAAACCAATACTTTCTAGATACAAAACATAACATACGAAACAATCTGGAGGGTGAGTGCATTTTTCAATTCTGGAGAAAGGGGAAGTTACATACAGTGGTACCTCAGTTTAAGAACAGCCCTGTTTACGAACTATTCGGTTTATGAACTCCGCAAAACTGGAAGTAGTGTCCTGGTTTGTGAACTTTATCTTGGTCTAAGAATGGAATCTGAACGGTGGAAGGGCACTGGTGGCAGGAGGCCTCATTAGGGAAAGCGCACCTTGGTTTAAGAACGGTTTTGGTATAAGAACAGACTTCCGGAACAGATTAAGTTCGTAAGCCGAGGTACCACTGTAATAGAATCTGTAAAACAAGATTTTTTTCCCATAAAAATCATTGTGTTCCCAGTGATTTATAAACAAGTTCCTTAGTTGTATGACCAAGCATTGTAGAATGTTTACGTTCTCAACAGAGTTTTTTCAACTGGAGGTGTCATGTATTAAGTTTCATACCTTTGGGACATGATATATGAAGAGCTGGAAAAAAATGTTGAAATACACATTTCCAAAAAAGCCCAGAATTATTCTTATTAGGTATCTTTACAGTAAACATCCTAAAGGTTAATAAGATGGTCTTTTTTTATGCAACAATGGCAGCCAGGATTCTGACTGCGAAGTATTGGAAAAGCAATTTAATACTGACAAAGGAAGAATGCCACTTAAAACTATGTGAATATCTTGAATTGGCAAAATGAACAGAATCAATAAGAAATCATTCAGGAGATAAGATCAGAAAAGAATGGGATGCGTTTAAAATATATATGATGAAATATGGTTCCAACGACTATACCTGGTTGAGCATAGAGATAATAGGATGGTTCTCCACAGATTTAAAAATGATACAGATAAATTAAGATATAGAGATTAGGAACCACACCGGGTTAGAGAGAAGTCATCAAATTAATCAGGGTATCAAACCAGAAATCAGGTACAGAAAAGAAAGTGAGAGATGCGAGAGAAAAAAGAGAAGGAGAAGACAAAGTGAGTTCTTACTGGAAATAAGTATTTATAATATTATCAATAATGGTTTGTATTCCTTAAATAGCTGTGTGTACTGGACAAGATTTTTTGCAAGTTTTTCTTTCTTTCTTTCTTTCTATCTTCTCTTCTCTTTTTATTTAGCTTTTCTTTTTTATCTTTCCCCCTTCTTTCTTTCTTTTTTTGTTTTAAGAATAATGTGTTTTTTATTGTATCGATCCAATTGCAAATAAAGTTTATATAAAAAAAATAAAAACAGAAAAAGTTTCATACATTCTGTATGCAAACCCTTGATGCCTTATAGCTGCAGCCAAGATGGTGGCCAATGTATAGCTCTGCTTTCCCTTGGACCACATCAGTGAGGATGAGAAAGGGGTCTTCTCATCGGGACAGCCCAGGACTTCCATACAACACTGCCCAGGTTTGCCCCCCTGGAGAGATCACAGTACTTGCAGTGGTGTGTACTGGGCAGGAAGTAAATTTTGTAAACAACCATACAAATCACTCATGACAGTGTTAACACATGTTTTACAGGCACTGCAATAAATTGTTAATCGATGGTTATAGAGTCCAGCGAGTCAATGTATTGTTTGTTATCCGTGGCTTACCCCAGTCTATCATGTTGTCGGCTGATTTGCTCATTACTCTTTATAGGACAGTCTCCCTGTGCTTTTCACATACGCCGATCATTGATTTCATTTTAGCAGTGTATCATTTTATTTACCTTAAGAACCATTTATAAATTGGACTTTCATTGGCATCAAAGCCAGCTAGGGATTCCAGCAGTTGCTTGATTGCTGGGCAATCGAGTCTACCAGACTCTCCTGTGGAATGTCACCCATTCAGGGAGGGAGCTTGCGATAAATGATAGTAATTTGAGTTGATTAAGTGGGCACTTCACTGATGGAAATCTCTTTTCTATCTGATTGGTGATCCGGTCATAGAGATTGCATGGGATCCGAAGCCTGTCAAAGGTAAGGCAGCCTTTATACAACTGCTTGCGTGTTTGCTATTTATTTATTTATTTATTTATGGCTTGTGCAATTTGCATTTTTACAGTCATCTTCAGTGTGCACACTAGGGCACATTTTTAGAACCATCTCCATTATGAGCCCGATCTAACAAGGTTCAGGTGCTTTTTAGTACCTTGAATTGTGATGGAGTAAAAAAAAAAGGGGGGTGCTGAAATCTCTCCCGCTGAAATAAATTGGATTTAAACACAATTTTCGTGCAGTCATGCCTTCTTTATTTGTCCGAAATATTTATCTTCTGGCTTTCCAGTGGTGAAGAGCCATTTGAGGAACAGCTTGTGAGCCTTCTCGTTTAAGAACACCAGGAGCAGTCTATCTGAGCAGGAAAAGCTAGTCATTTAATAATAATAATGATAATGATGATGATGATAATAATAATAATAATAATAATAATAATAATAATAATAATAATAATAAAAATTTTTTTTATATCCCGCCCTCCCCAGCCGAAACCGGGCTCAGGGCGGCTAACAACAATAAAACATTACAACAGTACAACACAACACAACACTCTAAAATAATAATAATAATAATAATAATAATAATAATAATAATAATAATAATAAAAATAAATAATATCTTTATTGTCATTGCCCCCTTTGGGGACAACGAAATTACTTGACTGCTCCATAAAAACACTAATTAAACAATACAGTATAATACAGCAAGGGAGATTAGATGACTTTCAAAGTCCGGGCTTCCCATTCAGGGCCGAGATCGCTCTGGAGAAGAAGCTGTTCTTAAGACGGCTCGTTCTTGTCTTCATCGTCCTGTATCTCCGTCCCGACGGCAGGAGCTCGAAGAGACAGTGACCAGGATGCGATGGATCTTTTACTATGTCCAGTGCCTTCCTATGGCACCTTGTGGCATAAATCTGCTCTAAGGTGGAGAGTGGGCAGCCAACAATGCTCTCTGCTGCCTTACCAACTCTGCACAACCCCATCCTGTCCTGGGTAGTACAGCTTCCGTACCACACACATAAAATTAATTCAAAACAAACCACTTGCAGAGTCAGAGACTTTTAAGGTCTGTAAAAGGAATGGCCAAACTTGGGCCCTCCAGGTGATGCTAGACTACAATTCCTTGAACTTTGGTCATGCTGGCTGCATCCAAAGGGAACTGGAGTCAAACAACATCACAAGGGCGCCAGGTTTACTCATTGGACATTTATCAAAGTGTTCTTAAAAAGGAAGCTTCTTAGCTTCACAATATCTAGATTTCAAAGAGAAATTGTAGATGATAACACTAAGCTGTTTTTTGGCGGGGGAGTATAATTTATTATTAGAATGGGAGATCAAAGGTGAAGTTAAAAGTGTAATGATTAAGTGGGCACAAGACTTAGGACATAATATACAAAGGGAAGACAGGGAAAAATTATGGAAAATTAATTTAAAATTTACCGACTGTATACTGTAAAAGAGAATTATATGAAAATGGTATATTACACCTGTAAAAATGGGGGGGGGAGAGATGTATAGAACAGGCTCCAACAAATGTTGGATTTGTAAAGAAAAAGAAGGCACTTTCTTTCATATGTGGTGGAATTGTAAAATAAAATTTAAAAAATTGGGAAATGATATATAATGAAATGAAAATAATGTTTAAGATAACTTTTGTGAAAAGACCAGAAGCCTTTTTATTAGGCATTTCAGGCCAAGATGTGCCAAAAGAAAAGAAAAAAACCTCTTTATGTATGCTACAACGGCGGCTAAGATATTACTAGCCCAAAGATGGAAAAGTGATGAAATACCAACTAAAGAAGAATGACAAGAAAAACTGATGGAATATGCTGAAATGGCAAAGCTAACTGAAAGACTTTGAGATAAGGACAACAGAGATTTTAAGAAAGACTGGGGACCATTTATGTTATATTTACAGAAACAATGTAAAGATATGGACTCACTAGCAGGTTTTGTCTAAACACTTACAATTAACAAAATTAAATACAAGAATCATAAGGAAGATGTGATATACAGTAAGAAGAGCATAATGACAATTAAGTTAAAGATTGTTAAATTAAGATATATTAAAGTAATCAGGATAAGTTAAGATGTAAAAGAATCCAGAAGAGGAAGTTGAGGGAAGTCGTGGGGGGGGGGGGGCGACGACTGGGTTTTTACTTTTTGTGTGACTTGATGTGTTATTTGAATCTTTAAAATAAAAAATAAAAAAAATAAAAATTATTTTTTTAAAAAGGCAGCTTCTTCTTGCAGTAGCTTTTAAAGTGTTTTGTTCCTGACTTTTGTAGTTGCTTGTTCCTTTTAGATGTAGTTGCTTTTTTTGTTTTGTATGTTGCTGTTTTGCAAGCCACCTTTGAATGTTATGGAACAAAGCAGGGTACAAATATATTAGGGACAGAGTGGGCATCTAATTCGCACAGGTAAGTGAAAGATGGAGACAGGGAGTGGTGGGCAGAAGGGAGCTTTTCTGTATTGTAAAGGGTAAAGGGACCCCTGACCATTAGGTCCAGTCGTGGCCGACTCTGGGGTTGCGGCGTTCATCTCACTTTATTGGTCGAGGGAACCGGTGTACAGCTTCTAGGTCATGTGGCCAGCATGACTAAGCCGCTTCTGGCAAACCAGAGCAGCTCATGGAAACACTGTTTACCTTCCCACTGGAGCAGTACCTATTTATCTACTTGCACTTTGATGTGCTTTCGAACTGCTACATTGGCAGGAGCAGGGACCGAGCAACAGCAGCTCACCCCGTCACAGGGATTCGAACTGCCGACCTTCTGATCGGCAAGTCCTAGGCTCTGTGGTTTAACCCACAGCGCCACCCGCGTCCCTTAGAGCAGGGCAAATCCCCCTTCCTTCATCAGAGCATTCAGCTTAAGGAGGTGGGGGTTCAACCTGAGGGCCAAATTGATTGCTGGACAACCTTCCAGGGACCACAGACCAAGGATGGGTTAGACCAGAGGCAAAAGTGAGCATAACAGCATACCTTCCAATTGTTCCTATTTTCCAAGGACAGTCCTAGAACTATGAAAGCCATCATGGCTTCTGTTTCGATTCCAGAATGTCACTATTTCCCCCTCCTGTGCCGCCACTGTGGAGCTCAGGACGGTGGAAGGTGTGTTTGCTGTGTCCTCTTGGTGAAGAGGTGACAACTCTCCCTTCCTCTCTTGGTGACAACTCTCCCTTCTTCTGACAGGAGATACTTTGTGGTGCGGTGGGGGGTAGACAAAAAGTGCGGGGTCGAGGAAGGCCAGCTGGTAGGGAGCGGGAAATGTCTCTGTTTTAATCTGAGGAACGTTGGAGAGCCCATTTTAATTTTGCACACTAAGCTAGGGTCCACACCAGCCTTTTTCAAGCTTAGGCACCCACAGTTGTTGTCGGACTATAGCTCCCATCATCCATGACCATTGGCAATGCTAGGTAACGATGATGGGAGTTGTAGCCCAACAACATCTGGGGACCTCAAGTTGAGAAAGGCTGGTCTACACATATTTACACCCTCAACCCTCCATACAGGCCAACCATAGGCATGATCAGAGTGCAAGGATATAGCCTAACCAGGCAAAAACACTGGGTGGGGGGAGAGATCTGAAGCCAATAAGGGGTGGGGCTGGGGAGACTTCCAAGGCCTGGAGCAGGCATCCCCAAACTCGACCCTCCAGCTGTTTTGGGACTACAACTCCCATGATCCCTAGCTAACAGGACCAGTGATCAGGGATGATGGGAATTGTAGTCCCCAAACAGCCGGAGGGCCGAGTTTGGGGGTGCCTGGCCTGGAGGGCTGCATTTGGCCCTTTCTTAAAGGAGCTTGTGTTACAGTAGGGTTTAGATGAGGATCTGCTCCTTTTAATGTAGGCATAGGCAGCCTTTGGCCCTCCAGATGTTTTGTTTTGTTTTTTTAATAAATGATATTTATTAAGAGTTTTAGAATTACAGAAAAAAACAAAAAAGAAAAGGAAGGAAAGAAAACAAAATAAGAACAAACCACAATCAAACAATACAAATTGATAAAAATCAAAATCAAAAAATAACACAACACAATCAAAAGACAAAAATAAGCCACAAACATTTAAAAACAAATCCAATATTCTCAATTCCTTAGCTGTCATTACCTTCTTTCTTTGACCTCCTCACTCCTCCCTTTTTTTGTATCCTAGTTATTAATTGTCACAGCAAATCCTTTCCATTTTTCATAATATTCTGTCATTACATTACCTTAGTCTAATTTAACCTTATCTTACTATAAAAGACCCTAAAACTTGAAACTTTGATCTTATTTATACCAATTTCTCATAACCATAATATTCTTACATAATTCTTTTAACATTTTTGCTAAAGTCAAATGATTTCGTTCCAGCATTTTTCTAACATTCATCAATTTTATAAAGCAATCCTAATAAAAAAAAATTTCTTCCAATCTTCATCCAGCGTAGGCCCTCCAGATGTTTTGGCCTACAACTACCATGATCCCTAGCTAACAGGACCACTGGTCAGGGATGATGGGAATTGTAGTCCAAAACATCTGGAGGGCCGAAGGTTGCCTATGCCTGTCTAAATGCACCTGCATGTTGCACCAGCTTCATTGTCTCCTACTGCAAAGTTAGAGAAGCATCCTACACTTTTAAATATATCAGTTAAAGTAAACAGAGCAATTTACTAGTCCTTCAAGGCCAGTAAGTGGATATTCTCTTGGCACACGTTGTTTTCAAATTCCCTTTTCATTGTTTTGCGTCCGCTCCTCTCTCTTAAAATGAAATGTTTTATCAAAAGCCCTCTGCTAGAATTCTTCCTCTGCATGGTCTGAATGGCGCTTTCCCGGAACTGTTATGGTCCATCAGGTCAGTTACACACAAAATATTCCCTAAGCACTTCCCAGCACAATAGCTTGTAATGGCTCCAAAAGAGCTGTCATAGTCGATCATGTCAGTAAACAGCTTTGATTTGGCTGTTTTCCCTTGGTTTCTTCAGTTTATATTGCAGGAAGAATCACTCCCAAACATGTGTTTGAAAGAACACAGTCTTTTGTTCTCTTGCTTCCCCAAGCGTTCGAGGTTAGGACATTCCTGCATTGAGATTCCTGCATTGCAGGGGTATGGTCTTTAATAATAATAATAATAATAATAATAATAATAATAATAATAATTGTTATTATTTATACCCTGCCCATCTGGCTGGGTTGCCCTTGGGGTCTCTTCCAACTCTACAATTCTATGATTCTAAGATTTATTTAGTAGATGAAACACTGCTGTAGTTATGCTACATATTTTTGAAGGCTCGATAATGAGTCTCTCCTTCCATCATGAGTTTGGCTTACTAGCACGCTTCTTAATGTAGGGGCAATCCATCCAGAAGACAATTGTATTTCGAGGAGTTTAGTGATCTGAGATGGTCATCTCTTCCTGCCTCTGTTTACTTCCCCTTACTAGCTCTTGTTCTGCTCTTTGATGGCTGAGAACAGCCTTTTAATAATGTGTGGAAGGAAGTAACAGTGCTGGGTACCTTCCTTCTTTGACGCGAGACATTGGGAGAGGTGGCTAGCTAGTGAATGGTCTGCAGGTAGCTAGTAGCATGTAGGCAGTCAGGCAAACCACACAGGTTAGCTATCTATAAATCAGATGGTTTGGGGGCATAGTTCGAGAAGCTCGTGCATGGACTGACCAAAGGGCCATGTAAACAAAGGCTACCTAGGGGTCACTTCACCACTTCTTGAGGGCTTCACAGTTGCAAATCAAAGTGCTTGCTTGGTAATGTATAAAATGCTTGCTGTTTAGCATCAAATATTTAATCTTCTCACTCACTTGAGTTTGTATTTCTTCTGAATCTCATTAAAAGGACCACCTTGCATTCGGCAAGACACTTAATTTGATCAACCCCCTCCTTGTCTGAAGCAACAAACCATGGTTTGAAGGGCCCTGCTATTCGGGACTCAAAAACATAGCTTCTTTTGCAATTATGGTTTGGAAAACCACCACAGTTGGTTGCTTGAGACATAATGCCAAATGGTGGTTTGCTCAAAGTTCTGTTAAAGTTTAGACCAAATATGCAGGGAGAAATTACACACATAGACACTCCATTCCTGATCCTCCAAAACGTGGAAAACATGTGTCTTTGGATTCAGCCATATATTTACATATACACAAGTTGAGCAGGCATGGTTTTGGGGTACAGAAACAAGGACAGAAGCAAGCAGTGGAAATCCTAAAGCAGCTTCAGCTCCTCATAAACCTGTCAGAATCACTTCACCTAGGAAAACAAGCAGACAGATGTATGACCCAAAAAATCACAGTAGAATTGTGATGGCCTGGGATTCAGACTCGGAAGCTGAATCCCAGCCTGCACAGGAGTCTCTGCCTCCAGAACCAGCTGAGCTGGGGCTGGGGCTTGAGCCTGTAGGGTCCTCACCTGTGCTGGATCCTCAGGTGCAGGCACCAGCTGAGTCTGCTCTGGCTCCTGAGGGGATGGAGGACCCATTGCCTGCAGGTGCTCCACCCTCAGCCCCGTCAGAGGAAGCTGAGGTTGCCTCTGGGTCCGGTAACCCTCCAGCCTCTCCTGAGCTGCAGAGGTGCAGGGCAGAGCGGCAGAGGGAACTAAGTTCTCGCAGGAGGAGTGCTCGCCTCCAGGCCAGGAGAGGCGAGTCACCTGTGGACCAGGGCCGCCCTATGCCTTGGGGCAGATAAAAGCCAGCCAGCCCGGTCCCAGGTTGCGGGAGCAACATTGTTGGTAGCCTGTTCCTGCCTGCACCCTGTCCTGCTCTTCTGCCAGAGTTTCTGACCTCACCCGACTCCCTGCCTTCGACCCAGCTTCAGCTTTGACTGCCTCCATACTGCACCCTCAACCTCAGACTGGACTCGGACCTTGCTGCATGGTTAACCCTCAGGACCAGCACAAGAATCTTGGAAGTAACCCTTTTCTGCTGCAGCCACTTGCCCCCTTGATAAACCAGCCACATGAAAGAGACAGCTAATCTGAATGCTAGGAGAGCATGAATGGCAGAACTACATGAACAAAGGAGGTGAGCTCCCGCCCCTTTGTCCCATTGATCCCTCACATGCTCTCAGTTTGATTTTTAGAACGCCTGCATAATATTCCCAATGGAGAGCTTTGTTACAGTGCAATCTTATGCATGCCTACTTGGAAGCGGTAAGATACACAGAAAATCACACCGAGACAAAAGAAAAGAAAATAGAATATATCCTTCATTTTTTTTTACAAACGGAGATCAACAGAACTTTTAAAGGTATATTCCACAGCACCACAGGATGAATTTGGGAACAATGCAATAGGCTGCACTGAAAATCAGGTCAAAGTATCCTGTTCTCATAGTGGCCAACTACATGCTTATGGGAAGCCCACAAACAAGTCCCCAGTGCAAAAGCATTCTGATAATATGTGGTTCCCAACACCTGATATTCAGACATCTGCCATCACCAACACTTGATGTAGAACATAAGCATCATAGATTGTAGCCAATGAAAGCTCTATCTTCCATGAATTTGTTGGATCCTATCTTGAAGCAGTAGTGATGTATGGAAGTGAGAGCTGGACCATAAAGAAGGCTGATCGCCAAAGAATTGATGCTTTTGAATTCTGGTGCTGGAGGAGACTCTTGAGAGTCCCATGGACTGCAAGAAGATCAAACCTATCCATTCTTAAGGAAATCAGCCTTGAGTGCTCACTAGAAGGACAGATCGTGAAGCTGAGGCTCCAATACTTTGGCCACCTCATGAGAAGAGAAGAGTCCTTGAAAAAGACCCTGATGCTGGGAAAGATTGAGGGCACAAGGAGAAGGGGACGACGGAGGACGAGATGGTTGGACAGTGTTCTCAAAGCTACCAGCATGAGTTTGACCAAACTGCGGGAGGCAGTGGAAGACAGGAGTGCCTGGCATGCTCTGGTCCATGGGGTAACGAAGAGTCAGACAAGACTAAACGACTAAACAACAACATCTTGAAGCCATGCAAGCTGCTAGCCACCACTGCCTCTTGTGGTGCACATTCCATAATTTATGCTTTCGATTGTGTGTCCTGAAACTTCCAGCTTTCAGCTCCATTGAAAAGCCCTAAATCCCAGAATTAAGAGTGGAATAAAAATGCCATTTCACCCACAGGTGTCAACATTTATATTCATCGTAACCAGATTAAAATTCTCTAGGGCCACTGCAGGAGTCAGAATCCTGCCCAGGGGTTGTTAGGTGGCCATCTCTTATTTAAGCTGTTCCTCTGTGTCTTTATGGAGACAGTCATTGGAGAGTCCTTGAAACAAGCCTTGGCACCTATTTGCTTTCAGTCACTCTGCTGCCACCCCCATCCTTCAAATCTCGCTTCCTTGAGAACACCAAGCAAACTTGTCCTTGTCATTCTAGTTCTGTCATTTGCCTTAATGTCTTTGGAAGGAGTACAATGCTTTGAAAAAATCATTTTTATAGTGCGGGATGAGCTAAAATGAATATTGGGGGAGGATTCTATTATGCTGAGAGAGAGAGAGAGAGAGAGAGAGAGAGAGAGAGGGCAGAGGACCTTGAAAATGGGCTCTTGAGGTTCTCCCTCTCTTTCTCTTTTAATGCTTCTTCCCAATCTTGCAGAGGTCAAAAGACAGGGGCATCTTAAGAGTAGAGATTCAGGCCGATATGTAGAGTGAGACACACTCTTACGACGCTGGAAGATGAGTTTTCGAAAGGCAAATGTCTCTCAGCTGGATTGAACGCCAGTCTAAATAAGCTGACGCGTGGGGGTATTTTATCATCATTATTATTTCTTAAATGTCAGCAGAATTCCTGAAGGGCAGTATTATCATTTCTCAGCAAATGGTATTAACAAGAGAGATTGTCCACCTCCCGATTTCACAAGGAGACACCCATCAGGGATAAGCTTGGCTACTGGCTGGCAGTATCACTTCCAGGACCACCCCTAGCATTGGGCAGAGGGAGGAACTGGCAGCAAGGAGTTAGAAGATGGATTGTGTGTGCTGCTCAGCCTGCCCTAGGCCCTCTAAGCCAACCTGGTGCCCTCAAGTGTGGTAGAAGACACTATCTCATCACCGGTGCAATAAAACTTGGTCCAGCACTCAGAGCTTCCAGGAGGCTGGGGAAGAGGACTAAACATCATTGCTCTTCCCAGAATTTCTCGTTTGCTGCTGTCAATTCCCTTTGGAGCCCAGCCTGCTATGAAGACCCATCTGCTCTGAAATGCATTTAAGCCAGACTACTTAGGTTCCTTGGAGTGCCCCAAAACCAGCAGCTGGAACTTTATTCTCTATTTTTCCATCTCCACCGTATTAAGCAGGTGGTCCCTTATCTTTCTTGCCCTGATCTGGCCACAGTGATCCATGCGACGGTCACCTCCAGGCTTGATTATTGTAACTCGCTCTACGTGGGGCCGCCCTTGAAGCTGACCCAGAAACTCCAGTGGGTGCAGAACGCTGCTGTGAGGCTCCTTATGGGGTCCTTGTCGTGGGATCACATTCATCCAGTGCTTTACCAACTGCACTGGCTCCCGGTGGAGTACAGGGTCAGGTTTAAGGTGTTGGTTTTGACCTTTAAAGCCCTGTGCGGCCTAGGACCCATGTACCTATGGAATCGTTTCTCCTGGTATGCCCTGTGGAGGACCTTAAGGTCCACAAATAACAACACTTTGGAGGTCCCGAGCCTCAAGGAGGTTACATTGGTTTCAACAAGGGCCAGGGCCTTTTCAGCATTGGCCCCAACTTGGTGGAATGCTCTATCACAAGAGACTAGGGTCCTGCGGGACTTGAGATCTTTCTGCAGGGCCTGCAAGACAGAGCTGTTCCGCCTGGCCTTTGGTTTGGACTTGGTCTGACCCTTATGTTTCCCTCACCTTATGGTCTTGATTTATCAGCTATTTTAAAATGAGGCTGCATTTTAAATTGTATTTTAACCTGCATTTTAAATTGGGGTTTGTTTGTTTTTTCATTCTCCCCCCCTCTTTCCCCCCTATTATGTTTTTACTGTGATTTTATTGGTGTTAGCCTCTCTGAGCCAGGCTCTGGCTGGGGAGGGCGGGGTATAAATAAAATTTATTATTATTATTATTATTAATTTTATTTTTCCTTTCTACTTATGGATCAAAGTTTAGTTTATTTCTCTTGCGATATTAAATTTATTCTACACTTGCTGAATTGTTGGATTTTTGGCCTACTTGGATTTGTTGATATGTCTTGTAAAATGATGTCTCTCCCGCACTGCTGAGCTCCTCCTCATGCTGATGTTTTTAATGCTTTCTTTCTTTCTTTCTTTCTTTCTTTCTTTCTTTCTTTCTTTCTTAAGCCATTTCTCAGTCAAATGAATCCCAAAGTGTCTTACAAACATGAAATAACATAACAGAGTGTAGTAGCACATCACAAGTATAGCATAAATCATATAAAATAATCAACAAATCATCAATTAAAAAATTACAATCTGTAAAACACTATTAACAAAGCAGGGCTGTGCACAGTTCCCCCACCCACCCAATCACGGGTCCAAAATCAGGAAGAGGAAGAAGAAGAAGAAGAAGAAGAAGAAGAAGAAGAAGAAGAAGAAGAAGAAGAAGTAGTAGTAGTAGTAGTTTGGATTTGATATATATAACAACTGCACCACACTATCTCTCTAGCTCCCCATTCATGGAATACTGCCTCCTTTTACTGAGTTGATTCTCAGTGGCACTGCCTTTCCATTGGGTAGAGTATGACCCTAGAAGACATTGTCACTATGCCTATGGGACAAAATCTTCATTGGATGTGAGCAAGACTTCTCCTATCAGCTGTAACGGATTACTGGACTCATACAAATTGAACTGGGAGCATGAGCCTCTGCCTCAGGAGAAGCAACTGAGAAGAAAAAGCACGTCTGCTTAAAACTATGCACTTCCATAAAACGAATGTAAGAGTCAAGGGGTTCCCCCCCCCCCCAGCTGGAACTCACCAAAACTCAGTTCAGGCACCATTGTCATGCTAAGAGAATGAGGGAGCTGTTCATGGTGAGTTCCACTACCTCTTTTCTAGAAAAATAAGTGGAAGACCGGAGTGCCTGGCGTGCTCTGGTCCATGGGGTCATGAAGAGTCGGACACGACTAAACGACTAAACAACAAGAGCTAAACTGCATGTTCAGCAAAAGTGCATGACACAGCTCCCATGGCATGGAATATTCGACTTCAGAATGCAGGAGTGTGTGGAGAGATTGTTGTATATGTGAACAGCAGTCTGATAGAGCAGGCCTAATAGGAAAAACGCTAAGTTACTGTTCCTTGATGTGCCAGCTTCGAATGCAGGGGACTCTCTTGACATGGAAGAAGCATTGTCATGTCATTCTTCACCTGCATTCTGAAATCTAATGAACAAACAATTAAAATAAACTCTCTTTTCTTTTAACAAATCTGTCCATAGGCATCTATTATACCTCGTCTGATGGAACTGTTTTCTGCTGTGCTGCCAGGGAATAATTGGGATAGAAGGAGTCGCTGATTCCTGATTAAAAGGGCAAAAAGGCTTAGCTAAGTTTGAATAATTGGCACTTATAAAGTTCCTAACAGCTGCCCTCTAATGCAAGTGATTCACAAGCACTCAACTTCCCAGCCCCATTAAGACTCCCTTAAAAATCTCCATGATGGATGACTCTACTAAATACTTTATAGGCAATGGGTTTACAGTCAGAATTTCGTACAAAGCTTCCTTTCTCCATAAATCAAACTCTGAATACGGATAGCTGCACCTTCCACTTATCTAAAAGTTTCATGTGTTATACATTATATACAATCAACCAGATTTTTCTGCCTTTTTTTGGGTCTTTTCTGTTGAAAACATACCTGCAGAGTGGCTCTAATATATGCCAGTATATAGCATTTATATACCAAGGAATGATTCCATCACAAAAGGCTGCCAGTCTAAGCCAATTTATTATATGCTATACAAGTGTTAAACTGCCTTAAATCAATAGTTAAGAAGACAGGGGAATATTCGGGGCGCAGTAAGTCATCATTTTAATGAAATATAGATTATTCCAAGACTATTAAAGAAGTGGTTGGGTGTCAGGGAAATGGCCCACATTTTCCCCAGCGTTAAACAAAACCCATCTATTTTAGTGGAACAAAATCAATACGGAGCTGCGACCTGCCATGTAACCTGAATGTGTAAGTAAATTTATAGGCAGAGTTACCCATTGCTAAATAGACAGGCTATGCTTGCAGGCCTAGGCCAGTTCATCTGATCCAATTAAAGGCATGGTTAGAGGCAATTGAAGGGATGAAGTGAGAAAACTCTGGGGGAGCACGGGCTTTTCTTGAATGACACTTCACCACAGAGCAGACAGCCATTTACACGGCAACTTGTTCAAATACCAACCATAATAATCTCAGAGATGGGAGCAACATTCCTGTGGTGCTGTCACACATTGCTGATCCAATGTGGTGAATTGGTTAGGGTGTTGGAGTAGGACCTGGAAGATCAGGGTTCAAATCCCAACTCACCCATGAAGTTCGCTGGCTGACCTTGAACAAGTCTCTCTCTCTCTCTCTCTTTTTAAAATAATTTTTATTAATTTTCAAACATGATAATTGTCATACATTCCACAAAATTCCACCTCTTATACAATCTTTTTGGACTTCCATCAGCACCTCTGGTGATCTTCCATTTTTATAATTTCTTCTGCATTTCTTAAATTCATATTGCCTTTAATTATTATAACTAATGTCATCCTTTTCATTCAATAATGCAATAGCTCCAAATATTCCCCTTACAAAACTTCCTGCAAACCTACAAATGTAATCTGGTCATCACAACTACTTTTCAAATAGTCCTTGAATGAGTCTCTCAGCTGTAACTCCCAGGGTTATTATGAGAATTACTGAACTTTTCCTTCTACTGTACTTTCCCCCATGTATAAGACGCCCCCTATTTTGGGGGGACTCAAATTTAAGAAAATGGGGAGAGACAGCACAGAGTTGTTGAGCTTTTTCTGCGGAGGATTGCCCAGGGTTGTTGAGGTTTTTTTAGGGGGGGTTGCCGAAAATCGCTCACCCACACCGCCTCCCGTCTGTCCCAACATCTGCAGAAGCTGCCAATCGCCTGCCCAACTGCTGGAGCATCAGCCAATCAATACCACCCATTGACGCAGCAACCAATAACATGCACAATAGCCGCTGACAGCCATGGCAGCAACCAATCAAACATTCACCCTATACACTATCCACATATAAGATGACCCCCACTTTTTAGGATGATTTTAAAAGAAAAAAAAACATAGTCTTATACACAGAAAAGTATGATAAATGGAGAGGGGAAGAGCCATGTGTGCTGCCCTGAGTTACTTAGAGAAAAAGGTGGGATATAAATGGTCCTTGGGGAAAAGGGGTATGCAAATTATTATTGCTAATATATGCACTTAACAATATCTATGCAAATATAGTCGTACCTTAGTTTTCGAACAGCTGAGTTCTTGAATGACTTGGCTCCTGAACGCTGCAAACTCGGAAGTGACTGTTCTGGTTTGCAAACTATTTTTGGAAGCCAAATGGGGCTTTCATGGCTTCTGATTGGCTTCAGGAGCTTCCTGTAGCCAATCAGAAGCCACACTTTGGTTTCTGAACGTTTTGGAAGTTGAACGGACTTCCGGAATGGATTGCATTTGACTTCCAAGGTGCCACTGTACTGGAAAAATTTGCACAAATACAAAGGTACATTTTAAAATCAAATCCTGGTAGTATATGTTCAAATTTCAGGTGCATATATGAGAAAGCTGTGAAACTGTGCACATTGACTTCTGTATGAGGGATGGGGAGAAATTTGTCTGGCTCTGTTTTTATTTCAAATCTATCTAATCTACAGAGAGTCATAAAAAAAGTGACACTGTTCCCCAACTCAAAAATTGTTCAGAAAAATGCAGATATTATTGAAAATGTGGTAAAAAACTACATTATACTGCAGGAAATTCATTGCAAAAAACAATGTTTTCTTAGAGAGAGAAAAGTGCAGATTGCTGTAGAAATCAGTTTAAATGAACTGAAAGGTAAATAAGAAATTGAGTGCATTCTATCCATCCATCCCTCTCACTCAGCTGCCCAGTGTAATACACACAACCGCACACATTTAAAAATTGCATTTAGATAATATTTTATGTCAAAATATGTGTTTCTGAAGGCACTGTTTCTCAAAGGTCTTCTAGAACATACCTCTATCTATCATCTATCTATCTATATCTATATCTATATATCTACCTGAGTTGAGACCTGATTAGGAATGTTCTGGAAGTGAAAAACTAAATTGCAATTTGCACATTAGTCTGAGTGGTGCAGATGAGTTCAATGCTTCCTGGAATTTGCAAATATCACATTCCACAAGCATTTCTACTCCTTCGCTTAGGCTGGCAGTGGTGGATTAGTTGCCAAGCAGTTCATGGGATAGACTGATTTGTCATTGGCATAGGAACATGGAAAGCTGCCTCGTACTGGGTCCGTCTACTTCAGTATCAGTGGCTACGCAGGGTTGCAAATATGGGTCCCTCCCAGGCCTAGAAATGCCCAGAACTAAACCTGGGGTCTTCTGAATGTAAAGCACTTCCAGGAAATATGAAGATATGCACAACCTTCTAATGGTTTGTCCCCCACCCCTTCCAAACTGAAGATGGGAGTGTAATGTACTGAATAAATGTGAGAATATATTTGTTCCTAATGGCAGCAGTGAATTTGGAAATTAAGCTCAGCAGGTAAGAAGAGCCTGTTCAGTTTCCAAATGAGATCATTTGTCCTTGTACTAAAGTGTGTTGATTGTATGATTGCTTTGTGCTGCTCCTTCCCTCCCACCCAGTCCACCCCCTTTCACCCACATCCTGGTTCCCTGCTGGTTTCAGTAAAACGAGTCAAAAGTTATGTGGAGTAAATTGTAATAACAGCAAATAATTTCCTACGTGGATATGTCTAGACAGGTTTCTTTCAGCCAAGCGGGCTGGAATCAAAATAATTCGCCCTAATTAGACAACAGATTGGGTTGTTTTGCTACTAGTTCCAATTGCTTGGTTCACTGTACCTTGGGACGAGGGAGGAACATGGGTGGCTGTGGTTCTGAAGTGAACACAACTGATCCAATATGTCCAAGCCAGTGAAGGTATCAGACTAGAGGTCCACTCCAACTCATGACATTTGGAGCCAGTGAGCACACCTGGAATCTTGAGAAAGTATCATGGGCCCCAGTCTCAAAATGGTGGGTGTTGGATATGTGACGTAACACAAAATGTTGGCTGTAGGGGCATAGCACACAATAGCTGTCGCATCTGAAGCAGGAAGAGATAGGGTGCATCATAGCTCTCCATCGATCACACAAATGCACCATGAATGGGGGAAACTTACTTACAGCAAAACAGGAAGGTCGGTGTCCAATCCTGGCATGTAGAGGAATACGGGCAGAGATTTTTTTCTGGGGGTACACAGGGATACACATACCCCTAAATATTTTGTGAATCTAACAGAAGAAGAAACTTTAAAAATTAAAATTTTTAGTTTCTTCTCTAGCACAGTGAATCGTCAGTTCTGTTGCTACCCCCAATAGTGACCTCATTTCCTGTCATGGTGTTTCCTGAGTCTTAGATGGAAGCGAGCGTTTAATGTGTGAAGTAGGAGTTGGAATCTAGCACGGTGATTGGTCAGTTTCATTGTTACCACCTCCGATGGCAGCTTCCTTTCCCGGTGTAATGCATGTTCTTTGTACTTTTGTCCATTTACTGTATTTATTTCCCCTGATTTGAACTATAGAATGGTGATTTTCTTGAGTCAAAATGAGAGTACCCCTAAACATTTTTTTAAGAAGAAAAAAAAAACACTGAATATGGGCATGCTTTAAGGGGTTATGGTCAATGTAATTGAGGATGAGCTAGTGAAAACAGGGACACGTCAGGGAGAACAATCAGTCTCTTATGTTTTGCAGATTTTTGAAGAGATATTTCTGGAGACTTGGTTGGGTACCATAGAAGGTACTGGTGGGAACATGGGTGGTTCACTTAACTTATATAGGTTAGCTCACGATGTGAAATCATGTGCTTCCTGTTCTACAGTTCTAGGATTTTAGGATGCTGGACAAGATGGGCTACTGGTCTGATCCAGTGGTATCTTCTCATCTTTTTTTATTGGAAAACTCCTGGAAAACCTTGCAATCAGCAACAAAAGCAAGTTACAGTTACTTTTTGACAAGATCCATTGACATGTGTAGGGAACCTGCCATGATTCTTACTGAGATCAGAAAATTGGTCTCTTCGGACCACAGGGGTGTGTGGTTTTTCGGGGAATCTGATTGAAAGCTCCCTTGTTGAAAGCTTCTGGAACAATATTAAAGAATATAAAACTGTGCGGGGGGGGGGGGGAAACAACGACAGTATAAACAGTACAATGAGAATGATTGCAAGACTCGTTTGTCAGAAGTAAGTGTTTAATTTAGTATTAATTAGGAAGATTAAGTAAGTTTTTTTATTTACGTAAATTTGCCTTTTCTTCTTCTTTTTCCTATATTTTCTTCTTTTCTTTTTTCTTAATTCTTTTTTCTTAAATTTTCTTTTTGTAGTATGAGATTGTAAATTCTTTGTATAAGTGTGTAATTTAAATTAATAAAGATAATTTTAAAAAGTAAAAGAAAGCTCCCTTGTAGTATCCTCTGGTGGGTGGTGTTTTTGTTTTAATTTCCCATGTATCACTGGTTTTCAGGAAGCATAGCCTTGTTCCTGATGTCTAGGTTTCCATGTGCAAGACAGTTTTTGCATGGATGAAGCCTGAAGTGATCTAGACCAGATACTGGCTTAACACTTCAGGGAAAATTACATCTAGGATTTATTGTAGAGCAATGTAATGTTGAACCGGTGTGAGAGGAGAAGGAGGAGGAAGAAGTTGGGGGAGGAGAAATGAAGAAGCTCAGAAAAGAACAGGCCAAGGTAGCTGAAGTAATTATATCTGTTAAATATGCTCACTCATGCCTTGCGGTGTGAGCAGGCAGCTCCTCCGGCAATATTAGGCTAAATTTCCCTTATGCTCTTAAACAATAGCTGTTCACTGTAAGCTTACTTACCAGGGGATATTTCCCCAGAGCTCACACTGCCAGCTTCATTTAAGATGACATTAATTAAACAACCAAGGACAAAGATTGCTTCTTTCTGGCACTGGTGATATTAATGCCATGGGCCAGAGGTCTTGGCTCCCAGCTCTTGGGATCTGTAGCTGGGTGGGTGGGTGGATGGATTTGTGGGTGTGCTTCCATGGTGGCTAACAAATTTAAAATTCAAATATATATCACAGCAATAAGTAAAGCAAAACAGGAGAGAATGTGGACAAAAACTAAGGGAGAAAATCCAAGACTGCCTGGAGAAGCACAGCCGTAGAGCTGCTGTCATGAGCCAAGGCTCCAACTCTCCTCATCAGGGGAAGAAGCTGTAGACTCAAAGGGCATCTCAGACCAGGAGAAGAATGTGCCCCCTGAACCAGTCTTTGATATCCCTGCCTCCTCAGAAGTTCAGGAACCAGAGGAGTCCATGATGCCAGCACCTATCCAGCCAGAAGAGATTGCCTTGCTTTCTTCAGAATCCAAGGTTTTCAGCTGGAAAGTTATATTAATACGCTAGTCTTCTTCAATGGCGATCACTCATAGTTGAGTAAGATTGTCTTCCATAAGCACGGTTTTATCAATGAGTCCATAAGTGACTGTGGAGTCCAATTCTGGATCCACACGTTCTTCCACAGTGGGGACATTGGTTTCTGGGCAGGAGTTGATCACGGTGTGGATTTGCCAAGCGGGCCTTCCTCTTAGGATGTTTCTCCCTTGCGTCCTGAGTTCAAGTGTCTTCAAAGCCCATGATGCCTTTGGTAAAGGTTGTTCTGCAATTGGTGCGCTCGCAGGTAAGTGTTTCCCAATTGTTGGTGTTTATACTACATTTATTAAAATTTGCCTTGACACAGTCTTTAAACCTCTTTTGTTGACCACCAGCATTACACTTTCCATTTTTAAGTCCAGAATAGAGCAGTTGTTTTGGAAGACGATCATCAGGCATCCACACAACATGACCAGTCCAATGAAGTTGATGTTGAAGAATCATTGCTTCAAAACTGGTGATCTTTGCTTCTTCCAGTACACTGGTGTCAATGTGCTATAGTTCCTAAGCAGGCTAGACACTTTTGAAAATAGAGGCTCTACTCAACAGAGTATAGGGACGTGGGTGGCGCTGTGGGTTAAACCACTGAGCCTAGGACTTGCCGAACAGAATATCGGCGGTTCGAATCCCCGCGACGGGGTGAGCTCCCATTGCTCGGTCTCTGCTCCTGCCAACCTAGCAGTTCGAAAGCACACCAAAGCGCAAGTAGATAAATACTGTATTTTGCACCTCCCAGCTGTCCCCGGAGCTTGTGGGGCAGGCAGTGGGGAGAAGCGCACTTCTCCCCGCCGCCCGCCTTCTGACCAGGTCCGGGGACAGCGGGAAGACGCGCTGCGCCTCCCCGCTGTCCCCGGAGCTTGCGGGGCTGGCGGTGGGGAGAAGCACACGTCTCCCCGCCATCAGCCTCCAAACCACATCGGGAGACAGCGGGATGGCGGCGTTCCACCTCCCCGCTGTCCCCCGACCTTGTGGGGCTGACGCTGGGGCTCTCCTGAAGCCTGGATAGCGAGAGGGGTCGTGCGCACCGACCCCTCTCGCTCTCTAGGCTTCAGCGAAACCCTGTATTCGCCCCATAGGACGCACACACATTTCCCCTTCATTTTTGGAAGGGGAAAAGTGCGTCCTATAGGATGAAAAATACGGTAGGTGCCACTCTGACGGGAAGGTAAATGGCGTTTCCGTGTGCTGCTCTGGTTCGCCAGAAGCGGCTTAGTCATGCTGGCCACATGGCCCGGAAGCTGCACGCCGGCTCCCTCGGCCAATAAAGCGAGATGAGCACCGCAACCCCAGAGTCGGTCACGACTGGACCTAATGGTCAGGGGTCCCTTTACCTTTACTCAACAGAGTGTGGGCTAGCTGATCAAAAGAAGCTGCATTCCTATTTAACACACATGCTGTCTTTGTTGGTTCCTGGAACAATAGTTACGTCTGCATTGTCTGGCTTTCAGCCAAAAATGCCACTTGGATCTATCCAGGGTGCTAGTCACCTTGCAGGCCTTCCTTTGGGGCTTAGTCCTCTGTTGTTGTTGTTTTGTTTGTTTGTTTGCTTGTTTGTTTGTTTGTTTCTAAAGTCCTCCTTATTTTTGAACAGATGGCATTTGGCAATGTGGCAATTTACCTGTCATTACCTGCTGTGGCCTGCTGCTTGAATCCGGTTGCTGCAATATCTTGTTTTATATTATTTTGCTGCACTTCCCCATGTTTTCATTTTTCATTCTTCCACCTTTGTTAATTTTTGAGTTTATGCGATGTTAATTGCTCCTCTTGATCTTTGGTATCCTAAGGTACCAAAATTGGAGGTAGCGTGTTTTCAGACAAATAAATAAATATTTAAATATTTAAATATTTTTAAAGGAGGGAGTGAGAGACAAGAAGTGGGGAAATTGGAAAGAAGAAAGGCAGGTTTTAGTGAAGCGCTATTGTGGAAACCTGAAAGCAAATACGCAATGCTGATTTGCCCTTTTCAGAAGGAGAAAGGGGAACCTCAAACTAAAGCATTATAGTGCCACAGAATTGTAGAATTTGAACAGACTCGAAAGGGTAATCCAGTCCAACATCTTACAATGTAAGAATGCATCAGAGAGAGATAAAACTTTATTCGCATTAGTCGATGGCCATAGCAACAGTAAAACATTACTGTATACGCAGAAAAGGAAGTTTGATATAAAAGCACAATTTAGAGTCCTGAATCAGCATTCAGTTAGTGGCCCTTATTCTGATTGCCCCTGCTATGAACCTAGCAACCTTTTCTGTTATCTGCTCATTTTGATCTGACGGAAGAAAGGACATTGTGGCAGTGCTTGAGCGCCCTGGGATGGTTAGTACGAGTGGGGTGATGATCTTGTTCCTCAGGTCTTTGTAGAGAGTGCAAGACAGGAGGACGTGTGCCGCTGTTTCGGTGCTACCATCTCCATGGGCAAAGACGTTTCTCAGACGGGATCATGAAGAATGCATCAGAGCTCAACAGTGCAGAAATGAGACAGGAAGTTACAATAGTGCAAAACAATATGGGATGGTGTCATAGTCCCCTCTGAGCTGCCTGATTCAGAACAGGACTTGGAGGCAGTTGAGGATGAAGATTGGAAGAAGAAGGGGCTGACCCTATGGAGCAGAACCTGCTTGGTGACTCCCACCCCCCACCTCTGCCCCGAGATGTGCCTGATGACGTGGGAGATCCAGGAGCTGTCAGGGGATGGTGAAGGCTGCTCAAGCTTCCAGCCTGATGGGACAGCATGAGAGAGTTTAGAGGATGAGCTGTGGCTGTCAACATCTCCCAGGAAGAGGTACCACAACAACAGACTTGTCCTTCACTAGTCTTTAGGCCAAGAATCCTTGCAGGGAGAGGGCTTTTCACAAGTAACTGAGTTTTCTCCATTGCTGTTTACAAACTTGAAGGGTAAACTGGTGGGAGCAACTTTGCAGCTCCCATGTGGCTTGGATCTCTTGGTACTCATCCTTAACTCCTGAACCTCACCCCTTGGTCTCAGATGTGATAGTTACTACACTTTTTCCTTGTAAGAGCACCTAGACTGGATTCTGTTCTTTCCTAGCCACTGAGTTTGCACCATTCAGCTGTAGTAATAATAATAATAATACTTCTTTACTCCTAAGCAAACACCACTGTGGTTTAGTCTTGGGCAGAAGCCAAGCCAGAGGAATGCCTTTCTGCCTACAACAAAGGCATGGCTGAAAATAACTCAGCAATGCTCCTCTACTCCCGCCAGCTTTGTTGATTGTGCTGGAAAGGCACACAAACTTGGCACAGGGGAAAACCATCAGGCCTGATTGATTTGTGTTTGTCTGCAGAAGCTGCTGGTGTGGCTTTGTTTGGAATCACACACTGGACACATTTGAAAAAGTCAGCGGTTTTTTACCAGTCTTGCAAAGGCTAGTCACTTCAGTGTTCAGATGATGTATGAGAATAACAGAAGAGTCCCATTAGATCAGAGCAAGGGTTTGGATTTCAGCTTTTAGATGACTTACAATGGAAGTCAATTGGTTGTTCCTGCTGGTGGATGGAGGAAGCAAGGAGTGAAGAGATGAAGACTCGAAGAGAGAGGAAGCGTCAAGCGATAAGGACCAAGTCCATTGTTTCCTTCTACCATATTCAGTTAACATTAAACAATATTAGAACTGGATGCACAGTTCCAACAAAACTTCAAGTAGGAGAGCCCATTTTGCTGAGTATTGTCCAGGGGAGGTCTCAAATGATGCAACAGCTACAGGGCCCTAGTGAACCACCAGAACTGTCCTATTAGAATATCTCAGCGATTGAAGTGGTTGCTGTGATTGCCCCTCCTACTTGCTTAGGGTAATTACCAGGGACTCCCATTATCACTAAGTGACTTTCTTTTCTTATTTTATTTAATTATTACTCAGCCTTCAAGGAATTCCCATCGTCAAGAATGTAATCTGCTGCTATTGTTGAAAGCTGTACTTGTATCAACAAATCTTTAATTTATTTTTATTTTATTTTATTTTAAAAAAGGAAGAAAAAAGAACATTTCAATGGGTCTTCTCTGAATATGACTTTGCTAGATACCACTCTCAGGCTCCTGGTAGTAGATGAATGGGGAACTGGAAAGTACATACATATAAAGGGGAAAATATGTGCATCTAATTTATTTATTTATTTTACTATTGTCAATGTCACATGTGTTCATTCCTAAGTCCATTGTGTCCCCCTTTCCACATTTATTGCAAAAATGTTTGTATTAAAATATGCATTTTATCACAAAACCCATTATGTTCAGTATGTATCCAGTTTTGGTATGTCTCAGAAATGTGTTCCAACATTCAAAGAAAGTGAAAAAAGGATAATTAATTAGTTTTGAATCTGTATGATAGTCTGGAACATAAGAAAAAACTGGCTGCTAAATTAATAATAATAATAATAATAATAATAATAATAATAATAATAATAATAATAATTCCCCCCATCTGACTGGGTTGCCCCAGCCACTCTGGGCAGATCCCAACAAAAAATAGTAAAAGCACAATACAATTTCATACACTGGAAACTTCTCTGAACAGGGCTGCCTTCAGAATCAGGCCAAAAGACCACTCAATCCAGTCTTCTGTTCTCACTGTGGCCAACCAGCTGCCAATGAGAAGCATGGAAACAGAACCTCAATGCAACAGCGTTCTCCCCACCCACGATTCCCAGAAAAGTTGCATTCAAAGCCATACTGCCTTCAACAGCAGGTGTAGACCATAACCATAATGCTAAGTAGTCAGGTAGGTGAAAACTAGGCCAAGTCACTTGAAGGTATGGGCTGAACAAACTTATTCACCACCCCTTGGTCTTTATGAGTCTTTCTCCACTGTTCACATTTTACACCTGCCATTCTGCTCCTGAATCTCTTTGCCACGGCAGGTCTCCAAGGAAATAACCCCAGACCAGGAATCTCTGCCAAATACTTTGAATTGTTCTCAGGTTATTCCCAGTGTAACATCATACTGTCAAAGAGAAAGGGAAAAAAATAAATCAAAGTCAGATCATTTAAGAACAGAGGACTAACCCACTAGAGATTCCACGTTGTGGCCGTATGTTGCCATTGGAAATGAATGTCAAAGTCCGAGGCCTTCCTCCATCTAATGAGATTCAAGAAGTACTTCTTGACATCTTATCAAAAGGACATTTATCACCTTGGTTATAAGTGAGGTGTGAGGAGACTAGAAGGTTGTATATTAAGCCGAGCTTTCTGTACACTTCATTGTAATCACCCCTTGCTTCCCTTATAGTTCGCATAACTCTCCTTCCAGATTTTCTGTCGGAATGGAATAAAAACCAATCCATTTAATTCCCCAATGACTATGTGCAGACAGTGTTTCCCGTGGAGTTATTCACTGTGTCCTCTATGAAACCTCTAAATCCTGTCTAAAAGTTGATGCCACTTCTTTCTGGATTAAATCTATATAGCTTTGTCACCTACTGGTGACTCAAATTCTCAGCGCAGTCGTCATTCACTTAGGGACTCTGAGAACCACTAAGGTAATTATCAAGGGGTTTTAAAGCGCACACAAAACAAAGCCAGCTTCCAAAGAATATCCGATCCTGCTTTCCCACCACTGTTGTGACATCGTGCAGGCTTAAAATACAGGCAACAAAAACTAAAGATAGAAATTTCACTTTGTGGGTGAAGAAAGGGGGGCAGAAAGGAGGCGAGCGGCTACAAAGCCATATATCACCAGCTTTGCATAAAGGAATCTGATCTATTAACTTTAAAAGGTGACATGCTTTCGGCTGTCTCTTTAGAGAAATGCCAGTACAACGAGGGCAGGGATTCAAACTAAAAGGATTGGGTTTTTAAGAGGTGGCACAACCACACAGATAATCTGTCAGAATACGAGGGATCCTTCTTCTTTCCTCCAGCCCCTCCCCCAGTTATGCTGAGATTACATATATTCTGAAAAAGATCTATTACGCACAAGAGCAAATACAGTGGTGCCTCGCAAGACGAAATTAATCCGTTCCGCGAGTCTCTTCGTCTTGCGGTTTTTTCGTCTTGCGAAGCACGGCTATTAGCGGCTTAGCGGCTATTAACAGCTTAGTGGCTTTAAGAAAAAGGAAACAAACTCGCAAGAACTCGCAAGACGTTTCGTCTTGCGAAGCAAGCCCATAGGGAAATTCGTCTTGCGAAGCGACTCAAAAAACGCAAAACCCTTTCGTCTAGCAAGTTTTTCGTCTTGCGAGGCATTCGTCTTGCGAGGTACCACTGTAGGAACCTCCATGAATGCAAGACAGTGGGAACAAGTACAGTCGTACCTTGGTTCTCGACTTCCCAAATGTTCAGAAACCAAGGCATGGTTTCCGATTGGCTGCAGGAAGCTCCTGCAGCCAATCAGAAGCCGCGTAGGATGTTCAGCTTCCAAAAATAGGTCGCAAACCGGAACACTCACTTCTGAGTTTGTGGCGTTCAGGAGCCAAAACATCCGAGAACTATGCTGTTCAAAAACCAAGGTATGACTGTAATGGGTTCAGGCTTCACCATCTGCTTCTGGGCTTCTTAGAGAAGTAGTGGGGAATTTCTATGGTTCTAATTAGGCCCATTGGGCCTCCCCATTGGGCCCCTGAGATCACGTTGTGCAAGCCCCAAACCCCACATATGTTACACCAGGTGCAAGGCAGGCAAAGGCAGAACTGAGCCAAAAAAGGAGTTGCAGATGCAAGTGATCAGCTCATTGACATCACCTGCAAAGCTTTCGACCATCAGGCAATCATCAGGTCTAACAAAGCCCATCACACCATTTTTGCAGGTCCTGATGAACAGCTGATGGTTGGGACATGCAAAACACCATGCATAGGAGCTAAAGCCATCTGACTAGTCATAACTGGGGGGAAATGATACAAGACTGGACAGAATCTTTGCCTGACTTAGCTGGGCTCTTATATTATTAATCTTGCACTCCCTTAAAATATGCAGAAGGGTTCCAGACAACCAGTTTCCCCATTTGCTGGCTACACATTGCCATGTGTCGAGAGATGAAAAGTCCTGGCTGCATGATGCTCCAGTATTGCATCACCAGCTGCAAGTAGAGAGGGCACATCAATGCTTAACAAGCTGTTGGTGTACTAAACGTTAATATATAGTGCATGACTGGCAAGGGAAACATTTGCTCATAGTGGTGACAGAGCTATCCATAATGGTTAGCACTGATTTATACCAGACCTGGAGCATTTGAAAGAGCATTTCCTTGTGCAGGGGCCAATGCAGCCTTGTGCTTATCTTAAAGAGGTCTCCCCGCCCATCCCTGCAGTCAGTTGTTGCTTGACAATTGCAAATAGAGCTAAGCCAAGACTGAGTTAGTGTGTGAGAGTGTGTTCCTCCAAACAAAACAGATGCACTTTCTTCTTTTCTCTGTGTGTGTGTTTTTTAAGGGGGGTGGAGGAACTATATTGACATGCTGATGGCAGATGGCTTAAGAACTAAACTTGGTCCTAGGCCAGCGGTTCTGAACCTGTGGGTCCCCAGATGTTGTTGGACTACAACTCTCATCATCCCTGAGCTTTGGCCTTGCTAGCTAGGGATGATGGGAGTTGTAGTCCAACAACATCTGGGGACCCACAGGTTGAGAACCACTGGCCTAGGACATAAGAATATAAGAAGCTGCCTTGTACTCAGTCAGACCATTGGTCCCTCCATTTCAGTATTGCCAACACTGACTGGCAACAATTCTCCAGGGTCTGTCCCAGGTCTTCCTGTAGATGCTGGAGACGGAGCCAGTTACCTTCTTCATGCAAATCAGAGCATTGGTCCATCTAGCTCAGTATTGTCTATACCGACTGGCAGTGAGACTCTCTCCAGGGTTTCAGACAGATGCTATTCCCTGACAGATGTCAGGACCGGCCCAAGACATTTTAGCACCTGAGGCAAACCACAAAATGATGTCCCGGCTGCCCACCAGGGAAGAAGAGTGAGTGAAGATCTACATCAGGAACAAGACAGGAATAAAGATATACATTGGGATCTGCTGGCCCTGTGGATTCTGCTGCCTGAGGCAGTTGCCTTACCTTGCCTCATAGGTGGGCCGGCCCTACCAGTTCTCCCTGGAGAGACTGGGGATTGAACCAGGGACCTTCTGCATGCAAAGCCTATGGTTAATCACTGAGCTATGGAACTCTGCACGAGTAAGTACTATCAAATACCCCATCCCTGGTGGCACAGCTCAAGGAGAAATACCATACAAATTGTTCATGGATTACAGCTTCTCCATTTCTCCCCCTCCACAAACACCACATTTAAAAAATAGCATCTCTTCCTCATATTAGTTTTGCATTACCAAGTGATATCAAATCAACCCTCGGTATACGATGGAAATAATTCTCCCAATTCTTGTGATTCTGAGCAATATTCATGAGGAAATGTGGTAGGCTGATATTCTTTAGAAAACTGATCTCCAAATCCCATGGAATGATGGAAATGGAAGACACGTCTTAACGTTGGCAGAGTTTAATGTTCTGCAGCAATTTTAAACTGCACTGAGCCGAATGGCTGTCATATTCCCCACAACTTCTCCTCATCTTCTCTTTCAAATTGCTTTGCTAATCAATCCCAAAGCCGTTACAATGAAGAGAGTGGCCGGCAAAATGGGGGGGAATAGAGTTCCATACAATCGTGTATGTGTATCTCTTTCCTTCTTTAAAGATGCCTGCAGCACGACAGAACTTAATGAAAACACTGTCAGTGCTTTGGAAAGTGGAGAGACATCTGGGCAGCAAAAGAGGGAGGTTTCCAGAAGCATTCATAAAAAGGAAAAGCTATGGAGGGAGGGGAATGCAATCTCCTGAGATCTGGGAATGCAAAAGAAATGACAGCAGAAGGGAACGTGAACGACCAGCCGCTGGGGACCCGTTCAATATGCAGAAGTGTTTGGAGCTGTTCACCTGAAACTGACGGAGGGACTTGGCCAGCCTTACATGAAGAGATTTCAAGAGGTCAGTAAAAAACAGCTGCAACAAAGGGCTAAAAAAGAATCTCACATGCACACCAGGGCATGGCAGTGTTCCGGCTGACACTACTCAAGGAAAAAGTTGATGTGTATATCACAGGTGGAGCACTGCAGGGAACCAAACAGGTGAATTTAAGCAGCACCTAGCCAACAAGGAAGCAATCTGCATGGACATCTGTTGGAGGGAATATCTATGCAGATATTTATTTCTATATAGTTATATTCCTGCACTGCAGGGGCTTGGATTAGATGACCCTCAGTGTCTCATACAACTCTACAGTTCTATGATTAGAAGCAACTGCCCCTGCTCACTTCATTCACCAACCCAGCCTACCACTTTGCCCTTTCCCCATACCTGATAAACTACTGTGTGAAGGTCCTGCCCTGCTTTTTTTTCAACTTCACTGGAAATGTGTTTCACAGTGCCCCCACCCCATTAAACAGCTCACCCGGGCCTGCCAGCCTCTCGTCATCCTGCACAGGCATAGCTGCCTATTGGTATGATAGCCATGTTCAAATATATAAAAGGATGTCACATAGAGGAGGGAGAAAGGTTGTTTTCTGCTGCTCCAGAGAAGCGGACACGGAGCAATGGATCCAAACTACAAGAAAGAAGATTCCACCTAAACATTAGGAAGAACTTCCTGACAGTAAGAGCTGTTCGACAGTGGAATTTGCTGCCAAGGAGTGTGGTGGAGTCTCCTACTTTGGAGGTCCTTAAGCAGAGGCTTGACAACCATATGTCAGGAGTGCTCTGATAGTGTTTCCTGCTTGGCAGAGGGTTGGACTCGATGGCCCTTGTGGTCTCTTCCAACTCTAGGATTCTATGATTCTATGATTCTATGGTGGCCATGCAAACTGGAGAGCTTGATGCTGCCTTACATTTTTATGTATATAGGAAGATAACTATTATCTATCTATATCTATATTATCTATCTATTATCTAGCTAGCTAGCTACCCATAGATTCAAAACCAGGGTGGAGATTTCCCAAGGTATCTGGATATCCCCCCCCCAAAGGATTCCTCCTAGCTTTCGCCCCTGTTCAGGTAGATTGATTTCTGTCATAGAAAAATGCATGTTGTTGTCATTGCTGTCATGAACAATTGGTCATTCCCGCCTGGTATGGAGATGCAGTGAAAATCCATGAGTTTTGTTTTTGGGGGAGGTGGATAGGAATTTCATATTTGTACTTGTGGCTTTCCCAAATATAGCAATAGGTTTTTGACCAATTATTACAAATCCATGAAGAAAGAGGAGGAAGAAGAACAATTTTTCACTTTGTAGAAGAAGCTGGGTGATAGGGAGCCTATTTTAACAAATGGGGAAGCAGTGCAATGAGCACTCACACTTTACATTGTGGGTGCCCTTTGTGGGATTGCACACTGTGCTACAGTTCCCAGGGAACTTAATGGCAAACAGGGGCAGACCTGCCTCTCAGTGTTATCATTGGAACTCCCAGCCTCAGTAATCAAGTTTCTTGCTGGGAGGTGGGGCCAGTCCCATTTATATATAGGGGGTGGAGCTGACAGCAGCCAGGCAGTCAGCTCAGGAGATTCACCCTCCCTTAGTTTAATGTTTTCTTGTTTGCAGGTTAACTTTTTCTTCCTGTTTAGCGGGCGCTGCAATGGCCTTTGACTGGTTGCTGTTGAAGGACCTGGAAAAAATTTCCCTGAATTGGCAGGTTTTGTCTTCCCCATAGCAATTTGTCACAACTTTGACGGTCTATGGCCTTGGGTGGAATCCTTTGGTCTTTTCTTCCCTATATTGGGGAGGGGGCATGAAGTGGTGATTCACCCCCCTGTGATGGCGATTCCAGGGTCCCCTCTTAAAGGGTTTGTAATATGGGTGTCACTCGCTATACACTGAAAAGTTGCCAGTGAACTACCTTGCGTGTGGGGATATGGACTGGGCTGCCTGCATACACATGCATCTCGCAGGACACCCCCATATCCCATCTTTACAAGATGGGTGACACCTGGCTTGAGAGCAGTACATGTGAAAAGGATCTAGGAGTCTTGGTTGACCACAAACTTGACATGAGCCAACAGTGTGACGCGGCAGCTAAAAAAGCCAATGCAATTCTGGGCTGCATCAATAGGAGTATAGCATCTAGATCAAGGGAAGTAATAGTGCCACTGTATTCTGCTCTGGTCAGACCTCACCTGGAGTACTGTGTCCAGTTCTGGGCACCACAATTCAAGAAGGACACTGACAAACTGGAACGTGTCCAGAGGAGGGCAACCAAAATGGTCAAAGGCCTGGAAACGATGCCTTATGAGGAACGGCTAAGGGAGCTGGGCATGTTTAGCCTGGAGAAGAGGAGGTTAAGGGGTGATATGATAGCCATGTTCAAATATATAAAAGGATGTCACATAGAGGAGGGAGAAAGGTTGTTTTCTGCTGCTCCAGAGAAGCGGACACGGAGCAATGGATCCAAACTACAAGAAAGAAGATTCCACCTAAACATTAGGAAGAACTTCCTGACAGTAAGAGCTGTTCGACAGTGGAATTTGCTGCCAAGGAGTGTGGTGGAGTCTCCTACTTTGGAGGTATTTAAGCAGAGGCTTGACATCCATATGTCAGGAGTGCTCTGATGGTGTTTCCTGCTTGGCAGGGGGTTGGACTCAATGGCCCTTGTGGTCTCTTCCAACTCTATGATTCTATGATTCTAATTCCATACCACGTTGTCAAAGTCTTTATTCCTTTCTCATGATCCCTGGGGGCTAGGGCTGTCATGGCTTGGTCACGCAATACTTTCATTTGTTCTGTGTAGCAAGCTGGTCAGCCCATGGAGTCTTCTTTGTTTTATATGGGGGTGGGGGGGGAAACATGCTCCTGCTCTATAAGCAGGAGTGGCATTGAGACAAATCTTCCTGCAGTGCAACCGAAGATTAAGCTTGTTTGATGAACAGTTGGCATTTATATCATCTGATGAACCACAAAGAAAATATTATAGGTTCCAACAGGTGGGAAGCAAAGGTGATGCTGAACGTAGAGGAGCGACATCAAGCCCAAAGGGAAATGGAAGAATGTTCTGTAATGTGAAGGTTATTGCTGTCAAGGTTTCAGAATAACGTTAACAGCTTAGTTATGGTAGGTATCCACAGCAGAGGGGCCATCACAGCATTTAGTCTTCTTTTTTATTTTTATTTATTAAATTAATATACCACCCTTCACCCGAAGATCACAGGGCAATTTACACTGTAAAGAACACAAACTATATAACAACAACAAACCCCAAACATGTTTAAAAAGCCATAGATTGTTTAACATGTTGTTGTTTAGTCGTTTAGTCTTGACCGACTCTTTGTGACCCCATGGACCAGAGCACGGCAGGCATTCCTGTCTTCCACTGCCTCCTGCAGTTTGGTCAGACTCATGTTTGTAGCTTCGAGAACGCTGTCCAACCATCTCGTCCTCTGTCATCCCCTTCTCCTTGTGCCCTCAATCTTTCCCAACATCAGGGTCTTTTCCAGGGAGTCTTCTCTTCTCATGAGGTGGCCAAAGTATTGGAGCCTCAGCTTCACGATCTGTCCTTCCAGTGAGCACTCAGGGCTGATTTCCTTAAGAATGGATAGGCTTGATCTTCTTGCAGTCCATGGGACTCTCAAGAGTCTCCTCCAGCACCATAATTCAAAAGCATCAATTCTTCGGTGATCAGCCTTCTATATGGTCCAGCTCTCACTTCCATACATCACTACTGGGAAAACCATGGCTTTAACTATACGGACCTTTGTTGGTAAGGTGATGTCTATGCTTTTTTAAGATGCTGTCCAGGTTTGCCATCCCCTTTCTCCCAAGGAGCAGGCGTCTTTTAATTTTGTGACTGCTGTCACCATCTGCAGTGATCATGGAGCCCAAGAAAGTAAAATCTCTCACTGCCTCCATTTCTTCCCCTTCTATTTGCCAGGAGGTGATGGGCCCAGTGGCCATGATCTTCGTTTTTTTGATGTTGAGCTTCAGACCATATTGTTTAACATAGATCGGTAGATAGACCTGTTATGAGTACAACTGGGTGGCGCTTTAACATACAGATAATTGTATTAGTGAAACACCTTCCTCCCTTCCTTCTCTTAATCTATACCCTTTTCTCTTTTGTCCCCCACTGAAAAGAAAGGAAGAAAGAGGAGCATAGCTGAATTGCTGCTGAATTAAATTGTTTCCTTTATTTTGTATTTATCTTAATGTCTAAGTTTTAAATATGCTCTTGCTCAACAGTGCATATGAGGAACAATTTGTTTTTATGGTGTCTTCTTTTTCTTTTTTTAACAGAAGGAACTGGGAATCTTTCTTTGTTGCAATAAATAATCATTTGGTTCAGGGAAGGCAAGAAGGACACCGGCTCGCTGTACTGCTTTCCTTTTCTGGTCTGGTGGCTTCCTCTCTTCTCTGTTTTGCTCATGCATATGCAAACCATCTTGATTCAGGCAGAAGTGTTTCAAATGCCTGAAGATGAACCAACCCAAAGAAAGAAGGAAAGGCACTTATGGAATAATCTGATATTTCCTGCCCAGCTAGACTATTATATATCAGGTGACATATCCAGGTTCACTTTTAGAACAGGTGTGCAACAAATGTAGGGATAAGGGAGAAATTCATTTCAGTTCACATTTAAAGGTCAACTTACATAATTCACACTTTACAAAACGTTATGCAAACCACAACACAGTCATTCTTTGGAATCCATGCTCTTCCAGATTTTTGCAATGCAGTTTTTCAGACAGACAATGTATTAAAAAATACATATGCTATTACATAAAAGGTGTAATTTTTTAATGTACAAAAATGTGTTCCATTAGGCAAAAATGAAAATAAAATATGTGTATATGAGGAAAGATTCACACACAAAAAAATCCAATGACTTTTCATGAGGCCTTTAAAACACCAACAACAATCTTGTGTGGAAATCTGGAGAACTGAATTTAGGATCAGGGCAATGAGAAATGTTGAGAAACCAACAACAACAACAACAACAACAACAACAACAACAACAACAACAAATTATTTATATCCCGCCCTCCCCAGCCGAAGCCGGGCTCAGAGCAGCTATCAACAGTAAAATGATACAACATTCTAAAATCATTTCAATATAAAATCACTGACAGATTCACACATCCCAAGTTAGAAGCTACGTGTTTCTACAGTATATCGAGGCAGCTCTGTATTCCCAAGGACCACATTTCCTCAGGGGAAAGCTGGCAGAGTTTACAGACTGCCTGTGGGAAGGGCAAATATCTGCACCAGGAAGAATTGTATCTGATTTTATGTTCACCTGGCTTTTGAACCAGCCCAGCCACATACTTTCTTTTCCAGTTTGTCTCTTTTCAAAGTACAATGTCAATAATAGCTCAGGAGCCATTAGTCGTGACAACTCTCATGTCAGGAAACCAAAGATGAACAGAGATGCACGATGCTTCAGAGGATCAGTAGTTCTGTGGCTGCCAGATAGATCAGGAAGGGGTGGGATCTGTGGAAACAGAGCTGAACAACAAGGGGGAGGTTAGTTACCATCCATAGCCAGAGATATTGTACGAAACCTGTTCATCAGGTGTGCCCACCCTCCCATTATGGAAGTAAACATATGGCATTTTTATGCAACCATCTTGTAAATCAGAGATAGGGAACATTTTTTCCCAAACAGAAGACAACGTTCATCTTTGGGGAACATTGCTGTGGATCACTTGCCAGTTGAGAGGAAGGTCAGAGGCAACAGAGAGCAGAGCAATACATGTAGATTTTATGTTTCTTCACATTCACACATTCCTCTCTACCTTCCACCCAGCATTATCACAGTTTGAGGACACATTCCAGCATGCTTTGGAGCAGGACCAGTAAGAATCCCAAAAGCCCTAGAGAATTGGAGAGCTTCATTTGGACCCCAAGCCTAAGAGTACCCCATATGGTATCCTCCAGAGCTTCTGGACATCAGTCAGCACCAGCAAACATGGTCCATGGCTTGGCATGATGGAGTGAGAATCCACAATATCTTGAAGGAACCACCTTAGCTCCCCTTAGCAATGTTGGAGAATTCAGATGGAGATGGAAATGGGAGAGGAGGAGGAGGAGGAGTTTGAATTTGATATCCCACTTTATCACTACCCTAAGGAGTCTCAAAGCGGCTAACATTCTCCTTTCCCTTCCTCCCCCACAACAAACACTCTGTGAGGTGAGTGGGGCTGAGAGACTTCAGAGAAGTGTGACTAGCCCAAGGTCACCCAGCAGCTGCATGTGGAGGAGCGGGGAATCGAACCCGGTTCACCATATTATGAGTCTACCACTCTTAACCACTACACCACACTAGCTCTCTAAGTTCTTGGTTTTGGTTTATTTGTCCCATGTCTGAAATGTCAATCCAGTGAGTATGATAGTCGTTCACTGTTGTTTCCAGGCAGGTGAAAATATGGTGGCAAAGAGGTTGAAGATGTGTAAACTGGGAGAGAGTGTGGCCTGGGGGAAGTCTCAAGGCCCAGATAGAGAGATGTTGAAAGCCACATTTGGCCTCTGGGCTTGAGACTCTCTGTGCCTGTGGCAATTTTTTTCCTTGTATAGATTATCCTCATCCTCAGTTTCCCTCTTGGATGGTACTGGCTGACATCTACAAGCCAATAAAATATGCTTAGGCCCAAGTCATTGGGATATTGGCCATGCTGTTCAGGTCTACAGGCAATGATGATCTCCTCATCAAACACGGGTGTGGGTGTTTGGTGGTCAGTGCAGAGAAGTGTGATCTTGTTCCTCTACAGCAGTCTTGGTCAAACTTGGCCCTCCCGCTGTTTTGGGACTACAACTCCCATCATCCTTGACCACTGGTCCTGTTAACTAGGGATGATGGGAGTTGTAGTCCCAAAACAGCAGGAGGACCAAGTTTGGCCATACCTGCTCTTCAGGGAGAAGACCACTCAAAATGGCCATATATATTTCATTCTATCAGCATTTAGCATTCCTATCAAGGAACAGTTAATCGCGTCCCCTGCAATAAATAGTATTATTCATGTCACTATGACATGGATGTAAAGTCTGTCATTATGGGATCATTACAAGCCATTACTTTATCTTGAGCCTACAAGCTAAAAGACCCGATAATTGTTATTGCTAATAAAAGTAACTGCCACAGCTCTGGATTTTCAAATATAATTACATAGAGAGGATATTCTGCTGCCATTTACTTACCCAGCCCTTCTAATAAGCATATAACTGAATTAGAAACAGGGGAGGTGTGGGTAACAGAGATTAAATCCAAAAGCTTGCCCCCACTGTTTGTAAGTCAGAGGGCTGGTGCATGCCTTCCTTCCTGTCTCTCTTCCAACAAAAATCAAAGTCTGGAAGTAGGCAGAAACCAGGGAAATGGGAAGGACGTGTTTCAGATATGGATGCAAATGGACAGCTTCCCCAGACATGTGCTTTGACATCCAAGGCAATTACAGCTCCACTCACCACTTAGGAACTCTAGTTTCCCCTTTCTCATGCCAGCTTGATACCAGCTTGTCATAGCAGGTCAGCAGGAAAGGGTGGGTGGTGGGACAAGGGAGAGAATGAGTGGGGGGGGATATTAATGGTGATATGAGCTTATTGAAGAATTGATGCTTTTGAATTATGGTGCTGGAGGAGACTCTTGAGAGTCCCATGGACTGCTTGAAGATCAAACCTATCCATTCTGAAGGAAATCAGCCCTGAGTGCTCACTGGAAGGACAGATCCTGAAGCTGAGGTCACCTCATGAGAAGAGAAGACTCCCTGGAAAAGACCCTGATGTTGGGAAAGATCGAAGACACAAGGAGAAGAGGATGACAGAGGATGAGATGGTTGGACAGTGTTCTCAAAGCTACCAGCATAAGTTTGACCAAACTGCGGGAGGCAGTGGAAGACAGGAGTGCCTGGCGTGCTCTGGTCCATGGGGTCACGAAGAGTCGAACACAACTAAACAACAACAACAACAAATGAGCTTATCAGTGGCTCCAGGTATGACGGCTTTGCTCTTCCTCCATTGTTGGAGGTAATAATGCTTCTGAATGCTAGCTGGAGGGGAGAAGGGTATTGCTAATAATAATAATAATAATAATAATAATAATAATAATAATAATAATAATAATAATAATTTGTTATTTATACCCTGCCCAGCTGGCTGGGTTTTCCCAGCCACTCTGGGCAGCTCCCAACAGAATATTAAAAACATAATAAAACATCAAACACTAAAAATTTCCCTAAACAGGGCTGCCTTCAGATGTCTTCTAAAAGTGAGATAATTGTTTATTTCTTTGACATCTGATGGGAGGACGTTCCACAGGGAGGGCACCACTACCTGGTTCCCTGTAACATTGCTTCTTACAGTGAGGGAAGTGCCAGAAGGCCCTCAGAGCTGGACCTCAGTGTCCTGGCTGAATGATGGGGGTGGAGATGCTCCTTCAGGTATACTCCTTCAGGTCCTACTTGAGGATTTGCTGCAGGGATCTGGGTGGCCACCGTGAGAACAAGATGCTGAACTAAATAGACTATTGACCTGATTCAGCAGGGTAGCCTCTCTCCTACTGCACCAGGGAATGTATAGAAGAGATGCTGGTGACATTTGCCCAACCCTGCCTAGGAAATTAACTTCCCAGCCGTGCAAACTCATTTTCAGCTGAGCCAGGTGTGACGTTAACATATGAGAGTGCTGGAGGTGAAATAGTTAAACAGGTTACCCAATCAGAACCCAGGGGGTGGAGTCAGAGGGACTATAAAACCAGCTCTGGGAGGGGCGAAGGGAGGAGTTCGTTGGGAGTTGGTTGGCTGGTTGGAGTGGAAGTGAATTGGGGTAGAGTCTGTGGGTAGGTTGAGTTAGTGTAGCGAAATAAGCTGAGTCAGGAACAGTTAGGAGCTAGGAAGCCAAGGAAATATCTGAGAGGTGGGTTAGTGAGTGAGAGCAGGTAGAGGAAGTTATAGGTCTGGATAGACACCCCATGATTGTAATTGACCGATACAGTTTATGAAACCACACGCTTGTTAAACTGCAATAAATAAACATAAGTTTATGTTCTAATTTAACCCTGACTGGACTCAGTATTGTACCAGGTAGGGCCTGGGTGGTGGCAGCGAGAAATAAAGTGGTGGCACAGGGATCAATAGACGGTGAAATGTCCGGGGACCCTGTGTGATTGCCACACCAGGTTTTTACTTTCCCCACACCTGATGTCATATATAGCACCAGGTTTAGGGCAAGTGAGTGTAGCTTGGCATCCCCACAGGCCTGTTTTAAGAGCTCCTAATATACTTGCTGGTAGAACTTCATAGCTCCATTCAGGATGTATTTCAAGTCCCACCATCAAGCATTTTTTTTCTGGCTTGAGTCAATACCTGGGCTGGACAGAAACAGGTTCTTGGCTTCCCTTCCATCATGTCTATCAGCTCACCCCACACCCCAAAGCCTTGCCAGACACCTTCTCTACCAGGCATTTATGTGGGGCAGGAAATTTCTCTGTGCTTTGTTTTTCCATGGGAAATTTTCCACTTCATTACTAACAATGAATGGATGCCAGCAGAAGGCAAGCTTGGCAGTTTCAGAGTTTCCAGCTTTGTTTGCTAAATGCAAGTGCAACAAAGTTGCGAAATTGGATCACTGTCTAACTAAAGCATCAGAATTTCTTTTTCTAATGCAAACTGAGACATTTCCATTGCAAATTACGCTGTACAAATTACCATAATTTGTATATGCGGAAAACTCATCACTGTGTGCAAGCAAAGACAATAACAGTGAGCAGGGAGAATAGCTCACCTTTCCTTAAGGTTAAGTGCTCTGGCATTAGTGAACTCAGCCTCCCCATTTTAGGTGGAATTCACTGATGTCAGAGGTTCTAAGTCAAGAAGGTCTTTTTAAATATATATCTTCCTCTTCCTGTTCCTACATGTGTCCCCAGAGTATTATTACTTTTCCCCTATAATTTCTTCTCCCTTTCTCCTTTAACTGTCAACTCATACCTTATCCCCTCTTACCTAAATTGCCAGCATTCATCTCACTGTTGGGTCCTAGCCCACTACTCGAGGAACAGAGGTCCACATTGACCCACAGTGGCTCTCCAGGATTTCACACCAGGCTCTCTCCTAGCCCAACCTGGAACAGAATCATTGAAATGTAGAGTTGTAGAGTTGGAAGCAAACATGGGGGTCATCTAGTCCAGCCCTCTGCAATGCAGGAATATTTTGACCAATATGGGGGCTCGAACTTACAACCTTGAGATCAAGAGTCTCCTATTCTACCATCTAAGCAATCCCAGTTTGTCAACCGATCAACCTTCTGCATGAGAAAAAGTTGAATCCAATAATGCGAAATTGTGCATTGCTGTTGAAGATGTAACACACGAGACAAGCGTGAATTTCCTATAACATCCAGAGGAGGAAACAAGATGCAATTACATTGAAAGTCATGTGGTCTGTTGCTATGGAGAGATGTTTTCACTCTATATGGCTTTATTGATGTCTTAATTCCATTGTTCTTGCCACTTTTGCCGTGTGTCAACATTGTTGTTGCCAAAACAAACATTGCTTGCTTCAGGGGGAAGTTCTGCATTGGCAATGAGAATCTCAAATCACAGAGATGAAATGATGGTTTGAACTCTTTGTTTTTCCTTTTTTGAGAAAATGGACCTTCTTAGGCATAAGGGGAAATGTTTCTTTTCTAAGAATTGAATCTGGCTTTGAACTGGTAACTCTTAAACTACCTAGGTAAGTTAGGGCTGTAGAATGGCCATACAGTTGAATCTCTTTAAAAATATGGAGATGGTGATGTACCCATCCACCATCTCCATGATGATTTTAGTAACTGAACACTAGCGGTCAATGCTATGCACAAGAAGCTGGCACGAAGCAGTGTAAATCAAGCTGGCATAAAATTACACCAGATCGAAACCCCATTCGGAAGCAGGACTGCTGCTGCTGCTGCCTAATCCTGGCAGAGGGAAAACAAGCCTTCAAAATAGAGTTCTACACTGAGTTTCCAGGTCACACAACAATGCTGACTGAGTTAGGGTCCAGCCTAAATCTCTCTCTCTGGTTCTGCCCAGGGCCAGATTTAGCTTTGATGAGGTCCTAAGCTACTGAAGGCAATGGGGCCCTTTATATGTCCAGCTGTCCTTTGTCAACAACAAATTGTCACTGTTTTTTGTGTTGAATATATGCTATATGGTAATTTATGGGCCTAATAGGTATCTAAAGCCATTTGCACACCTTGCCGTGCAACCAGTCCATGCACAATGTAGGCACCCTATATACGGAAATGAGCAAAACAGTGATATTTTAGGGAGCAGGCTAGCAGGCGGGCACATTACTTACATCATAGGAGCCTACACAACACAAAACACTGTTGCTGTATGTAGGTTTTATTTTATTTGTTTTTTATCTTATATTTTGGAAATGTACACCCAAATGTTTTTTTCCTTTAATCTTTTTTTGGGGGCCCCGCCAAGAGTGTGGGCCTCTAAGCTATAACTTCTTTAGCTTATACTTAAATCCGGCACTGGTTCTGCCACGCTACACTCCAGGAACGCCCCCTTCTTCTTCTTTTTTGACAACTGTCACTGCAGAACCTCCACTGCAGAACACTCCACTGCCAGTGTGGTGTAGTGGTTAAGAGCGGAAGACTCGTAATCTGGTGAACTGGGTTCGCTTCCCCGCTCCTCCACATGCAGCTGCTGGGTGACCTTGGATTAGCTACACTTCTCTGAAGTCTCTCAGCCTCACTCACCTCACAGAGTGTTTGTTGTGGGGGAGGAAGAGAAAGGAGAATGTTAGCCACTTTGAGACTCCTTAGGGTAGTGATAAAGCGGGATATCAAATCCAAACTCTTCTTCTTCCACCACCATTATAGTCATACCTTCTCCGGGTATTCTAAATTAATACTCTGCGTTCTCTTAAATGTGTTTGTGGGAAGGGGAAGTTCTTGCTTTGTTTTTGTTCTGTTTATTTATGCTTACTTATCATGTAATTTTATCTCGTGAACAACCCTGAGATCTCCGGATGAAGGGCTGTACAGTGGTACAGTGTGTCCTTTTTAATTAATCCTGCTTGCCTAGATGGGAGGATGGATACATGTGCGGAGAAACTATGCTGCTGCAGAAACGTAAATTCTGCATTCATTGTTCTACCCATTTTTGCCTTTGGCCCCTCCCACTACTGGTTCATGGACCCTGGGAATTCACCCTGTAGTAAACCTGGTCCTCAGGCAGTTCCCCAACCCTATCCTAACTGATTGCCTTTATAAGCCTTCCCATCATTAGGGATCTTGATCCCAGAGGGATCCCAATTTCGGAGAGGCTTACAGGAATACTCAACTGAAATCACTTACAGCTGCCTTGTAGATCTTCCTGCTGAATTTTAGAAGGTCAGGGATGAAGGAGCCAATTCATGAGACATTTATAATACCTGAAGGGGTCTTCACTGTTTTGTATATCCAGACTGAGCTTTCTGCCAGTGGTGGACACCTCGTTGTCCTCCAGTTGTGGTTGGACTCCAAATCTCTCCATTCAGCTCTGGTCAAGAAGGTTGGCAGTTGTAATCCATCAACACCTGGAGGGTTTTGCATTAGACACCCCTTGTGAAAACAAAGGCATCTATTCCTCCTTCGTCACTTGACCTCCTTTCCCAGGGGTAAGAGAAGAGGAGTCGGATGCTTTTGAGGGTTTGTTGAAACGAAATCCCTATTGCTGTGAACATAGCCAGGCAGAGTACATGCTGATCACATTCCACAAAGCAGCCATGCTCCAGCTCCATGGGAATCCAGAATACACAACTCACAACTCTATAGAACTTCGCGGAGACACACCATGCCTCCCAGAACAAAAAGCCAGCCTACCGCTTCATAAGGCAGAAGCCATGCAGCGTCACAATGACTCCTGGATCAATTTTTAATAGGACAACCATGCTCTCACTGCATGGCATCTCTCAGTGTGTTGTTTAGTCATCTGCGAAAATCCACATAAAGGATTTGATCATGCAGTTCAGTTTCCCATGCCTTAGTCAGTAGATTGCATACCTATACCCTGGTATAGCTTAGACCCAGGCCCTCCAAGTGTCTCTATTTTCCAGTGATAGTCCCAGATTTACAGAAGCTGTCCTGGTTTCTGATTTGATGCCGAAATGTCCTGTTTTTCCTTAGGATGTCCCTATTTTCATCAGAAAAATGTCAGCGGGTACGGAGTTACGTGACCCCTGAGCCAAGGAGATAAGTACAATGTTTAGAAGACATCTGAAGGCAGCCCCTGTTTTATTATGTGTTTTATATATGCTGGAAGCCACCCAGAGTTTTTGTTGTTGCTATATAGGATGTCCCTATTTTCATCAGAGAAATGTTGGAGGGCATGTACACCCTTGTATAAATTAATTGAAACAAACAATGAATTTAGTACAGTGGTACCTCGCAAGACGAATGCCTCGCAATAAAAAAAACTCGCTAGACGAAAGGGTTTTTTGTTTCTTGAGCTGCTTCGCAAGACGATTTTCCCTATGGGCTTGCTTCGCAAGACAGAAACGTCTTGCAAGTTTGTTTCCTTTTTCTTAACAACGTTAATACAGTTGCGACTTGACTTCGAGGAGCAACTCATAGAACACGGTGTGGTAGGCTTTTTTGAGGTTTTTAAAGACTTTGGTGATTTTTGAAGCTTTTCCAAAACTTTCCCGACACTGCTTCGCAAGACGAAAAAAATCGCAAGACGACAAAACTCGCGGAACGAATTAATTTCGTCTTGCGAGGCACCACTGTAGTTTCTTGTACAAAACTCACATATACATGTACAAAACTCACATATATGTACATTAGTAACAGATATGACCTCCACTATTTTTAAGCAGCATTTGAACATGGTTTGGCATGGAGTCTACTGGTTTCGAACAGTCACTGTTGATTTTTGGATCCCTGTACCACACTTGAATCAGTGCCTGAATAAGCTTCTCCATAGTTATACAGTCTACAGGATTGAGGAGACTCTTGCATATAGCCCACAAATTCTCAGTGGGATTTATGTCCGGGGAATTCCCTGGCCAATCAAGTACCTGTATTTGCTGCTCTGTCATGAATTTTATCACCACTTTCGATGTGTGACAGGGGGCTATGTCCTGCTGCAATATCCCAGTACCGTCAGGATACCTCTTTTCCAGCTCTGGAATAACTCTCTTTCGTAGAACCTCAATATATTGCGGCGAGCGCATCGTTCCTTCTATTGGCTGCAGGCTTCCGAAACCATAATGATCAACTGACTTTTCGTGTTTGTTTTGAGTACAGGAATACGAGTAAGATAGAAAACATGCTTTGTTTCAATTAATTTGCACAAGGGTGTCGATCCTGCACCTCTAACGCAGCTAACAAGATGTATGGAAATGGGGAACATAGGGAAGCTGCCTTATAGCATTGTGCCAGCTGCAACCATTCGGGTGGGCTGCCCTTGTACCTGGTCCGGAAGCTGCAGTTTGTGCAGGTGGCCACACTGATCACAGGATCAGGTTACCGGCAACGTGTTACTCCTTTGCTGAGAGAGCTTCAGAGGCTGCCAACTTGCTACTGGGCCAGATTCGGGGTATTGTGTTAATTCACAAAACCCTAAACAACTTGAGCCCAAACTACCTTGATTCCTTATGCCCCACTTCAATTATTGAGATCTTATGAGGTGGCAATTCTGGTAGCCCTACCCACACCCCTAAGGTTTGGCAGACATTTACTTTAGACTGAGCTGTTAGTATGCCCTGCGGAACTCCTTGCCACTAGAGGTTTGGCAGGAGTTATCCCTACTTTCTTTCCACCATCTTCTTTAAGAAGTGTATTGTTCAGGCAGGCCTTTCAAATGTCATTTTTTGTTATAATTAAGCATTTTTTAAAAAATTCATATGCCATTGATATTTTTATTATTGCGTGTAGTGTTGTGCTTTCATGTTGTATTCTGCCTTGCTATATTTTCTTTGAAAGTGTGGTTTATAAATATTTGAATAAAAATAAAATAGAATGTAGTAACAAACTATGTGCAACCCCGAAAGTTCATCTGCTTTGGCCTTTTCATGTTTGCCTAACCATTTATCTTCAGTCTAGGCAAACTCATTACATCTAAAGAAAGACTCACACAAAAACACATAGAAAACACATACTGAATACATATTTTCCCTTCCTTGCCCAGCACAGCAGGCTGCCTGTGATGTTATTGTGATGCGGTTGCTAACCGAATGACAGTTGCTACATTTCCAATGTTTTAGGGAAACTTGCTCATTAGTTATACTCGGTTCAATTTCTATCTTTGAGAACTTCATCTGGGTGCATTTAATATTCAACCTTTCGATTTTCTTTTTTCAGTTCATTAATTTGAACAGTAATCTCATCATTTTCAGCACAGAGCCACTATTGTGCACTGTCTCAGTAAAACAGTCTCCAATAAAGTCATTTCCCTCACTTCAGCTATTTCCCTTATGAAGCACACATTACCTTAACCTTCAATGCACTAAAGATGGACCTGCTGTGAGCAAGGCCAGAACCTGCAGTATGCTATTAAGTTTTTCCCAGGATATTTCGATTTTTTGACAAGAAGTTGAGGCTCAACCTTGCCCTAGCTGAACATCAAGTGGAATCCAAGATAGAACACCAAAACTGTGGGGCAGAAAGACTTCCATACAGACCCTGGACCTCCCATGCTGAGCGTCTTTATGCATACTTCGGATGGACAGAAGAATCCACTCCAGAATTCATGCAGAAGAGAACGTGAGCCTGATGCCTTCAGCATCGCAAAGCTTTGTCCATTGCATTCAATGTGGACAATGTGTGGCAGGATCTAGCCCAAGTTTGGCCACTCCCTGATTCCAACAGGAGAAGTTTCAGCATGTAACACTGAAAGAAATGGAATGGGGGGGATATCCATTAGCTGGATTTTATCCTCGCTTCACACAGTGAAGCTTGGGGTGAAGCTCATAGAATTATAGGATTGGAAGGGACCCTGAGGATCATCTAGTCCAACCTTTGCTGAAGAATACTTCCGCCTTCCACAGAATATCCTGAACCTCCTACTCTTATGTTTCTGGGGTTGTCCTCTGTCTTGGACTTTTTCCACTTGTCTAGTTCTGGGACTGACGGGGTCAACTACATCCTCTTCCACTGAGGAATCTCTCTCCCTCCCCTGTGCCATGAGTGATTGTGATTCCTCAGAAAGTTGGCTCCCATCCAGTCCACCTTTCCTGTGTTGATAAGTCACATTCCTTACAGCTACAAAGGGAGGCACTGGCAGCCCATTGGTTCCAGCTGTCTGAAAAATCTGCAAGTCTCCCTCTTCTCCTTCTGCCTGACTGCCTTCTAGCTCAGGCTGCCCTTCTCGGTTTTGGACTGTCGTGTCCATGACAACCATGCTCTAACCAACTGAGTTAAGTCGGTGCTTCCATCCTGTCACAATTCTCGGTTTGCATTCAATCACATACTGGCACATTCACGTTGCACAACGAAAGATGATTTGCACAAACAGGACCATAAGGACTGCTTGCATCTCTTATGTTCCCCGTTGGTCATTGAGATCCACCAATGGGGCACTTCTTCTGGCTCCCTACACCCTTGGGGTTCAGTCGACCTTCAATAGGGACAGTGTGGCAGGCCCTGCCCTATGGAAATCCATGCCAGTAGAGGTTGGGCTGCGATCACCTATGCTTTCTTTTAAAAGAGTGTCATTCAGACAGCTAACAAAAGGAACTTAAAAAACAAACATCAGGAAAGGAGAGGTGGGAAGTTAGGAAGAAACCTTGTGTATTATTATTATTATTATTATTATTATTATTATTATTATTATTTGTATATGACAATAAATATTTTTGGAATATTTTTGGAGATTTAATAAAAAATGTATATGTATATAGTGTCATTCAGGCCTTTGCAATGTGGATTTCTTTTTACCGATAATATTTACTGCTGCTTTTATTGATGCTTTCATTGATCTTATTGTATGATGTACATTACCTTCCTGTATTTTATTTCCGTGAAACTATGGTTTATAAGAATTTTAATAAATAAATCAACAAAATAAGCAAACCTACTTTCCTCCCCTGCAAAAAAACCCCAGACCTCTTGCAATAATGAAAGCGATGGGAAAATGCACCGAGAAGTTTAGGGTAACATTTGTGTGATGCCATCCGATCTGATCTCCTTGCAAAGAATCAATGCTCACAATTTAAATGACATTGTCTAACTTTCTGCAAACAAATTAGGGTGAATGCTCAATAAGCAAGTTGTCTGGAAGGCTCTTTATATTATACAATTTGCGCAACCCACATGCAATGATGCTGAACCCCAAGCAGGCCAGAAACAGACAGACCCTCCCATCCCTATGATCAAGTTACTCTTCTGAAGAATGGGTGCTGTAATAGGTGTGAGTTACTCGTGCGTAAGCTGGTGCCTTTCTCGGTTCATTTTGCCTTGTTAAACCTTTCTGACTGCACAGCCCCTTCTCATCGTGGCTGCCTCAGTCACTGGCAGAATCCGTCAGTGGGCGTTTCTTGAACCTCTTCCAACATAAAAGTTGTTTGACACCCAGTCTCCTCCTCCTCTCACTGCGCGGGAGTCTTCTGCGCAGGGAAGGCGTGGGTAGCGGAGGACCTGGGCTCTCCTCACTGATGTCCAGTGAAGAGTCCTGGAGCCCTCTCTCCAATTCCCCCGTCTGCCCCCCTTTATCCCTGGTGTTGCGCTGATTGGCTTCCCCCTCTACTGAGCTGTTTCTCCCCCTGCTGCTGGGTCCTTCGCCAGCATCATCTGGGAGCCTCCCCTTCGCCTCTCCCTCCGATGTCAGTTCCCTGACAGGTGCAGCTGGTACATTAGCTTGAATTGGCAAAGAGGTGCTATGCTCTTCTCTTTGCCATCTGGGGCTCTAGGTAGGATCAGAAGGACTTCCCACACTTGCTCCTTCTGTGGAAGAGTTTAATCCCATGCAAAACAGGGGGACTCTCCATTGATCAAGCCCAGTTATAACATTATCTCGCCTGCACAGAGCAAGGAATATTTCCAGCCGATCTATATTTGCAATAGTTTTGATTTGCCAACGCAGAAGATAGTAATTCTGAACTTGGCAAATGAATTCAATTTCATCGCACAGGACTATTAAGATCGTGAAAGAGAAAACAGCCCGTTGTCGCCAAAGTTCGTGCCCTCTGTTACTTTAATAGATTTCGCTCAGGGAACAAATATTGACAGATAATTTTCGGTTGTTTAGAAAATAAAATGCACAGGAGAAGCGAGCATTTTATAAAATATCTGCTCAACAATACATCTGAAGGGTGCATTTTAGCCTATTAAGGAGGGACAGATGTATTTTCCTTTGTAAACACTGAGAAGGGAAAGAAAGCCATTAGCGACCCATTACTTATTTGTTCAAGATATTAAAACTGATCCTTAAATATGATATTTCTGCAGATGCATTTAAATAGCCAGCTGATCTGGAAGCTAACCACTTACACAGTCAACGATGAAAATCTTCCTCCATGGATATAAAGACTCACAAAATATTGAACGCATGGTTACAACTGCTTTGGACCACTAACGCAGCAGAATTAAGAATGTATAACTGCCTCAGATGATAGCTAGGTCAGGGGTAGGCAAACTAAGGCCCAGGGGCTGGATGCGGCCCAATCGCCTTCTAAATCCAGCCTGCAGACAGTCTGGGAATCAGTGTGTTTTTACATGAGTAGAATGTGTCCTTTTATTTAAAATGCATCTCTGGGTTATTTGTGGGGCATAGGAATACATTCCTTGTTTTTCTTTTCAAAATATAGTCTGGCCCCCCACAAGGTCTGAGGGACAGTGGACCAGTCCCTTGCTGAAAAAGTTTGCTGACCCCTGAGCTAGGTCTTAACCTGGCCCTTAAACTGAGCTAAAGTTGGTGCCAAACAGACCTCAGAAGGGAGAGAGGCAGCTTCTAAATACGGGTGTTATGTGTCTCCAGCAACAGTCACATTCTGGGTTAGCTGCAGCTTCATGGTCACCTTCAAGGGCAGCACCACGCAAAGTGCATTACAACAATCTAGTCAGGAAGTTTCCAGAGGATGAGCTACTCTGGCAAGCTATCTTGAAGGAATGGGTTTCCCAAACCCAAAACTGACTGTGCAGGCAGTTTGAAACTGCACCAAAATCCCTATTTTTCCTTAGCTAAAATCCATTAACTTGAGCTCTGTCATTGTATAAACAAAAACCCGGCTGTGCTTAAAGCTCTCTCCTTTATCAGTTTGTGACGGCAAGTATGGCCTTCACTGTACCAGTAGAACAGAGAAGATGTGTCTGTGCCTTATCTGACGTCCTGACCACAAAGAACACAGACCCAGTCTGGGAACAGCGCCAGAGTGCGTTCTCGGAGATGATGGCCTCTTCCTCCAATATGAGAGTAGGAAGAGGAAGATCCTTTTACGGTCAGAAGTACAGGAAGGAAGATCCTTTTATGGTTAAGAATACCAGAGCAGGAACATATGTGATGTCAACCTGTGTACATAGGCTGACGTGGTTGGATTCCTAGGGAAGGAGGGAGAGGGTGCCTGGAGGATATATATACTGCATGAAATTTCTTATTTCTTTGGACTTGCTGTGGACTCACCACACAAGTGCCTTCTGCTATCCGGAGAGCAGAATAAACTCTTTCTTGGAATCAACCTTGGTGTCATTTGACTTCCTTCTTCCTGTCCCGGAGCAACGCAGACCCAATCGGTGAACTCCAATAAGGCTACAATCTCAGTCCAGGAATGGTCATAGCTGGTCAATCAACCACTCTTGGCCACAGGGATTCTGAGCCACTGAAGCCACTTTAGCCAAGATGTAACTAGGAATACCTCAAAATAGACACAAGGTATAAATTACCGGTATATTCAGTTTTCATTCAAATGCACACTTTCTGAAACAACATGTTAAACAAAACACAGCAATCCTTCAAAATCCTTCAACTGGCAGATTCGCAAATCCTTACTTCCCATTATTATTATTATTATTATTATTATTATTATTATTATTATCCCGTCCATCTGGCTATGTTTCCCCAGCCACTCTGAGCAGCTTCCAACAAAAGATTAAAAATATATTAAAACATCCATCATTAAAAACTTCCCTAAATAGGGCTGTCTTCAGATGTCTTCTAAACGTGAGGTAGTTGTTTATTTCTTTGACATCTAATGAGAGGGCATTCCACAGGGAGGGCACCACTACCTGGTTCCCTGTAACTTCACTTCTCACAGTGAGGGAACCACCAGAAGTCCCTCGGAACCAGACCTCAGTGTCCGGGCTGAACAATGGGGGTGTAGATGCTCCTTCAGGTATACTGGGCTTGTAACTTGTAACATCATCTAAAGTAAGTTGCTTGCCTAAGTCCAACAGCCTGGAACTATCAACCCACAAGACCCTCATCTTGGTGGGATTCAGACTCAGTTTAGGGATTCATTCTCAGGCATTGTACAGCCTCAGCTGAGTCATATTTGAGCCCCAAACCTGAAGTACCCCATTCCTATTCTTGGATATATTTTCACAGAACTCTGGAGGGCTGAAATTCTTCCAGCTAGTTAGAAAGGGGGTCACTGAAGCACAGTTGTTGACCTGGCACCATCATTCTCTGACCATGTCTACAGGAAACAGCATCACCTGGCTAATCGGTCAAGAAGGAGATTGTGGGGAGCTGCACACAGTCTGCAAACTGTTGGCTGCCCATCCCGGCATAATGGGATGGGCTACTTGCTTGACTGCGGCGGACAATTTTCCATCTGCACAAATGGAGAAATATTGACACAAGTTAAACAGCCAACCTTGCAGAAACACACATTAAGGAGGTTAGATGGATGGGAGGGACCATAAAAGAAGACAGTCTAAATTTAAGTCTAACTAATTGAAGCATCTTTAATTCAACAGCACAACTATTTCATCAGAGCAGCAGGAATATTCCACTGTTGCAGTGTTTGAGCTCTCATGCCAAACACTGATTAGGTGAGTTCTTACCTCTAAATTATTATGCGGGGAATATGAAGAATTTAAGTTCACCTGCTTGGTTTTTCTTGCTGTTATTGTATAGATGTGTTGTTGTTGTTTTCTAATGGTGTGTTACACACAGTTAGAGAATGATAGATCAGGGTGGGGCAGGGGAAACAGGCTGTTGCAACAATTAGGGTTCTGACCCAGGAATCAATTCTCCCAGGAACGGAACAGATAAAGGGCTGAGGGTGTGTGTATGATGGGAAGGGGTAGGGTAAGGAGCAGAAAAGATCAAATGAAAAAGAGTTACTATTGAGTTGATATTAACAGAGATAGATTTCATCAAAGGAGTGGCAATAACACAGGCAAAGGAGCTTTTCTTGGGTCTGTGACATATTGTGTGTCTAAAGGTCAGCTGAAAGTTGCGAGGAAGAGTCGAGAAATCAATTTGTCACATGCTGCTCTGCATAAAAAAGCCATGCTGTCAATGGATTGGGAAGGTTAGCGCGCAGCAAACAGAGCCCTGACAACATGACAATAGCAAACACTCACCTTGGGCACTTCCCGTTTTGAAGGAACGGCTGCTTGCATCACCTTGCAGAGGTTGTCATTGTCATCCTGCTTAAAGATCTTATCAGGTTGAGCAGGATTTGTTCTGAAAAGCATATTGGTGCATCACCTTCTACAGTGAATCGGCTTGTCGGATCAGATAACTTCGTCCAGCATTATCATACCCTCCAAGTGTCCCGATTCTCCAGGGACAGTCTCGGAATTACGAAAGCCACCCCGGCTTCTGATTTGATCCTAGAATGTCCCTATTTTCTCTGCCACTGCTGCCACCACCAAACTCAGGAAGGAGCTTGTTCCAAGTGGTTGCTGCGAGGGACCATCCCTGTCAGGAGTGTGTGTAGGAGCCAGGCCCTGGGACAAGTAGGGCTTCGCAGGACTGGGGCCTTCCTAAGTTTGTTCTGGAGAGGCAAGGTGCAGCCACAAAGGTGAGGCTGCTTGGTAACTCACTGCACCTGGTGGCAAGAGCCGGGAAGGGATATAAGGTCAGCATTTCCCTTCGGCTCTTTGCCACAGCAACACGTTTCCTGCCTTGTTGCGGTTGGCTTCTTGCTTCCTGACCCTTGGACCTTGGCTTCTTGACTCCTTGTTTCTTGACCCTTGGACCCTTGACATTGTGACTCCCTGCTTCCTGATCCTCGGACCCCTAGCTTCTGGACTCTCGTTCCTGCTCCCACCCCGCCATCTTGCCCCCGGTCCCGATGTCCTCAGCTGGGACTTCAATCGCCTGTAGACTGGACCGTGAGAATCCCATTGCCTCTCGATAGCTGCCACTGCCAGTTCCCTCCCTTGGGCATCAAAGGGTTTTCTCAGGACAGTGGAGAGTGTGTATTCTGTGTCCTGTTGGTACAGTGGTGGCGACACTCGCCCTTCTTCTGATAAAAAGGGGGGAGGTTGAGGGTTGAGGAGGGTCAGTTGTGGGGAGTGAGAACTCCTGGGGGGGGGGGAGGCAGAAACTCAGATGCCGAAGGGGCCGCATACCCTTAGTGGTGATGTGCCATCAATTTTTTATTTCATTTTTTAAAATAATATTTATTAGTAGTTTCAAAGTTATGAAGAAAAAAGAAAAATTAAAAGCAACACTGTAATACATAGGGGAAAAAGAAAAGAAACAACAATACAACAAAAAAATAAATAAAAAGAAAAATGGAAAACACAAGAAAAAAGAAAACATAGATCCCAAATTACATATCTATAACTTCCATTTGCTTGTTTCATTGACCTCCTCACACCTCCCTTTTTGTATTCTAGTTTAATTAATTATTTCAGCAAATTCTTTCCATCTTTCTCAATTTTTGTTAAAAAAATTATCTTGACAGTTTAACTTAATAATTAGCTGAGCAAATCCTTACCATCTTTCCCCATATTCTGTTGTTCAAATTGCCTTAATTTATTTAACCTTATCTTACCCTAAAATACCTTAAAGCTTAAATCTTAGTTTTCAAATATACATAACTCTTGATAGCATTTCTGCTAGAATCATATAGTTTCATTCCAACATTTTCCCTAATATTCATTAATTTTTAGCCAATTCCCTAAATAAAAAGTTTCCTTTATAAATTTTCTTCCAATCTTCATCCAACGTCTCATCTTCTTGGTCTCGGATCGTGTCAGTCTATTTGGACTATTCTTTGCCATGTGATGAAATGCCACTTGTTTAACACTCCATTCACATGTCGCTTTAATATTTGAGTCCAGCCATACTCTGTTATAAAAGTAACATGAATAAGGATAAACCGGGGGGGGGGGGGAGTTGAGAAGGAGATCTCTGCATTAGGGAGTTGGGGGGGGGAGCAATTATCAAAAAGCTTGTGCGCTGTTCCGCTGCAATAGTGCATAGCTGTCTCCTAACAAGTCAGTCCTTGGCTCACGTCAGCGGGATACATTTGATGCCCAATAATGAGATGAGCTGTGGCAATGTCTTGCTCCTAGGAAAGGAAAGCAGGTCAGGAGCATTTACAAAGGATCATGCTAATGAGTTAAAAGGGAAGGCAGGATGGAACCAATAAAAAATTAAAGTGCTTTTCAAGCCCAGCTGCCAAACGACAGGCTTCAGTCTCTAGTCACTTCCCAAAAGGAAGACGTGGGTAGAGGAAAGACCAGAACTGAAAATGTTTTCCCTTTTTTTGTAATAAGCATGGTTATGCAATTCTCCAGTGAACCCTTCTATTTCCATAGATTGATGTGAGAGGCCCAAGCACTTAATGTGAGGTTGTGGAAATAAAGCCTAAGAATTGGGAACAAGGACACATGGCTTAGGTCTTCCTTTACCCATTTTGGACTCCAACCCCCATATAAGAATAGACAAGTCTGTCAATAATTTCAGTTTTCTTCCGTTTCTAATTATCCCATTCCTAAATTCAGTTCAATTAATATTTTACTAAACCCTTTGTATCTTCATTCATTTTATCCCTTTAAATCAGGGGTAGCAAACTTTTTCAGCAGGAGGCCGGTCCACTGTCCCTCAGACCTTGTTGGGGGCTGGACTATATTTTTTGTGGGGTGGGGGAATGAACAAATTCCTATGCCCCACAAATAACCCAGAGATAGATTTTAAATAAAAGGACACCTTCTACTCATGTAAAAACATGTTGATTCCCGGACCGTCTACGGGCCAGATTGAGAAAGTGATGGGGCCACATCTGGCCCCCGGGCCTTAGTTTGCCTACTCATACTTTAAATGAAGTTCATTTTCAAAAAAAGAGAATTGTTTTCTTTCTACCTCTCCCTATATGTATATTGTTAACTAGAAACAAAAACTACTATTTAATAATATAATACTAAGGGGGAAGATAATGCATGTTATTAACTAACTCATGCATTTTGACCTGTCATGTTTTTGGACATAGTCACATTTATTTAGGATCAATGTATACCGATGTCGGGGATTGGGCACTGGTGGAATAGTGGAGAGTGCCTCCTCATTCTGACCCTTCCAGGGAGGAGGAAGAGGAAGACAGTATAGAGTCACAACAGGGGTTCAAGGGAGGTCGCAGCTCAGAGGCAGATGAGTGGGAAAGTTGGGAAATTGTGGGAGAGCCTGAGCAACACCTGGCTGACATGTCATTAGAAACCAGACCAGAACCACCATCTCCCAGAACCCGGCGAGCCTTAAAAGTAGGAGAGCAAAGAGCTGAAAGACAGAGGGCGTAGCAGCATCCATAGAGGAGATTATGAGAATGACAAATGAGGAAGTGGGAGAGAAGGGGGTGGAGATTCACTCAGGACAATGCCATTATCCAAGAGGCTGGATTCTATAGCCTCTCTTTGTAAAGACTGAAATAAAAAAAGGATGGTAAAAAGCCAGTGTGGTGTAGTGGTTAAGAGCGGTAGACTCGTAATCTGGTGAACCGGGTTCGCGTCTCCGCTCCTCCACATGCAGCTGCTGGATGACCTTGGGCCAATCACACTTCTTTGAAGTCTCTGAAGCCCCACTCACCTCACAGAGTGTTTGTTGTGGGGGAGGAAGGGAAAAGGAGATTGTTAGCCACTTTGAGACTCCTTTGGGTAGTGATAAAGAGGGATATCAAATCCAAACTCTCCTTCTCCTGCTTCTTTTCCTTGTCTTTATACTTTCCTGGGCAACCAGCCGAGAGCCACTGACAGGATCCTGACAACCCCTCTCTCCACACACACACACAAAGAGTGAGAGAGACTGTGCCCAGGGCCCTGCAGACCATAAATCTACCACTATGTTTTTACCTATAGTCTCACCCTGCTCCTTTCCATTTCCCTAGTAACATATGAACTGTGTGTTTTTTTTAAAAATAATAATAATAAAAATTAAACATGCATTTTATACCAAGATGCATATTTAAACCAGCTTTTTCATATGTCTAAGCTGTCAAGTACTGTGTCACAACATTTGGAGATATAGGAAATAAGATGGATAGCTAACTGAAGTGGAAGAGTAGAAGATTCGGGACAGACAAAAAGAAGAATAGCTTCATATAACACATAGAAAGACTATAGAATTTGCTTCCATAACAAGTGGTGATTGCCATTGACCCAAACATTAATAAAAGGGGATTGGACATAAGAAGAGCCTGCTGGATGAAGCCCAGGTCCATCTAGGGCATCATCCTGTTCTCACAGTGGCCAAAAAGATGCTTATGGGAAGCCCACAGCAGGACATGAGAACAGCAACACCCAGTACAATGGCTTGTAGCCACTTACTGCTTTATCCTCCAATAATTTGCTTAATCCTCTTTTTAATGTTGTCAGATTTGGTGGCCATCACACTCCCACTTGCGGGAGTAAATCCCATAATTTAACTATGTGCTGTTTGAAGAAGGACTTTGTCTTGTCTGTCCTGAATCTTCCAAAATCCAGCTTGATTAGATAACTCAGCGTTCTAGAGTTATGAGAGATGGAGCGAAACCTTTCCCTGTCTGTTTTTCTCTCCAAACCATGCATTCACAGAGGACAAGGTGATTCAGTGGAGGTTAAGATTTTCTCTATATGTATCCCTGCACACAGAATGCTATATGTCTGGAATTTAAAAGATGTAATCCTAAAATAATATAATATATATTGGACCACCCCCCCCCCCCGTTTGGAGCTCACAATGCATGACATCTGAAATGGGTCATACATAGCCTTCATTTCTGAAGGATGTTGTTATGATGAGAAATGATGCAGTATTTGTTCTTCTTCACTTACTTATGGGATCCAAGATCTCTCACAGTTTAAAAGAGTTTGGAAAGTGACCTGCCAAAAACAGTTGGATGGGATCCCTCTTCCCAGTAGAGGAGGTATCTTCAACCTTTTCAGATCCAGGACCCACTTTTAATCCAACCATGCATTTGGGATCCATTTTAAAAAAAATCTTTCACCATGTATTTGCATGGTGGCAGTGGTCCTGTTGCAACTCACCTTGGTTCAGTTTGTGATCACTCATGGATCCATACCCACCAGTTGAAGACCAGTGCTCTAAGGTACATGCTTTTCTCCGTCCTCTGTGCCCACAGGTGGGATTGGTAAAATTAATTGTCCACTGAACTGGATGGGTCTATGTTCTGACTCAGCTGGATTCTATCCAAACGCGATTCCTTAGAGCCATCCTTAGGATTCCCCCCTCGGTAGCGGGTGCGGTTATGAGATTAGAGGTTGGCTGGCAAGCTCTACGGCATGTGGCCTTGAAGACGAAGCTCTGGCTATGGCTCAAGCTTTGTTTTAAACCAGTGGGTATTGCCCCCTTGATATTGAGGGACGATTTCCAATCATCGTGGGAAAGGGAGGTCACTAACGAGGTTCAATCCTGCGGATTGTCTCACCTTTACTTTGAGTCTATGACGTATAATCAAGCTAGAGCTGTGATCTCCCGGAGACTGAGTGACATTGCCAGACAAGAGGACATAGCCCAAGTAAAACTAGGGATGTTCCTAGGGGACCAGATTTATCAGACCATACCAGCCCCCTACCTTGCAGAAATTCACTATGTGGAATACCGTAGACTTCTTACAGCGGCTAGATTAAATGTCCTTGACTCTGCGATATTGTGGGGAAGGTACAGGGGAGTACCATACGCCCAGAGAACCTGTCATTGTGCCATGGGTGTGGTTGAGTCCACCGAACACATTCTCTTAACTTGCCCTTCTTATGCAGAGCTTAGACAAAATTTTATAGACCCACTCCTATGTCAATCTAGCTTCCTACCTGGAGAAAACCAGGTTTTACACTTGCTGAATAACGTCACTAGAGCTACACCTTCCTTGGTGGCCAAATTTCTTTTTTTAGCTTTTAAGCGTCGCAAGACTTTAATTGATTGTATTGATATGGGGCTATCTGTTTAGCTCATTTTAGTGTTGGCTAAGTTCTAAAATCTTCCTGGAGCTTTTAACTGTGTATTGACAAATGTACTTTTTCTGACTGACGGTCGAATAAAAGGTTGATGATGATGATGATGATGATGATGATGATGATGATGACTCAGCTGTATTCTATGTTCTGTTTATTTGCAAGGATGCATGAACTGTGCATGTGCTGGCTTTGTATAAGGAGTGGAAGAAACCCCGAGAAGTAGTTGATCACAGGAGAATAGAACTGAGGAAACAGTCCATCCTCCATCCTCTCCAATATTCCAGTCCCTAATAAAAATTCATATTCTGAAGATAACCACCTCTCTAGAGAAAGCTTTTCTTGGCAACACCTTGCCACTTGTTATGTTGGAACATAATCACCTTATGATTGCCGCGGCACAGTCTTGATTGCTTAATAATACGTTTCCTGTATTGGACAGAGTAAAGGAATAAAGAGGATAAATAAAGATCTTTCTGGGTTGATTGTTTCCCATCTAATGGGAAATGAAGCTGTAGTAGAGCAAATAAAGGGGGGAGACGACCCTATTTTTGGTTTCATTGCCTATCTCTGCAAGGAACAGACCAATGTATATCAGTGAAGGTGTTGATGCTGCTCAAATATCCAAAGGCTCTTTCAAGCCATGGGGAATCAAAAGGGGAGAAATGTGCATTTTCTAATTTGGATCATGACAACTTACTACACTATGTGGTTGACCCTGAAAAAGCTTCGTTTCTGTTCTGTGAACTGCCCTGAGACCTCCAGGTATAGGGTGGTGTATAAATTCAGTAAATAATAATAATAATTTCTTTTTGCTAGCACAATCTCAGAAAGTGGTGGTCAGCAAAGACTGCTTTGCCTCCCATGCGAGATTTGGTGTTCCGCAAAGGTCTGTTTTGCCACTCGTGTTGTTAACCATTTGAGTTTTATAGGTATGCGAATGATGTTCAACTCTACTTACCATATTTTTCCCCGTGGAAGCAGTGGTCTCAGTTAGTTTTCAGCCACTTTAAACACTTGCAGCTTGCTACAGTTTGTCAAGTGTGGTTACAGTTGTTGTTGTTGTTTAGTCATTTAGTCGTGTCCGACTCTTTGTGACCCCATGGACCAGAGCACGCCAGGCACTTCTGTCTTCCACTGCCTCCCGCAGTTTGGTCAAACTCATGCTGGTAGCTTCAATAACACTATCCAACCATCTCGTCCTCTGTCGTCCCCTTCTCCTTGTGCCCTCCATCTTTCCCAACATCAGGGTCTTTTCCAGGGACTCTTCTCTTCTCCTTAGGTGGCCAAAGGATTGGAGCCTCAGCTTTACAATCTGTCCTTCCAGTGAGCACTCAGGGCTGATTTCCTTCAGAATGGAGAGGTTTGATCTTCTTGCAGTCCATGGGACTCTCAAGAGTCTCCTCCAGCACCATAATTCAAAAGCATCAATTCTTCGGCGATCAGCCTTCTTTATGGTCCAGCTTTCGCTTCCATACATCACTACTGGGAAAAGTTGTTAGAAGGTCTCTATTTCCCTCACAATTCCCAGGGTTCTATGGCAACAGGGATTAGCAGTTAAACCACTCTGAGAACTGTAACTGTGGGAACAGTAGCCATCTCCTAACAACTCTCAGCAGCTTTAGTAAACTAGAGCTTCCAAAATTCTTACGGGGAAGCCATGACTGTTTAAAGTGGTATCATAGTGCATTAAATGTATACCGTGCATTTGAGCTCTGTAAGCTGATCATGAACCAAGATAAGATGGAAGGAGGCAGACAGGAGTTACTTCTTATTGGTTTGAGTTGCATGTTCAAAGGAAGCCTACAGCCCAAGATTCAGCACTATTGGCGGGGGAACAACAGCCTAGGAGATTGAGTGTATGTCCAAATTCTCAAGCTGTATCAAATTCAAAATGGGAAGGTGGGTAATTTGATCAAATTTATCAGATGGTGCTATAAGATATTCAGAGCAGAGGGAGAGGTGACATGACTGAGGCAAGACGACATTTTGACTTGCTACGCCTTCCTTCTTCAGAGGTAAAAATAGCTTAAGAGTTAAAGGGACCAATGACCATTAGGTCCAGTCATGGACGACTCTGGGGTTGCGGCGCTCATCTCGCTTTATTGGCCGAGGAAGCTGGCATATAGCTTCCGGGTCATGTGGCCAGCATGACTAAGCCACTTCTGGTGAACCAGAGCAGCGCACAGAAACGCCGTTTACCTTCCCGCCAGAGCAGTACCTATTTATCTACTTGCACTTTGACGTGCTTTCGAACTGCTAGGTTGGCAGGAGCAGGGACCGAGCAATGGGAGCTCACCCCATCATGGGGATTTGAACCGCTGACCTTTTGATCGGCAAGTCCTAGGCTCTGTGGTTTAACCCACAGTGCCCCCGCCCCCCAATAGCTTAGTTTGCCCCAAAACGAAGTCTTGCTCAAACTTTTAACAGCCTCAAGTGGGCTAAGAGCTGCAGATTCAGAGGATCATGAATTATCACTCTGGGGGCTTGGTTTTCACCTCTGTCTCACATCCTTAGAGAATCACACATTAGAGAATACTTCCTGGTGCCATTATACAAGCAGGCCATACTGGGAGCACTCCGTCCAAAACAACAACAAAAATTGTGAGCCGCAGAAAGACATCATTGTTCGCTTTAGCTTCTTCATAATTAAAAAAATTTACTTTTTTCAAGAGTTCAGAACATCAGAAAAAAAATCAGAATAGAAAATTCAACAATAAACACATACCAATAGCTCTATGCAGCAACACCGCAAGAAAGGTGGGAATTTAAAATTTATACCACAGCACTCCATGCATAAGGTACCAATGGGGCTACCCATTCAAACTTCTAATAACTTATGAAGGAGCTACCAAAGTTGCCTCCACACAACTGGAAGCTAATTTTTTTAAAAAATCAACTGGCAGTGCAACCAAATGAAGACAAACAACTGAGAGAAGTAGGCAATGGAGAGGAAGACACAGAATTTGAAGGAGACTGGTACCATTTCTGAGTGCATTGTCAATATAGCCTGAATAAACAATGCAACCTGCATCTTTCTTGCATGGGGAAAACAGCAGCATTGAAGGTGAATATCCTTCGCAAAATCTTATTTGAATTTAATAATGTATCTATTGTGAAGGCCTGGCAGAAAATATTACTTATCATTTTCTGACAAAAACAACGAAGACTTTCACAAGTGACATTGCAGAAACCTTATAATTAGCGGAAGGCTGAATTTCCTCAGTGTTTTGACTGATTATTATGCCACCTGCTAGAAATCTTTTATTCTTCTTCTTCTTATAGATAATGGTTCATTGCAGTAAACTATGGGTTTGAATACTGTAGCAAAAATCCTTCCCAGTTCCTCCTGTTTCTATATAGAAGATTATTTAAATCTTGTTCAAACCTACATATAATCTTTTCTTACTTGCAACATTATCTGCCTGGGATAAAATTTTAAAAAATGATTGAGTCCTGAAATGTCATTGTTAACTTCCTTTATATTTAATGAAGGCTTTGCTCTGTCGGGAAATGAATACAGCTGGATTATCCATGGGTTAGTGAGATCCATGCATGTAACTCAGAAAAAGCTGTGTGGACTAGAGATGGAGTATCGGTGGCCCTTGCTGAACTCCAGCTCCCATCATCCCTTGCCAGTATGGCCAAGGGCCAATCGTAGTCCGACAACATCCAGAGAGCCACTGGTTAGTCATCCCTCCTATAGAATTCTTGTTTGGCTTTCCACATATGCTCACAGCATATAGAACTAAGATTGATAGATATTGATAGTTTTATCCAGCTATGGGAGCAATCCTATACACAAGAAGCTGGCATGAAGCAAGCTGCTATAGGTTTAGCTAGTGTAAGGTTATTGCCACATCCAAATTCTATTCAGGAGCAAGGCTGAACCATTCTGTAGACCTGAAGTAGTGTCTCTACCCCCATCATTCAATGAGGTCCAGTTTTGAGGGCCTCCTGGTTGTTCCCTCACTGTGAGAAATGAGGTGATAGGGAACCAGGCAGAGGACCTTCTTGGTAGTGGCACCCACCCTGTGGAATACCCTCCTGTCAGATGTCAAGGGAATAAATTACCTGACTTTTAGAAGACACCTTAAGGCAGCCCTGTGCAGGGAAGTTTTTAAGGTTTGAAGTTTTACTGTGCTTAATGTTTTTAATTTGTTGGAAGCCACCCAGAGTCACGGGCGGAGGAAGGGGGGAGCGCATTGCCCCCAGCACCACGATCCCGGTGGGGTGCCATCATGGCCACTCCCCCCATGCTGGGCGCCATGCCCCTGCGGGTGGCGCGCCATGTTCCGTTGAGCGTCCATTTCGGCTGAGAACAGCAGGACTGTTGTGTGTCCAGTCCGCTTCCACTGTGAGAACCTGCTCCTCCCGGCTACAGCAGAGAAACTTGCACAGCGTGTGCCTGTGTAGAAGAATCTCAGCCATGCAGTAAAACTCACGTACAGCAGTTTCCTATTCTGCAAAGCTTTTATTGTACAGCAGCAAAACAAATAAACATCAGCCAGGAGAGAGCTATGGCATGATGCTTCTCCTATCGCGGCCAAAACAGAAAGTAAACCGCTCACATAACAAAGATGCGAACGCATCCCCAGTGACAGGACGTCATTTCCTGAGCTGTTAACCCTGTAAGCTTTGGGTATCCTCACACGCCACACCCACGGGACGCGTGCCAGCCACGGTCCCACTTGTTCTCCACCCCCGGTGCTGGAGCATGAAACTCTGCCACTGCCCAGAGTGGCTAGGGAACCCAGTCAGATGGGCAACACGTCACTTGGGAAGACAGCAAAACTAATACCAGTGTACCGGAAGAAGCAAAGATCACCATTGTCAAAGCAATGATTCTTCAACATCAGCTTTGTTGAACTGGTCGTGTTGTGTGGATGCCTGATTATCGTCTTCCAAAGCGACTACGCTACTCCGAACTTAAAAATGGAAAGAGTAAGGCTGGTGGTCAGCAAAAGAGTTTCAAAGGCTCTCTCAAGGCAAATATTAAAACACTGACAACTGGGGAACACTGACCTGTGGGCACTCCAATTGGAGAACAGCCTTTGCCAAAGGTGTCATGGATTTTGAAGACACTCGAACTTCACTATGAAAGGGAGAAATGCACTAAGAGGAAGGCACGCTTGGCAAACCCTCACCATGATCAACTCCCACCTGGAAACCTATGTCCCCACTGTGGAAGGTTGTGTGGATCCAGAATTGGCCTCCACAGTCACTTACGTTCTCACTTTTAAAACCGTGTTCAGGGCAGACAATCTTACTCGTCTATGAGTGATCGCCAAAGAAGAAGAAGAAGATATAAACAAACAAACAACTAAATAAATGATGGTGGTGATGATTGCAAGCATGTCAGGGGGAAAGCAAGCCTCTAAAACTGAGTTTGACTTACAATACCCATTTTTTCCAGGTCACATGACTGAGTTGAATGGAGATAGGATTCAGTTTAAGGACCACTCTGTGACATTAACATATGAGAGAGTGCTGGAGGTGAAATAGTTAAACAGGTTGCCCAATCAGGACCCAGGGGGTGGAGTCAGTGGGACTATAAAACCAGCTCTGGGAGGGGCAAAGGGGGGAGTTCGTTGAGGAGTTCATTGGGAGTTGGTTGGTTGGTTGGAGTGGGCATGAATTGGGATAGAGTTTGTGGGTAGATTGAGTTAGTGCAGCGAAATAGGCTGAGTCAGGAACAGTTAGGGGCTAGGCAGACAAGTAAATATCGGAGAGGTGGTTTAGTGAGTGAGAGCAGGTAGCAGAAGTTATAGGTCTGGATAGGCACCCCATGAATGTAATTGACTGATACTGTTTATGAAACCACACGCTTGTTAAACTGCAATAAATAAACAAAAGTTTATGTTCCAATTTAACCCTGACTGGACTCAGTATTGTCCCAGGTAGGACCTGGGTGGTGGCAGCGAGAAATAAAGTGGTGGCACAGGGATCAATAGATGGTGAAACGTCTGGGGACCCTGTGTGATCGCCACACCCTCTACCAAGGGAAGGATTTAGGGGAGTGTGACTCGACCAGTCACACTGGGCGCAGAGCCTTGGGGGTTCTACCACAACTTTTATTTACAATGGAACACAAGAGGCAGAGGGGTGCTGGATTTTGGTGTCACACACGGCGCTGCTGAAATTTGAGACCCTACCCAGTCCCAGTCCCACTGTGCCTTTTGGGGGACGTGTACAGGCAGGTCATAGTGACTTTTTTACAGGGTGGGAGTCCAAGGAAGGGGAAGCTCTCCCAGGTAGAGAGGTGGGAAGATTCAACTCTCTGTATGTGTGAAGATTAAGATAAAATGGTGGCTGAGGGCTACATTGATATATTTATAATTTTGTGTTTTATGAGGATTATTATTATTATATATATAGTTTGAATTTTATGGTAGATCAAGTTTAAAACCTTTAGTAAAATTGATTAGAAAAGAAAGAAACCAATGGACACGACTCACTCAAATCCATTGATTTCAGTGGGTCTTGTCTGAGTATGCCTTAGCTGGGCATAACCCAAATATATCTAACAAATGGATAAGTAAGAAAGAAAATGTGTTCTTAATTCCATATATATCAGCAGTATAAGCACATGCCTGGGAGGGTCACATGCCTGGGAGAACTCATTACATGAGGACTGAACGTTAAAAAAATAAGTCTTTAAGATGCTTGTTTTGATAGGCATCATATTGGCCCAAGACGTGGATTTGCCTCTGTTTCTTTAAAGACACTCATTTGTATGTAAATTGCAGGTACAGACATCTCTCAGCCTTCCTCTTTCATTTGTTTGTAATGGCGCCAAGTAGCTATCTGCATCCAGCTATCAGTGAAAATGTTCAAAAGGTCAAGGGCATTAGTAGCGAGCTGAATATACCCAGTAATTTCACAGGAACAATGTCAACAATATCCTTTCAAATACATCTGTTTGGTGCGAAGACCTCATTACAAAATGTGCTGCGCTGAGCAGACTGCATAATGGGAGAGAGAGGCAAGGAATTTGTGGCTGAGCTCTCTTGTCAGACCTCAAATCCACTCAAACTAGTGTTGAGACAAACGCTAACCAGCAGGGAATAATAAACGTGCTGATAGGCTTGTGGCGCTGCCGTCTTCTATTGAATAACAATCATCACCACAAATCTAAATCTGCCCTGCCTAACATCATCGCCACGTCCATGCACTGAGGCCTTGACAATCTGCTTGCGCATGAAAACAGTGCTATTTCTGAGCATGTGCTTAGAGGCTTTCCTCTCCCACTTTAGTTCCAGATCAAGCCAGCAAAACAGAATTGGGGGGCTCCATAGGAATGCTGGATCAGGTCCACCAGGTGCCTATGGGATGTCCGCAAGCCTGACCTGAGTGAAACAGCACTCTTCCGACTTGCGATTTCCAGCAACTGGTATCCAGAAGCTGGAAGTGGACGTAGAACATGGGCACCATGTCTAGTAGCCATTGATAGCCTTATGGTAGCCATTAATGTCTCTAATTCTGCAAGGCCATCCAAGCACCCCAGGTCTTTAGATCTGACCTGTGAGACCTTTCTGGGTCAACCATGCTCATCCTGACATTAGGTAATGTCATCCATGGGATACTGAAAACCATTCCTAGCCACCTGACACCATCTTATATCAACTGTGGGATGTCTAAAGGCATGTCCAATCTTCTGATATCTTACAGCAACCATAGGGTGTTTAGAATTATTCCTATGCAAACCCACAGGTTGAACAGGTTTACATTGCTCCTTCTTTCAAAGCTGGCTGAACTGAGGCTGATGTAAGTTTCAAAAAAGGAGTGGATCCTAAGCACATTCAGATCAGTCACTTGACCAGGGGCAGATCTACTGTGAAACAACTTCTTCTTCTTCTTCTCCTCCTCCTCCTCCTCCTCCTCCTCATTGAATTTATATACTGTCTTATACCCGGGGGTCGCTGGGCAGTTTACAGAATAAAGTCAAAATATAAAACCACAAAATACATAATAAAAATAAAAACAACAACCTAATAGCCCCCCCCCAAGAAAACATTTTAAAAGGGCCCAGCATGTAAAATAGATCAACCGAAGGCCTGGTTAAAAATGAATGTTTTGCCTGATGCCTAACAGTACATAATAAAGGCACCAGGTGAACTTCCCTGGGGAGAGCATTCCATAGAGCCACTGCAGAGAAGGCCCTGCTCTTGTGTTGCCACCCTCCGGACCTCTCAAGGAGGAGGCACACAAAGGAGGGCCTCAGAAGATGATCTCAGGGTCTGGGTAGGTTCATATGGAGAGAGGAGGTCCTTGAGGTATTGCGGTCCTGAGCCGTTTAAGGCTTTATAGGTCAATACTGTAGCACCCTGCTTGTGGTTAAGGCTTAGCTGGAATGAAATATTCAATGCAGCAATAGAGAAATTAAAATAATAATTTATTTGTCAGACAAATAAATGATAGGCACAGTGGTATATGGTTACCAAAGCTCTGCCCACTCCAGCCAGGATGGCCAGCACTTATATTTCCTCAGCCCAGCCCCCTTGCTCCTCCTTTGGCTGCCTCTGTCCAATCAGCCTGGCTGATATTCCTATTGACTGTTTGCTAGAACCAATCATAAAAGATACACCCATTTCCTATTACCTTTTATGGGAGACAAAGAGCTATATTTCGTTCTTTCCATAAATGGCAGACAAGTAGCCATATATCTTACATTTGCCTCGACAAGGCACCTTAATTACCAGATCACCTTTTGCCCCTGTTGCCCCTCTATTCCAAAACAAATGGCTAAAACAGATGGCTCGTGGTATTAAATTATATCTTAAACAGAGATCTTGGGTTCACATTCTCACACACCATCAATGAAATAAGAATCTAACATAAGAATCTAACATTTCTTAGTTTCTAAATCCTTTGCATAATTACATTTAAGCCAACAAATTTCATACATAACATAGATAGCTTTTTAGAAGAAAAGGCCTTTGCAAGGTAAAAAAAGGAACACAGTAGAAAACAGCTTCAAAAAAGCCTCTTCAGTTTACCCCCCCCCTTTCCCAGCCAGCTGCTTTTCCCATTAGCTCTTGCCCTTTAACCTTAGGAAAATACGACTAGAGTCTGATGGGAGGCACATAGTATTATGTTCTGTTAAACAATAAATCTTACTATTTACCAACTCTTAATTAGTGTTTTTGCAGCTTGATTATATTCTGTAATATGTAGGGTCAGTATAACCTTTCCTCCCAGCCTGTAATTCCCTTTTACAACTTTGAGAAATTTGTCTCCTGCTACTGCTATAAATCAGGGGGGGGGGGCTTGTTTAGGAGAGCAGGAAGATAAACACTGCCAGAGTACTTAGCCAGCTGCTTTTCTGCCTGGCATGAAACATACAAACATTTGCAAATATATTTTAAGCTCATTTTAAAATACAGGCCTTGATCAGATGCCTCAATACCAGCACTTTGAATTGGGCCTGGAAACTAATTGGTAGCCAGTGCAGTTGGACCAGGATCGGTGTACTACTACTACTACTATACTGCCCTATAACCACAGGTCTCAGGGCGGTTTCACAAAGAAGTTTAATTTTCTGGGCCCCAAATCCCAAAAGAGCCCCAGAAGCGACTCTAATCCACATTGCTTAAAAAAATTGATTTTAAAAATGCATCATGCATGTATATAACATTTCCCTAATTTCTCCTAATTTTTACACACACACAAATGCACCTACTCAGAATCATAGATTAGTTGAAAGGGACCACAAGGATCATTTAGTCCAGCCTTCCTGCAACACAGGAATATTTTGCCCCATGTAGGGCTCAAACCCATGATCCGGAGATTAAGAGTCTCATGCTCTACCAAGTGGGCTATAACTCAAAAACTAGAAGGCATTGGAGATTTTTATTTACACCAGTGACATGTGCGATAATCTAGTACAGTGGTGCCCCACAAGACGAATGCCTCGCAAGATGGAAAACTCGCTAGATGAAAGAGTTTTCCGTTTTGGAGGTGCTTCGCAAAACGAATCTCCTATGGGCTTGCTTCGCAAGACGACAATGTCTTGCGAGTTCCTGCTGGGTTTTTTTCCCTCCCCCCCCCTTTTTCTAAGCCGCTAAGCCGCTTATCAGCTGATCCGATCAGCAGATAAGCCGCTAAAAGCCTCTAAAAGCCGCTAATAGCGCTAATCCGCTAATCCTTCAATGGGCTTGCTTCGCAAGACGAAAAAACCGCTAGACGAAGAGAATCACAGAACGGATTCTTTTCGTCTTGCGAGGCACCACTGTACAGCAATTTAAATCAAAATCTGACATCTATTTTAAAAAAAATAAAAATTTGTGGTGATCTTCGTGGAACTAACCTCCTGAAGGAGGTAACAGTGGTTCCCCAGACCTCATGAATGCATAACAGTTCAAGCTTCAGGGCTACCCATAATGCAGGTCCGCACATGACCAGATGACCTGGCATTTAACGCTATTTTAAAGTCTTGTTTTCTTGCTGCCAGGATTAGGAAGGGCTGCCACTGCTGAACCAGGCTTGGATCTGGTGTAACTTTATAGCTGCTTAATTTGCAATAGCTTGCTTCACGCTAGCTTCTTGCACATAGAATTGCTCCACAATACCTTTGGTCCCAGGGACGTGGGTGGTGCTGTGGGTTAAACCACAGAGCCTAGGACTTGCCGATCAGAAGGTCAGCGGTTCGCATCCCCGCAATGGGGTGAGCTCCTGTTGCTCGGTCCCTGCTCCTACCAACCTAGTAGTTTGAAAGCACATCAAAGTGCAAGTAGATAAATAGGTACTGCTCAGGTGGGAAGGTAAACGGTGTTTCTGTGCACTGCTCTGGTTTGCCAGAAGCAGCTTAGTCATGCTGGCCACATGACCCGGAAGCTGTACGCCGGCTCCCTCGTCCAATAAAGTGAGATGAGCAACCCCAGAGTCAGCCACGACTGGACCTAATGGTCAGGGGTCCCTTTACCTTTGGTCCCACCCCTACCCCCAGATGCACTAAGGTGGAATTTAGACACACACACACTGCGAAACTGCATTTTTTAAAAAAAAAGATGTTTTGAAAAATATATTGAATTTGCCTTAGCGCACCATTGCCATCTGGTGTCACTTTTGTATAATGCACATTAAAGTAAAGGTAAAGGTACCCCTGCCCGTACGGGCCAGTCTTGACAGACTCTAGGGTTGTGCGCTCATCTCACTCTAGAGGCCGGGAGCCAGTGCTGTCCGCAGACACTTCCGGGTCACGTGGCCAGCGTGACGAAGCTGCTCCGGTGAACCGGCACCAGAGCAGCACACAGAACGCCGTTTACCTTCCCGCTATAAAGCGGTACCTATTTATCTACTTGCACTTAAGGGTGCTTTCGAACTGCTAGGTGGGCAGGAGCTGGGACCGAATGACGGGAGCTCACCCCGCCGTGGGGATTCGAACCGCCGACCATGTGATCGGCAAGTCCTAGGTGCTGAGGTTTTACCCACAGTGCCACCCGCGTCCCACATTACATGCACATTACATGCACATTACAACACACTTAAAACCTTTTATCTGCAGCTGTATAGCTGAGCCCTTAGACAGTGAGTCATGTTGTTTTTTTTCTGGATTTCTTCCCCAAGCATGCCATATCACTTTTGGAGAAAGCAGGGATATTGGTAAGATCAAGGGTCCCCATTCCTTGCATCAGCATCTTCACCTCTGTGTAGCACATCCCTGTTGCAGCTTGCTTGTTCACTGGAGCTTATTTAAACCACACGGTGGATTTGCTAGAGGGCAAACAACATTCGTTGCTGGAGGGGTTTCCTTTGTCACAGATACCTAATGAGATCAGTTGCTTCAAATGCGAAGCTACTGTATACCTGGAGCATAGGTAACTGCCACGAAGTAGCGTGGGGAAGAATGACTTCTTGAATGTCACCAAGGGAGGAGACAAAGGGTCACCTCATTGCCAACTGATTCTGCTTTTGAGACAGTTCACTGAAGCTGCCATTGCTGGAAGGGACAGAAAGTTCATAAGGAGGACAGATAACTTGAACATGCAACCTAGCTCCGTGGGACTGAAACGGTTGCATGTGGAATTTAATCTGTGCGGATTCCGAAGATGAATGAAACCGTTCTGCACCTCTAAAACAAGCAAATGGATTGCAACTTAGTTATTCGGCAGCTTTTGTGCTTCCAAAACATTTAACGCATCTTCTTTAGTTATTTATAAAAGCATCTCTATACCGTCACAATGCTAAAATGTAGTATCAATGAAAATACAGATACATTAAGGTGACTGGCTATCAAAAATTTAAAAAGCTACAAAGGCCTGTCGGCATAATATAGATAGTCAGTTTTCAGTTGAAAACAATGCATCCATGAAAATGAAAATTTTGAAGGAAAAACATTTTTAGAAATGTGCATTTTGATGCAGAACATGTTTTGGAATTAATGTGAATTTTTGCATGTTTTAAAAGAATTGCACGTTAATATAATAACATATTATATTACTAGACCATAAAGTCTGATCGCCAAAGAATTGATGTTATTGATTTATGGTGCTGGAGGAGACCCTTGACTGCAAGAAGATCAAACCTATCCATTCTTAAAGAAATCAGCCCTGAGTGCTCACTGCAAGGACAGATCCTGAAGCTGAGGCTACAATACTTTGGCCACCTCATGCAAAGAGAAGGCTCCCTGATGTTGGGAAAGATGGAGGACACAAGGAGAAGGGGACGACAAAAGATGAAATGGTTGGACAGTGTTCTCAAAGCTACCAGCATGAGTTTGACCAAACTGAGGGAGGTAGTGGAAGACAGGAGTGCTTGGTGTGCTCTGGTCCATGGGGTCATGAAGAGTCGGACACGACTAAACAACTAAACAACAACAACAACATATACTGAACCATTGGTCCATCTCTCTCAGTACTGTTGACACTGCCAGGTAGACTCTCTTTGGGGTTTCAGGTAGGATTCACTCCTGGGGACCTGAAGATGCCAGGGATCAAATCTGGAACCTTTTGCATGCAGAGCAGACACATGCTTTGCCACCAAACTATGACCCTTCTCCATGCTAACAGGAAATAACATAGAAACAGATGTGAAAGTGACATGGACTGGGAACAGATGGTGCAAGATATACCAGGCTGAGCTGAGTATGGGGAGTTACACTAGGGTAGCCTGGCTGCACGATGAACCTCCCAGCACAGCCAAAAATTTGTTGCATCCAACCTTCCCATCCTGGTGGATCTTGCTATAGCATTGCTCCCTTAGGCTGGTTCACATGGAAATCTGCTGCACTCCACAGCCCTCCTCCATCCAGAGCTGCAATGTTCTGTGGTTTGCAACCTAGTGACAGCATAGGTTGAGATTTGAGCCAGTTTTCAAATGCTGAGACACCAAATCTTTGAAGTGCCCTAACAAATGAAGCTTGCAATTATTCTGAATGGTCCTGATAATCATATCTCTCTCTCTCTCTCTCTCTCTCTCTCTCACACACACACACACACCAAAAATTTTTTAGACTTGGTGCCGGCACAAACACTTGCCTGGTTTACTCCTTGCCCATCCACAATGCCGGCATTGTTAAGTCATTTGGGTAGGTTATTAACTGTGCTGCCCCGTGGCATGGCCTCCAAATTACTGTATGCAATTGCAAAAGGAGACACTTTTATTTCTGCAACATAAATAGGCGAACAGGCCTAATAAAAACAGATGAATTGCAGGGCAGAGCAAATTGGACTGCTGTAGTGGATTTCTGCACTGAGCACCATGAAATAGCGGCACATGTGATTAGGTTTACTACTTTGGAGATAGTTGCTTTTAATCGGGTCATTCGTACCAAACTACCAATCGGTCTTTCTTAAGCAGCGTTTTTCATCTACATTTTTCTCCTTGAATGTGGCAAATAGTTTTGCTGACACCTGGGTGTTCTCTCTCCTCCCCCCCCCCCCGCACCAGGGCATTTGAGCTCTTAATTTAGGGCTGCACTAAATGTTCATCAATTGATTTTTTTTCAGGGGGAGGGGATGCAAATAGAACCTCCCAAATAGAATCCAAACGTCCATCAAGCCCACATGCTTTCATGAGATGTCCCAGAAGCACATAATTGTAGAGTTGGAAGGAACCACATGGATAATCTAGTCCACCTCTTTGTGCAACGTGGGTCTCTAACCCACAACCCTGAGATTAAAAGTCTCGTGCTGTACCTACTGAGCCATCCCTCTGTTCTGCTCCTTTGGTGCTTAGAATCATAGAATTATAGAGTTGCAAGGGACCCTGAGGGTCATCTAGTTCAGCCTGCTGCAATTCACGAACCACAGCTGAAGTATTCCTGACAGATATAATAATAATAATTTTTATTTATACCCCGCCCTCCCTAGCCAAGGCTGGGCTCAGGGCGGCTAACAAGCAATAATAAAAACAAGTTGAATGACTACAACTTAAAAACAAAATTAAAATACAACATTAAAATATTGAAACATTGAAATATTAAAATGTAGCCTCATCACAGGAGGAGAAAGGAAAAGAAAAAAGGAAGAGGGGGAGGGAATCAAATTGGCTCCAAGCCAAAGGCCAGGTGGAACAACTCTGTCTTACAGGCCCTGAGGAAAGAAATCAGATCCCGCAGGGTCCTGGTCTCATGAGGCAGAGCATTCTCCCAGGAGCCTGGCTCTGGTTGAAGCTAACCTAACTTCCTTAGGGCCCAGGACCACTAGGATGTTGCTATTTATGGACCTTGAGATATGATACGATAATATAATCTTTATTGTCATTGTCCCATACAGAACAACGAAACTGAAAAAATCTACATCAGACATTCAGAAACCAACATGCTTGCTATCCCAGCTATCCCAGCCTGGTTAACCCCCCAAAAAACTCTGATACCCCATAATTAAATACAATATACTCCCATAGAGACTACCTTACACTGCGTTTAAAACCAAAATCGCATTTGGATAGAAACTGCTTCTCAGGCGGCTAGTCCTAGTCTTTATAACCCTGAACCTTTTTCCAGAAGGCAGAAGCTGAAAGAGATCATTTCCGGGGTGCGCACTATCTTGCGCTATCTCTGCAGCTTTCTTATGGCACCTGGAAGTGTAGATTTGATCCTAGGTGGGAAGAGTGCACCCAATTATTCTCTCTGCAGTCTTTACAACCCTGGACAGCATTGTTTGTCCCCATACCATGCAGCTCCCAAACCACACACACAGGCCATAAGTTAATACACTCTCAACAGTACAATGGTAAAATGCCATCAACAGGTCCTTTGAGAGATTGTTTTTCTGAGGATTCTCAGAAAATATAACCTCTGCTGTGCTCTATTCATCAGGTCTTTACTGTTTTCTCCCCAGGTTAGATCATCTCTCAACTTCATTCCCAGAAATCGAAACACCGAGACCTACCTGTTCTACACACAGATGACCATCCAGCCTCTTAAAAAACCTCCAAGGAAGGAGAGTCCACCACCTTCTGACGTAGTCCATTCCACTGTCAAACAGCCCCATGCCCAACACTTTATAACCACACACAGGGAGAAATCCTATGCACAGGAATCTGGCTTCAAGCATGCTGGGGGTAATTCACTGTTGAATGTAATGTTTCACCAGAACCAAATCCTGTTCAGATTCAGGGCTGCTGCTGCTGCTCTGTTAAAATCTGGAAGAGGTGAAACAGAAGAGTGTTCTGTGCTGGGTTGCCTGGTCACACAACTCAACCTCAAAAACTTGGGATCTAGCCTAAGTCTCCCTCTCTCTGGTCCCACCTCTTCCATGCCCCATTAACACTACTTCCTGATAACTTATACAAGCCTTGACTCAACCAGCTTCTCCCCAGCTGGGTGAGCACCAGCCAGAATGAGCAATTTACACCAGTGTACTTTCAACTTTGCAGGATTTGGGAGCCAGGAATCAGCCCACTTAGCCAGAGATCTGCTGCATCCAAAGATGTTCATTTTGGCTGATCTGGCCATAAGATTGCCTCCATTGAAGGTGACCCAGAAACTACAACTAATCCAAAATGCGGTAGCTAGACTGGTGACTGGGGGCGGCCGCCGAGACCACATAACACCGATCTTGTAAGACCTACATTGGCTCCCAGTACATTTCCGAGCACAATTCAAAGTGTTGGTGCTGACCTTTAAAGCCCTAAACGGCCTCGGCCCAGTATACCTGAAGGAGCATCTCCACCTACACCGTTCTGCTCGGACGCTGAGGTCCAGCACCGAGGGCCTTCTGGTCGTTCCCTCATTGCGAGAAGCAAAGCTACAGGAAACCAGGTAGAGGGCCTTCTCGATAGTGGTGCCTGCCCTGTGGAACGCCCTCCCATCAGATGTCAAAGAGATAAACAACTACCTGACATTCAGAAGACATCTTAAGGCAGCCCTGTTCAGGGAAGTTTTTAATGTGTGACATTTTAGTGCATTTTTGGTCTCTGTGGAAGCTGCCCAGAGTGGCTGGGGAGACCCAGCCAGATGGGCGGGGTACAAATAATAAATTATTATTATTATCCATGTTCCTTGAACACACGAATATGGCTTTTTGATTCACAATTGCTGCTGCTTTCAGCATTTCAGGAGGAACTTCGGTTTACAAAACAAATTAATGAAAAGGCGAAAGCAGGGCATAAACTTCTTGTATAGCTCCGATTTCCAGGAAAACCATTTGACTTTGAAAATGGCTTGTTCCAAAAGACTGAAGTGAACTTCTGTGCTACAAAAAGCCAAATCTCTCTCTCTCACACTCACTATTTTTTATTTTATTTTTAAAAAGGCTTTTAAGAACATGCTGTGTGCTTTTTATGGTTACCGCTCTTAGCAATTCTAGAAATATTTCTATAGCTTAGGTGATGGGAAGAAAAGTCTTTCCAGTGGATTTCACCTTCAGGAGCAAGAGACAATGGAAAGTCAGAGCAGAGGATTCTGGGTAGAGCAGCAAGTTGCTGACAAAGGCCAAGGTTTAAATAAAACATGTTCCGCAGAGTTAAATCAATACTTTATTTGTTAAGGAGAAGTAAAAGTACAAAAAAGCTTGTACGACTAGGCATAAAAAAGTGAGGAATCAATTCTAGTTAATTCAGAATGCTTGAGGAGTCACCTATGCTGTTATGTATGAATAATTCACGAACAGATATTTATTGCCGACATACGTTGTTTGCTTGGGATGGCGCTATGCCCCTCGTTTGACCTGAATCCTGTAAAGAATGATATTCAACTAATTGAAATAACATTTTGCAAGTCAGACAATGCCTTGGGGATATTTCCAGACTAATCTCGGAATGGAATGGGGGAAGAGATGAAATGTCTGATAAGTTTTATATAAATAGTGCTATTTTACAGTGTGTTAACAGTGGGATGGAAGGGGGCTTTTCCAGCCGAGCAGTGTTGCCTCTTGGGAACAAATCTCGCTTTGTTTTGCTGCCTGTAATAATGAGCGTCAATTAGGCAAAGCAAACGTTTGCAGGAACTCACAACTCCCTTTCACCACCGCCCTTTGCGTCTTTTGAGTTCGTTTCCCTTCCTTTAACATAAAGATATTTTGCAAGGACTTATGGCACCTGCCTCTGCTCCTAACTGTTAGTATCTACAGCTCACAGGCAGAGGTACCTGGCCTCCCCCGAGGCAATTGAGCGAGATACTGTGCTTACCGTCCGTCTGCGACCTCGGCAGGCTAGGTAAACAAACCCGGCGATTCTTCTCATTAGTCGTGAGAAGAACACACCCTCTGCTTCTCTCTCCCTCCCTGCATTCTCCCAGGGAGGAGAAATGAGACAGACAGGAGTCCTTTCTACATGTTTTATTCCTGTCACTCAACAGTACATAGAAATGTGACTGCACCCTTCAGTCTCCATCAGAAGAGTCACAACCTCCTCCCCTGTACTTCCAGCACAGGTCAGATGACACACTGAGCTAACATCCGGTGCTCAGTACAGAGAATAGGCTCCACCTTTTCTCCAACAGTACAGTGAGAAACCACAACATCCTGTTTTGCATTCCAGCCACCTGGAGCTGGCTTTTGCCTTGGTGCTTTTTCCTGACACTAACCTCTGCATTTTGGCTCCTTGCTTTCATATTGACTCCCTAGCTGAATTCTCTGGTTTAAAGGTAAAAGTAAAGGAACCCCTGACAGTTAGGTCCAGTCGTGGATGATTCTGGGGTTGCGCGCTCATCTCGCTCTATAGGCTGAGGGAGCTGGCGTTTGTCTGCAGACAGCCATGTGGCCAGCATGACTAAGCCGCTTCTGGCAAACCAGAGCAGCACACGGAAACACCATTTACCTTCCCACCAGAGTGGTACCTATTTATCTACTTGCACTTTGATGTGCTTTTGAACTGCTAGGTGGGCAGGAACTGGGACCGAACAACAGGAGCTTACCCTGTCGTGGGGATTCAAACCGCTGACCTTCTGATCGGCAAGCCCTAGGCTCTGTGGCTTAGACCACAACTCTGTTTTAGGGTTGCTCAATTCCCCCAGGGAAGCTGGGAGTGCAGAGAGGAGAGCAAGAAAGAAGAACAATCTGGATGAACCTCTGACTTCTGGAGAAATTGCTAAACTTTGCGTGCAAAGCCTAGACTTTCCAGAGTAGTATTTCTCAAACTTGGACTACAACTCCCTTCATCCTAGCTAGCAGGACTAGTGGCTAGGGGTGATGGGATTTGTAGTCCAAAACCAGATGGAGAACCAAGTCTGGGAAACCCTGTGTAAACCTGCACCTTTTTTGGAAGGAGGAATAAGAACCTAAGAGCCTTGCTGAATCTTTCTTCCCATAGTGGATGGCCAGGTGCTACTCATAAGCACACAGCAGGGCCAGTAGTCCTATTCAGCAACTGGTATTCCATGACATAGAACTGAATTGTAGACATGAATGGGACCCTGAGGGTCATCTAGTCTAACCCCCTGCAATGCAGGAATCTCAACACGCAGTCTCCCATCTCATTGGAAACCATACTGGACCCTGCTTAGCTTTGCAAATGTGCTAGAAGTTCTATTCCTCTGAACATGGCAACTGCACACCGTTGCATAGTTATAGCTGCAACCAATTGGCACCATCTTGCCCTCAGGATTGTTGGTGCCCACCACGATGTCACATGAACTTGCCTGCACGTAGTGTGTGATGTCACACAGCCAGCAGCCAGTGAGGCACCCTTTTCTGTGCTGAGGGACTTGGAGGCAGAGAGACTCTGCCTTTGTGCCCCAGCCCCAGTCCCTGGAAAAGGATACCTCGCTGGCTGGCTGTGGAGGGTGGAGCTGAACTGCTTTTCTCCCTGCCATCTTTTTTCATTGACTCTGTGGGTTCCTGACCCCCCACAATCATATTATTGTGGCTGCCCAAGCACCCACAGCCCCCTGGAGTTGGCTCCTATGGCTGCAATTCATATTCAAGTAGCCAGACCAGAAGGTCTCACACAAAGTTCCCAGACTTGCCTGGCTTCCTGCAAGTGGTATGTGGAATGCTTGAGTTTCCAGGTGGGGAAGAAGAAGAAGAAGAAGAAGAAGAAGAAGAAGAAGAAGAAGAAGAAGAAGAAGAAGAAGAAGAAGAAGAAGACTGTGTATGGCGCTTGCAAGCTTCAGCCCACAGGAGCTGGTTGAAACTTATAGCATACAATCTCCCCTCCTCCACTCCCCTCTCTCATTTAACCTCCAATTCCAGAACTCAGCCCCATAACATCACCAGAGGCTGTTGCTAGGTTTCAGGTTCAGGCCCTGAAATCTCAGTTGGGGAAGAGAAAGTTGCAGCATATATATAATGCCCTGTGCCCACGACAGTTTATCTGATCAGCAAATATGCCTAGAGGCCATGAAAGGTTGGCAACCCCTGATCAGTTCAACCCATTAGCCCCATCCAGGCACTAGGGTTTATTCAATATTAAAAACTGGCAGCCTTGCTCCAACCTTGACACAGCAATTGTGTGTTTCGCCATAAGCATTACTGGTTATACAACCAGTCTCCATTCTTACCTGACTTTCATTGAAGTTCCTTGGCACTGAAGATCCTTTCATTGAAGTTCCTTGGCACTGAAGATCCTTCTCACCTGAAGTTAGGTACCAGAGTTAAACCCTGATTTTGTGACTCATTAGTCACTGAGATCTGCCTGATTTAGGAATGCTTGAGGGAGTGGATTGTATGAATCAGCCGGGTCCATTAACTTACCGGTAACTTTACACCAGACTCTTGTGCACATCACAAAGAATCACAGAACCCAAACTGGGTTCAGCTTTGGTCTTCCACAGCAGTCTCTGTATTGTGTACATTAAAAAAAACCCAAAACCAACCAAGTTAACATAAAAGCAAGTGTGCCGTTGCAAACAATAAAACAAATTATATGTATATAAATCCAAAGTATCACTGGGGCTACAAATAATAATACTTATCTGGCCATTGAGTGGCACTGCATAAATATATGTTCAATCAAGTGGGCTCTCAGAGAATACAAGTTGCCTTTTCAAATAGAGCAGGTATCTAAGTTTTAGCCCACCTACAATGTCCAACACTCCAAACTAATTAAAGGCTTGATAAATGCCCAGCCTTACAGCACTGAACCTGAAAGATTAAGTGTGTGTTTGTGAGAGAGAGTATGTATACTGTATCTAGGGACACGGGTGGCGTTGTGGTCTAAAACACTTAGCCTCTTCGGCTTGATGATCAGAAGGTCAGCGGTTCAAATCCCCACAACGGAGTGAGCTCCCGTTGCTCTGTTCCAGCTCCTGCCAGCCTAGCAGTTTGAAAGCATGCCAGTGCAAGTAGATAAATAGGTACCACTGTGGCAGGGAGGTAAACAGAGTTTCTGTGTGCTCTGGCTTCACAGTGTCCTGTTGCACCAGAAGTGGTTTAGTCATGCTGGCCACATGACCTGGAAAGCTGTCTGTGGCCAAATCCGGCTCCCTTGGCCTGAAAGTAAGATGAGTGCCACAACCCCATAGTCGCCTTTGACTGGACTAAACCATCCTGGTGTCCTTTACCTTACCTATACTGTATCTACCAGTCCAAGGAAGAATCCAATACATGAGTGAAGGGGGGGGTGAGGTTTACATGGTAATATTCATCAATGTAAAATCTTCTGTACATAAGCCCCCTTGATTATTATCAGATTTTCTATTGACATATTACTGGGGAAAAACAAAACCTGATGTGTGACTTTGGAGGTTCATTCTGAGGTGAGAGGAATGAGAAATTTCAAGGAGGACCTCTTGATAAATTGAGAGGAAAATATATGGGGCTTCTGCACATTCAAGTCTGCCAATATAAAATCAAAATTAAACTAAATTTGGAGTTTCTTCATCAATGTAAACAAATAAGTTAAACAACAATGCACTTTAGAGATGCTATTGCAATTGGAAAAAAAGTTGGCATCCTATTTCTTTTCTCCCTTTTCTTTTTTTAAAAAAGAAAGAAGCAATGAACATGCGCCCAGTGACCTGTAGCTAAAATTGTAATTACACCAAACAATTTTTATTGAGGCATGCATCATTATCTTCTTGGTTAAATAATTCAGCAGGCCATCTTCCCGACATAATGCATGTAATTTCTCACAATGCAGTGATTCTCCTCGTTCTCTCCACTTTTGGTTTAATGGGAGGCCTGGGCTTAACAGACATACCTCTTTTTGGGAATATTGGTTTTATTTTGCTTTTTTCCACCAAATTTAGTATGGTAAAATGTGGCATTGTAAAGGCACCAGAATCATTTGCACATTCTTTTCTTGCAACCGCACGTTGTTTTGCATGACATTTTATTTCATATGTACCGCAGTGTATTTTTAACAGTGAAAGGTAGATGGTTTTTGACATGTTTCTTTATCTGATAGATAGATCAGTTGCTGCAAGCCATGATAGCTATGCAATACCTGCATTGTCAGAGGTGATATGCTTCTGAATGCCAGTTGTTGGAAATCACAAGTGGGAAGACTTCTTGTTGCTGATATTAATATAGTGCAGTTTGAAGCGACTGGAAGCATAAGAACTGACTCCTTTTGGAATAAATCATTGTCCAGGACACTGTAAGTCCCCCAAAAGGGCTATTTGGGAGGGTGAACCAAGGGTGATACTGCCCAGGAGAGACTTACGGTGGATACTAACTCAGTCACATGCCCTAGCAAAATGGGTTGTGTTAGTCAAACTATTTTAAAGGCTCAGTGGACAGTAGCCTCGCTCCTGAATAAGGTCTGGATCGGGTATATTCATATACTGCCTTCATTTACACTGGCTTGCTTTATTCCAGCTTCTTTTGGAAGGATTGCTCCCTAAACCACGTATAAGATGAGCCCCGCATATGCAAACTGCTCCCAGCCATCTTTGGGAAGCATCCAAAGATTGGTCTACCATATGTGGTGGGAATGTGATAAGATGAAAAAATTTTGGGACCTAATATATAATGAACTCATAAACTTTTTAGGTATAGTGGTGCCCCGCAAGACGAATGCCTCGCAAGACGGAAAACTCGCTAGACGAAAGAGTTTTCCGTTTTGGAGGTGCTTCGCAAAACAAATCTCCTATGGGCTTGCTTCGCAAGACGACAATGTCTTGCGAGTTCCTGCTGGGTTTTTTTTTTCCCTTTCTCCCCCTTTTTCTAAGCCACTAAGCCGCTTATCAGCTGATCCGATCAGCAGATAAGCCGCTAAAAGCAGCTAAAAGCCACTAATAGCACTAATAGCGCTAATAGCGCTAAGCCGCTTATCAGCTGATCCGATCAGCAGATAAGCCGCTAAAAGCCTCTAAAAGCCGCTAATAGCGCTAATCCGCTAATCCTTCAATGGGCTTGCTTCGCAAGACGAAAAAAACCGCTAGACGAAGAGAATCACAGAACGGATTCTTTTCGTCTTGCGAGGCACCACTGTACACATTCCCAAAAAAACCGGAGGCTTTCTTACTAGGGATAACAGGGGAGGAAGTTAAAAAGGAGGATCATCAATTATTCCAATATGCCATGGTAGCAGTTAGGATCCTTGTAGTCCAAAAATGGAAGTCACCGGAGATCCCAACAGTTATGAAATGGCAGGCTAAATTTTTTGAATACACAGAATTAGCGAAAATGATGTATAAAATCCGACACCAAAAAGGGGCAAAATTTGTAGAAGAATGGGGTAAATTTGTAACATATATAGGAATTAACTGTAGAAGTTCAAAAACTACAGCAGGGTTAATATAATTCTTGTGACGTGTATAGAAATGTAGAAGAAACTGTAAGAGAAGATGTATATTAAGAAAACCGCAACTGGGAAGGAAGGAAGTCAAGGCGTGATTCTACGCAGTGTAAATAAGATGACACTAAGAATGTGAAATATACTCAGAGTCGCAAAGTGATTTCATGCTCTTTATTCAGCTCATAGTGGTGAGGAGGAATGAATGAATGTCCCCTCAAAGTATCTGCTTATATACATTATTTACACAATGGGCTGCACATGATTGGCTAATTCTGGAATTCTACTGTAAGCCAATCAGGTTGTGGATTCACTTATATCTGGAGCATGATTGGGTGGTTCCTGCCAACCAATCATACTGCTGCATTGTTCTAGGACCAATCAGACTGCTGCAATTTGGATCCTATTCAACTCAGTACATAACAGAATGACTGTAAAGATTGTTTTCTTTTGTTTATGGAAAAATTCAATAAAAAGCATTTTAAAAAAACAAAGATTGGTCTCATGCTTGTTGTGTGTTACTGTTCGGAAAGATGCATTCATATTTCAGGTTATCTGTTTCATTTATTTAACAGTTCTATGTGTTTTCAAGAATCTTCTTCGCAGACCCCCCGGGAGCAGTGGGACTGAACACTGAGATGGATTGATCTATCTAATTAAATCAAGACGAGGTGTGGGGGTTGGTTCAAAGCTGTGCTGGGCAGAGCTGAAAGCCAAGTGGGGTTGAGGGAATTCCTTGAAGAGCTGTCCTCAAAGCTCTGGGTGGAAGACATACTCTTTACCCACTATTAAAGCTCTATTATAGCTTTCTTCCAAACATTTGGTACCATTTAACGTAGCGGCTGTCCAGCGCTAGCACAAAGAGTTATCTTCAAAGTCAAGGGTAAAGAACAGAGCAATCAATAAGTCACTTTGCAAGGTGTCCCACTGTTGTTTTATCAACAAGGAAGTGAATCAGGAGTAACTATCTATTCCTGACAGGCCTCCCCCGCATTTAGGCCATGTGATGTTCGGCATCGAGCTCCTGTGCGTAAACAAAGTCAATGTTAATTAACATCCGACTGTTTCTGTTTATCTGCTGCCTCGGCTGCAAGCACCCAGGCCTCTGCAGTCTCAATGTGAGACTAGGTCTCCGAAAACAGTAGTTTGCAAACTTTCCACCTTCAGATTGTTCTACATTGGCTCACAAGCCAAAGCACACTTGAACACAGTGGTGATTTTCTTTCTGGGCTGGGGACGCAGGTTTACCTAATCCACACTTCCTTAAACACTAAATGAACTGGAACATAGTTGTCTACACCAGCAACCTCATGCTCCCAGAGGGCTGCTCACCTGCATAAGAAATGCAGTAGCCAAGAGTTAAGAGAGAGGCAGAGGAGTCAAAGATTCTAAGTGAGAAGGTTACAAATCTTCAACTAACCAAAGGACTATCACGTGAAAGAATGGAGGAAGCTTATTTTCAACTTCTCTAGGGCATAAGATTTTGAATGATGGTGCTGGAGGTGACTCTTGAGAGTCCCATGGACTGCAAGAAGATCAAACCTATCCATTCTAAAGGAAATCAGCCCTGAGTGCTCACTGGAAGGACAGATCCTGAAGCTGAGGATCCAATACTTTGGCCACCTCATGAGAAGAGAAGGCTCCCTGGAAAAGACCCTGATGTTGGGAAAGATTGAGGGCACAAGGAGAAGGGGATGACAGAGGATAAGATGGTTGGACAGTGTTCTTGAAGCTACCAGCATGAATTTGACCAAAATGTGGGAGGCAGTGGAAGACAGGAGTGCCTGGCGTGCTCTGGTCCATGGGGTCATGAAGAGTCGGACATGACTAAATGACTAAACAACAACAACAAGGGCATAAGACCTGAACCAATGGATTCAAATTACAAGGAAGTTGATTCCAACTAAACATGAGCAGGAACTTTCTGACAGTAAAAGCTGTTTGCAGTGGAACAGGCTCCCACAAGAGATGGTGGACTCTCCTTCATTGGAGGTTTTAAAACCCAGGTTGGTGGGATCTGTCAAAGATTCTTTAGTAGGGATTCTTGCAATACAGGGGGTTGGATGAGATGACCCTTGAGGTCCATCAGAACTCATCAAGCCTATGATTCTATACACTGTAGGCCTTCCATTCTTCATGAAGGGGATAAAACCATAGTATATGGATTTAAGACTTCAGTTGAGCTGCTGGATCAGAAGTCTCCATAGACCTTTAGCTATTGCCTGTTATTTGGCTGCTACTACCACGAAGAGCCACCTGATAGATATAGACTTGCCACCCAAATTCTCTCTCTCCCTCTCTCTGCCCCATCCTCTCTCTCACACACACAAATTTTGGATCAGCACAACATCACCATCACTTCCAAATATCTGTCTGGTGACCTATGCACAGAGAGAGAGAGACAGAGAAAGAGAGAGAGAGACATATTTTCCCGTGTTGCTGAGCAATATTGGACCATTACTGCTCCTTGCACAATTTCATCATTGTTCATATAAGTGCAGTGCTACTGCTCATATGCATCACAGTAATGAGGAGTAAAAAGAAAGATGCATATTAACAGAAAGAGCTAAAAGCTATGCCAAACTGCATGAACTCTGGAAATCCAACACAAAAGAATAGCGGACAGCTAATACACCAACATAGCTCCACATTCAAGAATGGGTAATTCTGAACCCTAAACCCTGGAAAGAAATTTGTGAATAATTTCTTAAACATGCCTTCTAAATCTTAATTCAAAAATTCTGAAATCTGCAGTGCTTGCTTTCAATATCTTCCTTGGATTAGATTTCCATTTCTGTGCAGTACTTTGCATATCATAACCTTTCCTGTGACTTCTTTCTTTCTTTCTTAGCATCAGGCATGAAAGCAGCAGGTTCTTCAGCCTCAAGACTACAAAACCCATCATGCAGATGACTGTGAAGGAAACCCCCATGATCAGCAATGTACTTAAGTGATAGTATTGAACAAAATGGTGGAAATTTGGGGGGGGGGGCTGCTGTATGATTGTGCTGAACATGTATATTAGCCCCAAGTCTCTGGGATGAAACCTATTGCTAAACTTACTTACTGAGCTATGCAACTTTGAATGAGATGACAGAACTAAGGGGATTTGATGACAGGCTTTAGTAGTACTTGACACTTTAAGTACCCAGAGAAATTAAAGGTAGATACAGTGCACTGTTTGCATAAAGGAAGTTCTCACCTCCTGCTGCACACTTCTGAATGTACAGATGTCTTCAGTCCAGTGTGTAGGAGGTACTGCCTGCTCCTTGGCATGTGAAATGAGCACAGCACAATGTGTTCACAATTGAGGCTGATAGGCAGTTGGTTGCTTTGTCGCATTGTCCCCCAGGATGCCAGCAATCTTATTCCCAAGCAAACAACAATAAAGCCCAGACTGTCAAATCTTCCCCACCCACCCTTAGAACTTGCCTCTGGGGTCTTCCTAGGAAGCTTTTGTTGCTGGCTATTCTAATTTCATGACTAGCTGAAGACATGGATCACCTGTGATTATAGAAGCCGCAGGAAAGATGGCTGGGAATTGAGTTGACATTGTGCAAGAGAAGAAGGAGGGAAGGAGGCAGGAATGGCCAGAAATGAAATTCAGATGCCCTGGGAGGAAACTCAGCAAAGGAAGGTTTGCTTTTCAAATAGCTTTTTAGAAAGTCTGCCAAGCTTTCTGATGTACAGTTAACAAGCTGGGCTGCTAATAAATTAACCAAACTAGTGCACAAACGTATTTGTGTTTATTGATGCCTAGCAAAAGCATCACCAAGTTCCTTGGAACTACTTCTACCCACCCCTAACCCACTATAGAGATGCCAGCCTCTGATTCCAATGAAATGAGTGGTTAGTTCCCAACTTCATAAGGAATGCAAGCCACATCCTGTGTTGTAGTCCCTGGGCATATGGTCTTCTCCCATCATCTCGATTTGAGCTGTGTGAGTGGAGTTCATTGGCCATAGGGACAGTAATCTGAAGAAGTTGCATGGTGTAGCTACAGTTTGTCCTGTAGAAATGCTTTATGGGCACTAAGGTTGGGGAAAAAACTTTGGTTCACTTCCCATTGTAATGCAAAATGAACTAATTTGCACTTCCGGGGATGGGGCGAGGATGCAAGCCAAAGCACAGCTCTCCTTTGAAATTTACACGGAATGTCGTGATGCAGTTCTCCAATCAAATCATGGGCATCAAGAAAAGGACTGTAAAATCATACAGTTGGAAGGCCAACCCCCTGCAATGCAGGAATCTCAGCTAAAGCATCCATAACAGATGGCTACCCAACCTCTGCTTAAAAACTTCCATGGAAGGAGAGCCCACAATCTCCTGAGGGAGACTGTTCCACTGTAAAACAGCTCTTACTGTCAGAAAGGTCTTCCAGATGTTTAGTCGGAATTTTCTTTATTGCAATTTTAAGTCATTGGTTCAAGTCCTACCCTCCAGAACAGGAGAAAACAAGCTTGCTCCATCTTCCATGTGACATCCTTTGAGATATTTGAAGATGGCTATCATATCTGCTCACGTTCTCCTCCTTTCCAGGCTAAACATACACAGCTCCTTCATCCCTTCATTTAAATGGGGAAAGTGTATATAAAATGCATACACCCCTGAAAAGCAACATGGCAGGGGAAATTGCTTACAAAAATGGGTACACTGTGCAGAATTACATACCAAAATATGTGTTTTAGGAAAAATACTCTCTAAAATACCGGCAAACTATCACAGATACATATTAATTTTGGGGGGTGAAAATAGAATTCAAAAGCAGTTGTGGAAATGTAGAGAACAAAAGACGGGGAAAAATCCGAAACTAAGACAAACCAAAATTGACAGATTCATCCAACAATACTCAAATAACTTGTAAAAGGCTGGGCTGCATGCAATTCATTCTTCTCTGTATGGTCTCTCAGTGCAAGACTGCATGCCCAAGCATGGTGAGGGGACAACCATAGAAGCAAAACATAGGACACTTGAATTGCCATGAGAAGCAGCCACAATCTTATCACTTACAGATGTTAGTAGGTTTTGGCCAAGGCACTAGGTATGTATCCATCATCAAGCAGTCTCCACCCCCATCATTCTGCCCAGACACTGCGGTCCAGCGCCAAGGGCCTTCTGGCGGTTCCCTCACTGCGAGAAGTCAAGTTGCAAGGAACCATGCAGAGGGCCTCTCGGTAGTGGCACCCGCCCTGTGGAACGTCCTCCCAACAGATGTCAAAGAGAAGAACAACTACCAGACTTTTAGAAGACATCTGAAGGCAGCCCTGTTTAGGGAAGCTTTTAATGTTTAACAGACCACTGTATTTTAATACTTTGTTGGAAGCCGCCCAGAGTGGCTGGGGAAACCCAGCCAGATGGGCGGGGTATAAAGAAATTATTGCTATTATTGTTGTTGTTGTTAAGCAAGGTGGGGTCAACCGTGAGTTTGAGGATCACTCCCTGACATGCACCAGGATCCTACCCAGGCCACATCTGGGAAGGTGCTATTGCTCATTGGCCCCTGTGTGGGCTCCCAGACAGAGACACCCCTCCTGGATCCCTTTAACAGGATATTCGGTCAGTTAAGGATCCAACTCAATGCCTTATCTGCCAGAGTTGCGACATTTGCTATGAGGCAGGCGAAAACCCTCAGACTGGCCAATTTGTCCGTGGGAAAAATTCCTCCTTGGCCCAGAATACGTAGACCAAATAAACCCTAGTAAGGTCCTCACACTGACCTGCCTGCTCACCTTTGGGCAGGCACAACAGAATAGGCGGGTGGTAAATCCCATCAAGATGTCTGGCGCTTAATCATGGCAATTTTCAGGATCAGGACCTGTAAATCACAAACTCCATCAGAGGCAGGAGCTGATACCCAAGTGTGAAATCTCCCTACCATTCCTAATCCAATTTGAGCACAGTTAATCTCTAATCCTTAGAAACCAGCGAGTTGTGGCATTTCAAGCAAGCATAAACACTAATAAAAAGGTTCTAGAAATTCTGAATTCACGGCCAAATAGCTGCAATAATACGGCATGTTCCCTCATTAATTTTTTCCCCTCATTGCCGAAGCCAATTTAATTTTCACTTCGCCTTTAATGCCAATGAAAATGTAATTTGGATTTTCTCTTTATTATTTTATTTTAAAACTCATCTAGTCTGCTGCTCTCCCCTAATGGTGGTACGATGGAAACAATTTAAAACATTTAGAGGCAAATGCTAAGGTTAACCTTTCGGTCGAGCCTCTAGAAAAAAAAATAATTATTCGGCCATTACCAATAGCAAAATGTTAATATAACTGCCAGGAATTGTTAAAAGAACAACGCATGAGCTGTCTTAAAAAAAAAAAAAAGGAACAGCAACATAAATGTATTGACCTAATTTTCTAAAGATTGATGGAGGTGGATTGAAGGAGACCTGTGGGTGTAAATTATGTATTTCCCAAATTACCAAGGAAGTAGGGAGTGAGGATTCCAATGACCCTTTGCAGAATTAATACACAGAAGTACGCAACACTATCCAGTGACCTTTTAGTGAACTGGAATAAGTTTAAGAAGGGCATACTGTAAACTAAGAAACACCTACGGTCCCAAGAAACCACGTGCTTTGAGTGAATCAACTGAAAGCCAAAGGGGAAGGGAGATAGATAACAAATTGAAAATGATATCAGATCTGATTTTACCAGCCATACAAATCTGACCTGATCTCTAGGCTCATGTGAGGCTGAGATGAAAGGGGGCAGGGTTGCCTTATCCCCCGCCCTGAGCGGCCTTGCAAGGCTCAGATTGGGGGAAGGTTATGCAAGAAGGATGCAACAACCATGAAGAATTTCTATAAGGTGGTTGCCTGACCTCTGCTTCAAGACCCTCAACAAGGGAAAGAGAGCCACCCGCCCACTGTAGGAAATTGGTTCCACTTTCTAACTTCTCTTACTCTCAAGATGTTCAGCTGAAGCTGGCCTCCCTGAAACTTATATTCATGAGATCAAGAGAAAGAAGAGTCTAAAGAAGAGCCAGTCTAAACATAAACAGAATCGTATGATTCCGCAGGTTCCCCGACACCTAGAACAAAGCCGCAACAAGACAGAACTGGCTAAAAAGGTTTTATTTCTTTAAATTTCACAATGAAGAACTTGTTCCAATCACATCCATCAAGTGTGGGTGGGTAAAACACCCACAGGCTGATAGAAAATCTCTTGTCTGTTGCTAAAGGCCAAAGCATCCGAGATCAACGCCATCACCCATGATGAATCATAGAATCATAGAATCATAGAGTTGGAAGAGACCACAAGGGCCATCGAGTCCAACCCCCTGCCAAGCAGGAAACACCATCAGAGCACTCCTGACATATGGTTGTCAAGCCTCTGCTTAAAGACCTCCAAAGAAGGAGACTCCACCACACTCCTTGGCAGCAAATTCCACTGTCGAACAGCTCTTACTGTCAGCTCTTACTGATGGCGTGAATAGCGTCTGAATAGCGTCTTCCCATAAACAAAAGCGATGGGTGTCCAACCTGAGAGGGGCCTGCCACCCTCAACACCAACTGCTCAGGGTTCAACAGGTGGCCCCTGCCAAGGCCTGAGAGCACCAAACCAAGCAGCCCCTCCAAGCCAGTTGACAATACGAAGTGATTAGTGAAGAGAGCTCCACCCAACTTGCACCAGGGTGCTGAGCATGTTTAGCCTGCACTAAATGCCAAATAAGCCAACCAGACAAAATGAACACCAAGCCCCCCATAAGCCAATCAAATGACAAGCAGTGTGAAGTAGTTGGTTCTGACTAAAATTCAGGAAGAACTTTCTGAGAGTCTTCCTATTCTTTGGTGATCACTCGTAGCCGAGAAAGATTGTCTTCCATAAACATGGTTTTAACAATGAGCCCTAAAGTAATTGTGGAGGCCAATTCTGGATCCACACGTCTTTCCACAGTGGGGACATTGGTTTCCGGGCGGGAGCTGATCATAGTGTGGATTTGCCAAGCGTGCCTTCCTCCTAGCACGTTTCTCCCTTGTGTCCCGAGTTCGAGCGTCTTCAAAGCCCATGACACCTTTGGTAAAGGCTGTTCTCCAACTGGAGCGCTCACAGGCCAGTGTTTCCCAGTTGTTGGTGTTTATACTAAAAAAAATTAGATTTGCCCTGAGACAGTCTTTAAACCTCTTTTGTTGACCACCAGCATTACGCTTTCCATTTTTAAGTTCAGAATAGAGTAGTGCCTTTCTTAGCGTTTTTTAAACAGAGCTCGGATGGCCATCTGCCATGTATTGGGGTGCAAAGTCCTGGGGTCCATCCCTTTGGCCCCCCAATATTTTGTGGGGCATCCCCTCAATCTCCAGGGCCAAGCATGCAGGGGTGAACCAAAGGCGTTGTGATACCCGGGGCAGGGCATCACTATGTAGCACCCATGTGCAGCGTCGCTACGTACGATGCATGTGGCGTACGTAGCGCCGCCGCACATGCACTGTACATAGCGGTTTGCCACCAGTGCCACTTCAGCACCATACGGACGGTGCCGGAATCCTCTGCTTGTGGCTGCAGCCATGAACGGAGGATCCTCTGCATGTGGCTGTAGTGGTGACAGAGAGATCCCACCGCCGTCTGTACGGCGCTTGAACGGTACCGGCAGCAAACCGCCATGTACAGTGCCTGTGTGGCATCGTTATGTACAGCTCATGCGTGCGACACCCCACATGCGCTGTACATAGCGGTTTGCTGCTGGCACTGGAATCCTCTGCTCATGGCTGCAGCCGCCAACGGAGGATCCTCCACATGCGGCTTTGGCAGTGCGATGGCTGCTCATGCCGTGGCAGCTGGGTGCCTACTTTTTTAAAAAAGATTTTTATTGAAGTTTCACAGATTATATAATAACAAGACAAAACATTATTACAAACAAACTAAGAAACAAAAACAAGTATAATTTCAATCCCTTATTTTCCTGTAACTTACTTCCCCGACTTCCTCATACCTCCCCTTTCTGTATTCCAATTTCCAATTATTAATTTAGCAAATCCTCTCCCTTATTATCCATTTAAAATTTTAGCCTTTCTTTTCTTTTTACTTAATCATTACAGCTAGAAACCACATAATTTCTAAACCAACGTCATTCTAACATTCAATAATTTTATAATGTTTCCTAAGATAGTCCTTAAATTTCTTCCAGTCTTCTTCCGCTGTCTCTCTTCCCTGGTCTTGGATTCTGCCAGTCATCTCCGCCAGTCCCATATAGTCTATCACCTTCATCTGCCATTCTTCCAAGGTGGGTAGTTCTTGTAACTTCCAATACTTTGTGATGAGTATTCTTGCTGCTGTTGTAGCATACATAATGTTCTGTCCTTCTTTGGCACCAATTGGCCGGCCATACCCAAGAGAAAAGCCTCTGGTTTCTTCGGGAAGGTATATTTAAATACCTTTTTCAGTTCATTATATATCATTTTGGCAGCTGGGTGCCTACTTGTCATCCCTGAAGACATGGAACCGGGAGTGCACTGCCCCCTTGCCCCTGTTGCAATGCCACTGCAAGCATGGAGCTGAGTGTGGCTTCAGTGGCTGGCCTCTCCTCTTGCCATGATGGGAAAGGGGGGGGGGAAGCAGAAGGAGGAGCCACCGGCCATTGAAGCCACGCTGTGGCCACATTCCTGTTTCCTCCAATGTCCTGACACAATGTTGGGATGTCACACGATGTCCTGATGCAACATTGAGACGTCACATGCATGATGTCAGCCCCCCAATTTCTCTCACAAGTTGGCACCTCTGTCAGATCTGATCTAATTGAGATTCCTGAATTGCAGGCGATCCCTCCCAGCTCTTCAGTTCTATGCACTGAAAACTTCCTACTCAACCCCAAGTGTCCACTGGCAAAACTGACACTGCTTGAAGGGTGTGAGGGCAGGATGGTGTTCAGAAGAAGAAGGAAGTGTTTGGGGAAAGGGCATCATTCATAGGTAACCACTTCCTCAGTGATCGGGTGGTGAGAGAACTCTGTTGTGATTAAATCCCTTTGTCTTGCAAACCGAATTACTTTACCTAAATTCCCCAATCCCATTGCTTTGAGGGAAGGATGTTGCAATATAGCTTATTGCTCTTTTGCAAGATCTGTCTCTGAGGAACGGTAACATCATTGAAAGAGTTTTTGTAGAACAGTTGGAGCAAGCATTTCCTGTGCTTACATCTAACCCAGTCCATCCCTGTACCAATCCTCTTCTTTCAAATACTACAGTTCTTTATCATTTATGACTTGTGATACAATCTTTATGCTATTTTAAGTGTGCTGTTGCTTGTTTGTTCTTCTTAGAGTCAGTGTGCTCCCTCCCTTTCCCTTAGGATAGTCTTGACTGGAGCACTTTTCTTTAAATTCAGTGCGGTCTGTTTTATTTACTGTGTCTCGCGTGATTTTATTCAGTTCTTAGATGGAAGAGCACTATGAATCAGTGTGGTTCCCTAGCCATGATTTCTCCCTCCCAATATACCTGGGACCCTTCCTTTTTATTGCACATTCATGATTATTTGTGCTCATGAGCGTATCAGGGTAGTTATACATGACCCTTCTTTTTCAAATCTGTTTGTGCCTGGAAAAGATTTCAGGGGGACGTACTACTTCATTCCCAGTTGGTGTGTGCCCTACAGTTTCCTGGTGGAATCCTGTAGCTTTTCATGCTACGAATGTCTGTTGGGGTCAGGGTTGTTCCACTTTTGCTGGGATGTAGCACAAGAGTTCACCTCCAGTTGAGGAAGCATTGCAGAACATAAAGTAGAATGGATCCAGTATAAATCCATCACTAATGCACTATTATTGCATCAATAATGTGTTGCAGAATATACCAGTAAACTCTCACCAGTCTGGATGAACCTTCTGACTAGAGGAAAGAATATGCCTTTACAATTCATTACCTACTGGGCTAAAGTGAGTTAATGCAGACCCCAATCGGAGTCTCATATGCCTTCTGTTTCCCTGAACCATAAAAAATGGAACAGGCCAAGATGCATAATTTGGGATGTAGAATGTAAAGTTATCTCCCGTTGGGACTACTGAAAGGCACTCTACCTTTGGAGGTGACCCGGAAAGTGCAATTAATCCAGAATGCAGCAGCTAGACTGGTGACTGGGAGTGGCTGCCGAGACTGCATAACACTGGTCCTGAGAGATCTGCATTGACTCCCAATACGTTTCTGAGCACAGTTCAAACTGTTGGTGCTGACCTTTAAAGCCCTAAATGGCCTCGATCCTGTATACCTGAAGGAGTGTCTCCACCACCATCGTTCAGCCCAGACACTGAGTTCCAATGCCAAGGGTCTTCTGGCGGTTCCCTCATTGCGAGAAGTGAGGTTACATCGAACTAGGCAGAGGGCCTTCTCGGTAGTGGCACCCACCCTGTGAAACGCCCTCCCATCAGATGTGAAGGAAATGAGCAGCTATGTTATCTTTAAAAGACATCTGAAGGCAGCCCTGTTTAGGGAAGTTTTTAATATTTAATGCTGTATTGTTTTTAACACTCGATTGGGAGCCGCCCAGAGTGGCTGGGGAAACTCAGCCAGATGGGCGGGGTATAAATAAATTATTATTATTATTATTATTATTATTATTATTATTATTATTATTATTATTATTATTATTATTAAGCCTTCCATAGACTCAACCTATCATATATCCTTGAAATACAGAGCTTGATGATGGGTTGGTGCTGTCAAAGGAATCCACACCTCCTCCTCTAGTTCTGGATTGCTTGCACTGAGTGGGGATTGGACTGGATGCTCTGCAAGCGCACACACACACACACACACACACACCACATTCTGTGAGTCTATGGTCCATTCTCAATGCAGTGTTAGATATGTGTTTTGCTTATTATTTCATTATCTGGCATGCTGATATCCTACCTTAAAAGGGAAATGGGTGGTGCTGTGGTCTAAACCACTGAGCCTCTTGGGCTTGCCGATCATAGAATCATAGAATCATAGAGTTGGAATAGACCACAAGGGCCATCGAGTCCAACCCCCTGCCAAGCAGGAAACACCATCAGAGCACTCCTGACATATGGTTGTCAAGCCTCTGCTTAAAGACCTCCAAAGAAGGAGACTCCATCACATTCCTTGGCAGCAAATTCCACTGTCGAACAGCTCTTACTGTCAGGAAGTTCTTCCTAATGTTTAGGTGGAATCTTCTTTCTTGTAGTTTGGCTCCATTGCTCCATGTCCGCTTCTCTGGAGCAGCAGAAAACAACCTTTCTCCCTACTCTATGTGACATCTTTTTATATATTTGAACATGGCTATCATATCACCCCTTAACCTCCTCTTCTCCAGGCTAAACATGCCCAGCTCCCTTAGCCGTTCCTCATAAGGCATTGTTTCCAGGCCTTTGACCATTTTGGTTGCCCTCCTCTGGACACATTCCAGTTTGTCAGTGTCCTTCTTGAACTGTGGTGCCCAGAACTGGACACAGTACTCCAGGTGAGGTCTGACCAGAGCAGAATACAGTGGCACTATTACTTCCCTTGATCTAGATGCTATACTCCTATTGATGCAGCCCAGAATTGCATTGGCTTTTTTAGCTGCCGCGTCACACTGTTGGCTCATGTCAAGTTTGTGGTCAACCAAGACTCCTAGCTCCTTTTCACATGTACTGCTCTCAAGCCAGGTGTCACCCATCTTGTATTTGTGCCTCTCATTTTTTTATTTTTTTTGCCCAAGTGCAATACTTACATTTCTCCCTGTTAAAGTTCATCTTGTTTGTTTTTGCCCAGTTCTCTAACCTGTCAAGGTCGTTTTGAAGTGTGATCCTGTCCTCTGGGGTGTTAGCCACCCCTCCCAGTTTGGTGTCATCTGCAAATTTGATCAGGATGCCCTTGAGTCCATCATCCAAGTCGTTGATAAAGATGTTGAATAAGACCAGCAGTTGATAAGGGCAGCAGTTCGAATCTGCGTGACAGGGTGAGATCCTGTTGCTTCTGCCAACCTAGCAGTTTGAAAGCATGCTAGTGCAAGTAGATAAATAGGTACCACTGGGGCGGGAAGGTAAACAGCGTTTCCATGCGCTCTGGTTTCCGTCACAGTGTTCCATTGTGCCAGAAGCGTTTTAGTCATGCTGGTCACATGGCCCAGAAAGCTGTCTGTGGACAAACGCCTCCTCTCTTGGCCTGAAGTGAGATGAGCGCTGCAACCCCATAGTCACCTTTAACTTTTACCCCAACTTACAGCCCCAAGAGACTTTCGAAGTGGCTTACAAAATATTCTCACAATAGCAATCACATTCACAAGTGTTATCAGAAACAGAAATAATTGTGGTGTCAAGATCATTCAGGAGTTGTTTTCTACCTCCATTCTTGTTCTTCCGTAGAGTTTCTCTTTAGTTTCTCTTTAGTCTCCATCTGCCAGGCAGAAGAGCCCACTGATGCCCTTTGAGCCAAGGAAATGGGGTTAGGCAGCCCATGATGGAGATTAATCTTCCATTGCTTGTTGTTGCCAAGCAATAATTCTCACTGAAATCTTATCAGGTAAGGGAGTGGGACTGTCGAAGGTGGATCTGGCTCACTGAAACCACTACGCTAGCTTATTGGAAGGTGGGTCGCTATTGTTTACAGGGAGGGAGAGGTGCAAAGTTCCCGGGTTATCGACACATTGCATATGCACTGGTGAAGTTAATCTACCATTCCTGCTTATTCGTTTGCACCTTGCTGACTTCCCCATCTCCCTCCAGCTAAGCAACAGCGACCCACCAGCTTGGAAGCTAGGATAGTGGCTGCACCTCATCCAGCAAGCCTCTTCTGCTTTGAGGACCTATGGGGCAAGGAAACAGCGCTGAACAGCTGGAACTTGCTCAGCCTGTGATGACTACTCAGACTACACTGTATGAAGCAATGGCCCAATGAACTCCACTTCCCTCTTCACCCTGCCATGTTCTTCTTTATGACTTTCAAGAGTTTAAATGACAGGAAAGGGTAGAGCACCAAGGCTGCTGAGCCAACATGCGCTCATGAGCTACCTGAAAAGGAGGCGAAAGGCAATGTTAATTCCTCCAGGAGCCACAAAGTAGGTAAACGTTCCATATATGGATTCCAATTATGTTCTTGCCTGGAGGTGCTCAATAGGGGTGGGATGTAATGAGCCTAAATTCCTTCCGTATCATGAAATATCCCCAAAATATCCTGTCCTGCTCCAGCAAGCAAGACGGCGGCAGCAACAGTTTAACCCCTCACGGCACTTGTTAAGCTCCTCATGTGCCACTGAGGATTAACTTATTATTTTTACCCCAGGAGATAATTTTGAGATTTTTTTTTTTTGGGGGGGGGGGAGGATTGAAATATGATGAACACTACATGGCAGTACAGGATTGTGGTGAGAGAGCAAACCTCACCTCTCACCAGAGGAATTATGTTGTTAGGATGAGGCCTGAAGGGAGCGCTCAAATGCAAGTTCTTCCTTATCAAGGATATAACATCTTCATTGCATGGTGTAAGAACTGCTCTGGAAGCTCTGCTCATGCCATCTTGGCACTCAAGATAACCCTACAATTAATTGGTAGTTGCTATAGCCATGAGCCCATATGCGTTTAGGGTTGGCATATTCCAAAAAGTAATAACCAGGACACCTCAGACATCAATTCTGCCTTTGAAATCCTTTACAGATAGGTGGACTATCTGCAATGTTTGGGTGGGTGTGTGTCACCTGCACCCTTTGGTGAGGTGGCTGATGTGGACTGCCTGATGTCGACAGTGTGCACTTTTGCTTGGGTGCAAACAAGCCATCTTGTTGCATAATCCACCCCCTGTATTATTATTATTAATAATAATAATAATAATAATAATAATAATAATAATAATAATAAAAAATTTTATTTATATCCGTGGCGCTGTGGGTAAAACCTCAGTGCCTAGGACTTGCTGATCGTAAGGTCGGCAGTTCGAATCCCCACGGTGGGGTGAGCTCCCACCGTTCAGTCCCAGCTCCTGCCCACCTAGCAGTTCAAAAGCACATCAAAGTGCAAGTAGATAAATAGGGACCGCTTACTTAGCAGGAAGGTAAACGGCGTTTCTGTGCGCGGCGCTGGTGCTGGCTCGCCACTGCAGCTTAGTCACGCTGGCCACGTGACCTGGAAGTGTCTTCAGACAGCGCCGGCTCCTGGCCTCTAGAGCGAGATGAGCGCGCAAACCCTAGAGTCGGTCACGACTGGCCCGTACGGGCAGGGATACCTTTACCTTTACCTTTTACTCCCCAGCCGAAGCCGGGCTCAGGGCAGCTAACAACAATAAAATAGTACAACTTTCTAAAACCATTCATTATAAAATTAATACAAATCAAATTGATGGCACCCATTGGACTAGAGTTCTGTGAAGACTACCAAAGGAGGGAGTCAGGCTGTGCCCTGGCCAAAGGCCTGGTGGAACAGCTCTGTCTTGCAGGCCCTGCGGAAAGATGTCAAGTCCCGCAGGGCCCTAGACTCTTGTGACAGAGTGTTCCACCGGATTGGAGCCACAGCCGAAAAAGCCCTGGCTCTAGTTGAGGCCAGCCTAACCTCTCTGTGGCCTGGGACCTTCAAGATGTTTTTGTTTGAAGACCGTAAGTTCCTCTGTGGGATATACCAGGAGAGGTGGTCCCGTAGGTACGAGGGTCCTAGGCTGTATAGGGCTTTAAAGGTTAAATATTATTATTATTATTTATGAAAAGGCTCGGAGAACTGACAAGTTGCTTTGCTGTAAGCCTACACCTTTCTGCAATAAAGCATTAGAACGGGCCATTCAGGTGTCTCTGGAATCCGTCCTTGGTACTCCTGTGTCTTACGAACCCCCACAACCTCTCCTCAAGCTCCAGGGCTGTGGTTTGCAATGAGATCCTTCCCACCCACTTTTCAGCAGAGATGCAATGGATTGAAATGAAAACCTTCTGCGTGAAAAGCAAGTGCTCCTCCACTGAGCTCTGGCCTCTCCATCTGCCACAGTGGACAGCGAGAAAAGCTATGTGGAGTTGGTGCCAGTATTGATTGATCCCAACTCCTGTGATAACAGCCAGCCCCCATAAAAACATACATAATAATTCCATGTGTTTCCTGATCGTCACTACAGCAGCAGCTAGTTCATTTAATGTATGTCTTCAGGGGCCATCTTGACGGCTGTTTCCTTGTTCTTCACATCCCAACACAACAGCCAAGCATATATTTGCTGCAAATTAAACGTGGATGAATTTATTCAGGTCTGGAGGAAGCTGGGTGGGGAAAGAGCTCATTCAAGCACACACTGAGGTGTCCGTTGAATGTTCAAGCCACGTAGGAGCTCCTTATCCATGTGGCTGGGGGCAGTGCATGAATAACCCTAACATTTACCAGGACCTAATATGAGGAGGGGTGTTATGTACTGAGTTGAATAGGATCCAAAATGCAGCAGTCTGATTGGTCCTAGAACAATAGGACCCAGAATGCAGCAGTCTCATTGGTCCACAGGAGCCACCCAATCCAGCTCCAGGTGGAAGTGAATCTGCAACCTGATTGGCCTACAGGAGAATCCCTGAATTAGCCAATCATGTGGGCCCCATTGTGTAAATAATGTATATAAAGCAGACATTCTGGGGAAACGTCCATTCCTCCTCACCACTATGAGCTGAATAAAGAGCATGAAATCCACACTCAACTCCGAGTATATGTCAAGGGGCCTTCACCCTCAGCCACACTCACATGGTTATTTAAATAAGGAATAGGAAACCTCTGGTCTATGGGACAATGTGGCCCCCAGACTTCTCAGCCTGGCCCCAGGACACACTCATTTTTTACCCTTCAGTGTGCCCTCATCCAGCACTTTTGTCTAGCTGGAATCTGCCCTTAAACTGTGATATTGCCTCCTGCTTGCCTAGATGTTTTGGGGGTTTTGAAGGTGGGATTTATGGCTTCTGCCAAATCCAGGGGGCCCTGGGAACCCAGGCACCCACAATTTTTTTGCTGTGGGTACCTGCTGCTGCCCCTGCCACTGCTGTGTGCCACCGGTCACTGCCACCTTACCTCTGCCACTCTGGTGGAGCTCACAGGCTCTGGACCAGTCACTGCCATGGGGTCTCTGAGAGGTGGAGGTGCAGTCCCTGGCCCAGTTGCCACAGCGCTTGAGCATGTGCCCCGCACCGCGACATCATGACGTCACATCCTCTCCAACATTTCTCCAATGAGAAAAGGGGCGTCCCATTCTATCATTATAATTTTACTATTTATGTCCCGCACATCTTACTGGGTTGCCCCAGGCACTCTGGGAAGCCTCCGACATAAATAAAAACGTAATAAAACATTAAACATTTAAATAAAAAACACTTTCCCATACAGGATTGCCTTCAGACAGGTGGAATAACTCCATACGCTCCAACATTTCTCCAATGAAAATAGGGACATCCGAAGGAAAAGTGGTGGGACGTGGGTGGCGCTGTGGGTTAAACCACAGAGCCTAGGACTTGCCGATCAGAAGGTCGGCGGTTCGAATCCCCGTGACGCGGTGAGCTCCCGTTGCTCAGTCCCTGCTCCTGCCAACCTAGCAGTTCGAAAGCACGTCAAAGTGCAAGTAGATAAATAGGTACCGCTCCGGCGGGAAGGTAAACGGCGTTTCCGTGTGCTGCTCTGGTTCGCCAGAAGCGGCTCAGTCATGCTGGCCACATGACCCAGAAGCTGTATGACAGCTCCCTCGGCCAGTAAACCGATATGAGCGCCACAACCCCAGAGTCGGCCACGACTGGACCTAATGGTCAGGGGTCCCTTTACCCTTCACCTTTTAAGGAAAAGTGGGACATCCCAGGATCAAATCAGAAACTGGGGCGGCTTTTCTAAATCAGGGATGCCCCTGGAAAATAGAGATATTTCGAGGGTCTGATGTTGTGGTGCAGGATATGGCCCAGTCAGTGCCCTGGGCTTCTATATGCCTAGCATGCAAACTCCTGTACTGAGATAAGAGAGGTAAGTGTTGCTTTTCCTACTTTTACTTCTGGTCCCACCCACTTTGGACACAAGGCCTCTGGAAAGTTGCCTGCAGCGGAATGTGGCCCCTGCCTGAAGTTAAACAAAAATGTTTCCTACCCCTGGTTTAAGTGTCCTCCCCAACTGTACATAATCTGCTCCCAAGCAGCTCTCGCATGGTCGGGAAGCAATTGAAAAGCCATTTGGATTCTCTCTTGCTTCTTTAAAGCTTGTTTATAAAGGCAGGGAACATTGCCGTGTGTTAATCATAGTCTACATGCGCTAATGTGGATTGTAAAATCACTCTTTGCCAAGGGTGAAGTGACTTGAGAGAAAAGATGTGACAAGGAAGCAATTTATTCACTCATTGAAATTGCTTACTTTAAGCTGGGGATTGTTGGTGTCAGGCCTGGAATCTGTTTCACAAAATAATGGCAGACCCTGGAGCCCCAGTCTCCTCAATCTGGCGTTTGTTCCATAATCATACATATATTATTTATTTTCACACAGAGACGAGTGGAAGAAGATAGGGATTCTGAGCAAAGCACTCTTTCAAGACTACTGAATAGAGCTGTGCCACTTCTTCTCAGACTTAAATATGAATTTCTTCAGAGCAATGGCTCATCTCAAACCCACCAACATTTCTCTGATGAAAACAGGGACGTCCTATTCCATAACAATAATAATAAAACAATATTTTATCCCCTATCCATCTGACTGGGTTGCCTCAGCCGCTCTGGGTGGCCTCCAACATATATAAAAATATAAGAAAATGTCAAACTTTTTTTAAAAAAAAAACCAAAACACTTCCCTATACAGGGCTGCATCCAGATGGCTCAGGGGTTGGAAAACTCCCTACCCTCCAACATTTCTCTGATGAAAATACAGACATCTTAGCATACCTGGCAGCATTTCCCCAATAAAAATAGGGATCTCCTAAGGAAAAGCCTGGATATTCTGGGATCAAATCAGAAACCAGGTTGGCTTCTGTGAATCGAGGACTGTTCTTGGAAAATAGGTACGCTTGGGGCAAATGCCATCTAGTCCAAATTCCTGTTCTGACAGTGGCAAAGTAGACACCTGTGGGAAACCCACAAGCAAAACTCGAGCACAAGAGCCCTCTCCCCAGTGGCGGAGCATGTCGTCATCATCATCATCATCATCATCATCACCATCATTTTTTATCTGTATGCCACCTTTCCACAGTTAAAAAAAAATACCCAAGGCAGCTTACAGCATAACAAGATTTACATAATTACAAAAGTCATAAGTAATAAATAAACCACCTCAAAAAATACACAACCAAATGGGAAACAATTTCTGTTAAGTTATGGGTGAACATATCAGACGACACAGTGATTCTTCAAACAGCTCTTGTTTATTCACAGGCCAGAACAGAACTGAACTGAAAGGTTCAGCCAGCCTGCTTATATAGAGCTCCACTACAACACAACAGTAACAACTTTCTGTAACTATCCAATCACTGAACGTCACTTTCAATTCCTTATTTGCATATGTGGACCTGAGTGAAAACTATCTACAGTATCCCCCTGCTGGCCCAGGGTGAGAACTTCGGTACATAACAATTTCCACATAAATCAAAATCTAAAACTAATAATACAGCATTAGAAGAAGAAGAGAAGAGGTTGGATTTGATATCCCGCCTTTCACTCCCCTTCAGGAGTCTCAAAGCGGCTAACATTCTCCTTTCCCTTCCTCCCCCACAACAAATACTCTGTGAGGTGAGTGGGGCTGAGAGACTTCAAAGAAGTGTGACTGGCCCAAGGTCACCCAGCAGCTGCATGTGGAGGAGCGGAGACGCGAACCCGGTTTCCCAGATTACGAGACTACCGCTCTTAACCACTACACCACACTGGCTCAAATATCAAAGTTTAAAACGACACAGGTAAAAAACAATTTAAACAAAAAATGAAAATGAAACAAAATGGAGCCCTCTCTGCGCAGCAGCAGCAGCGGTTGCAGTCCTTTATAGAGCCCATCAGGCCCCACCCTAGGCCAGGTGTTGAGTGGCATGACTGGGGCCCCCAGGCGCTGAGCAGGAGAGTCCTGCCCGTGCTGCCCAGGGTGGGCGTGCTCCTGAGGGTGGCAGGGTGCGGAGGGTGCAAGATAGTCACTCGGGTGCACAGAGAGGTGCACAAGCCCTGCAGCTGGGGCTGGAGCGAGCTGCCCATGGTGGACATTCAGTGTGCCACCCGCCTGCAGCTCCCAAGCCTCCCCCTGCTGTCAAAACGAAGGGGGAACAGAGGGAATGCCGCCAGCAAAGCGGTGCAGCTTTTCCCCTTACCCCGATGGCTTGGGATAGGCTTGGGAGTTGCGGGTGGGCGGCTCGCCAAATGTCACCGCCCCTTAGCGAAGACACTTGGGGCGGTACGCCCCCCCTTTCCTCCGTCCCTGCCTCTCCTCTCCCGTAGTTTCCAGCAGCTAGTGTTCAGAAGCATTACTGCTTGACTGTAGAGGCAGAGCAAAGGAATAATAGCAACCATTAATAGCCCTCTCCTCCATGAATTTGTCTAATCCATGGAGGTGCAGGTCAATTCTGTGTCCAGGGCAGCTGTCTGCCAGCTCCATCTGGTACGCAGGCTGAGACCCTACCTGCCCACAGACTGTCTTGCCAGAGTGGTGCATGCTCTAGTTATCTCCTGCTTGGACTACTGCAATGTGCTCGGTGTGGGGCTACCTTTGAAGGTGACTCGGAAACTGCAATTAATCCAGAATCCGGCAGCTAGACTGGTGACTGGGAGAGGCTGCCGAGACCATATAACACCGGTCTTGAAAGGCTCCCAGTATGTTTCTGAGCACAATTCAAAGTGTTGGTGCTGACCTTGAAAGCCCTAAACGGCCTCAGTCCTGTATACCTGAAGGAGCGTCTCCACCCCCATCACTCAGCCTGGACACTGAAGTCCAGCTCCGAGGGCCTTCTGGCGGTTCCCTCGCTGCGAGAAGTGAGGTTACAGTGAACCAGGCAGAGGGCCTTCTTGGTAGTGGTGCCTGCCCTGTGGATCGCCCTCCCAGCAGATGTCAAGGCAATAAACAACTATTTTACTTTTAAAAGACAACTGAAGGCGACCCTGGTTAGGGAAGTTTTTAATGTCTGATGCTGTACTGTTTTTAATATTCATTTGGAAGCCGCCCAGAGTGGCAGGGGAAACCCAGCCAGATGGGCGGGGTATAAATAATAAATTATTATTATTATTATTATTATTATTATTATTATTATTATTATTATATATTATATAATCGCCTCTTAGATCCAAGTTGGCAGCAATCTCTACCTCCTGTGGGAGTGAGTTCATAATTTACCCAAGTCTGTGTTGGTTTGGTTGAAAATATTTTTTGGTTGTGGTAGAAATTCTCCCCCAAAAGCACTTTATTTGTTTGAATATTTACCTTTTTTTAAAAAATAAATAAAAATAAAATAAAAATAACCCTGTTTATTCAATCTCATAATTCTTTCTTCCCTATCTTCAGGATCTGCTGATGCTCTTGCACAGCATATATCCCTGGTAGATTATTCTTCCCCCTTCTTGGATTAATCATGTGAGTGGTAGTAACCAATCAGGGATCATGTTGTCATAGGATGATGTCACAATGCTATGTAGCCGATTGGATTGGATTGTTCAAATATATCATCAAGGGCAAACGAGGTCACATGGGGGGCAATTGTATAGTCAGGTACATTTCACAGCCTATTTTATTTGGGAGTCCTATAGACAGTTTTGAGGCATACCATCAAAATACTATATGACATGTTGAATGCTCGATAACTAGGGATGTCCACTAACCCCAATTCAGTGTTTCAGAAAAGAGAATCTCATTCAGCTTGGGAATTGAACCCGAATCCTAAATTTGGAAAAACAAAGCTTTGGCCCAGTCCCATTCACTATAATGGAGAAACAAACAAGCAAACAAAAAGTCTATAATTTATTTTGACTGAATTGGATGTTGTTTGCAGGTGTAACATCCATTCTAGAGTTAAAGATGGAGGGCACAAGGAGAAGGGGACGACAGAGGACAAGATGGTTGGATAGTGTTCTCAAAGCTACCAACATGAGTTTGACCAAGTTGCGGGAGGCAGTGGAAGACAGGAGTGCCTGGCGTGCTCTGGTCCATGGGGTCACGAAGAGTCGGACATGACTAAACGACTAAACAACAACAACATGAGCTTCTTCACAGCCCAAACACTTCTGAATGTGCAGCACTCCATATTGCAAAGACCACTGTGTGTTTTCCACATCACCACATTTCAAATGAGAAAATTGCTTCCCCCTGGAAGGTGTTTCCTTCCTCTCCTCTCCTCTCCTCCATGCTTTGCTTCCTGACAGCATGTTTCTCTTATACCCAATTAGACCTTCTCTCGGGAAGGCTTGTCTATATTTACTCGATAATAAATGTCGTTTAACCCAGGCACACTTATGGTGTGACCTCCACACTAAGTGATTTACTAAGCAAAACACTGGAGGCCTCTTTGGTGGTTAAGAATTATTCAGTCCAAAGCTGTAGCTTGTGCACAGATAAATATTCAGTCAGGTCAGAGTCTGTTTACATCATGGCTCAGCCTTAAAACCCAACAGAGACGAGATGACCAAAAATCAATCTCTTCTAAAGGTTGTAAAAACCAGAAGCCTAGTAATTGTACACACCATTATTCAAGAAGTAGTCCAAAGTATGTTTCTGCATAAATCTCCCATAAATCAGCATAAGATTAGGTGCCATCGCTATCTCCTGGGAGAAAGAAAAGGACATATTTTATGAAACGACAACACCTTCGCTTAGATTACAGAAACGCGGGGCTCTTTTGGAAGAGAAGGAAATTCTACAAGGTATTTGTTTGGTTTATATATTTATAAAATTCGCTCCCTACTTTTCATTATAAAGTAATCCCAAAGTGGGATTACAGCATTAATAAATCGTAATCAAATCATGCAATAAGTCAATAAAGAGTGAAGCAGGCAAGAGCACATAGACAATTGAAATAGTTCTTTGCAAAGGGCAGTAATGCAGTCAAGAGCCTGGGTGAATAAGGAGGTCTTCAGGTGGTACTGAAGACTTGTAAGACTTGATGTCTCCTGACAGTATTTGAGGGTAGGCATTCATAAAACTTAGGGCACATTCTCTCTTTCTCTCTCCCTTTTCAAAATAAAAAAATTCCTTCCAGTAGCACCTTAAAGACCAACTAAGTTAGTTCTTGGTATGAGCTTTCGTGTGCATGCACACTTCTTCAGATACACTGAAACAGAAGTTGCCAGATCCTTCTATATAGTGAGAAGGTGGGGAGGGGTATTACTCAGAAGGGTGGTGGGAATGGGAGATTGGCAGATAGCTGAGATGAGCCTGTTGACGACTCTTAACGACTGCAATAGGTCTTACAGGAAAAGGCAAGGGGTGAGAAGGTGAAAAATGGCTTAGTCATGTATAATGAGATAAGAATCCAATGTCTCCCTTTTGTTCAACACATTCCAGGAGCAAAAAAGGAAATTATCATGTGGTTTTCTATCCACAGGAACTTCCCCATCTACAGGGGAGGCCTAGCTGTATACTCTATTGTTTCACCTGATGATGTGTGATAATTGACTATCAGCAGCAGGGCCTTTAGGGTGGTGTCACCATCGATTTGTAACACTGTTCCTGGGGAACACTGCCTGTATCTCTCCCTCCTCCGGTTCTGTTGTAGGTTATTTGCGTGGACAGGCGGAGTCCCCAGATCCCGAGCGGTCCCTCCCCCCCCGTCATGTGGAATAACGACTCAAGACAATGTGCTATGGGATTAAATTGGCCACAACTTTATTAAATTTCAAATGTGGGTAGACCTTGGCTCAGGCATTGGGCGTTCTCCCTCCCCAGTCCCCAGCTGGGGACCTAGGGAGCATCAGGGTTATCCAGTGTTTGTGTGTGGGATGGGCCGGCTCTGGAGAACATATGTTCAAACAGAGATAGCCGCCCCCGTTACGCCACCGCCACAGGGGAGAGCAATGACGACCTTTCGGCGTACGGTCAAAGCCTCCCTTCAGAAACCCCTTTAACGGGGAACCCTGGTATTGCCGCCGCAAAGAGGAAGATGGACTAAAGGATTCCGCCCAAGGCCTGATACCGCCAAAGTTGTGATGTTTTGCTATGGGAAAGGTGAAACCTGCCAATGCAGGGAAATTCCTTTCCGGCCCTTTAACAGCGACCTTAACGTAGCAGCGCCCGCATACCTGTGAAGAAAAGTTAACCTGGAAAACCTGTGAAGAAAAGTTAACCTGCAAAATAAGTCATTAACTGAGGGTGGGTAGGGTGGGAGAAGCTCTGGAGCCAAGTGAGGATTCCCAGGTAAGATACTCCCTCTATTGTGTGGACAGGTAATCCATCCCCTACCTGGCCTGGTCTCCTTGGCAACGCTTCCCCCAGGTGGGATTGGACAACTGACTGAGGTAGGCAGAGACCTCCAGGTATCCCACCTGAGGGAAGGCAAAGCCAAGCCTATGCTGATGGAGCCGCTCCAGATCCAGGGGCTGCGCGTGTCTACGCAAAGGGCGCCCCCCGTTTTAAGTGGGGAGCGGTCATTGTGTAAGCCTTTCTTTTATGGATCATTTGTCTTCTAGAAAGGAGGTCACCATGACTGAAAAAGCTAGAACTGTATTTTTTATGTTGTGAACCACCCTGAGATCTACGGATGAAGGGTGGTATACAAATTTAATAAATAAATATAAATAAATAAATAAATAAATAAATTACGGCAGTCTGTGCAGAACAATGGGCCAGTGCAACAGAGTAGTGCACCAGGTCCTGTTTTTCCAGACCAGATACGGTAATTCTGGATTCTAAACTCTGGAGAGAAATGGGGACGGGAAGAAGAAGAAGAAGAGTTTGGATTTGATATCCCGCCTTTCACTCCCCTTCAGGAGTCTCAAAGCGGCTAACAATCTCCTTTCCCTTCCTCCCCCACAACAAACACTCTGTGAGGTGAGCGGGGCTGAGAGACTTCAAAGAAGTGTGACTGGCCCAAGGTCACCCAGCAGCTGCATGTGGAGGAGCGGAGACGCGAACCCGGTTACCCAGATTACGTGACTACCGCTCTTAACCACTACACCACACTGGCTCTGGATGGGGAGAATTTATGACGCACCACTAGCATCCTTTGATCTCAGGCATTTTCCTTTTCCCTTTTATTTTTCTTTTATTTATTTTACAACTTGGTAGCAGCAAAATAAATGTTGCTTAAGTATATGCATATTTTTTGTGTGTGTGCATTAAAGAAAGAATAAAATAATAAAAAAGAAGTGGAGAAGCAGATGTTTATAAACCATCAAAATAAAAAAAACCCAAAGACATCTGTTAAGAAAACTATTCCTTAAGGTGTTTCCAATGAAATAAACAGTCAGACATCCTTTTGCATTTTATTACACTAATGCATTTTTTTTTTCATTTTTCAATGACCTTGGCCTTTCCTCCTTCTCTACATATTCGTTAACTTGTGGCTATGTTTTTACCTCTGCTATCAGATGCAACACATGTCTGAATATCAGTTCCTGAAAATTATAGGACGGATGAGTTCTCATGTGCTCAGGTCCTGCTTGCAAACTTCTCATGGGCATTTAGTTGGCCACTGTAGGAACAAGGTGCTGGATTAGATGGGACACTGGCCTTATGCACTGGGTTCTTTTTCCTTATGTTCTTAACCACATGGGTTGGCCCCAACACCCTTAATATGCAATCATCTAATGCAGTAGCACATATCCCCCCCCTGCCCTCGCTCGTTATAACAGACTGCTATTTGGGTGTTCAGTTTTGTAAAAAAAACTATCTGCAGCTCAAGTGAATCTCTCTGTGTGTGGCTTCCATCATGTGGAGAATTGATCTGGCATCTCTAGATTACAGTCCTCACTACAGAAAGAGACGTGCAATCCCCTTTCAAGCCTGTCACCTTTAATGATAATCATTCAAAGGCAAATACATTCCGTTTTATCCATGCTCAACTGCGGACTAAGAAAGCTGTGATTATCTTCAGAGAGAGAAAGAGAGAGAATCTCCATGTCTCCCTGTTGCTTCATAGCAGGGGTAGCCAATGTGGTACCCACCAGATGTTTTGGACTACAATTCCCATCAGCATGGCCAATGGTAAGTCTTGTAGTCCAAACTTTATGAAGGTACCACACAGACTACTTTGCTTTATAGAAAAGTGGCTAATTGTCCCGACAACTGACCTTGTACAGAATGTGGCAGCCAGATTATTGAGCAGGGCTACATCGCTTGAACATATATAACTCTTTTCTTTTTTAAATTACGAGAAGCAAAGCTACAGGGAACCAGGCAGAGGGCCTTCTCGGTAGTGGCACCCGCCCTGTGGAACGCCCTTCCAGCAGATGTCAAAGCGATAAACAACTACCTGACATTCAGAAGACATCTTAAGGCAGCCCTGTTCAGGGAAGTTTTTAACGTGTGATTTTACTGTATTTTTGGTTTTATGGAAGCCGCCCAGAGTGGCTGGGGAGGCCCAGCCAGATGGGCGGGGTATAAATAATAAATTATTATTATTATTATTATTATTATTATTATTATTATTATTATTATTATTATTTATTAAATGATATTTATTAGGAGTTTGAAAATTACAGAAAGAGAAAAAGAACAATAGAAAATTAAACATAACAAAACAATACCTTACAATACATCAAAAAAGCAAAAACAAAAAACAAAAAACAATACAATAAAACAACGAAAAAACAGAACAAAAACATTTAAAAACACATCCAGCCTTTCCATGTCTTTACCTTTCATATACTTGTTTCATCGACCTCCTCACACCTCCCTTTTTTGTATTCTAGTTCAATTAGCTATTTCAGCAAGTCCTTTCCATCTTTCTCAATTTTCGTTCTAAAATTTAACTTAAGACATTCTAACCTTAAATTTTCCACTTTGGTCCATTAACAATCTATTTTTACTTAATTCTTTATAACATTTCTGCTAAAGCCATATAACTTCGTTCCAGCATCCTTCTAACATTCATTAATTTTGCAATATTTCTCCCTGGTCTCGGATTCTGCCAGTCATTTCCGCCAATTCCATGTAGTCCATCAGCTTCATCTGCCATTCTTCCTGGGTGGGTAGATCATATAAAAAAAACATATATAACTCTTGTACTGGCATGGGCTGCCAATTGGTTCTGATCCCCATTTAAATGGACCTATAAACCACTGTATGGCTCAGGACCCAGGATGGCTTTCCCCGAAGTGACGTGCCCAGACATTGTAATCAACATCTAAACTCTTCTTTTCATGCCCCTGACAAAATAAGTTTTGAAGGTGGCAATGAGAGAACAAGCCTTTTCTGTGGTAGCTCCCCAGTTGTGGAATATTGTCCTCAATAAAGCTCACCCTGCATTGGCATTGTCGTATTTCTAGCATCAGGGACATGGGTGGTGATGTGGTCTGAACCACTGAGCCTCTTGGGCTTGCCGATTGGAAGGTTGGAGGTTCGAATCCCCGCAACGGGGTGAGCTCCCGTTGCTCTATCGCAGCTCCTGCAAACCTAGCAGTTTAAAAGCATGCCAGTGCAAGTAGATAAATAGGTATTGCTGTGGCGGGAAGGTAAACCATGTTTCCATGCGCTCTCGCTTCCATCACAGTGTTCCATTGCGCTAGAGACAGTTTAGTCCTGCTGGCCACATGATCAGGAAAGCTTTCTGTGGACAAACGCCGGCTCCCTCAGCCTGAAAGCGAGATGAGTGCTGCAACTACAGAGTTGCTTTTGACTGGACTTAACCATCCAGGGGTCTTTTACCTTTTTAACCTTCAGCTATTTCTAGCATCAAGCAAATACAACTTTATTTTCCTGGACATTTGAACAGTGCTAGTGGCCTGGCTTTTGGGTAGATTTGCCTAGTAATCAACCTTTCTTGGATAGGGCTAGATATTTTATGTTCTTAGATTTATTTTAAAAATGTAGCACTGGTTTATTTGTACTGTATTGCATTTTTTTCAGTGGTTCCCAGGTTATATATTTATTTCTCTGTATCTTACTTCTTATTCTGGAAAACTCTCTGGGACATTCACTGATTGTGGGACGCAATTAACACATTTAATGAACTAGCTCATCTAACTAGTTCAGGAACATCAGGAAGGATTCAGGTTAGCCACCCCTGCTCTAATAGACTCTTTCACCATAAGAAGTCAATCGGCTTCATAGACTTGAGCTTGCTCTGAGTTAAGCTCATAATCTTTCTCTTCTTAGAGAATCTTCTCTGCAGATGGATCAAGGCACGAAGAGTCTCCTGCTATTAGGATGGAACAGGAATATTCTCTGCAAAGGTCACAGACAATCTGAGCAGCCCAAACTAGGATAGAGAAATCACCTTTCATTACACAAGCTTTATCAGCCAAGCCCTCTTGAGCCATGCCAAGAGAGATGGATAAATTGGGGAAATGATCCAGTTAAATGGCCAGGCATATACTGGTCCATATAACTTGGTGGTACTGGACGATTGAGTCATACTAATTGTTGTTGCTGCTTACCAGGAAGCCTCTTCAAAATCCTGTGGGTGTTTCAATGCCAAATCATGTTTTGTCTCTTTTATTGCTGTTTCCATCAATATTTCAAAGTTTTTCAGTTCTACAAAATAAAGTAGAGAAAGTAAAACATAAGAAGAAAACTCAGTATATGGTATATCTGTGTATTTGTGTGCCCACTAATACATATATGATTATCAATATGCTATTATATTCTGTATAAACACACTCCAAATATCAATATATTTTTCCAAACAAAGTCTGTGTCCATAAACAATCCATTCATATTTTGCAGGTACTGTCATGTCTTCAATCCATTGGTTAAAGGGAACCATCGTTTTATTCTTCCAGTTCATTGATACCTGTCTGGGCAGCCCAGGACCTCCATACACACTGCCTAAGACCACACCCCAAGGAGATCACATCAGTGCTACTAACACATTGGCTTGCCTTTGCCGCTGGAGGTGCACTCCATTGTTTACTGAGACAGGTGGATGTTAAGTCAACTCCACCCCTTATTTAGAGACCCAACAGATCGCTTTCTGAAACCTTTGTTCGCACAAGCAAGGAGGTACAGAAATGGCCCAGTTTCTTTTGAGTGACAGTAACAGCATCATGACACACACAGTTGGCCCTCTATGCACTGACTGTTTTAAAAAAAAGGTCAGGAAAAAGAAGTTAGACTATCCGAATCACATCTGAGTTTGTTCGCTGATGGTTCCTGAAATATGGAGAGGAATTAGGAGTATTTATAGATCAATCAGGTGACCAGACTATTGCAGGGGACAAATGGTAGATTCACCATAGGATACAGAAAGAAGGGGGGGACGGGGAGAAACAGAACAAGACTATAAAAAGCAAACCCACAAGTATAATGGCTCTGGAACAAGGCTTGAGGCCAACGACAGATTGCAAAGAATGAACCATCGCCCCAGCCTTGGTGTGCTGCAAGAGTTGACATATTGGCTGACAGCATAATACATTTAGCCCTAATCTAATATATAACCCTGTTGCAATTAAAACCCAGCACATTTTAAACAAGGTCACATTTAGTTTTATTGACCACTGTGATGCGGGAGAGAAGATTTATGAAGATGGCTTGAAATGTTTCAAGTGCCGAAGCAAATAGACGTAAAATATTTCCTGTTCGACAAACTGGCTGGGTAATTGTCCTTTTCTGTAGCGGTGGTTTCTCTCCCTCTCTCTGACACACACAGACATACACTTCTTTGTCAGTTGAGAGAGGCAGCATAGATCACCCTGGAAATTCATGGAGTCATTGTTTTTCTGTGAAATCTTCTTAGAATGGGTGCTTTCATGTGGCTGTGTAAATTCCCCAAATACATGTTGTCTTCATGGGGAGGCGTCCTTCATTTGGATCCTTTTGCTGGAGAGTCCGTCTGAATTATGAGTGAAACACTCCCTCTCTTCTCTTTCTTGATGTTTATTTGGAATCACTCTGCCCCACATTCTTGCCCCTTATCCTGATTCACCAAAGGATACAGCTTAATTTAGTTTAATTAGGAGAATTCCTGAAATTCTGAGATCGGAGCATGTACAGATCATCACTGCTTTCAGTTCAATCAAGTTATTTTCCTTTTTCTATTTCAGCACGGCTTCCTGCCCACACATCATTATTATTATTATTATTATTATTATTATTATTATTATTATTTTGGGGGGGGGAGGTTGAGAAAATTGTATCTGCCCTCTCAGCAGAGCACCATCACTCGTAAGCAGCAGTCCTAACATAATTTTTTTAAAAGAAACACTAAAAAAAGAATTGCATCACTACTACTGAATATGGAAAACTCTCTCAGGGATTTTTTCTTTTAGAATTCTCCCCTGAAAAACAACTCTCCCCAAATTGTTGCATTTGGAAGGGATGGTGATTTCTTTTTTAGTGGGTGGTCGTGCTTTTGATCACCCTCGCTTTGTCAATATTGCATGCAAGGTGGGAGAGGGCATGAAAATGAAATAAAGGGGCTGAATCCATGGGCAATGTGCACATGCGCCAATTTTACTGTGTCAATGAAGCAAAGTTTCTGCCTCATTTGGGACATGCATGTTCTGCAATGCGCTGCACACCTTTAACTGTATCTGTGTAGAGAATTGGGAAAGCAGGCAGGAGGAAAAACTGGCAGAGCAATCCTAACTCCTAGATGGGGGAGGTTAGAGTTGCAGAAACACAAAGGTGTTTGCTTTTGTGTCAGGGAAAAAGACCTGTGCTGGGGGTGGGAGGCCCCCACTACACCTGTGAAAAGCTCTAGAGGCTGAGCTATACTGCAGAAGCAATCCCACCATCAATAGGCTTCCACTGCCACTGGAATCTTAGCTGGTCTTTTTTGGAAGCAAACAGCTCAAAATACTTCAATTATAATCACCAGTTAGGTAGTCAGTGGCTACTAACCATTATTATTATTATTATTATTATTATTATTATTATTATTATTATTATTATTATACTGCCCATCATCTGAAGATCTCGGTGCTGTTTACTGAGTCAAAAGACAAGATAAAAACACAAAATGCACAATGAAAACAATAACAAAAGCAAAACCATGGCTACTTTCTTTCTCCACTGTTGAAGGCAGTATCCTTCTGTAATTTCTGAAAACGGCAGGAGGGAATCATAGAATTCTAGAATTGGAAGGGACCTCAAGGGTCATGTAGTCCAAACCCCTGCAATGCAGGAATCTCAACTAAATCATCCTTGACAGATGGCCTTCAACCTCTACTTAAAAACCTCCAGTGAAGGGGAGTCCAACACTGTCAAATGGCTCTTACCATTAGAAAATTCTTCCTGCGGTTTAGTTGGAAGTTCCTTTCTTGTAACTCGAAGAGTGCTCCTGCGCTCAGTTTACCTTAGGCATTGTAGTGGATTGGAGTTACTCGTGCGTAAACTGTCCCCGTTTGGGAGCTTAACTGCCTGGGTTAACTGTTTTGACTGTACAGCCCATGTCAGCGTGGCTGCCTCAGTCGCTAGCAGAATCTGTCTGTGGGCGTTTCTTAAACCTTTTCCAGCATAAAAGCTGTTTGACACCTAGTCTTCTCCGCCTCTCATTGCGCGGAAGCCTTCTGCGGAGGGAGGGCGTGGGTAGTGGAGGACCAGTACTCTCATCACTGATCTCCAGGGAAGAATCCCGGAGCCCTTCCACCTCCTTCTCCATTGGCTCTCCTGGATCCTTGGTGTTACTCTGATTTCCTTCCCCCTCCACCAAGCGGCTCCTCCCCCTGGTGCTAGTACCTTCTCCTGCAGAGTCGGAGAGCCTCTCCTTCTCCTTTTGCTCTGATGTCAGTTTCCTGACAGGCATCTTGTTGGCCACTGAGCTACGGACCTTCTTAGTTGCACCAACAACATGGATCATAGAGTGTCAGGGGACTGCCATTGGGACACAGAGAACCTCTAACGCTTCTGAGGAGCAGCTTCTGGTCCAATGGTGGGGAAAGCCACACCTCCAGTGGAGCAGAGGGGGAAGAGGGAAGCTGAGTGAGGGGAGGGCTTGAAGTTGCTACTGAGAGCCCAAGCGCTTCACCTAACTCGGCTGGCCAGGAAATAGGCACGCCGTTTCCGTCGCCCAGCTTGCACAGAGGGGAGAAACGTAAGGAGGGGAGGCAGAGATTTGGGGTGTCTAAGTTCTTATGTTGGGGGAGAAACTGGAAGGGGCCACTCCCGGAATCTGCAAGTGACTAAGACAGACATGAACTTTGTGTTTTTGCACTGTAAATAATTTTGCACCAGATAATACCTGTAAAAGACAGGTCAGAGTCCTGCCTGGTTACTCATGAATATCCACCACCAGCACCTGACAGAGAGATATGACCACTGGGCATATTGGCACAAGCCCTTCCTTGTTAAATTTTAACAAATTTAAATAGTTGTTACTTCTTTAACCAGTTCTTCTCTTCTCCAGTCTTCCTCTGGGTGTGGGACAAGTACATATTATGGAGGAATTGCACCAAAATGGTGATGAATATTCTTGAAGAGACTGAGAGGAGATATGATAGCCATCTTCAAATATCTAAAGGGCTGTCACATGGAAGATGGAACAAGCTTGTTTTCTCCTGCTCTGGAGGGTAGGACTTGAACCAATGGATTGAAGCTTCAATAAAAGAGATTCTGAACACCAGGAAGGCCTTTTTCTGACAGTAAGAGCTGTTTGACAATGTAATGGACTCCCTCGAGAGGTTGTGGACTCTCCTTCCTTGGAGGTTTTTAAGCAGAGGTTGGGTGGCCATCTGTCATGGATGCTTTAGTCAAGATTTATAAATTGCAGGGGGTTGGACCTGAAGGAGCGCCTCCACCCCCATTGTTCTGCCCGGACACTGAGGTCTAGCTCCGAGGGCCTTCTGGCGGTTCCCTCACTGTGAAAGCAAAGCTACAGGGAACCAGGCAGAGGACCTTCTCGGTAGTGGCACCCGCCCTGTGGAACGCCCTCCCACCAGATGTCAAAGAGAACAACATCTACCAGATTTTTAGAAGACATCTGAAGGCAGCCCTCTTTAGGGAAGCTTTTAATGTTTAACAGACCACTGTATTTTAATACTTTGTTGGAAGCTGCCCAGAGTGGCTACGGAAACCCAGACAGATGGGTGGGGTACAAATAAATTATTATTATTATTATTATTATTATTATTATTATTATTATTATTGAACTAGATGGCCCTTGAGTCCCTTCCAACTCTACGATTCTGTGAGGACTTGAAAAGAAATCCAGAAACTGATGTGAAAATGTGGAGAACAAAACTTAAGATTGGGAAAATGAGAAACTGGAAAATTGAAATTGACCGATTCACTCTCTCAGAAGAACAACAACAACCCTCTGAGGTAGGTTAGGCTGAAGTTAAGAGACAGGTGGATGGCAAGGAAACTAATCCAAGGCCACCCAGTGAGTTTCATGAATGAGGAAGCTTTTGAACCCATCTTTCCTCTGTCATGGTCCAACTCTTTTTTGCCTGTTAAGGCTGATGCGAAGTGGCCTTCTCAGTCTCATGGTCTTTTTTTCTGCAAGCAATTAAATTGTGTGTGTGTTTGCATTCAATGGTTTTCAGGGAGAATTAAAGGGGAAGGGATCTGGAAGTCTTCAGCACTGGCAACAGAAGAAGAAGAAAGTTTGTAACAGAGAACTTTAGCTCAGCCTTAAAAACTACACCAGCCTATGCGTTTGAAGAATGTATGAAGCACATTCACTTTATCTCTCCCTCTGCACACACACACCCTGGCACCCTCTTTAAATTTGAGTTTGGGGAAATTACTTAATGGAGTTATTTTGTCCCGCAAATTTGTTTCATCTCTGCCGAGATAACCCATTTACCACATGCATAATGTAGTCGAAGGCAGAAATAAAGGGCATCTGACTGTGAGCAGAATGACCACATGAACTGGCTCTGAGTCACAATGCTTTTTAGCCATTCAAACCTCAATCCCTTTAGAAGGAATATTTGGCAAATGAAAATGCATAACCTTTGTTGTGCACAAAGGGAAATGGGTTAAATGGGGACCTCGAGTCCCCGGGTCACAGCAGCCTGGAAATCCCTGCTGGCCCCTTTCTTTACCTTGAAATGCCAAAAGGTTTGTGAGTAGGTCATTTTCTGGAGTTGCTCAAACATTTGTAAACAACCTCAGGAACATGGGAAGCTGACTTGTACCAAGCCAGACCTCTGACTCCTCTAGCTCAGCGCTTTCTCCTCCAAGCAGCTAAGGCACAGTCAGAGTCCTTTGCTAGCACCACTTTCCAAAATCCTTTCAACTGGAGAAGCCTGCAACAGCAATAATATATTGAAATAAACCTTGGGCTTTGTGAATGCAGAGTGTGCGCTCCACCATTGCTCTCTGGGTGCTTGAGATTTAACCTTGCTTTTTATTCTGCTGCGTGGGATAAGATTTGTGGGAGTTGAAAAGAATGTGGGAGGATTTGTGGGAGGATATTCCTGTCCCAGAAGGGATGCGGGTGGCACTGTGGGTTAAACCACAGAGCCTAGGACTTGCCGATCAGAAGGTCGGTGGTTCGAATCCCCGCGATGGGGTGAGCTCCCGTTGCTCGGTCCCTGCTCCTGCCAACCTAGCAGTTTGAAAGCACGTCAACGTGCAAGGAGATAAATAGGTACCACTCCGGCGGGAAGGTAAATGGCATTTCCATGCACTGCTCTGATTCGCCAGAAGTGGCTTAGTCATGCTGGCCACATGACCCGGAAGCTGTACGCCGGCTCCCTTGGCCAATAAAGCAAGATGAGCGCCACAACCCCAGAATCGGCCACAAGTGGACCTAATGGTCATGGGTCTCTTTACCTTTACTTGATTCCTGTCCCAGAAGGTGAAAAGAAAAAGGGACGATTTCAACATTCAGAACTTAGAACTGGAGTAGTCAAGTTGTGGTGCTTTCCAGGCAGACTTGGGGTTCTCAAATTTCAACAGTGCCCCATATGGCAATAAAATTTGGTGCCCTCCCCACCTCTCGCAATCCATTCAACAACATTGTTTTGGTGCCCCCTGCAGTGCGGCACTCGGTGCGGCCAAACCGGTCACGCTAATCTAAAAATGCCTCTGTTCTAGGGATGACTGATGGCTCTGTTCTAGGCATTGCATGGGGTTGGGGTTGGGGTCCGCCTTGGGGTCCTTTCCCACTATGATTCCATGCTAAATGACAACTTCCATCATCCCCGAGCATTGGCCATTTTGGCTGAGGCTGATGTGAGTTAAGAACATAAAAAGAGCCTACTGGATCAGGCCAGTGGTGTCAGTTTGCATTTCTTAGTGCAGAAAGTATTGCTCCGATGTGTAGAGATCTTTCCTATACTGATTAATTCAATAATAATAGTAATAATAATAATAATAATAATAATAATAATAATAATAATAATAATACCCCACCCTCCCCAGCCAGAGCTGGGCTCAGGACGGCTAACACCAATAAAATCAGAGTAAAAACATAATTGGGGGGGGGGCAATTAAAAATACAGGTTAAAATGCAATTTAAAATGCAGCCTTATTTTTAAAGTAGCCCATAGATCAAAACCATAAGGGGAGGGAAGCATAAGGGTCAGACTGAGTCCAAACCAAAGGCCAGGTGGAACAGTTCTGTCTTGCAGGCCCTGCAGAAAGATGTCAAGGCCCTAGTCTCTTGTGACAGAGCATTCCACCAAGTCGGGGCCAGTACTGAAAAGGCCCTGGCCCTAGTTGAGACCAATCTAACCACTTTGTGACCTGGGACCTTCAAAATGTTGTCATTTGTGGACCTTAAGGTCCTCTGCAGGGTTCTGGAAGCTTCAAGAGGGTTCTGGAAGCTTATCTGTGTGAAAGAAGCAAGCAGAAGGTTCATGGTGTTTGGGTTATTCCTTCAGAAAAGCTGAATACAGCTGGTTTAAACTGGTTCTGTTATCTCTTTTCTGTCAAGGTCATGTGACTATCATAATAGGGCCAGAAGGAGTCTGGGGTTCACTTTCTCTTTCTATCTCTTTTCCTTCTGGTGTGGTGTTCTGTAGATAGTATGCTTAGTGTTAATGTTTAGACTTATTGTAAGTTATTGTAAGTTTAAGTCAAGTCTGCTGCAACTGGACATCTGGATTTCTTTCTTTCTTTCTTTCTTTCTTTCTTTTTAAACTTAATTATTTTTTTTGACTTAAGAAAATTATACAGACAGCAAAACAAAGAGGCCTAAATTAACATTGCCTTCTACCGATAAGAAATAATAATACCTATTACAATAATGAAAATACTAAAAATACATTTACTTCCCCTTTTGAACTTCTATTTTGGTTACAATATATTACTATTCTATAAGAATCTATTATATCCTTTTATCATTTTATATATATTATTTTATTTCCCAAATTCAACCTAACCCTCCCCTCCTCCCCACTGCTTCCCTTCACCTGTGTGAGATCTTCCCATCATAATATATTTTTTTTAGTTGTTTTAATAAAATAGAATAACATGAAAACTGTTAAATTATAATTACTTCTTTTGTCCTTATACGCTTAACAACTGAATCCTGCAACGTGTTGAAGTTGTTAGTCTGCTAACTACAAGAAAGAAGATTCCACCTAAACCTAATCCCAAAACTTGGGATCTAGCCTAAGTCTCCCTCTCATATGTCACATAGAGGAGGGAGAAAGGTTGTTTTCTGCTGCTCCAGAGAAGCGGACACGGAGCAATGGATCCAAACTACAAGAAAGAAGATTCCGCCTAAACATTAGGAAGAACTTCCTGACAGTAAGAGCTGTTTGACAGTGGAATTTGCTGCCAAGGAGTGTGGTGGAGTCTCCTTCTTTGGAGGTCTTTAAGCAGAAGCTTGACAACCATATGTCAGGAGTGCTCTGATGGTGTTTCCTGCTTGGCAGGGGGTTGGACTCGATGGCCCTTGTGGTCTCTTCCAACTCTATGATTCTATGATTCTATGATTCTATGATTCTATGAACTATACATTGGAATCTACTCTGGATCAATACTGAGTAGAATTTCAATGACAAGTGGTCCATCTATTCCAGCATCCTCTTTTCACAGTGGCCAACCAGATGCCTCTAGGAAAAGCACAAGTTGAACCAGAGCACAAGAATATTCATCTTCCATATGGTTTCCACCAACTAGTGTTCAAAAGCACTACTGCCTTTGGCACTTGTTGAAATCCAGCAATATCTGGAGGGTGCTACATTGGGGCATCACTGCTATGGAATTTCAACTGAACTGAAGTTTCTACAATCAGACGAAAATTCTTAGATTATTTTCCCCTGGTATTTTATTGAAAAAGGAATATTCTTATTTGTGCCTTCTCTGCGGAGTCATTTTGCAGGAAAGTGTCTGAATATTCTCTGCTGTCAGTACCTCACTAATGCTGCACTGGGCGTGGGGCATTATGGGATGCAAAATGAGTGTCAGGCTGCCAACATGTTGGCAGACAACCATCAAAGCAGCCCATCTTTGAGGGGAAAGGAAGAAGCTAAGTCTCTGCTGGTAGGCAGCACTGCCCAATATAAAACATTGGAGAGAATCCTCTGCAAAGAAAATTCACCAGAATGTTACTGCTACCTCTCCTGCCTACAAATGGAACATTTTTTAGGGTCAAATTTCCAGTTGTAGAAATCTCAAAACACACATGGAAATCTTGCCTTGGACAAACATATCGGAGGGGAGGAAAATATGTTTTCAATATTCTCCAGCTTTGGTTTTTGCATAAAAACAAACCAACAGCCATGTTAATTGGGTTGAGATATTTCCTGAAAATGCTTTGGTTGTATGCCCCACCCTCAGTCTTGTTACTTTAGGCCTTTTCTTCTTTCTCCTTCTCAGATTAGTCACATCATTATTCCACACAACCAGGGATCACAGACTTAATGGGCTGATGTCATACAGATTTGGCTACATGAGAGTCACTGAGGGCAAGGGAAGCCAGTTGAGAGGGAGAACAATGTGTGTGTGTGGGGGGGGAGTTGGAAGTTTCCATGCACAATTCTGAAAAAAATCATAATAAAAATAAGGTGTCTTTGACATGGTCAAACAGTTTTTGTTTTTAGTTTTTTAATGCAGTATGTTTTTGTTCTATCTTAGTTTTGGTGAGACTAGTAAAATCTCTCAGTGGGACTTGAACCATCCATACTGCCTTCATAACTTGCAGAAGTTGTTCAATAAAATATATTTCTTTTCCTCCTGGCCTGAGGAAGTCTGAAGAGTAGCTGTAATGAGATATTTCCAATTTACCATCTCAGTGCAAATTCTGCAAAGCAGGTGGGTTCTCTCGGAAACAAAGCAAAGGAAAAATTTGAGAAACATCGTATGATTCCAAATAAGGATCCATTTTATTTTATTTTATTTTTTGCAAGGAAGAGTCTTGTGGACCACCCACTAAGCAGGAGCTGCCACCCCTGCTGTACAACATACTCTTTTTCTTTGCGTGGATAACAGCAGGAAGCAAAGGATACAGTCTTCAAAACCTCTGCTTGCCCAAGAAAGCCACTCTCCTGGGAGAAAACTCGTTGATTTAGGTTGGCTTTCTGCTGTTTTTGGGTGAGATGCAAGAGGAGGAGTGCTGGCAAGACAAGGCCTGAACTGACCCCTGTGATCACACTCTCCTTTGAAGGTAATCTCTGCGTGGAAATAAATCGCCCAACCTACAATCCACCCCTACTGGGTCCTTGCCAGTGTTTATGGATCATTTAGAAAGCATTCATGAGTACCTAGCTAGCAAGAGGCAGTTTGAAATGCCCAAATGGATGTTATTTGTGTAATGAGGTTTCACGTATCGTAACGCTGTTCACGCGCAATGAACTGCAGGCTTGCCTGATAGGTATCTATTAAAGGAAGCAGGGCGCAGCCATTATTTCAGAAGGCGGTGGAGAGAATCGGCGTGATGGATGGACGTAGCATCAGGCAGAGTGAAGGTTGCGAGAGAATAACCTCTCAAAGGTTCCTGCTTGGGTGAGAACATCTGAGGAACGCCAAGGGGATTAAAGAGACGCTCCGTCAAGGTAGCTGCCATCAGTATGTGTCCACTGGGCCTGTTACAAAATGCCTCCCCCAATTTGCACCCCACCTGTAAGGGAGAACTTTGGGAGGGACATTTCATTGCAAGCAGTAGCCCTGTTTGGCTGTGGGAAGGAGGTTGTTTATTTATTTTGCCCCCATAAGACTCAGTACAACTTACCAAGTTGTATTTAATAGAAATCATAGAATTTTTGATTTCGAAGGGACCCTGAAGATCATCTAGTTCAGCCCATTGTGATGCAGGAATATGCAGCTGTCCCATACGGGGATCAAACCTGCGACTTTAGTGTTATCAGCACCGCACTCTAACCAACTGAGCTATCCTATAAAATATAACTGATTGGAAGATTTGCGTGTCAAGGGTCCCCAAGCCACCGCTAAATAATTCACAATTCACACATGGTTTTTGTTTAAGGTTTTCGGCATAATTTTGGCCACAACTTTATTAAAATACATAAATGTGAGTGGTTGCTTAGGCATTGGTTATGACTATCTGTCCCCACGCCCAGGGACAGAACTGACTTCCGGATTCCAGCGATATCCAGTGAGGGAAAACAATATTGGGGAGAGCATGGAGCCGGGCACCAGACCCTCATCCCTCCCCCACATGCTCCCTAAGCCCCATTCAGGGGTACGGACGAAAGAATGGCAAGCCCCTGGATTCCTTTAATGAAATTCCCTTGCAGCAGCAGAATTGGAGGGGCAGGCACCGCCAATCCTTACCCCTCCACCAACCAATTTTTTAACCAATGCCTAACCGCAACCTTACAAGTTGTGACGATTTGCTACGCAGTAGGCAAAAACCAAATGGCACCAGCCAATCAGCCAAATGGACAAAATTCCTACCAGGCCCCTGCCCCCAAAGCAGATGACCCCATGACAGGCATAGCAAGGTCAACGCAATAGCCCTAGATTAGGGAGGGTGGGCGAGTGATCCGATGCATGCAGCAAAAGAGCCCAGTCAGTGCTGCGTGACTTGATTTTATAAGCTTTGGTCCATCCCCCTAAATGGCAACACCAAAATTTGCCCAGTAACCCAACCTCCCAATCACTGTGGATGGTCATCCATACTAACCCACCCAGCAACAGAGGGGTGGCCTGTCAGACCCCACCGCAACACGTGCTCTCTATGAAGGAGAACACGCTTTGCCAGTTAGCCAACTAAGCATAGGCAGGGGAATTCAGTTCTAACATAAGAGGGCAGAATCCACCAGCCCCATCAGCGTGTGAGGCTATTCAATCCCAAACCAGGAACTGGGAGAAGCATCACCCTCCTTGCTATGTGAGCTTTAGGTTATAGAAGGCCAACCTGCACATCTGGGCCCCACTCCCCAGCATTCACCATGGTGTACAGGCCAGGACATCCCTACATATCCCCAAGCCTCAGGCTATGAGTGGTGGGTGAACATTTCTGTAGTGGTGCACACCTGTCCAAAGAGGTCCACCAAGAGAAATCTCTGATGCCTTTCTGACAACAGGTGCAAAATCTTTCCTTTCCTTGCAAATATTCAAAATTCCTGGTTAAAATAAGCACAAGCTTCCCATGTGGGGAAAAAGCAGGTGGTGATGACAACAAATAAATAAATATGACACTTCTTAAAATTTGACCCCAGTTGCTACATGTGAATCTTAAAAACACCTCCTTCCTATCTTACAGAGCTGCAGGAAAGAAAGAAGAAAGGGGTGCTGAAGATTTTGCTTAAACCCAGCATAAGCCAGATTTCTTTCTAATTTAAGAGTCTTTTCTGGGGATGAGCTGTCATTTCAGTGTCTATTTAACTAAATATGGAAGAGTTTAAAGTCCTTAGAAGAGGAGGTATTACCGTGAAGGCACTCTCTATCCACAAATAATCATCGCTTCTGTCTGCCATACTGCTAAATCTAAGCTATCATTAACGTATGAGGCAAGTAACTTGCATAAGTTTGCACATGGTCTGGGAGAGCTGTGCTCTCAACATATCAGCAGCGGAAACAAAGGATCCACAGAAGAATGTCTCTCTCTATGTGTGTCCAGAATAGAAATAGACCAACTTAAATGCAAAAGAACCCAATCCATATATTATTTTTTTTCCACTATTCTAGGATCATGTTTCCTGTGTTCTAAGAACAAACACATCCAGCCATATGCACTGTGTATTACCAAGTATTTATTCTCATTCTTCAATATGAGTAGCAAACTGCTGGGGGTTTTTTTGCTGATGCCCTTATCCTGCCATAACTTAAGTCACCAGCTCAGCAGTTTTCCAAAACATCTTTTATTTCTGATTGTGACTTGCTAGCACAATGACAGCTTTTGTGTGCTATGAACGAGGGAGGCAAGGCAAGCGAAACTGCAAGCGTGGGAGGTTCATATTTTGCAGTGTTGCTGGACTACACCTGATGAGCAGCTATGGGGCAGCAAATGTCCCTGGGGCTCACCTTTCAGAGACAAAGAGCCACATCATAGCTGTCAAGTGTCCCTTATTTGAAGGGACAGTCCCTTATTCCAGCGCCATGTCCCACTTATTCCAGCGCCATGCCCCTTATTGATGGATGTTCCTTAAATGTCCCTTAAATGATGTCCCTTAAATTTCAAAGGAAGCAGCTCCTCTCCCTCCCTCCCTGCCAGCCAGGGAGGAGGGAGGCTCCAACTGTGTTGCTTGGCTGTGTTGCTCACCCAATAAGAAGTCTAAGAACGACTGGGGGTAGAGCTTGCATGCCTTGTGTGTGGCTAGTTAATGCAAGCTGAGGGTTTTTTTGAATGCTGGACGCCATTTTGTTGCACATGCTGCTGTAACTTTGCAGTGCAAAGCCAGGCCGGGGAGCCATCTTAAGTTGAGGCTGCATAGGCCTTGTGGTGCGTGTGATTCAGATTCTATTCAGTTGAACCTCTGGTTACAAAGTTGGTTGGACAGTGTTCTTGAAGCTACCAGCATGAGTTTGACCAGATTGCAGGAGGACAGGAAGACTGGAGGGCCTGGAACAGGTGAGGCTGCAGTTCCCTTATTTTCAAGGCTGCTGGTCCCTTATTTTCAAATCTGTAAGTTGACAGCTATGAGCCACATCCATCTCCAAGAAACCGCGAAGTGACAGCAGCAGTGGTCAAAACACACAACACTATATTTAGGAGAGAGCAGGGAAGTTCCTTGGTCTGTGCCCATTCAATTGTTAGAATCGAATTGTGGGTCTATTGACCTTCCTGTCAATTTCACAGAAAGAATCCCATATAATTTTAGTAAATAAACACTTTATATGCAGGATAAGTCTATATTTGAAAGGGAAAGGGAGAGAGAGAGAAATTTCTTCCAACAACTTCTAAGCCAAAGCTATTAAGAAGCAGTCCTATTAAAGGTGGCCTTTTCAATCTCCATTTGGATACAGAATAAATATTTGAATAGTAATTATGTGAATAGTAATGGTTGCATCAGCTTATATCTCAGCTAATGACATTGCTGCATGCTGATCTAGAAGTATTTATTCATCCACCGCCCCGAGCTCTTTCAATTCAGTCAGGATCATCTATATCTCCAATCCTATGCACACTTACTTGGGGAGTAAGAATCACTTCGATAATGGGATTTACAAGTAAACATGCATAGTATCCTGACAATTGTTCAAGGTGTGTCAGGGTGTGGTCGAAAGCAAACACAAGTCATTTTTCAGCATCATGGGTAGGGATGTGTGAATTTTTGTTTCTCTCGATTTCTCAGTTTTGCCAGTCTGCATTTCAGTTCTGCATATTTCTGCAGCAATTTTTTAAAAATGTCATCAAAATTAATCCATTAGTTTCAGTGCACAACAATTTGTGTGCAGTTTCTATTCTTAAAAGGGAGCAGGCTTTGTGAGTCACAGAGTCTGCGTATTTCCTGTTCACAGGAAGTATATGTTTTGTCTATTGCTTTCGTTTCTCTCTCTGTGCCTGAGACATCGAAGCAGGCAGTCATTTTTTTTCTTTGTTCTGATCAACGCTGAATAAAGTTGTAAAAATGCTCTCCTGAGTGTGCCTTTCGTTGTGCGAACTCTGCTGATAGAGCGTGCACGAGCTCTGGAATGTGGCAAGCTATTTCTGAGGCTTCGTGTCGCTAATTGACTGATACTGTATCTACGGGAGATCGATGGATCATCCGGCATCGGTGTGGGGGCATAATGGACTTTGTCTCCCTGGCAGTATCCCAACAATATACACATTTTTGCTACTCTCACGAGTCCTGAGGCATTGCTGGGTACAGGTGTGGAATGGTAGGGGGAAATGGATGAGATGGGGGGATGGAACATGGGGCTGCGACTGAGGAACAGAGACTTGAGGAGCCTGGTACCTCTCTCTTCCAGGATATAGCTAGGATATAACTGTTCTGGATGGGGAAGCAAAACTCCTACTTCCCCTCTTCCCTCCAGGGAAGGAAACAGAATCGGTGGAAACCAGGGAGGGCATCAACCAATCACTTGGGGCAGAGAAACCAAAGCCAAAAGATGAGGGCACAGCATGGTTGCCCAGAACCCAGCAGTGATGCCATCACTGGGAACACACACACACACACACACACACACACACACACACACACTGATGGAGTGCACTCAATATTTTGAAAGGCACAGGAGTCTCGTAAGCTCACCTTGCCTCACCTTTAAAAGGCAGGTGGGTATGCCAACCCGTTGGGACGACTCAGTTGTTTCCATTGAGTTCTGAACTCCTTGCACTGTTCTTGCACTTTTTAAACCAGGACCACTGCTTTCATCCAAGCTAGTTTCACCTTTCCTGCCACCTAGCCTGAGCTTTGAAGCTGCTGGGACTGCGTGTCTGCTGTCAAGCCTTTACTCTGGCACAGCAAAGATCTCTTCCTTACTCTCAAGTAAGAACCTCCATTGTGGTGGTCTGAGCAGGAGCCAGAACAGCTACCAATTTATCCTAATATATTTGTGCATTTCCACTAATATATTCATTTTTATGCACACTTTCCCCCCAAATATGAATCTTTGTACATGTACTTTCATGGGATATTTGCATTGTGAAATTATGAGAATTTTGAAGGATATCTCTGTGTTTTTTTGTTCATGCATAGGTTTGAGAAGTGAATATTAGGTCCTTTGCCAACATACCCTATAATGAAGATTCAAGAAAAAGGAATGATGGGAAAGTCACAGTTATTAAAATATAAACAATAGAAGATCTCCAAAATAATGAGTAATTATGTGCAGGTGGGATTGAATCAATGTCCCGGCATCAGCAAATGGTGGGACTGAGTGAAGAAGAAGAGTTTGGATTTGATATCCCGCCTTTCACTCCCCTTCAGGAGTCTCAAAGTGGCTAACATTCTCCTTTCCCTTCCTCCCCCACAACAAACACTCTGTGAGGTGAGTGGGGCTGAGAGACTTCAAAGAAGTGTGACTGGCCCAAGGTCACCCAGCAGCTGCATGTGGAGGAGCGGAGACGCAAACCCGGTTCCCCAGATTATGAGACTACTGCTCTTAACCACTACACGACACTGGCTCTGAGTGGGGAGAAAGGTGCAGCAGAGAAAGAAATAATGTTTTGGGATCAGTGAAAGGACTGGTCTCTGCTATGTTCCTAATTGCATTGCTGCCTCAACAGGGGTTTAGACTCAATGATGTTTGATGTTCTTTGGATGTGGTTTAGAACTAACAGAATTATTTCCCAGGTTTTGGGAAAAACAGAATATTTCCCAGATGCAGAGTTCACCCTATCACTATTTTGTATGTACCAAATTATCAAAGTTGCAGGATAAATTGGAAGAACTCTAGTCACGTATGACCCATCTCTAATACTTTGTGTCCTTTCCACTGTCCACACTGCTTATCTCACTGACCACCCCATACTTTTGATTCTTGTGTCCCCACGTAGTTGCGAATTATTTGACTCAAGATCTGATTATTTGGAGATGGGAGTTCCTGAATGTCAGCAAAGTACATCTGGATATAATAAGCACTGAGAGCTGCTCAAAGAAAGATGTCAAAGCAATGGAAAGAAGAGCACTGAGGGAAATGTGAACCATTGGAAAAGAAATTACTTTACGCCTGAGGGTTATTCCTCCACCTAGCTGCAAGAGTGGCGGGACCAGGGAAATGTCAATGGGGGAGAACAAGAAAGTGCCAGAAATGAACAAGAGATAAGAAAAAGCAGAGGTGAAAAGTGCATTGCTAGAAATGTTGTCCAGGATGGAGGTAGCTGTGATGTGACATTAGCGGAGCAGACACAAGGCAGTGATAAGGACAAAACTCCGCACAAGGAAATGGAAATTAAGATGCAATTAGAAATAATGTTGTGGGTTTGTTTGTTTGTTGCAACTTCTCAGAAAGCTCAGCGAACGAAAGACAGGTGGGCAGACAGAGAGAAAGAAGGAAAGGAGGCCTTCTAAGTTATAAGGGACTACAGTGGCGTAGTATAAAACTGACTTTCAACATTACATTGTAGAGCTAATCCATGTTGCTACTTTTATATCTGATGTTGTGGATTATGACATTTGAACATTTCATTGTCTATTTTCTGTGACCTGGTTTGAGTGCAATATATTTGTAGGAAATGCAGAAGAGAGATACAACTTAGCTATGGCTTTGTAACATGGACGGTTCAACAAAACTTGGAACACACATTCTAGGACATGGTATCCACCAAATGTTATTGGACTACAACTTCCATTAGCCCCAGCCAGCATGGCTAATGGCCAAAAAACTAATGGAAGCTAACACATGGCTGCCTCTATTCTAGGATATGTACTCAGTTCATCGAGAGAGTGTCCCATTCTCTCACCCGGCCTAGGATGGAAAACCTTGAACTATATCCATTGCCATTCCCTTTATCTTTTGGGCGCAAGAGGTCTTATGTTCTCTCTCACTCATTAATCACATGAATCAAAAATGGCTGTCAAAAAGCGACACAGTCTTTGTCAACAAAACAATGGCAAGTCAGGAAGCCTTGTCAGCTTATTAACTTTTGACGAATTGCCCTGGAACTATGATCGACCTCCACTGACAGTTTGGTCTTGTGTGAGGAAATGATTGCTATTAGTACCAAAACAGTGTGTGTGTGTGTGTGTGTTTGTGTGTGCAATTTTTAATGCTCTGCCTTCCACTCTATACCTGAAGGAACATCTCCACTGTTGTCATTCAGCCTGGACACTAAGATCCAGCTCCAAAGCCTTCTGGTGGTTCCCTCACTGCGAGAAGCGAAGCCACAGGGAACCAGGCAGGGGGCCTTCTCAGTAGTGGCGCCCACCCTGTGGAATGCCCTCCCATCAGATGTCAAGGAAATAAGCAACTATCGGACTTTTAGAAGACATGTGAAGGTAGACCTGTATAGAAAATGTGAATTAGGTAGGTTTGCCTTTATATGTATACAGAATAAAATTTATCCTCCATCCCTACTTGGGAGTAAACCCCATGCAACTCATTGGGACTAATTGCTGACTACAAATGCATACTGTAGCACTACTGATATGACTATCAACTTCCTCAGAGTAATGCTTCCTCTAAAATGAAAAACGGGTATGGCATGTAGCATTCCCAGATATAGATACCTGCTGAAGCAAAATCCAGAGAGAATGTGATGAGGGTGGGATATTTTCCTCAAGTGAAGCAGGTGAGGAGGAAGCCCAAACAACATCTCTCTCTCTCTTTGTTGCTGTTTAGTTGTTTAGTCATGTCCGACTCTTCATGACCCCATGGACCAGAGCACGCCAGGCACTCCTGCCTTCCACTGCCTCCCACAGTTTAGTCAAACGCATGCTGGTAGCTTTGAGAACACTGTCCAACCATCTCGTCCTCTGTCGTCCCCTTCTCCTTGTGCCCTCCATCTTTCCCAACATCAGGGTCTTTTCCAGGGAGCCTTCTCTTCTCATGAGGTGGCCAAAGTATTGGAGCCTCAGCTTCAGGATCTGTCCTTCCAGTGAGCACTCAGGGCTGATTTCCTTCAGAATGGACAGGTTTGATCTTCCTGCAGTCCATGGGACTCTCAAGAGTCTCCTCCAGCACCATAATTCAAAAGCATCCATTCTTTGGCGATCAGCCTTCTCTATGGTCCAGCTCTCATTTCCATACATCACTACTGGGAAAACCATAGCTTTAACTATACGGACTTTTTTTGGCAAGGTGATGTCTCTGCTTTTTAAGATGCTGTCTAGGTTTGTCATTGCTTTTCTCCCAAGAAGCAGGCGCCTTTTAATCTCTCTCTCTCTCTCTCTCTCTCTCTCTCTCTCTATATATATATATATTCCGGGATAGGGGTGCAACCCTTGTTGAAGTGCTGAACAGATGGCCTGCCCTGTTACCACCCAAAAAAATGAGATCAAAGAAGAGGGTAGGGAGGAGAAGAGAGTAAGGGAAAGGCCAACAAAATGCATTACCACCCTGTTCAGCATGCTTCAGAAGCAGGGCAGTTCTTCCAAGAGGAAAGCATTCTCTCACTCGATCAAGCATTGCTCAAATGAACCTTGAAAGGGTATATATTTTCTTTCATTTTCCAGGTGATGCTCACGAGACAGAAGGCGTGCAATAATGAAGAAGATTTAATGAATTTGCCAGCCCCAGACAGTGGAGTAAACCGTGCTTGATTAAGACAGCAAAATGTGTTGATCCTAATTAGAACTGACAAACTGTGGGTTTGTTTGTTTTTTTCCTTCGTTCCCTCCCTCCCTCTCCATTCCGGACCCTGTTTTCAGGCTTGCGATAGCACAGTTCGCTAAAGGTGGTGATTATCTGGGGGTCTCTTGGTCACATGACACTGGTACACAATCGAAAGCGGACTCCTTGCATGGAACCAAAAGGTCTGCCAGAAACACAGAGGCCACTGGCTTCAAATGATGACATGGTAATTGTCTCAGAAAGAGAGAGGGAGAGATATTGGCAGACCTTTCCAGGATTCCTGCAGGTCTGGACTTTGGAGGCCCTTACTGGAGATTATCATTTGAAAGAGAGAATTTGCATCATATTCTGCCTGGGGCAGCATTTCTCAAATGGTGAGCCAGAGACCACTTGAGGACCTCAACTCATTTTCTGGTAGGCCTCAGCACTGTAGCCCACCCCCTCATGAGGCAGTAACATTTAGGTTACACAGTCGCTAGCAGCACCATCTTGAAAAGTAATAATAATTAACTTGGGATAGCGAGGAAGAGAGTATGGAAGCTGTACAGGAGGAAGAAGTAAATGAAAAAAAATGCTGGGAACAAGGATGAAAGAAATGGGCAATTTTTTGGGGGGGGGGTTGGAAACAGGGTACAAGTTAAGAATGAAAAGAGAAGAGAAGAGATGACAAGAGATGAGTAAAAATGCCAGATCTTGCTATGGACAGCATGGTTGCTGTACAGTGGTGCCCCGCAAGACGAATGCCTCGCAAGACGGAAAACTCGCTAGACGAAAGAGTTTTCCGTTTTGGAGGTGCTTCGCAAAACGAATTTCCTATGGGCTTGCTTCGCAAGACAACAATGTCTTGCGAGTTCCTGCTGTTTTTTCCCCTCCTCCCCTTTTTCTAAGCCGCTAAGCCACTTATCAGCTGATCCGATCAGCAGATAAGCCGCTAAAAGCCGCTAATGGCGCTAATAGCGCTAATCCGCTAATCCTTCAATGGGCTTGCTTCGCAAGACGAAAAAACCGCTAGATGAAGAGAATCACAGAACTGATTCTTTTCGTCTTGCGAGGCACCACTGTATTTGGGACCAGGTAGGTATTGCTGGGAAAGATTGAGGGCACAAGGAGAAGGGGACAACAGAGGATGAGATGGTTGGACAGTGTTTTCAAAGAGTTACCAACATGAGTTTGACCAAACTGGGGGAGGCAGTGGAAGACACAACTAAACAACAACAACAACAGGTATTTCCCCACCTGGTAAATTGGCTCTTGCCTTGTGGTTTTGCCTACCTTATAGGAATCATCACAACTTGATGGTTAGGCATTGGGTAGGCTTAAACTTGGATGGTGAGGGGAGGCTGTAGAATCTGCCTGCCCCTCCCATTAAAGGGATGTGGGGGAGCTACTGCTGTCCACAAACCCAGTCGGGCCTAAGGCCATATCATTCCCAAAATGGCAGCCCAGCGTTGGAACTCCTACTTGATGTAGGTCATAGGATTCCCTCGCTTCTGGATTGATCCCAAAATAAAGTCCTTCCAACAGGCAGGCTGGAAGCCATCGATTTTACCCAGTGTCTATGCCAAGCCTCCTACATCTGCTGTCAATAAAGTTGTGGCCTGATTTGACCCAATGCGTATGTTGTCACGTTTGATTATTTAATCCTCATTCAAGATGGGTGCTAGGGCACTTGTGTACACAAGTCACACCAGTGTATCATCAGCTGAGCTGGGGTTGGGTACTTAATTCCAGCTGAGCCAGAATTCAGCAGGCTGAGCTGGAGAACTGTGGTACGCAATCGTGCTCATTGTGGCCTATCTTATCAAAGGATTGCCCTCTGAATCTCTGCCATTGGTAACATCTCCAGGATTTCAGATAATGCTGGGAGAAGTCAATGCCCAAGCCCTTATTATTTTATAAATAACTATGCATACAGTGGTACCTTGGGTTAAGAACTTAATTTGTTCCGGAGATCCATTCTTAACCTGAAACTTTTCTTAACCTAAAGCACCACTTTAGCTAAAGGGGCCTCCTGCTGCTGTCGCGCCACCGGAGCATGATTTCTGTTCTCTTCCTGAAGCAAAGTTCTTAACCCGAGGTACTGTTTCTGGGTTAGCGGAGTATGTAACCCGAAGCGTATGTAACCTGAAGCGTATGTAACCCGAGGTACCACTGTACTTCTTTGTTCCAACGTAAATGTGGATAGAATAACAACAACAACAATATTAATAATAACAATAACAATAACAACTCCTTAGTCACATGGGAGATCCCAGTCAATCAGGGATCACACTGTGAATGGAATGGTGTGACTGATCATCATCATCATCATCATCACCATCACCACCATCACCATCATCATCATCATCAGTATAATAATAATTTATTATTTATAGCCTGCCCATCTGGCTGAGTTTCCCCATCCACTCTAGGCAGCTCCCAATTGAGTGTTAAAAACAATACAGCATTAAATATTAAAAGCTTCACCCAACCAAGTCTCTGTCACACATGCCAGGTCAAGTCCTCAATCAGGTTGTGGATGGCAGTGGTTTTATTCATCATTGACCTGGCATTGCACAGCAACACTTTCAGTTCATGTGGGTTTCCCTTGCTGATTCCAGTATCCTTCCGGTCAGGACCAGACCTGGAGGCAGGGATAGTCCTCAAACAACAACTAAACCTGCCTCCTCAGTAATGACATGGTATAGTCTTAGTGTAGCTCCTCCTCCTGCCCGTGATCACTGAGATCTGGTGTCCCAATACATCCCCCATGTGGAACCTGCCCCAGCCATTCTGTTGGCTGAGGCTAATAATTGGCTATGTGATAACTTCACGAACGGGAAGTGAAGCAAGTTGAGAATGAGAGCAAGAGAGGGCAATGAAAAGGAACCTCACAACATTTTTGTGAATGCTAGAAATTGATTTAAAAAGGAGAGATTTTAGCAGGCTGCTGAAAACGTTCAGAAGGAACTGTGAACAGCATTGGTTCATCTCTGATGAAGAAGTGTAAGATTTAATATCTCAAAGCCAGATTTTGACAGTACTGTACACTGAGATTAAGAGATAACACATGTTTTCATATATATCGATTTTTGCAGTGAATGTTTTAGAAGCTGTTATTACAGCGAAGCTTAATGTTCTTTGAAGCTAACTGAGAAAGCTCAAGCACCATGTCACCAAGAGGGCAAGCTCTGCTTCCATATTAAATATGCTCCAAACAACTTTCTCCAAGCTCTCTGTTTTGCCTGGAAAGGGTCTTGTTTTGTGCCACCCCAATCTCCGAGCGGCACAAGATTCTAGAGATTCCAGGGTTCCGTTTCCTTGGACTGAGGGACAGCGGAAACTGTGGTGTCATTAGGATATATGGTTTATTTAAACACATATACAATCTGAGGGGACACGGGTGGCACTGTGGGTTAAACCACAGAGCCTAGGACTTGCCGATCAGAAGGTCGGCGGTTCGCATCCCCACGATGGGGTGAGCTCCCGTTGCTTGGTCCCTGCTCCTGCCAACCTAGCAGTTTGAAAGTACATCAAAGTGCAAGTAGATAAATAGGTACCACTCTGGTGGGAAGGTAAACGGTGTTTCCGTGCACTGCTCTGGTTCTCCAGAAGCGTCTTAGTCATGCTGGCCACATGACCTGGAAGCTGTATGTGGACAAATGCCGGCTCCCTCAGCCAGGAGAGCAAGATGAGTGCCGTAACCCCAGAGTCGGTCATGACTGGACCTAATGGTCAGGGGTCCCTTTACCTTTACAATCTGAGCCTAAGATGGAGGAGCTCACAACATTAACATCCCAGAAGTTCTTGCTTCTCCCATAATCACAACCCTGGATTCAAGTAGAATTCAAGCATGGATCTCATTCTCTGGCTTCTGCCTACAGCCTGCTTCCAGCTCTCTCTCTCTCTCTCATACAATTCTTGCCTTGGCTTTTGTCCTCACTACCAGCCAGGCATGTGAGGGGGCCCACCCATTTGCCCAGTGGCACAAAGCAACTTCCTTTCTTATACTAAACACCTGTGCTTAGAGCCATTGACTCACTGAGAAACTTGTCTGGCTCCTTCAACAGTGGAGTCCCACAAACTCACAAAGGTATATTAAGTTGAGGCTTGGAGAGCAATCCTATGCACGAGAGGCTAACAGAAAACAAGCCATTGTAAATTAAGCCAGCATAAAGTTACACCCAATCCAAACTCTGCTGGGCAGTAGGGCTGCTGCTCTGCCACAGGAGTGTAGCTGTCAGCAGCTCGTCCTACTCTTGAGTAGGACCATGGCAGAGACACATTCCCGACTGGCATGTTCCCTCCCTCCCAGTCGATCATTCGGGAGCTTCAATAGCTTTCTTCTGCCCAAACATCACAGCGCCTGATGCCAACAGAAATTGGCACACTTAGGGATCCGCAGAGTCTTCGCAGGTAGTGTAACAGACCTCAGCAACTCAGCATTTTGACTAATCTACTTTATTTACATATAAACACACACGGAGCACTGCAACATGGCTCCCTCTCTCTCTAGCATCAGACAGCAAAGAGAAAGAACAAAGGACAATAGTCCCACTTCACGGAACACAGTAACACAAACATCCTGTCTCCGTCACTTCCCACTCTGAGGAGTCAAAACATACACCGTCATGTGATAGACAAAAATCCTATGACTGCAACCACAGAGCAGGAATTCTAACAGCAGCAAGGGGTGTGTGGTAGGTGCGGCCAGGTGTCCCCACTGGGGGGGGGGGGGCAAAATGGCTGGAGGCATTCATTGCGGAGCCTGCAGTGTGCCTGAGTCATGCATCTCCAGTGCCCGCAGGCTCCACACTGTCTGACCGCTGCCTCCCCCCAGCTGTGGGACGGCTGAGGCCCCGCAGTTCGCCCGGTTTCTATGGGTGCCACACACCCCATCCCATCCCTCCCTATGGGTGCTGTGCTCCCTGCCCCCCTTATGGGCAGTTCGCCCTGCCCCTGGGAACGCAACCCCAGGTGCCCGAGAGGCTTCCTCCACCACTGCTCTGCCAGAGCCTGGCAGATGGAAAACAAGCCTTTAAGGTAGTGGCTTATGCACAGTTTACAGGTCATATAACTGAGCTGAATGGGCTTATGATCCAGCTGAAATCCTGCCTCTCTGGTCCCATCCCTGCCACACTCCCAGAGCAGCCATTTTTTGGAGACTTACACTGGCCTTGACTCAGCCAGTTAAGCCCCTAATACATGCTATGCCAGCATGTCTTCAGAGTTGGTTTTAGAGTTGCGTCCCCAGCCCCGGTATCCAGTTTGGACACTGAGATCCAGCTCTGAGGGTTTTCTGATGGTTCTCTCATTGCGAGAGGTGAGGTTACAGAGAATTGGACAGAGGGCTTTCTCGGTAGTCTCACCTGCCCTGTGGAACACCCTCTCATCAGATGTCAAACATGTAAACAGCTATGTGATTTTTAAAAGACATCTGAAGGCAGTTCAGGGAGGTTTTTAACGTGCAATGTTGTATTGTGTTTCTACTATTTTTTGTTGGGAGTCCCCCAGAGTGGCTGGGGCAACCCAGTCAGATAAAATATTATTATTGTTATAGCATGACTGGTGCAGTCGTGCTGGGCTCCGTGCTGCAGGGGGCAACACAAAGCTGAAGACTTTTAGTGTCAAACAGGGCACCACTGAAATTTGAGAGCCCAAAGTCCACCACTGATGTCTTCAGCTGAGCTGGGGTTGGGGACTTACTGAGATCTGCTGCATCCTAAGTTGCTCATCCAGGCAAATCTTGCCATAGGCTCACCCCCTTACATATAGGTAAAGGTAAAGGTAAAGGGACCCTGACCATTAGGTCCAGTCGTGGCCGACTCTGGGGTTGCGGTGCTCATCTCGCTTTATTGGCCGAGGGAGCTGGCATACAGCTTCCGGGTCATGTGGCCAGCATGACTAAGCTGCTTCTGGCGAACCAGAGCAGCGCACGGAAACGCCGTTTACCTTCCCGCTGGAGTGGTACCTATTTATCTACTTGCACTTTGACGTGCTTTCAAACTGCTAGGCTGGCAGGAGCAGGGACCAAGCAACGGGAGCTCATCCCATCGCGGGGATTCGAACCGCCGACCTTCTGATCAGCAAGTCCTAGGCTCTGTGGTTTAACCCACAGCGCCACCCGCGTCCCTTCCCTTATATATAAACACATGCAATTTGTAGGAATTGAAGAAAGCCAACTGCAATAACAGTGGCAGAAGCTTTGGCAATTTAACCAACACCCAATGAAAAGTTTGGCAGGGGCAGTAGGAGGCTATTTTTTACTTGGAACTAAAAGTATGTCAGCACGTGCACCGGGCAAACTTCATTATGGAAAGCGTTCCACAGATGTTATTATGCTAATAATAACCACAACAATGATAGCAATAACAGTAAGCAAAGTGCTCTGGATGTGCTCCTTTCATTTTCTTTTTAAACTGGAGCAGACGTGGCTCTCTTCCACAGCATCCGACTGTAGAAACAGCGCTTGACAGTGTTTTCCCGCTGTGAAAGATATCAGTGGTGAAATGTGTTGAAAACTTCACTTACTACCTAATAAAAAGTCCAGAACTGAATGAGAGAATGTCAAATATTTTGCCAACATAAAACATTGCACATTGAGAAGGAAAAAAAAGAAAGAGAAATGACACCTAGAGTTAATGTTTTGAAATACTTCAGAGTACACATTTTCTTGTCTGCAGGCTGTTTTGGAAGCAACTATGCAGAAAACAACAAACTAGAAACGGTGTGTATTTATTTATTTATTTGTTTGTTTGTTTGTTTGTTTGTTTGTTTGTTTGTTTAAAACTGTAGGAGAGATTTTCTGTTTTTTTAAAAAAAACAGCAACAATAACCGAGCCAGAAACAAAATTTGTTACACATAAATATAAAAATATATTCAATTTATAATAATATTAATATAATAATAATAATAATTTATTATTTACACCCCACCCATCTGGCTGGGCTTCCCCAGCCACTCTGGGTGGCTTCCAAAAAATATTAAAATACTGTAATACATCAAACATTAAAAGCTTCCCTAAACAGGGCTGCCTTCAGATGTCTTCTAAAAGTCTGGTAGTTGTTCTCTTTGACATCTGGTGGGAGGACGTTCCACAGGGAGGGCGCCACTACCGAGAAGGCCTTCTGCCTGGTTCCCTGTAACTTGGCTTCTCGCAGTGAGGGAACTACCAGGAGGCCCTCGGTGCTGGACCTCAGTGTCTGGGTAGAATGATGGGGGTGGAGAACGCTCCTTCAGAATTTACTGCTAGTCAATAGCAAAGGAGTTTTCCTACAGCGTTCATTGTTGAAATGCCTTTGCCGAAGTGGATAGCTGAGGCATGTGTAACGAAGGGGAGCAAACCTATACACAAGAAGGTGGCCTAAGTTAAGATTATTCTAGATCCAAACACCATTCAGGAACAAGGTTACTACCAGCTGATCAGGCCTAAGCCTTTCAGAAGGAAAGCAAGCCTTTGAAACAGACTTTTTCTGCCGGATCACTTGACTGAGCTGAACAGGGTTAGGATCCAGCTTAACTCCCCTCTACTTGGTCCTGCAACACCACACCATCGCACTGAAATGCTCCCATTTTGAGATTTACCTTGGTTCAGACAGCTTCAGCTCTGCCAGGTGAGGCCTTGTTGTGGACAAATGAGGATCTAGGCAAGGACAATTGGTTCATTTGCACCGGGTGAGTAGCTTTTGGGGTGCCAGAGCAGGCACCACAACTATGAAGTCCCACAGAAGGCAAAAGGTGGGAGGGGGCACCGGATTTTGGCATCCCACAGAGCGCCACTGAAATTTGAGAGGCCAAGGTCCACCACTGTTGGAGACATAACGCTGGCTGAGCCAGGAACTTTTCCAGCTCAACTGGCGACCCACTGTATCCTAAGCTGATCACTCCAGTGGATCATATTGAAGGCAGTGAAGGTCCTGTGTGAGTGCCTGGAGGCGGTTGGAGGATGGATGGCGGCTAACAGATTGGGATTGAATCTTGACAAAACAGAAGTACTGTTTATGGGGGACAGGAGGTGGGCAGGTGTGGAGGACTCCCTGGTCCTGAAAGGGGTAACTGTGCCCTTGAAGGACCAGGTGTGCAGACTGGGAGTCATTTTGGACTCACAGCTGTCCATGGAGGCACAGGTCAATTCTGTGTCCAGGGCAGCTGTTTGCCAAATGGAAAAAATTCCTACCCGGTCCCTGACTCAAGATGGGCAACCATCCAAAGTCCAAAGCAAGGCCAAAGGACACTTAAATTAAAGGGAGGGTGGGTGGGTGTTCGGCAGCACGAAGCAGGAGATTGGCACAAGTCGTGCTGCCACTTTTATACTTTCCCCCACAATCACCCTTCAAAATGTTTGGGCAATAAGCTCCACCCACGCCAGGGTGGGGTGGGGTGAACCAGTTTGAGGGTCTGCCCGCAACCAGGACTATCTATTTAGATGATCCCATTTGCCTGTAAATAATAAAAAAAGTATAATATTTTCTGCAACACTTGTAACTTATAGGAAGCCCACTTTTAGAAGACGGAAGAAGAAAATGTCTCTCCTCTCTCTTTTTGCATGGGTTAATTCCAAGACAACTGGACTGTTCCAGGGACCCCAGTCCAAACAGGCCCTTATTCCATGGAGTGCTAAGCACCATGCTAAGTTGACCCTTGGTGATTGGAGAAAACAATAGACTGTGTGGTTGAAAATACTCGGAAGCTGTATACCATCACTGATTATGTTACACTGTCTTTGGTGGTTTGCACTTCAAAGGAGATGGAAATACTCCAATTCCACTTGTCTCCCAAATTACAGTCTAATTAACATATAGATCAGCCGGCTAACATTTCTGCCGGAATATGCACTTCACTTGCTGTGAAAATACAAGGACTCTTCCGGAACCTCATCACCCACTTGAAGATTGTTAATCTTTTCATTCTGCCTTTTGTTTGCAATCATATATATATATATATATATATATATATATATATATATATATATATGCGCGCACACACATATATATTCAACAGCCAAGGCACCTAAATCTGAGCACTCATTTGAGCACTATTAATGTTCCAGTTCTGCCTCTATTTGCTTAGCTGCATATATTATGCAAAAGGAATCTCAGTCCAAGGATTTATCTAAATTGAATGTGCTATAGCAGATGACAGTAAGGGGATTTCATTCAAAATTAGCTTATGTCTTTTTAAGCAGAGAGAATTATTCCCAAGTCCCATGAAATAATGTACAGTAGCTTCCAATTATACCCAGCACCCAAAATGTCCACTGCTCGTCCAGTGATGGCTTGTCGGCAAGTGAAATCCCATCCCTCCTTGTGGAAGAATTTTGTCTCAAGGCCAAATATAACCAGTTTCCTCAACCGCTCCTCATAAGGCTGGGTTCCCTGACCCTTGATCATCTTGGTCGCCCACCTCTGCACATGTTCCAGCTTGTCATCATCCTTCTTAAACTCTGGTGCCCAGAACTGGACACACTATTCCAGGTGGGGTCTTACCAAGGCAGAATACAACTGTATTGTTGTTGTTGATGTTTAGTCATTTAGTCGTGTCCGACTCTTCGTGACCCCATGGACCAGAGCACGCCAGGCACTCCTGTCTTCCACTGCCTCCCGCAGTTTGGTCAGTTTGGTTTGTAGCTTCGAGAACACTGTCCAGCCATCTCGTCCTCTGTCGTCCCCTTCTTCTTGTGCCCTCTATCTTTCCCAACATCAGGGTCTTTTCCAGGGAGTCTTCTCTTCTCATGAGGTGGCCAAAGTATTGGAGCCTCAGCTTCACAATCTGTCCTTCCAGTGAGCACTCAGGGCTGATTTCCTTAAGAATGGATAGGTTTGATCTTCCTGCAGTCCATGGGACTCTCAAGAGTCTCCTCCAGCACCATAATTCAAAAGCACCAATTCTTCAGCGATCAGCCTTCTTTATGGTCCAGCTTTCACTTCCATACATCACTACTGGGAAAACCATGGTTTTAACTATACGGACCTTTGTTGGCAAGGTGATGTCTCTTCTTTTTAAGACGCTGTCTAGGTTTGCCATCGCCTTTCTCCCAAGGAGCAGGCGTCTTTTAATTTCGTGACTGCCGTCACCATCTGCAGTGATCATGGAGCCCAAGAAAGGAAAATCTCTCACTGCCTCCATTTCTTCCCCTTCTATTTGCCAGGAGGTGATGCGCCTAGATTCCTTTAATCTGGATGCTTACTTCTGTTGGAAGGAAATATGGGGGTCATCGACTCCAAACCCCCTGCAATGCAGGGATCTTTTGCCCAATGTGTGGCTTGAACCCACAACTCTAAAATTAAGAGCCTCGTGCTCTACTGACTGTGCTGATGTCAATAACCCCCTCAGTCTGTTAGCCCCCCCCCAAAGCCTTGTGTTGCTTTTTCTGTGCTTTTCCATATAGTTCGATATTTCTCTAGGTCTATGGGTCTTTCAAGAAGTGATACTGTCTAAAATGTTTTCCCCGCACCACTGTACCTTGTTGTGTTTTAACAGGAGGACCAGCAGCAGAACCCCCCCCCCCCCGAGCTCTGCAGTGACTGGAGAGGCGGGAGGAGGGAATAGTAGGGTTATTTTGAATCACAGTGTCATAGAATCACAGAATTGTAGAGTTGGAAGGGACGACAAGGGTCATCTCATCCAATCCCCTGTGATGCAGGAATCTTTTGTCAGGCTCAAACCGACAACCCTGAGATTAGGAATCTCATGCTCTGCCAACTGAACTATCAAGGATTATCTGTATTTACTATTGAAAATGCATAAATAAAGACATTTTTAAAAAGAAAAGAAAAGAAGACTGCAAGTGTCATGAATGAGCCAGCGCCCAGAGAAGGTTTGCAGCTAGATCCCAGGGAAGGTTTGCAACCAGCTGAAAGTGCAGCCAGGAACAGAGAGGGTTAACTGCCAGGCAGGATGAGAAGCAGCTAGTGCCAACTCCCCCACCCCTTGGAATGCAGGTTGGTAAGGGGATGATGGAGAGAGAGCCAGAAACCTGCCAACACTCTCGAGAAGTGCAAAATGCCACGAACAGAGAAGGAAGCAGTTTTTCAGGTGGGAAAGAGCTAAGAGCCTCTCAGAGAATGGGGAAGAGGTGGGAGCTGACCTGCTCAGTCCTAGGCCTTGGTGAATGAGAGGGCTCAAAGACAGGAAGCAAAACAAGAGACATCAAAAGTGAAAGTTCAGTTGCTTCTGGTCTCACAGGAAGCAGTCTTCAGAAGGGTCATCATGACTGATGAGACTGGTGGCTTGTTAAAACCATCTGGAGAACTCTGTTTGTTTTTGCAATAAATCTTCCTTTTAAATTAACCACGCTTGCTGTTTTTGTCAAGTCAGAAACCGGGACTCCTGACAGCAGGCAGCATTCTAGATACCCTCATGTTATGGGACCCCACATCCTGGTTTGTATTGGAACCCTTTGGTGAAGCCAGACAATTGCTTGCATTGTATCCCTGCAAGACTGAGAGAGAAAGAAAGACCTATTGGGATGCTTATACAGTCTATCATAACAACAGAAAGATAGCAAATTCTGGTGCATGTTCTACATCTAGTAGGAAGAGATTATTTTCTAAACAATACAGTGGTACCTTGGTTCTCAAACCTAATCCGTTCCGGAAGTCCATTCCGAAACCAAAGCGTTCCAAAACCAAGGCACACTTTCCCATAGAAAGTAATGCAAAATGGATTAATCCGTCCCAGACTTTTAAAAACATCCCCTAAAACAGCATTTTAACATGAATTTTAATATCTAACGAGACCATTGATCCATAAAATGAAAGCAATAATCAATGTACTGTGCTATAAAATAGATAAGACAGTATTGTAGATGATGAAAATTAAAATTATTTTTTTTTCTTACTTGCTCTGATGATAGTCATTTTTTTTTTGGGGGGGGGGAGGGACTTTTATCCATTTCTGCAGTCACACAATCAATCAATCAGCTGAACACACACAGTCACAAAAACAAATTAACCGAAAAAGTGTTTTTGGTGTTTGAGAACAAAGGCATTTGAGAACCAAGGTATCACTGTACGGAGATAATCTTAGCCTTTCATTAGGTTTTTGGATTGAGTTTGGTTACTTTGTGTCAGGGAACTGGCATCAGAGGCACGGGAGAAGGAGAGGGTCTCTGATTCTGCAGGAGAAGGTCCCAGCGCTAGGGGGAGACTCAGCTGGGAAGAAGGGGAAGAGAATGAGTGTAACACCAGGGATCCAGGAGAGCAACGGGACAGGGAGGTGCAGGGGCTCCAGGACTCTTCGTTGGAAGTTAGTGAGGAGAGCCCAAGCACCCCACTGCCCACGCCCACCCTGCGCAGGAGACTCCCGCGCAGTGAGAGGCGGAGACGATTGGGCGTCAAACAACTCTTATGTTGGCAATGCTTTAAGAAACGCCCACAGACAGATTCTACAAGTGAATAAGGGCAGCCACGCTGAGATGGGCTGTGCAGTCCGGAGGGTTTAACCAGGCAATCCAATGCTCAAACGGGGCAGGATTACGCACGAGTAACTCCCAACCACTACACTTTGGAACAGTTTTCCATATGCTTCCCTTGCAGAAGGATGGAGCTTTGTGTCCACACCACTCAAGACTCTTAGCTAAGGGTTAAGAATTTGATCACGTCAGATGCCGTATTTCATATTGTGTTCTGCATTTTTTGAAAGAGTAAAGTGGGGAAACTGATTCCTACTCAGCACTGCCTTGCATTATCCAATAATTTATCCTTATGAAGGGGTCCATAAATCATTCTGGGAGAGGACAGCCTTCATGAGGTAATTGGGGCAAAAATGTACAGCTTATAACGTCCTGATATGAAAGAATGTGCAATACATTTTCAGTTGAAGCCACTTAGTAGTAGCAAAAGAAAAAATAATTTATGTCTCGCAAATCTGGCACTGGTTTCCTTCTCCCCTCCCCGCAACATTTCTTTAGGTGCATTAATAATAGATGCTAGATAATAAAATCTAGAAATTTAAAATGAAATTGAAAGAAGAAAAAGCCAAGACCTATTTATGTATTTAGACCCCTTGTAAGAGACATATTTCCCTCAGTCATCATTTAGCAGCTGCTGATGCTATGCATAATATTTTCTCCAGCACAGACTATCTCAAAAGCTCAGATGATCTGCAACGTTGTCTAACTTTTTCCATCAGGGCACAGTTGAACCAGGAAGTTCAGACCACAGTGTTCAAGTGTCCAGCGCCAGTCTCACCAAGAATACATATATACAGTCATACATCAGGTTACAGCTGCTTTAGAATGTGTTTTTTTGGGTTGTGGACCGCCGAAACCCAGAAGTACCGGAACGGGTTACTTCCAGGTTTTGGCGGTCGTGCCTGCGCAGACGCGCCGAATTGCAACCCGCGCTTGAGCAGACGTTCAGACGCAGGTTGCGAACGCTGCAGGCTGCAAACGTGCATCCCGCATGGATCACGTTCACAACCCAAGTGTCCACTGTATATATTTCCAGGAAAGATTAGCTTTTAAAGTGGCAATTGGCATGTTTTACAGATGGAAAAGGTGGGACGAGGGTGGCGCTGTGGGTTAAACCACAGAGCCTCTTGGGCTTGCCAATCGGAAGGTCGGCGGTTCGAATCCCTGTGATGGGGTGAGCTCCCGTTGCTTGGTCCCTGCTCCTGCCAACCTAGCAGTTCGAAAGCACATCAAAGTGCAAGTAGATAAATAGGCACCGCTCTGGCGGGAAGGTAAACAGCATTTCCGTGCGCTGCTCTGGTTCGCCAGAAGCAGCTTAGTCATGCTGGCCACATGACCTGGAAGCTGTACGCTGGCTCCCTCGACCAATAAAGCGAGATGAGTGCCGCAACCCCAGAGTTGGCCACGACTGGACCTAATGGTCGGGGTTCCTTTACCTTTACAGATGGAAAGACACACCACTATAGGCATAACCATGTTTTGAGCCGAGGCTGGCTCAACCATTAGACAGAATGAAACAGCTGCCTCAGGTGGCAGATGTTGGGGGCAGCAGCAGTCCCCAGCTGTTCCTCTTGTGAAACCCAACCATTCTGCTCTGTTACCACATGAAGTGCCCTGGGCAGTCTAACTTATCCTTCTGCCTCAGGTGCTATCCCACCACAGTGCAATATGATTCATTCACTAGTGCTGTTGGAACAAAGAGGGAAACATCCTTTTGGGCTGGCCCTGGTTTTGGCTGGCTGTTCGCATCACCCTTTTGCCATCCAACACAAATGTGCCCAACCTTTAAAGCTAATTCTCTGACCCACTCTGGAAGAATGGCAGATGAAGGTGATGGACTACATGGAATTGGCGGAAATGACTGGCAGAATCCGAGACCAGGGAGAAGAGTCGGTGGAAGAAGATTGGAAGAAATTTAAAGACTACTTACAGAAATACTGTAAAATTAATGAATGTTACAATGATGTCAGAATGAAGTTAAGTGGTCTTAGCAGCAATGTCATAAAGGTGTATGTAAAAATGGATGGTTAATAGGTGAGAATCTAAAGCTATAATATATTAAGTTAAAGGACTAAGACAAAAACAAAGAGGGAAAGGAATTGCTGAATTAACCAATTGAACTGGAATACAAAAAAGGGAGGTGAGAGGAGGTCAGGAAAGCAAGGAAATGAAATGTAAGATACGGAAGGATTAATTTGTTCTTAAGTGTTTTTTCTAATTTTTTTCTATACTTTGTATTTTGTATGTTTTCTCTCTTTTTTCCCCTATATTTTTCCTTGTCTTTTTTACTTTTAACTATGTGTTTTTTTTTGTTTCTGAAATTTTTATAAATATCATTTAAAAAATAATAAAAAATAATAAAGCTAATTCTCTGATTTCCACATCAGCATGCAATTTTGTTTTTTGTTTTTTAAATCTTTATGAAAATTGATCAGCCGGGGGTGATGAGAGTTCTAGTTCAGCAGTATCTGTGTTTCCATGAGATAGCTCTGTGTTCTATATTTTAATAAGTCTGCAGCTCATGGCTGGCTATCAGCTATAGAATTAAATAAACATAATTAACACCTGGGCAGTTGAAGCTCTGACTTCCTCTATGGGTTTAATTAAGTGGTCTGATGCAGATTCGAATGAGCTTGATAGATGAACCCTCGTGACAAAGAGCTACTCCAGGACATTTTGATTTCCCAACTGTCAGGCAGGGCTGATCAAACCTTCTCTCTCTTTAAACCTCAGTGATGAATTGTTCCAGCCATCTTCCATATCAATAAAACAACAAATCCAAGGCTGGAAATACCCCAAAGAGCCTTAACAGGGAATTTGTAGGTGTAACTGAAAGTAGGTCAATAAAGCAGAATATGGTTTTATAAACTGCTTGTCTAGCCCACGGTCACCAATATGGTGCTTGTGAGTACTAATGTATCTGCCAGTGTCTCCCATTGCACCTACAAAAGGTCTCTGTTATATCCCTCCCCCTTCCTGAAAATGACAATACTTTACATGAGACTCTTTGCTGCTCTTCCTGCTGTTTCTTTTTACATTGGCTCAGCCTATTCTATATTGAAACCATTATGCCATACTCGCACATCAGCCATTTTGTGACTGCCATCCACTATTCTTTCTTAATACTCCAACTGTGCCCACTGGCCCCCAAAGACTGGTGACTTGTAGTCTTGACTATGAGCTTATTGCCATCAAAATACTTTTTAGAAGAAGAAGGAAGGAAGGAAGGAAGGAAGGAAGGAAGGAAGGAAGGAAGGAAGGAAGGAAGGAAGAAGACCAATAGAGATATTTGTAGACAATTCCAAGAGATGACAAAACATGGCATAAACATGTAGTATCTTCCCAAGCGCAGCTCAGGTGCAAAAACACACACACCCTATATTTGTCCAATGTTACTGATACTCAGAGCATACCCATTAAAATTGATGGACACAACCATTGTTGCTGTTGTTTTCTGGGGAGGGGTGCAGGGTACATGTACCCCTAAACATTTCGTGAATCTAAAGGAAGAAGAATTTTTTATTTTTTTTAAAAAATAGTTTCTTCTCTAGCACGGTGAATTGTCAGTTCCATTGCTATCCCCAATAGTGACCTCATTTCCTGTCATGGTGTTAGGTCCTGAGTCTCAGACAGAAGCGAGTGTTTAATATGTGAAGTAGGAGTTGGAATCAAGCACGGTGATTGGTCAGTTTTGTTGTTACCACATTCAATGGCGGCTTCCTTTCCTTTCCTGGTGTTTCCTGAGTCTCAGGTAGAAGTGAGTGTTTAATGTGTGAAGCAGTGTGGAATGTGGATATGTGGTGTTTTACTGATGAAAGTCTGGCCTCATGGAAGGACACCAACAGCAAGCAGAGGAATTGGGAAGATGTTAGTGCCCGCAACCTCATGCCAATGTGGAAGTTACTATGAGCTGTCAGCTATGTAATATGAGGTAATGCATGTTCTTTGTACTTTTTGTCCATTTACTGTATTCTTCCCAATTTGAACTATAAAATGCTGATTTTCTTTTTTCTTTTTTATAAATATTTTATTCAATTTCCAGATACAAGGATTATAAACATAGACTAAGAGAAGAAATAAGCATAACAAGAAAAAGAAGAAAGAAATAAAAAAGAAAAGCCACCTGTTCAACACATTTTTTAAATAACTAACTGGACTTCCTCACATCTCCCTTACCCTGCATTCTTTATAATAAAATTTTCAGCAAATTATTACCTTGTTTCGTACCTTATTTTGTACTTTTCAAATACTATGTCTCAAATTTTTCATACTTTCCATCAATTACTTATCTCCTAAATTATGCATAATATTACCTTAAAATTTAACCTTTTCATACTTAAAATGTAATTTCTTAATTCACAACTTTAGTTGCTGAAGCTATAGTTTCCAAATCGTGAAAATTTTTAACATTCATATAACTTATATTGTTTTTGTAGATAGTCCTTAAATTTTTTCCAGTCCTCTTCCACTGTTTCTTCTCCCAAATCTCGGATTCTGCCAGTCATTTTAGCCAGTTCCATATAGTCCATCAATTGCGTCTGCCATTCTTCCAGTGTGGGCAGATCTTGTGTTTTCCAATATTTTGCGATGAGTATTCTTGCTGCTGTGGTCGCATACATAAAAAATGCTGATTTTCTTGAGTCAAAATGAAAGTACCCCTAAACATATTTTTTCTTTGGGGGGGGGAGCACTGGACTCAACTAACATAGGTCCATTAATTTCCCTGAGTAAAGGTTTGTTGAGCACAACCCACTGAAGGGATGATGAGAACTGTTGTGGAATATGCAGGTCTTCTGTTTGACTAACAATTTGAAGTGAGTCCAGAGATGCTCTCCCCGTTGGGAAGGTCACCAGAAGGTTGGGCTAAGGCACTCTTGGGAAAAAGAGTGTGCAAATCTGTGGGGAATGACTCAGGACTGCCCGAGGTACCTGTCAGCGAGATCCAGCAAAGGAGCTCCTAATTACAGATGTCAGTTCATCTTCAAGATGACTTGAGAATAGTCCATGGTGTGGGTGGGTGGGTGTGTTTGGAAGGGGGAAGAGACCAGGATTTCCAGACCAAAGTGCCCTAGATTTATCTGTATTTTACACTCATATGGTGGGGCTCAGCAGCAATGCCTAAACCAAGGCACCGTTGGCGTCTCCATCATCTACCCCACTTGCTGAAGTTCATTATTCACGCCAGTCCATTCTTATTTTGCATGCAGAAAACGACTGGCATCACCCAGAGGTGATGTTTTTGATTTCAGATAAATTGCTTTGACAGCTCAATACATGGGAGTTATCATGGCCTCGTGCAAATCAGCCGAGGTGCAGCTGCTTCTTCTCTGAACTCGGCGTGTCTCTCCTTCATTGCATTGAAAAAGCCAGACTACGTGGATCTTGAAAATATTTCACCAGCAACTCCCAAATGAATAATATTGCTTATTATAGACTGTATGTGTGTGTTGTTTTCCTTTCTGTAAATCAAATAAAATAAAGAAATCAGCCTTCTCTCATCACCTCCCAACTATTGACCATAAAGGCTGGTGCTGATGGAAGCTGTAGTTCTTGATATCTGGATGGTGCCATGTCAGGTTAGGCTGCTGTAAATCAAACACAAATCAAAATTAAAAAGCAGGGATGCAGGTGGCGCTGTGGTCTAAACCACACAGCCTCTTGGGCTTGCCAATCAGAAGGTTGGAGGTTCAAATCCATACAATGGGGTGAGCTCCATTGTTCGGTCCCAGCTCCTGCCAACCTAGCAGTTCGAAAGCACACCAGTGCAAGTAGATAAATAGGTGCCACTCTGGTGGGAAGGTAAACGGTGTTTCCGTGTGCTGCTCTGGTTCACCAGAAGTGGCTTATTCATGCTGGCCACATGACCCGGAAGCTGTACGCCGGCTCCCTCGGCCAATAAAGCGAGATGAGTGCCGCAACCCCAGAGTCGTCTGTGACTGGACCTAATGGTCAGGGGTCCCTTTACCTTTACCTTTTAATGTAAAATTATGGAATACAGTTGTCCCGAGTAAAATAACATGGGCACTAAGAATGAACCAGGGACAACATAGCAATATTATTATTATTTTTTGGTACTGAAATTCAAGACAAGACACTCTAGTAGGAAATCCATTCATCATCATCATCATCATTGTTTTATCATTTGTATCCTGCCCACTTGACTGGGTTGCTCCAGCCATATAGAGATTGAAACTTCTTTTTGTTCTACCTTGTTTTCTTATTCTGTATTTACATACATTTCTGCTATTAGGGATGGAGGATTCTGTCAATTTTTAGTTCACTCAGTTTCTCACATTTGAAATATTAAATTTGGTTCTCCAAACTTCTGCGGCAATTTATGATTTTGTTTGTTTCTTTTAAAAAAGGAAACGTTGAAAATTCCTTTTTTTTTTATAATAGTTTTTTTATTTGCTTTTTTTCCAGGGTAAAAATACAACATCATTGACACTACAAAAGCAGTTTTTACAGAAAAGAGAAAGAATTATAAAAAGAAAAAAGAAGGAAAAAAAAGAAAGAGAAAAAAGATTCACTTTTTCAAATCAATTTTCATAATCAACCAGACTTCCCCACATCCCCCATCCCCTGCTTTCTTTACAATAAAATAAACAGCAAATTAATACCTTATTTCAGTTGTTTTTGTGTTTTCATTTAGTTATATTATCCATGATTTATGCATTTCTGAATCTTAAACTTAAATTCTCTCATTTACCAATTTCAATACTGAGGCATATTTTTCCAAAGTACTTAGCAAACTGTCAACATTCATATAACTTATAGTGTTTTTGTAAATAGTCCTTAAATTTTTTCCAGTCCTCTTCCACTGCCTCTTCTCCCAGATCTCGAATTCTGCCTGTCATTTCGGCTAATTCCATGTAGTCGATCAGCTGCGAATGCCATTCTTCCAGCGTGGGTAACTCCTGTGCCTTCCAGTATTTGGCTATAAGAATTCTTGCTGCTGTGGTTGCATATAAAAAGAAAGTTCTATCTTTCTTTGGCACTCTCTGGCCCACGATGCCCAGGAGGAAGGCCTCTGGTTTCTTGTGAAAGGTGTATTTCAACACCTTTTTCAATTCGTTATAAATCATTTCCCAAAAAGCCTTCACCCTCGGGCATGTCCACCAGAGGTGAAAGAATGTTCCTTCAACCTCCTTACATTTCCAACATTTATTGTCAGACAAATGATATATCTTTGCAAGTTTGACTGGGGTCATGTACCACCTGTATACCATTTTCATAATGTTTTCCTTTAAGGCACTACATGCCGTAAATTTCATACTGGTGGTCCACAACCTTTCCCAGTCTTCAGACATAATGTTGTACCCTATGTCCTGTGCCCATTTTATCATTGCTGATTTGACTATCTCATCTTGGGTATTCCACTTAAGCAGCAAGTTATACATTCTTGAAAGCACTTTCGTCTTAGGTTCAAGTAATTCTGTTTCTAGTTTTGATTTTTCCACCTGGAAACCAATTCTTTTATCTTTTTTGAAAGTCTCTAAGATTTGGGCATAGTGAAACCAGTCTCGCACCTTTCCTTTCAGTTTTTCAAAACTCTGCAACCTCCAGTTATCATCATCTCTTTCAATTATCTCACAATATTTCAACCAGCCACTCTCCATATTACGTAGTTTTATAGCCTTAGCCTCAACCGGTGATAACCACCTCGGGGTCTTACTTTCAAGTAAGTCCTTGTATTTAGTCCAGACAATAAATAGAGCTTTCCTGACAATATGGTTTTTAAACAGTTTATGAGACTTTGCCTTGTCATACCAAAGATATGCATGCCACCCAAAAGCATTACTAAACCCTTCCAGATCTAGAACATCAGTGTTTTCTAACAGGAACCAATCTTTCATCCAGCAGAGAGATGCAGCTTCATAATACAGTCTTAAATCCGGCAGGGCAAACCCCCCTCTTTCTTTTGCATCTGTTAAAATCTTAAGTTTTATTCGGGGCTTTTTGCCCTGCCAGACAAACTTCGTAATGTCTCTCTGCCACTTTCCAAAACATTCCACCCTGTCCACAATCTGAAGGGTTTGAAACAAAAACAGCATTCTTGGCAAAACATTCATTTTTACTGCAGCAATTCTTCCTGACAAGGTAAGTTTCAATCTTGACCAAATTTCCAAATCCTTTTTAATTTCTGACCAGCATTTTTCATAATTATCCTTAAACAAATTCAGATTTCTCCCAGTCAAGTTAACCCCCAGGTATTTCACTTTTGTAACCACATTTAATTCTGTTTCCTTCTGAAACCCATCTATTTCTAACGATGTCAGGTTTTTTGCTAAAACCTTAGTTTTTTGTTTGTTCAACTTGAATCCCGCCACCCGACCAAACTCAGAAATTAGTTCTAGAGCTCTTTTTGTACTGGTTTCTGGCTCCTGTAATGTCAAAACCAAATCGTCTGCGAAAGCCTTAAGTTTATATTGTTTTTCTCCGACCTGTATTCCTTCCACCAGCTGATCCCTCCTAATCAAGTTCAGCAACACCTCCAGGACAGAAATAAATAGCAAGGGTGATAAGGGGCACCCCTGTCGTGTCCCTTTTTCAATTTTAAACTCCTCTGTCACCACGCTGTTTACTATCAATTTGGCCTTCTGTTCTGAATAGATTGCTTCAATGCCGTTTTGGAACGCCCTTCCCACTCCCATCCCTTCCAAGTTTTTCTTCATAAATTTCCAAGATATATTATCAAAGGCCTTCTCCGCATCTATAAAGATCAAAACTGCTTTCGTATTCATATTTGTCTGTAGTAACTCCAAAACATCTATAATGTTCCTGGTGTTGTCAGACAAATGCCTACCAGGGAGAAAGCCTGCTTGGTCCTTATGAATTACTTCATTCAAAACTTTTTTCAGTCTATTTGCTAAAATGTCAGCAAAAATTTTATAATCCACGTTTAGGAGTGAGATGGGACGATAATTTTTAAGTTGGGTCTTTTCAGATTCCAATTTTGGTATCAGGGTGATGAATGCTTCTTTCCACGATTCTGGTGCCCCCTTCCCTTCCATAATCTGGTTGCAGACCTCCATTAATGGCTGTATCAAATAATCCATCAGTGTCTTATAGTATTTGGAGGTAAGCCCGTCTGGGCCTGGGGATTTGCCTATTTGCATATTCTGAATGGCTCTTTCAATTTCCTGTTGTGTTATTCTACAGTTCAGGGCTGTTCGTTTGTCTTGTGTTAACTTTTGCAGGCCATAGCTCTTTAAAAAGTTATTTATTTCCATCTCTGCTTGTGGTCCTTGAGTATATAGCTTTTTGAAGTATCTCTGGAAACACTTTCTAATTTCTTCTGGTTTCTGAATACATTCTCCTTCAACCTCCAGATTGGTAACAAAGTTCAATTTTTGCCTCTTCTTCAGCTGCCATGCCAGCAGCTTCCCACATTTATTTGCCGATTCAAATGATCTTTGCTTCATCTGTTTAATTTTCCATTCAATTTCTTGGTTTATCAATTTTGTATATTGTGTTTGATAAAATTTTATTTCTCTTAAGACTTCTTTTGATTTTGGGTTTAGTCTCAATCTTTTTTCTCCATCTCTTATTTTATCCAAAATCTTGTCCTTTTTACCATTCCAGAGTTTCTTCTTAATAGTGTTCTGTTGTATCAGAAACCCTCTCATAACGGCTTTGCTCGCGTCCCAGACTGTTTTCTTTTCCACTGAGGTGTTCAAGTTTATTTCAAAATAGTCCTTCAACGTTTTTTGGGCCTTCTTCACAATCTCCTGATCTCTAAGCAGATGGTCATTCATTCTCCATCTGAAGGATCCAGCTGGTGTAAGTCTCAAGTCCATTTTTAAAGCATTATGGTCGGAGCAGGTTTTAGGGCAGATCTCAGCTTTTTTTGTCTTGGGTGCCAGTCCTCTTGATATCCAAATTTGGTCTATTCTTGTCCATGATAGGTGGGCCTCAGAAAAGAAAGTTCCCTCCATGCCTAGAGGGTTCTTTGTTCTCCAAATGTCTATCAAGTCCATGTTGTCTGTAAGTTCAAAAAAAGTCTTTGGAAGTCTGCCATCCTTGTTCAGATTTTGGTTTTCTGACTTATCCATATGGGTAGAGACTACCCCATTCATGTCTCCCATCAAAATGATATTTGTATAGTCAATATAGTCCAGCATTGTCTCATGCAGCCTCTTGAAAAATTCCGACTTCCCATCATTTGGTGCATATATTCCAACTATCAGAAATTTTTCTCCTTGTGATTGTATTTCGATCGCCAAAATTCTTCCTTGTTCATCTTTAAAAACCAATTTTGGTGACAGGCTCTCCTTTGCATAGATCACTACTCCTCTTTTTTTCACCTTGTCTGATGAAATAAACTCTTGGCCTAATCTCTTGTTAATTAGTACTCTCCTGTGGAGCCTGGTCACATGTGTTTCTTGAAGGCAAATAACATCCAATTGTTCTTTTCTTAATATTATGAAAAACCCATTTCTGAAGATTTGTGCATCATTAATGATACCTTGCTCTCAGGTATCCTTCCTCTGCAGCGAAGGCAGAGAGGCTTAACGGGAACCAGTGTTGATTAAGTTGATATTAGATAATTAATTATGCTTCCTAACTACCCCTCACTTAGTGACCACTTTCTCTTTTGTTGAAATCAGGAAGAAGAAGAAAGGTGGGGGAGAATTTCAGTTAATTACATTTTCCTGTATTCCAATCTAGTTATGGGCAGAGATGAGACGGGGGTGGGGGGAATGAAGTAAGACCCGGTTAAGGAGGGGAAGGCAGAAAGAATAAAGAAAGGATATCTGTGAAATGTGATAATAATTTTAGCAGGAAATAAAGGAGCATTTCCCCCCCAACAGCTCTCTCAGAGTCAGGATTTTTGCCATTAGTATAGTGTACTATTCAATATACAGGCATACCTCGGGTTACAGACGCTTCGGGTTGTGCGTTTTCTGGTTGCGCACCACACCAAACCCGGAAGTACCGGAACAGGTTACTTCCGGGTTTCGGCACTCGCGCATGTGCAGAAGCACTAAATCACCCTTTGTGCATGCGCAGAAGCTCCGAATTGCAACCCACGCATGCACAGACGTGGTGCTGCGGGTTGCGAACGCTGCGGATTGCGAACACTGCAGGTTGCAAACATGCCTCCCGCACGGATCACGTTCACAACCCAAGCGCCCACTGTAGAGAGAAACAGTCATAATCACTTCACATATTAAGGGAGTTGTGTGTTTACATTTGGACATCTCAGGGCCTAATTAGGGGATGGGCTGAAGTTCAGTAGTCAAAAATCTCCTTTTCAGGAAGAAGGTTCTGGGTTCAGTTCCTAGAATCTCCAGAAAGGGCTGGGACTGGCCCCTGTCTGAAATCCTGGGAAGCAACCTCCACTGTCAGTGCTCTTCAACCTTGAGTCCCCAGCTGCTGGTAAACTACAAATCCCTCCATCCCTGACCATTGGCTAAGCTGGCTGGGGATGATGGGAGTTGTAGTAGAACGACATATGCGGGGGGGGGGCAGGGTTGACAAAATGACAAAAATGTGAGTTTTTTTAAAAATGGGCTCACGAAACTTTTTAGTTCAGTCAACAAACGTAATGAAACATGGACGGCATTGGGCACCACACCACGAGGGCTGGCACTTATTGTGAGGCCTGCAGCGTGCCCGAGCCATGTGTCTCTCCTGGGAGTGACATGGTGGCTTGGGCACCTGCAGGCTCTGCGCTGCCTGAAATGGCAGTGTGGGGCTTGCATCTGCTCACCGCCTCTCCCTCAGCTGCCCTACAGCAGAGGGGGAGGCGGCGGAGAAGCTCCACACAGTGCGTCCTGCCCCCATGGATGGCTTGTCCCACCCCCAGCTGCAGGATGTGTGTGCCGGGCACCCGAGCGGCTACCTAATCCACTCTATCTATCATCTATCTATCTATCTATCTATCTATCTATCTATCCATCTATCATCTATCATCTATCATCTATCATCTATCATCTATCATCTATCTATCATCTATCATCTATCATCTATCATCTATCATCTATCATCTATCATCTATCATCTATCATCTATCATCTATCATCTATCTATCTATCTATCTATCTATCTATCTATCATCTATCATCTATCATCTATCTATCTATCTATCTATCTATCTATCATCTATCTATATCTATCTATCTATATCTATCTATCTATCTATCTATCTATCTATCTATCTATCTATCTATCATCTATCTCTATCTATCTATCTATCTATCTATCTATCTATCTATCTATCTATCTATCATCTATCTATCTATCTATCTATCTATCTATCTATCTATCTATCATCTATCTATCTATCTCTATCTATCTATCATCTATCATCTATCATCTCTGTGGGTTAAACCACAGAGCCTAGGACTTTGCTGATCAGAAGGTCGGCGGTTCGAATCCCAGCGACAGGGTGAGCTCCCGTTTCTCGGTCCCTGCTCCTGCCAACCTAGCAGTTTGAAAGCACGTCAAAGTGCAAGTAGATAAATAGGTAATGCTCCAGCCGGAAGGTAAATGGCATTTCTGTGTGCTGCTCTGGTTCGCCAGAAGCAGCTTAGTCATGCCGGCCACATGACCCGGAAGCTATACGCCAGCTCCCTCGGCCAATAAAGTGAGATGAGCGCTGCAATCCCAGAGTTGGTCACGACTGGACCTAATGGTCAGGGGTCCCTTTACCTTTATCAATCATCTATCCATCTATCTATCCATTCAAGCAGTGGGGAATTCCCAAGAGCCAAGGGCAGACAGCTATGTACACTCTTTGCGCTCCTCAGCCCTAACATAATGCTCCTGCCCACTCTTTCGTTTTTCACCTAAGCCCCAAGTTTTTGCCAGCATACAGCATCTTCAGGCAGGTTCTGGGGTCTCTGCACCTTGTTGGAACCCTCCTCTGACACCTGCCCCATAAAAAGAGCATTGCAGTGCTTCAATCTGGGGGTGATTGGGACTTGCATGACCAGTGCCAGCTTCATTTTCTTTTTTTTTATAAAATTTTTATTTGGTTTTCTGGTTTTATAAAGACAAAACATACACAAAGAAAAGAGAAAGACAAAAACATGTATAAAATCAGCAAATCCCCGTTTCATAAACTTGTTCCCTGACTTCCCCCCACCTCCCCTCGTGCATCCCAGTTTCAGGATTATATCAGCAAGTTGGTATTTCTCCTCTTAATAATCTTATTCATCTTATTACCTTTTTTATAATAAAAATTAATTTTCCTAAGTTGGACTTAAGTTCTCTTCCATCGATTTTCATTTTATCTTAATTAAGAGTCATATTAACCAAACCTAAAAGTCTTAAGAGTTTTTAAGAGTCTCTTCTTCCCTCCCTCCCATCCCCGGTTTTTGTCCCTTCCCAATAAAGATCCAGATTCGAGATTCTCAGCCTGGGTTCCTCACGTCCGAGGCTTTCAAGTCTCTTTCAGTCCCTCTCCGCCTGTCCTGTTGGTAGTCCTTTATGTCAGTCGTCGGGTCTGGGAAAAGTTCTTTCACCATCAAAGTGTATCCTCTTCCCATAAGGGGATTCAAAAGTAACTGCTGAAGAATTTCCACAAAGCCTATCTCTTCAAGGTCAAAGTCCAAACGGAGGCCCCAGTCATATTTCTTTATTTTAAATTTCTGTATTCCATTTTGTCCCGGGACCTCCTCCTTCTTCTTCTGTGTCTTTCGAAGACTTGTAGTAGATATGTTCCCAGCGTTTCCTTGCTTATGTTGCGCAGATGTCAGCTTTTGGTTGTTGCTTCCCAGGATTACTTCTTGTTTTTCTTGTTGTTTAGTCTCTTCCAGCTCTGTAGGTATTGTTTCCCATTCAGCTGTGAATTCTTTCTCATTGAGGTCCTCAATACAAAGAGCAGAGTTGCCTGTTCCCAAGGTCATAGTCTCAAGTTGTTTATTCATGGCCAAGCTCTGCTCTTGTAAGATTCCCACCAATTGAAACATCCTTTCGATTTCCACTAGTAACTTTCCTTCCACAGCCATTGTATCCATTGTAGTTTCACAGAATTCCCCCTAGGGGGAATCTGGTTACTTATTAGCCTTTTCACCAACAATCCTTTAACTAATTATTATTACTTTGTTTCCAACAGTTTTAGCTCAGTTATAGCTCGTCTTAGTCCAGAGGGATCTTAGATGACAATTTTTCCACTTTAAATCGGCCGTTTGGCAGCTTTGACAGCTGTCAAACTCCGCAGCTCTTACACAGGCACCAAGGCAGGACGTTCCCGAGCCCAGGAGGGGGGGTTGTTTAAAGCAAAAAGAATGTTCCCAAAACTCCACTCTCCAGCCCAGAATTTCCTTTAGTTAAATCTTGGAAGTTAATGTCCTTTTTAACTCACCCCACCAGGGGTAGGCTCTCCAGCTTAGCTCTTATGCCGTTGCTTAGATCTTCTGCAAGTGGGGGGGTGCGGACTTCCTTTTAGCACACCCCCCGATCGTCTCCAATTCAGGGTAAAATTTTTATAAAGTCCCAATCCGTCTTACTCACGGGTGATTCTTTCAGTCCAAATTTTCAAGGAAGGAAGTCAGCGCTCTCTGGTCATGGCTCGCGGCTTCGCTCCACCGAGGTAGCGATCGACTCTCAGTGCCACGCCACCCCCGTATAGTGCCAGCTTCATTTTCTCCAGGAAAGGCCATAACTTCGGAATCACCTGAACTTGGTTACAAAGTACTCCTGGCAACCATTGCCACCTGGTTTGATTTTTATTACACTTTCATATTTGGAAGCTGCCCAGAGTAGCTGGGGCAACCCAATCAGAGAGGCGGGGTGTTGTTGTTGTTGTTATTCCCAGTTTGGAGATCAATCATTTAGAAGCTCTCCATATCCCTTTCTGTATTAATCAATATGATCAATTGGTTTCATCAGAAAATTTGGACACCACCTTGTTTGTCTATGCATTCAGGTGATTTATGAACAACAGCAGAAAGAGATGTTAAGTGTCGTTCTAATTCTCAAGTCATATCATTTTGATGGTGCAAGCTTGTTACAAATTCAAGTACATGATATCTGTGGGATCACCCTTTCCCCACATCTGTTGACATGGAAGAGCATCCAGTCATAGGAGTCCACATCTGGAATGGTACGGTCCACCACAGAATGGCCAACTCTGAAAATTAGGCCATTGAAGACCACAGAAGCTGTTTAGGTACAGTATGCCCCCCCTCCACTCTTATTTATATAGCCTTTGATCAAATCATAAAGTACAAAGGCTCATCATATGAATGAGCAGCATGTTTGTGACCAAGTATGAATGATGCTAATGAGCACCTTTTCTCATTTGTCTTACTTTGACTGAACTTTCCATCACCTTTTCTGTTTGGAGAGCCTCAGCCTTCATTTCAGTTAAGTCCTCACTGCAGAACCTGTTTAATTTCTTTTACACGACCGACCTTTCTCACACATCGCTGGCTTGCATGAGCAGAGCAGAGCCGTAAGTTCAGATTTCCCAGTCTGATGCCATTTTAATTGCAGAGAAGGGCATTTTGCTGGTGTATAGGAAAGAAGGCCCAATTACTCAACTCATTAAGCATTTGAATATGATCCTGGTGGGTTATACACAGGGAATGAATAGGTTTTCTTTTTCTTCATTTTCTTTTCATCAGAATGAATGGATGCTTGAATGCTCACTAAAACCACAAGTTGTAATTATGTAGCTTTAAAAAAAATGAATTTCTATATTATTTTTAAAAATTACATGGCCAAAACTTTAGTTGGGGGAAATTGCAAATGGAGAAGTTTGTGGTACATGAAGGATCACATCACCCATCACCTTCCATCAGTAAAACACCCTTTGCCAAACCATGCCAAGTCCATTACCACGAGGATGCCTTACTTGAAATATTCCAAGATCTGGGCTGGAGACCTGTTTCCTGACCTTCTTGTTCCTTGAAAATCCTGGATCTCATGAGATGTGAGGAGGAGACAAGGATCTGACTATTTCAATCCCTCTCCCTTGTGATCAATCAGTTTCTTTTCCTGCATGACACCTTCTCCCCAGGTTCAGGCCCGATTCATATGGTAATCAAATGTTCTGGGAGCTGCTTCAGCATTTGAAGGCAAGCAAAGTGTATGAGAGGCCCTGAGGCATTGCTATGGAAAGTTGCATCTGACATGGCACTTATGCAGTTCCTTCCAGCTCTCTAGCCTGGGGTCTGGCAGTTCAGATCACCATGGAACTATTGCCAGAAGCACTGCAGAAGTGGGACCTCTTCATATATTTATTTTAAAATGCTTTTTGAGAAGCCACAAGCTACTGACAGCGTGCAAGCTTAGCATGCAGAAGCTCCCAGGTTCCATCAGTGGAATCTTCTGTTAAAAGGGTCATGGACCAGGTGATTTTCTGCCGGAGACCACAAAGAACTGCTGTCAGTCAGATTAACCAATACAGTGGTACCTCAGGTTACATACGCTTCAGGTTACATACGCTTCAGGTTACAGACTCCTCTAACCCAGAAATAGTGCTTCAGGTTAAAAACTTTGCTTCACGATGAGAACAGAAATTGTGCTCCGGTGGCGCAGCGGCAGCAGGAGGCCCCATTAGCTAAAGTGGTGCTTCAGGTTAAGAACAGTTTCAGGTTAAGAACGGACCTCCAGAACGAATTAAGTACTTAACCCAAGGTACCACTGTACTACAATCAACAGGCAAATGGTATAACTTGACATTTGGTGGGATGGATGAATCTGACAATTTTGGTTTCTCTCAGTTTCTCATTTTTCCAGACTTGGTTTCACTTCTTCACATTTCTTCATCTGTTTGTGGGGTTGGTTCTTTTTTTAAAGCCCTCATGAGAATTCATTGGTGTTGGAATGAATATTTCTTCTACCATATGCAATTCTGCATAATATACACATTTTTGTAAGAAGAAGAAGAAGCGTTTGGATTTGATATCCCGCTTTATCACTACCCGAAGAAGTCTCAAAGCGGCTAACATTCTCCTTTCCCTTCCTCCCTGACAACAAACACTCTGTGAGGTGAGTGGGGCTGAGAGACTTCAAAGAAGTGTGACTGGCCCAAGGTCACCCAGCAGCTGCATGTGGAGGAGCGGAGACGCGAACCTGGTTCCCCAGATTACGAGACTACCGCTCTTAACCACTACACCACACTGGCTCTCTGGGTAAGCAATTTCCCCTAATGTAGTGCGTCTTTGCATGTTGTTTCCTCTAAAATGTGCAATTTTTTTTTAATGTACGCTTTCCTCTTATACATCTTAGCTTGCTCACAGAGATAATCCAGACAGGTGCTGTTAGTTTTCCCCATGTCATAGAAGACTGACTAACCTCAACTAGAAGTGGGGCATTGAGTGTGAAATGTTATCTCAGCAGACATCAAACAGGGCAACCTTGCTGATAACCTGCAGACATCTCTTGGAAACTTTCTTTTTTAAAATGCTGATAGACCTATTCAGTTTTTCCTCCCCCCCCTTTTTTTTTTAATATGAGCCAATCATTTTTGTGATTATTTTGCATTCTTTTTACTGTGTTTTGTGTTTTACTGCATTTGCATCACCCTGATATTTTATGTGAGTGGCCAGTATATAAAAAAGTACTTTTATAAATAAATGCATAAACTAACACCCTCATTTTTGTACATATTATTTGCTTTGCATATTGTTTCAGGAAGTGCAAATTAGGTTTTGCATCACAAATGTGAACCTAATCATATTTCTTCCACATCCCTAGACATAAAAAGTATCCTTTGTTCCTAAACTAACCACAACCATTACAGATTCAGGTAGGCAGCCGTGTTGGTCTGAAGCAGTTGAAATAAATAAAAAATTGTCCAGTAGCACCTTAGACATGAAAGCTTATATCCAGAACAAGCTTAGTTGGTCTCTAAGGTGTTATAGGACAATTTTTTATTTGTTTCCATAACCATTAAATTCAAGTTACAGATAGGTAGCCGTGTTGGTCTGCCATAGTCAAAATAAAAAATTCCTTCCAGTAGCACCTTAAAGACCAACTAAGTTAGTTCTTGGTATGAGCTTTCGTGTGCATGCACACTTCTTCAGATACATCTGAAGAAGTGTGCATGCACACGAAAGCTCATACCAAGAACTAACTTAGTTGGTCTTTAAGGTGCTACTGGAAGGAATTTTTTACATTAAATTCAAATTTAACTGGAGTGGCATAGAAAGTTGCCTGCCATAGAGGCCTCTAGAAACACCATCCCAAGACATTTTGCTACTTGAGGCAAAGGATAAGGTGATGAATGCTCCCTGTTCCATGTACTAAGCTACAACCCTTATCCACCCACCCACCAAAACTTGCCTGCAAAACATTCTTCTGAAAATGTCCACAGATAAAGATTCCACAGATCCATGCTTAGAATTTTGTAAACTGCCTTGAGGGTTGTTGTTTTTTTACAATCAAGCTATCAGTTATTTGTAATAGTAACAACAACAACAACAACAACAACAACAACAATGATGCTAACTGTACTAATAAACCACTCTTACAATCAGGAGGAAAGTTGACAAGAGAAGCAAGTTGACATGAGTTCAAACGTTCACTCATGAAGTTCAACTCAGGAACAGAGGAGTGCAGCTTTCAAAATAATGACTGGGAGCCCTGTGTTGATGCAAAGAATGACAAAAGCCTCATGCAAACATTCAGAGGAAGGAAAAATTGTTTACTGAGAGTGACCATAATTCTTCTCCTTAGGAAAACAGCCAGCTACAAAGGCCAACGCTTTCAACCCTCCCACCCTTGCTGATATTATTAAGCATAATCAGAAGTCGGGGGAACCTGGCACGATCTATGAGATGATATTTCCGTATTGCCACCTCTGTGTGATGCTGCACATAATAATTCAATGGTTTTTTCCCCTTCTTCACAGCTTACCTAAGAGGCAGCACAAGAGGAAAATAACTGAGATCCAGCAGGATGACTTAAGTCAACTAATTATCAAGACTATCTCAACCAGAAGAGTGTCACTTGGACAATAGCCAAGAAAGCTAATTCCCATTTATGCCATTATTTCACCCCCACTGGCAATCTAAATGAACACATGTAGTGCATTAAGGAGATCAAACACATTCAAACATTAGGCTTGATTCATCTCCCAGCTAATGGATCTTCTGCTACTTTCCTTCCAACTGCCAAAGTTAAAGCCTCACACCTTCCGTGATGCTGTAATGCTAGATCGCAAGCAGTGTATGGGAACATCTGCGATTGATTTGGTTGACTTGGAGAGACATAATCGGCCATAAAGCAGGTTCCTAATGGAAAATCATAGCGGAGGGGACAAGGGACCCACATCTTGAGTGTTTGGAAGATCAGCAGGATAGAAATGCAGTGAAATAAATGCTCTACCTCTCTTTTAAATCAGAATCAGTGAAGGCTGTGAAGGTCCTGTGTGAGTGCCTGGAGGTGATTGGAGGATGGATGGCGGCTAACAGATTGAGGTTGAATCCTGACAAGACAGAAGTACTGTTTTGGGGGGACAGGGGGTGGGCAGGTGTGGGGGACTCCTTGGTCCTGAAATGGGTAACTGTGCCCCTGAAGGACCAGGTGTGTAGCCTGGGAGTTATTTTGGACTCACAGCTGTCCATGGAGGCGCAGGTTAGTTCTGTGTCCAGGGCAGCTGTCTACCAGCTCCATTTGGTATGCAGGCTGAGACCCTACCTGCTCGTAGACTGTCTCACCAGAGTGGTGCATGTTCTAGTTATCTCCCGCTTGGACTACTGCAATGCGCTCTACATGGGGCTACCTTTGAAGCTGACCTGGAAACTGCAATTAATCCAGAATGCGGCAGCTAGACTGGTGACTGGGAACGGCCACCAGGACCACATAACACCGGTCCTGAGAGATCTGCATTGGCTCCCACTACAATCAAAGTGTTGGTGCTGACCTTTAAAGCTCTAAACTGCCTCGGTCCTGTATACCTGAAGGAGCGTCTCCACCCCCATTGTTCAGCCCAAACACTGAGATCCAGTGCTGAGGGCCTTCTGGTGGTTCCCTCATTGCGAGAATTGAGGTTACAGGGAACCAGATAGAGGGCCTTCTCGGTAGTGGCGCCCGCCCTGTGGAACGCCCTCCCTTCTGATTTGAAGGAAATAAGCAGCTATCTTAACTTTAAAAGACATCTGAAGGCAGATGTTTAATGCTGTATTGTGAAAACAGGGAAGTTTTTAATGTTTAATGCTGTATTGTTTTATCACTCGATTGGGAGCCACCCAGAGTGGCTGGGGAAACTCAGCCAGATGGGCGGGTGTATAAATAAGTTGTTGTTGTTGTTGTTGTTGTTGTTGTTGTTGTTGTTGTTGTTGTTGGATGGCCAGCTTAATAAAGGTAGGACCTACAACCTAGGATGGGTAGATATAACCATTTCGTTCCTTGCTTTTTCCAGTTTTAAAATTCAGTTTTCCACATCAGTTTGTAATTGTACATGCATGTAACATCTTCTTTGCACTAGTACATATGTATGTAAATGCAAGCACATGTGAGTACTGAGGCTGCGCATGGTGCACTGTCTGCTGTTACACATGCTAGGTTTCTTTTTGAACCCTCGAGCAATTATGTCCGGACACCCCCTTAATGCATTGCTACTAAAAGACCTTCTTTGCTTCGAAAACAATCCATCACAGGCTCTTTCAAGGCAGATGAATAGTGCACAGAGAGCATGTGGGGAGGAGCATCCAGCAATGCGCAACAGCACATGGAGGTTCAAGTTGTGGTCGCTTGGTGTGGAAACCATGTTAAAATATATAGGAATTTGTCCCTGTTTCAATCCATGGAAAATTGGAGAGTGTGCTAATTTGAGCAGTGCATCACGCTGCCTGTTAAATAATGTAATATGCAAATATTTATACCCCATAATGAATTTGCTCAGAGAGATTGTTATCTCTCCAAAACCACCTTAAAAGAGAAGGTCTGTTTCTTTTCTCTCACACACAAAGTAAATTATGCTTCCGCTAATGGATTTTGCCATATTGTCTCAAGCTAGGGTAAATTAAAACAAGAGTATAAACCCGAGAGAAAAGATGATTTGTGGTTTATTTTATTAGTGCGCCAAGATGATCCCGTTCAGAGGCGACTGTTTCTGGTGGAAAATTGATCCTCTTAATTTATATTTCCTCACAAAACATTAGAGGTGGCATTTAGATCATAGTTTAATTCACACAACAATAATCATATGCGAGAGCCAGCTGCCCACATTTTGCTTTTGTGGGATTTTCAATTTCTTAAGTCTTCCTGCCATACAGTTTGCTTTTTATGGAAGGTGACAAAGAACCTGCGTTTATAAATGAGATTGCTGGAACAGGCGGGGGGGTGAGGAGGGAGGATATAGCTTGTATTTTGACAGAGGGTCCCTATGGCTTCCGTAAGCATCTTGGGAATCCTGCTGTCAATCTCTATTTTCTAGACAGCATATCAAATTCAGCTTAATAACAGTGCGCCCACAGAGTGTATTGGATTTCAAGGAGATCCTCTCAAAAGATGGGTGGTTGAGTATTGTATATTTAAGACAAACTTCGATTAGGCTTGTCAATTATTTTGCTGCTCTGAAATCAGAGACGGGGGAGAAATTTGGTTTCATCCACATTTTAAATTTGAACCTACCTAATACACAATTCCTCAAACAGGATTGAAACAGAAATACCTTTTGACATTTTGCAAATTTTGCGATGCGGTTCTCCAACCACATAATGTTCCAGAAATGAGCATGTTGGGGAGGGGGGGGGGGACTTTGCATAAAAAATGCATATTTTGGTGAAAGCAACAGACAAAAAATTTAGGGAAATTTGCATGCAAAAAAGTATATTTTGGGGCAAAATGGCGCACAAAATGTGTAGAGTATATTAAGAGAAATATGTACTAAAATGCTGGTGATTTTTTTGGGGGGGTGAGAACTTAAAAATATATATTAATGTGGGACACTGAACTGAAGTTTGAAAAAGAAACTGAGAAACTGAGAGAAACCAAAATCACCCATTCCTAATCTGATAGGTCTAACTGTGTTTATTCAACTAACCACTACTTGGGTTCGAAAAGAAAAGAAAAGAAAAGAAAAGAAAAGAAAAGAAAAGAAAAGAAAAGAAAAGAAAAGAAAACTCCAGATTCTTTCAAGAGCCATGCACGTCCCATCAGTTTCAGCACAGTGCGGTATATGCTACAAAAGTACATGACAACTATAACTCAAGTCCTGTAGGGAAAGAGATCCTGGAAACTGGACAAAATGTTGAAGCAAATTTGCTGGATCTGTATGGCAGAGTCCAGATGGCGTCCACCTGAGAGTTTTCAAAGAACTCACATGAGAAATTGCCGATCTTCTAACACAAAATATGTAATTGCCCCTCAGATCAGCCTCCAAACCTTAGTACAGTGGTACCTCGGGTTACAAACACCTCGGGTTACAAACATTTCAGGTTACAGACTCCACTGACCCAGAAGTAGTACCTCGGGTTAAGAACTTTGCCCCAGGATGAGAACAGAAATTGTGTGGCGGCAGTGTGGCGGCAGTGGGAGGCCCCATTAGCTAAAGTAGTACCTCATGTTAAGAACGGTTTCAGGTTAAAAACCGTCCGAAACGAATTAAGTTCCTAACCAGAGGTACCACTGTACTGGAAAGTACCCAATGTAGCACCACTTTTTACAAAAGGGAATGCTGAAAACTACAAACCAGTTCATTTAAAGACTTTCCTGTGAAAATGGGTGGAAATTATTGATAAACATGAAATAACAAAGGAAACAGAAGAAGAGGACTTGGAGAAGCAGAGATAGCATGACTTCTTCAAAGGCTAGCCCTGTCTCACAAACCTATTAAGGTTCTTTGAGAGCGACTGCAAGCATATTGACAGAGGTTAACATAGTGTACCTGGACTTTAAAAAACAAACAAACAAAAACCTTTGGGCAAAGTACCTCATCAGGTAAGCTTAGGCATCATGGAACAAGAGGAGAGATCAGGTCTTATTTGGCCCACAGAGACTGCACGACAGGCCACTGAGAGGAGTAGAGGCTCTCTTTAGGCCAGTTAGGGTATATAAATTATTGGGTTGCCAACTGATGAAATGATTAGTCATCTACCTGTTAGTCAACCAGTTTATTAGTCAATGTCAATGGCATTACAATAGACTAGTATATAACAGCTTCAAGGGCCAATTGTGGCCCTCCCAACCTCTCTGTCAGGCCCTCGACACTCTTTCTTGGCCACATCCTCTCTCACCAGGTCGTATCGCTCAGAACCTGCTTTGCACCTCAAGAACTTTGGCCTGGCTAGAAAGCGTCATTGAACTCTCACAATGCCCCTTATAGTGGTGTGGGTGTGGGTGGGTGTAGAAACAAGGCTACTGAGCAATGCTTAATTTCATATATTTGTTTTTATATACATCCTTCTGAGGGCAGTATTCTAGCATATGCATTATTGGAATATTGCCCTCAAAAGGTTTCTTCAGAAGGTAATATGGCCGCCGAGCCCTCGGCACTCCTTTTTATTGCCCAAAGCTACCCAGAGTTGAAGGGGACGCGTGTGGTGCTGTGGATTAAACCACAGAGCCTAGGACTTGCCAATCAGAAGGTCGGCGGTTTGAATCCCCGCGACGGGCTGCTCGGTCCCTGCTCCTGCCAACTTAGCAGTTCGAAAGTACATCAAAGTGCAAGTAGATAAATAGCTACCACTCCGGCGGGAAGGTAAACGACGTTTCCGTGCGCTGCTCTGGTTCACCAGAAGTGGCTTAGTCATGTTGGCCACATGACCCGGAAGCTGTACGCTGGCTCTCTAGTCCAATAAAGCGAGATGAGCGCTGCAACCCCAGAGTCGGCCACGACTGGACCTAATGGTCAGGGGTCCCTTTACCTTTACCTTACCCAGAGTTGAAGTTCCACGAAGAAGGACACTCAGAGCTCCGCGAAATTCTGAGAAGACGGCAGAAGTGTCTGGTGCCCAAGTACGGAATGTCTGGAAATAAAATAAAACAAATTAATAGCCATATATACGTGCAGGTAATATAAGTTTTAACTACAAGCCGCAGTTCCTATCCCAAGGGGAGGAGAAAGGAATAAATCCAATTTCCACTCCGGCAACTTATTTTGAATGTTCTGAGTCATTACTTATAAAGCCCTGCACTGTCCATTTGTGCACAAATGCACTTGAGCTGGTTTTAATTAAAAACAACCTTAATAGCTGGCTTATGCTGTTGAAAAATAATTGGTTTTGCAGCATGATATTTATGTAGGAAATGTCCTCCTTTTATGAAAATATTCGGCTCGCCTCTTCAAGCTACTGAGTCGACTCCATTCAGTGAGCAGTTATCGTTTTTTAAAAAGGCACGAACCTCCAAAATAATGATATGGAAGTAGCACTTTTTTATTTATTTTTTAAATGGAATTTTAAATCACACTAACTTTAAGGCACCAAGGGATGGAGAAGGATACCCTGAATACACAGCTTGCTATTTGGACTTCTCCAAAACCTTCCCCTGTTATTTCTCAGGGCAATTCTCACCTTCTAGACGAGTGACACCACATTTATATGTGGATATGCAATTTTCATGAGTGCAGGACTTGCTGATATGTTAGTTCGGCTATTAGCATCTTGGGGCATTGCTCTCCTTTCATTTATATAAAAAAATTTTTTTCTGGAAATGTCTGTACTTACATCTGTATGAGGATTGGGCTCTAGCTCAAGAGGGGAGCACAAAAGAAGACTTTGAGTGCAATCAAATAAAAATGTCTTCGCCCAGCACACATTAATAATAATAATAATAATAATAATAATAATAATAATAATAATAATAATAAATGGCATAAGGACAACTCACTGGTGTGTGTTTTTTTGTTTTTGTTTTTAAATGAGTTGGGGTGCCATGTCTGAAACGACCCTGTCAAATATCTGATAAGGGATTGATAAGGCCCGGGATAGAAAGGGCCAGCCCTACTAAGAAGCAAAGGAAGATGGCTGCCTCAGGTGGTACCGTATTTTTCGCTCCATAAGATGCACTTTTATCCTCCTAAAAAGTAAGGGGAAATGTCTGTGCGTCTTATGGAGTGAATGCGAGCTCCCTGGTGCCAAATTGTCCAGGGGCGAAAAGAAAGAGGGAAGTGGGTGTTGAGATAAAGCCACTGATCGGCAAGTGATCGGGAGGGAGATAAGGCTGCTGGTAAAAGAGGCTGCCTGGGAGGGGGGAGGTAAAGACAGCGCACTTGCAAGGAGAGGAGACAGAAATACTAAAGCAATGAAGAGAGAAATTAGAAGAAAAGGAGGAGCAAAAAACTGCTCCAGTTAAGGAAAAGACACTAAGGCAAACAAGAGGGAAGGGAGTGTTGAAAGGAAGCAGCTGATAAGCAAGCAATCGGGAGGGAGATAAGGGAGGCTAGCGATAAAAGAGGCTGCCTGGGAGAGCAGAGGTAAAAACCCATGGATCCTCAGGATTTTTGCATTGGGTCACCCCAAATTCACCATCATATCACATATCATGTCCATGGCTACAGCCTGCACCCAAAAAAACACACATCCACTGTTGCGTGGGGCCACAATGGTGCAAAAACTTGGTTACAAAGCACGGATCCACATGGATCCTCAGGTTTTTTGCATTGGGCTACCCCAAACTCACCGTCAAATCACATATCATGTCTGTGGCTGCAGCATGAACCACAAAAATCATACATCCACTGTTTCATTCAGAATATTTTTTTTCTTGTTTTCCTCCTCTAAAAACTTATTGTCAGGTGCGTGTTATGGAGCGAAAAATACGGTAGTTACTGGGGAGTGGCAGCAAGGTGTTGGAGATGTGTGTAATATTGTTTTTGCTGCATCAACAGCACAAAAGTGACCTCTCCAGGGCGCAAGCCTGGGCAGTGTGTATGGAGGTCATGGGCTGCCCGATGATATGACCCCCTCCTCTTGGTTTCGCTGATGTGGTCCAAAGGAAAGGAAAGCCATACATTTCACACCAGCTGGACTGCAGGAGTTGCTAGAAGGAGGCATACAAGACACCATCCAACCACATTAGGAACTCCACTCCAGATTTGTATAGGGTTTAGTTTTCTCCTCCTGAAGATGTCCCACAAGGTATGGGTTGTTCCTCAGGGTTTCCATCAAAAACATTTCTCAAGGCAGCAAAGGTTTAGGATCAGAGTTTCCCTTCTCATTGCTGGGCTACCTTTCCAGGCTGATGATCCCTGCTGCCCTCAGGTGTGTTGGAAGACACTGTCCTCTCACTAGCGTTGAAGTAAAGTTCAACTATCATTACATTTGGCATTTGTTGCCTTCTCCTCAGGCAAAAAAAGGTATTGCGTCAAGTTTCCAGGTTCAATACCTGGCATCTCCAGGCTAGGCTTGGAAATTCTGGATGACCTCTGACAGTTAATATGGATGATACTGATCTAGATTGGTGTTTCCCAAACTTGGATCTGTTTTTGGACTACAGTTCCCATCATCCCTGGTCTGGCTAGCTAGGGATGATGGGAACTGTAGTCCAAAAACAACTGGAGACCAAAGTTTGGGAAACCCTGGGCTAGATGAACCAATGGTCTGATTTGTGTTCCTGTATGTGCACATATATGTCTCTTCTATGTGATTGGAAGGGATAGCCAGTGAACCTACCAGAGTTTAGACTGGGACATATAAAGAAACAGGCCTTTGTGCCCACACAGGAGTTGTGTTAGATAATGACTAATGGAGTGTTGGGCTCTTCAGACAGCACAGACATTTTATTTCATAGCTCCAATCCCACACACATTACACTGTGAGATGTTGATTGTGCCTCCTATAGGCTTCTATGGGTCCCATGTCACTCCAAATAAATGTTCTCTCTGAAGGTCATGACAGTCCCAGGGAACAGGCCAACACTTGCAACAGAGTCTACATGAAGGCCTTTAGCTTTGAAAGCTATGATTCATCAGTGTTGTCTAAAAGGCCTTTCATCAACTCTGTCTTTTTATTATTATTTTAAAAATCCAAGCCTAGTATTAGGTTAGTAACAAATCAGACCAAAGTTTAGACCTGTTGTTCCAAAAAACATCTCACCTTGATCACAGAAGACGTTTCTGTGAACCTTCTTAATAGCACTTGTCCAGATTCTCTGGACCACAGCAGGTTTTTGACGGGTCTTGCAGAGCAGCATTTTATCCCCTTGTCAAGAGGTGTGATCATGACACTATGATTAAATTTCCTTACTCTTTCAGTTGCACAGCACAGATTCAGAATAAGCTGTTGTGGGCACAGGAAGTGCAGCAATGGAGCAACAGGCCTTCTACAGTTTGTGAAAGGCAAATTACTGACACAAACAATAAATAAATGTTTCACAGAGGTAACCCAGATTCTATGTGCAAGGAATTTTTATTGCACATCTTATTTCTTTATTATTCCGTAAGCATTGTCATTGTTCCATTCAGCCATAAAAGCCTCCCAGAGCCGGAGGACAGTGCAACTGGGACACTGCAACTGGGACACCGGCTGCCAAGCCTAGTGGGCGATACAGGATGTCTCAGGTACAGAGTTGTGAATTGAGCAGAATGGAAGGCAAAAGGCAGGGGGAGCCACTGAACTTTGAAAGACCAGAGCACCTTTCAAAATGGCATTTGTAAGATATCCCCTGTCCCCCGGATTACAGCCTAAAATGACGTGTCACAAAATGAAAAGGGAGAGAAGAGGGAAAAAAGCAAATTCAGGCACAAGTTCTTAAGTTGCAGAGCTCTTGTAGTGGTGAGCTGGAATGGAACTATTTCAAATAGTGCTAAAGCTCTTGTCAGATATGAAAAACAATCCCTTCGGCAATTTTTCAAGGAGGAGGGGTCCGTGAGGACAGGTAAAGCATTTTGCAATTTGCAATGAGGGGGAGGGAACATCACCCACACTTTTAACTGGCTTTGTTGGCACCCAAACATGATTGGCTACTGTAATGGCTATGAGTTACTCGTGCATAAACTAGTGCCTCTCTAGGCTAATTTGCCTTGTTAAACCTTTCTGACTGCACAGCCCTTGCTCATGGTGGCTGCCTCAGTCGCTGGCAGAATCCGTCAGTGGGCGTTTCTTGAACCTCTTCCAACATAAAAGTTGTTTGACACCCAGTCTCCTCCTCCTCTTACTGCGCGGGAGTCTTCTGCGCAGGGAAGGCGTGGGTAGCGGAGGACCTGGGCTCTCCTCACTGATGTCCAGTGAAGAGTCCTGGAGCCCTCCCTCCGATTCCCCCATCTGCCCCCCTTTCTCCCTGGTGTTGCGCTGATTAGCTTCCCCCTCTACTGAGTTGTTTCTCCCCCTATTGCTGGGTCCTTCGCCAGCAGAATCTGTGAGCCTCCCCTTCGCCTCTCGCTCTGATGTCAGTTCCCTGACAGCTACAGAGCATTGTGATGGCGATACGACATCATTGTGCTTACTAGAATCATGTGGTCATAAGAAGCATCCACTCGGGCTTTGCTTTAAATGTTGCTAAAGCTGCTACCAATTCAATAATAATAATAATAATAATAATAATAATAATAATAATAATTTATACCCCGCCCTCCCCAGCCAGAGCTGGGCTCAGGGCGGCTAACACCAGTAAAATCATAATAAAAACATAATAGGGGAGAGGGGAAAAAAACAATTTAAAATGCGGGTTAGAAGACAATTTAAAATGCAGCCTCATTTTAATAGTAGCCCATAGTTCAAAACCATAAGGGGAAGGAAACATAAGGGTCAGACTGAGTCCAAACCAAAGGCCAGGCGGATCAGCTCTGTCTTGCAGGCCCTGCGGAAAGATGTCAAGTCCCGCAGGGCCCTAGTCTCTTGTGACAGAGCGTTCCACCAAGTCGGGGCCAGTACTGAAAAGGTCCTGGCCCTAGTTGAGACCAATCTAATCACCTTGCGACTTGAGACCTCCAAAATGTTGTCATTTGTGGACCTTAAGGTCCTCTGCAGGGCATACCAGGAGAGGCGGTCCCGTAGGTACATGGGTCCTAGGCCGCATGAGGAACGTTCTTACAAAAAATAATGAACAAAGCAAGGGGAACTGGTGAGTGTCCCCCACCACGAGCAAATATTTTGCACAGACCTTCTCAAAACTGAAACAGGAAAAAAACAACCTGGGATGTTCCTTAATAGCTTGAAGGTGACGAGAAGCCGTGGATATTTCTGTAGCTTGCTGTGAAGTTCTAAACATGATGTGTTGTGGTCCCACACTCTGTGCGACCTCTGTGCCTTGGACTGATTGGCAAACAGCCTATGTACCTCTGAGCCTCCCTCAGGCTGAGAAACAGTTGAAACTATCTGTAGGAAGAGGGCAGAGCAATGACCGCTACTATCCTTACAACCGGCAAATAACAGCATTCAGGAGTGTGAGGTAAGCCATCTGACAGATCTGCCAGCACAGCATCGGAACTGTTTTTGGTTTTTTTTTCAGCTCAAAAGTAGCAACAGAGAGGGGGGGGCGACAGGTCTCCAGCACATCTGTCAGATGTCACGGCCCTTCACCAAGGCTTCTTTTATCATCTTGCTGTGTTTACATTGTGATGGGATATATCTATATTGTTGGGTTTTATTTTCTATCCCATGGCTCGCTAGAAAGGAATCTCTTTCATTTCCTAGCTGACTGCTTATATATGACACCGTGCATAGGATTTGCAAAACTGGCAAACTACAGTTTTGTTACATTTGCGGTGGCAAGTTGTTTCACAGTTATCACACAGCCGTTGATTATTATTATCATTATTATTTATTAAATTTCTATACCACCCTTCATCTGAGGACCACAGAGCAGTTTACAATATAAAAACACAAAAATAACGTGAAGGACATCCAAACCGGGCATGTTGTTGTTGTTGTTGTTCGGTATACCACTTATTTTAAAGGGGAAAAAATCTCAAAGTGGTTTACAACACATTAGCAACATCATTTAGACAATCCAGAATAAAACAAATTCAAGCTTCTAGGAAAATATTTCAGATCCTTCTCTAAGTGACATTTGGCTTTCCCCTTAAAGTGGTACCTCGGAAGTTGAACGGAATCTGTTCCAGAAGTCTGTCCGACTTCCAAAACATTTGGAAACCAAGGCACAGCTTCCAATTGGCTGCAGAAAGTTCTTGCAGCCAATCGGAAGCCATGGAAGCTGCGTCAGACATTCAGGTTCCAAAAAACATTCACAAACCAGAAGACGCACTTCCGGGTTTGCGGCGTTTGGGAGCCAAAACCTTTGACTCACAAGGCGTTTGGGATCCAAGGTACAATTGTATTTATTAACCTATGTTATTTATATAGCTGCCTCTGAGCAGAAGTACTCTAGGAAACCAGTCGGACTAGGACCTGGGAGATCAGGGTTCATATTCCCACTCAGTCATAAAGTTCACTGGGTGACCTTGGGCCAGTCACAGCCTCTTAACCTACCTTACAGAGTCATTGTAGGGATTAACTGAGGAAGAGGTGAACCATGTACTCCTTGGAGAAAAAGGTGGGATATAAATGCTTTTCTGGTAACCTGCTTGAGAAAGCTGGAGAGGCCAGACAGATGGAGATGTCCGTCACCAACTCAGCATCCAGAGATGACCACACATTGTGGCATTCCAGTTTCTTGCATTTTCCCTGTGAATTTTATATGTCTACCCTGCTGTGTGGGAGGCCAGGAGTTCTATGGTTCCTCTTTATCAATTTACAAGCCTCCCTGGCACTTACATGCAGCCATTTGGAGCACCCATTTGTAGGAGTCAACATAGCTGACAAAGCAAGCCGTGCATTTTTTTCATTCAAGAAAGATACATATTTCTTTTTCCCCTTCAGCAAACAAGTTCCTTACAATAAATGATTTATCCATTTCATTATGAACTGTAACATATCCCCAATGGGCAATGTTTATTTTGAGGTGCAACGTTTGCATTTTGCCACAGTTGTGGTTTGCAATACTTAATGAGCTGAAAACTTTCCCAAGTGGTATACCTTCATCCTCTGTAAACCTTAAAAACTCATGTGGCGCTGTGGTCTAAACCACAGAGCCTCTTGGGCTTGCTGATCATAAGGTTGGAAGTTCGAATCCGTGCGATGGGGTGAGCTCCTGTTGCTTTGTCCCAACTCCTGCCAACCTAGCAGTTTAAAAGCATGCCAGTGCGAGTAGATAAATAGGTACCGCTGCAGCAGGAAGGTAAATGGTGTTTCTGTGCGCTCTGGCACTTCTCAAGGCGTTCTGTTGCACCAGAAGCGGTTTACGGTCTTGAAGACTTATAGTCTTCAAACAAAAACATCCTGAAGGTCCCAGGCCATAGAGCGGTTAGGCTGGCCTCAACTAGAGCCAGGGCTTTTTCGGCTGTGGCTCCAATCTGGTGGGACGCTCTGTCACAAGAGACTAGGGCCCTGCGGGACTTGACATCTTTCCGCAGGGCCTGCAAGACAGAGCTGTTCCACCAGGCCTTTGGTCAGGGCACAGCCTGACTCCCTCCTTTGGCAATCTTCACAGAACTTTAGCCTAATGGTTGCCATCAATTTGAGTTGAATTACCGTAATTTTAATGAAATGATTTTAGAATGTTGTATTATTTTATTGTTGTTAGCCGCCCTGAGCCCGGCTTCGGCTGGGGAGGGCGGGATATAAATAAAATTTATTATTATTCATTATTTTTATTTAGTCATGTTGGCCACATGACCCGGAAAGCTATCTGTGGGCAAACACCAGCTCCCTCGGCCTGAAAGCAGAGATGAGTGCCACACCCCATAGCTGAAGTTGCAGGTAGGTAGCTGTGTTGGTCAGCCGTAGTTGAAACAAAATAAAAAAAAATCTTCCAGTAGCACCTTAGAGACAAACTACGTTTGTTATTTGTATGAGCTTTCGTGTGCATGCACACTTATCTGAAGAAGTGTGCATGCACATGAAAGCTCATACCAATAACAAACTTAGTGCTACTGCAAGGATTTTTTAAATTTTGTTTCGACCCCATAGTTGAGTTCGACTGAACTTGACTGTCCAGGGGTCCTTTGCCTTTTTTACCTTCACCTTTTCCTCCCTGTATCTTATGGTGAAATCCTTGGTCACTAAGCATTCGCATCAAAGGGCAAAGTGCAAGAGCACATTGACCTCTCTTACTTTCTAGTATCTGTTCCATTCTACACAAATATAGGCACCGCTTCACAAAATACCTCTACGCATTTGGATGCTGCCACCTTCAGAGTTACTCTCAAACCCCTATGAGTAGACATGCTGGTGAAATTCTTCCCCAATTCTTCTCTAGCTCACCTTCAAAACTAACCCAAAGAGGAATTCTCAGCTTTCCCCATGCATACATTTTTTCCTCCTCCCACATCCCTCCCCCCCCCTGAAAAAAAATTTTGGGGAGGGGAAGTTTCTCAGCCTCCGGTCCACATTCCCTTCTGCGTGGGGGCCAGGGGGCACATAGCTGTGATGGCGAAGGTCAGTGACAAAAATTAGATGACCATTTCCCTGATGGGAATCTTTAAAGCTGAAGCCGCTATTTTTTTTTCCTGTAACTGAGTTCTTAAAGAATGCTTAAAGGGAATATTTAAGTCCTGAACTGTATGGTTATAACAGCAGTCCACTTTTTTATTTTAAGTGCCTTGCTTCCATCTCACAAACTGTGGGATACACATTTAAATATAAACTGGATGAAGGAGGTAAGCTGTCGCTGCTCAAGACTGTTGGGGGCACTTTCTGAAAATGTCAAAAACTTTTTTTTTTTTAAAGCCATCATTTGTCTCGAGATAAAAATCATAAGATTACATTAATCAGGTGGTTCCTCCCAGAGGCACCTTTTCCTTTTAACATGTAGAAGTCTTTCAGTCTCTCCCCATGCCATCTTCCTCGATGCCTAGAATCCCTAAGGTGGGAGAAAATTGCATATTATTTGCCTTCTTCATTTCCGCTTGATCTCCCAATACGCCAAAGGGACGTAAAGAAAAGTGCATCACTTAGAGAGGGGCAGCTATTTGTCCTCTCCTCATTGTTGTCTGTGCAATTTGTGACCTCTTTCCTCTTCATGGGCATGGGGGACAGGAGAGCCAGTTGTGTCTCCTGGAGTGTGGTAATGGAGAAAAAGCAGCCATGCAATATCATAAAATCTGCACGGTCTAATCCATAAATGCCAGCCCACAGTATAAACACTGACAAGTGGGAAACACTGGATTGCGAGCGCTCCAATTGGAGAACAGCCTTTACCAAAGGTGTCATGGGCTTTGAAGACACTCGAACTCAGGACGCAAGGGAGAAACGTGCTAAGAGGAAGGCACGCTTGGCAAATCCACACCGTGATCAACTTCCACCCAGAAACCAATGTTCCCACTGTGGAAGGACGTGTGGATCCAGAATTGGCCTCCACAGTCACTTATGGACTCATTGTTAAAACCGTGTCTATGGAAGACAATCTTACTCGGCTACGAGTGATCTCCAAAGAAGAAGAAGAAAGAAGAAGAAGATGGCTAGCTAAGTCAGTAGAGCATGAGACTCTTAATCTCAGGGTTCAAGCCCCATGTTGGACAAAAGATCCCCACATTGCAGGGGGTTGGACTTGATGATCCTCAGGGTTCCTTCCAACTCTACAATTCTATGATTCTAATATTTTTGAGGGAGAGATGTAGGAGGTGGAGCTGTGATCTGGTTCACTGGAGGGCAGGGACCTGTCCCTGAGCTCACGCATTAGTTTAATGAGAGGGAACATTCAGTCTGACTCCACTAGTGTCCCTGGAGCAATTGTGCAGTGGGGAGAAAGTAATTGTAGGTGCTACCTGAGAGGCACAAATCCAATCCACTCTTTATTTTGCTCCTCAGGTAGAGGCTTCACTTGCATTTCTGCTTGCAGTAAATGAACTCTGCAATCCTAGCCCCATGGACCTGGGGAGCAAACCCCATTGAATCCAACTGGACTGACTTGTGATAAGACACGGTTAGGATTGTGCTGTAAGATGCTATAGCTTCACTACACAGAGAACACAAACATTCCCTCTCTCCTTCTGCAGCACTATGTCTACAGTATTTCTCCAGGAAGTAACATCTAAGCCAAGGATTTCACAATTCAGGCTCCTAGAACTGCACATTTCCAAACCTAGAAAAGAAAAGAGATGGCAATAGCCTTAATTAATGTGAGTGGAAGCCCTGGATTTTTAGCTATATAAGATAACAAGACACAGTCATAGTTGTATAGCATCCTGAGGTTTCCTGAAAAGGATTAATCCACAAAGAATCCTACTTTGTACTGGGGAGAATGATGGGGGCAAATGGCTCCGAGGTCACTTTCAACCCTGTTATTTTATGATTACACTAGAGCTTTTCTCTCAAACCCTTTAGCCCATGTACATGATCAAAAGCCCATTGGAAATGCTACAAGGTCTCCCCAAAGGGACTCTGGTGGCCTTTGGCACAGGCACAGCAGCCTGAAATGGACGACTTTAAGCCTATAATAATGGTCGTCCTCACGTCTCCTTTGCTACTCCCTTACTTTTGTTGGCTCATCATAATGAGATACGAGAAGACTAATTTGCTTTATACCCAAATCAAACACACTGCCCTGGCAGAATAAAATAGGTTCACAACCAACAAATTTACACTGGTGTATGGTTTACTTGGGAAACATTTGCATGACATTAATACATTAGCATAATGTGACTTTCAAAGTCCACCTTGCCTGGATGCCCATATTCCAGCTGGGGCTACAAGTAAAACTAACAGGAGAAAAATGATAAGAAGGTTATTATTATTCAGGACTAAGTATCCAGTATTTGGTGGTTGGGGGGGGGGAGGTATATGCCTCCATTTTTTATACCCTATCCCGATGAATTTCTGCAATGAGGTTGCAGCAGATGTAGTCATAACCAGCCTAAGGAGAGCCCTGCCTGCTGACTAAAACCAATGGTCCGTCTAGTCCAGCATCCTTTTTCCGTGCCTAAGAGAAGCCCATTCATGCATGTAGTCATATCACACTGCAATCATCACATGGCAAGCATGCGTCTGTGTGAATGTATTGTGTTGAACCCAGTGGAATAAATCACAGCAATAGTTTTAGTTGTGAAGGAAATGTAGCAGTAGCGATAAAGAAAGAATATTGATGTATTTGATGCAAACATTCCAGCTAAAAATTAATTTAGGATCTTTCTGATGGATAGTGATGATGATGATGACGACGATGACAACAACAACAACAACAACAACAACAACAACAACAACAACAACAACTTTATTACTTGTACCCCACCCATCTGCCTGGATTGCCCCAGTCACTCTGGGCAACTTCTAACTAATATACAGTGGTACCTCGGGTTAAGTATTTAATTCGTTCCTGTGGTCTGTTCTTAACCTGAAACTGTTCTTAACCTGAAGCACCACTTTAGCTAATGGGGCCTCATGCTGCTGCCATGCCGCCAGAGCACGATTTCTGTTCTCACCCTGAAGAAAAGTTCTTAACCCGAGATAATATTTCTGGGTTAGCGGAGACTGTAACCTGAAGCGTATGTAACCTGAAGTGTATGTAACCCGAGGTACCACTGTAGAAGCATAAACAAACATTAAAAACTTCCCAGTGGTGATACAATGAAGATGGCCCTCTCACAATGTAGCTGCTACTACAGAATTTGCCCATGACGACACAAACTTCTGAGTTGCTTTTCTTGCTTTTATTCCACTACATGAAACAAAGTAGGATTAAAGTTTCCAGAGATCAGCGTTCTCTGTAACCCAATTACTTTCCATTAGTTTTCTTGTTTTATTCCTAGACTTGCTAATCAAAAAGGTGCAGAATAATTCTGCCAGCGTCTATCTTCCCTATTCAAATTTCCCCCAAAATAAGCTTTGATATGCTTTTTTCTAAGAAAGCAACAGCGACGTTTGATCCACACTGTCATCATGTTTGTTTTTAATTAAAATGCTCAGTGTTTAAGAATAACCTTGCTTGTTATCTATAAAGGATCCTTGCAGCTCACACTAGACCTATCAAGAGATGCAAAGATGCATGTTGGTTTTGCACATTATAAATAATAATAAAAATCATGCCTAGTAAACCAGGATAAGATATAATGGGAGAACAAAGTGGTTCGCCTAGTCACGGTAGAGCGTCTTGTTTAGGCAGAAGGTCCCAGGTTCAAACATTGGCAATCTCCAGCTGGGGGTGGGAATGTCCCCTGGCTGATTTCCTGGAGAGCTGCTGCCAGTCAGTGTAGACTACATTGGATTAGATGGCTCAATGTTCTGACCTAGTATAGGCAGAAATGACTGGCAGAATCCGAGACCAGGGAGAAGAGTTGGTGAAAGAAGACTGGAAGAAATTTAAAGACTATTTACAGAAATATTGTAAAATTAATGAATGTTAGAAGGATGTTGGATAGAAAATAAGGGATTTCCAGCTGTAATGCTTTAGGAGATACGAAAAAAAAGCTTTATAAATGGGTAAAAGCTTAATGGTAAGGATTTGCTGAACTAGCAAATTGAAGTGGAATACAAAGAAGGGAGGTATGAGGAGGTCTGGGGAAATAAGCGTAAGGAAGATATGTTATGGAAAATTATTTGTTTTTTAACTGTTTTTATGTTGTATTTTGTATTTTGTTTCTTTTTCTTTTTACTTTTTTTCATTGTTATATTTTAAAAAACCTTAATAAATATCTTTTGGAAAAAATGTTCTGACCTACTATAAGGTGGCTTTCTGTGTTCCAAATGTTCTCTCCATTAACAGAGAAGAGACTAGATTACTTTTTTTTCCTTATGCGAACCTCTTTGAGAGTAATTGACATAAATAAACAAAGGATGCAAGGTTTTGGAAGGAAGGTTAAGCATTCATGTCTTTTATTTCTCATGTGGAGCCATAGAAGAAATTGTGACTCAGTCTCATGTGGAGCCATAGAAGAAATTGTGACTCAGTTTCATTCAGACCAAAAAATCAAGTCACCGTTGATACAGGATGGACTTGAATCAGTTTAGTGCTGGAGATGCAATGAGGCTGAGGGTTCTATCATATGTGGTGGACAAAAGGGTAAAAGAGTATTAGTGTCTCTGAAATTTTTTTACACATCACTTGGGAAGACAGGGGAACTAATATCAGTGTAGTGGCAGAAGCAAAGACCACCAGTGTTGAAGCAATGATTCTTCAACATCAACTTCGTTAGACTGGTCATGTTGTGCGGATGCCTGATGATTGTCTTCCAAAGCAACTACTCTATTCTGAACTTAGAAATGGAAAGTGTAATGCTGGTGGTCAACAAAAGAGGTTTAAAGACTGTCTCAAGGCAAATCTAAAAAAAGGTACAAACACTGACAACTGGGAAACACTGGCCTGTGAGCACTCCAGTTGGAGAACAGCCTTTACCAAAGGTGTCATGGGCTTTGAAGATACTCAAACTCAAGACACAAGGGAGAAACGGGATATGAGGAAGGCACACTTGGCAAATCCACACTGTGATCAACTCCCACCCAGAAACCAATGTCCCCACTGTGGAAGGACGTGTGGATCCAGAATTGGCCTCCACAGTCACTTATGGACTCATTGTTAAAATCGTGTTTATGGAAGTTAATCTTACTTGGCTACGATTGATCGCCAAAGAAGAAGAAGAAGAAAAGAGTATTAGGAAATAATTGGAAAATAATTTATAATGGATTTTAAAAAAAATGTTTAAAAAGTACTCCCCCCCCCCCAAAAAAAAAACAGAGTCCTTTTTGTTGGGGATAATTCAGATGGAAATTCCCAGGTGTCAAAAAAGGCTATTTATGTATGCAACTACTGTGGCCCGTGTTTTGTTAGCCCCAAAATGGAAAAGAGTGAGGTCCCAACTAAAGAAGAATGGCAACTTAAACTGATGGAAAACACATAGCTGGCAGATTTAACTTATAGAATAAGAGAACAAGAAGAATATACATTTAAAGAAGATCGGAAAATGTTTAATGGATTTATGGGTGAAAATTGTGTATATTTGAAACCGTTGGCAGCATTAAGATAAATGCAACAGTGTAAATAAGTTTTGATGGATGTAAAAATGGAATACTGAATGGCTTAGTTTATGTAAAATATGCAGGTATCTATGGCATGTAAATTGAACCATGGAAAGAGAAGAAGGGAAGTCATTGGTATTTTAAGGTTTGTTCAAATGAACTAAAATGTAAAATAGAAAAACTTAATAAAAATTATACAAAAGTAAGAAAGAAAGATACAGGAATAACAAAGAGGAGGACCTTTTCACATATCACATAACTATGGAATCCACTACCAGAAGATATGATGTTGACCAGAGGATTCATTTTTTAAAAAAGGACATTAGACACGAAAGATGCATCTAGCATCTCTTCACCAATCATGCTAGATCATGTTTCTCTGAAGTGGTATACTTGTAAAGAGCACTTCATGGCACAAATAACTAGGGAGGTTCTATTCATCTGCCACTTATGCACTTTCCACCATATACCGGTAATGGCTTTCCATGCAATGAGTAAGAGAGACAGAGGGCAAGGCTTTTTTCCTATGGTGGCGCCTACTCTATTAAACACCTTGCCGAGGAAATGTCTTGTTATGAAACAGCTCTGTTCTCCTTCCAGCTGATAAAAATTGAGGTTCCCCGGAAGGTGTCTGCTGCTTGCTGCTGCTTGTTGATCTGTTGTGATGTTTCAAAATATTCTGTTTACCTTCCTGTACTTAGTCAACCATTTGTTAAGGCAGGATACATTTTCCCCCCTCTGTAGAATTCAGTCAGAATCATTGTGGCCATCATAATCCAAACCTATTTGGTGTCTCTCAGATTTCCTCAGATGTTTTGTCTGAGGAGGAATCTCAGAATTCACCTCCAATTTCTCTTGAGGCCAGTTTCCAATGTCAACTCTACTGTAGTTCTACCTCTTGTTACTTTTTAAACTTCTGCTTCAATGTATTTTCCCCCTGCACCACACCAAGTCATCACAGCCTGTTAAATTTATTTTTGCATGAACTCTCCCTGAGCCCGCTCCCCACAGTAATTCTCTGTATCTTTCCAGGTAAACAAAAGAAAAGATGGAAAACCAAGGCAAAATAGCCCCCATAAACCGATAAAATATTATTATTATTATTATTATTATTATTATTATTATTATTATTAACAACAACAACAACAACAACAACAAGTCCTCTTGTGTTAAAGCTATGGTTGTCCCAGTAGTGATGTATGGAAGTGAGAGCTGAGCCATAAAGAAGGTTGATCGCCGAAGAATTTATGCTTTTGAATTATGGTGCTGGAGGAGACTCTTGAGAGTCCCATGGACTGCAGGAAGATCAAACCTATCCATTCTGAAGGAAATCAGCCCTGAGTGCTCACTGGAAGGACAGATCCTGACGTTGAGGCTCCAATACTTTGGCCACCTCATGAGAAGAGAAGACTCCCAAGAAAAGACCCTGATGTTGGGAACGATGGAGGGCACAAGGAGAAGGGGACGATGGAGGACAAGATGGTTGGACAGTGTTCTCGAAGCTACCAGCATGGGTTTGACCAAACTGCGGGAGGCAGTGGAAGACAGGAGTGCCTGGCGTGCTCTGGTCCATGGGGTCACAAAGAGTCGGACACGACGAATCGACTAAAATACAACAAGTCCTATTGTGCTTGAAATGAGCACACACAACTAGCTGCCACCTGTTGATAGTGAACAGAGATCTCAGTCCTAATTTAAAAAAAACAACAAAAACTTGCCAATGCACCAAAGGCTGTGAAAGTGGCAGATCTCCCAAGGAACACTGTGTCTACGACAGGCTGCCATCCATTTCATCCCATGAGTGGCACTAGTTAGGTTGTGTGGAAAGTACAGACCTTCCTCTCTCTGTGTGTCACTGTTTCTGACAGTCCAGCTGCCAAGTCTTTAAGGTGAAAGAATATGGTATTAATGGGACAAGATTTTGTGGACTGAGAAACTGTTGAGGGCTTGTGGGGAAGGCTGGCTGATCTTCCAAACAGATCTGAAATAATAATAATAATAATAATAATAATAATAATAATAATAATAATAACAATAATAAACAATTTAACAGAAATATAGGCTTCTAAGCAATTTACAAAGCATGAAAACCCTTTACACAATGGTTAGAATATAAACATCTATATTAAAATGTGTGATAAAACAATCCCATTAAAATAAACATCCATAATTGAAGTAAGCTATAAAACAACCCCACTAAAACATTAAAATAAACATCCATAATTAAAATACACAATAAAACAATCCCATTGAAACAACACTGCAACTAAAGCAGGAGACGCAGGTCAAGTGGCAAAGGGGATGCCTGTGTAAACAGGTGCGTCTTCAAAAGCCCACAGAATGCCAATGCAGATGGGGTTCCTTCATATATCAGAGGGGAGTTAATTTCATAAAACCAATGCTAGCAGTGAAAATACCCACCTTTGCATTGTCGTAACCCAATATCATTCAGATTGCAACAAAACTAACTGGGTTCCATTTCTTTCCCTTAACCTCTTTACAGGGCAATGTAGGTAACCAAGCAAATGTATTCCCCGTGTCATTTCCAAGTCTGAACTATGACATTCACTGCCACAAGAGGTAGGGCTGACCACCAACTTGGATGAATTTAAAAAAAGGTTTAGGGACATTCATGGATCATAAAGCTATCAATGGCTATGCACAGAAAAGCTCAAGATACACGTTGATCTACCCACACTTAGTTGTTATCTCTGAGAAACGTAGAAAATAACAAGATATATTTATACAAATTCTTCAAATTTACATGCCCCCTTAAAAATTAGCTGATAAAGGTGAATACAATGAAACAAGGCCCTGTCCTGGTTTCTGATCCGTAATTGACTTCTGACTTCTGCTCAATGATTGAAACTAAGATCTTCATGTCAAATCTGACTATGGACTCACATGAACTTATACTTATAAACTCTTATCTTTAATACTGTAACAAATTATTGTGTTATACGTATCCTTATGAGTTTGAGTTTGTAATCCTTGTCAGAATACATACTTTTGAATGGATTAGTTTTTGTTACAATTGATTATTGTTTTGCGAGTAGGGACCACTCCCATTATTGAAACTTATATTGGCCAGAGTTCTTGGTGTGCTTTTTTCTTGGTATATTTAATAACAAGAACTCCAACTTATTTAATGTGAGAAGACGGTGCTGGAAGATGGACTTTTTGTCTGATCCAGCAGGAATGCTCTTATAATTCAATCCAATGTGAGCAGGTGTTGCAGGAATTTATGTATAGGTGGGAGGGGGGGTTGCCCCTCCACAGATATCATGCACATGCAGCCCACTACCAAAATCAGCACAATCACTTTTGTGACTTTTGTGATTTGTCCCCACAAAACACTTCATCACAGTTTCTTCCTGTCTATTCAAAGGGCCTCTGCTGCACAGTACCAAATGCAACAATTCACTGATAGATGTATCTATGTACTGGCTCACCGGAAAAACTTCAGAAATTCATAAAGACATGTGAGCTCAGCTACTCAGCAGCCCCTCTGCCTGAGTGATAATCCCTAGCATCCTGATACCCGAGTGCCAGACAGGTAGCCGTTCTAGAAATAACAAACCCAAATGAAGACAAAAGGGTGTGATTAACTTGGCTGGGCAACAGGGAAATGTAAATATCTCTTTTGTTTCACTTGATGGGTGTTTGGTGGAGGGTAAGGAGAACCATGGGGCAGGGTCTAGGATGCTCAGATTACTGCCACCAGACCTCCCCTTTCATGATGTAACCATGATGTATTAGTGATGTAGTTTGGGGATTAGCAGCTAATAAAAGTTTGGGTGCTCTTTAGTTTGGGGCTTCCATCTTGTTCCACCTTGTGGCAGGTGGGAGTCCTATCGGACAGTCTTCAATAAAGACCAAACCTACTGCCTGCTGTTTTGCTCTGGTATTCCTGGCTGGTGTCCTTGTTTTTTGTCCAAGGGAGCCCTCAGATTTCTCCGTTAACACAGGGTCAAACTTACCCATTCACACCCACTTTATTGTTCAATCTGTGTTCCTTTCTCTCCCTCCCTCCCTCTCATTCTCTCTGTCTGTACAGATGGTTTCAAGATGAAAGAAAACCACCACTTAGCGATTCCTTCCTTTGCCTCTTCTAGCTGGATATGCCAGGAAGGGGACTTGATGAATCCTGAAAATGAACACATTACAAAAGCAAAGGAAGCACATATTTCCTATATAAATTATTGTCATGCAAATGAACCTCTTGTTTCCTAAATAGTGCCCTAATTGTCAAAAAGGAGAAAAACCACAGCAGACTCGAGGGGAATACACTGAAACCAACATGTAAACAAGGATATAAAAGATAGATCAAAACCCTTTATAAGTTACACAGGATCTAATAACTGGAGGGACTGGGCTCATTACAGACAGAAGAGGAAATAACAAAGGGATAATGCGAACAGCAGGGAGGGAAACATCCCCCATCCCTTTGAATAACACAAGGCACTAAACAAATAAAATGATTGCATGCTATAGATGGCAAACAATGATGTGATAAAAAGGGGATTCTCTGAAGGTTTATCAGAAGAATGGGATACAATGGGGAAAAGGAACAGAACTGAAATATTAAATAATTGCTCGTCATCTGTCAACGGAAATGGGTAAGGAAGAAGGAGATATTTTGCAGGTGTCCAAAAATGGCTCCTTCAGGAAGTTTAGGAACGTGGAAGTGATGAAAGCCTGGTTCTAAGGAATTTTGTGGTGACAGGTTCTGAAAAGAATATGCAATGTCTGTGAGACCTGGGGGAGCATGTTGAGCAAGGATACTAGAAGAGCAAATGTTCTGAATTTTATACAGGCATGTAAAATCACTGCATATGAGGGTCAGCACCAGAGGTAAGCATTGTAGGGCTCCTGTCAAGGCCCTCACTTCTTCTAGGAAGCCACTGCTTCTCTAGAATCTCCTTGTCCTTCGGTTCTACTTCCTTGGTGTCACGACCTGTTCACCTTCCCTCTCCAAGTCTGAGTGATGGAGAAGCCACCACCACTTCTCTCTGGGAAGCCATTGGAACAATTGGTTTCTCATGTTTTTGGCTTTCTCCCTGCCTTTGTTAAATTTTTCAAATTCTGTTGTAAATTCTTAGCTTAGCCCTGCTGAGAGCCTTTTTGGCGGAGGAGCCGCAATTGCATTATCTAAATGAGATGAAATATTGATCAAGAGAGGGGATATTGGAGTGCAGGAAATTCCCCTCAGAGAGTAGTTAAAATGTTCCTTTGACTGAAATGGCATGAACAAAACTAATGTTTATACTGCGAAAGGTATGGAGGGTGTGGAGAATGTAGGTAAATAGAGTGGTGTTTTCCGCGCCCCCTCTTTTGCTCTCGTAAGACTACAACTTGGGGGTGGGGGGTCATCCAATTAAATTGGCTGGCCATGGACAGAGCAGACCAAATAAAGTGCTTTTTCACACCACACATCACTGCTATGTGGTGTTGTTATGGCTACAAGCTTTGATGGTTTTAAAGGTGGGGTTAGACGTGGAGACTTACAGAAGCTTAAAGATTCCTGAATGCTCGGAGGAATTTTCCAGTTTTACATCAGAGTGGTTTAACAATCAATTTCTCTTCCTAGGGGACTCTGGGAATTGCAGCTCTGTGAGGGAAAAGTAGTCTCCTAACAACTTTAGTGCCCTTAACAAACTATAGTTCCTAGGATTCTTTGGGAGGGGGGGCCATGATTCTTAAAGAGGTATCATAGTGCTTTAGATGTAAAGTGCAGATATGACAAGAGAAAGTTCAGATAGCAAAGTCAGACCTTTGTCCACCTAACTCAGTATTATTGACACTGACTGTCAGCAGCAATTCTCCAGGATTTCAGAGAGGGTGTCTTCCCCAGCGCCACCCAGAGATGCCAGGAATTGAACCCAAGATCTTCTGCATGTGTAAAGCAGATGCTGTACCACTGTCACAGCTTGGAAATATATTTGCTTGAGATACTGGAAAGCCTCTGCCTACTCCAGTGTCAGGCTGTCAGGCAAGGCTTACCTTCCACCTCTCTGTAGATAACAGCAAGAAACGAAAACAGTCTTTCAGAGAGGTTTATTGAACACAGCACAAACATTCAGCATCCATTCTCATCGTGCAGGTTCTTGCAATTGAGTTCCTCCCACTTCCCACTAGTTCAGCGGTTCTCAACCTGTGGGTCCCCAGATGTTGTTAGACTACAACTCCCATCATCCCTGAGCTCTGGCCTTGCTAGCTAGGGATGATGGGAGTTGTAGTTCAACAACATCTGGGGACCCACAGGTTGAGAACTGCTGCTCTAGTTACTTCCATCTTCCCGTCTCCTCACCATGTGATCCCTCCACCACTGAGCCCTCTGAGAGGCTAACCTATCTAGATGCCTGGCTCTCGGGCTCATGTGATGCATACTTTCTAGTGAGAGAGATTCAGCCAGCTCTCTCCCTCTCTTCCTGTTCCTCTCCCCTTGGTTGCTCTTCTCCCAGTTCAGCCCAACTGTCACTTCCCGAACTGTGTCCTTCCGCGAACCATTGCTCTAGGTCGATACTATCCTCCTGCTCCAGAGGAGCTTCAGGATTAGGCCCTTGAGCAGAGGGAGAGGGGTGCTCCCACCATTCTTCCTCAGAGCAATACCCTCCAGTCGGGTTCCTGACATCCAGGCATTTCTGGAGTAGATGGACCAGCGGCCTCACCCAGTGTGAGGCTGAGCACAGAGGGTAGGATTCACATCACCAGCTCCATCAGCAAAAGTGCTAAGCAAGGGCTTCTACTTGCACAACAGGGGTTTCCCCAATCTCCTCCACCCTGCAATCTGGAAATTGGCTCAGGGACATCAGGGGAACCCACAGAACAGCAGATGAGAAAAAGAGAGAGGAAATAGTTCCATCTGGCAAGCTGTAATGGTTGCACAGATGGAACAATTGAAAGAGAGCAATTTTGAATTCCACTCAGTATATATCTTCATGTTCAAGGTCTTTTCCCTTGGCATTTTTTGTAATGTATGTAAGTATTTATTTGCCTGTGCCTTTGTCAAGGCATGCAATACAACCATGGCAGGTGCAGTGGAAGCACATAATTAAGATATTGCTACACACCACCCCAATCTTCAAGAAGTGTGAGATTGCAGGGGTTCAGGCTTTTACCTGGGGTTTGTTATTAGCTTAGAAATTAGGCACAGAGGAGACTGCAATGTCTTTATGGCATATGGTTTATTTACACATATGTACAACCTGAGTCTATTCTAAGGGATTTTCAGGATTTACATCTCAAGGTGATTCTTTGCTCCTCTTTTAGGAGCAGCAGGATTAAGTCTACAAACAGAAGAACTACCCATGCTACTTGCCCCTTTGTTATAGCCTGCTCCAGCCCTCCCGCCAAGAGTCCTGCTCACTCCCTTTTCTCCCCTGCTTTTCAAACGTTTTGCAAAATGCCACCATTTTCCTTCAGCCTACGTCACCCAGACTTGAAATCCTAAAACCTGTCCTTGTCTCTGTTTAACATTGCCTTGTGGAAGGAGGGGCTCAAACTCCTCTGCTGTCAGGCCCAGGGTAACTGTTTTCTTAATCGCATTATCACCTTCTTTTATACTCCAGTCAGTTCCTTTCCAGGAAACAGTCTGCATTTTAACACTGTTGATTCTAACATTTGTCTCCTCATCTTCATTCTCAAAGTGCTGATCAAACCCTAGCACCCCGGAATCTAGAGGGGGCCAAGGCACCCATAAACCCGTAGCAATATTTTGCCAGAGGAAAAGAAAAGAGAACTGAATTGAACAGAGATTTTGTTAGGTAGATTTATTGCTTTATTGTTCGGCGTCCAGCACGCTTCCCCCTGCGAGCCTCTGCAGGTCGTAAAGCAATTAGAAAATAGCAAAGTTGCACAGCGGTCGTGTGTTTGAAAGAGCAGTAAATTAAGTCCAACACGTTTCTTCTGTCCTAATATCTCTTTATTAGCTCAAAAGTAGCATATTTACAAACAAGAACTTCCATCTGATTCAAGCTGCATCTTCTCCTTCTGTTTGCAGCTGTGCAACAAAACTGCTTTCACTTTGCACTCAGCTTACAGCATTCCAAGCTGCTTTCGTCACGTCCTGGCTTAGAAGAAGAAGAGTTTGGATTTGATACCCCGCCTTTCACTCCCCTTCAGGAGTCTCAAAGTGGCTAACAACCTCCTTTCCCTTCCTCCCCCACAACAAACACTCTGTGAGGTGAGTGGGGCTGAGAGACTTCAAAGAAGTGTGACTGGCCCAAGGTCACCCAGCAGCTGCATGTGGAGGAGCGGAGATGCGAACCCGGTTCCCCAGATTACGAGACTACCGCTCTTAACCACTACACCACACTGGCTTGTAAGCGCCTCCTCTCAGCCTCGAGACACAGAAGGCTAACCCTTCACTACACCCAACAGATTTGTGTGTGGAGTATTAGCCACGAAAAGGAAGGAAATGAAAATCACAAATAAGAACATAAGAAGAGCCTGCTGGATCAGGCCACTGGCCAGTCTAGCTCAGAACAGAGGCCACAATGCTAAAAGCACATGGTCAGGTCCCCAGCTGCTTTACTACAGAGATATGTGCACCAACAGGTCTTCATGTCCAGATCTGAGTATGTGCTGGGCCCGGGGGTTAACCCGAGCAACACGGTCCAGGTCCGGTCCCAAATCCAAGGATTCCACGAGGAGTCAGTCCGCAAGGCCAAGGCAGGTCACAAAGGCAGGAAACCAGGCTAGGTCAGGCACAGGGTCTCAGACAGGTTCTAGCAAACAGCAATGTTGCTCCCGCAACCTGAGGCGGGGTCTGACAGCCCTTTGTCAGGGTAACGGCCGGTCCTGATCCCCCGGTGACTCACCTCCCTGTCTCGCTCAAAGGCAAGCACTCCTCCTGCGAGTACTCAGGCCTCTCCTTCTCTCAGACCTGAGTCTCTGCAGCTCGGGAGACGTCGGTGGGTTACTAGACCCAGGGGCTGCCTCAGCCTCCACTGACCCAACCGGTACTGGAGCAGCTGTAAGTGATGGCCCAGCTGAAGGCAACGGGGTAATCCCCGCATCTGGAGCCAGGGCAGGCTCAGGCCCCTGACTCGGCCCAGCTGGTGCTTGTTGCAGGGGAACCTGTGCAGACTGGGGCTCTTCAGAATCAGGCCCCAGACCTGGTTCAGATGCCGCCTGAGGCAAAGGATCTGGTGCAGACTGAGACTCCTCTGGTTCTGAGTCTGAGCCCAAGTCCCAAGCCATCACAGAGTAACTAGAGTGTGATATAGCAAGAGAGGAGGCTTCCCAGATACCCTGGTTGATAAGTGTATAGGGCTTCATACACTGTTGGTAAATTAAGCTTCGGAGTTTAAGATAATCTGCAGTTGTTGATGTTGTTACATTTATATGCCAAATTTCCTCCAGGGAGCTCGAGGTGACATGTTTGGTTACCCCCCTCTCCACTTCATCCTCTAAACAACCTGTGAGGTAGATGTCATTGAAAGACAGTGACTGGTTCAAGGCCACTTGGTGAACTTCATGGCTTTGTCAGGTTTTGAACCCTGGTCTCCCAGGTTCTTGTCTAACACTCTAACCTGGTGGCATACAAGGAAGGCAGGAGTGGGACAAATTCAGAGCCGATCTCAGTATCTAACCTAGTTTTGAGCCCAGATCCTCAGGAAAGACTGCTCATGGGTAGAGCTGCACAATGGCTGAACTGATTATTTCACTGGCTCGGTGGCATATTGGTCACCTCTGTGTTTGCCTGATGAAGCAGAAGATCCTTTCGGCAATTCCCACTGGGTTTCCTGCATCCCTCAAGGTTCTGTTCCGCTGCTCATGCCATCCAGTGTATGTATGAAGCCTACTGAGGATATCATGAAACGCTGAAATGAGTAATCTCAGTCATTTGCTGGCTGATAACACAGAGATATATATCCGTTTGCCTTGTGGCTCCTGGCAGCTCTTGGCTGTGTTCCTAGCGGAATGCCTAAATGATACAGCCAATGGAATGTGTCAAAGCTGCTACATACTAGGGATGGACAAATTAGTTTATTTCCATTCTGTGTCAGTTTCATACGAATTTAATAAGTCTGCCTCATCCTGTTTACTGTGGCCTTTTCATGTTCAAATTATACACATTTTTTAAGTGTGCGTTCCCCTAAAATGCATAGTGTGTACATTAATGTGCAGTCTATTGGTTAACTGTGTTCCAATTCATGTATAAATCCAGATAATGTGAATTAGGCTGGTTCACTTTTAAATATGAAGCACTGGAAATTCTTCTGTTTCCTTGCATTATACTCAGTCTGGAAAAAAGACAAAAGAGATGCCAGTAGAATGATATGATGATTCTGGATGAGTATTGTTATCTTATTTCTTCTGTCCTGCTTGGCAGACAGGTAGGAAGTCAGGTATAGAGAGTCTTGGCTTTGTCCTTCAAAATAACATTTCAGCGACTGCTTAGGAATATTGGAGGCATTTCCAAAGATCCTTATGCTGATGAACAACACATGAAACAGATGTCTGTGTTTGTTCCAGGTTGACCTGACCACAGTAAACAGGAGAGTAGCTTTCCTTCTGTCTTTTGAACTTGTGGTGGGTTCTCTTCTATATTTCAGGTCACTCAGAATGTAGGCAGCTAACTAAGCAACCGCTTGTTGATTTCAAAAGAGTGCTATTTGTTGGAAGTGGTGGGAGACTAGGCCCAGTTGATCCTTCCAGGTTTCCACTGTGTATGTAAGAATGTGGGGGCTGTGACACGCTGGAGTCACCTAGTTATGGAGTCTCCAGTGTGCATCCCATGGGCACCATGGGGAATCTTCTAGTCCAACCCCTGGGCATTGCAGGAATCTCAACAAAGATTGAGATTGAGAAGGTGCCCTCAGCCATAGCCTTTCACACATTCCAATGCCCCCTGCCTTTCTCAATTTTTAAATTATTTTAGGGGGCTTTCCCCCCTTGGTTTCTTTGAGGGGATACCTTTGTTTGGGAGGGTTACCTCCTTTTTGGTCTGTTTTATTTTTTGGGGGGGGTATTGTAGATACTCTATGCAAAAGATCCTTACTTAGCTCCACACAGTGACTTACTTATCCCATGCTGTCATTCAAGGGCAGGTTGGGTGGATCACCATGTCATGCGTGTGGAGGAAAACCTTAAACATGTAGCAGAGTTCAGCAGAGTTCCCCAAAAAAGACCATTGGCAATATTTCATCCAGCAGAACTTTACTTGTACTGAAGGCAAATAGGCATAATGTTCACAAATCCAGTACGTTCAGGATTGGCACAGTCCATAAGAAATCCAGTTGCAGCACTTACAAACCTTATAAGCTTATAACAAGTTACCTTAACACTAAGGTAATTTATAACAAGTTACCTTAACACTAAGCATACTATGTACAGAACACCACACCAGAAGGAAGAGAGATAGAAAGAGAAAGTGAAACCCAGGCTCCTTCTGGCCTTTATTTCTAGTCAGCATGACTTTAATTGGAAGAGATAAGAGAACCAGTTCAAACCAGCTTCCCAGAAGGTATAACCCAAACAGTCATGAAGCTGCCTTCATACAGAGAAGCTTCCAGTAGCTTCCAGAATCCTCTTGAATTAAGCAGAATAGGAAAGATCTCCACACATCAGATCAATACTTTCTGCACTAAGAAATGCAAATTGACACACCACTCCAAGAAAAACCAAGTCATGGATGTTTGAGCTGAGATTATTGCATCACATTCCCTTGGATTAAATGACTCTTGAGTTCACTTCCTTTTTTTTTTTATAATAGTTTTTTCATTTGCTTTTTTCCAGGGTAAAAATACATCATCAATAGCACAACAAAAGCGGTTTTACAGAAAAGAAAAGAAATTATAGAAAGAAAAAAGAAGTTCACTTTTCACATCAATTTTCATAATCAACCAGACTTCCCCACGTCCTCCATCCCCTGCTTTCTTTACAATGAAAATAAACAGCAAATTAATACCTTATTTCAAATGTTTTTGTGCTTTCATTTAGTTATATAGTCCACAATTTATGCATTTCTAAATCTTAACTTAATTTCCATCGTTTACCAATTTCAATACTGAAGCATGTTTTTCCAGAACACTTAGCAAATTCTCAACATTCATGTAACTTATAATGTTTTTGTAAATAGTCCTTAAATTTTTTCCAGTCCTCTTCCACTGCGTCTTCTCCCAGATCTCGGATTCTGCCTGTCATTTCAGCTAATTCCATGTAGTCGATCAGCTGCGAATGCCATTCTTCCAGCGTGGGTAGCTCCTGTGCCTTCCAGTATTTGGCTATAAGAATTCTTGCTGCTGTGGTTGCATATAAAAAGAAAGTTCTATCTTTTTTTAACACTCTCTGGCCCACAATGCCCAGGAGGAAGGCCTCTGGTTTCTTGTGAAAGGTGTATTTAAACACCTTTTTCAACTCGTTATAAATCATTTCCCAAAAAGCCTTCACCCTCGGGCATGTCCACCAGAGGTGAAAAAAAGTTCCTTCAGCCTCCTTTAAATGACTCTTGAGTTCACTTCCAACTCTATGGTTCTCTATGAGGCAGGGGCTGGCCTTAGCTGGAGCTTTATGAAGCTGGCTCCCATGGGCTAGAACTCCCATGGGCTAGAAGAAGCAGAGGTACCCCATGCAACTTCTTCTTTTCCCCATATGGGGTGGGGGGGGAGACACAACTCATCCCCCATCAGCACATGACCAGCGGCTGCCACTCAATAACCAAACACTACTTAGGAAGAAAAGCTTCCAGTATAAAGGTGATGGCTCACAAGGGTGTTGCTCTCCTTCTATAAACTGGGCTCTGTGGACTCCCTCTCTTGATCGATCACAGCTCCCGATAGCCAATCATCTAGAACCACCTTTGGGAAGTGACTGCACGGCTTGAGCATACTGTTCAATAGCCACCAATGTTCTTACATTCCAGTCATCTCAGAAACTCTGTTGCATGGAGATGTGAAATGACTTTGGTGGAAGAACAGCAGCAGCAGCAGCAGCATGGGATGTCGGTTTGTAAAGACGACCGACAAGAGAAAAATGGAAGCAAGATGGAGAAAATGTCTTTAAACCTACAGTCAAATATATGGCTCCAGTGGAGAAAATAAACATGGCACAGGCTTTGAGTGCTGCCGGAGTATAATATAAATCTTAGGGGGAGGTATTACTGCTAGCTAAGGCTCTAGTTATACCTCAGCCAGGCCATTTTCGACAGCATTTGTCACAATACCTCAGCAAGAACATAATTGCCCTTGAGCCTGCAAAGAGCAGAACAGCAAGACTAATATCCTTTGAGATGTGTCATAGAGGAAGGTTAAAGGAGTGTTCTTTAATGGGCCCAAAAAGAGAGACTTTCCAATATACCCAGTGAAGCCACTCCGTCTTGGCTAGAGTGAAGAATGTGAAAGCGAAGCTTTGTGCAGTGGGTGGAGAAGGAGACCTGGTGGTATGTTTTTAAAGGCTGCTCCTTTGTATTTCTTTTTCCTTAAGAAAGGAGAAAAAGAACCACTCAATATATTTTAAAACTTGAAATGCTTCTAAGGAGAGACACTGTTTGAAATGCAAAGCAACAGAAGCTGCGGCAAGTTGCGGGAAATGGATGTGGCTCTGTGGTAGACCAGAAGGGAGCTGGTCCTGGAGGAAGAACTGTAAGGGGAGAGACTTCGTCAGGCAAGGCCTCCTTCCACCTGCCTTGCTCCACCCTCTAGTCTCTGCTTCTCAATTTGTATTCTATTATTTTATGTACTGTGGCTTGCCGTTGTTTTATTGATTATAGTTTAGGAAATATTTATTGTAACTGTTGAGTGGATTTATGTTTAACTTTTATATGTTGATACTATTATTTTATACTATTCTAATGATTGTTGAATGTTACTTTTTTGATGTAAAGGTAAAGGGACCCCTGACCATTAGGTCCAATCGTGACCGACTCTGGGGTTACAGCGCTCATCTCGCTTTACTGGCCAAGGGAGCCGGCGTACAGCTTCGAATTCATGTGGCCAGCATGACTAAGCCGCTTCTGGTGAACCAGAGCAGCACACGGAAACACTGTTTACCTTTCCGCCGGAGTGGTACCTATTTATCTACTTGCATTTTGACATGCTTTTGAACTGCTAGGTTGGCAGGAGCAGGGACCGAGCAACAGGAGCTCACCCCGTCGCGGGGATTCGAATCGCCGACCTTCTGATCAGCAAGCCCCAGGCTCTGTGGTTTAACCCACAGCACCACCCGCGTCCCACTTTTTGATGTAGGTTGCTTATTTTAAAGTTTTGTTTGATTATCACATTTTTGCATTGCATTAGATTGTTATAAGATGTACATTTTTTATTTTTTATTTGTTTCTTCTGCTTGTAAACCGTAAGACAGAAAGACAGTATACAAATTAAAAATAATGATGATGATCCACTTTGCAGAAGACCCCAGGTTTAATCTGTGGCTGGAAATATCCTCAGCCTGAAATCCTGGGGAGCCACATACTGGTCAGTGAAAACAGTACTCAGCTAGATGGATAGAGGGTCTGACTCAGTATAGGACATTTCGGTATGAGGTCAAACTATTAGAAGGCTACAATGCCTGTGGTTGCTGTAGAGATCAAAGCGAGAGAGACATGAGGCAGATGAAGGTGTCCAGTTGCTGCAGATACACCATGACATTTCTTCTCTCTGTGCTCCTCCCAGCGGTCATTCCTCCTGTGGTCACTGCTATGGATGCATGACCAGATGCTATGGTTGCCTGCAAAGGGATTGCCACATGGTGGGCTTCGTGTTGCCAGCCTTCATGTCACGTTTGCAGACATCTTTGTAACTCAAAGTTGGTCGGCCAACAGGCAAGGTGCTTGAAGCCAGCTCTGCATAGAGCAGCCTTTCTCAACCTTGGGTCCCCAGATGTTTTGGGACTACAACTCCCATCATCCCTGGCTAGCAAAGCCAGAGCTCAGGGATGATGGGAGTTGTAGTCCAACAACATCTGGGAACCCAAGGTTGAGAAACACTGGTGTAGAGCATGTCCTTGGGGATCCTGCGATCTTCCATTCGGCGGACATGACCAAGCCAGCGTAGACATAGCTGAGACAGGAGTGCAAACATGCTGGGACTGTGGGGCTGGGAGAGCACATCTTGGTTTGAAACCCTGTCCTGCCATGTTAGGCCCCAAGTCCTCATGATGCAGAGCATGTGGAAAGCATCGAGGTGTCACTCCTGACAGTTCTAAGTTGCCCACAACTCACTTCCATAAAGCAGTCTGCTCAACACACAAGGAAGACCTTCCTCTTGGTATTGGACGTTAGCACCACACTCTTCCATATCTTTTTGGAGAGGCAAGCCACTGCCGTAGCTGCCTTGCCAATACGCTTGAACAGCTCAGAGCCGATGGATAGGTTGTTTTAAACCACAGCTGCCAAAACTCCACCCAGGGCCAACCTGGATTTTCTTTCTGAGTAGCCCTTTATTCACAAGCAGTCCTCCTCTGCCACCGAGCACTTCTGACTGAGAGGGTCTCACTCTGCATCTTGAGGAACCATCTCTCCCCAGGGTTCAGGGCTTGTTCTGCCTCTGTTTCAAAGAGTTCACTTTCTTTGGGCAGAGACCCTTGCAGGTCTTCCTGGAGGGTTTGCCAGGTCCTCCTTGTCCATTGTTCTTTGCTGTCCCCGACTAAGGCCACCTTCTGGGAGCCCCAGACCCTCTTCAGAAAAGTTCTCTAATGTGGGCATGACACACTGTTTCCAATGCTATCTGATGCACCACAGAGAAACAAGCAAGGATACTAAAAATTGCCATAGTTTCAAAATACACTGGGTTGTGGCGGGCCACAGCAGATACCTGAGGTCCTGCTCTAAGATCTTTAAAAGGCTGCTTGTAGCCAACATGCCAGGCACCTAGAGGAGCAGAGTTTATAGGAAGGGGTTTCCTGAACCTGACATTTACTTCTCTCCCCACTCAACCCTCTACCCGAAATCAATGAATTCACACGAGATGCCGTGCCAAAAATATATCTTTAACAGCAGCATTCGGTCAATCAATTCTCTTCTTTCTTGCGTGCTGCCTTGAGAATGCTTATTAAACTATTCTGAGAGATCTAGGGGCTATTGATCCAAGGTGGACATATAAACAAAACCACAGGAATGCTGGTAGATTTGACTATTCCCCTCAGTGTTGTTGGGTTGTTGTTTTAAAAAGATCTAACCAAGCGAAAGACTAAGAAAGAAAGTCTCCTGCGCTTGGCCAGCATACTATCTTTGCCCTGCTCATCTTTGAAAGCACTGGGATAAATTGAAAGAATGAAAGCAGATCTATAACTTGAGTAATGCTCATTTGGAAATCTAACACATGCAGGCACGCAATGGATAACACTTTGGCTGCAACAACGATACAGAACTACATTTCCAGTTATGTTCGTTATTCTTTTTTTCCCTGTAGAAATCCAATTTTTGTAGTGAACATTTTTTAAAAAAAATCAATGGATCACAATTTGCTCAAGACAACAAACCTGCCAACTCTGCTTATTTGGCTGTGTATGAAGTTCGCTCTCCAACCCTGGCCTGTAGCACAGGGTTTGGGGTCATTCTGTCCCTGTCAGTTCCAGCAACTCAGTAGCCTCCATAAAACAAAGAGGAAGAAGTGGTAAGAATCTGGTTCAGAGTTCATTTGTAGAACACCCAACTTTGGCTTGAGAGACAACTCCTGCCCTCTCATACACCACAGCAATCTGTCTTAGAACTGTGCACAAATTGCTTCTTGAAATCCTCCATCCTGTTCATGGACAGAGAAATCAAAAGGACAACTTCTCCATTTTCCCCAGAACAGGGGAGAATCTCTTCACCAGTTTCTCAGGCGCGAGACTCGCCTTTAGCAGTGCTGGTGGCACCATTTATTTATTTCGAATCCTTCGCAGTGCCCCAGACCTAGTGTTATTCTCGGTTAGTGGGTACAGTGGCATAGAGGGGAGGGGTGCACAGGGGCGCTTTCCCTTGGTGCAAACATATTAGGGGCACAAAACACCCGGTGCTGCCTCAATACAGCTGCACATTTCCATTGCTGGGTGTGACGTTAACATGTGAGAGTGCTGGAGGTGAAATAGTTAAACAGGTTACCCAATCAGAACCCAGGGAGGTGGAGTCAGAGGGACTATTAAACCAGCTCTGGGAGGGGTGAAGGAAGGAGTTCATTGGGTGGTTGGTTGGAGTGGGAGTGAATTGGGATAGAGTCTGTGGGTAGGTTTAGTTAGTGTAGAGGAATAAGATGAGTCAGGAACAGTTAGGAGCTAGGAAGACAAGCAAATATCTGAGAGGTGGGTTAGTGAGTGAGAGCAGGTAGCAGAAGTTATAGGTCTGGATAGGCACCCCATGATTGTAATTGACCTATACCGTTTATGAAGCCACACCCTTGTTAAACTGCAATAAATAAACAGAAGTTTATGTTCCAATTTAACCCTGACTGGACTCAGTATTGTACCAGGTAGGGCCTGGGTGGTGGCAGGGAGAAATAAAGTGGTGGCACAGGGATCAATAGACGGTGAAACGTCCAGGGACCCTGTGTGATCGCCACACTAGGCTCCGTTGAAAACAGCTTCTCCATATGAACCAGGATGTGACCTCTCCAGACAATGGAATGACCCTTCTCTTACTAACTTTGTGACTATGATCTCCTGGGTGATGTGGCTGCCACTAGGCAGTTGAATGTGCATGTGTGCTCTGTCCATTTACATTTCTCCCACCCCTGCATGTGGCCTCAGGCACTGGCAACCTATGCTACACCACTGAGTGTGTGTGTGTGTGTGTGTGTGTGTGTGGGCTTGGGGCTGGTAGGGAATGAAAAATTATGTAACATGGCCTCTAACCTGGCCCCAGCTATTCATATGAGACTCTTTTTTAGGGGGAAGGGGGTAAATGCTAGCTTAATCAGCGGTGAGTGGGGGCACCTTAGCTCCCTCTCTGAAGAATCCCCTGCGCTTGCCAACAATGGAGGAAGCAACTTCAACACTGGGGAAGAGAAGGGGAAGAAAAAACCCAGTGTCCCTTTGATAAGAATTACTTAGCAATGGGGGTGAACCAGCTGTCTGACACCTCAAAGCTCCTCACATCAGCTAATGCCTTCCCTGAAGCCTTTGCTGGGCTTGCTTGATAAGGGCACTTGAAATGCTGAAAGCTGTGATCTTGTTTAAAAGGGTCAAATAGAGCCATCTTTAGTAACATTTTCAATGCTTGGATTATTGCCTCTGAAGAGAGAGGTAAATGCCACTTACCAGTATGTTTTCCACTTCTTCCTAAGGTGTGGGTAACAGTTATTCTCTCCCTCCACCCCACTTTGACGCCCTTCCACTTTTTCAGAGTAATCTGTTGAATGCAGAAGCAATTTTGTATTTAAAGGTGCTACTGCTTCGTGTGTGTGTGTGTGTGTGTGTGTGTGTGTGTGTGGTTCAGTGTGTCAAAGAGAGAAAAGGTGAGGAAGTAAATATTATGTCACTGTTCATTTGGACCACCCTCACTGAATGAAAGAGAACTGCACAACTGCACAATTTTTCCAGCCAGAACTCACCAGAACTCAGTTCCAGCACCTCTCAGGTGGACGTCATTGCCATGGAGAACAGCCTTTACCAAAGGTGTCATGGGCTTTAAAGGTAAAGGGACCCCTGACCATTAGGTCCAGTCATGACCGACTCTAGGGTTGCGGCACTCATCTTGCTTTATTGGCCGAGGGAGCTGGCGTACAGCTTCTGGGTCATGTGGCCAGCATGATTAAGCCGCTTCTGGCAAACCAGAGCAGCACCGTTTACCTTTCCACCGGAACAGTACCTATTTATCTACTTGCACTTTGACGTCCTTTCGAACTGCTAGGTTGACAGGTGCAGGGATCGAGCAACGGGAGCTCACCCCGTCACGGGGATTCGAACCACCGACCTTCTGATCGGCAAGTCCTAGGCTCTGTGGTTTAACCCACAGCGCCACCTGTGTCCCTGTCATGGGCTTTGAAGACACTCAAACTCAGGATGCAAGGGAGAAAGGTGCTACTAGGAAGGCACATTTGGCAAATCCACACCGTGATAAACTCCTGCCCGGAAACCTATGTCCCCACTGTGGAAGGACGTGTGGATTCAGACTTGGCCTCCACAGTCACTTATGGACTCATTGTTAAAACCATGTTTATGGAAGACAATCTTACTCAGCTACAGGTGATTGCCAGAGAAGAAGAATTGCCATTATAAGAGAACATGGTGGGTTCTGGCACCACTTTTTCTAGAAAAACAGCACTGACGGAAGAGATCCAGAAGAGCACATTGCTCAGAATGACCAGCTAAAGCCTAGGACACGAGAGTTCAAATCCCCACTTGGCTATGAACTGTGCTGAGTGGTCTTGGTCTGATCACAAACTCTCAGCCTAACCTCCCTCTCAGAGTTATTGGGAGGATGAAATGGAGAGAGAAAGAACCACGTACGTCAACTCGGAAGAAAGGCAACATGCAAATTCTATAATAAAAAAAATAAAATAAAAATGTCACAATGAGCGATATAGGAGCTCCGGATAGTACAGCTCTTCCTTCTATCTGCCTCTGCCTCTCTGCCCGACTGATGAACACCAGCAATAGCTAATTAGATAGAGAGGGATACAAAGCGGAGGAAGTTGCATGATCAGTAAGTGGGTTGGAAGGTGTGAGAGGTGGGGGTTTGAGTGGGATAGGACAGGGATAGGACAGATCTGCTCAATCTCTAGTGTGATTTTTTTTTCTGGGTAGGCACATTTTGCAAGCAAATGTCCCAGATATAATGTACTTCCGTAATTTTGCTGATATAATGTATGTTGTGCATTATTTCCACAAGCATGCACATTTTATGTGTACTTTACCCTAATATATAATACATTATTTGTACACATCATTTGGTTGTGCACGTCTCACGGTTCAGAAACGTGAGGATTTTGTGTGGATATGTGTTTTCCAGTTTGCATAGAGTTCTAGAAAGAATCATGGAATCAAAGAACTGTAGAGTTGAAAGGGGCATTGGGAGCCATCTAGTCCAACCTCCCTGCAATAATAATAATAATAATAATAATAATAATAATAATAATAATAATGATGATGTTTAGTCGTGTCCGACTCTTCGTGACCCCATGGACCAGAGCATGCCAGGCACTTCTGCCTTCCACTGCCTCCCACAGTTTGGTCAAACTCATGCTGGTAGCTTCGAGAACTCTGTCCAACTATCTCGTTCTCTGTTGTCCCCTTCTCCTTGTGCCCTCCATCTTTGCCAACATCAGGGCCTTTTCCAGGGAGTCTTCTCTTCTCATGAGGTGGCCAAAGTATTGGAGCCTCAGCTTCAGGATCTGTCCTTCCAGTGAGCACTCAGGGCTGATTTCCTTAAGAATGGATAGGTTAATAATAATAATAATAATAATAATAATAATAATAATAATAATAAATTTTATTTATATCCCGCCCTCCCCAGTCAAAGCCGGGCTCAGAGCGGCTAACAACAATAAAAGTAACACAGCATTCTAAAATCAATTCATTCTAAAATCAATTCAAAATCAAATTAATGGCAACCATTGGGCTAGATGCAGGAATCTTTTTAATTTGGGAGTTTCACATTAAAACCAAATCCCCCACACCAATCCCAGTCCTTTGTCAGCATCTTCATTTGATTAGAATTGCTGTGATTGCATAGAGCTGACTGGAGAGTATTCTCCTTTCATGAGAGGAAGGAGGGTCTCCCAGGATATTCAGACTATGAGTTGATCAGGCTGTGCTTTGGGGGAGACAATGTCATGGCTAGTGGGTGTCTAGCCCAGGGGTCAGCAACCTAAGGCCCATGAGCCGGAAGCAGCCCACGGAGGTCATTTGACCGGTCCACAAGCTGCCCCCGAACTGAGCCGCAAACTCGTGTGTGGCGCTAAACCGGCGCAGTGCAGTGCAGCACGGGGACTCGCTTCCGTGGTGCTGCAAATCATGTCTGCGCAGATGCCAGAAATCACATCTGTGCATGCACAGATGCCAGAAATCATGGGCACGCACATGCCCACCTGCAATCCGGCCCATGGAGAGATCTCTGCAGGACCGATCCAGCCCAGGCAAGATAAATCTTGCCGACCCCTGGCTATCCTATTAGCATAAGGTTGCCAGATTTTTTTCAATGAATCCAGGGACACTTTTGAACTTCAAATGATTTTGTATGGGGACTGATTTGTAAATCCAGGGACTGTCCCCAGGAATCGGGGACGTCTGGTAACCTTATATTAGCAGCTTGGCTAGTGAGGATGTTCCCTCCAGTCTGAAAACACTGACTATAGCAGGGTTAGCTGAAGCATTTGAAATATCAAATCATGACTCTGCACTCATTTCCACCGAAGGACAACTAATGCGTTCCAAGAGGTTAATGTAATATTTCTCAGACTTTTTGCTCATTTGGTAAGTCTTGTAATGAAACCAACATTTACTTTATTTTTATTTTTTAAAAAAAAATATATCAGTTCAATCGTGTATTTTTTGCAAATTGGAGCTCCCAGACTGTTATCTTGTACACCTCATTTAACCACAATTAAACTTCGTGCCTTTGTGTTCAATAATATATTAATGGACAGTTTAATAGATGCTCTGCCGTTACAATGTGCAATGCAAATTTCTCATACAATTCATGAGGATGATATCCTTTGGGGGGAAATAGAAATTGCCAGCTTAACAAAGTGGTTGGCTTCAAAACTGCTCCAGAAAAGGTAGTATAATTTTGATGGCAAACACTAGCTTCTCTTTATATCGCAGCTTATGGTTGCATTGATGATAAATACTACTAACTGTTCATGGAATCTATCCTACGTCCTTTGCCTGCTTAATGAACACACACACACACACACACACACACAAAAAATGTAGACATATTTTCAGTGTGGAGAGATGTCACAGCTGATTGAGCGGACTAGACCAATAGTGGGTCCAATGGTCAAGAAGGCAGTTTCTGCACGATGGGGCTCATCAACCTAGGAAGGTAGCCCATCTAGGAGAAGGAAAACTCTGATCTTACACCTCCGCTGCATTGCAGGGACATCTTCAGGAGAAGAAAAGGCTAAGGGCTGGAAGCAAGGAGAAATTCTGACGAAAATAATGGACTATGTAGAATTGGACAAAATGACAGGAAGGATTCGAAACCTGCGGGAACAGAGATTTACAGAAGATTGGAATAAGTATATGAACTATTTGAAGAGCAATTGCAATCAACAAATTACGCTAGTAGGACTACAAGAAGTTTTGTAGGGAGAAATATATGAAGTGCTACAAAGTACCGTATTTTTCGCTCTATAAGACGCACTTTTTCCCTCCTAAAAAGTAAGGGGAGATGTGTGTGCATCTTATGGAGCGAATGCAGGCTGTGCAGCTATCCCAGAAGCCAGAACAGCAAGTGATCCCTCTTGCTGTTCTGGATTCTGGGATTCAGAATTTTTTTTTTTCTTGTTTTCCTCCTCCAAAAAATAGGTGCGTCTTATGGTCTGGTGCGTCTTATAGAGCGAAAAATACGGTAGATGAAGAAGAGATATATTGGTTATGTGTTTTAAATGTAATAGGGTAAATAAGAAATGCACAGTTACAGATAGGTAGCCGTGTTGGTCTGCCATAGTCAAAATAAAAAAATTCCTTCCAGTAGCACCTTAAAGACCAACTAAGTTAGTTCTTGGAATGAGCTTTCGTGTGCATGCACACTTCTTCAGATATGTGTATGTGTGTATCTGAAGAAGTGTGCATGCACACGAAAGCTCATACCAAGAACTAACTTAGTTGGTCTTTAAGGTGCTATTGGAAGTAATTTTTTTTATTTTAAGAAATGCACACTAAGAGATTAGATTGGAAAATTTTCACACTGGACTGATGGAAGTCAAAATATTGAATAAGCTGTAAAAATATGTTTAATTACTGCTGAAAATGGTATGTTAAACACACACATGTATATGAAAAGGCTAAGGGTTAAACTCTAAACAACTATGGAGTGGAATCCCTAAGATGGCTGAATGGCACCTGGTATGCTTCCTTGTAGCAACTCCTGCAACCAAGCTGGTGCCAAATGCATTGTTCTGCTTTCCATTGGATCACACCAGTGAAGTCAAGAGAGGGGATTTTGTTGTCTGGATAGCCCAGGACCTCTAGACACACTGCCCAGGCTTGCGCCCTAGGGAGGTCACTTTGGTGCTGCTTACACAGTGTTTTGACTTTGCCCGCAGAGGCACACTCCACTGTCTCTTGAGACAAACAGATGCCAACTACATTTTTAGACTTTTCACTCTATGCAATGAGGGATAAATCAGCTTCCTATCCCTAGAGACTCAGATTTATTTTTTATTTTTTTAAAAAGAAGCCTGCACAACCATACATGTCTCTTTTTCTTACACTAAAATGTATGTGAGGGAGCTAACTTTCACTTAAATGCCCTAATAACAAGCCTATGGAATTCCATGGATGGGAGAAGATGTGAGGGTGAATAAAAGCCTCCCATCTATTTCCCCTTTATGTTTCCCTTCTTGCCTTCATTCCTCCTCTCCCTGCTTACAGTATATATATTTTTTGTTTTGCATCTTCTTTAAGTGTGTTTACCTGGCTGGGATATGCCCTCGAAATCCAGTAATGCTTCCTGCTTGCCTGGAAGGAGTGTGCAGAGAAACTAGCCTGCTGCAGAAAAGTGAAATTCACATCCATTGCTCCACCCACTTTTGCCACTGGCTGGTAGGTGGCCCCCAAGAATGTTGCCTTGAAGCAAATGTGGCCCCAGATCTGAGAGATGTTCTTCACCCCTGCCATACAGGTATCCCTGGGCTGATTCTGGACTTGAACAATTCAAGTAAAATCACTTCTGTGCCTCTGATCACTTGAGAGACACTGTCGATAGACCCTTAAGTCAATTTCCACTTCTCACCCAGGTGCAAGGCTTTGGAATCCACCATGCTGTGCAGCAAGCAGCTCACAGAGTCTTGGAAAATTAAGCCACAGTCCTGTCTTTATTGAAAAAGACAACTGTGCAGAACATGCCATGACTGATTCTTCCTCTTCCCAGCCAGCTACAGCTTACCTGAGAACCCCCAGGCAGGATTTGCCCTGGTTTTGTCAAGCAAAAGAATATGTGTTCCTAGTCACCTGCAATCTGGAAATAGACATCACTTCAAAGTCCCCCCTCCTTACCACCTGGAAGAGCAAAATAAGCCGAGCTGATAGCCATATTGATTGGGCACGAACAATAGGATATAAGTACACAAGAAGAGCCCATCCAGATCATATCAAAAGCCGCTCTAGTTTGGAATCTTTTTGTTGTTGTTGTTCTTTTAAAGATATTTATTGAAATTTTCAAAATATTACAAAATTAAAAAAGAAAAAAGAAAAATACAAAATAAAAATAGTTAAAAACAATTCGCTCTTTCAATGACTTATCTTTCATTTGCTTATTTCCCGGACCTCCTCACGCCTCCCTTTTCTGTATTCCTGTTCAGATAGTTAGTTCAGCAAATCCCTCCCCTCTTTGTTTATCCTGGTCTTCAATCTTAAAATATTGTATCATTAGATTTTTACCTATTAATCGTCCATTTTCTCGTATTCCCTTATAACATTACAGCTATAGACCACTTAGTTTCTATCCAGCATCATTCTAACATTCATTAATTTTACAATATTTCTGTAAATAGTCTTTAAACTTTTTCCAATCTTCTTCCACCAACTCTTCTCCCTGGTCTCGGATTCTGCCAGTCATTTCTGCCAGTTCCATATAGTCCATCACCTTCATCTGCCATTCTTCCAAGGTGGGTAGATCTTGTGTCTTCCAATACTTTGTGATAAGTATTCTTGCTGCTGTTGTAGCATACATAAAGAAAGTTCTATCCTTCTTTGGCACCAATTGGCCGACCATGCCCAGGAGAAAGGCCTCTGGTTTCTTCAAGAAGGTATATTTAAATACCTTTTTCATTTCATTATATATCATCTCTCAGAAAGCCTTAATCCTTGGGCACGTCCACCAAAGGTGAAAGAATGTACCTTCAGTTTCTTTACATTTCCAACATTTATTATCGGGCAAGTGATAGATTTTTGCACGCTTGACTGGTGTCATGTACCATCATTTTCATAATATTCTCTCTTAAAGCATTACATGCCGTAAATTTCATACCTGTGGTCCACAACTGTTCCCAGTCAGCAAACATAATGTTATGCCCAACGTCTTGTGCCCATTTAATCATAGCAGATTTCACCGTTTCATCCTGAAAACAGCAAGTTATACATCTTTGACAAAATCTTAGTTTTAGGTTCTAACGGTTCTGTTTCTAATTTTGATTTTTCCACCTGGAAGCCAATTTTCTTATCCAAATTATATGCCTCCATTATCTGATAATAATGAAGCCAGTCTCGCACTTTATCTTTTAATTTCTCAAAACTCTGCAGTTTCAATTTGTCTCCTTGTTCCAAAATTTCCCAATATTTCGTCCATTTGGCCTCCATATTGAGCTTTTTCTGAGCCTTTGCTTCCATCGGTGTCTAGTTTGGAATCTTGTTTCCCTCTGTGTGGACAGTCACACACCTCCGGAAAGCCCAAGGTAAGTCCTAGGGAAGACTAAGAGTGGCCAGTCACATGTGGGTGTAGGAGTGGGTGTAGATGCTAGGAGAGGATATAGTTATAAGGTATTATCCTTCCTTCCTCACATTTGCAAGTTCAGCAGAGTGCATCCCTTTGCGGCTTAAAAGGGATGCTTTGATAGGCTAGTTTTAGCCTTTTAGTTTAAGTAATCCAGGATGCTTTAAGGCAGAGTGGATTCTCCTGGTGTTTCCCCCATAAAACAACAAACACACAAACAGTATTGCAAAAGGTAAAAATGACATTTACCCACTCAGAATACTTGTTGAAGAGCAAAGCGTGTTCTCCTTAATAGAGAGCACGTGTTGCGGTGGGGTCTAGCAGGTCACCCCCATTGTTGCTGGCCACAGGCAGTGACTGGATGGTTGGGTTTCTGGGAAGATTTCAATGTTGCCAATTTGTGAGTTGGGCCCAAAGGTTTTAAATACTGGACACGCAGCTTTGGGTGTCCTCTTTTGCTGCGTGCACTGGATCACCCGCCCACCCTCCTGGAAATGGGGATTTTGCGCTTGACCTTGCTATGCCTATCATGGGGTCGCCTGCTTTTGGGGCAGGGGCCTGGTAGGAATTTTGTCCATTTGGCTGATTGGCTGGTGCCATTTGGTTTTTGCCTACTGCGTAGCAAATTGCCACAACTTGTAAGGTTTGTGGTTAGGCATTGGTTAAAATTGGTTGGGGAGGGGTAAGTGCCTACCCCTCCAATGCTGCTGCTGCTGAATTCTGTTAAAGGAATCTGGGGGCTCGCCATGCTTTCGTCCAAATCCCTGGCATGGGACTTGGGCCGTGCAAGCCCCTGGGAGCATGCAGGGAGAGGTGAGGGTCTGGTGTCCAGCTTCATTTCTCCCCAATATTGTTTTCCCTTAGTGGCTTCCCCTACTGGAATCTGGTATCAGTTCTGTCCATGGGCAAGGACAGATAGTCGTAACCGATGCCTAAGCAACCACTCACTTTTTTTGTATTTTAAATAAAGTTGTGGCCAAAATCATGCCAAAAACCTTAAACAAAAAATTCCGTGTGAAGTGTGAGTTATTTGGGGTGGCTTGGGGACCTCGATACGCAACAGAAACAGCAGCTTTGTTCAGGCAGGCTTAAAATGGCACCATACTTCCCCATGTATAAGACACCCCCTATTTGGGGGGACTCAAATTTAAGAAAATGGGGGGAGATGGCACAGAGTTGTTGAGTTTTTTGGGGGGGAGATTACCAAGGGTTCTTGAGCTTTTTTTTTTAAGGGCGGATTGCTGAAAATCGCTCACCCGCATGCATTGCTAAATCCACCTCCCATCTGTCCCATCGCCGGCAGAAGTTACCTATCGCCCTCCCAACTGCCGGAGCATCAGCCAATCAACACAACCCATTGGCACAGCAACCAATAACATGCACAGTAGCCGCTGACAGCCTTGGCAGCAACCAATCAAACGTGCACACTATGCACTACCCATGTATAAGACAACCCCCCCCCCATTTTTAGCATGATTTTTAAATAAATAAAACATAGTCTTATACATGGAAAAGTAACCTTACTCCAGTTTAAAATAATTTCCCACCTTGTTGGAACGAGGGGCAAAGAACAAAGAGGAAGTTCCCAGCCAGGTGAGGAGATTATTTATGTCTACGCCCTCCCCCATCAGGGCAAAGTGGGAGTATCTCTCCCAGTGTTTTCTGTAGCAAACTTACAGGAAAACTCTGTGAGCTTCAGCTCCTATCAGTTGCCTATCTAGCAAACATGCATTGTTGGCTTGACTGTGTTGTAAATATTCCACAATGGTAGCTTAAGATCCAACCAGCCTCACATTGTCTGGATGAGTCCTGGATGAGCCAGGACAGAGCATGCAACAGCACATCTCTGGCTGAGCCAAGGATGGGGATCCATAGCCTGGTTGTGCTGGGATCTCAGCTCCACTTATCCTGGGAGATCTTGCTATAGCATTGCTCCCTAAATGTAAGTTTAAAAAAATACCAAGACTTCAAAATAGGTTGGACTGTACCTCTATGCATACCCACTTGAGAGCAATGCCTATGGAAGACCTAATTAGGTCAGGGATAAGGAAGCTGTGGCCCTCCAGTAGCTGCTGGGCTCCACCTCTCATCAAGCCACATTGGACAACATATTTCTGCATTTCCGGGGGGCTGGACTGGACGACCCTCATGGTTCCTTTCAACTTTACAATTGTATGGTTCTAAGGGAAGAAATGGAGGCAGTGAGAGATTTCACTTTCTTGGGCTCCATGTTCACTGCAGATGATGACAGCAGTCATGAAATTAAAAGACACCTGCTTCTTGGGAGAAAAGCAATGACAAACCTAGACAGCATCTTAAAAAGCAGAGACATCACCTTGCCAACAAAGGTCTGTTTAGTTAAAGCTATGGTTTTCCCAGTAGTGATGTATGGAAGTGAGAGCTGGACCATAAAGAAGGCTGATCACCAAAGAATTGATGCTTTTGAATTATGGTGTTGGAAGAGACTCTTGAGAGTACCATGGAGAGAAGATCAAACCTATCCATTCTGAAGGCAATCAGCCCTGAGTGCTCACTGGAAGGACGGATTGTGAAGCTGAGGCTCCAATACTTTGGCCACCTCATGAGAAGAGAAGAAGCCCTGGAAAAGACCTTGATGTTGGGAAAGATTGAGGGCACAAGGAGAAGGGGATTGCAGAGGACAAGATGATTGGACAGTGTTCTCAAAGCTACTAACATGAGTTTGACCAAACTGTGGGAGGCAGTGGAAGACAGGAGTGCCTGGAGTGCTCTGGTCCATGGGGTCACGAAGAGTCAGATGCAACTAAATGACTAAACAATAACAACAAAGAGTGGTCAAAGGTTGTGGAAGATTGGAGTTGTGGTCTAACACCATATGAAGAGTCGTAGGTTCCCCATTCCTGACACAAGCCTTACTCCTCAGGGAACACGTACAGTACCAGCCTTTGTAGCTGCTGATGTCCTATGCAGCAGGGTGATTTATGCAAAAAGTTGTTGCTTGATAAAACTTCCAGTTTGCAACCTGGTACTTTATTCACTCGTGCATATACCAAAGAGTTTTCTTTGTCTTGTTTTTCTCATCAAAGTGATCAAGGTGAGTTAGAAGCTGAGAAAAAACAACAACCAGGCATACTTTGTATAAATTTGCACATTATTCAAAGCAGAGCAGCATTCTTTTTAAAAACCAAAAACAACAACAAAAAAGTATGTTGTTTTAGGGTATGCATGAAAAGATATTGAGTGTGTAATATTTCCAAAATGTGACCTGCTACTCCCATATGGCTCCTTTGAACAAATCATTGATTTTTGCCAATTGACTAATTGATTTCAGGCAATTAGTCAGTGATGGTAACATATAATTACTTAATTAGCTAACTAACCGATATTACCTTGCAGGCATTCCCTGGTGTACTATTAAGCCTTTGATGTGAATCTCTAGACAAAATTTGCTCAAAAAAAGTTTGCATAATCTGATGTGATTTTTCATTTAAAAAACAAATAGCGAGAGCAAAGGGGAAAAGATAAAACAGGCAATCACCGTGAAACAATTTACTTTTATTGATTGTTTATTGTCTGGAGGGTTTCCATTTTACAATCCCTTGAGCTAATTATCTATTATTTATCTGCTTCCTCCTCTTCGACCCAGAAGCTCAAGTCACAGTTTGTGTGCCTTGCAACAGGCCCGAGTTGTGATGAACGATTCAGTCAGATGCAACCAGCCACAAATGGTGACCCTGAAGAAAGCTTTCATAGAAGGGAGACATTGACCGAACAGAGTCCGGAGCTTAAGAAAGTCCTATTACCCTAAGCAGGGATTTGCTTCAGCCCTCATATAAAACTGCTGAGAATTTAAAGGGCAAATGCCCTAAATCAGAGCATGGCTAACCCCCAATTTGAGGCCCTTATATACCCACCACAGCAATATTTTCTCTGCTCCACTGGAAGGAATGCTCAGCTGTTGTTATCTAATCTCCTCAAAAACAAATAAGGATGAATGTTCAACAAACAGACTGCATGGAAGCAAGCTTGCTCTCTTCCTATGGTTTCAACAGAGAACCCAGCCCTACTATTGGGTAAGGTGAAGTGACCTGCTTCAGGTGGCACCAGAAAGATGAGGCTTAAAATTCCATGCGAATGTGTGACCAAGTGTCAGCCTTGGAAGTAGCAAAGTGGGATTATCTGGCTTCCACTTCAAGCAGCAAAAATATCTTTGGGGGTTCAATCTGCACAGGCAGATTCCAGCTGCCATACCAGTCACAGCTGGTAAAAGGCAATTCTAGCCATAGAGGCTACCTGAACCCCCAGTGAAAAAGCTGGCTCCAGAAGTACCCCAGCCTGCAAACCTACTCTTACAGCGGGAGTGCAAACCCATCCAGGGTAGGCAATTGACCAGTTTCTCATACACAGGAATCACTCACAACGACTCCATCTTGCCTAGATTCAATCTCAGCTTGCTTTCCTCATCCACCCCACTGCTGCACCCAAGCACTGCCCCAGAGACTGCACAGCCACTCTAATAATAATAATAATAATAATAATAATAATTTATTTATACCCCTCCCATCTGGCTGGGCTTCCCCAGCCACTCTGGGCAGCTTCCAACAAAATATTAAAATACAGTAATGCATCAGACATTAAAAGCTTCCCTAAACAAGGCTGCCTTCAGATCAGTGGCGTAGCGTGGGGGGTGCAGGGGGGCTGGGCGCACCGGGCGCCACATCGGGGGGGGGCGCTCGCACCCGCAGCTCTCTAGTGGAAGAGACTCGAGTGCGAAAATCCACGGGGTAGGGGGCGCAAATTACTTGCCTTGCCGCGGGTGCTGACAACCCACGCTACGCCACTGCTTCAGATGTCAGGTAGTTGTTCTTCTCTTTGACATCTGGTGGGAGGGCGTTCCACAGGGTGGGTGCCACTACCAAGAAGGCCCTCTGCCTGGTTCCCTGTAACTTGGCTTCTTGCAGTGAGGGAACTGCCAGAAGACCCTCAGCGCTGGACCACAGGTAGAATGATGGGGGTGGAGACGCTTCATTCTGGACTGAGGCTGTATACTGATTCAGATATGGAGAAAGAGAGCTGTGTGTCTCCATCGTACTGATGGCACCTTGCTGCAAAACTCCTAATGGCTACTCCCAGTGGCTTCAAACAGAAATGAAATAGCAATGGAGATACAGCAGTGCCCTGTGGCACCCCATAATGTAACAGAACTCTTCCTAAGCTACTTTCCGGACTCGGTCCTGGGTCTAGAACCGGAACGACTGTATCCTAGTGCTCCCGAACCCCATTCCCCAGAGCTGCTCCAAGAGGTCAATATCACCAAAGCTGATGACAGATCAAGAAGCCCAAGGAGACCAGCTGTCTATATTTGGCCATTGAGAGAGTTAATACTGCTAGGAACAGAAGAGAGATTGGTTAATATACTATTTTGTCTGCACCCGCTAAAGTTTTCCTACATTCTCTCAGGGCAACTATAATTGTAGCACTGAAAATAATTGGTACATTACTCACAGTGCCCCGTTGGGATTGGCTTCTCTTAATGCAGTTCTGTGCCATGCATACTTTTAATAGCAAACACGCACACAAACACACACTGGCATACACTGTATTTTTTAAAAGGCAAACCAAAATAGACATCTACTGAGAGAGAAGTGAATGCACTAAGTGGAACAGGGCTGGTAAAAATAAATGATGGAAGCTGAAAATAATTCTTGGTTGGAAGATTATGCCCTCATTTAAGGTAGTAGATAAAGAGAACCAGTCTTCTGGAGGTATATCTTTTTTTTTAAAAAAAAATACATTTTTATATAAAAGAATTGTTTTTAAAAGTTAACTGACATTCTGGAAGCATTACCATGCATTTCCAATTTGAATTCAATGATTGTAGCAAAGAATTTCAATTTCAACTTGAATTCAATTTGGAATTACATCACCAAACTCAAAAAAAATCTGCAAATCTCTTGGTTTTTTGTGTATACTTGTGCCCAGTATACATGCTATATGTAAGGGGGAAATTAAAAAGCTAGGAGCAAATTATTATTTTTTTCAACTTATCCAGTTTTGCAGGTTGTGGCTTTTTGTCTTTATAGTGCCTCAAAATACAATGCATTCAAACAAAGCATTTGTTTGAATGCATTGTATTTTGAACATTTTTAACAACGTTGTGCTCCAAAGAGAAAATGAAATACACAAATAAATAATAAAATGTCATAATTATCATTCCATTGGTATTCCAGAACACTGCAGTCATCAAACCAATTTTTCTTTTATAGCAAAATTATCCAATGCCTGTGAAAGATACTGAATACAGTTGTACCTCTGGTTACAAACTTAATTCCTTCCAGAGGTCCATTAAGATGAAACCATTCTTATCCTGAGGCGCACTTTCACTAATGGGGTGTCCCGCTGCACGTGTGGCCCCAATGTACAATTTCCGTTCGCATCCTGGGGCAAAGTATGCAACCACATTAATCAAGACACAAGAGATGGGAGGAGGAGGAAGTCATGGAAAGAAGGTAATGGAATTTGGAGAATTTGATAAGGATGGTTTTATCTTTTCTTTTTTTTCCTCATGTTTTTCTTTTTTTTCTTTTTTGTAATTTTTTCTTTTTTGTGAGTATTTTTTTAAAAAAATCTTTTATTTAAATAAATATCATTTAAAAAAAAAAACAAAGTATGCAACCAGGAGCAGCTACTTCTGGGTTAGCGGAGCTCGTAACCTGAAGTCTTCGTAACCAGAAGCATTCATAACCAGAGGTACCACTGTATGGTTCTGCCATAGTTTCATTGTGTGGAAGCTGATCTGTGCAATTTCCTCCATGTTGTGTTGTGTTCATGATGTGTGATTTGAGCAATCTCTGTCTCACAACTTTCCACCTTCATCAGCCTTCCCCCCCCCCCCACATCAGGTTAACCAAAAGACTGAATCTGAGAAGTTCATCCTGTTTAAAGCTCATAATCTCAGCTATGTGGTTGTTGTTGTTTTTTTAAAAAAAATCCCTGCAAGGAATGACTAGAGCATCTTGTCCACATCCTGTGCACAGTACAACATTTACTGGTTTGAAGTCAATGGAAGGGTATGACCAGTGGGGAAGAAAGCCGCTCGGGTGTTCGGGGCGACGCGCCCGGGGCGGGGGTGAGCTGCTTATAGGGGCAGGGTAAGGGCGGGGCAAACCAGACTCACCACAGTGCCTCGGGAATCTGCCTGCCTCCTCTCACTCAACTGCCCTACAACTGGGGGGGAGGCAGTGGGTGGATCGTTTGGGCAGCGCAGAGTCTGCGGGCACCCAAGCCACCACATCTCTCCCAGAAGAGATGCGTAGCTCATGCAGATGGGTGCAGGCCCAACAGTGAATGCTGCCCAGCATTCCCCCCCCCCCAGTGGTGACACCTGGGGTAGACCGCACCCCCCCTTCCTCCATCCCTGGGTATGACTACAGCCACAAAAAACCCTCACTCTAAATACAGCTCATCCCTGGATGTGGGAAAATCCCATAGGTCTTCAATAAGCAGTGAGATATGATCAGTGGTGTGGACTATTCAGCACAGTTTTACCATCATCACCACCACCAAAAAAACATCGAAGCAAACTATAGTGCTATAGATGTTACCTCTGGAAGGACTATACAGTATGTGATGGCAGCCACAAGGAAAGAAACTCATGCATTCCATTATGCATTAAGTTTAACCCAGGCTCCTCAAATACTATGAACCAAGGGAGCCACTTGGGTATTTTTCAATCTCAAGTTAAATCCCAGTGCAATTTGGGATGGTAAAATGTCCCAAAACAAAGCCACGTGTATTGTGTTAGAAAAACAGCATTTCCTGATTCAGTATCTGTCTGGAAAAAGGCATTTTAAAAATAAAATCTTAAAACATTCATACTTTCTTGGGCTAAGGTATATCCTTGGAAGGCACGGAAGCAAAAGATTTCTTGGGCTATGTTTTCACCCCAGGATCCTTTTGGTTTTCAAAAAGAAAACTTTGCCTAGGCACAATTTTCGCAAATAAAATATATTTGTGTATGTTGCTTCCGCAAACATATGCATTTTTATTGACACATTGTCCTAATATGTTCATTTTCATACGTATTACTTGGCTAGCGAACTGCATTGCAAAATTCAGAGAAGTGTGAATTTCAAAGAATGGCTACCTTTTGGTTCATGCATTGCTTCATTAAGTGCAAACTGGGTAGATTTGCCTTTAAATGGGAATTGAACCATTTCTCTCCCTTGTCCCTACTCTTCATATGCTCTGCAAAGAAAGAAAAACACCACTAGCCACAATGCACTTTGCAGAGTTCACGGTTCGAAAGGGATTGCAAGCCGAAAGAGTTTGAGTTGAAAATAAGTTCTCACACTTTTGACCCTCTTGTCAAAAAAATGTCAGGCAGCTCTTTAGGAAAATAAAAAGAAGCCATCATCATGCTTTGTATTATAGGCAAGAGAGGATAACTTCATATTGCAAAGCCACAGGGAGTTCAAGAGGAATTATGAAAGGGAATGGGTGAGGGTCAGAGCTCTTCAAGAGCATATCAGCATAGCGCAAATAAGGATTTAACACATTACAGATTGAAGGGCGAACTACCGTCCTGCAGATGTCATTTGTCTGTGGTTACCAAGATAGAGCAATTTATAGGGAAGTCACAAAGGGAGAGGTGAAAAGTGCAAGGCACAGCTATGGGGGCAAGGCCTCGGATAGATCGCCAAGTCTTCCTTGCGTTTCCCTCTCCCTTCTCAGCCTCTCTATTAGAAGCAGTCGTCCATGGTGAGCCGCAATACAATTTTAAGAGCCAGCCTCTATTATGAGCAAAAAAAGTAGCCATGAATCAACGTGACAGGAAAACAAGTGCTTAGCATGATGGAGTTAACAGGGAAATAGAAACTCTGTTATTGCATGACCCTCCGAGCTCAAGATAACTTCCGAACTGGACGATTCTTCTTTCAGAACTCCCCAGGGATTAGCAGATAGCAGATCTCTATCCATCTTCTCATGTGGCTTGGAGCCATTGCACTCCTTCAATTTTGTCACAGGGAGGCCAGCAGAAGGAGCAAGCCTTGCACACAAAATATTAATGCCAAAGATCCACTCCAGAGTTATCTAGAAACAGCCAGTGTGTTTGAAGCCCAGCAAAGCTTTCCTTTATGGAACTGTATGCAAGATCTACTTGAGGAATTTGATTTCTGTGGATTCTGGTGTGGACTGATGCTGTCTGCATCTCTCAGATTTAGTTTCTCATATATTTTTGTGTTCCCTTTTGCCTAATGTACAACTTTCTGCAAAGCAGTTCTCACTAAGACAGTGCCTTTTCCCATGCTATTTTTGCCACAACATGCATTTTATTTAATTTGTAGGAATTGGCAGAGATGAAATGTATAAATATTGCAAAATATTAATCTCTTAGACCAGCGGTTCCCAGTGTTTGTGGTACAACCCCCTGGGGGCAGCTGGAACACCTAGTGGGACACTAAGAAGTAAGGGGGTGGCAAGGGGTTGCTGAAGGTCTAAATGGCTATAAGACTTTGAAAAGGTGATGACACAGACTCAAATATACTATTCTGAATAATGCAATTTAAAGGGTAGGGGTCACTGGGGATGAATTTATGGAACCAATTGGGCAGTGACCTCAAATGGTTTGAGAAACCCTAACTTAGACCTTTCATTAAATCACTGGTGTATATTTTATGGTTTGCAGTCTGGAAAATTGTAATGATATCCTCTTGGCCTTTGGCTTGTACAATAAACATATTGATTGGAACTTCCATTGTTAAAATTTTGGCATAAGAACTGTATTGTGAAATCAGAAACCTATCCCCCCCTGCTGAAAATCTTTTTGTTTGCCTCTCAGTTTCTATCAGTTTAAAATTTGCCATATACTGTGTATATTTCTCTCTCCAGTAATCATTTCCAGCTGTTCATAGCTGTCTAACATCTCCAGGTGTGCCAATCCGATGCATTGCCAAAGGCGCTCAGCCACTATCCCCCCAACAAATTCCTTTACTACTGATTAACGGTTTCATTCAAAAAGTTTGATGAGAGGGAACAACCTCGTTCCAGAGATGCTTCCAAAATTATCCACAGCACCCTGTTCGAGTTCCCATTTAGCTGAACCTGTTTCTGTGCTGCCTCTTCTGGTATGCCCTGCAGAGGACCTTATGGTCCACAAATAATAATAATATCTTGGAGGTCCTGGGTCTCAAGGAGGTTAAACTGGCCTCAACCAGGGCAAAGGCCTTTTCAGCTTTGGCCGCAGCCTGGTGGAACACTCTATTGCAGGAGACCAGGGCCCTTCGGGACTTGACATCCTGCCACAGGGCCTGCAAGATGGAGCTGTTCCGCCTGGCCTTTGGTCCAGGCCCAGTTTGACCCCCCTCAATGGGACCCTGCAAGTCACCTCTTTGGCCCTTTTATCAGCTTATGTGGGAACAACATGGATAGCTGACCCTGATGAATACTTGAGGTTCCGACCCCCATGGTTGTAATTCGTGGGCAGTCATTTAATGTTACCCTGATTCTAATTTTTAAGCTGTATTTTAATCAATTGTTTGATTGTGTTTTTAATGTATTCGATATTTGCATGTTCAGACCCAGAAACCTCCCCCTAAATAAATTCACACTTGATTCAAATTTTTGTTTCGGTTTTTGGCAGAATTTAGGCCACAACTTTATTGATTACAGAAAGTGAGTGGTTGCATAGGCTATGGTTCGACTAGCTCCCTGCCATGCAGGTAGCGCTGACCCAGGGTTCCAGCATAGGTCAACCAAGGGTGAACACTTGGATAAGAGGAAAGCCGAGAACAGGCTATCTCCGCCACCCAAATGTCCCCCTGGACTCAGCTTTGGGCACAACCCCCTCTCAGGGGTTGACCAAAACATTGAGTCCCTGGATTCCTTTAACAGAATACCCTTCACATAGGGATGGCGAGAGCGTTCTCCCACCCCATCACCTGAACCAGAGCCTATCCGCAACCTTAAAAGTTGTGACGATTTGCTACACGGCAGGCGAAATCCAAATGGCAACAGCCAATCCGCCAAGTGGGGGAAATTCCTGCCGTGCCCCTGTCCCAACGACAGACAACATATGACGGCATAGCAAGGTCAAACACAAAGCCCTAAAAATAGGGAGAGGTGGGCGGGTGTTCTGAATGCACACACCGAAAGAGGAAGCTATGGGTCACGTGCATGGGTATAAATAGGTCCCATAAACCATTTGGACTCCGCCCCATTGGCCCGATTGAACCCAGCATCGAGGGACCTCCAATCGGGTGTTGTGGCTGACCAGTCGAACCCACCCACAACACAGGGTGTCAGTTTCCCAGGTCTCACCGCAATACATGCCCTCTTTAAGGGAGGACCCTATGCAGGACAGACTAGATGTGACATGAGAGCACAGCAACTTAATTCTTGAACAAAAAGAGGAAGTATTGGCTTGATCCAGCAGACCTCTTCTTATGTTCTTGTGATGAGTAAAATTTAGTAGACCTCAAGATGAAATTCCTATATACCAAGGGACAACAATTGTGGTGCGTTTCAGAAGTTGCTGGGCAACAACTCCCATCTTCCATGATGGTTAACAATGCTGGCTAGGACTGATGGGCATCCAACAACATCTGGAGAGAAGCCCATTGGCTACCCATACCTTAGGGTGTGGCAAGAGCAGTTCTGCCTGGCCTCTGAGACATTGGGTTAAAAAGCCCAAACAGAGCCCAGAGTTGTCTCTTCTGAGAACTCTTTGAAAGTGCCGTTATTTGGCTCTTGCTTTTATCAAGCAGGCCGGTCCTTCCCAGCCATTTCGCCCCATCACCACCCCATTAATCAAGAATTTAAGTCTCCAGCTCTTCCTTTCATGCAACATGTTGCATATGTGTGCGTCTTTTAAGCAGGCATGATTAATAGCTAAAGCGAGGGGATAAGAAGGATAAACGCTGATATATATTGTTCGTTTTATTATCTGTCAGGGACAGAACTAATAGGTTGAAGTTGCATTGGAAATGATGGCTACATGGTACAATGCAGACTTTAATGGAAGCCGGTTTCCATCTAATGAGCAAGCAGGAAGAAATCATTTACATGCAATGAAGAGGGAGACTGAGGGAGACCGCAGGTGTCCAGAAAAAAAAAGAAAGAAAAGAAAATGTGAGAGGGAGGGAGAGATGACATTCTGGGTAATATTTGAGAATAGGAGTTGTACAGTATGCCAAGAATTGCATGACATTTAGGGAGGGCATGAAAAATCAGCTGCAACATTCAAACATGCCTGGAGCAAAAATGTTTATATATACATATATATCCCATATTCATGAGGCATGAGGTGCATCCATCCATTCACACAGAAATACGTGTGGAGGCTCAGAGGTGGATTGATTCTGACCATCTTATTCCCCGAAGCCATATTTGGAGGGGGAAGAGAAAGAAATAGCTAACTTTAAACAGGTCACAGCTTCCATGAAGACACATGGCATCCAGAGTATGCTCTTATGGCGTGTGGAGGGGTAGTTATAAATAGGGATGGATGAATCAGTTTTATTTCTTGCTCTGTATCTGTTTCACTACTATTCCTTGCATAAGTCACGGATGGGAAAACAGTGATCCTCTGGGTATTGAGTGAACAAAAACCTTCCACCAGCCCCAGTCAGCATGGCCAACTGTCCAGGTTGATGGGAATTGTACTTCAGCAACTTCTGGAGAGCCAAAGATCCCCAAATTTTTGCCATAGGTTCCTTCACCCCATTACCACGATTTGTAATATTTATTTTAAAAACAGCAATCCACACAAAACTGCACTACTGTAGTCCAACGCACCTAGTCCACAGCTACAGAATCCCTGAGAAATGGCCACCCAGCCAACGTTTCAAAACGTCTAGTAATGGGCAGGTTGGTCTCTTTCACTGTTCAACAGATTGTACCATCAGGATGTTTCCTTAAATATTTGGATAAAAGCCTCTTTCTTGTTATTTGGAACCGTTTCCCCTCAAATAGATTTTTCAGACTAGCTGCAATTTCCAAACCATTCGGAAAGGTAGTCTCCTGTAGAGAGCACTGTGGAAGTCCAATCTGGAGGTTGCAAAAGCCCGCACCACAGTGTCCAAGCTATCCTTTTCCAAGAATAGTCATAGTTGGCATAGAAGTCAAACCTGGGGGGAAAGCACTCTCAGCCACTGAGGACACCTGAATCTCTAGTGACAGTAATGGATCTAAGAGTACAGTGGTACCTTGGGTTAGGAACTTAATTTCTTCTGGAGGTCTGTTCTTAACCTGAAACTGTTCTTAACCTGAAGCACCCTTTAGCTAATGGGGCCTCCTGTTGCCGCCACGCCACCGGAGCACGATTCCTGTTCTCATTCTGAAGCAAAGTTCTTAACCCAAGGTAATATTTATGGGTTAGCGGAGTCTGTAACCTGAAGCATATGTAACCTGAAGCGTATGTAACCTGAAGTACCACTGTACTCCCAAACTACATATCTGCTTCATCAGAGAGTGTACGATCCCATCTAGAACAAACAACCTATTATTTTCCTGAGCTTAGGAACCACTCACCCGCAGGACTTCCACCTTACCAAGATTCATTGGCCATCATCAAGCTCATCACTGACGCCAGACCTGGCTTTATTCAAATGTAGACCTTGCACCAAATCTCCAAATAACTGCTCCCTACAGCTTAACATATATATTTAAAGGCACTGGGGGGAAAGAAGGTTTCCTGAGGGACCCCACAGCACAAATGCCAGCGGGCTAAGAGAGAGTCAGCCCATATCATTTTTTGTAAGTTGTCCTGCAAGTAGGAGCAGAGTCGCTGATGTACAGTGTGACCAATTTCCATCTCACAGAGCCAGTCTAGGACCATGTTGGTCCACTCTAGACAACAGCTGGAAAATAAAAAATTCAATGTATAAAATTATTTTCCTCCCATCAAAGAAGACGTTAATGGGTAGTAAAGAAATAAATTGTAAATAACAACAACAATATCATTTTTGAACTATTCTGATGGCATTTTAGATATTTAAAGTAACTTAACGTGCTATTCTGTTTCTTGTGGTTTTGAATTCAACACTGAAGTTGTTGTTGATAAAATGCTTTCAACTAAAGTGAATTTCCAAAACGCTGGAGAAATTTAAAGAAATGCTGAAAGATTTTCAATAAGATAAGAGGTGAGAAATATATGGGGGGTTATTCTCACCTACTCTTCTGCTGCTGACTTGGGAGCAGTTCCAGAAACAGAACAAGTCCCAGTTGAGATTAGCTGGGAAGATGCAAGGCCACCAAATCACAGCAACTTCTGGGAGCAGCGATTCAAAGTAAGCATCAAGGTAATTTTAAGATCAGTAGACTATATGGGGAGCATCGCTTCAAAAATACCGCAACAGCATGAGATCCAGACTAAAAGCTAAAATTTCTTCATCCATCTGTCACTAATTAAAACGAATGTCAAAGAACATATGGCCACAGAAAGATCAGGAGCTGAAAAAGAACGTTAAGAAATGCGACAATGCATGTACCGAAATTGCACACATTTTTGTAAGTGCCAGACGGACGCTTTGGAAACGAGAAGGGGAAATTGCATTGAGCAAAACACCAAACAGACCTTTAGAGACATGGTAACTGTTATCTGCCTTCTTATTATGACAACAAAAAGTATAAACCTGATTAACTCATAGGACCCTGAGTGGTGCTGTGTAAATAAAAGGACTGTTAAACAGAAAGATGAATCCCTCTTTAAAGACTTGTACAGTGGACCCACTTTATCATTTTTGCTGCCCTCCTCTTCACACATTCCTGTCTTGTGGTTATCAGTCACAAGTAGAAGAGTTTGGATTTGATATCCCACTTTATCATTACCCTAAGGAGTCTCAAAGCTTCCTCCCCTGCAACAAACACTCTGTGAGGTGAGTGAGGCTGGGAGACTTCAGAGAAGTGTGACTGGCCCAAGGTCACCCAGCAGCTGCAAGTGGATGAGCAGAGATGCGAACCCGGTTCACCAGATTACGAGTCCACCACTCTTAACCACTACACTGGCTCTCCAAACACTTGGTAGTTCCTACTACTCCCTCATTCCCTTACTACATGCACAATTATTACTGACCAAAGATTTGAGCCTACTAAAAAATAAGATTCAGGCTTTAGCGATGTTTTAAGACCATCCAGTTTTCCCTTACATCGTCTGTAATGAAAAACTTATGAAACATTTTCTTTCTTGAAGTACAGTTTTTGCCCTCCCGGGCAATCTATAATACTTCCACTAGATAGCATTTTCTATCAATATAATAATATCCTATATCATTTATTATTTTAATATCCCAGTTGTCCTAGGTTTAGGCAGAAATATCTGAGGGCAGGATTGTAACATGGCAGATGTGGTCTTTTCTGCTAGAACATCAATGTACATTTTCATTTCTATTATGAGAGGTACACTATAAAGTGTTAAGCCTCCATCATTATCTTCAGGTATATAATTTAGCAATAAGAGATCCCAGAACATAAGTTAAGTGGCAACCGTGAAACAATTTCCCAGGAGGCTTTCCAGTTACTACAGCTACTATTGATTGCATTTGGGGTCTTCTGGTGTGCTAAAAGATAATTCTAAACATTTTTTTGAAAGCTAGATGGAGCCTAATGCCACTTGGCAAGTAGAGTGTGGGAAAGTACCTTTGATTTCATTGCAAGGGGAAAGTGATAGAGGAATGATGTCTAAGAGAGCAAAAATGAAAATGAAACAATGCTCCTATCCTAAAGGCTTCAAGTTCCTGTTAAAACCTAGAGCTAGGGGTTGCATCCAATGTTAGTCCTACACAGAGTAGACCCATTGAATTTAGTAGATATGAATAACACAGATCCATTAATTTCAGTAGGTCCACTCTGAGTAGGACTGATGTAGATAAAACCCACATTTGCAGCCTTCTGAAGATCTCAGAACGAGCTTGCGAGGCAAGTTTGGTCTAACAGTGGTGGAACATAGAATTGTAGAGTTGAAAGAGCTCCCAAGGGTCATCTAGTCCAACCCCCTTCAATGCAGGAATCTTAGCTAAAGCAGCCATGACAGAAGGCTACCCAACCTCTACTTTAAAACCTCCAGTGAAGGAGAGTCCAAAACCTATAGATGGAGACTGTTCCACTGTCAAACAACTCTTACTGTAAGAAAGATCTTTCTGATGTGTAGTCAGAATCTTTTTTCTTGTAACATAAATCTGTTGGTTTGGTTCCTCTCCTCCAGAGTAGGAGAAAACAAGATTGTTCCACCTTCCATGTTAGATATTGGAAGATGGCTTTCATTTCTCCTACCAGTCTCTTCTTTATCAGACTAAGCATACCCAACTCCCTCAACCATTTCTCAAAAGGCTTGGTTTCCAGACGCTTTATCATCTTGTTCACCCTCCTCTGCACATGTTCCACCTTGTCAATATCCTTCTTAAATTGTGCTGCTCAGAACTAGACGAAGTACTCCAGGTGTGGTCCAAACAAATCAGAATAGAGGGGCACTATTACTTCCCTTGGTCAAGATGCTATACTTCCGTTGATGCAGCATAGAATAGCATTAGCTATTTTTGAAGCTATATCGCACTGTTGTATCATGTTAAACTTGTGGTCTACTCAGCCCCCTATATCTTTCCACATGTACTCCTAGCTGTTCCGATGTCCCCCATTGGTGTATCTTTTTGCTGTCTAAGTGTACAACCTTATATTTGTCCCTATTGAGATTCATCTTGTTAGTTTGGGCCTTGAAGGTCCTCTTGGATCCTGATTCTTTTTAATCTTAATGGAGATTTAAATGAACGCTGTTTTGCTTAAAGAGCGGGATAGAAATACTATAAAAATATCTATCTATTTTTCTGCAGTATCTACACAAACACACACACACAAAAAACATTCTAAGTTACACATTCAGTCTAATTATAAACATTGATTTATCCCAAGGAATTTAAAATTGGATGTCTAAAACGTTCCCTAACATTTTCAAGGATATTTTTGCCTCGTTGAAAAGTAATATCACATGTTAAGAACAAAGCAGGGCTTTCATAAAAGTGAGATTTTCCAAGCGGTTAGTTTGCATATTGATTGAATCACATGTTCGTTTGCCTCCTATCATAAGCACACATCGTTCCCCATTTGAAGTGCTCAATGGCTTAAAAAAAAAAATGTTAAGCATTTGTCCCTCACCTCAAACCCTAATCAGCTTGCTGTTGCACATGATGCTTGGCTGTTGCTAAATAAACAGGTAAAGTAAACCCAAAAACAGACTTTTGTTTTTCCTCCCAAGTTTATTCAACTGCAATATCTTGTGCAACAAACCACTATTTTATCTACTGTAACAGGGGAGGCAATAATGCATGTGCTTTGTCCTTTGCAAAAGGTCCTAGATTTGATCTGTGCCATGTCCAGGGAAGGCTAGCAGATTTGATACATGTCAGTGTGTAAACTGAGCCAAATGGAGAAATACTCTGACTTGGTATAAGACAGCATTCTCTATTTCTTTTCACTTTCTTTTTTTTAGTGGATATCCATGAACAGGTTACATTTCAGTACACTGTGAGAAAATCAAGTATTAAAAAAGCTAGTGTTTAGATCCCTAATTGGCCATATTAGATGATATTGTGAGTCCATTCTAATAGGCTTCTGTGCACTGCGTACAACACTCAGTGACCTTGCAGTACATTTCAGCCTCAACAGTAGCAAAAAGAGGAGCTTTCTTGAGAGAAGGGATATGGATCACAGGGGGGGAATCAAAACAGCCCACATTTGTTTCACAGAACTGGTAATTTGGAATGGCTTTTAGCTGCTGATTAAGATGACTGATATATAATATTAGGGTCTGCTTTCTGCTTTCCCCCCATTTCCTATTCTGGCAGATTTTAGTATGGCATTAGTGGCAGAGAAGATACTAACCCCCTCCATCTCTTCATTCAGTTTACCTATGGCTGGACCTTTAAATTGACCTACTGTGGCTTGCAAATGAAGGGGAGAGTACAAATTCTCCTGTGCAAATTATGGAATGGCAGTTACTTGGTATATACAAAATAAAAAAATTCCTTCCAGTAGCACCTTAAAGACCAACTAAGTTAGTTCTTGGTATGAGCTTTCGTGTGCATGCACACTTCTTCAGATACACACGAAAGCTCATACCAAGAACTAACTTAGTTGGTCTTTAAGGTGCTACTGGAAGGAATTTTTTTATTTTGACTATGGCAGACCAACACGGCTACCTATCTACTATTGGTATATACAGTTCACCTCTTCTGCAAAAGCCCATTCTACCTGAAAACAACACCAGTGGCCTGCTGTCCTCAAATTCCATGCCTGCAATAAGATCTGATGCTACCTGTCTTTGAGGACATACCTCCAAGGAATTAGCTCATAAGGAATAAAAATAAGTCATCCATGCACAGCAGAGGCATTTATAGGATCACGTTTTCGTCGGTGGTGTTCTAAGTTAGGCTTAATTTCATCACACACAGTGCAGCAATGTGATATGAATGGGCTATAGCTCACTGCTAGGTCATCTGCTTTGCATTCAGAAGGTCTGTCTTCGGTTCAATCCAGGCAGGACTATGAAGGATTCCTTTTCTGAAACCCTGGAGAGCTGCAAGCAGTCATTGTTGCAGATATTAATATTGCACAGTCTGCAGCAATTGGAAGCATACGAACTGACTCCTTTTGGAAGAAATCATTGTCCAGGCCCGTAAAAATATTATTCAAAGTTTTAGTGTCAGAACTCTTCAAAAACAGGACACAAGCATCAAAGATGCAACTAAAATATCCATACAATTTCTGCTGTCCAGCACCAGCTCAGCATCTTCATAGAAATAAAAGATCCCAAACTCCAAATTGTTTCTCTCCCCCATTCCAGCCTGCATCCCAAACTTTCTTGGCCATAAGCTAGGCTGCTATTGGAGAACTTGTTCTCCTGGTAGTGTTTAGAGAGACAAACAGCCACCTCCTTTTCAAGTTGGCGAATTTGCAACTCAATACCTTTGTCACGTGGGTGGCACTGTGGTCTAAACCACTGAGCCTTGGGCTTGCTGATCAGAAGGTCAACAGTTCGATTCCCCACGACGGGGTGAGCTCCCGTTGCTCAGTCCAAGCTCCTGCCAACCTAGCAGCCCGAAAGCACATCAAAGTGCAAGTAAATAAATAGGTACCTCTCTGGAGGGAAGGTAAATGGCATTTCCATGTGCTGCTCTGGTTTCGCCAGAAGCAGCTTAGTCATGCTGGCCACATAACCCTTAGAAAAACTGTCTGTGGACAAACATTGGCTCCCTCATCCAGTAAAGCGAGATGAGCGCGCAACCCCAGAGTCATTCACAACTGGACTTAACTGACAGGGGTCCTTTACCTTACTTTTGTCACCTGATCTAAGGTCCACTCTCAGCACAGAGTAGGAAAACAATCAACAGGTAATAATTAACTAATTCATTCAAAATCCACACTCCTTCCACTGTTTTTCCCCCCCATGTTGTTAACTAATAATGGAAAGTTATCTAATCCATGAAAGTATGTAGAACACATTTGATGAATCTCTGCATATCTGCAAATGTGAATATGTGTGAGAGAAATTGCACAGAAGGTAATTCTGCATTTTAAAACCAGCTGCCAACCTTCTGGACAGCTGCCTTGTGGCATGCAAAGGGAGCTCAAGATGCTGTTCTGGGCTCTCAGCTATTGCTCAAGAAAGCCGGGGGAGACATCAGGAATGGATTTAGGTTATTGCAATCATATGATGTGGCCATTTCTCCGAGTTTGCTGCTAATGTTGCTGATACCATGGTGACACGCCTTATCTTCCAAACTGCCAACATGTATTTGGAGAGAAGAGAGCAAGACAGGGAGCGGGAGAGATCCATCGCGGCTGTGCACAACTCTCAGCTGAAGAGCTGCGCAGACTTTACTTACAGTCTTCTTCTCTGAGCCTCTGCACTGGAAAATAATGACACACCAACATGAAAAAATCCCCCCCCCCAACCCTTTGGTGTTAGAAGACAGAGGAGGGGAAATGATAGCTGAGTCAGAAGAGAATGAGACTCTTAATCTCAGGATCATGGCTTCAAGTGTCATGTTGGGCAAAAGATTCTAGATGACCCTCAGGGACCCTTCCAATTCTACAATTCTACATTACTAAGGTTCCTGGTCCTTTGTGAGCAATGATAGTGAATCCAGAAAGTTGTGGTAAAATAATAGCCCCACAAGTTTTGGCTAGCTCGTTATAAAGCAATACAAATTGTGTGACCCCACTAGGGTAACCACCCCAAAAAGGGGGGGAAAGGAGGGGGGAAAGAGAAAATAAAATAAAGTAAAGGAAAACAATGAATGTTTTAAAATAATGTGTATGGGAAAGGGGTTGACTGGGAAATAATGAATGAATGGATGAATGAATGAAACAAACAAACAAACAAACACAACCTGAACAAATGTCACCAAACTCCACCAATCACTTTCTAAGAGGCAGAACTTGGAGAACACTGGGTGGAGTGATAGCATTGTACTGCTCTCCAAATGTTTTGGACTACAAGTCCCATCACCCCTGAAAATTGGTCCTCTCTGAGCAGCACCGTTTGGAGGGCTAGTTTCTCAATTCCTGTGTTCCATGCTGCCATTTCATGTGCCACAGCTTGAAAATTCAGGTAGATGTTAATCTGGGGAGGGGTAGAAGTGCACAGGCATATTGATCAAAGTTCCCTCAGGGAATGTTTGGCATTGTTACTCTACTGGAAGGAGCCAGATGTTGTTTAACCAACTGTATGAACAGCAGCAGACAAGCTTAGAATTTCATCTCGCAGGAATTCTAGACAGTTGTGAAACGACTTTGTACTCCAGCTCTAAATGCAACATATAAACAGAAGTACAAATGAGCCATAAAACAGCCCTTTTTACAATCTTTTTGTTGTTGTTGATAAAGAGCAGCCAGCAGCTGTATGAATTTTTAAAAACATAATTGCAGTAAAAAGAAAAACCCACCACTACCAACCAACAGCTATAAACTAATAAGGAATTCCTCAGTTGCAGACATGCTGTTGGCACATGGACAAGTGCATTGAGCCTAGAATTGAACTGATCATTCTCTCGTTTTGATGTCCTCTTCGAAGGTTTCACTTTGGAAGCCAACCCTTCCAAACCTCTCCCATTGCTGAACAGTTCTGTTATTTCAGTGTCCTTCTCATCCTTCTGTTTGTTTGTAGGCCACATTGCCACAAGATTGTACCTGTAGTGGCTCATAACATGAACAATAAGCATCATTAACGTTTTTTTAAAAAAGTCTCTCTCTGTGTGTGTGTTAAGAGCCATTACAAATAATTGCAGTTTATGGATTTTAGTTTGGGGGTTAGAGCAGGAGGAGGAGTTTTCTGTTTTAACTGTTTTTATATGCTGCAAACCACTTTGGTACTTCTGTTGAAGGATGGGTAAGCAATATGAAGGAAAAGGAAAATGAGACGGAGTAGTCCATACTGATATTTCTGTTGAAGGATACAAAAGGAAGAGGAAAACAAAGAGGAATAAATCAATAAATCTTCTTCTTCTTCTTCTTCTTCTTCTTCTTCTTCTTCTTCTTCGGCAATCACTCGTAGGCAAGTAAGATTGTCTCCCATGAATATGCACTTAACAGTGTGTCCGTAGGTGATTGTGGAGGTCAATTCTGGATCCACACATCCTTCCACAGTGGAGATACAGGTTTCCGGGTGGGAGTTGATCACATTGCCAAATATGCCTTCCTCTTAGCTCATTTCTCCCTTTTATCCTGAGTTTGTGCTTCTTCAAAGTCCATGATGCCTTTGGTAGAGGCTATTCTCCAATTGGAGCACTCACAGGCTGGTGTTTCCCAGTTATCGGTGTTTATACTACATTTTCTTAGATTTGCCTTGAGAGCATCTTTAAACCTCTTTTGTTGTCCATCGGCATTGTGCTTTCCATTCTTACGTTGGAAATGGAGTAGTTGCTTTGGAAGATGATAACCAGGCATCCAAACCATATGACCAGTCCAACGAAGCTGATGTTGAAGAATCACTGTTGATCTTCACTTCTTCCTGTACCCTGACATTAGTTTGCCTGTCTTCCCAAGTGATATGTAAAAAAATTTCAGAGACACCATTGATGGAATCTTTTGAGGAGTTGGAGATGGCATTTATACATCATTAATAAACCCCGAACCATTCAAGTTGACCTAAAACAATACAAATGAGCTAACCTTATTATCAGTCTAGAACTAATCCAGAGAAATAAATAGACGTATACAAGGCCAAAAAGATGAGCATTCCACAAAGATTCACCACAATGAGCTTACACACACTGAATAGCCATTGCACTTCTCACCTGAAACAGGTTTCATTCCGGGTGTTGCAATGCCCACAATGCCAGCTGCATTCATTCTTTGATATTAAGGATGGCTGTGCATTGCTTTTCACGTTTTTTTCTGAAGCTGGCAGAGGGCAACTGGGCACCCTAGCTGTTCATTCTATTTGGGGTAGGCTAGGGAAATTCAGTCATAATGCTTTTTGCAACCCTCCCAGGGAACTAATCACTGTTTAGTTTATGCATTGCCAGGTATCGAATGACAGAAATGCACTGGGTGGAATCCAATGCTGGTCTGACTCAGAGCAGACCTGTCAAAGTTAATAAACAGGACTAACTTAGGTTCATGAATTTCAATGGGTCTACTCTAAGTAGGACGTTATTGAGTGCAACCCAGTAGATGAAAAGGATGAGTGAGGGAATTTGATTCTGTTTTTTATCCATTGCATTTCTTTCTTCAGTGCTTTTCTCTCATTCTTTTCTTTTTGTATCCCAGAAGCTACTTTCCCCCCCCCTCTTCATTTGCTTATGGTTCAGGTGTGCTCACTCAACCTGGGAAGAGGCAGGGAAAATATGAAAAGAAAACAGGCGAACCTTGTCTCAGTATTTTTATTGACTCCCCTTTTGAGAAGGGGAGAAGGGTATAGATCTACTCAACTAAAATAATACAACTTCTTGGGACTTGGATACATGTTGTCATAACAACAAGGTACAGCTCCTGTAATCCCTTAAAGCTGGGAGGAATAAGAAGCACTTGTTCTTGACAATGTAGCTAGAGCTCTGTCAAAGGAGGATAAATTTGTCCTTTAATTAGGCACAATAGGTTTAATTCAGTTCTCAGTGACACTTGTGCATATCTGGGAGGAACTCCACCACACTCAACAAGTTAATTCAGAATCTATACGGATTTAAGGAAACACATCGTTTTGATAGAGTGGAAACGGCGGGTAATGAAAGCAACTGAAAAGCTCATCTTGAGATTGGAGAAGTCACCTTGGGCAGGATTTAATTATACGAACAAATAGACAGTAGTCGAGGTCTCCATGAGAACACAATATAAGAGAGGTAAAGCTCCACAGCAGACAGGATTCAAATGCCCAGTCAGCTATGAAGCTCATTGAGTAACACTAGGGCACACACAATCTCTCAAGCTTCCCTATCTTGCAAGGATACTCTGAGGAGAAAGCAGGATATAGAATTATAGAATTAGAGTGTTGGAAGAGACCCTGAGGAACATCTTGTCCAACCACTGCAATGCAGGAACCTGCTTTAGAAAACTTTGGCAACTTCTCTGTCACATCATGAATCTCTGGCACCTGGGAGACAGCACACCTCCCAGAACATCTTGTTACCTCCACACACTGCTCCCCGTGTCCCATGATGTAGGTAGTCACACCACATGTAACTTCCTCTTCTGGGGGGGGGGGTGGTGGAATGAATTGTTTTGTTCACTGCACCTTCCACATCCACCCTGGTGTGTTCTGAGGTCTGCAACTGCTGTCCTTGCTCCTCTGGACCAGAATTGGTGTTCGAAATGAGAGCATCAAATCAATTTTGAAGATCCAGTGACACAGCATGGCTGCTTACAGCCCTGCTTCTGTGTGTCATGTTTCTCCAGGGGTTCATCTCCTGCAGTGGGCGATCTTCTTCCTCCCTAGGCTTCCCACCTACATCACTATTCCATGACAGACCATTCTGCTCTATTGAGAAATTCCTCATCTTGTCCAGTAGCTCAAAGTGAGGATAGGTGTTTCTGTACCTTCAAGTTTCTGTACCTTCTCTTCCAGGAAAGCAACCAGCTCATACTCGTTGCAGGTGTAGTTTTGTGCATTGTAGGGCAGGAAGGTAAACATGGCACAGGTGTTGCAGATATCATGGACTGGCTGGCTGCACAGGAATGGTAGGTGTCAAATGGAAGATGGAGCAAGGTTGTTTTCTTCTTCATCTGGAGGCTAGGACCCAAACCAATGGATTCAACTTACAAGAAGGGGGATTCTGTAATCATTGGGAAGAACTTTCTGACAGTAAGAGCTATTAGACAGTGGAATGGATTCCCTCAGGAGGTGGTGGACTCTCCTTCCTGGGAGATTTTTAAGCAGAGGTTGGATGGACATCTGTCATGGATTCTTTAGTTGCGATTCCTGCTTTGCAGGAGGTTGAACTACGTGAGCCATAAGGTCCTTTCCAATTCTATGATTGTATGAATTGGGAATGGAGAATACTGAGAATGTGGGAAGCCCGCAAAAGCCCAAGACTACCTTTTGCTCAATACAGTGGTGCCTCGCAAGACGAAATTAATCCGTTCCGCGAGCCTCTTCGTCTAGCGGTTTTTTTGTCTTGCGAAGCAACCCTATTAGCGGATTAGCGCTATTAGCGGTTTAGCAGCTATTAAAGGCTTAGCGGCTATTAAAGGCTTAGCGGCTATTAAAGGCTTAGCGGATTAGCGGCTAAAAGGCTATTAGCAGCTATTAAAGGCTATTAGTGGCTTAGAAAAAGGGGGGGGGAGCGAAAAAAAATTGGAACACTTGCAAGACGTTTTCGTCCTGCAAAGCAAGCCCATAGGGAAAATCGTCTTGCAAAGCAGCTCAAAAATGGAAAACCCTTTCGCCTAGCGGGTTTTCTGTCTTGCGAGGCATTCGTCTTGCGGGGCACCACTGTAAATAAATATGTTGTGAGTCCTTAGTCAGATTTTAGGTACCCAAGCTCCTTACAAGAACACTCCAGAGCATCAATGGCAATGAAAAATGCATGGATACATTATATTCCTTCAGGATTCCTCAATACCCTTTACTGTCCACCAACCTTCAGTCTTGCTGTTCCTCTGTGCTTTGTCAGATTACTTATCTGAAAGTTCAGATGTTGTATTCATAATTCGACATTGGATTAAACACCAGACCACTCAAAGAGCAAATGTGAGTGTTGGCAAGGTAGGAACTGCAATGAATTTTGGATTTAACTGCTACAGCATTTAGACACTAAGCAATCAGTTTTGCCCTGCTATGGGCAGGGAATGTTTCTCTAGGGACTGCTAAAAAGAGAGCGAGAGAAGAGCTTGTATATCATCTAATATGCATATGGTTACCACCAATTTACTACTAATTATGGGGTGAAAAGACCAATTAATTATTCAAGACACTTTATTGGAAGTTAATCAAGTGCTTCCTGTGTCCCTGTGTAGTTGCCATAACTCATACATGTTCTTGATAATTAAGCATTATGTGCAGAACCTGCTATAATATTATAGAAACCAAATGAAAATCTTCCTGAACCTGAAGAATCTTATAATGTCCCATACTCGACTCTGCTCACGTTTGTTCTCTTGAATCACTTTGACATGATGTACATGTTGAGCCTCACCTGCCCTTCATTTCTCTCTATATCATGTGTAGAAACCGCCTTCTTGACCATTGGACCCACTATTGGTCTCATCCCAAATGTCCTGGATTCTGATAGGACTTCTTTCCAAAGAATCATAGAATTGTAGAGTTGGAAGGAATCCTGAAGTTTGTTTTGTCCAGCTCCCCTCAACACAGGAATCACAACTAAGGAATCCATGACAGATGTCCATCCAACCTTTGCTTTTCATTGAATGAAAATCTTCCATCTTCCGAGGGAGTCCACTCTCTAACTTTCTTCCTGATGTTTAGTTGGAATCTCATTTCTTGTAACTTGAACCCACTGGTTTGGGTCCTCCTCTCCAGAGCAGAAGAAAACAAGCTTGCTTCATTTTTTCTTTAGATATTTGAAGGTGGCTACCATAACTACCCCTAAGTCTTCTCTTATCCAGGCTAAATATACCCAACTCCTCAACTGTTCTTTGGTTGACTGACATTCAATGCCCCTTTAAAATGTGTTGGGGGAGGTTATTGGGCTGTTCTTGTTTTTATTTTTATTATGTATTTTGTGTTTTTATATTGGGATTTTATTCTGTGGACCGCCCTGTTATCTGCAGGTAAGGGTTGTATACTCCTCCTACTAATAATAATAATAGCAAGCTTACATTAAAATGCTGGCAAAATTTCATGAGGACTTTACTAAAAATTAAATTGATATGGAGTGCTGAACTTAAGACTGGAGAATAAGAAAATGAGAGAAACCAAAATTGGCAGATTCAGCCATTCATAGCACAGGGCAAGGGTCCCTAAATCAGGAAGCGTGCCTACCTGCCGATTCATCATTCAGTTCACCTTGTAGTGCCCCATCATGGCACGAACAAACACAAAACAGCTGAACAGTTGCGTTATTTCACATGCAAACATTCCAAACCCAGAAAATGCATTTATTACCTATTTTATTTATAGCGTTTATATCCTCCCCTCCATCGTCAGAAGGTCACAAGATGGAGGACAACATAATGCAAAGCCTTCAGTCAATAATATCAAAATGCATAGCTTAATAAAACTTGTTAAAATCAGCACATCATCAATTTAAAAATAGCTTGCATATCTGAAGTGGGAGATCCAGAGCTCAAAGGTAGGGCATCTGTTTTACATGCAGGAAAGTCCCCAGTCCAAACCCCAGCATCTCTAGATAGGACTGGGAGAGGCCCCAACCTGAAATTCTAGACAGCTGCTGCCACTCAGTGCAGGCAATACTGATCTATAAGCTTCAGTGTTCTGACTCGGTATAAGGCAGTTCCCTGTATTCCTAAAGAAATACACTTACCACATCCAATGACCTATGCCAAGATACAATTCAACCAGGCTTACGTGTTGAGCACACTGTTTTATAGAAGTGAGTCATGGGCAACTTACAATGACCAGGAGCAATGGCTTAATGCCTTCCACATGCACCGCAACAGGAAGATTGTGGGCATCACATGGCAGGACAGATTCTTAAACAAAGATTTGCTCTCCCAAACCCACATTTCCAGCATCTCTGCACACCTGTCTCAATAACTTCTCCATCAACACTGAGGTGTTCAAGCATATTGGCAAGGCAGCTATGGCAATGGCTCGCCTCACCAAAAAGATATGGAAGAGTGTGGTGCTAACGTCCAATACCAAGAGGAAGGTCTTCCTTGTGTGTTGAGCAGACTGCTTTATGGAAGTGAGTTGTGGGCAACTTAGAACTGTCAGGAGTGATGCTTTGATGCTTTCCACGTGAACTGCATCAGGAGGATTTGGGGCCTCACATGGCAGGACAGGGTCTCAAACTAAGGTGTGCTCTCCCAAGCCCACATTTCCAGCATCTCTGCACACCTGTCTCAACAACGTCTTTGCTGGTTTGGTCATGTCCACAGAATGGAAGAAAGTAGGATACCCAAGGATGTGCTGTATGGGGAGCTGGTTTCAGACACCTGGCCCATTGGTGGACCAACTCTGTGTTACAAAGATGTCTGCAAACATGATATGGAGACTGGCAACATCAAACCTGCCCTTGCAGATGACCACAGTGCCTGGAGAAAGACAGTCAGGTTGTATATCCATAGCAGAGACCAGAGGAGGAATGACCACTGGGAAGAATGCAGAAAGAAGAAATGCAATGGTACATCTGTAGCACAACTAGATGCCTTCATCTGCCCCAGATGTATCTCCCGTATTGGTCTCTACAGCCACAGCAGGTGCTGTAATTCTGCAATGGTGTGACTTCACTGCCAAAGGTGCACTTCTACGTTGTCTGCTGAGACAGACAGGTGCCAACAACATCACCAAAGACCTGGGGGTGGGAGGAGTTTTCACCTACCACCAGAATCCACTCAGAGTAGGAGCTTGCCAGGTCTCTATTGGGCAAGAGCTCCAAAGCCAGGGTGCCAGTGCTAAGAAGACCCTGTACTGAGTCCCTAATAACCGAACTTCCACTTTTGATGGTACCAATAGCAGACCATTCCTGGCAGATCTCAGTTCACATGTGGAATGATCCTGGGAGATGTTCTCTTTGAGGTCGGTAGGGCCCAAGCTGTTTGAGGCTTTATGTTTTGATAAAGGTGTGTCTCAAATTCTCTACTTCAAATGTCACCACACTGGAGTTTTCTCTGTGATTTGTAAAGCTCGATGTGGCTCCAAGATGAATGATTTCAAATTATGACAGGATGTAGCCAAATGTGATCAGTTATGTAGCTTCTTTGTGTCATTCTGGATAAAGCATTGTCCCTGGTTAGGTGACTCACCTAGGCATGTGATGAACCTAGGAATGAATGAGCAAAAAGAAGCCAGAGACTGAACAGGATTGGAAACTGTTGAATTCTTCTTCAATGTAAGTGATTCATTGGTTGGAGAAACATCTCCCTCCTACCAAGAAAACCCAAGTTTTACTTTCAAATATCTACATTTTTTAAAAAAATCATAACTGGAGAAAATCTGATCCTGCTCATTAGTCAGTCTAACATTCCTTCTTTGTCCTTTCAGACGAAGGAGTGTTTAGTTTTTAGTTTGGGGTTTCTTTTCTTTTCTTTAAGGGGGTCAGTGGGTGATGCCAGGGACAAATTTGGCCCATTAATTTTTACCAGGTAGATCTGTGTTTGAACAGTTCCCATTACTTTTGTGCTGTGAGGCAGAATTATGCTTTGCTCTGTCTTATTATAAGGTGGCAATACTGGATGATAAAGCTCCCAGCAGGACTCAGTATATTTAATACTCTCCAGGATTTGACAGAGCTTTTTATTCCTGCTGAAGAGAATCTCCTCTCTTCCTCCGAGCTCCTGCTATTTATCCTTCGAGCCAGAACATTTAATTCAAATGATAAATTGACCGGTTTAATGTTATTGAATGTAACAGGGGTAAGATATAAAGTTGCTAATCAATCAAGAGGAAACATTTTATGAACTACTGAAACAAAAAAGAAAGAAAGAAAAATAAATAAATGTCATTGGTAGTTCTCTTTGCCCATTTGTTCAATGGCGGGTACAACTTTCGTCCTTCACAATTGCCAGAGGAAGGTGAAGATGCACTACCTAGTTCTTTCAGTATTTTGCATACTTTTCCCTGGTATAATTTTATGGCACCAGTTACATCCATTTTTGTATCATTTGCTTTTGGACTTCACTGCGGAGCGAAAGTAGCAACTGATGCATTTGCATTATGCTTAATACCTGGAAACAATCAAGCACATCACACCATCATTTTGGGGTGAGCAATAAATATCGGCACAGTTTATTTTTAAGTGTCGGAATAAATCCCTCTGGCTAATATTTTCCTAAGGCATAGAGAGAGATTTGGGCGCCATAAAGTGATCACCTCCATTGAAATTGCTCTTCATTGGATGAACAGGCAATCGGAAGCAATATGCAAATGTGACCTTCAAACAAGTTGAAGCGAGAGACACAGAGAAAAGACAGCATCTGTTGAAAATATCTTGCAAATGCTTTTTTTCCTAAATAAAGAAATCACTTTAATGCATTAAAAATGCAAAATTTAATCAGCAAAATAACCTTTGAGCTGTATACACCTTGACCAGTATTCTGTATTCGTCTATAATATAAGACTTCTTCACACTTTACAGAGGTAAAAACTATCTCCACACATGTGCAAATGCTTGTGTGAATATAATAATAATAATAATAATAATAATAATAATAATAATAATAATAATAATAATAATAATTTATACCCCACCCTTCTGGCTGAGTTTCCCTAGCCACTCTGGATGGCTCCCAATCGAGTGTTAAAAACAATACAGCATTAAATATTAAAAACTTCCCTAAACAGGGCTGCCTTCAGATGTCTTTTAAAAATAGGATAGCTGCTTATTTCCTTGACATCTGATGGGAGGGTGTTCCACAGGGCGGGCGCCACTGCCGAAGAGGCCCTCTGTCTGGTTCCCTGTAACCTCACTTCTCGCAATAAGGGAACCGCCAGAAGGCCCTCGGCACTGGACCTCAGTGTCCGGGCTGAACAGTGGGGGTGGAGACGCTCCTTCAGGTATACAGGACCAAGGCCGTTTAGGGCTTTAAAGGTCAGCACCAACACTTTGAATTGTGCTCGGAAATGTACTGTACACTTGTTGATTGGTATACCTTAGTTACCCTGTACTCAGGTATACAGACTGTATGCTTGTTTACTGTTATGGGGTAATTGCTGAACAAGTGTAGACTATTTGTATAAAGTTGCACAGATTGCACACTTGTTGAGTGCAATGTGCAAGCACCTCAATCACACTGAATGCTTGGCTTCTACCACAATGTTGGGAGCTTTTGAAAACCACACATGGTTAGAGCAAGCCAAGAATGGGGAGAGCTGTTATGGACTGGAGGCAAAAGGTGAGGTTCAGTCAGGATCAGGAAAGTGACAGCCAACAGGCAAGGAACTAGGAAACAGTCCTGGTAGGTAGGATTCAGAGTGTGTCAAGGCAGAGGAAGCAGCAGAAAACCCAAAATGGCTCAAAGAACAGGCCTGGGGCTCAAATGAGAACAGTGGTGTCTGATGCTCATTGCGATTGTTAGGGCAGAAGGCAGGCAGCACAACAGTAAGTGAAGCTAGAGCCAAGGACAGGCAGAGCAAGCTAATTCTAGTTTGTCCACATCCTTCTCCATGCTCAGTTCTGCAAGGACAAACACTGAAACTAGGAAGGAGGAAGATGATAGGCATCTTCTGGAGCACTTGTTGGAATAGGGGTAGGGTTGTTGTTGCTTTAACCTCCATGTAGTTCAAAAAGAAAAGGGGCATTTGGGGAACTGTCTTATCTCCCCTGAAAAAGACAGCAAGTTCCAGGGATGGCCAATTTCATGGGTAGGCAAACTAAGGCCCGGGGGCCGAATCTGGCCCTATCGCCTTCTAAATCTGGCCCGCGGACGGTCCAGGAATCAGCGTGTTTTTACATGAGTAGAATGTGTGCTTTTATTTAAAATGCATCTCTTTGTTATTTGTGGGGCATAGAAATTCGTTCTTTTTTTCCCTTTCCAAAATATAAACCGGCCCCCCACAAGGTCTGAGGGACAGTGGACCGGCCCCCTGCTGAAAAAGTTTGCTGACCTCTGGTCAGTGTGGTGCATCCAGATGTTTTTGGACTTCAGCTTCCATCAACCTTGACCAATGACTATGCTGGCAGGGGCTGGATTCCAAAAATATCCCAAGAGTTATAGGTTAGCAACCCCCACTATAAAGCCTTTAACTCTGTCCTGGTTCCCCACTCTTGGCAGCTAACCAGTGGAGAGAAGACTAACCAACACTCCAACTGATACCTGCTCTTCTTTCATCTCTGACACCAAGAACATATGTGGCCATCTAGGATTACCTTACTAGATTGTGGAGTTCAGATAACTTTTTAAGAGGAAAGATTGGTTATATCTTGCAAGGGTTCACTGAAAGCCAAATTTTAATTCTTTGTCTTTAATTTTTTTTAAAAGTAAGAACAATTTTGACAAACACCTTGAACATTCACTTCTGTAAAAGACTCAGAAAATCCCCATTCTGTTGTCACATACCACCACACCCCCAGAGCAAATGAATTCAGTGTGATTAACATCCGTACAGTGATTTGCAAAGGAAGCGATTGCAACGTGTCACTTATCGTAAAGTGTTACTGGAAAACGCATGAATCTGTAGCATCCATATTCAATGTATGCACTGAAGCTGCTGATGGCCCCAAAAAATGAACAATGGGAGAATCAGTTGCTACAGAGCTTTTGAATAAATCTCCATAGCTGAGATGCCATTCTTGCGATGCACGTTCAGATCAAGAGGATTCCAATGACATATATCTGTCTCAGCTGCATAAAAAGCTTTGATAGAAGAAATGTCTTAAAAGAGGCATTGGTTGGTGAGTTGCTGGAATGGCCTTAGAAGAGATGAGAAGCAGAAAGCTCAATTAGGTGGTTCCAGCAAATCCCTCCAGATATGGGAAGAAAATGTGTGGAGGGGTTATATGGGCTAGATTCTCTAAGGTCCATGCTCAGCATATGTGTACTATAAGGAGTTCTGTGTTTGGAGTGATGGGCTTTTATAGTGTTCCTCCACATGAACAATGAATGTGCAGGAAAGGGTGGCGGCGGCTGTTGAAACAGTAGTGACAGGGATGGATTTAGCCCATATGGTCCATGGCTCATAATTTTGTATGCTGGAGCCAGCAGGAGGACCAAAATTCAGTCCCTGGCAGCTCCCTTAAAAAAGTCAAGAGATTCAGTTAGTTAAGGATGAGAAAAGGCTTTTGTCTGGAAAGAATCTGCCAGTTGGTTAATGATACCCACTGCTGGATTTACGTATAAGCTAAACAAGCTATAGCTTAAGTCCCCACTCTCTTGGGACCCCCAGAAAAAAATTAAAGGAAAAAACAACTGGATGTACATTTCCAAAATATAAGATAAAAAACCAAATAAAATAAAATCTACATACAGCAACAGTGTTTTGTGTTGTGTAGACTCCTATCTATTATGTGCAAATGGCTTTGGATACCCATTAGGTCCATAAATTACCATACAGCATATATTCAATACAAAAAACAGTGACAATTTGTTGTTGACAAAGGACAGCTGGACATATAAAGGGCCCCATTACCTTCAGTAGTTTAGGGCCTCATCAAACCTAAATTTGGCCCTGATGATACTTGACCAGATGGTTTGGACTGCTGAGATGTTCTAGTAGGCCAGCCGTTCTCAAACTTTTTGCAAGCAAACTTGTCGATTTCTACCACAACTGGGGCAACATGGCACCCATTAAGTTCAGCTAGGAACTAACTAAGTGATTGCCTACAGGCTGATTGTCACTTCTGGCTTTGCAGCACTGGGCTCACAGCATAAGTGAACATTTTAGCCAGCCCCTGAGAAGATGTGATTGGTTTGGTTGGCCATGAGTTGGACCTTCAGCAGAGTGGTGAGATGCAGAGGAAGAAAAGGGCTCCTCTCCATGTCATTTCTGGGCAAAAGGGGGAGTTTTCAGAGGTGTTGTTAGACTCACCCTGGCTTCACAAGTTATGCTCACCAGACTGTCAGTTTCAAGTCTGATTGTTTACTTATTTATTTGGAGCATTTGCTGCCCACCTGACTGATAAAGTTCAGCTCTGGGCAGTTCACGTGGAGTTTAAACAATTAAATAAACAAATAAAAGCATTGCCATCCATTCAATGACCTTCATAAAAGACAGCAAAGCAGCACAAAACTACGTTAGAACCTTTTAAAATCCAGCAAGATCATTTGTTCCAGAGGTTAAAAGATAATTGTAAAAGCCCTGGGAGATAAAAAGCCCTAAACGGACTTAGCCCAGTATACCTGAAGGAACGTCTCCACCCCCATCGTTCAGCCCGGACACTGAGGTCCAGCTCAGAGGGCCTTCTGGCGGTTCCCTCCCTGCGAGAAGCCAAGTTACAGGGAACCAGGCCGAGGGCCTTCTAGGTAGTGGCACCCACCCTGTGGAATGCCTTCCCATTGCTATGTGAAATTGCTTTCCGTGGTGCATTTATTAGGATAAATACGTGCAAATGTGCATACAGTATCTGGTGCCGATCTTTTTAAAGAGAGAGAAAAAGTCACAGAATGATGCGGAGATGGTGGGACTTTGGAAAATGAGAAATCGAGAGAGACCAAAATTGGCAGATCTGTCCATTGCTGCCTCAAGGTGACGCTGGTGTCACCCTGTCAACCGATGAGCCATTCAGCTGGTTACAGACCTCCCCTCTTCTCCACTGGCAGGCACTCTGCTTACGGGTGCCTTTTCACAAAGGCACTATTTACTATTGTTCAGCTGAACAAATAATGACAGGTACATGAAATAGAGTCTGTGAGTCTCTTGCTCCCCTGTCTTGCCTCGCCGGCTGCTGGCGCTTCCTTGCAAAGTCCCCCGAGACGAGCACACTTGGCACATCACTCTGTCACACACATCCATGCTTCAAAGTACTTTGCTCTGTTACTCACTGCAGAAGTGAAAAGCAGGACACAGTGTGTGTTGTCCATTCTTTCTTTTATTTCTGTCCCATGTGGCCAGTAAGTTAGAACCAGGAACCATGCAGCTGGAGTTTTGGTTTCTTTGATTGACTGATTTAATAAAGGTCCCAGGGTTAGCTTTACAAGAATGAAGACCAGAATTATTAAAACAGATAATGCCGTTACAACTGTAAAAACAGGTGAAACAGTTCCAAATGGAAAAGAAGAGGATAAATTCAGGAAAAGAGGAGTAATGTTGTTTTCCTCAAGAAAAATAGGAGCTCACCATGAAGTTGTTACAGTAAGTCGCTGGGCAACTCGGGCACACAACAATAAACCAAAGAGCCTAGGGCTTGCCGATCAGAAGGTCGGCAGTTCGAATCCCCCTGATGGGGTGAGTTCCTGTTGTTCGGTCCCTGCTCCTGCCAACCTAGCAGTTCGAAAGCATGTCAAAGTACAAGTAGATAAATAGGTACCACTCCAGCGGGAAGGTAAATGGTGTTTCTGTGCACTGCTCTGGTTCGCCAGAAGCGGCTTAGTCATGCTGGCCACATGACCTGTGTATGCGGACAAACATCGGCTCCCTCGGCCTATAAAGTGAGATGAGCGTGCAACCCCAAAGTCATCCACGACTTGACCTAATGGTCAGGAGTACCTTTATCTTTACCTTTAAGACATGGATGCACAAAGCATTAAAAATAAATAAATACGACTCCTTGCATTCTGCTTTGCTTCTCTTTTCTTCCTTCCTGCCCCTCAGGGCCAACAAATCACATGAAGCTGGGCCTCTGCAGCAGAAGCACCTCCTCCTCTTTGCCTACTCTTCAGCAGCCTCTAGGAGATGCCCATGGAGATGCCATGGAGAGGAAACAGAAAGCTCCCTTGTCGCCACCACAGGTGTCGCTCAAGCAGCAGTGGGGCATATGCTCGCTCTGCCCAGGGCAGGCGTGCTCCTGAAGGGGGTGTGGTGCAGAGGGTGCCCTCCCAGGTGTGCGATAGCCGGTTGGGTGCCTGGAGTGGTGTGAACGCCCTGCCACTGGGGGCAGAGCTAGCCGCCCATGGTGGACATTGGGTGGTCCACCCGCCTGCGACTCCCAAGCCTCCCCAAGCTGTCAAAACAAAGAGGGAAGGGGGGTGCCACCAGCAAAGCAGCACAGCTCTTCCTTACCCCAACAGCTCGAGGTAGGCATGCCGAATGTCACCCCCTCAGTGAGGGCACTCGGGGTGGTCTGCCCCCACCCCCTTCCTTCTGTTAGAATTCCTGATCTATGATTGCAGTCATGGGATTTTTGTCTTTCACATGACGATTTACGTTTTGACTCCACAGAGTGGGAATTGATGGAGACAGGATGTTTGTGTTACTGTGTTCCATGAAGTGGGACTATTGTCCTTTGTTCTTTTCCACTTTGCCGTCTGATGCTAGAGAGAGAAGGAGCCATGTTGCTGTGCTCTGTGTGTGTTTATATGTAAATAAAGTAGAATAGCCAATATGCTGAGTTGCTGAGGTCTGTTATGCATGATGCACAAACTCTGCTGATCCCTAAGTGTGCCGGTGTCTGTTGGCATCGGTCGCTGTGATGTTCGGGCTGAAGAAAGCTTATGAAGCTCCCGAACGATCGACCAGGAGAGAGGGAACATGCCAGTCAGGCATGTGTCTCTGCCAGAGTCCTACTCGAGTGTAGGCTGAACTCCTGACACCTACACTCATGTGCTCAGGACAAGTGCCAGCTCATCCTCCTCCCTGAGCTCGGCAGCCGCAGCTCTGGAAGGGACAATAGGGACATTCTGAGATCAAATCAGAAACTAGAATGGCTTTTGTAATTCCAGGACTGTCCCTGGAAAAATCAGGACACATTCAGAGGGTATGCCTTTGGCTCTGAGATCACATTGCAAGTTGCTTGTAAACTGAAGTTTCCTGAGATTCCCTACTAAGAATCTAGGCCTTATATACGAGAGTTTCTTTTCTTTCCCCTCCACCCTCGGTTGACTCCATTCTCAAGAACCTCTTTGCTGTGTCATTCTGTGGGTTCACCTCCTCCTCCTCCGCTGCCCTTTCTGCATCTCTCAGTACATGGTGTTAGCACAAGTTGTCACCTCAGATACTGCAGCTAAAAAGCCAAGGAGAAGCGAACAGGAGGAGAGACTGAGCAGTGTCTGAGGAAAAGGTCAACAAACACTGTCAATTTCTGTTTTGGCCTGGAGCCTTACTAAAAAACACAGCATGTAGGACAAGACTCGACATCATGTAAGTTGAATTAACTACAGGGGCACTGCATTAAAGTATGCTTGGGAAAACCTCTGGAGACAGAAAAGGAAGAGGGGGAAATAGGTCGAAGTGGATAAATATAGACCATCAGAAGGAGCCAAGGAGAAAATTAAGACAATTGTTTAAGGGCAGCGATGGATGAAGTTGTTATGTATACTGCAGAGCAGACTTCAGCATTGGACTACAGCTCCCTCGCTGTCTGGGGCTGATGGGAATTATAGTTCAAAATGTTCCACACTAGCTGGTAGCGGGAATTTTGGGGTCCATGTCCCTTCTGTCACCCTTAAGCCTATTTTGTCCCATTTCTGTATTTTTATAAATTCAGTTCAATACAATCTGGAGCCCGTAATATTTTGGAAGTGCAACATCCAGTAGATGCATCAGTTTTGCTGTGCACATTGGCTCAGGAAATGTGGATGGTGCTGGTTATTTTTGTACAATTATTTATTACATTCATATCCCACCTTTCTTCCAGGGAGCTCAAGATGGCCTACAGACTGCTCCTACTCCCCATGTGTTAAGTCAGCCAGGATAGCTCAGTTGGTTAAGACGTGGTGCTGATGATGCCAAGGTTGCAGGTTCATTCCCCATAAGGGGAGCAGCTGTGTGTTCCAGCATTGCAAGGGGTGGACTAAGGCAACATACAAAGGAAATGAAAAATTCACTATATCCCCATTACCTAAAAAATACTTCTTAAACAATTGCAAGAAAACAGCAGCACCATGCAGGAGATGACTCCAATCAAACCACAAAGGGGGGGAAAGGACAAAGGGGGGGGGGGAACATCCTTAGTTCTAATAGCAGTCAATTTATTTCCGGCTGACCACTGAGAGAGACAGGATGCTAGATAAGAAGAATCCTGTGGATTGGAACCTTATGTGCATAACAAAATATATTTGTTTTATAAAATGTGATTAATTTAAATGGTCATCTACCCATCAGAGGAGCCAGTAGAAAGCATGGTTTAAACAAACTAATATTCAGGGTTTCTCCTTACTGTAGAGATACAACACACAGGAACATTTATCCTGATATGAAACACTCCGTGTATATACATCCTTATTCCCACTTTATTATAAAATTAACCCACAATGCAAAGTGTTAATTATTGAAAATAAGCACCTCTACATATTTTATGGCGCCCATAACAAACACGTTATTGCACACCAGAGATTCACTGTATTAAAAAAGCCCCCCAAATTACTCCTATCAGTTAACAATATTATTATACTTAAAGTCTTGATAAATTATTGAGAAAGCTTACTACTGTGGGAGAAGTGTAAATCGAAGAGGAAAATGGAACTGTGCTTCGCCGGCAATGATTACAGCTCAGGTTCTCTCTAGGGTAAGTCATATCTTTATGAAGACTGACTTCTCTTTTTAACAGCTGTTAAGAATTCTGGTTGATATTCAGCTGCTGCTGTGCAGGAAGGCTCTGTCCGGAATTCTAAACCCTTGCGGGTTTTCAATTATAATTAGTGACTATGTACATAATATAGTATTTCAATTTTCTAATATTAATGCAATATTATGCGTTATGGGAGCTGTTTGTGCGTGAGAGGGATTACACACAATAAATGCACTGCCCTGTGAGGAAAGCCTGCACTGTTTGTGGTGTTTCAGTTTAAAGCAAAGTCAAGCCAGAAGTGACAAGATAGAAGTTTATTAAAAAATAGTAATTATCCATGCCATGTAGAAAGTGGACAGAGAAATGTTTTTGTCCCTCCCTCATCACACTGAGAACTCATCCAATGAAGCTGAATTTTGGGAGATCCAGGACAGACAAAAGAAAAATGACTTTTCCGCATTGCATGCATGGAACTCACTCCACAGGAGGCAATGGTGCCACCAATTTGGATAACTTTCAAAGAGGATTGGGCAAATACCAGTTGCGTGGTGAGTTCCCGCCCCCTCCCAGGAAGAAATAAAGACACAGACACCAAGAATTAAGGTTAATGGGCGAAATAGGCCACAACTTTATTGATTACAGGAATGAGCGGTATTGGCTTAGGCATTGGCCCCTATCAACTAGCCGGCTTTAGCCCGATTGCATGAAGACCGGCGAGGGTTAACCACCAGTAGGGGGAGTCCTGCTGAGGCACGTCAACTAGGAACTCCCCTGGAGTCACCGCTTGGGGGTGTGCCTTGGGCCCACACCTCCATAGGCTTCGGACAGGGCAACGCCCCCCCGGAGTCCTTTATCGGACTACCCTCCTCTGTAGGGGGAGGTGATGGCGCTTCCCCCCCGCATACACTTAACCCTCCCTTGCCAATGCCTAACCGCCAATGCCGAGGAGTTGTGACGAGTTGCTACGAGGTAGGTGAAAAACCAATTGGCTGTATATGCCAATTACCAATTGGAAAAAAAAATCCTACCAGGCCCCGAGGCGACCAACCGGAGCCCATAGCAAGTCAGGGAGCCTGCCTAAAGGGAGGGAGGGTGGGAAAACCGAGCAGCTGGCTGGCGTGGATGCAAAAGAGGGGGAGCCTCGACCGCGCCAACTCTAAATAAGACTAACCATGCCCCCTTCCCCAGCCAGCCAATTGGCTGGCAGGGAAGATGACGCGGCCGAGGATTCCCCTGGATCTTGCGGGGTGGGCGTGAAGCCCACAACCTCACCTCCTCCCAAGCTTGGAAGTGGCTTTGCTGGAAACCACAGGAAACGACCATCTCTCTCTCTCTCTTAGCATGGAGGAAAGTTCAGCTACTTTTCTTGCTGGTTCATTTGTTTTAGATAAGACTGGAAGAAGTGTTTCACGTGACTTCTGTGGGCATTCTTGCGTTAACAAATCAGCTCTCTCCAGTCCTACCTGTCCTCCTGCCGATGTACCTCACAGCTAATGTACTCACACCTTTTAAGGTTCACTTTGTGTTTTTAGCCTTAGTGGGATTCCCATCCCCCCCCCCCCCGCCGCCCAACTCCTTTCATCTCCTCCTTCCAGTACAGTTGGCCTTCAAGTCAGGGAAGACAGATGCTAAGGTAACCTTCTGATCTCATTCATTTATCTTGGGAGATCTCTCAATGTGATTGCATTCAGGATGATTTCAGGGGGCTATCGCTCCATGTCATCTTTTTTTTGCTTTCTGCTTCCTTGCTTGAAAGAATCAGTGCAAGTTAGATTCACTGCTGTGATACCTTCTGTGTCTGGAAAAGCAATCTCCCAGCACTCTGTCCCACTCTCACACTACTGGAAATAAGACACAGAGAGTCAGTCACCTGAAACGGAATCAGACTATTGTTCCGTCTACTACCTACTCTGTATTTCTTACTTTGTGGCTCCCTGCCTCTCTGCTCCCTGCACCTTGCACCCCATGAAGTTATAACTGGGGTCTGTTTTGAGTTCATTATCCCAGCCACACTGACTGTTCCTTCCTTCACAGAAGCTGACAGCTTTGTTCCCTGAGAGGTCAGAACATTTGTAAACACCCCATGCCATGTCAGCCTAGCCCATCAGTGTTGGTCACATGGTGACCACAAAGAGAATGCAACATATGTCAAGAGCTGCCTTATACTGATCCAGATCACTGTTCCATTTACCTATTCTTATTTTCTGCTCCATGAGAACATAAGAAGAGCCGTGCCAGATCTAGAAGTGGTGTCCACTTCTGATAGGGGTCAACCAGACCACTTTCCCTTCAGTGACAAATAGCCATGAAAGCTATGCTCTGCCCACACAGTCAGAGGCCATAACACTTCTTAAATCCAGTTGTTGGAAACTGCAGGACGGGAGAGTGCTTCTGCTCTCAGCTCCTGCTTGAGGGTTCCCCATAGGCATCTTGGTGGACACAGTTAGAATAGGATGCTGGACTTGGTGGACCATTGGCCTGATCCAGCAGACTCTTCTTTTGCTCTAATGTTCACCAGCATTTATGCTCACCAGCATTTGTTGTTCAGAAGCATCCCTGACTATTGACCATGCTGGCTGATGGGAGTTGTAGTCCAAAAATGACTGGAAGAAGCAAGGTCAGAAGGCTGGTGTTCTCATAGTACCAGGATCTTCTGTTGAAGTTCTCACAGGTCTATTCCAGCTCTCTTGCCTGAGACATCTTCACAGGAGGCTGTCAAGGGATGGACCTTGACATTGTCTATGTGCATTGTCTATGTGCTCTGCCACTGAACTCTGATCCTCAGTCTTGCACCACCCAAGTTTTGCATGAAAAGCTTTGGATGAGGCCCCAAGCTGCAGGATTCTCTTCTCCTTTCAGATGTTCGGATAATGAAAAACTGAGAAAACCAGGTTTGACTTTAGTGGGTATTTAAAAACACCACCCCCAAGTTGTGGCAAGCAGATTTGCTTCCAATTAATTCTTTAATTAAATGTCAGCACCCAAAGCTCGTGTTCCTTCCTGCACAATGGCAGTTTATCACTGTGTTCTCACTGGCTAAAGCAAATTAGAAGTGAAGAGGAACTACAAGGCTTTATTAAAAGAGAGAGAAAATCTGAGGGGCAGCAGTTCTGCAATTATTATTACCAAGGACTATATGTCAGCCAGTGGACATTGATCTGTCATGACACAATCCTGGCTGAGCAACATTCCTCATTATGCCCCGGCATGAAAATACACTGCGTATGCAAAGTGACTATGGAAGTGTGTTTCTCTCTCTGTATGTGTATATGGATTTCATAATTCACTTTGACTTTTGCATTTACTGGCTCTCACAAGTTTTCCAAGCGTATTAGCTTGAGGCCGGAGCATGACAAGAGACTGTGGCATTGTTACAGGTCATTGGGTTGGGTCCTCTGATAAGTTAGCTTGAGGAACTTCATGGAAGGAAAGTTTCCCATCTGCCCCTCCTCTCTGTAGCCTGGTGTGCCCCTGAAAAGCTTATCTGGTGGTGGTGGGGAGTGCTCCCTAGAACAATATGGAATGCTCAACAAATGGCTTCTGGGGAAGGGGGAATTGGCCAAAATAGAAGAAGAAGGAGTTTGTATTTGATATCCCGCCTTTCACTCCCTTTAAGGAGTCTCAAAGCGGCTAACATTCTCCTTTCCCTTCCTCCCCCACAACAAACGCTCTGTGAGGTGAGTGGGGCTGAGAGACTTCAAAGAAGTGTAACTGGCCCAAGCAGCTGCATGTGGAGGAGTGGAGACACGAACCCGGTTCCCCAGATTATGAGACTACCGCTCTTAACCACTACACCACACTGGCTCCCAAAATAGGGGTAGGCCTCTGTAAATATTTTGGATAAGTCATTTCTTTCTTGAGAGCTTGGGGAAAGCATGATAGAAAATTTGATGTTGATGCCTCTGAGACTATTGTGAGATGGGTGGGTGAAAGTGGAGTGACAGAATAATGATGCCAGGGCAGAGAGTTCAGGAAAAAGGAGGAGACTGGTGCTATGTCAAAGGCAAGTTCCGAAGGAAGTGAGTGGAAGCCAGGGTGATGATGGTGGTGAGGGAAAGGATACCCCAAACAGAAAAAAATATTCACTGGGAAAATATATGGAAAAGGTAAACAGAGAAGAACATTACAGGGATGAAATAGAATCTGTCTTACCTCAGAGGAGGTGAAGACTAGGAAACAGATTGAGTACAAGGAAAGTATGCAACATGCTGACTCAGGCCAATGCCCCATCTAGTCCAGCGTCCTGTTCTCACAGTGGCCAAACAGATGCCCATGGGAAACCCACAAGCAAAACCTGAGCACAAGAACTCTGGCCCTTCCTGTGGTTTCCTCTAACAGCTATTCAGAAGGATACTGCCTCCAACCATAGAGATACAGCACTGTCTTCATGGCTAGTAGCCATGAGAAGGACCTGGGGCTATTAACTCCAGTGGCGAGCCAGAAAGGATGGGGGAAGGCCAATTGGATTTAGTAGGAACCACTACACTTCAGAAAAGAATACAGGCAATCCTGTGATAAAGAGGATGCCTCTCAGAGTAAGGACATACAGTCGTACTTCGTTTTGCGGGCGGGACCCGTTCCGGAGCCCCAGCCGCTAGCCGAAAAGGACGCAGGGCAAAGTGCTGAGTCTGCGTGACTGGCAAACCTGGAAGTAACCTGTTCCGGTACTTCTGGGTTTGCCGCGGATGTTCGCCAGAATGGACGCTAGGCAAGGCGGATGTTCATGGAGGTATTACTGTACAAGGTGGTTTCTAGAGTTAAGAGACACAATGGCGTTCTAGGGAACCAACAGTCCTCTAGAAGAAGACATTCTTACAGACATTAGTTGTATCAGTGGTACATTTTCTACTATGCCTTTCCAAAGCTCTTAATGAAGATATTGCTGTTGTGGTGACCTTTGATTAATTGATACATCTTCTGAGTGATTTAAAAGTTCTCAGGTAGCAGTGCTGGGAAAGATCCTGAACTAAGACCCTGGAGAGTGAACACACCTGCCTGAGTCAGCAGAACTGGACTAGGGGGAAGGCACTTCTTAGATCTCAGTGGTATACTTATTCACTGATTGTTGAGACTTCTGAAGGGAAGAGTTCAGTGCTGGGAAGAGTTGGCTCAGGCATGAATCAAACAAGGAAGCAGAGGAGCCACAAAATATGATTGCAAATTTACGGCTGGCAGCAGGGCTCATATCCATCCCCGTGTTCTTCCTCCTTCTCTGGCTCCCCACACTTCTGTCTTCCGTGGTGATGGATGAGAGTTCAAGCTGTGAAACACACTGTCAGACTAAAACCATTTGTCACAGAGGATGATGGCACTTGTCTGCACAGCGATCCCAGGTCTGAGTCATGTCTTGTCCTTCTGACTAAGATGTCACTGCTATTTGTCACAGTCTTGTTTACCTGACAAATCAGGATGCCACTTTGCTTCCAGGGGTCAATGGGCAGGGGAAGTATGTTGACCATCAGGAAGATAGTCCAGTTACTCTCAGCATCAAGGAAGGCATCTTTATCATTCTGAAACTTTGGGGTCGAACAGCAAGAGGGTCTCAGATTTGCCAGTTTCTGCCTAGCCAGGCAATTCTTAAAAACAGGGGTGAGGAGCCCCTTTCAGCCCAAAGGCTGCATTCCCTTCTTGGCATTCCCTTCGAAGATCTACAGGCCAGAGGTGGAGCAACAGATGCAAATTTTAACCTTTGTACACTAGGCAAGTTTCCACCCATGCTCACATGCCCCTCTCTACCCTCCATCCAGAGGCACCGTTAGAGTTCAGGCCAAGCAAAAACACCTGACATACAAAGCAAGGGCCTGGGGAAAGTTCTGAAAACCAGATAAAGTCTTGGGTGGGGGGCTGCATTCATAGGACATACAGTAAGAAGATGCTGGCTGCTGGATCAGATAAGAGGCCAATCGAATCCTGGTCTCCCACTGACCAACCAAATGCCAAAGAGAAGCTTGAAAGCAGGATCTCAGTTTGATAGCAATGCCTTGTGGTTCCCAACGAACTGGTACATTGCATCATAAGGACAGCCATGCTCTGCTCATATACTATGCAAAGAATGAAAGTTTACTGTCTCCCCACCTTCCATTCCCTCCCTATTTCTTCTTCTCCACCTCTCTCTCTCCCTCAACCTCATATTGCCTATAAGAGACACGTCCAACTCCCAAGAGACTGTGATCTACTCACAGTATAAAACAACTGGCAGTGATCCACCCATTGTCATTGAAGGATAGACCAGAGTTGTTGGGCTTTTTTGGGGGGAGCCAGAGTTGTCCAGCTTTTTAGGGAGCCAGAGTTAATGAGCTTTCTTGAGGGTGCCAGAGTTGTTCAGCTTTTTTTGGGGGGGGTATAGAGATTGCTAAGGGTCCTAAGGTCGACCAAGATTGACCAGGGACACCCCACAATCAACCAATAGATCACTATTGACAGGTTGGACATGCCTGGCCTATAACATTAATGTCTCAAACTGACTGTGCAAAGGATTCTATGATTTGAAAACAGAGATGCTGAATGTACTTTTGTTACTTAAGGAAAATGTTTTAATGAAAACCTATAAGGAAATTAAAAAGGAAATTCAAATAAATAAAAGGAAATAAAATAAGGACAGCCCTGCTGGATCACACCAAATGTCCATCTAGTCTAGCACCTTGTTCTTCAGATGCCTATGGGAAGTGTTAACGGAGAAATCCAAGGGCTCCCTTGGACAAAAAAACAAGGACACCAGCCACGAATACCAGAGCAAAACAGCAGCCAGTAGGCTTGGTCTTTATTGAAGACTGTCACCACAAGGTGGAACAAGATGGAAGCCCCAAACCAAAGAGCCCCCAAACTTTTATAAGCTGCTAATCCCCATGTTACACCCCAAACTACATCACTAATACATCATGGTTACATCATGAAAGAGGACGTCTGGTGGCAATAATCTGAGCATTCTGGACCCTGCCCCATGTTTCTCCTTACCCTCCACCAGCACCTTGTGCAACAGCCCTCTCCCCACTTGTGCACTCCAGGAATTATTATTCAGAGTCATACTGACTCCGCCAGCAGAGGTGGAAAGAAGCCGTCATGGCTAGTAACCATTGATAGCCTTGCCCTCCAGTTCTGTTGCTGAACCTGAATCCCCTCCTTCCAAACCCATGAGCCTCTGTGCTCATGAAACAGCTGCTATATCTCTCTTTCAAAGAAACAAAGATTACAAAGAGCCATTCTGATCTTCTTTGTAATGCTTGCAGTTCAGGCAGATTCTGTGATCAAAGAATGCAATGGCCACTGAGAACATATTCAGTCTGACACAGCCTCCCTGGGCTCCAAATTAATCCCCTTTTTTAATCTTCATGTTAGCCAAGAACAGAAGTGTAAAATGTAGCCATAAACAGTTGGACCTTGTCCCATTATTGGGCTTATGCAAACATTAATGTGGTTCTCCCCCCCTCCCTAGTTTTTATTCGAAAGATTGGAGGATTTAGCAAAGGATTTGTGTAGTTCCCTTGTTCTTGGGAGGCTTTTGTTGCATTTCCAACATGAATTACGCAGAATTTGAAAGAGTTTGGGGTTGCTGCTGTTGCTTTTTTTTAAAAAAAAGAATTTAGTACAACCGAAAAAGGAAAGGAAAAAGACAACATTTGCATCCAGAAAGGCAGATTAATATGCTAATACACAAATAGTAGATAAAACTAAATATTTCAGATCCATCAGATGCTTATTGTCATTTGCTACCCTCACAACAGATTAGTTTTATGGGTAAATCTATTGTAGCTGCATTGGAGATGTGCGGATTTTGTTTTCATTTTATTTTTTAAAAGGCTGTTCAAGATTTATTAGTTTCCATTAGAGTTGTACAAAGCAAGATCTTGTGAATGCTTTTGCACCTTTGGATTTTAAGGAGGTTTGGCTGACTCTGCAGTGAGTCAACAGCCTCTTCTATAGACATAGCCTATTTCTAGGAATGTGTGAAAAGATGTTTATTTTATTTTTGCAGATAATCAAATCTTCATGCATCCCATCCTGACATTCTACACGCAGTGGGGTTTCAAACCCTGGTCTCCCAGGTCATAGTCCAACACTCTAGCCATTATGGCATTCTAGTTTCATGGGCTTGCAGTCTGAATCATTTAAGCACCTAGCCACACACACAGGTGAAGCTCCTTAGCATGTTCCCTATGTGTCAGGGAACTGCCATCGGCACAGAGGTGAGAGATAGAGGGGCAATTGTGTTACAGGGAGCCTCCGAATATCTTGCAAAGGAGTTCCTCTTCCGAAGAGGTGCATGAGCCAGAGGATGCTAGAAAGAGCCTTAACACCGTGCCTGAACAAGCCGGCAAGAGGGAAGCACACCTCTGCCTTCGCCCATCATGAGCAGTAGTCTGATGCCCTTTTATGTTGGGGAAAGTACAAGAACAGACCACTCCTGGATTCTGCTAGCGATTCAGCCAGGCATGAAGTTATGACGCTCTGCACTGTAAATCATTTCCTCCAAAATAAAGCCTGTAAAAGAAATGGTCGGAGTCCTGCCTGGTTACTCTCGAGCAACCACAACAGCATCTGACACTATGGCTAGGGATTTATTTACTCCACATATCATGGGATCAACAATGGAGCTTCTTCCAAATGTGCTCCCAAAAGAGCTATGGGAGAATGTCACCAAGCTTGGGAAAAGACAGTCAAGGCCTTGAATGGAAGCTGCGCCACAGTGACACCGTAATGTAACAGAACTAACAATGTGTGTGTGTGTGTGTGTGTGTGTGTGTGTGTGTGTATTATAATATTTTATTAGGTTTTGACAATAAAAGGGTTTAAAAAAATAAGGAAGACAAAAAAGGTATAAAATTATAAAATATAAAAATACAAACATTATACACACAAGAAAAACACATATAAAAAAGACAAAAATTCCCTCTTTCTTAATTTCTCCTCTTTACAATGTATAAAACCCAACTACTCATTTTATAAGGAAAAATTCTTCCCAGTAATTAAATCAGCGGAGCAGAGAAAGTCAATTATGAGGCTCCTGGCCCATACACTACGGAAGCCAGTCAGCTGGCCAGCTAGGATACACCAATTCCTCTTGGAACAGGGGCCTCGATATTGTGCAGGCACAGCCTTCTGCCTGAGGATGCAAGAGATGTGCATGATTTTCTGGTCCCCAAGGGAAAGCCACATATTCACAGCTACAGATAAAATGACCACATATAAAGCAACAGGATTCTGGAAAGTTAATCCGAATCTGCATTTGAAGTGCACCATATGATGGTAATCTGATTACAGAGGACCACAGGGGTTGACATAGTTTTGATGTTTTGAACAACTGCCTGGAACCATGGGCAAAATGGACTATTGAATGTGAACAGCTGTCATTGATAGAAACCCAATCAACAGAGAACAACACTAAGCAATGCTCTACTTGAAATAATTACACAATCTTTCCCTTCCTACCCATGCCTCTATCCTACCACCAACATCTTCTGTTGCATCCCTGTGTCTATAATAGATTGTAAGTGCCTTGGGGTAGGGACTAGCCTCAATGACAATGTTCTGCCTCCATTGTCAGAGCAGGATGCCTCTGAACACCACTTTCTGTGAATCATGTGTGGGAAGAGAGTGTAGTGGCACTCAAGTTCCGCTTGTAGGTTTCCCAGTGACTTCTGGTTGTCCATTGCAAAAACTGGATGCTATACCAGGTGGACCTTTCACCTGGACAGGCAGAGCTTTCCTTTTGAGCCATCAAACCTGGGTGTCCTGTCCCCCTCAAAGCAGCATAATGTATGTAGACTTTTGTATATACTTAACAACAACTGCTAAGGACCATTGCAATGACAGGCTGATCAGCAAGTTGAATTAGGAATGAGATGAACTTTGGCCAGGATGCAATGTAATGCATGAAGTAGGCTACGTTGTTGTTTTAAAAAAGAATGCATATATTCTTTTGTGGCATTATATCCTGAACATGCAGGCAGAAACATTCACAAAAAGAACAGCAAAGGTTTTGTGCAAGAGGTGGGCAGGGAGCTCTGTGCTTGTCCCTCAAGCATGCAGGTCTAACAGTCTCCAAGCTCTCCAGACATTGTGCCCATATGAGCATTTCTTGGCTCATGTAGTCCAGCATCTTCACAGTAGCCGGTGAGATGCTTATGGGCAGGATCTGAGTGCAGCAGCACTCTCCCAACAACTGGTATTCAGTTGTTGGCCTGAAATTATGAATTGAACATAAAGCAGACTTGTTGAACGCATGCTATTTTTTGGTATGGCCAGAAAAATATTTGAATCAAGATTTGGAACTGAAGGAAGCACGGTAGTTAGTTATCCTGGTTTCTTGATATTATAAGGGCCATGCTATGAAATACATGAAACGTCCTTTCTTATAGTATGCTTTTTCAGGAAAAGCAGGTGTGTGGGTCCTCGATCCATAATTGAAACGTTCTGTGTGTGGGAAGAAAGCTTTCACCCTTTCCTCCCCATACTGATTTGAAGGTGAAAATCGTCTCCACTCTCAACAACTGATATACATTTATTGTGAATAGCACCTCCACAGCAAACAGCTTTCAGTGTATTTGTTTGTAAGTCTTTTATGGATACCACAGGACTCGTCGTTGTTTTTGTTGCACGAGGCTATCACAGTCACATACAGGACTTTAGTTTTTAATATCCCATTCTTCAGCATGTTCCTAGGATGAGTTACAAAAAGGTAAAATGAATGGGAGGGGACGAAGGGGGGAAATGCAAGAACATTAGCCTCCACAATGTAAAATATAAAAGAGAAGCAAAGCCGTTGACTAAGCCATATCCCACCTTTCTTCCCCATTATTATCCTCTGTGCTTCCCTCTGATGCAGGTTAGGGTAAGAGATAGTAATGAGCCTAAGGTCACCCAGTGAGTTTTGTGGGGGTTTGAATCCTGGTCTCCCAGGTCCTAGTCCAACACTCTAACCACTATGCCACACTTGCTCTCCTTAGTTGCTTCACTGTCTGGGTGAATGCTAAAATCTGATTTCATTGTACTTCATGGAATGAAAGCAGTTGTATTCCAGAGTTATTTCCCCACTCTCTATTTCCATCTCTAAAGTTGCAAATCTAAGGAACAGACTTTTACTAACTGTTCCGAGTCAGTGTTGGGATCCACTCTCTGGATATTACAGTTATTATTTCTTTCCCCTACTGTTCTGCAGGATTGGAAATGCTTTTAGACAACAGAGGTGGGAAGCATAAAGTGCTTGCATTGTGTGCAGCTGGGAATAAAATAGCTTTAAATGATTATTTACTCAGCAGGATGGACAAGTTTTAAACCTTACCACTGCACTGGCGTGCTTCAGGAAAAAGGAAAAGTTAACACTGCTTTAAATATTGTCACAACATACATTGCTGCCAAGTGACCCCCCAACACACATACAAAACAGTAACTGCACGTGGAATATGAATATTAGTTGGGAGATCTTTTGTCAACTATGGCTTAGTTCCTGTCATATTGGGACAGCATGATAGTCTCCCAAAGTACTTTAAAGAAAAATTAAAAATGGTCCCCTTCCACGGCTCTAGTCATGCATTTAAGTAAATAAGTCTGGGCATAATGTCGTAGGGGCGTGGGACTGTGTACACTGCCTCACATCTAATGTCTCCTTCCCTGTCCCTTCCACCGCTGACATTCTTGTATTGAGCAGGAACTCATGAAGGGGGATTATTTGCATAAATCAACTTACAATCCTCCCTGAGATCAGGGATCCCAGTTACAAAGAGGTTTAGCAGTCCTCTGAATGTGATTATAACCCCCCCAACCCACCCCCTCAGATCCAAAATGCAATGGAACTGGGGATGTTGGGATGTTGGGAATGTCCTGTTCTCTGGTTTCAGTCCCCTCTCTGGCTCAGACTTGCAAGGAGGAATCTGTCTGTCTCCCCCTACTTTCTGTCCAATGGACACCCCCTGATACAGCAGAGACAGCTCTTCAGAACAGGTGGAGGTCCAGAGTAGGTCTCTGTACTTTGCTGAGACAACAATCCTTCTTGGCTGAGTTGCTGCCTGTGTCTGACACAGTGATCTGTCCAGGGTCCTGATATTTTCCCTAATCTGATCCCACACAGCCCATTTTGACTCAGCTGTATCAGGCATGGCTCTTTGGACATGACCCTGACGAGATAGCATTGCTGCTGCTTCATACCAGCATCCTCTGGGAGCCATGAGCTGAGCTGAAGAAGAAAAAACACAATTAGCACAAACCCAAATAGCCAGTGCTTCGCCTGCTGTGGAAGTGATGCTGAACCAAACAATGGCAAAGCCTTTTGTTTTGTTGGTTATGCTGCTTCCGAAATGGGTGAATCAAGACTAAGGGTGGATACAGATGAATAGGTAAAATGGTTACTCCACTCTGTGAAACCCATGTGAATATATTCTGGCATGCAGATTGTGACATAGACGGCTTAGAACCAGCCTGTGTGTGCTGCCAGGTTGCTGTCTATTGTGTGATTTGTGTTATTCGAACAAGTTACATTCTTGCAGAGTCCACATGACATCAGCAGCATCAAAAGGCTAGCTGTATTTCCCTCCATTTAATCTGGATTTACACTTTTTTGAGGGTTGGGGATCTGATAGATTTTAAAGGGGGGGAGCTGTTGCCAATGACCCATTTGTAATGTCTCAACAACCTATTTAAAAATTAAGTCTTTGTGTAGAACCACCCCAGATTACCTGAAGAAGAAGAAGAAGAAGAAGAAGAAGAAGAAGAAGAAGAAGAGGAGTTTGGATTTGATATCCTACCTTTCACTCCCCTTCAGGAGTCTCAAAGCGGCTAACATTCTCCTTTCCCTTCCTCCCCCACAAAAAACACTCTGTGAGGTGAGTGGGGCTGAGAGACTTCACAGAAGTGTGACTGGCCCAAGGTCACCCAGCAGCTGCATGTGGAGGAGCGGAGACACGAACCCGGTTTCCCAGATTACGTGACTACCGCTCTTAACCACTACACCACACTGGTGTACCCACCTGTGCCTACCCAGAGACAGAGAACATCCTCTGAAGTCCTTCTCTGACTTATTCCCCATTATGTGAGATGCTGGGGTGGGGAGATACAAGCTTGGGAATGGTCTCCCCAACAAAGCATGTACAACCCTCCATCCCCCCCAAAAAACTTACCTCTTATCAATTTAATTTTTGTAGTCCTCTTTGCAGCCATTGATTTGTCTATCTGTTGGTACTGATGAAATAAAGGAGGAAGGAACTCTTCTCATTTTCTGAGACAACTGGGAGAGTCCACCCATGAATTTAAAAAGATGTAGTGTGAAAGAACATCTACCTTTTGGCCTTTCCCTGGATGTAGAGCTGGACACACATCCCTATCTGTGAAAGCCTCAATTTGGTCATGTGGGTACATGTTAGAACAGCTCCATGTCATTTTGCCAACGAGTGTGCCAAATTGGGAAGGCAAAAAAAGGGTGACTCATTTTGCGACGGGAATACAGCTCCCTCAAGGCACCCACCTCCGTTTCAGCTCGGCAATAACACTGACATTTCACAAAGCTTTGACTTTGTTTCGTCGTCGGAACTTTGTCACGGAAACCTTTCATAGCACAAGCATCCTTCTCAGTGTTGACCTCTGCTTGGCTAAAGGTCAGTCACATTCTAGGTTTCCGTGTAGGTCTAACATTCAGGGATCTGTACTAGAGATGACAGGGAAACATTTCACGAGAGCCAGCATTGTAAAGCGGCTGGCAAGCATATCTTATCCTTGTGCTTCTTTTAAATGAATCTAGTAATTAGCTTAAAGACCAATTTGTTTCTGTGTGTTTACTTTGCATTATCCATGCTCTATGCAGTTACAGTTTCCAGGCTATATGAGTCAATGCGCTACATAATTCAATAAAGCTAAATGTAGTCTTTGTCCAGAACTGTTTCAATCATTGTTGTATGCCCCATGGTTGCTGTCAGGCTCCAGTGGTAGCTGAAGCTGCTAATCCAGATGGCTCAAACTCGTGCTGTGTCAAAAAATTCTCCCCCCCCCCCCGCCCATCATTCTCCCCATCAGTTAATGAGAAAACATATTGCATTTGATAATTTACAAAGAGTGAGAAAAATTCTGATAAAGTTCTAGAGAGCGATGTTGAGGGCCCTTGCTGCGCTTCCCTTGCTTTTGAGGTGGCCATGGAGCACTCATTCCATTCTACAATTCCAATATAGCTCAGTGGTAGAGCATCCACTTTGGATACAAAACGTCCCATGTTCAATCCCCAGCATCTCCAGGTCAAACTGGAATAAAATCCTGGTGTAAAATCCTGGAAAATTGCTGCCAATTAATACTGAGAATATTGGGCTACATGAACCCATGGTCTGGTTCAATGGAAGGGAGATTCTAATATTCCTATCTCATCAGCAGTGTTCAGCATGCAGGCTTCCCGGCTTCCCACCCTTCTGTTAAAACCAGTGCTTCCCCCCCATAGAAAAATAGGTGCCAGTAGTCCGCATGAAGTTGTTAGAGTAAGTGTCACACTAAAGGTGAGGCTGGTGGATGCCACTGAGTTGGATGTTCTGTTGAGCATGTGCCGAAACGATATCCATGTCTTTATAAAATCTCCCTTGTCTTTCTTTCCAGCTAAATCTTAACTTCCTTGGTCCATTTCCCCCCTGAAAATTTCATAGATGCAACCTTTTTGCTTTCATTGCCACATTTGCAAATGTTCTAAAAACTGGAGCTGCGAAGACATGAAAAGCAAGCAATTCCTTGCATCTCAAATTAACATTTCCATTTTTAAAGATTGTTAACAATGCCGAAGTGGGGGTACAAATAATGTTTTGCTTTGTGATCAAAGCAAACATTCATCAATGACACTCATCCAAAACAGTTCCAGCTTAGAACATCTCCACCACATACAGTATGTATGGTGGTTACACATCCCCCATCTTCGACCACTTTGCAACCGTAAAGTAAGCTACAAATCTCATGTCCACCAAAATTCTAAAGCAATTTTAAAGTATCCTAAGAAGAAGGGAGGAAAAAATGAAGCTTCTTTCTCAGAGGAAGGAAACTTGAGAAATATGGAAGTCGTTAGCACAGCAAGAGATCAAACCACAGAATCAAATTAGTGATGGGGTGAAATTAATAATTACCTCAATTGGGATATAAATTTTCTCAGTTCCTAATGCCTGGCTGCATTACAATTTGAGGACCATTTCCCTCTGAAGCTTTCTTCTCCTTGTCTGGTTCAGAATGGTAAGCAAACAAATAAATCATAGCATGAATTGCCAACTAAAGCGCTGAAAGACAGCTCCTTCATAGGTCTACACACATAGGTAAGGTAGTAGATAGGTAGCCGTGTTGGTCTGCCATAGTCAAAATAAAAAAATTCCTTCCAGTAGCACCTTAAAGACCAACTAAGGTAAGTTATTTCACACAAACTCCTTACCCTAAATGAAAATGTTATTCATTACTGTGAAACTACATGGCCCCTGAATTAAGATGGATTGCAGCTGTGCATGGAGTGGTGGTTATAATGTTGGCAAAGACTAGGAAACCCATGTCCAAGCCCCCGCTTACCCATTAAACTTGCCATATTGTCTTGAATTAGTGACCATCTCTTGAGCGCCTTTGAGGAAAGTCAGGATACAAACATAATAAATAATGTAATGTACAACGGTTATTTAATGTTCACTTCTTACACTTGAGAGCCAGTGTGGTGTAGTGGTTAAGAGCGGTAGACTCGTAATCTGGTGAATCGGGTTCGCTTCCCCGCTCCTCCACATGCAACTGCTGGGTGACCTTGGGCTAGTCACACTTCTCTGAAGTCTCTCAGCCCCACTCACCTCACAGAGCGTTTGTTGTGAGGGAGGAGGGGAAAGGAGATTGTTAGCTGCTTGAAGACTCCTAAGGGTAGTGATAAAGTGGGATATCAAATCAAACTCTTCTTCTACTAATTGACGAAACTCCCATTGATTGTGGTAGACAAGGGGCCAGGGAACCTCAGACCCTGGAGGTGAATATGACCTTCCAGGACACTCCCCCAGCCAACACCCCTCACCAGTCCTGCTTTGTACCTTGCTTGCATGCTTTTGCCTGGCTGGAACTTGCCCTCATACTCTGATAAGGTTTCTTGCATATCTGGCTGGAAGTCCAAAGAAACTATCCTACTATAAAACAATAACATTCATGGTTGTTGTTCTTTCTACTTCTGTCTCTGCCTTTACCCTCAACTGGAATTTGGCCTCTGGAAAATTTCCCAGAAGTGACTAGAGTCCTCGGGGTAGACAAGGTTCTGCAGCCCTGCAGTAGGCTATTAGACCTGACTGCTTGACAAACAGACCCTTACTCAGTTAGCATCTTCCTTAATTGGATCCACATTTCTTTACAAGTATTTCATCCGGTTGTTGACTCTCATAAAGAACTTTTTAACCATTGTATTTCTGAGTGTGTTTGGGAAGATTACTGAGGTAAGTGCAGGGCAGACAAAAAAATATATATGTCAAAGTATCATTAAGGTAAAGGGACCCCTGACCATTAGGTCCAGTCGTGACCGACTCTGGGGTTGCAGCGCTCATCTCGCTTTATTGGCTGAGAGAGCCGGCGTACAGCTTCCAGGTCATGTGGCCATCATGACTAAGATGCTTCTGGCGAACCAGAGCAGTGCACGGAAACACCATTTACCTTCCCACTGGAGCGGTACCTATTTATCTACTTGCACTTTGACGTGCTTTTGAACTGCTAGGTTGGCAGGAGCAGGGACTGAGCAACGGGAGCTCACCCCGCCGCGGGGATTCGAACCGCCGACCTTCTGATTGGCAAGTCCTAGGCTCTGTGGTTTAACCCACAGCGCCACCCGAGTCCATTATTAGGCAGAAATACAATAACACACACTCTTCTCTTAAATAGTTTGCCTCCATTCCACCTTTCAAAGGGAGAGCCAACAGTAAATCACACCATTCAAAATGGGACTTAGCTCTTTATTAGGCAAACCATGATCTTCACGGACTCGGCTGAGAGTTTGTCTGAGGTCTGGGACAGGAGTCTTGTCAGAATAAATTTATAAGCTCAAACAAAAGAGAAGCCAGTCCCTGGAGGGGGGCTCTGGTCAGCTTAGCCCAAGGCCTCAGGCAATTGTTCCCTGCTGCCCCCCATGCCTCTGAATGGGCCTGCCAGGACCTCCATAAACACTGCCCAGGATTGTGCCCCAGAGAGGTCACTTCAGTGCTGCTAAAGCAGCAAGACCAATGCAGGAAGAAGCAGCTACAAGTTATCAGTCTCTGCAGCAACAGCAGGTGCTGTGATTCTCCAGCGGTTTGGCTTCCCCACCCCTCCACCCCCCGAGGCACACCCCATTTTTCGTGAGACAAACAGATGCCGATAAAATAAACAGAAAAAAAGAAAATATACATAAATTACAGAATCCATCAAATCCAATAAATAGCAAACAAATAAACTACACAAAGGTAAAAAGAATTACCGTAAACAGCAGCATGAACAACAATTGAAATGCTCATCTTGTGTTGTTCAAAATCTGCAAATAATCTCCTTGCATTGCCCCTTGAATGGATTTACCAGTTACTAGTACCATACAGGAATCCCTAATTGCTAATGGTTAGTTTCTAAACTTGAAAAGTGACTAATGGATGCTATTCCACAGAATCTAAGAAAATAGCTATTGCTTTTTGTAAAACAAAACAAAACAAAAAAAGCAGACTTGAAATAAATTTAATATCATTTTTCCAACTGCATTTGTCTCTGCGCGGCCATTACAGCTTTATTCAGTTATTTCTAGTGTCACGATGGGATGCTCCTCCTTGAGAGCCATAAACAAAGCAAGACAGATGTCATGGTAGCACATTTGCCTACGAGGAAGGCAGTCTCCATAGCAACAATAACCATGCCAAAGCTCACTCGGAAGAGAACATCTTTGCCGACTGACATGCATGTCTGCTTAGCAATTCAGATCATACTCATCTCCAGAGCTGGGCTGGAGGACTTGATTGGGATTTATTGCAATGGGCAGAAGCAGAGCAGATGTTGGGGCTTCTGCATTATGCAGGAAGCATCTCCTTTTGTCCATCTTGACAACCGCTTCAGTAGCGTTCACAGAGCTAGACTCATCTCTGGATAAGGGCTCCACAGATGAAGGTAGTTCATATTTCAAACGCTGCTTGAGATGTGCCGTGCTATTGAATATCCAAAGACCTAACTTTAGAGCGTGTGTGTGTGTGTGTGTGTGTGTAGGAAGCAAAGGATGCCCGCTTGGTTTCTAACTGAAATGTTTTCAAACCTGAAAACAGACCAGATATTTTAAAAAACAGCTGTCTAAAAGTGAAACCCTACAGTCCCTGGGAGGGTATTTCAGGGGCTATGGGATTTTTCCATCACAACCCCCCCTCCACTCATCTTGCAAAACACCGTTGCCATTGTCCCTCCAGCACTGGCGGCATTATGGTAGAGACGGCAAAAGCTGGTTGTTCCCAGGGACTGGTTGGGGCAAAATTCAGGGGCAAAGAGAAGATAAGTGGTGCTACCTGAAAGCATTAGCTTAGTTTGTGTATTAGGTATTCTGCTTCACTGTTTCATGAAGGGCAGCACAATTTGTGACCTCTTACTGTCCTTCTGTGCTCCTCTGTGGGTCAGGAGATTTTACCAGGCATTGTAACAGCACTTTTTAGGTATCTGCCCTACCTCCAGTCTCCCCAGTGTCCAGCCCAATCCAAAATGGAAACATAATTTGCCATACACCCTCCCTGCTGCCCCTAGAGTTAATGCGGCACATTGGATTACACAAAAAGGGCCCCTGGGGATATTACAGTATGAGATCTTTCCTATGGATCCCCATGCTCTTGCAACACAGCAGTGAGCTACTATAACAGTTCTGGAAGTTGATAAGATGCAGATTCACATAGACCTACTTGGAGAATTTGCAGTCATTAAGAATCTCTATTTCATCATTCAGGTGTGATGAACAGGGCTCAGGATTGCTCTTGCTAGGCAACACAGCCTGTTCTATTATATAGTGACTTCAACACATGAAAGCAAGCTCTTGTCTACAGCACCAATTTAAATTAGTTTAGAATCTGTTTCATGATTCTGATTCCTAGATTATTATTATTTTAATGTACTTTAATAGGGGGAGTAGGGGGTTCTTAAAAAAAGAAGTTATAGTACATTCTGAATATTATAGTTTAAATATTTGCTTCTGGAGGGGAAGGAACTAAGATGGTTGCAACATCATCAGCTGTGACAAGTATGCAGTGTAGGTGTCAGCTGAGTCTGAAGATTCTGGGTCACCTTCACTTTTAATTCATTGTGAAACCTGGAAACTACAAAGTCACAAGCTATGAGTAAGTAAGCCTGCCTCTTTTTAATTGAATTCTTGAAAGCCACAGAAGTATGCTTAAGAAATGGTTTGTTATAACTTATCAGGGTTGTATATAAGGTATTTTTAATGTCTTGCTGAATATTAATAAAAGTGAGTCATATGCATTTTCTGCCGCCAAAGCCACAATAGTCCGTCATTATGTGTCATTAAAGACCTCTAAGGTGCAGGAGCAATTTTCAGTAATAGAAATCTATTGACAAGAAGCCCAAATAAGTTTTTACTCCTGAATTCCCCACCCCTAACCTGGCCATTCTCCTCCACTGATGGAGGGGGGGATTGCTTTTGAAAATATGAAAGGGTTGAGAAGGGTCCCATGGCCCCCATTCTCTCACAGGTAGTTTTCTGGGGGGCCACACATTAATGGTGGGTGTGAAAAACATTGGTGTGGCTGGAAACACACTACTCTTCTTCCTCCACCCAGGCAAAAAAGAGGTATTATCATAGATCAAGGGCGTATTCCAACCATATAATATCACTAGAGACTCTCCCCTAGGTATAAAGCAATTAGCAATGATAAATTATACAACTAAGAATTTGCTGCCCTCTCCCAACATCCGAAACCAGTGACCTGAGGCAGCCACTTCACTCTTACTGTTGGTGGGGCCGGCCCTGATGCTTGATCTACAGGGCCAGTGACTGGTCCAGTGAAGATCTGTTGATACAAGCTGTGAGGAGGACCCTAGTTCAGCGGTAAAGCCCATGATTTACATATAGAAAGTCCTAGGTTCAATGGCTGATATCGTGCCCCCAAACATAATATGCTTGGGTGTGGGGAACTTCAGACCCTCCAGACTTCTCCACCTGGCCCTAAGGTTGTTAACAGAGAACAACGTAAGGTTTATGTACAGAGGTTGCAATTGGGTTGAACCACAGGTACTACAGGTTACATGGAATGGTGGAGGATGTTAGGCTATAGTTCCATTCCACCTTAAAAGGGAACAGGCATGATGTTTGTGTATCACATGCCTGTTTACTCCCAGCACTGTCTGCTGGGAACTTCCGCTGTATGTTGCTTTTGCTATGTGGCTGTTTTCGCTGGACACGAAGGCAAGCAGCCATGTTTTCCTTTGTTCCAGAACTACGCTGAATAAAGCTGCTCTCTCTGTCTGCCTCTTCCATTGTGGATGATTTATACCCTCTGCTGACAGAGTGTGCATGGGTCTCGGAACATACCTGAGGCTCGTGTTGTCAACTGACTGATGCTGTTCCACGGGAGACCGGTGATCGTCCGGAGCCAGGTGGGGGCCTGCCTGATGCCCCCGTCTCCCTGGCAGTATCCCAACAGACACACCCCTCACTTGGACTGGGCCAACCAGCATCCTGTTCTCACAGTAGTCAACCAGATGCCTATGGGATGTTCAGAAGCAGGACCTGGGGGCAACAGCATTCTCCAAAGCTGTGGTTTCCAGCAGCTGCTATCTTGAGACACAGAGAGAAAGAACATAGCCATTGTGGCTAGCATACCCTCCGATATTTCTCTGATGAAAATAGGGATGTCCTTTCTTTCTTTCTTTCTTTCTTTCTTTCTTTCTTTCTTTCTTATTTAATATACCCCACCCATCTAATTGGGTTTCTCCACCCAGCACCCAACATTTATACAGTCATACCTCTTGTTACATTTGCTTCAAGTTAAATCTTTCCAGGTTGTGTCCCACAGCGACCTGGAAGTACAGTGGTGCCCCGCAAGACGAATGCCTCGCAAGACGGAAAACTCGCTAGACGAAAGGGTTTTCCGTTTTTGAGCTGCTTCTCAAGACGAATTTCCCTATGGGCTTGCTTCGCAAGATGAAAACGTCTTGCAAGTTATTTTCCTTTTTCTTAACACCGTTAATACAGTTGCAACTTGACTTCGAGGAGCAACTCATAGAACGCAGTGTACATAGTAGCCTTTTTTGAGGTTTTTAAAGACTTTGGTGATTTTTGAAGCTTTCCCAAAACTTCTTTTGCAGCCATTTGGTAAGTTAAGCTTTTAAAACTTTTTTGGGGGGGGGTTGGATTTTGGGTTGCGGTGTTTGGAACTCAAGGACTTGGTGTTGGGAAGGGGTTTGCAAGAATCTGGAAGCTTGTGGTTTTTTTCCTGCATTTTTATGATTTTCTGTGACCATTGGGCCACTCTGCTGTTTTTTTTAAAAAAAAAAATTGGTTTGAATTTTGAAATGCTCTTTACAGTATGTGTGACTTTAAGGAGCACTTAATAAACTCTTGTTGTACCAAATTTGGCTTTGTTTGGACTTTTTTTGACCATAGGAACGCATTAATTGATTTTCAGTGCATTCCTATGGGAAACCATGCTTCGCAAGACGAAAAATTCACTAGACGAAAAAATTCGCGGAATGAATTAATTTTGTCTTGCGAGGCACCACTGTACTGGAAAGGGTTACTTCTGGGTTTCGCCACTCGCGCATGCGCAGACGCTCAAAATGACGTCACGTGCATGCGCAGAAGCAGCAAATGACAACCCGCGCACACGCAGACATGGGTTGCGTTCTGCTCGTGTTGCAAATGGGGCTCAAGAATGGATCCTGTTCACAACCAGAGATACCACTGTAATAACATAAGAAAACATAAACTTTTTTTTTAAAAAAAAAAAAACCTTCCCTATCCTTCCCTAAAGGTTGTATCCTTATTTATCTCCTTGGCCCGGGGGTGACTTAACTCCACACCCTCCAACATTTCTCCAATGTGTTATGTACTGAGTTGAAGAGGATCCAAAATGCAGCAGTCTGATTGGTCCTAGAACAATGCAGCAGTATGACTGGTCTGCAGGAGCCACCCAATCCATCTCCAGATGGTAGTGAATCCACAACCTGATTGGCCTACAGGAGAATTCCGGAATTAGCCAATCACGTGCAGCCCATTGTGTAAATAATGTATATAAAGCAGATACTTTGGGGGAACATTCATTCCTCCTCACCCCTATGAGCTGAATAAAGAGCACGAAATCCACTCTCGACTCCGAGTATATTTCAAATGGAAGTAGAAAGTCTCGCATACCCTCCGACATTTCTCTAATGAAAATAGGGACGTCTTAAATAGAAGCAGAACATTCCAGGTTCAAATCAGAAACTGGAACAGTTTCTGTAAATGCAGGACGGTCTCTGGGAAATAGGGAAACTTAGAGGGTCTGGGTTAGTAGCCATTGATAGTCTCTATTGTCCATGAATTTGCCTAGCTCTTTTTTAAAGCCACCCAGGTTATGGCTATACCTTCGTCTTGATGGGTTGCATTCCATAGTTTAACTGAGTGAAGAAGAGGAGCATGCTTATTAATAGCTTCTGGGAAATGATATATAATGAACTGAAGAAAATGTTTAAACTAACCTTTGCAAAGAAACCAGAAACTTTTCTACTAGGTGTAATAGGAACAGTAACTCCCAAAGAACAGAAGAAATTATTTATGTATGCCACAACAGCAGCCCAGATACTGTTAGCCCAAAGATGGAAAGAAGAACAGTTGCCAGCAATAGAAGAATGGCAAGTAAAACTTATGGACTATGCAGAAATGGAAAAACTGACGGCAAAACTCAGAAACTCTGACAATGAGAAGATTAAAAAAGAATGGGGAAAATTGATTGTGTATGTGCAGAAATACTGTAAATAAGTTGCTACATTGGCAGGTTTAGATTAAGCACTTGTAAGTAGCACAGAATTAGAGAATGTGAAGGTGTAACAAGTGGATAAAAATGATAACAGAATGCAGAGAATGATGTAAGATGTAAGGAACCAGTAGAAGAGGGTGGAAGGAAGTATTGAGCTTTAAAGGACCTCAAAAGAAGGTTTGTAAAATAGTAGGATTTTTTATTAGAAGTATAAATGTTAGATGGTGGTTTGATTTCTGTATCCTTATTTTATTGATTATTATTTTTGGAATATATATATATATATATATATATATATATATATATATATATTTACAAAAAAGAGAGAGGAGATTGGTATAACACTGTGCCACATATTGGCGTGCTCTCTCTCTCTCTCTCTCTCTCTCTCTCTCTCTCTCTCTCTCTGCCAGCCATTGCTCTCTGCAATATTCACTCTGTCCTCCTTCTGTCCATTCCCAGGTATTTATTGAGCAGAATCATTATCTCCCTTCATCCTCCTTTTATCTTGGCTAAACAGGCCTAGCATTTTCAGCCTTCACGTTGGTAATCTTGCCTTCATCATCTTGCCTTATCTCTTCTCTGAGAGCAGCCAATTAAAGATAGGGGAGTTCTGGAGGGATAGTTGGTGGAGATGAACTCCTGTTTTATTGCTCCTTCTCTCACTTTTTTCTTCCGCCTTTTCAGTGAGGTCCACGGAAACAAGGCCTTTGTTTTCTGGAAATTGGGGGTGGGTGGGTTACTAACTTGATATTTCATTCTGTAGAATCGTCAATAGATTTAAAATCAGCATTCAGTGGACCTTTGTTTTGTTTTGTTTTTTTAAAAAAATTGGTTTAAATCAACACTTACACCTACAACAAAAGCTTGAAAAAACAAACAAAAGAAGCACAATACCTTTCTTACAAACAAACAAAAAAACAATAGAACAATACATCACAAATTCACAAAAAATGTTCCATCAACTTCCAACTTCCTTGATATGGCTTCTTTGTTTTCTTAATTACTTTCATTGGACATTTGGTTCTGCACTGAAATGGAAAGTTGTGCCAACAAAATAGGAACACCTTGAATTATGGTAGCAGTTTCTGCAAATCAAATCTAGTGTTTGTTTCATAAAATTTATATACCACTTAATGGCAAAAGAGAAAAGAAACCTCAAAGTTGTATTCCAAAAAGATAAAACCATAAAATTACTACTAAGGAAAATTAACAACAGTGATTTAATACATTTGAAAAGTTACATCAGCAGCAGGCTAAAAACAGGTTAAAACTCTCATTAACTTTCTAAACATCTGGGTAGGCACGTCTAACCAAAATGGTTTTTTTAGAAAGTGGCAAAAAGGTCACAGTGAAAGCGTTTGTTTGGCATCAATAGACAGGGAGTCCTAAAGTGCAGATGCTGTCATGCTAAAAGATCTGAGTTCTTACTATTGCAGGAATGTTATCATGTTTAGGTGTCTTCATCAGAAATGACAAATTAGTAAAGCTCAATACACGCATATAAGTAGTTTCTCCTGATTAGGATACATCTTACTCACTTAATATCAAAGAACCCAAAGTACTCCCAAGTCAATGTGTATAGAAGGGGGGACACCTGTGGCTCTCTGAAGGTTGTTGAACCCCCATCACCCTCCGCTAGTATGGTCTCTGGTCAGGGTTGATGGAAGTTGTAGTCCAACACAACTGAGGGGGTAATTTTCCCCCACTACTGAGGTAGAGAGCAGCCTTAGTCTGCAGGCAACCTCTCAAACGGAAGACTATTTTTCTATTATTTTGTCCTTTCCCCAAGGCAACCCCCTCCCCAATTTATCCACACAACAGGCCCATACCCATCAACTACCCTGGAAAAAATGGGACATCCCATTTTTCCTTGCAAGAGGAAAGCGGCCAAAATGGCTGCCATGGCCTCACGTGATTTCCGGCTGCACTTTTCCCAGGGATGGCAACCAAAAGCAAGTGTTTTGAGGTGTTGCTCAAGATTGCTGTCCCCCAAAAAAGCACTTTGGGGGAACATGATCTCATGTGGGTCATGTGACTCACGTGGGAGGGAGGACCTGCAAGATGGTGTCCTGGATTTGGGCCTCGTCATGTTGGAAGGTTTGCAAGTTAGATTGGGAGGTAGGTTAGACTGAGAGGCAGTGACTGGCCCCTGATCATACCGTGAGCAGCTGGCTCAGAGAGACAGCACCATAGACTTGCACTTCCCAGATATCACATCACCCTTCCTTATTTAGGTAAACATAAACAACACTGGTATTGAGAGCCCAGCTCCATCCCTTCCCACTTGTTGCTAGTGCTAATAAGTTCTTGGGCATAGGGTTGCAGCCCAAGTCCAATACCATTCGGAGTAAGATCCTTTAGAATCAGTGGGACTTTTCACTGAGTAAATATGGATCAGATTCGACTGTAAGGCTCTTGGGGTTGACATATTCATACACTTGCAAGCTTTGAGCAAATAACTCCCCAGACAGGCTAGTTATCTGGGGAGAAAGGGCCATTCAGAGCTCCTTGAAGACAAGGGGGAAGGAGAAATCAGCTTCTAGATGGCTGTGAAGTTATGAGGGCCATTACAGCTCACTGACGAAATTGTCAAACGGGAGCTAAGGGACCTTAATGGATTTGAGAACCAAGCCCACAGAGATTAGGCGAAGAGTCTGCTTTTTGAATTGACAGAAATTGCTCCCTTTTCCGTTGTGGTTACTGTCTGGTTGCGTGAGACAGTTGGGAAGAGAGATACAGCTCATGCCTCAGTAAGCCACAACTGAAATCATGCACTCATGAAAGGTTATAAACTCATCCTCCTCCATCCCCAATGAAATCAAAACACCGCTACTCTGTTCAAACTTCTCCTCCCATTTTTCCTCTCAAGTGAACAGCTTAATCTCCACTGGCGAAGAGCAACAGAAGGACAAGTGACCTGCACTAAGGTTTGCAAATGTTTCTTTTCATTCCAGCTGCAGTTGTGGGGCACCAGCACATATATTTCACCCAATTAGCACTCAATTTTATTTGTAAAACTGCAAATACTTGTTTGACTGTCGAGGAGAGCACCCAGGGTTCTTCCAGATCACCTGTTTCTTGGGCATTCGTCCTTATGTGTGGGCAGGGAAGCTGGACAACATTGCTTATTTAGTGAGCATTCTGCCTCACTTTGTTTGTGGGGAGGTTAGATGATGCTGCATCAGTCAGGAGCTATCCCACACTTTCCAGTGCATTTACCCCATCACTTTCCATATTGTAAAAAGTCCAATCTTTGGGGGAAGCAGGTTTGTCGTGCAAGACAAATTCATGAAGGAGAAGGCTACCAGTGGTTACTAGGCATGATGGTTAGGTTCTACCTCCTCACCCCAAATTTACTATTGCGTGAGCAGGCGCGACAGCCCTAGCCCCCAGGGATCATGGGAAAGGAAATAAAGACTCTGACAACATGTGATGGAATTAAAATTAGGCCAGAACAGAAATGACTGGCAGAATTCGCGACCAGGGAGAAGAGTCGGTGGAGGAAGACTGGAAAAAATTTAAGGACTACTTGCAGAAGTACTGTAAAATTAAGGAAGGTTAAAATGATGTCTGATGGAAAATAAGTGGTATTGGTAAAAAGATTTCTAAGAAAATGTAAATAGGGATTGATGATTGGAAAATTGATATTTATAATAGGTTAACATCTTGAGTGAGGATAAATGCCAGAGGGTAAGGATTTGCTGAATTTAATATCTGAACTGGACTACAAAATGGGAGGTGTGAGGAGGTCAAGAAACTAGTGAAGGAAGTATAAGATTTGAAATTACTAATCTATTTCCTGTTTTGCTTTTTTGGTTTTTCTTTTTGTCCTTTTTTTTCCTTCCTTCTTCTTTTTTCCCTTCTTTTGTTAACTGTTTCCTATTGTGTATTTTTTATGTGTTTTGTTTTTTGTATTTTTATATTTTTGTAGTTTTTCCTATGTTTAAATGTTGGAACTTTTTATTATTTGTGAAACTTTAATCAATATTATTATATATTTTAAAAAAAAATTAGGCCAGAACTTTATTAAACTTCTGAATGTAGGAAGACCTTGGCTTTGGCCTTGGGTGTGTATCCCTCCCAGCCCCCCAGCCGAGGGGAACTGGGGCTCATCAGGGTAAATGGGATATGTGGGGAGCCCATATCCCCACACGCAGGGTAGTTCACTGACAACCTTTCAGTGTATGGCCAATGACACCCGTATATATAACCCCTTTAAGAGGGGACCCTGGAATCGCTGCCGCAGGGGAGTGAATTACCACTTCTCTCTCTCTCTCTCTCTCTCTCTCTCTCTCTCTCTCTCTCACACACACACACACACACACACACACACACATTATAGGGAAGAAAAGACTAAAGGATTCCACCCAAGACCATAACCGCCAAAGTTGTGACAAATTGTTGCAGGGAAGGCAAAACCTGCCAATGTAGGAAAATTTCTTCCCGGTCCTTCAACAGCAACCAGTCATAGGCCGTAGCAGTGCCTACTAAACAGGAAGCAAAAGTTACAAGAAAAAGTTACAAAACAAGAAAACATTAAATAAGGGAGGGTAGGTAGGGTGAGTCTCCAGAGCTGTCTGCATGGCTAATACCGGCTCCTCCCCCTATTTATAATGGGGCTGGCCCTACCTCCCAGCAATGAAACTTCATACTGAGGCTGGGTGTGAACCTCTGAATAATACACTGAGAAGCAGGCCAGCCCCCTTCTACTAGCAAGTTTCCTGGGAAATGTAGCACTGCACTCGGCCCTGCAAAGGGCACCCACAATATATGATGTGAGTGCTCATTATGCAGTTGAATCCTGAAAATGGCAACAATCTGGCTCCATAGTTCAGTGATTGGGCAACCAGTTCAATCCCATACATATTCTGTTAAAAGGCTCAGGTGATGAGAAAGGTCTTCAGCTGAGACCTTGGAGAGCCACTACCAGTCAAAGTAGACAATGCTGTTCTAGATGGACAAATAACAAACTATGCTATAACTTTCTCCCTGCTTCAGTGTCACATGGAAGATAGAAGCTTGTTTTCTCCCACTCTGGAGGCTAGAACCCAAACCAAAGGATTCAAGTGACAAGAAAGGAGTTTCTGACTAAATACCATTTTGTGATGGTAAGAACTGTTTGACCATAGATTGGACTTCATTGGAAAGTCATGGACTCTCCATCCTTGAAGGTTTATAAGCAGAGGTTGGATGGTCATTTGTCATGGATGCTTAAGTTAAGATGTCTGCATTGCAAGGGGTTGAAATAGATGACTGCAACTCTATTTTCCAACTCTACAATTCTATGATTCCATGGTTCAATGGCATGCATGTCCAGGATCCCAACCTACCTTTCCTCTTTGAAAACTAGATTAACCCCATCATTTATTTCCAAGAGGGCCAGGAAATGCATACACCAAGATATCACAATGAAATGTGGTTTGCATATCAGTTTAGTCTGCCACAAGCCATTTCCAATATCACTTTCAACATTCACAATCTTGAACATTGCGCTTTGCTCCTTTATTTATCTAGTGCAATCGCCTTTCCTTACTAACTGGTGCATGAACGCTTTACACAATTCAATGTGTCAAGTGAGAGAAATGTGCATGTGTGAAAAGTCTACACTGTGTGATTCTTGGATGGCTAAGCAAATTTGGTTCTGTGATGTGAGAAAGTGTTGCGAAGATGGGATAATGACAAAATAATACATTATATACCCTGAGTTACAAACACATGGGGAATGGAATTTGCTACTGAAATCTGAAGTATTTGTCCCTAGAACTTCTTGTCTGTTAATACAGTCAAAAAAGTTATCATTGAATGAGACCAACTTCACAGGAAGTAGCAGGTGAGATAGCAAAACAAAACAAAAAATCCCAACCTGGTCCAGCAATTCACACCGAACATGCTGAATCATATGAAATTTCAGTGCTCTATGTAAATGTGTGGCTTTTAAAAATAAAAGTAGTCATGCATAGAGAAAAGTAGATGTATAGTTTTACCCAACAATTCTATTGTGCTATTCCTTCAGTTGTACAATGAACACGCCTTGCAGGGAGTTGGGATCACAGGGGCAAGTACCACCCAATGTCATATTTGTGTAGATTTGCACGTACACAAAGTGCTTACCCATATAGAAAGTCTGCACAAACCTAGGCATGTTCACACAGACAGCAACCCTTTAAAAACACAGTTTCTGACCATACACTCCAAGCCTGCACATATGTATTTTGTTCACCAGCAGGTACATTGCAGACATGCGATAATGTGTGTACAATGCATTTTGCCACTACAGTCTATGGATGAATGAACCCAAGCCTACATTCATTCATGCTCAACTGTTAAATCCATAGTATTCTGTTTCTGCATTAATCTGTGATTGTTAATAAATCCACATGAAATTTCATCCAGAATTGCACCTGAACATTCAGGCAGTAGAAAAGCCAGAAAATAATTGTGCTCTAATCCACTCAGTGCGCTAATCTAATCTGTGCACTGCTCTGGTTTGCCAGAAGCAGCTTAGTCATGCTGGCCACATGAAACGGAAAAACTGTCTGTGGACAAACGTTGGCTCCCTCGGCCAATAAAGCGAGATGAGCGCCTCAACCCCAGAGTCGTTCACGACTGGACTTAACTGTCAGGGGTCTTTGCTCTCCTACTTTTAAGGCTCACCGGGTTCTGGGAGATGGTGGGTCTGGAATGCTGTCTAGTGATGACGTGTCAGCCAGCTGCTCCGGCTCTGCCTCCTCCTCTCCCAATTTCCCAACTTCTCCCCTCACCTTCCTCTGAGCTGTGATCTCCCTCAAAGCCCTATTCTAATTCTGAACTGTCTTCTTCTCTGGAAGGGTCAGGCTGGGGAGGTGGGCTCCATCATTCCTCCTTTGCCCAGTCCCTGACAACAGGTAATGTAAAGAGTTCCACTGTACATTCCAATCCTATGCTAAACTGAGTGCTTGTTCATTGCAATTTCACTGTCAGAGTTGTCTATCTTGCTTGCATAAACCCACCAGGAAGTGAGCTGTGGCTTCCTGTTTTAGGCAAAGATGCTGAACTGCCTTCAAGGGCAGCCCCATGTGGAGCATTCAGTTTGTTCCAGCTCCAGCTCCCTCTCTCTCTTTCTGTCGTCTCTATCCATCTGTGACTTGTGTGTTTTGCATGTCTGAAAGGACAACCCAGAAACATCTCTTCTGCCGGACATTTGTAGAGGCAAAGTCTGCCCCCTGCTGCTTATTACCAGCACGGCATCAGATTCCCTTTCCCACCCCTAACAAAACAATTGTAACCTTGGCATTTCCTATATGTGTCATTCCGCTAACAGGGAGCTGAGCCTTCAGCAACAGCCCACTGTCGAGAAGATGGATATTGTAACTTAAAAGGATCATATATAATAGGGGGTAATTATAAATGATTACAAAATGCCAACATGTATGACCTATTTATTAGCTGTTTGGCGCATGCAGTTCCTGTCTCTGGATACAATTGTGTGCTGTTCAGAACAGATTTATGTACATCTCCTCTGGAGCCAACCCCTTGCAAGGAAAGAGAGAGAATGAATTATACCAGAGACTGATAAAGTGCTGCTGAGGGTATCCATCGGGCCCTGCAAGAGCCTCAATAAATAAAGGATCTGAGCATCCCTGGTTATTGTTCACTGTAATGATTGTTGTGCCCTCGGTGATCTTTGTTGCCCAAGACGCCAGCAATAAGATTTACCGCCGTATTAAATAGGCCAGATCGACAGATGATCAAGAGAAACCAATAGCGACAAAGAGGGGCAGAGTAAATTGTTGCCTCGACCGAATACAAACCCAGTCTATGGAATGCCAAAGGATGATGAATAGGGAGTGGCTGTATTTGAAGGCAAATGTTGAGATTCCTATACCAGTGGGGGGGGGGAAATATTTGTGCTGTTCTTCAAATCTGCAACAGTTCTGTATCAAAAGTCACTGAAGAGCATCGTCTGCAAGTAATGCAATGATTTGTCAGCAAGAGAAGGAACAGGTAAATATGTGTTTCTTTCTTTTTTATATAGAAAAAAATGCAACTACCTTGACACAAGCTGGGATTTATTAGAAATTTACTATTGTTATTATTGTTGTTGTTGTTGTTATTTTCTATACCACACTTCATTTGAGGATCACAGGGCAGTTTACAATATAAAAACACAAACATACATAGCATAGTAACAAACAAAAACAGTTTAAAAGACCACAGATTATTTAATTTGCCATAGGTCTGCGAGAAGAGAAATGTTTTTGCCTGGCGCTTGAAGATGTATAATGAAGTTGCCAAGTGAGCATCCCTGGGGAGAGGATTCCACAAACTGGGAGCCACCACAAAAAAGGCCCATTCTTACTTTGCCACTCTGCGGGCCTCTCGTGGAGGGGGCACATCAAGAAGGGCCTCAGATAACTCAGTTCATATGGGGAGAGGCGGCTTTTGAGGCATTGCAGTCCTTGAGGTATTGTGGTCCTGAGCTATTTAAGGCTTTATAGGTCAAAACCAGCACTTTGAGTTGGGCTTGGAAACTAGCTAGCAGCCAGCACAGTCAAGCCAGGGTTGGTATTATATGTTCAAAACGTCTTGTTCCCATGAGCAACCTGGCTGCTGAATTCTGCACCAGAAATTCTGAAATTTCTGAACAGTCTTCAGAGACAGCACCATGTATAACGTTTTGCAGGAATCTAACCCAGAGGTTTTCAAAGCATAGACGGAAGAGTTTAGGCTATCCCTGTCCCTGATAGGGGAGCAGATGGGGCACGAGCTGAAACTAATAGCCAGCACAAGTCACCACCAAGGCCACTTGAGCCTCAGGGGAAGCACCCACTAATAGCATGCCAGTTTCATTTGGACTGAGCTTCAGTTTATTAGCTGTCATCCTGTCCATTACACACCTGCAGATGTAAAGGAAAACTAGAGCTGGGTATCATCTGCATGCTGCTGACAACATACTCCAAACCTCCAGGTGACCCAATCAGCGATGTTATATACATGTTAAGCAGCATGGAGGATGAAATTGAACCCTGAGGAACCCCACATTGAGGGTTCCATGGGCCAAAAACATCTCCCCCAAAAGCATGAGTTAACAATATATGGACAATGTATTTTTTTCCTCCACCCCTTTGAAATTCACATAGCCTTCCTCTCTGTCTGCAGTCAGGATGATGGACAGATATTCTCCAGTTGGAAATAGGAGGCCTATTTTTGGTGAGAAGAATAGCAGACTCTCCAACTTTCCCTATTTTCCAGGGACATTCCCGGATTTACAGTTTCTGATTTGATCCTGGAGTGTCCCACTTTTCCTTAGGACGTCCCTATTTTCATGAGAGAAATGTTGGAGGGCGTGGAGCTATCTGACCCCCAAGACAACTGAAGGTAGTTCTGTACAGGGAAGGTTTTTTAAAAATGTTTAATGTTTTATTATATTTTTATATACATTGGAAGCTGCCCAGAGTGGTTGGGGCAACCCAGTCAGATGGGCAGGGTATAAAGAGTAAATTTTTTATTATGGAATAGAACATCCCTATTTCCATTAGAGAAATGCTGGAGGGTATGGGATAGGGCGTGTGTTTCCTACCTGACGTAGGTCCTGTTTTGTGGCTTCAGGTGGGCATCTGCTTGGCTACTATGAGAGCAGAATGCTAGACTGTATGGACCTTTAGACTGACCCAGAAGCAATCATGTTCTGTTTTTAACATCTATAGAAATTCGGAGGGAAGCTTCAGTGGGAATGGAGAAACTAATCAGTTGTGCCACACATCCTTAACACCAAGGGAATGTTCAGACACTAAGTTTGAAATGATCTTATTTTGCTCTGAACCAGCCAGATAACTGAGGTAGAATTCAGTGCAGGCTCAGAAATGTCCTGGGAACCCATAGAGAAAGATGCCTTGAGATCCATCTTTCGTAGGTTTTTCAGATTGGGATCCGCTAGTTAAGACTGCCCTGCCCTGATTTCAATTATTTACTGTGATTGGGCCTTTACAAGGAGTTTGATGAACAGGCATTACCCAGCGATAATATTTATGCCATGAAAATTGCATTCCCCACCAGGCCTAGGCAGAGGCAATGAATATTTTGCAAATGTATTTTAGCACTTCTCAGAGATTCCTGATGATAGAACATTCACTGTGATTATTTTAATGCTATCACTTCGGCATTTCTCAAGAGGACTTTTTCAAATGTCATAGCTATTCTGAGTCTTTGAGATGCTCATTCTTATCTTGAAAGCGAGCAATTTTCCCCTCCCCCAAATCTTGTACAGACAGGTTAATTTAATTGTCAGGGCTATTTAAAACAAGCACCAGAAGACCTTGCTCACTCACCTCATAAAAATAATATGAGATTTGAAGTAAATATAGAAGTAGTTTTCCTTATTTTTTTAAAGCCACAAGTGTTAATCAGTTCAATCAGTAGATGAGCCAATTAAGCTGTAGTTGATTAATCATTGGGGACATTTTCAAACAGAGAGGGAGGCTGCTGATTTTAAGGCGTAAGTTGGATCCTAAATTACCTCAATGAATGGGATATAATGCATAGAAAAGAATGGGTCTTTTCCTGCCTTCTTCTACCTCTATGACCCCCTGTGTCAGCAAATCTGTCAATTTCAAATTCTCCCCATCTCTAGTTTTCTTGCCCATCAATCTTTTTCTCAGCCATTAACCAGAGATGTAGTGGTTTGTGGTTGCAGGGGTTCGAAGACCGATTATCATTTCTGCAGCAGGGTTCCCACATCCAGTGACTTAGACCCACCAAACCACCAAACCAGCCACTGAGAAGATATCTTCTCATCCCTTGTGCTCCAGTCAAAAAGGAGGCAAGTCTGGTCTATGCACAATTAGACAAACTGACAGGAAGGATTCGAAACCAACGGGACCAGAGATTCTTAGAAGACTGGAGTAAATATCTGAACTATTTGAAAAGCAATTGTAATAAACAGACTACGCTAGTAGGACTGCAATAAGTTTTGTAAGGAGGCTGAGGTGAAATATTGCAAGGAAGACTATGAATTATTAGTTAAGGACAATTAAAAGTAATAGAGAAATTAAGAAATGCAGATTAAGTATAAAGAACGGAAAATCTTCAGAGGTAGTTGACAGAAGTCTAAAATATTGTCTAAGATAAGAATGACTGTTAAAAGACTGTCGGAAATGATATGTTAAAAAATTAATAAAAATGTATTTTTTTAAAAAGGAGGCAAGTCAGCTACTGAGGATTGGTTTCTAGGGTCAATCTGGAGGGGTCTGTGGAATGAATGTGGATTTTTCTAATCCCCCATTAACACCAAATTGATGGACATCTTTACATCTTGTGGCAGCAAGTTCCATTGATTAACTACATTCTTTGTGAAGAAATACTTACCTTTGTGTAAATGGAATTTCAAACCGTGTGTCTTTCAGAAGATGCCCCTGTGCCCTAGCAGAAAATACTGACTGATTGCCTGACCTGGGACGAGGCAGCTTCTTTCCTTCAGCAAACTGACTTTCACAAAGTTTGGAATGGAGAAATCCTCTTCTCTGTTGTACAGCGTCCTTGGATGGTGACTGGGAGGGATAAGCACAGATATTACTTTTTGTGGCTGACTTTCTGTGCCCTGTTTTACTTGAACTAGTTTCCAGGTATTTTTTTAAACATAGCATTGCTGAGAATGCTTGTGTGATCCTGCTCATTCTGGAATTATTGTGCTATTCAACACTGGGGGTGGGGTTATAATTAAGAAGAATATTAGATTCCAGGGGTTGTTCTTGGTAGGGGGTTGTTTTGAAGTCAGCCTTGTTTTCCTTCTGGAGGGCAAGCGGTGTAGAGGTGACGAGCTTGTCGGGTCTAATTATCACCAGCGGAATGTATGATGAGGTTGCCTCCTGTGGTGTGAAGGGAACCGGTTACCCCATGCGGAATGGGAAGGATAGCAATCCCTAGATCACTGTTCCTCCTTCTGTCACCTTCGCCTTGGGACAACTTTGCACTCCGCAGCATCTGTCAGCGCCCCCCCCCCAAGCCAGTTATGTCACTGAGAAGCTGCTGACAGGCATGTTTGTGGCAAGCGGTCGGCTTTGAAGTCTTAGTGGCTTTCCATGCGAGCGGCTGCATATTTTCCATTTAAGGAAAAAAATATGGGCCGCTGGTACTCGTACCTTGAAAAAAGTGCCATGAGCGTTAGCACAAAATGACTGCTGTGGGCAGCGAAGGAGAGAAAAACGGTGATGGTACTAAGGGAGCCAGTGGGGTTAGGGTGTTGGATAATAATAATAATAATAATAATAATAATAATAATAATAATAATAATAATTTGTTATTTAAACCCCAACCATCTGGCTGGGCTTCCCCAGCCACTCTGGGCGGCTTCCAACAAAATATTAAAATACAGAAATGCATCAAACATTAAAAGCTTCCCTAAACAGGGCTGCCTTCAGATGTCTTCTAAAAGTCTGGTAGTTGTTGTTCTCTTTGACATCTGGCGGGAGGGCATTCCACAGGGCGGGCGCCACTACCGAGAAGGCCCTCAGAGTGGCAGCATTCAAATCCTCACTCGCCCATGAAGCTCTCTGGGTGACCCTGGGCTAGTCACTGCATCTCAGCCTAATGTAACTCACAGAATTGTTGTGGGGATTAAATGAGGAGCAGGAGAACCATGTACACCATCTTAAGTTCCTTGGGGAATAAAAGTGGGATATAAATGTAATAAATACTTATATACTGTTGTGTACCACCGCAAAAAACAACAACAACAAACTCTGGGGAAAAGACAGTGATGTATGCACACACACAAATACAGAAACAAATGAGTCTTCTCCGAAGGATACTCTTGCAGTTGCTGCCTCGCTGGTAATAACAATAATAACAATTTATTATTTATACCCCGCCTATCTGGCTGGGTTTCCCCAGCCATTCTGGGCAGCTCCCAACAGAATATTAAAAACACGATAAAACATCAAACATTAAAAACTTCCCTAAACAGGTGTTACGGCTTGGTCTCTCCCACAAACGCGAGACTACTCTGGCTGTTAATTATTTCAGATTTATTGCTCAAACAACAAACTAGGGTGGAGCTCCTCTACTCATTGTCCTCCCCAGAAGATGGAGTTGCCCGGACTGAGCTCCTCCCCCTTCCCCAGCACAGAAGCCCCCGCCTTCTTTTCCGGTATCGGCCAATTTTGAGATCCTACGAGATTTGGGAGAGAATGCTTCCTGCATTCCAATGCCTGACTCTCTGTTGGAGCTCTCACACAACTGCCTGTCACTCTGGCCCTATATTTTGTCTCCCCTTTGTTCAGAGCTCAGATTACAGCTGCTCTCCCCCTCCTCTCTGCTTTCTGCTGTTAACTGTTCTCTCTCAATGCCTGCTTCTTCTTCTGCTGTCAGCATCTGAGCTTCGCTGACAACAAGGCTGCCTTCAGATGTCTTTTAAAATTCAGATAGCTGTTTATTTCCTTGACCTCTGATGGAAGGGCGTTCCACAGGGCAGGCGCCACTGCTGAGAAGGCCCTTTGCCTGGTTCTACCGTGTCTACAGGACAAGCTGTAAACTCATTACTATGGCAGGCAAATTGAGGCTAAATTATAGCTCCTGCTTGAGGATATCTGTGCACATCAATTCATTATTTCTATATGAGGCATCCTGATCTACTAAGTACTTGTCAGATTTGTTGGAGTGAGTCAGAAGCTGCATTGTAACACATCAAGCAGATGGCTCGGACCCTCTTTCTGTAGACAAAAAGAGAGTCACTTGTTCCGCCTGCAGACTGTGCAACTGGAATTCTGAGAATCAGTAAAGTGTTCTTCCTTACGTGACATACACTCTCAAGAACCACAAGCCCCAGAGTTCTTTCGTTGCTGCTGGCACTTCAAATGCACAAACAGGAGAGCCAACAGGCATTGCAACAGGAGGGACTATCAAAAGGGGAAAGTGACAGCCACAATCATAATTGGGAATGCTGAGATCTCAGGACCAGCTGGAGCCAGTGCACTGGTGACAGGAATTGCAAGTCCCAGAAGATGTGTGGAAAAAAAAATTAGTTAGGCCTCTGGTCTCCATAGAATATAGAAGAATTGGCACGAGATCCCAAGGACAGGGTACAGTGTCTAAGGCTGCAGTCCTAAACACAACGTGAAGGTGCTCCTGTTGTTTATAATTTGTGTCTGATTAATATGCATGCACAACACACTGCTGGGTCTTCCCAGAAATACACAGCTGGGAACCAGTAGTGTAAAGAACTTGAACAAAAAACGTAAACAAGTTAAGGAGGTCTTCTCTGTAGCAACCACCTGTTTATGGGATGTTGTCCCCAGGGAGACCCACCACCTGGCACCAACCTTGCCATCTGTCAGGGACTGGGCAGAGGAGGTACGGTGGAGACTACCTCCCCAGCCTGACCATTCCAGAGAAGAAGAAGAAGAAGAAGAAGAAGAAGAAGAAGAAGAAGAAGAAGACAGTTCAGAATTACAACAGGGGTTTGAGGGAGGTCACAGCTCAGAGGCAGATGAGGGGGAAAGCTGGGAAATAATGGGAGAGGTGGAAGAAGAAGCACCAGAGGGGCAACAGCTGATGGACACAGTGTGATGGTCTGGAATTCAGACTCGGATGCTGAACCTGAGGGATCCCAGCTTGCACAGGATTCCCCGCCTCCAGAACCAGCTGAGCCAGGGCTGGGGCATGAGCCTGAAGGGTCCTCACCTGTGCTGGATCCTCAGGTGCAGGCGCCAGCTGAGTCTGCTCTGGCTCCTGAGGTGATGGAGTCCTCATTGCCTGTAGGTGCTCCACTCTCAGCCCTGTGAGAGGAAGCTGGGGTTGCCTCTGGGTCTGGTAACCCTCCAGCCTCTCCTGAGCTGCAGAGGGTCAGGGCAGAGAGGCGGAGGGAACTAAGTTCCCACAGGAGGAGTGCTCGCCTCCAGGCCAGGAGAGGCGAGTCACCAGAGGATCGGGGCCGCCCTATGCCTCGGGGCAGATAAAAGCTGGCCAGTCCCAGTCCCAAGTTGCGGGAGCATCATTGTTGGTTGCTAGTTCCTGCCTGAAGCCTGTCCTGCTTTTCTGCCAGAGCTCCCGACCCGCCCTGGCTCCCTGTTTGCATGCCTGTTCCTGACTTCACCTGACACCCTGCCCTGCACCCAGCTTCAGCTACTATGGACTGCCTCCTCACTGCACCTTTGACCACGGACTGGACTTGGACCTTGCTTCTCAGGTAACCCACGGGACCAGCACACACAGTGTCTTTAGAAAGAATTCCAGACCCTCCCCCTCTCCCCGAACTTGGTGAGTCTTGAAAGTAGGAGAGCAAAGAGCTCAGAGGCAGAGGGCACTTCTCAGCACCCATAGTGATGACACATGAAGGGAGAGAGGGAGGGGGTGGAGACTCACTCGGAGCAACACCGTTATTCCTAGAGGCTGCATTTCCCAGCCTCTCTCTGTGAATATTGAATAAAAAGCAGTTGGTAAGAACTTTTCCTTGTCTTATCTGTTCCTGGCAGCCTGCCGTGGGGGTTGGTTCCCCTTCCACCTGACACTATCCTTTCAGCACCAGGCAAAGACATTACAGTGGTACCTCAGGTTACATACACTTCAGGTTACAGACTCCGCTAACCCAGAAATAGTGCTTCAGGTTAAGAACTTTGCTTCAGGATGAAAACAGAAATCTTGCTCCTGCAGCGCGGCAGCAGCGGGAGGCCCCATTAGCTGAAGGGGTGCTTCAGGTTAAGAACTGTTTCAGGTTAAGAATGGACCTCTGGAACGAATTAAGTACTTAACCCGAGATACAACTCTATTCTTTTCTCAAGCATGTGGACAGCAACAATGATACAATATTGCATGGTTAAATCTGATTTTGATATGTTTCTGTGATCTTATCATTGTATTTTACAGGGGTACCTCGGGTTACAGACGCTTCAGGTTACAGACTCTGCTAACCCAGAAATAGTACCTCGGGTTAAGAACTTTGCTTCAGGATGAGAACAGAAATCATGCAGCGGTGGTGTAGTGGTGGTGGGAGGCCCTATTAGCTAAAGTGGTACTTCATGTTAAGACAGTTTCAGGCTAAGAACGGACCTCCAGAATGAATTAAGTTCTTAACCTGAGGTACCACTGTATTTTTTTTTTATTTTCTAAAAAAACTTGGTTGCAAACTTATTTATTTATACTGTAAACTATTTAATAGACATAAAACCCTGCATTGATAATGTACAGCAGGATATTAAAGCACAATAAAACAAAAATACCATAAAATAAATGTTTAGGATACAAAACAGTCAAACAAATGACTAGCTCCTCTTGGAATTGTTTAAACAACTGAATATGTCTGTTGGCATAAAATGGTAATCAAGAAAAGTCTGGAAATCAGCAGTGAGGATGCTCATTTGGGCCATTTTTTTTGGGGGGGGGGAGTAGGAAGTATTATTTTAGTGGGAACTGATAGCCACTATTTTGGGAGAGAAAGAAATTAGTCCTTTTCCGTGTTTGTATTGAGTTCAAAGAATTGATGCTTGCTTTGCAACCTTCATAATGCCATAATGCTGAATACCCCCTCCTTTCCTTGATAAAATAAGAGCAGATTATAGCTACAATCATTTAAAATTGGTGTCAAAATGATCCTGGTATTAAAGATCACTGGAGCTCTTCAAATATTATTTTATAGAAGACACATCCCCATTGATTTCATGAACGCTTCATCCCTGTTTATGTTTATTTGGAAATATTTACCCGCTGCCTATCATCAGATCATTTATCTGGAAGCATTGCTTAAAAGTCGACTGATTGTCATTATATCAGAGTTGGGGAATGAAAAGTGATCTGCCTGTCATGGCAGCACAAAACTAAGGGGAAGTTAATAGGAAATAAAAGTCGATGATATTTTGTCATTTGCAAACCAGAATGAATGCCTCCCTGCCTTTTGCTACCATAACAGAGCTCTTAAATACAAATCAGTAGCTGAAAAGGAAGAGATGTCAATTCATACACATATATAGAGAAAGACTAATTTCAAATTGAATCCTCTGGCAGCAAAGTAAGATACATTTTCAATTCTCTTTTCTTTAGGGGGGGTACCCAACATTATGCCAGCCACGTGCTATTGAACTACAACTCCCATCACTCCAGCCAGCATGGTCAATGGTTACACGTGTATGGAGCTGTAGTCACATCTTAGAAATGGGTCAGTTTCTGTGTCTCTCAGCTTCTCATTTTTCCAATCTTAAGTTTTTCCCCATTTCCACATCAATTTCCAAACGTGTTTTTTTTGTTTCATGAAAATCCTTCATCAGTGAATTTCCATTAATGCACATACTTTAAAATATAATTTTCACCAACAATTTCCCCAAATATATTGCATTTTTGTATGTTATATATGAATTTTTATTGGGGCCATCTCAAGACATTTTGGCACCTGAGTTGGACCTCAAAATGCCATCCTCTACACCAGGGAAGAAGATGGTTAGGAAAGATCTACATCACAAACAAGGGTGGAGGGGAGATCAACATTGGGATTTGCTACCCTGGATAGGGCCAGTGTGGTTTCAAATTGGATGGCGGACCATTGTTGAGATTCATGCATTGCATGTGGTTGGACTCAATGACTCTTATAGTCCCTTCAAACTCTACAATTCTCTGCTTCTATGACTCTGCCATCTGAGATGGTTGCCTCACTTTGTTTCATGGGCAGATAGGCCCTGATTTTTACCCCAGTATATGCATTTTTTATTTACATATGATTTGGTGGAAAATATGCATTGCAAAATCTGGAAAACCGTGAATTGAGAAGAGAGACTGTTTCAGTTCATGTATTGTTTTGGGGGAAAGCCCACAGTGGTACCTAGGGTTACATATGCTTCAGGTTACATACACTTCAGGTTACAGACTCCACTAACCCAGAAATAGTACCTCAGGTTAAGAACTTTGCTTCAGGATGAGAACGGAAATCGTGATCCGGCGGAGCGGCGGCAGCAGGAGGCCCCATTAGCTAAAGTGGTGCTTCAGGTTAAGAACCGTTTCAGGTAAAGAACGGACCTCCAGAACGAATTAAGTACTTAACCTGAGGTACCACTGTATTTAGTAGAGTCACCTTTAAATGTGAACAAAACTGAATTTTTCCTCCATCCCTAAAGATGCCATTTGGATCATCCCTGCTCTAGAGAAAAGACCTGTTCAAAGAGCTCTGCCTATTTGGATGTGATATTTGCACATGTTCCATGGAGTCTGAAACTGTACAGTCCAGGACTATGGGGTCTGTTGTTTGTGGAGCAAAAGACTCACATAGGCACTAGGCCATAAAAAGAGGACATCCATGGAATCAAGATTGGGCAGGCCAAATTTCCTTCCTAATTCAAAAGTCTTGCACCACGTCTTCCAGCAATTATCCCCAAAGCTACTTAAGTACAACATTCAAATGCTACAAGATTAAAATAGAAAATGTAGCAATCTGACAAAGGCTGGTTGGTAATAATTCATGGGGACTGATGGTGTAGTCATTTCCCAGTATTATTGGTCTTCAAACTTTATTGGGGTGGGGGTTCTCTTGTTTTTAAATATGTAGGCATCAAATTGTCCCTAAAGTCTCACCTGCAAGCTGGTGCAATAGCTAAGAGATTGCTGTGTGATGCAGTGAGCCACTAGTTCAAATCTTGTCTTTGCTACAAACTCTCTAGGTGGTCTAAGGCAAGTCTCTATTCACATTCTGCAGTTTCCTTCATCTGTGAGGATCAGAAGATTCACCAACCCTATAGGGTTGATTTACAGGTTACTGAGTTCATGTATGCAATTTATTTTGAACACTGGAATATTATACAGAGTCTACAAACTCTCCCTCCATGTGGTGGGACAGTCCCACCAGACTACCGTATCATATGCCCATGTGGACATTTGAATCAGCTCCAAGTCTGTTCCTTACACTTGTCTAGGGCTTGGCCTGTTAAGGATGGGACCGTTTTCCTTTTTTTAAGGGAAATTCCCTTATTCTGAATAGGATTCTTCGCGAGAAAAGGGAAAAGTTGACAGCTCTGCCCAGGTCATGTATTCAGGGCCGTCACCCAAATTGAGCTATGCCAGCCATCAAATAGGAACATTGTTCCTTCGTGGCAGGTATTTATGGACCTAAACTGACTTAATGTATTTAATGTTTCCCTGCATAGAGAGAAGTACACAGACTTTGTAGGCCTTCTTAATTAATGTATCCTTTTGGATTAATTTCCCATCCCCTCCTCTGGGCTTTTGATGATGAGCTGGTGAGCTCCTCTATTGAAGGCATGTATTTATTGCCGAAACTCTTAGAGGTGGCTTACAAAGGATTTTCTGTCAAACATCTGGAGCCTTGCTAGTTCCATCAGCCACAATCAGGAACAGAAAGCAAACACTTTTCGTCTCGTGGCACTTTACCTGCCTTCCTTTATGTGTGCATCAACAATGGCTGCACTGATCTGTAAATGATTTTTGCCCATTATGCATTTTGTCCCTCAGTGAGTCAATATGCTGATAACGAGAAACCCTTTTTCCTGTAAATAAAATGCAATGCATATTTTAGGGAAATGGTATGGCATTGCTGTTGAGAGTCTAACAGCCTTCCCCAACTTAACACCCTCTGGACATAATGGGATTCCAACTCCCATTAGTCCAGCAGTGGCCAGGGATGTAGAAGTTGTAGTTCAAAACATCTGGCGGGCACCAGGAAAGGCTACCCTTTATGCCCTGGAAGCAGCCTTTCCAGGTAGTGCAAGACAGAGGATTTAAGGTTTTGGCTCAGAGCACATAACCCCTAATGTACGGTTTCATCTGAATAGCTTCCAGCTCAAATCATGGCCATTGCCTTTCAGGGGCGAAATGGACAGGGGCCAGAGTATCTGAAAGAGTGACATTCTCCAGGCTTGCTGAATACTAGTTATTATTTGCTTCCTTGCTTTTCTTAAGGTAATTGATTGCATGATAATTTAAGTCATACCTCGGGTTGCGAATGTGATCCATGCGGAAGGCATGTTCGCAACTCTCAGTGTTGCTTCTGTGCATGCTCATGATGCCATTTTGTGCTTCTGCGCATGTGCGAGTGCTGAAACCTGGAATTAACCCATTCCGGTACATCCGGGTTCAGTGCAGTCCACAACCCGAAAACGCACAACCTGCAGCTTTCGCAACCCGAGGTATGACTGCAATTGCTTGCATGTTATTTTACATTTTGCAAACAGCTTCAGAGGGCTTCATGAGCTGGAGAGCAGTATGTAATATTTTAATAAAAAAACCAGAATTGTATCCAATTCTGCGTAAGCATTTCCATTTCCATTTCTATTTCATCTCGTAATCCTGCACGTCCCCAACCTGCCCAAAGCTCCCCCCCCCCCAATCTAGAGCTATATTTGAGGATGTGCACTGGGGTGGAAGGGGACATGAGAGGAAACTCCCTTGCAAGAGCAGAGCTGGACTGTTGGATGGAGCTCAAATAATTTCTCCTTCTGCTAGACAGCTGAATGGTACTCCCTCCTTGCCATCTTGAGCATTATCATCTAACCCAAAGGTTCCCAAACTTATTTAGCCTACTGCCCACTTTTCAGAGAGAGAGAAATTACTCAACTCCCCCTAGAAATCTATTTTTCAAATTAAAGTTTGAAAAATCACATATCCAACATACATCATAAAAACAAGACTCCAAAGAATCTTCTGGACTTCCCTCCTCCCTTTTGTGGGTCTTATTGTTAGTCATTTCCCTCCTGCATCTTTCATAAAAATCAAAATCTTTTGCATCTCCATTATATCCAAATTTCACCATTAAACTACAAGTGTTATTCCAATCCTACTAATGATTTTAACTGTTTACAATGATTTTTAAGATAAATTATAAATTTCCCATATTGCTTATTGCAATTTTGGTCTTCCTGATTTCTGATTCTTCTGGTCATTTTGGCCATTTCGGCAAAGTCCATCAACTTGATCCACCATTCTTCTCTGGTTGGGACTTTACCTTCTTTCCATCTCCGGGCCAATAACATCTACGCAGCCATTGTCGTATATATAAATAATCTTTGGGAAACACTAAACTCAGCTCTTTGACGAAACCACCAAGGACAGAGGCAGGGGTAGCAGCTGGCCTCACAAGAGTTTATTGGATGCCTCACCACACCCAGAGGTGCTCATTCCTGAGGACAAGGAGGACAGGTGTCCAGCACAACTGGGAAAGGTAAGTCAGTAGACCAGGACACTGAGTGGCCACTGAAACGGAGGGTGGAGTCCAGCCACTTTTGGACACCCCCAGATTCCCAAGCCTTTGCTGTGGGACCTCAATTGGGAGCAGCGGTGTTTTTTCAACACCCCCTTCATCCTGAAGATGTATAACAGAGAAATAGAAGCAAAGCTTAATTATTGCTTTCAGACACTTTAACACACTTCCATTTTCATTCAAAAGCACTTTCAGGGGGTGGGAAAAAGAGGGGGAGGTTTGAAAGGTTTGAGCCATATCCGGTATGGTAGAAGTGCTTCTGGGATCTCTGAGGATCTCCTTAGGGTACTGTAGGATGGTTTATTATCCATTATCTCTAACACAAAGATAATGAAAGTGGTTCTATTGTACTAAATCTGAAACCCAAAGGAATACCGGGATTTGGCAGCCAAGATATATCTCACTTAGTTTCCACTGTGTAAACCCATCACAAATCGTACAGCAGACAGTCTGTTGGTTAAATAAGTCTACAAAGAGAGATGATGGAGGTCTTCATTTATCTTCATTGAAACACCTCTAGCTGCTGTGGAGTTGATAAAATGAATGTAATCTATTCAATATCTTTTTCTCAAGCTCTTCCTTCCTCCCTCCCTCCCTGATTCTCTCCCATTTGATTAGATCTTCCATGATTAGATTTCCATGTGGAGTCTGTTGCGAAATTAACGGGAAACTAACAAAACAGAATACTTGACGGCAAAAGAAAGTAAAGGAGAGGGGAAATATTAAATTATACTAAAGGAAATGTGAAATTGGATGGAAAATGTTAATCCCAAGTTAAGCTTTAGCAGTTAATCATCAGTAGCATGGAATTTTGTTTGGTAGGGCTGAGGAATAAAGGGAACATACACATTCTGTTGCTTTACAGTAATATAGGGATGCAGGTGGCGCTGTGGTCTAAACCACTGAGCCTCTTGGGCTTGATGATCAGAAGGTCAGAGGTTCGAATCCCCACGATGGGGTGAGCTCCCATTGCTCGGTCCCAACTTCTGTCAACCTAGCAGTTCGAAAGCACATCAGTGCAAGTAGATAAATAGGTACCACTATGGCGGGAAGGTATACGATGATTGCGTGCACTCTGGCTTCCATCACAGTGTCCCGTTGCACCAGAAGCTGTTTAGTCATGCTGGCCACATGACCTGGAAAGCTGTCTCTGGACAAACGCTGCCTCCCTCGGCCTGAAAACGAGATGAGTGCTGCAATCCCATAGTCGCCTTTGACTGGGCTTAACCATCCAGGGGTCCTTTATCTTTTACCTTTAACAGTTAATCATCTCATACTCTCGTTTATTAATTGTTGGGAGTTAATTGTAATCTGTAGCATGGAATTTTGTTTGGTAGGGATGGGAATTAAGGGGAGCATACTCCTTCTGTTGCTTTACTGTAATATACAAAGAAAACAGAGGGGGGGAAACAGAGAAAACAACACCACAAGATGGAAGAAGTAAAATATTGAGATCACACATGGGTGAAAGGGAGTGGGGGGTATATGGAAACCTATAATATCATTTATAATATAATTTGTTAATTGTGTTGTATTTACATATAGCAAAGGGAAGCCTAGAGCAATTAGATATATTTTAATTTAGGTAATCTATGTAATGGGCTTATGTTAGAAAATGAATATGGATTTTGAATTTGATATTTGTTTTTTTTTTTTGTTTTGTTTTGAAATAAAAATTTAAAAGAAAACAGAGGAAAGTATTGCTGAATGGGATCATATCGGGAGAGAGTCCTTAAAGTATGAGGGTCCCAGACTGTGCAAGGATTTAAAGGTTTTTTTAAAGCATAGCAACTTCAGCTAGGACCAGAAAAAGACTGATAACTAATGTAACCAGGTACTTTCTAATGCCTGTCAGAAGAAACGCAGCAACGCTTCTTGTTGTCTTCCAGCATTTCGTACCTTGTATGGGAAGCTGCCTGACACTGAGTCAGACGATGACCCCTCTATGTCTGTCTTCACTGGCAGTGGCTCCCCTGGGGCCTCTCCTAGCCCTACCTGGAGATGCCAGAGATTAGACCTTTCTGCATGGAAAGCAGATGTGCTGCTACTGGGCCACAGCCCTTCCTCTATGGTGCCATCTTCAGTGGCACTCTGCACCAGTCAAACCTTCTCAGTCACCCAGGAGCAGCCCCAGATAGAGCACTCTGCAATAATAATAATAATAATAATAATAATAATAATAATAATAATAATAATAATTTTTAAAAAATTATTATTTATACCCCACCCATCTGGCTGGGTTTCCCCAGCCACTCTGGGTGGCTTCCACCAAATATTAAAAACAATACAGCATCAGACATTAAAAACTTCCGTAAACAGGCCTGCCTTCAAATGTCTTCCAAAAGTCTGGTAGCAGTTTTTCTCTTTGACATCTGGTGGGAGGGCGTTCCACAGAGCAGGCACCACCACCGAGAAGGCCCTCTGCCTGGTTGCCTGTAACTTGGCTTCTCGCAGCGAGGGAGCTGCCAGAATGTCCTTGGCACTGGATCTCAGTGTCCGGGCTGAATGATGGGGGTGGAGACGCTTCTTCAGGTATACAGGTCCAAGGATCTTTAGGGCTTTAAAGGTCAGCACCAACAATTTGAATTGTGCTCAGAAACGTACTGGGAGCCAATGAAGATCTTTCAGGACCGGTGTTATATGGTCTTCAAGCCTGAAAGTTACAGACACATGGGCTAGTTCAGCAAGGTCAAATAAACTTGGGAGCAGGGAATGGGTTGTCCTCCTTAGTAGTCAAAGACAGGAAAAAGTACTTTGAGAAACTCCCCTAATCTATTTCTCATGTGTGGAATCCCAACTTCCTCAAATACAAGAATCATTACAGGCAATTACATCCACAAGCTCCTTTAGTACCTTTTGATGCTGTTCATCAAGCCCTGGAGATCAGAATTCATTTAAAGTAGCTAGGTGTTCCTTTACTGCCTGCTTTCCTATCTTGGGCTGCAGCTCCCTCCTGACACCATTTATTCTGTTATCACCAGACCAGGCATCAGTTATTCTTTTGGGTGAAGTCAGAGGCAATGTTGAGTAGTTCTATCTTTTCTTTGTCACCTGATATCATTTCTCCATCTTCTCCATGCAGAGGATCTACCACTTGCCTGTTCTTTCTCTTGCTTTGGATATAGAAACCTTTCTAAAATTGTTTACCTCTCTTGCAAGCTCTTGAACTCAAAACAGAATCATTTCTAACCCAGCAATTCCCCACGTCTCCAAACATTCCTTCTAATTGGAGCTGCCACAAGTATTTCTGTGCTGTAACTAGGTCTATGTATACCAAACGAGTTTAAATGGACAGGTGCAAGGATGCATGAGATAGGCCAGGAGAAGTCTTGGTAGATGTTAGACCTAAAGAAACAAAAACAAAAGTGTGTTTTTCCCTGCCTTCTGAGCTGCCCTCTGATGCCCCCAAAATTCTGCTGACTAGGCCCCACATTTAATTATTTAGATTCCTTTAAACTGCCTCTCTAGATTTAGTAGGTACCGTGCTCAGGATTCCTGAATTTATTCTCTGTTTTCTCTTAGGCAATTCGCGTCCTGTGTTCCTTCATTTCCCTTTCAAAATAGCATCTTCCCGAGTTGTACCCAGCCAGAAGCCTCCAGGGTGTCCTTCATCCCCATCAACTTACATTTATTTAAACTCTGAATGTTAGGGAGACTCAGAGACAAACTCATAAACCAGGGCAGAGGTGTCAGCCGGACTCATCCTGCTGTGGTTGAATTTACCTTGTGAATTCAACTAAGTGGTGGTTGGATTGTGCTTAGGCTAAACAGTTCCTTTCTTTCAAAACAAGTTAAAGAGATTCTGTACTCCCCAGAGAAAGCATCACATGTTCTGTCAAGTGATGCATGCACAGGGGGATTTTGCAGGTTATCTCCGACCCCTTACATGCATGGTCCTGTCTAGGGCTACAGCTTGCATGAAATAAGGGTAGTGTCTTGCTCTTTAAGATCATTATTATATACCTATGAGGTTATATAATAATACTGCAAAAACTGCAAGGTTTTTAGTGGGGGCAGTTAGAATAAATCTGTTATTTGATTATTGATGTAAACCTCCAAAATGTATTTTGTATAGTTAAGTTTCTACCTCTATGTTCAGTACATTTAATTTTATTTTTTGCTATGGTCAGTAGCTGATGCAAATAAAATTCTTCTGATCTATCTATGAGGTGTGCCAGTATGGTGGGGAGGTTTCTGAAAGGGGGTGGAATTGGGGGTAGAAAAGACACCTTTTGTTGTCTTTCTCACCCCCCTGGAAACTTTGCCTCATGGTGCTTTCCAGCCCCAAATGAAAGCAAGGGCCGCATTCACCATTGGAAAGCCTTTGGGAGCCGTATGCCAGCAGCAAGTGTGATCAACGGTGGGTGTGGCCAACCCAGCCCAGTCATAGAACCCCTTGTAGAACCCAGAAGGGAATAGGGTGGGGATCAAAGCCAGAATTAGTTGGCTTACTGTTGGGCTCTCTACCTTCCGACCCACCAGTTCTGAAGGGCACTAACTACCACTTGATCCTTGAGATTGAACCTGAGACCTTATGCAGAGCCAGTGTGGTGTAGTGGTTAAGAGTGGTAGACTCGTAATCTGGTGAACTGGGTTGACGTCTCCGCTCCTCCACATGCAGCTGCTGGGTGACCTGGGGCTAGTCACACTTCTCTGAAGCCTCTCAGCCCCACTCACCTCACAGAGTATTTGTTGTGGGGGAGGAAGGGAAAGGAGAATGTTAGCTGCTTTGAGACTCCTTCAGGTAGTGATAAAGTAGGATATCAAATCCAAACTCTTCTCCTCTTCCTCTGCATGCAAATGAAGTGCTCTGCCATGAGCTGTGGTCAATATTTAATTGCAAACATCCATTCTGTGTGTGTGTGTGATCTCCTGGAGTTGGAGGGAGCATGAGAGGTCAAAGCAAAGTCAAGGAAGTTCAGCGCAGAACTAAATCCCCATGTGAAACCTCCTTCTAGGGATATAGAAGAAATGACTGTATACTTGTCTGTTTTGTAGTGCCAGAAAATATGGCAGACTGTATGCAAGAGGATAAAATGCTTTCCTTTGTGTACTGGCAATCCGACATCCATTAGCAGATGGAGCCAGACAAGCTTGTTTATTCTCTTCTCCTCTAGAAAAGATGAAACAAGGCCACGTTAGGTTTTGTTCCTGTTCTTTAAGAGGCTTAGTCAGAATTTGCATGGAATTGTAGATCTGTGCAGTGGTTGACATTGCACACGTTCGCTTTTCCTCAGATGGCAAGAGGAGGGTTTTCTTCCCCCTTCCCTTTTAATTAAAAATTGCAATGAGGCAGGATGCTGAACTGTGTTTCATCACCCTGCTTCTCATCCAGCTGATAAATGAAAGAACAGCTCATTACTAGGTGGAAGAATTAGTTTCTTATGATATCATGTTGCACCTCTGCTCTGCCACCTGCTTTCAAAAGCAATGTTGATTTTGATCCATAAAACTATCTTGCTTAGTAAATGAGCGATTAATGCAGCTGAGTGATGGGTCGATGGACAGACACCTGTCCTGTTGCACTTGTGGTTAGCTAGATCTTCCATATTACATGCAGGTAGGAGAATGAGGTGGAGGAGGTCAGCTAATCCCTGGAAGGAAGTTAATAATAAGCCATGCACTAATTCTCCAGCTCATCTCTATGGCCTTTGCTGTGTTTACTTAGTAGTGCCTCATAAATAGCTATAAATATTCTAAGAGGTTGGGCTTCATTGCAAGTCCCCCCCCCCCCACCTTGGAGGTTTTTTTAAAAAAATCTTTTACTAGCTCTCATAAAATGCAGAATGAAATGCACATTAAAAAGCAATTTTTTAAACAACAACAAAATGAAATACCACAAAAAATCAGCGAATGAATAATTTTTAGCATCATTGTAGCAAAGAAGGTGTCTGAATCAGACATTTATAGGGACATCTTTAAGTTGAGCGAGAGAAGCAGGAAATAAGCATGTCAGAATTCATCAGAAAAGCTCTATTAAATATGGGGGGGGGAGGAAAGATAACTTTATTTGGATCAAACATCTTTTGGATGTCTACAGAATAAATGTTGACATGTATATATGGATTTGTAAGTAGCTTTCTTATTATTTTCTCCTGGTTTAAACGTGCTTTGGTTGGGGATATGACATGGGTGTGTTGGATGGACAGCCAGCCTATTCTGTGGTAAACAAATTCACTTTTCATAACACTTGACACTGTTTAAATTGAATCCTTGCAATGTTACTGCTACCCTGATATTGCTTTACATATAGTTGCTTTTACTGACTATTATAGCTTGTGAATTACTTTTCCTTGTGTTGTGTATTTTCAACATGCCTGTCATGGACCACTGATTTTATCTCCTGCAGATAATATTTATGGGTGATATTTCAAGGCATGTTCGGCAACCAACAGCCTGTAGGCCAAAGCTGACCACTCTTGGTCTCATTAGGCCTCCTGTGGCTTAACTTTCATCTTCTATAGTGAGGCATCTGATCAAGGCCTGTATTTTAAAATGAGCTTAAAGATATATTTGCAAATGTTTGTATGTTTCATGCCAGGCAGAAACCAGCTGGCTAAGTACTTTGGCAGTTGTTTATCTTCCTGCTCTCCTGTACAAGGGCCCCCCTGATTTATAGCAGTAGCAGGAGACAAGTTTCTCAAAGTTGTAAAAGGAAATTACAGGCTGGGAGCAAATGTTACACTGACCCTACATATTACAGAATACAATCAAGCTGCAAAAACACTAATTAAGAGTTGGTAAATAGTAAGATTTATTGTTTAACAGAAAATAATACCATGTGCCTCCCATCAGACTCTAGCCATATTTTCCTAAGGTTTAAGGCATACTGAGAGAGTTAAAGGGCAATAAATTTTGGGAAGAGCTAATGGGAAAAGCAGCTGGCTGGGAAAGAGGGGTGTAAACTGAAGAGGCTTCTTTTGAAGCTGTTTTTACTGAGTTCCTTTTTTACTTTGCAAAGGCCTTTTCTTCTAAAAAGCTATCTATATTATGTATGAGATTTGTTGACTTAATGTAATTATGCAAAGAATTTAGAAAGTAAGAAATGTTAGATTCTTATGTTAGATTCTTATTTCATTGATGGTGTGTGAGAATGTGAACCCAAGATCTCTGTTAGATAGAATTTAATACCATGAGCCATTTGTTTTAGCCATTTGTTTTGGAATGCAGGGGCAACAGGGGCAAAAGGTGATCTGGTAATTAAGGTGCCTTGTCGAGGCAAATGTAAGATATATGGCTACTTGTCTGCCATTTATGGATAGAAGGAAATATAGCTTTTTGTCTCCCATAAAAGGTAATAGGAAATGGGTGTATCTTTTATGATTGGTTCTAGCAAACAGCCAATAGGAATTTCAACCAGGCTGATTGGACAGAGGCAGCCAAAGGAGGAGCAAGGGGGCTGGGCTGAGGAAATATAAGTGCTGGCCATCAGGGCTGGAGGGAGGCAGAGCTTTGGTAACCATATACCACTGTGCCTATCATTTATTTGTCTGACAAATAAATTTTTATTTTTATTTCTCTATTGCTGCGTTGAATATTTCATTCCAGCTAAGCGTTAACCACAAGCAGGGTGCTACAATAGTACGTCAGTAGCAGGTCATATTAGGGGACCCAGAACAGGCCACAGAAGAGCTGGAGGAAGAGGTTCAGTAGGAAGCTGGAGACCGATTCCACTGCCCTCTCTCAGGATCTGCAACCTGAGGCAGTTGTCTAATCCAATTTATGGTTGGGCTAGCCCTGTCCTGTTTTAGTTGCCTTAAATGGCCTTCTAGACTTCATAGGTCCAAAGGTGTAGGGAATGTCTGTCCAAGACCTCCCAAATAAATCTGGCAAAGGGTGCAAGATCCTGTTCAGCCATAAAGCAAGCATCCCCACCAACCCTTCCCCTTGCTCTTTTGAGCATTTTACACCAATCCTGGTCTGACTGCGTTGGGTACCAATTAGTTTCCGGATCCAATTCAAAGTGCTGGTTTTGACCTATAAAGCCTTAAAAGGCTCAGGACTGCAATACCCCAAGGACCGCCTCTTTCTATATGAACCTACCTGGACACCGAGATCATCTTCTGAGGCCCTTCTTCATGTGCCTCCTCCTCAAGAGGTTCGGAGGGTGGCAAAACAAGAACAGGGCCTTCTCTGCAGTGGCTTCCTGTCTGTGGAATGCTCTCCCCAAGGTAGTTCACCTGGCACTTCATTATACACCTTTAGGCGCCAGGCAAAAATGTTCCTTTTTAACCAGGCCTTTGGTTTTTTGTGGGGGTTTCTTGTGGGGGGGGGCTATTGGGATGTTGTTTTTATTTTTATTATGTATTTTGTGGTTATGTCTTGATTTTATTCTGTGAACCGACTGCCCTGACACCCCAGGGTATAGTGGTACCTCGGGTTACGGATGCTTCAGGTTACAGATGCTTCAGGTTACAGACTCTGCTAACCCAGAAATAGTACCTCGTGTTAAGAACTTTGCTTCAGGATGAGAACAGAAATCGCACGGCAGCAGGAGGCCCCATTAGCTAAATTGGTACCTCAGATTAAGAACAGTTTCAGGTTAAGAACGGACCTCCAGAACGAATTAAGTTCTTAGGCAGAGGTACCACTGTATAGTGCGGCAAAATAAATAAATAAATGAGCCAACACTGATTCAATGACAAGGCCTTCTAGACAAAATAAAGAAGTTCCTTCCAGTAGCACCTTAAAGACCAACTAAGTTAGTTCTTGGTATGAGCTTTCGTGTGCATGCACACTTCTTCAGATACCTGAAGGTATCTGAAGGTATCTGAAGAAGTGTGCATGCACACGGAAGCTCATACCAAGAACTAACTTAGTTGGTCTTTAAGGTGCTACTGGAAGGAACTTCTTTATTTTGACTATGGCAGACCAACACGGCTACCTATCTGTAACTAAGGCCTTCTAGAGAATAAGTAAACTGCCCTCAGTTATCCTCATTACACAAAGTCTGAACTATCCATATGTTTCCTAATGCCTTCCTTTTCCTCAACAAAGTCAGCCTTTCAGCATTAGGTGCCTGAAATACACTGGCAGGAAGTAGATTAGAAGAACAACTATCCCTTTTAGCTATGCCTCATATTGGTCAAGAGGCTCATCCTACTGGCAATCATTGTACTAAAGCCATATTAAAAAGTAAAAAAAAAGGTAAGGTAAAGGTAAAGGACCCCTGGACAGTTAAGTCCAGTCAAATGTGACTATGGGGTGTGGTGCTCATCTCGCTTCAGGCCGAGGGGCTTTCTCGATCATGTGGCCAGCATGACTAAACCTCTTCTGGTACAATGGGACACTGTGATGAGCGCCAGAGCACATGGAAATACTGTTTACCTTCCCGCCGCAGCGGTACCTATTTATCTACCAGCACTGCTATGCTTTCAAACTGCTAGGTTGACAGAAGCTGGGACAGAGCAACGGGAGCTCACCCCGTTGGGTAGATTCGAACCACTGACCTTCCAATCGGCAAGCCCAAGGGACTCAGTGGTTTAGACCACAGCGCCACCTGCTCCTAAAACTATATTATGTGATGATCAATCTGACAAATCCATTATGGTTACCACATTAGGGCAAATATACATCCAAACCACCCAGCTTTGATTAGGTTCAGTCATGATGTCAAAGACTGGGTCTCCAACCAAGATGGAGGTGGCTCAGGAAGTTAGATGCTTAGCATTTCCTGTCTCTGAACACCTGCCATGTTTAAACAGAGGTTTAGCCTCTCTTCCGCTATGTAAAAACATATAAATTACCTCAGCACAGGAGGTTTTGTATCTTGATGATGTTCAGAAAGGAAAAAGGAAGTCTGACTTGGCCCCAGTTTCCAGCTGATAGAAAATAATGTCATATATCCTGGAATAAACCTGTCCTCCACAAGGGCCATCTCTAAAAAGTGAGGTGTGCAGTTCAGCAGGTTGTCAAAACTGATCATTCAACATATTTCCAATGGCCACAGCAAAAAAAAGGAAAGAAAATAAAATAGAAGAAGCAGCTTGGAAGATGTAATAAATCATTTGCATGCTCAGCTCGCCCAAGCTCTTTGGTGAGCCTGATTCTTTTATGCATTATACATTTTGCAGGTCTTAAAATATTTGCATATTTCATCTCACCCAGCCTACCTGATAAGTTATTTCCAAAATGTTCTCGTCATTTTCAATTTGTCATTAAGGTGGTGTCCAGACTGAGGGGTACTTTCTCCCTCCACACTCAACACCTCCTTTGGTATCTTAAGGAGGTGAACTGCACATTTTAAAATAAATATATATATTTTTAACAGCCAAAGCCGTCAAGGTTGGTAAAATACCTCCCTAATGAAATTTCATAAACCTCTCACAGAATTGCATAATTATGCGCCTCTCGAGTTCTGTAGTACTTCGTTAATGGATACAAGGTGGAGAAATGACCTTTCTTGTCCAAATTATGCTGGGATCACGTTCTAATAAATTAAACCATAAAAAGTCAAGTGAACTCTCCCTGAGCTCTATTTACCCAGAAATGTCTCATATGCACAAGCTCTCGGGGATAAAGGAGGATGAAGAACAGCACAGATGAACACATGTGTCAGTGTGTTTAGTTGCTGAATTAGGGCAACGTGGCACTCAGGCACCAGTTATTTAATAAATAACACTTGCATAAATTACGTTTAGGTGGAGGCAACCACAAAATAAATAAATCCCACAAGCATGGGTGTACCATTTCCATTTTCTCATTGGGATCTTCTGTTTCATATCCAAGAAGTGGAGAGTTTCTACCAGAGCTATGTCAAAAATTTCTCCTTTGTTTTTGTTTCTCCCTTCTTACCATTCCCAATCAATTAATCCTTAAATTTCATTTAAGGATAATCAAAGGGAAAGGGAATTCTCATGGGTAAGATGGAGGGGCTTTGTCATACATACTTTGTTTTTGACAAGGGTCATTTGTGAGTGCCCTTTATTTCTATCTATAAGCCAACTCACTGGTTTTCTGCACTCTGCAGCCTTCCTGGGTGTCTCCCAAAGTCCCAAAGAAAGACATCATGGGGCAACTCCTCCTATGGAGTTTTCATGGATCAGGAAGTTTGTGCAGCGAGAGAGGCTGCAAAGTCCTGGAGGAATATTTACTAGAATGAAAAATACACACACCAGCCCCGGCCAACTCACAATGACAAGGTAAGTCCAAACCCCCACACTCACTAGAATTCTAAGTAATCTCTAAAATGCCTTGAAAATGAGGCAGAAGAAATAGAAGACTCTTTCTCAGGGGAAGAGAACATAAAAGATTGGAGGACAGGTTTTGGCACAGCTTAAGGACTCTACACCAGTATCAGCCCAGAACTTGAGATGATAGTGCTGTGATTTCCATGAAATTGGGCTGAATCTCATTTGGACTGCACTTACCTGACCTAATCCACATCTAATGGATGTGTACACTAATATACAGACCAACACATACTTAGCCTTCAGGTTTTGGACTTCTCCATATTTGTGTGACACATTTTTCAAAGTCCAAATAACATTCCAAAACACAGTGTTTTGTTTTGTTTTTACTTTTATTTAGTGGGGTTGAGTTTTGATTTATTTATGTGTGCACATTTTAGGGTAAAATATGCATTTAAAAGTGTGTGTGTGTGTAGTCACACAAATGTTTGAACAGGGAGATGGATCCCTAGGGCTAATGAAAGCCATTTGAAGCTTGCACATTGTACACTCCTGAACCCATCCCCAAGTGCTGTGCCACAATCTGGGTGTGTGACAGTGGTGGCTAGTGCCCATTGTGATTGGTTGGGTGGAAGACAGGCTGGCCAATGGCAAGCTAGGTTTAGGTGGGGCCAAGAGACAATGATTGGTAGAGTCAATGAATTCTGCTTTGCTATCCACCCTCCTCCCTGGTGAGTTCTACAAGGGTGACACTGAAACTATGGAGGTGGCAGCCATGGCCATTCCTTCAACTGGTTGTAGGCAGTTGGGCTGGCTGGCTGAGGGGAAACTGATGCTGGAGGTGCAGTACCCCATCCCCCCAAATGGAGCTGCCTCCACGAGTGTGTGTCCGACTCTTCTTGGCCCCATGGATCAGAGCATGCCAGGCACTCCTGTCTTCACACTGCCTCCCACAGTTTGGTCAGACTCATGTTGGTAGCTTCGAGAACACTGTCCAACCATCTCGTCCTCTGTCGTCCCCTTCTCCTTGTGCCCTCAATTTTTCCCAACATCAGGGTCTTCTCCAGGGAGTCTTCTCACGAGGTGGCCAAAATATCCTCCAACATTTCTCTGATGAAAATAGGGGCGCCCCATTCCATAATGATAATTTTACTATTCATATCCCACACATCTTACTGGGCTGCCCCAAGTACTTTGGGCAGCTTCCAACATATGTAAAAACATAATAAAAGATTAAACCTTTTTATAAAAAACAACTTCCCTATACAGGATTGCCTTCAGATGGCTTGGGGGTCAGATAACCTTCCAACATTTCTCCAATGAAAATAGAGACATCCTAAGGAAAAATGGGACATTTCCAACCAGAAACCAGGATGGCTTATCTAAATCAGGGATATCCCTGGAAAATAGGGACACTTTGGAGGGTCTGCTTAAAGTAGGGGAGGGCAAAATGGAAAGAAAAAGAAAAAAAGGAAGGAAGGAAGGAAGGAAGGAAGGAAGGAAGGAAGGAAGGAAGAAGGAAGGAAGGAAGAAAGAAAGAAAGATTTTATTCCCAGAATGACCTATAGGAAATTTTAAACAGGCAATGGGAATTTTAAGACAGAAGACAAAATACTAACAACACATGGGTCCTGGGGTGTGTGTGTGTGTGTGTGTGTGTACTCATTACAAACATATTATTTAATGCAAAGTGTGGAAGCCTATGAATGAATGAATACATAAAAGGACTAAAGAAAGAGCAGACGCAAACAGACCAAATGCTAGAGGCCATGGTTTAATAAATGGTTTCACTGAACACAAGCATATTCTTCTGTTTAAAAATATTCATTCCTGCCTCTGGTTCTTTTTCTTCTCCTTTGTATTTCATTGCCGTCTACAGACAACTTACCTTACATAAACAGCAACAACAAGAAAAAGACCATTGCATTTCTCAGGATGCATAGAAAAGAAACTTCTGCTGCTTTGGAGAATTTTCAGAAAGTAGCTGTGTTCATCATGTGACAGCTTAAGGGCATATATGTTTGGTGGGCTACAGCCCATTTTATTACATGCATTGAGCTTGATCTTCACTTGTTCAGGTGTGCCTACATGGGCGTAAGGTAGGGGAGTGGAAATCTGCTGTTTGGGGTGATAAATAACACCTGGGAAATGGTGTGTTTTGAAACTAATTTACAGCATGGTATCCTGGCTACCTAGCAGTTTGAAAGCACGTCAAAGTGCAAGTAGATAAATAGGTACTGCTCTGGTGGGAAGGTAAACGGCATTCCGTGTGCTGCTCTGGTTCACCAAAAGCGGCTTAGTCATGCTGGTCACATGACCCGGAAGCTGTACGCCGGATCCCTCGGCCAGTAAAGCGAGATGTGCACCACAACCCCAGAGTCGTCCACGGCTGGACCTAATGGTCAGGGGTCCCTTTACCTTTATCAAGGAGCTGGTCAGGCTTCCTCAACCTCAGCCCTCCAGATGTTTTTGGCCTACAACTCCCATTATCCCTAGCTAGCATGACCAGTGGTCAGGGATGGTGGGAATTGTAATCTCAAAACATCTGGAGGGCCGAGGTTGAGGAAGCCTGAGTTAGGTCATGTTTTAGATAGCCTTAGAGTTAGAAGCACAGTGAAGACTGAAGCCTTTTGTTGCTCATGGATGTAGCATGGCAATGGATAGAGTCAGCGTACACTGGAAATGGTTGTGGGAATAGGTTTTCTGAGTTTGAGGCGGAGAGTGGGGCAGGGCTGCTTCCTCAGCCAGAAAATATGGGTGAATCTATTTAAAAGATTATAAACTAAGAGTGCATACCCACTGCAAGTTTTGGCATATATGTGTAGTTGTGTCATTGGTTGAGTCCTTGTTAACTACAGGGCTGTGGAGCCAGGACAGCATCTCCCTCTAAAATGGATACGATACCTTTCTTAAATTAAAAGTCTTCTAACATAAAGCGTTTTTGAAGACAACCTTTCCCTTAAACTAATTAGCCGAAATGGGAGCCATAGACAGTCACCTCTTCTCCCTTTCTGAAAGTGACAAAAAGCAGTCTCTCAAGCATTCTCCTTGGCTTAGAGTGCCAAATGTTCTCATGCTCCGAGGGCTTAAGGAGATTAGACCAGTAATTAAATTAATGCCAGTAAGGCTGAAATCAAAGGAGCCTTCGCATTCCTGGTGCCACCGTGCTTACCCAGAGCATTGATCAGAGCAATGTGGAAAGGAGATATTCTGCACACTCAAAAATCGCTCTGTTATAATGTGCTAAGAGCCACCTCTGCTCCGAGTGTCAAGGAACAAGTATTTTGTCCTTGAAACTGTGATTGTGGCAAGGAGCAATTTGCATTAATTCCATATGATCCTTTTCGATTCAGACTTCATAAACTCCCTGTTCATGACACATGCCACAAACAGGGAGTTTATGTAGGAGAACTGGTTGGGAAATGAATCTGGCCAGTGGGCCAGATCCCCCCCCCCTCTCTCTCTCTCTCTCTCTCTCACACACACACACACACACACACACACACCACAGGTCAAGTCTGAGAAGTGGGCAAGGCTCCCAACCTTCCAGTCACCTGATGTCAGGAGATGGATGCAAGAGGACTTGCTCCCGGCATCAGTCAGGTGACCATCACTTTGAATGAGGTCTTTTGACGGCTGCCAGCACCCATCAGCTGATAAGCAATGAATGTGCATCTTCAGGTCGGCTCACTCTCAGGGCCTGTCAGCTAATTGCATGGTGAGTCCCCCCACCAGTGGAAATAAAGACACATTGAGGTTAATGGGCCAAATAAGGCCACAACTTTATTGGTTACAGGTGATGAGTGGTATTGGCTTAGTCCAGGGGTCAGCAACCCGCGGCTCCGGAGCCGCATGTGGCTCTTTTACACCTTTGCCGCGGCTCCGGGGCGGATACTAGCGAGGGGAGGAGGCGCATTGTGTGCCCCAACACTCCCTACTGTGGCGGGCGCTGTACTGGCTGTGACGTCGCACGGGGGCGGTGCGTGCGTTAGTCACGCACCGTCCCGATGTCACCTTCCCGCCCGCCCGCCCGCTATATTGTAAGGGGCATGTACACTGGTCACTGCATTGTAAGGGGCATGTACGCTGGTCACTGCATTGAAAGGGGGCATGTACGCTGGTCACTGCATTGAAAGGGGACATGTACGCTGGTCACTGTTTTGAAGGGGAGTGAAGAACACACACACAAAAAAAGGTAACTTGTTAATTTAACGTTTATTTCTATGAGGAGGAGTAATTCTGAGGGGTCAAACAAAGAAATAATAAAAAAGTGACAAAAAACTTATTTTTATAGTGACGAGTTTTGCGGCTCCCAGGTTTTTTTTTCTTTGGAAACGGGTCCAAGTGGCTCTTTTTGTCTTAAAGGTTGCAGACCCCTGGCTTAGTCATTGGTCCTAACCGACTATATCTGGCTTCAGCCCGTTCGCTTGAAATCCGGGATGGGTTAACTACCAGTAGGGGGAGTCCTGCTGATGCACATCAACTAGGAACTCCTCCAGGTCACCGCTTGGGGGCGTGCCTTAGGCCCTCACCTCCATAGGCTTTGGACAGGGCCACGCCCCCCAGAATCCTTTATCAGACTACCCTTCAATATGCAGGGCAGGTGATGGTGCTTCCTCCCCTCTTCCATCTACATAACAATAACAATACCAATACCTAACCGCCAATACCCAGAAAGTTGTGACGATTTGCTATGAGGTAGGCAAAAACCAAGTGGCTGGTGCCAATTGGCCAAGTGGAAAAATTCCTACCAGGCCCCTCAACGGCGACCAACCAAGGCCCATAGCAAGGTCAAGGAACGAAACCCTTAAAGGGCGGGAGGGTGGGAAACAGGAGCAGCTGGAGGCGACAAAAGAGGGAGCTCCCTGGCCGTGTCTCCGTTAAATAGGGAGGCCATGCCCCCAGAGCCAGCCGATTGGCTGGCCAGGGTGATGTGGCCGGGGATTCCCCCAATCGCACGGTGGCTGGGTTCCAGCTGCTGCGCGCATGGTGGGGACGTGAAGCCCGCAACGCCACCTCCTTTGCAGGGCGGAAGTGGCTTTAGCACTGAGAGAGACAGAGAGTCCCATCAGCTGAACTAGGGATTTCCCAATGGGGAACATCTTAGTGCAACTGGTACCAGCTATGTCCTTTCCTGCCCCACAACTGGCACCATGCAGGGGTGAAAAGAAGCATATAAGGTTTCCTCACTTCACTTCCAAAAGGATATTTCGCAGTTGCAAAAGGTTTGGAAAAGAACAATCAAAAACGATCAAGGCGATGGAGAAAATTCTGTATGGAGAAAGGTTGGACACCCCCTGTGTACCAAAGACTGCAACTGTGAGTCAAGAGACTTGGAGGACATTCAACACTATTTGTTACGATGCCCTTTTTATATACATCCTCTAGACAAAAATTCCTCAATTACATCCTTTGCGCTCTTTCCAACCGAACTCCCCTTGAGCAAATCTCTATTTTGCTGGCTGGCAATAATGTATTTATTACTGCACGGGTTGCAAAATTTGCCTTGGCTAAAATAAGTTGAGAGCTAGGCACCAAGACATGTATTATGAGGGGGAGTGTGAGACATGGAGCGCTTAACTTATTCAAGAGTGATTTTTTGCATTTTTTAATGGTTGTTGTTGTTCAGTTTTAAATCAATTATTTGTATCCTACTAATTGTGACCAATTGTGACGGCTTATTTGTTGTTGTTGTTTAGTCGTTTAGTCTTGTCCTACTCTTCAGGGTAGGGAAAGTTGGAGGACACAAGGAGAAGGGAATGACAGAGGGCGAGATGTTTGGACAATGTTCTTGAAGCTACCAACATGAGTTTGACGAAACTGCGGGAGGCGGTGGAAGACAGGAGTGCCTGGCGTGCTCTGGTCCATGGGGTCACAAAGAGTGGGACACGACTAAACAACACTAGCATACCCAGAACAAATTATCTATAAAAGGATTAGGAGATTCCTGTATTCCTATAGCTCCTCTCTCCCCTTTGCTGCTTTGATGGTATCATATATTGACATCTTCCCACCTCGCTGCCCCCTTTCACTGTCTTTTCAGGAGAGGTGCTGTGAAGATAACGACCTTTTTGAGTCTGATCCCTCCTGTCCTATTGGCTGTTGGTGATAAAGTAAATGTCTATGAATTCACAATTGCTGTACGTTTCTACACTGGGATATGCACAGGTGAGTCAAGGTCCCAGGTTTCCTAGTTTGGCGTAGAATTCTTGTTAGTCTGAGCTGAGCAGAGGCACTAAGCAATAGTTTGTTTCCACAACAGAGGGAGGGTGGGCTGCCAAAGAACCAAGTAAAGCAGTATCAGTGTGCATGAGTTTGACCAAACTGCAGGAGGCAGTGGAAGACAGGAGTGCCTGGTGTGCTCTGGTCCATGGGGTCACGAAGAGTCGGACACGACTAAATGACTAAACAACAACAACAACAAATGGGATAGCTGCATATTCCTGCCCTGCGGGGGATTGGACTAGAATAGGGTCCCTTCCAACTCTACAGTTCTGATTCTGATTCTATGTTGTTCTCTTTGAGTCCGGACTATCTTTACTTGTCCTTGGACAGAGCCATCCCCTGCAACTGACTTGCACCCTGCTTTGTAGAGCCAGTGTTGATTTGTGCTGTTGAAATCATGGCTCCTTGGCCTGGAGAATGACCGCTAGGTTGTGCCGGCATCTCTCATGCTGCTGAAAATAAAATGGCCAAATTCGATAATTTGAAGGATTGTTGTTTATCCGCTGACCCGAACAATAAAGGTGGGCACAGCTCCCCGTACACATTCATCATTTGCTCTCTGCAATAAGTATCTAAGCTTTAGTTGTGTGTGCCTTTTGGAATGCTGTGTGATTGCGAGCCTGCCCACTAAAGGAAGCAAGGCTGCCCATTAAAAGCCAGGCGTGCTCTATAAATAGAACACTTGATTCCATCCTTTGTACTTTCCCACAGGGCTACCTCTAAACAGGACGCTGCTGAAAACTGCGCAACGCCGAGCTTGCTTTGAACACAGTGGGATGCAAATATCAGAAGTTCAAGCAGTGGCTAAGAGACGCTTTATTCAATCTGATTGAAGCGGCAGGGAAATGCCAGACTTAATGGGGACGTGGTCCTAAGCAAGCGGGGCTGAATGCCTGGAAGCCAGGCAAGCACGAATACCTGGCGAGGAAGGTAGTGCAATGCAATGAAGTTGCAAAGAAGCAAAAATCCAGCTCTGCTTTCTTAAGGGGAAAATATGAGAACTCTAGAAAACCTGTCTCCTAAAGAAGCCTTTTTGAATGTCAACATTTCTGCCTTCCCATATGCTGCCATCCTATGTTAAGGACACCTAAATCCTTTGGGGGCATTCTGTGTTTACCTGTGATGATAATCACACCAAGAAGAGTAGGGGTGCAATGCCAGGACATGTCCCCTCTGGCTCAACCTCTTCTCCCTTCTTCAGCCCATCCATGAGTTGGAGGGTGAAGTTCTGAAGCCTCAACTTTATAGCTGGAGGGTTTTTGGGTTTTTTTATAGCAATCAAATGGAATATAAATGCTATTAAACAAACTTGTGAATTCTCCCCAAACAATGCAGAACCACTATCATCCATGAGTGGAGAAATCCCCTTGCATTAGAACTTAGCTGACCGATTTGTGGAGGTCTCAGAAAAGGGAAAGTGGGGATTGCCAGAAGGGACAGAGCTTGCTCTCTTATGATACTGTGAGAATAGACATTGTGCTGCTCCAATAATAATAGCAGCAAGTCCACCTTTCTAGTGAATTCTTCTTCTCCTCAAAGTCCTGCTTAGCCACAAATTTGTCAAACAACTTTGACAAGTCTGCGAAAAAGATCTTTGAGGAATACCTTTCAGCTCTTGGCAAAACATTTTTATTGTTTAAAAAATAGTAATTCTGAAACCCATGACAGCCTTCAATTTGTTTTCCCTCCCCTCTCAATTCCTGAAACTTTGTTGCTGGTGCTTTAAAATAAAATGGACAAAATAGCTCATGGTTGATGATGTGTTAGGTAACACATTATGTATGTTTGTCAAGCTACATGTTTGCATAACAGGAGAGTGTAAAAGAGGGTGGGTGGGAACGTGGTGCTATTACATAACTCACCTCGTCTCCCAAAACAGAAGCAGAACCTGCTAAAGGTCTTCCTCCATGTTGGCGTCTCTCAAAATGAGATGGGAACGCAGAGGAAGTATGCTATTTTGTTTGGCATGGTATGGCTTTGACTAGGAAGGAAAGGGCCCAAGACTGAGCTCCTGCGGCATTATTCCTCCTTGTCTACTCCACAATTCCAGTACAAATAAAATTTAAAAAGGCTATTGTTAGTTTCTGTTCCCCAGGGGCGGCCTACCCAGTTTTGCCACCTGAGGCAAAATGGGAATTGCCATCTCCTGGCCCTACTTGCCATGTCCCATTGCCACCATGTCCCAGTTCTCACCAAACTCGGTGGGAGCTGGGGCACTCCTCTATGTGTTGTCGCTCACTTCGCTTCTCCATCTGGGGCAAGGAAGATGAACGGTAACACCACACACTTCCTCTTGGTGGCGGAAGCAGTGGGGTGGGCAGGGGGAGTGCTGCCTTTATTACTTGTGCCACCTGAGCCCGTTGCTTCACCCTCCTTCATGGGAGGCCAGCTCTGCTCTTCCCCCAATCACAATGGATTTCTTCCAAGCTATAAGGCAACGTATGTCTCTGCTATGATTTGGCCTAATACAGTGGTTGTTGTTCTTTAGTCGTTTAGTCGTGTCTGACTTTTCGTTATCCCATGGACCAGAGCATGCCAGGCATTCCTGTCTTCACTGCCTCCTGCAGTTTGGTCAAACTCATGCTGGTAGCTTTGAGAACACTGTCCAACCATCTCGTCCTCTGTCGTCCCCTTCTCCTTGTGCCCTCCATCTTTCCCAACCTCAGGGTCTTTTCCAGGAAGTCTTCTCTTCTCATGAGATGGCCAAAGTCTTGGAGCCTCAGCTTCAATACAGTGGTACCTCTAGTTAAGAACTTAATTTGTTCTGGAGGTCCGTTCTTAACCTGAAACTGTTCTTAACCTGAGGTACCACTTTAGCTAATGGGGCCTCCCACTGGCACTGCACTGCCAGAGCACGATTTCTGTTCTCATCCTGAAGCAAAGTTCTTAACCCGAGGTACTATTTCTGGGTTAGCGGAGTCTGTAACCTGAAGTGTCTGTAACCCGAGGTACCACTGTATTTGGCCCAGCTGGCTGTTTATGAATCAACTCCACTGTCCCACCGTCAAAGTAAATGTGGAAAGGCACACAAATGCACTGAGGGATGTTTACAGCATCTTTCTTCATCACTATTGTGCATTGCTTGATTTTGTGTTATATTTAAATATCTTTGTAAAAAACCTGCTGGATCAGGAGAATGGCCCATCGAGTGCAGTATCCTGTCCTCGCAGTGGCCAACCAGAGTCCTATGGGAAGCCTGAAAGCAGGACCTGAGCACAACAACAACACTCTCCCCACTTACAGATAGGTAGCCGTGTTGGTCTGCCATAGTCAAAATAAAAAAGTTCCTTCCAGTAGCACCTTAAAGACCAACTAAGTTAGTTCTTGGTATGAGCTTTCGTGTGCATGCACACTTCTTCAGATACACTGAAACAGAAGTTGCCAGATCCTTCTATATAGTGAGAAGGTGGGGAGGGGTATTACTCAGAAGGGTGGTGGGAATGGGAGATTGGCAGATAGCTGAGATGAGCCTGTTGACGACTCTTAACGACTGCAATAGGTCTTACAGGAAAAGGCAAGGGATGAGAAGGTGAAAAATGGCTTAGTCATGTATAATGAGATAAGAATCCAATGTCTTTGTTCAGACCAGGTTTCTCCATGGTTTTAAGTTTGGTAATGAGTTGCAATTCAGAATCTCCCATTCCCACCACCCTTCTGAGTAATACCCCTCCCCACCTTCTCACTATATAGAAGGATCTGGCAACTTCTGTTTCAGTGTATCTGAAGAAGTGTGCATGCACACGAAAGCTCATACCAAGAACTAACTTAGTTGGTCTTTAAGGTGCTACTGGAAGGAATTTTTTTACTCTCCCCACTTGTGATTCCTAGAAACTGGCATTCACGAGCATACTTCAAATCTTGTGTAAAAAGCGATAATAAGGGGCAACCAAAAATATACTTAGTGTCAGGATTTACAATGTCTCTCTCATACTAAGACACGGCAAGCTGGCAGGTTTATCACTCTTAGATTTATTTAGTAATTGCACAATAGTTTCAGTCCAAGCCCTCCCAGCTCAATCCTCTCCGGATGACACTGTTGGACCCACTGGATGATGCTGTCAACGCCAGCAGGATATCATGCACTGGCTCCCGGTGGAGTACAGGATCAGGTTTAAGGTGCTGGTTTTAACCTTTAAAGCCCTATACGGCCTAGCACCCTCGTACCTATGGGACCGCCTCTCCTGGTATGTCCCATGGAGGACCTTACGGTCTTCAAACAAAAACACCTTGGAGGTCCCAGGCCACAGAGAGGTTAGGCTGGCCTCAACCAGAGCCAGGGCTTTGTTGGCTGTGGCTCCAATCTGGTGGAACGCTCTGTCACAAGAGACTAGGGCCCTGCGGGACTTGACATCTTTCTGCAGGGCCTGCAAGACAGAGCGGTTCCACCAGGCCTTTGGCCAAGGCACAGCCTGACCCCCTCCTTTGGTAATTCTTGGTAATTGTATATTCCTGGCAAGTTCCCTTTTATCCATTTTAAAAGAATAAACACATGACAATCTTGTGTAAAATGTATAAAATATATAAAATAGGTTTACTCACACATTCAGTTCACAGTTGGATCCCTGAAGGCAGACTTAGTTACAAAGTATATACATGTGGATCTATCCCTTATGGAGATAATGCTAGTGTCCTCTGTTGGCTAGAAGCCAACAGAGCACCTCTTGCTAAAGAGCTGCTCCAACGACAAAGGAAGTCAAAAAGAGAGAGTGTGCAGCGCACCTTGTCCTTTTGTGTTGCCTGGAAGTATGTCCCAGCCAGGAGGAAACAGGAAGTTTGTGACTGGCTGGACCAAACATTCCCCCGCATATCCACTCTAGGAAAACAAGGAATGTTGTACTTGACTACTACTTATGTATCACATCCCACAGTTGGACTACATCCCACCATCCCTAGTTAGGAGAACCAGTGGTCAGGGATGATGGGAGTTGTAGTTCAACAACATCTGGGAACACATGGTTGAGAACGACTGATGTAAACAGGAAGCAGGAACAGTGGGCAGAAGCAGAAGAGTGCCAGGGGTGGCCATGGACCCCTTAGCATCCTGGACAGCGCTATTGACAGGGGTGATGGTGGAGGAAAGGAAATGGAAATGAGGCAAAGAAGAAGGTGAGGAGAAGCTACTGGGAAGCTGTAGTTACAGCAGGAACAATGGAAGGATCTGTCTTCCCCTTCCAAGGGAAGTGGGATCAGTGGTCTCCCCTCTGCCAACAAGGAGAACTGGGAGTGGGCTGCAGCCCTCACAAAGCTTCAGAGGGCTCACAAAGCTTCAGATGGAGAGGAGAGCCCACATCTCTCAAGGCATCACTTTGAGTTCCCACATAGCAGTTGTCTGGGCTGTTCCTAGGCACCTCCTCTGAACTAGGTTGCCACCTTAATTAGGTGAAAAGAAGATGAGTAATGTCCAAGGCTTAACCTGCTGGAGGTCAACATGGCACCAAGATAAGGGAGCCCTACCTACATCTTTAAGGCAACCATAAAAGATGAAAGGAGACACCAGAGTAGGGTTACATTCTATGCTAGTTCCACTAAAATAGACCCACTAAAATTAAGGGAACTAAGTTAGTCATGACCATGTGTGTCTATTAGTGTGCAATACAACACACAGCTCGTAACCTGTTCCCCTCTGAGGTTACAAAGGTATTGAAAATGAGGCAATTTTGTCTCATCCCATCCCAGCCCTCAAATAAAAATTGTAAAACAAAAATTGGATGGGTTCATTAAGTATGCAGCGCAAACATGTGTAGCTTCTTCTGTCCCTGGAGCGCTGCCACAATGAAGTCATTCAAACTCTCCCTGTTTGGCTGGCAGGGTACTTGCTTGGGAGAAGGGGGGCGGGGAGAGAACGACAAAGAACAAACTGTCCCAAAGGAAGCCACCCACAAGGACAGACGTTAGAAGAAACAACCCAGAGACATTTTGCAAAGAAAAAGCCCACACACAATCCCCCTGTGTTGCATAAGGATTCTAATCTGAAGGGTGTTAACAGTAACTGATTTCAACACTTCCTTGAGGCCTGATCTTTCCTCTATTAGCTCTTCTGAAGTGGTGGTTTGTCTCTAGGGAACAGTTTCAAGCACTCTGAACTACACCCACAAATGGGCCTTCTTTTTTTTGAAAGGGAAAGTGAGGGTCCTATGATAGAGGATGCAGGGTAGGTGTTTTAGGGCTCTGAGGTGACATTTGACCAAAAGAGCATCATAAGACAAGAGTCCAGTCAAATGTGTACACAGTACACCATACATTTCAGAAGTAGAATTATGGTCCTTAGAATTTCCAGCTATAACCCCCACTACTTGTGTACATGTAGCAAACTGCCTTGTATCAGGTCTGACAATTCTGTCCATCTTCCCATGTTCCCTGGCAGCAGCAACAGCTCTTCAGGGTCTCCGTCAAAGGACTTTCTTATCACCACCTACTCAGTCCTTTTATAACCGGAGATCAAATCCAGGACCTCGGCATGTAAGGCACATGCTCTCCCACTGAGCAAAGGTCCACCTCACAAACAACAGAGGCAGTGAATGGTGTTTTCCCCACGGAACCAAGGAGAGTTCGCATTCAGATTCAATTCAGACTACCACAGAGTTCAATCCAGAATGAATCTGTAGGGGGGCAAACTCCCCATAACTGAAAATAAGAATGGTTTGGAGGTTCTCCCACATTTATGTGGATCTTGACATGTTGGATCTGGAAGCAGAGATCCTGTGTGTCCCCCAACTCCATCTGCTTTTACTTCCATCTATGGTCAGAGCCACTGGGTGAAACGGCATTTAAACCTCAGTCTCCCAGTGTCCATCCAACATGCTGTGCTTGGAATTGCACCGGCTCTTCTGGTATCCTGCCCAGGATTTCCAAGTTACAGAGTCAACAGAACCTGGGACACCCAAGTCCTAGTCCAGTGTAATGTTCTTACTCCAAAAATGTCAGTTTTCATTTCTTAGTGCAGAAAGTATTGATCTGGTGTGTGGAGATCTTTCTTATTCTGGTTAATACAAGAGGATTCTAGAAACTACTAGCAGCTTCTCTGTGTGAGAGAAGCAGGCAGAAGGGTCATGATTGTTTGGGTTATACCTTCTGGGAAGCTGGTTTGAAGGAGTTCTCATATCCAATTAAAGTCATGCTGACTATAAACAAGGCTGTCTTTACCCAGGGATGAAAGGGGTGTGGGGCACCCGGGTGCTGAATTCTGGGGGGTGCCAGGTGCCTGCCACTGAAGCTGCCTAAGCTCTTAACTATCTACCTGTTATGAAATAATAAATAATTTTGATCAAGCTAGGAAAACAAAATACATATATACCTAGGTATTAGCGAAATGTATACCAACTGTTTCACTAAAGGACTTTCGACTTTGTGCACTCATTTACCAAAGATGCGCCGCACCAGCAGCGGTGCTTGTCATTCACAACGGTGGTGCTTGTCAGACTCAGAGGCGCCATGCACACAAAATTAACTCTTACATCATAATAAATGTTAATTTGGGGGCTAAACTAAATTTGGGGCAGCTGGGCGGATCTGTGCACCCCAGCAGCACATATGCTAAAGACTGCGCTGACTATAAATATAGGCCAGAAGGAGTCTGGGTTTCACTTTCTCTTTCTATCTCTCTTCCTTCTGGTGTGGTGTTCTGTACATAGTATGCTTAGTGTTAAATTTTAGTCTTGTTATAAATTTATAAGTTTTGTAAGTGCTGCAACTGGATTTTTTATCATAGAATCATAGAGTTGGAAGAGACCACAAGGGCCATTGAGTCCAACCCCCTGCCAAGCAGGAAACACCACCAGAGCACTCCTGACATATGGTTGTCAAGCCTCTGCTTAAAGACCTCCAAAGGAGGAGACTCCACCACACTCCTTGGCAGCAAATTCCACTGTCCAACAGCTCTTACTGTCAGGAAGTTCTTCCTAATGTTTAGGTGGAATCTTCTTTCTTGTAGTTTGGATCCATTGCTCCGTGTCCGCTTCTCTGGAGCAGCAGAAAACAACCTTTCTCCCTCCTCTATGTGACATCCTTTTATATATTTGAACATGGCTATCATATCACCCCTTAACCTCCTCTTCTCCAGGCTAAACATGCCCAGCTCCCTTAGCCGTTCCTCATAAGGCATCGTTTCCAGGCCTTTGACCATTTTGGTTGCCCTCCTCTGGACACGTTCCAGTTTGTCAGTGTCCTTCTTGAATTGTGGACTGTGCCAATCCTGAATGTTCTGGATTTGATGACTATTATGCTCATTTGCCTTCAGCACATGTAAAGCTCTGCTGGATGAAATATTGCCTCTGGACTATTTTTGGAAACTCTGCTACTACGTGTTTTAAGTTTTTCCTCCACGCGTATGACACAAATCACATCACTTCACACCACAACACACTGACTATCATAGTGACTCCTTTGGAAACACTTAGGATGGTTTTCGCTGAGGCTTGCTAACTTTATTCTGCATATTAAAGAGCAAGCCCTTTCTGGTGTAAAACCATTCAATCAGAACAGAATGAGGTGTGTTGGCTTTTGGTTTGGTTTTTTAAAAGTTTGGAACAGTGGTGGCCGGTGCTCATTAGAACTGGTAGGGAGGAAGGCAGGGAGGCCAAGACCAAATAACTGGAGCCGGAGCAAATGGCTAGTGAAGTTAGAAGCAATTCTGCTCTTGTCTCCATTTGCTTCCTTGTTGAGTTCTACAAAAACGGTGCTAGGACTAAGGAGGAGGAGGCAGATAAGCAGTGCCATCCATATACTGTTAGTAAGTAGAGAGGTAGGCCAATGGGGGGCTTGCTTGCAAAACTGAACTTGGCAGGACAGTGCCTCACTTGCCCAATGGACCACCCTCCACTGGTTTAAGAGACATTGCATTAAATTGCACCAATTCCCTTACTAACAAGACAGATGCAGACAGCACACAGTTCATAATGTTCTGGTTTTCAGCATTATCCCAAAACTTGGCATGTCCGATTGATCAGTTAATGATATTCAGTGTTGTTAAGATTTAGAAACAGTCAATTCTGGCTGATATTGGGGTATAATTACAGGAGCCCAAAATAATGTGGAGAAGTCAGATCTGAATATGTAACACTGCTGCTTGCACTGAGTGTCATCAAAACAGCCCTTGAACATTAATAGGTTTTAAGTTCTCCATTTGGGGGAGTGGGGGAATGGGTGAAATAGATTTTTGAAAACCAGAATCAAAGAGAGAGAGAAAGATGCTATGTGTGATTTTGAAACAGGTTGCAACCTGGAGGAAGATAAATATCAGCTTTTGGATATATTTCTGCATCCTGAATCAGCTTGATATTCTTTGCCAGATAGCCTCTCGCTCTTCTCACTACAACTTCGCCTGAATGCAAGGACAATGTAGGAGATACAGGTAGACATTTTGGACGCAAATGTGCAAATCTATGGGAAAGCGGCAAGTGTTTACATTTCTCCATCTGCTCGGGATTGGAACGAGGACATTGCAGATCTCAGCTGCAGACGGATGTTGGGATTTAATGTGATTTCCAACAAATCATTCCCAGCATTCTGAACAGCACCTGACACTCATTAGTGCGTTCCTCCTGGCAAAAATTATTGGAAAAAGGCACAGTTCTTGCAAATATGGGGAGAGGTTTTCTGCCTGATCAAGGGTTCTTCTGAAATGTTACATTTTCTAGTGCTTAATTTCTTCCCCGCAATGGAATGGGAACTCTTCATCTCTGAAGAAGAAACAGCAGATTCTGTTTCAATGCAAGAGTAAAGGGCAGGCTTTTCAGCAATGACAGCAGGCAGGACCGTCTCAAAATATTTTGCTGCCAGAGGTGAAACAATTGCTTCTAACTGCTCTTCAGAGCTCTGAAGCAGGATGAAAGCTTTGAAATCAGGCTGATTTGCTTCAGAATGCTTAGGAAGAGAGCGGCTTCACTTTAGAAGCAGTCTGAATATGCCCAAAGCAGGCTGATTTAGCTCAAGATTGAGACTTCATTCAAAGTGGATGTACACACCTAGTATATGTGGGAAGCCTGAGCTAAGCCAATATTGGGGAGCCTTGTTGGACCCCAAGTACCATCATACATGACCATTGACCTTGCTGGCTCGGGATGATGGACCTTCAGTCTAATAACATCTAGAGGGTCACTTGTTTCCTCATGTCTGATTTAAGGCTTCTTCAGTATGAGTTAAGCATCTCCCTCTCTCTCCTCACAGGTTTCCAATCAGACTTACAAAGCCTCTTTCAAATTCCCAAGCTGCAATTGCAGGCACTGAGCTGCAGTCTGTCCCAGAGCTGTATGTGCTTCAGACCAGCCATAATATTGTTTACACAATGTTCACAAACAGCTTCTAAGATCTTGAAGGGTGGTAGCTAGTGAGAGTTAGATCTGCTGCTTTGCTGAAATCTACCTATGTTCACAGAATAGCCTGAATATGGGGAGGAGGGAAAATAAAAATATAAAATAAAGGCTGTGTCTTCAAACTAGATGGGAAACTGCTATTATAAATATGTCAACTGGGCTAAGACAAGTGAAGGATAAAAAGAAGGGCTCTCTTGAATTATTATTGTTATTATTTAAAAAATAATTTAATAAATAAACTACATTGGTTGCTTCCCAAGTTTCTACTTTTCTGTCGGTTTCTTAAGTTTGGTCTTCCTAAGTTTCTGGAGTGCTATGATTCTTCTAATATCCACAAAGGTCCTATTCTTGGTTTCTGGGAAATTCTTGAAGATATAAATAAACAGGCCTCCACAGAAAGGCAAGAACATAAGGAAGCTGTAGGTCCCGATTTTTGTCTAGAGATGAAAAGGACAGACTTGAGCATAATAGCATAATAGCATAATACAGAATTGTATTCATCCATATTTCACACACATATCATTCTGGGATCCTGCCCCCACCCCCAGAACTCACAGTTCTTCTAGACTCATGGTTCCAAACGTGGGGCACAATGCCCCACAGGGTGGCAATTTTATTTTTAAGGTGGGCAATTCAAGAATGAGTTATTAACAGTGAATAGTTATTAACTATTGCAGGTTAATTTATCACAGGGTCAGGGGAGCATCAGGATTTTAGAGATACTTGGGTGGGGCATGGTAAAAATAAAAAGGTTGGGAACCACATGTTCTAGACCATGTTCCTTCTGATTCTTTGTCCTCAATCTGAGTTTCTGGCATAGAGTTTCTTGCTTGGAGGAGCTATCACCTATACCTGAGATTGAGCACCTCCTTGGAGATGTTCTTCTCCACTACATTCAACAAACAGCCATCCCCAAACCCTTTAGCTTTGACCAGAGGAGTGTTCAGTGGTGAACTGCTGGCTACTTCTTCATGCTCTACAAAAAGAGCCCTTCTACAGGTAAGATGGGTCATAGCAGCAGGGGTCAGCTTGCTTGTCTCACTACTGCTAGAGCTGGACAACTCACAGAGTGGGAAACCAAGTGATGTCTGTATATTGCTACTTCCTCCAACGGCAGCTGTTCTAACAGATTGAGGTTGAATCCTGACAAGACAGAAGTACTGTTTTGGGGGGACAAGAGGCGGGCAGGTGTGGAGAACTCCCTGGTCCTGAATGGGGTAACTGTGCCCCTGAAGGACCAGATGAGCAGCTTGGGAGTCATTTTGGACTCGCAGTTGTCCGTGGAGGTGCAGATGAGTTCTGTGTCCAGGGCAGCGGTTTACCAGCTGAGCCTCTATCTGCCCGCAGACTGTCTCACCAGAAAGGTGCATGCTCTGGTTATCTCCCGCTTGGACTACTGCAATGCGCTTACATGGGGCTACCTTTGAAGGTGACCAAGAAACTACCACTAATCCAGAATGCGGCAGCTATACCGGTGACTGGGAGCGGCCACCAAGACCACATAACACCAGTCTTGAAAGACCTACATTGGCTCCCAGTACGTTTCTGAGCACAATTCAAAGTGTTGGTGCTGACCTTTAAAGCCCTAAATGGCCTCAGTCCAGTATTCCTGAAGGAGCGTCTCCACCTCCATCATTCTGCCTGGACACTGAGGTCCGGCACTGAGGTCCATCTGGCGGGTCCCTCACTACGAGAGGTGAAGTTACAGGGAATCAGGCAGAGAGCCTTCTTGGTAGTGGCACCCGCCCTGTGGAACACCCTCCCACCAGATGTCAAAGGAAAAAGCAACTACCAGACTTTTAGGAGACATCTAAAGGCAGCCCTGTTTAGGGAAGCTTTTAATATCTGAAGGATATTAAATATTTTGTTGGAAGCCGCCCAGAGTGGCTGTGGAAACCGAGCCAGATGGGTGGGGTATAAATCTATTATTATTATTATTATTATTATTATTATTATTATTATTATTATTATTACTATTGTTATTATTTTGAGCTTAGGGTACATGAGCACAAGGTTTGATGATATAAGAAGTGAGTATCCTTAAACCCATTCAACCACTGGAAGTAGAAGATTGAGATGTGTGCAGTAACCTGGAAGCTTTCTTATGCAGAGTAATAAAGGCTTCACACATTCTACCCATCACAGCAGCTGGTGGCATAGTGTGGGGGGCACAGGGTTATGGGCCTGGGCATAAATTTATGAGGGAGAGCAACCAGGCGCTGCCACAACAGGCTCCCTCATCGAGGCTGCAGCTGCGGGGAGGCAAGCCGCACTCAGGCTGGGGTTTCTGGGGGGACAGCAGCAGCGCCTCCTTCTCCTCATGGCTGGTGAAGGGATGTCTCCACATGCCCCACCCCTAGGCTGACCAAGAAGAAAAGTGTGGTTTTGGTGCACCCACCAAGGAGTGAAGGATGAACACCTGAAACTGCTTTGTACAGAGTCAGACAATTTGTCCAACCAGTTCAGTACACTGCCTGGCAGCAGGTCCTTAGACAGAGGTCTTTTCCAGGAGATACCAGAGATCAGGTATGGGACATTCTGCACACAAAGCTATGGCTCCTTCCCTGGAAGCAAGAGCAACTTGCTCAAGGTTAAGAAGTGGTTTTCATGGCCAACTGGGCATTTGAATATTGTTCAGATTGTTTGAACTTATTAGAAAATATGCACATCTTCAAGATGCCTTAACATTCACATTGAACAAAGCACAAGACAAGAATGCTGACAAATCCAACCATCTGAGGTTATGGCTTCATATCTTGGGTTTTACTTGAGGGCTGGATGGGTGGATAATGGTGAGGTATAGAGATGGATGAAACTCATTGACGCAAACTTTGCAGCTTGCATCAAGCTGACTATCAATATCACTCACCACAATTTGAAGGAACACCATCATCATAAGAAAGTGTGTGAACCACTGCACAAATCCTGAAATCACAAAGGCTGAGGCCCGTGACGACTGAAGGAACATTGACACCACAATTACATTTGGAAGTGGACCTTGGTGGAAAGAAAGGGTTCATGACATGGATCAACGTTTCACCATAGAACTCAAATATTCCTCTATCCAATTAATATCTTGCAGATCATTTAAGGAGATAAGAACATAATGTGAGCAATTACCTGGTCCAACGGAGTGTGCTATGACAAATACTTGGACTAAAAGTATGTTGACATACGCCATCTCGTCGATGGTGACCTGTTAGTGAAAGTAGGTTGCATTTCAGTTATGTACATGTGATATTAACAGATGCCCCTTATCTAGTGCTGAGGTTGTCAATGTTACTAGACTACAGTTCACATCATCCCTCACCACTTTCCATGTTAGTTGGGGCTGATGGGAGTTGGACTCTAACATCAATGGGGCGGCAACCACTTTGGCTAGAATTGCTGGCCAATTGAATACAGAAGGTGAGGCAGAACACCAAGATCTCAGTCTCTCTGAGTTGTCTTGCAACATCCATATGACTTTCACAGATGGGAGACTATGTCCATTCTCAGCCATTCCCTTCAAGCCTTTGCACAAAATCCAAATGAATTGTATAAACCGAAAGAACTTTTTGCTCAGTTCTCCTTCTACAGATGTACCCATCAGCATATACAGCCAACTTCCACATTAACTTTGTTGCTATTACATAGCATGGATTATAGGGGGAGTGAGAACGGGGCTAAATGATAGCCCATTTGGTGATTCTCAGCTCTCAATTACAAACCTGCATTTCCAGGGCCATGGTTAACAGAACACAGACGATGCTACACATCAAAAAGCCAATCAGAAGCAGATACCTATGTCCCTTAGAATCAGCGAGATACATCTAGAGAATATAAAGAGGAGGAAAGGAGATACAGGAAAGTACAATGCAACATAAATTAGCTTATATTGGTTCCTGTAAAACTGGTAGAAAGCATTATTAAAGCTAATATTAGGAAGCATATGGATGAACATATCAGTGTGGCTTCTCCAAAGGCAAGTCCAGACTAACTAACCTTTTAAGAGTTCATTGATAGTGTCAGTGTAAGCAAGCTAACACAGTATAACCAAATTATGCATTTGGGGGATATTTTCCAACATCACACCCTGTGAGGACAGGATTCTGGACTAGATGGGTCTTTAGCTCATCTAGAGTCTCCAACAAGACTCTTTCAATGTTCCTATGAAGTGTGAGAGAGACCATTATGAGAGCAAATGAAGTGTGTAGTAAGTAGTGTTAGACTCAGTTCTTTGGAGTATAAAATGAGAATGCCCCATGCTCCTTGGAAGAAGGGTGGGATAAAAATGCTAATAAAATTTTAAAAGCCAGTGGTGTTATGCGGTGTGGGTTGGACTCTGGTAGAAACTGACCACAAAACCAGGGGGGAGGGGCAAAACTATAGTAGACAAAAGGAACAGAGGAAAACCCCAAGTACATAAAAGGACCAGTTATATTTTTTGCCTACACTTCTCAGGACAATCCTGCCTTGGGAAATGTTTTTTGAGCAATTCTCATAAAGTGCACAAGTGAAAACACTGTAGAATTGAATTGAATTGAATTTACATTATTTTGTATAACATATACCGTAAGCTTCTTAATCAAAATTAAAATATCTAAATGGTGTACATTAAAAATACAGTGGACGCTCGGATTGCAAACGTGATCCGCGCGGGATGCACGTTCACAACACGCAGTGTCCGCAACCCACAGTGGCGCGTCTGCACATGCGTGGGTTGCAATTCGGCGCTTCTGCACATGTGCGGCCGCTGAAACCCGTTCCGGTCCGCAACCCGAAAAAATGCAACCTGAAGCGTCTGTAACCCAAGGTATGACTGTGTAAAATAATGATCAATAGATCACAGATAAAGTCAGCAAAATTTTCAAAGCAAGTAGACTTTCTGAAATAATAATAAAAAAAATTCTGTAGCCATCTAACACAGGATAGCTGTGTTTTCCTGCTAAAGTAATGCTGTATAATGTTGTTTATAGTTTGTAGTGGTAGTAAATGATTTCAAACTGTGCTGCTGCCATGTGTGATGTTGACTGATGATACCAGCATTCTGCTAAAATATGTGTCCCTAAGGAATGATAGTTCTCGGTCATATCTGAATGAAGATACCCTTCATTATGGAGGAATCCACATATAAACAACAGCTATTGAAGCATGGTGTGCCTTTGAGTTTGCACATTTAGCCAACATGGTACTCCCTAAATCTTAAGGACTCCCACCAGCTCCAGCCAGCTGGATGAGGAAAAGGTGTAGAGAAGGTTCAGTAAGTCAGTAATAAAGAAATAAAGTAATAAGGTTCAGTTGTTCAAAAGTTGCAGTATCTGAAGAACAACAGATTGGTTTCCCCTGTTGTATAGAATTGCAGCTTATAGGGTATTTCTTTACCACAGACAATTTAAATTTAACTGGACTTTTTAAAGGGAATTTTAACAACTGTGGTTCTTCAGCAGTAGGGGCTTCTCCTTACAGTTAGTCTAGATTTGAAATTGAATTGCCTGGATACTTTTTATCTTATAATTATTTTTGATGCAAAAACAAACAAACAATCAAACAAATGTTCAAGCTGATTTTTCTACCCCTTTAGATGACTTCCAATACAAACTAGAATACAGGTACTGTGTGTAAATAACTATGGTTCTCTTACAAAGAATGGTCAGAGAACTCTCATAATGCTATCATTAAAAAAATGTTTATTTTTCATGGGGCTGTGTTGTGGGGGTGGGGAGACTGTGACACTGAAATTTCTTTCCTTTGAAGAACAGTGAGTTTCAAGATTCAGAAGGAAAGAGACATAGAAGTGGAAAAGGCTTACCGCGATCATGAGTGAAATTAAGCCAATAATAATTGTGACCATACGAAGCCACCGCAACATCTTCTCATCTGCCCCTGCAGCCATGCAGATTATATCTACATAATAGTGCACCTGAAATCAGAAAAGAATAATCAATATTCTAATCTTGGTCAACCTTGGTCAGACCACACCTGGGCTGGATCCAGACACATCAAAGAAGCGTTTCAGGAAATCACGTGGTGAACATTATATGAGAAATCACGTTGGCAAAAACGGAACTCCACAGTGCCATCTGGTCTCACCGTGTTATAATGCATATACAACGCATACAAAATGATATTTCTTTACCAATCTAGCTGCGTCTCTGGAGTAATGTGTCCAGTTTTGGGAATCACAATTTAATAAGGATATTACAAGCTGGAACGTGTGCAGAGGAGGGCGACCAAGATGATCAAGAGTCTGGAAACCAAGCCTTATGAATGGTTGAAAGGGTTGGATATGTTTAGCCAGAATAAGATTAGATTGAAAGAAGATATGATAGCCATCTTCAAGTATCTCATGGGCTGTCACGTGGAACAAGCTTCTTTTCTCCTTCTCAAGGGGGGAGGGGTAGGACTCGAAGCAATGGCTTCTAGTTACAAGAAAGGAGATTCCAATTACTGTAAATATCAGGAAGAACTTTCTGACAACAACAACAATTTATTGTTTATATCCTGCTCATCTGGCTGGGTTTCCCCAGCCCCTCTGGGCAGGTCCCAACAGATTGAAAACAGAATAAAACATCAAACTTCTTCCTAAACAGGAGTGCCATCAGATGTCTTCTAAAAGTCAGATAGTTGTTTATTTCCTTGACATCTGATAGGAGAGCGTTCCACAGGGCGGGCATCAGTAACTGAGTAAGAGCTGTTTGACAATGGAATGAATCCTTGGAGGTTTTTAAGCAGAGGTTGGATGGTCAGCCCTATTAAAGAGGCTCCTCATGAGGCCGGAGGAACATCGCCTGACTGTGAGGTGTGGAGGCCGCTCCCTGCAAGGCCCTTTCCACCTGGCCTAGGGGGCGAGGCCCACACTCACCCAGCCCTATAAAAGAGGTTCCTCGTGAGGTCGGAAGAACATCGCCCGGCTACAGTTTTATTGATTTAATATGCTGTACACCGCTTTGAAGTTTTTATTAAAAATATAAAGCGGTATAGAAATTTAATAAATAAGTAAATAGAATTTGCATGCTTCCCAATCATAGAAAATTTTCATATAGAGCTCTTGGTCTATTTAGCACAGAGCTGGACCATAAAGAAGGCTGATCGCCGAAGAATGGATGCTTTTGAATTCTGGTGCTGGAGGAGAATCTTGAGAGTCCCATGGACTGCAAGAAGATCAAACCTATCCATTCTTAAGGAAATCAGCCCTGAGTGCTCACTGGAAGGACAGATCCTGAAGCTGAGACTCCAATACTTTGGCCACCTCATGAGAAGAGAAGACTCCCTGGAAAAGACCCTGATGCTCGGAAAGGGGGAGGGCACAAGGAGAAGGGGACAACAGCTGATGAGATGGTGGGACAGTGTTCTCAAAGCTAAGAACATGAGTTTGACCAAACTGTGGGAGGCAATGGAAGTGCCTGGCGTGCTCTGGTCCATGGGGTCATGAAGAGTCGGACACGACTAAACGACTAAACAACAGCAACTGCTTACACTGAATGGTAGATGCCTTTAAGGGTTTAACCGTTTCTCAGTAAATGCTAAGGAGACCTTTGTGTAAACCTAGGTCTTGGCTGGAGGGGAAGTTGTAGCCTCTGCCTGCTCTTCATTGGTTAAAGGCATCCTGTTTGAAGCCCAGACAGGGAATAGGGTCATACCACTCCTCAAATGGGGAATCCTGGGGGGGGTACCCCTATTTGATGTAGGTCATAGGTCGTTTCTCCTTAGGTGCACTCCCAGCAGGCGGGCTGGCATGATATAATCTGATACAGTTTGGCTTTACCCAATGCCTATGCCAAACCACTCACATCTGTAACCGATAAAAGTTGTGGCCTATTTCATCCCATAAAACCATAAACTCTTGTCTTGTCTGATTAACCACCCTTAAGGAACTGCAAGGGTCTTGGCACATAAATAATGTAGTGCATTCAACATTTCAGAAGAAGGTAAAGGTAAAGGACCTGTGAAAGTTAAGTCCAGTTGCAGACGACTCTGGGGTTCCGGTGCTCATCTCACTTTACAGGCTGAGGGAGCCGGTGTTTGTCCACAGATAGTTCTTCCGGGTCATTTGGCCAGCATCACTACTGGTGCAATGGAAACACCAAGACCAGAGAAGCGCACGGAAATGCCGTTTCCCTTCCCACCAGAGCGGTACCTATTAATCTACTTGCACTTTGGGGCATGCTCTGGAACTGCTAGGTTGACAGGAGCTGGGACCGAGCAATGGGAGCTCACCCCGTCACGGGGATTCAAACCGCCAACCTTCTGATTGGCAAGTCCAAGCCCAGTGTCAATCTTTTTCCCAGGCAATGCCATATTTCCCGTAGAGTCTGACTATAACTTCTGCATGGATAGAGAACTTGTGGTTCTCCAGGTGCTATTGGACAGCAGCTCCTAGCTATGACTGATGGGCACTGAACTCCCAACAAAACCCACAGAGTAGCTCCCTGAGTAGAAATACTTTGGCTGTGTCTAAAGACAAGCAGTGATAATTGATGCCACAGCCTTTAAACCCAATGAGTCTTCAATTATCTGGCTCCATCTCCAAACTTTTTTTTTAAAGGGGGGGCAATGCTTTGCTTACCGCACCAATGCCGTCAAGCTGTGCACCACCTGTCAAGACAACTATGGTGATGACCTGCGTTCTCAGGTTTGGGGATGATAGCAGTTTAGCAGCAGTCATGTTCTTTTCTGCTTTCTCAAAGAGCTCCTCCTGACGGAGTTCGTTCATTTCATTCTCCACATCATCCTTGCCTCTCAGCACCTTCAGTTCTGCATGGGAACAGAGGCAGAAAGGATTAGGATTCAGCAGAATAAGAGTCTCAGAAGAATGAGGATATTGTTAAGAAGGAAGTGGGAAAGGGGAAGTCCAGAGGGTCAAATCTCTTTAGAATGTCTGGGAATTATTTAAAATGGTCAGTATAGATGTTCAGCTAGAATATACAACAGTGATTGGTAATAATATCTAACAGGGCCAAGGGGATGCCACTGTGGTGAATGAATGGAGTTAAGGAAGCTATTCAAAGCAAAAAAGGACTTTTCTTCAAAAAATGGAAGTCACATACAAATGAAACTAAAACTTAGAGAGTGGGGGAACAGTAGTGGGGAGGAGTCAGCAATCATTGTGAATGTTCAGCTGCATTCAAACAGTGCTTTATTTCACTTCCTGGCATTTATTTACCTGATAATTTCCACAATTTATGTGACCCTTCCCACAACTTAAAGGTCTCTTCTGGATATCTAGCAGAAGGCTAGCATTCATTTCCATGTCAACTGCTTCCAGAAAAAAATCTGTTTGCAACTCCATTAACTTAAAAAAATGAAGGAGGTTTGCACTATAATTCTCACACCGTGAAAAAATTTGGGGTACTATTTTGGCGTACAGTTCTTCCCTGCCACTTTCATGGGTGAATAATAGGGGAACAGAAGCATGCATGCACTTAAAGAGTGGCGACATGTCCAACAACAACTGGTGTTGTGTCACGCCATACCCATATTAAAGGGTAAAAGGACCCCTGACCATTAGGTCCAGTCACAGACGACTCTGGGGTTGCGGCGCTCATCTCACTTTATTGGCCGAGGGAGCCGGCGTATAGCTTCCGGGCACGTGGCCAGAATGACTAAGCCGCTTCTGGCGAACCAGAGCAGCACACGGAAATGCTGTTTACCTTCCTGCCAGAGTGGTACCTATTTATCTACTTGCAGTTTGACATGCTTTCGAACTGCTAGGTTGGCAGGAGCAGGGACTGAGCAACGGGAGCTCACCCCATCACGGGGATTCGAACTGCCGACCTTCTGATTGGCAAGCCCTAGGCTCTGTGGTTTAACCCACAGCACCACCCGTGTCCCTATACCCATATTAGAGAAAAGCAAATACAGTGGTACCTCATGTTACGTACTTAATCCGTTCTGGAGGTCCATTCGTAAGCGGAAACTGCTCGTAAAATGAGGCGTACTTTTGCTAATGGAACCTCCCACTGCTGCTGCGCCACTGAAGCAGAACTTCCACTCACATCCCAGGGCAAAGTTCGCAACAAGGGGCATCTACTTCTGGGTTAGCGGAGTGCATAACCCGAAGCATTCCTAAGGGGGACAGTACGTAACACAAGGTACCACTGTATATTTCCTTTTGAGTTTGTAGTTCATGGATGTGCTAGTTTAAACTACACAAAGGCACAAAAGCAATCTGGTCATCACTTGTTTGGATGTATCTTTGACTAATTTAACTCCACTCCTAAAAGCAGAGTTGTTCTTGCTCTTCTTTCCAGACAAGATGTCTGCTGTTTTCTCTCTCTTATCTCCATTCATCTGGGTAAATAGCTCATACATGAATAAAGCCCCTGAACTCCAGAAACTGTAAATGATTACTGCAATCTAATTGACCCATGTTGCAATGTCTGCTAACAACCCAGTGGTGTGAATGAAAATTAGTTTGGCATAGCAGTATATAAATCAAAATGTCGCAGTTCCATAATGTTGCTGCAGATAATGCAGTAAAAAAGCTGTGCTATAAATAGGGGCTAAAAGACCCTCAGGATTTCATCCATCTTATCATTAATACACTCACTTTGGAGGTGTGGGGTTGTGGCTACGCCAGTCCTGCAAAGTATAGAATCATAGAATTGCAGAGCTGGAAGGGACCTTAAGGATCATCTAGTCCAACCCCCGGCAATGCAAGACTACACAGCCATCCCATGCAGGGCTTGAACCTGCAACCTTGGCCTTATCAGCACCAAACTCTAAACAACTGAGCTATGCAGGCTCTGCAATTCTATGATAGAAGTGCTAGCTTTATAACCAGGAAAACTAATGCAATAATCCTCATATCTGAATGCAGCCATAGCACAAATTATATGGGGTTGTATCCAACGAAGTTCTACTCAAACTAAGACTACATCAGACATGCCCATTAATTTCAATGGGCTTACTCTGAGTAGGGCAAGTATTGGAAACAGCCTGAAACCAATTAAATTGTTTATGCATTGCTTTCTTCTCTCAGTCACCACTCAGTCAGTAAAGTACTTAATACTAAAGTTGTGGGTTCGAGTTCCATACTGGGCAAAATATGCCTGCACTGCAGGTGGTTGGACTAGATGATTCTCATGCTCACTTCCAATTTTACAATTCTATGAAACTGCATTGCAGGAAAATTGCCTATAAAGTTATCTACCACTTCCACTGGGGGACTGTGTATGAGTTCCTCAGAAAATATCACATGAAACTGTTTTATGCTAGCATCTTTTGTATGTTTTCAGGCTAATTGTTCAGTATATACCAAGCCTGCCCATCATGCAGACACCATTTCCTTGTCCAGACTTTTTTTTGCAGTGGGGCTGGGGGTGGGCAGTAACATTGCTGATTGAAGCGGTATTTTACTCAGTTCCTACTTAAATATTTTTATTGGTGTTTTAGATACATTTTATGAATTAGTTGTTTCATTGCAGCTTTAATGTATGTTTTCCAAACATCAGCCACCTGGTGAACGGCAGGACTATAAAAACTAAAACAAAACAACAGCCTCTAAGAGTAGAGGTAATGTATCGCCATCATTACTTGGAGCCATTGGAAGCCCAGTGGCCATAAACATGTGTATAACCATTTACACTAATATTTCATATGTGTGCACATTGTAATGAAATGGATGTGGTTGGTTCTAAATTAATAACATGGGAATATAAGCAATTATTTCAAAATGCTAGAATGGGGAGAGGTCATTATTCTGGCCAATGGTGGGTGATGTCTCTTCAGCCAGATGCATTCTCATGGCTATGTATGATGCTCACAACTAGAAATCTCAATACAGTTCAGAGTATTGTACCTTCCCTTGCACTCTCTGCATTCTTCCTCTGAATGAACAGATACCTCGGACTTTCAGGAAAGAAGGGTAGTAGTATGATCTGAAAAATTGGCATGACCCCAGAAATGCCCATCACAATCACGTAACCTGTGCAGGAAGATAGAGTGACAACAATGTGGAGAAACTGTGGCCATGAGTCTGGTCTCGTATAAGCAAAAGGATTAATTTATCTTAATTACCTCCTCGCATTTTAAAGTTGTCTTTAGCAACAATTAGCTGACCCATAAAGAGGCCTAAAGAATAAAATAGCTGGGACATCATGACGATAGCTCCCCTCACGCTTCCAGGGGCGATCTCTCCAAGATACAGAGGAACAACAACGGAGATTAGTCCTATTTAGTTGATAAATAAACAGATAAATCACATTGAGCATGCGACATGTACAAAAATGCGTGAACAGTCCTGAGGCTCCAGTAGGATGTGCAAGTAATATCTCATGTCTCTAAGGTGTTCTTTTGTAGAATTTTGCAAAATGTCACCGACCGCTGAGTGGAACTATATGGAGCCATGACATCACACACCATAGATATGGTAACACCACCCAGTTGTAGCTCTGAACCAAACCAGCCCCCACAAGGGAGTACGGACAGGTGTTCTCAGTAGCTGCCTTTCAACTTGGGAATGTTCTTTTGTTGGAACCTGCCCAGAGCCCGTATATCTCTGAGAAATGACATTAAATCATTTAATTCAAACTATGGTAATACTGTTGGTAAAACTAGCCAAACTGATGGTTTGTTGTTGTTTAGTCGTGTCCGACTCTTCGTGACCCCATGGACCAGAGCACGCCAGGCACTCCTGTCTTCCACTGCCTCCCGCAGTTTGGTCAAACTCATGCTGGTAGCTTCAAGAACACTATCCAACCATCTTGTCCTCTGTCGTCCCCTTCTCCTTGTGCCCTCCATCTTTCCCAACATCAGGGTCTTTTCCAGGGAGTCTTCTCTGCTCATGAGGAGGCCAAAGTATTGGAGTCTCAGCTTCAGGATCTGATGGTAGTGGACTACAATTCATGTAATCTCTAACTATTAGTCATGGAATAGCTATTGGCTGGGACAGATGGAAACTATGGTCAAACAACACCCATGGTGGTATGCTCTTTGGTACAATAATTAGTATGCTAATTAACCCAAGGCCTTGGGATAAAACATACTTTATATTTAAATAATAATAATTCTGCACAGCGATTCCTCTTTTCATATTTCACAAAAATCCATTTTCCAACTTACAGTCCTATAGAGTTTCAATGCCACCTCTACCAGTTTCTCCATCCTTGGTGACCTATCTGAGCCACAACACTGGTTTCCAAAGTCAATTAGGGAGATGTGTGTGGAAATGAGACACACTGATGCTGCTTTACTTGGTTCTTTGGCAGCCCACCCTCCCTCTGTTGTGGAAACGAACTATTGCTCAGTGTCTCTGCTCAGCACAGACTAACAAGATGAATTCTATGCCAAACTACTAAACCTGGGACCTTGACTCACCTGTGCATATCCCAGTGTAGAAACGTACAGCAATTGTGAATTCATAGACATTTACTTTATCACCAACAGCCAATAGGACAGGAGGGATCAGACTCAAAAAGGTAGCTATCTTCACAGCACCTTTCCTGAAAAGACAATGAAAGGGGTCAGTGAGGTGGGAAGATGTCAATATATGATACCATCAAAGCAGCAAAGGGGGGGGGAGGAGCTATAGATATACAGGAATCTCCTAACCCTTTTATAATTTGTTCTGGTTTGCTAGTGTTGTTTAGTTGTGTCCCACTCTTTGTGACCCCATGGACCAAAGCACGCCAGGCACTCCTGTCTTCCACTGCCTCCCACAGTTTGGTCAAACTCATATTGAAAGCTTCGAGAACACTGTCCAAACATCTCGCCCTCTGTCATCCCCTTCTCCTTGTGCCCTCCATCTTTCCCAACATCAGGGTCTTTTCCAAGGGTCTTCTCTTCTCATGAGGTGGCCAAAGTCTTGGAGCCTCAGCTTCAGGATCTGTCCTTCCAGTGAGCACTCAGGGCTGATTTCCTTAAGAATGGATAGGTTTCATCTTCTTGCAGTCTATGGGACTCTCAAGAGTCTCCCCCAACACCATAATTCAAAAGCATCAATTCTTCGGCGATCAGCCTTCTTTATGGTCCAGCTCTCACTTCCATACATCACTACTGAGAAAACCATAGTTTTAACTAAACGGACATTTGTTGGCAAGGTGATGTCTCTGCTTTTTAAGATGCTGTCTAGGTTTATCATTGCTTTTCTCCCAAAAAGCAGGTGTCTTTTTATTTCGTGACTGCTGTCACCATCTGCAGTGATCAGAGCCCAAGAAAGTAAAATCTCTCACTGTCTCCATTTCTTCCCCTTCTACTGTATTTGCCAGAAGGTGATGCGACCAAATTATCTTAGGTTTTTTTAATGTTGAGCTTCAGACCATATTTTGCGCTCTCCTCTTTCACCCTCATTAAATGGTTCTTTAATTCCTCCTCATTTTCTGCCATCAAAGTTGTGTCATCTGCATATCTGAGGTTGTTGATATTTCTTCCAACAATCTTAATTGGGATTCATCCAGCCCAGCCTTCCACATGATGAATTCGGCATATAAGTTAAATAAACAGGGAGACAATATACAGCCTTGTCTTACTCCTTTCCCAATTTTAAACCAATCAGTTTTTTCATATCCAGTTCTAACTCTAGCTTCTTATCCCACAGAGAGATTTCTCAGGAGACAGATGAGGTGATCAGGCACTCCCATTTCTTTAAGAACTTGCCATACTTTGCTGTGGTCGACACAGTCAAAGGCCTTTGCATAGTCAATGAAGTAGAAGTAGATGTTTTTCTGGAACTCTCTAGCTTTCTCCATAATCCAGCACATGTTGGCAGTTTGGTCTCTGGTTTCTCTGCCCCTTCGAAATCCAGCTTGCACTTCTGGGAGTTCTCGGTCCACATACTGCTTAAGCCTGCCTTGTAGAATTTTAAGCATAACCTTGCTAGCATGTGAAATGAGCGCAATTGTGTGATTGTGCAGTAGTTGGAGCTTGGGTTTGCTAGTAATGTGCGGAAACAAAGACCTACAGAAGGCCTTGAAACCTCTACTCCCAAGCACTGTGAAATTACTCACACACTTTCTTTACCTTAATAAATTTCAGGAGGCATTGCTCACACATTTCCACCAGAGCTAGCAACCTGATGCCATGCTATATAAGATCTCTTAATGAAGGGGTGCTGATGACAGAAGATAGGATCTTCTGGATGTAAACATGTGTTCTACCACTAACGTCTGGCTTCTTCCACAGCTGTATATTAGAAAATCTGCTGGTGTATGTTAGATGATGTCTTAAGAACCAAATTGATCAAAACTGCATTGGTGGGATTATCTTGCAATTGACAGCTGACAGAGGTTTTCACGTATGATTCCATGGACCTAAATGGATCTCACTGTGTCTCTCCGTGCCACACACACCTTCCTGATGTGTCTTTTTCCTTTCCTAACATCCCATCCAGCTAAAGTGATGATATTGCATATTTGATTAGCTGTTACTGGGGGCATGCAGATCAGCAGCACCTATCTGTTCCCCTTCCCCACCATCCTAGGGCATGTCATTCACCAGTTACAAATTTATCCCGATACCTGCCAAATCTATTGGCCAGATAACCAACAGGAATGGACCCAAAAATGGCTCCAAGTGGAAATAAAGCAAGGGTGATAGCCACAATGTACATCTGAGAACCTGGATCTTCCATCTCTTCAAAGGTTGTTATGTTGAACAAGTCATGCAGGAGCTGAGGGAGAAGCACAATAAATGCTTGAGATTAGGACTGCTCATGTGGCATGAGATCATGTGGCAGCAGAACGTGAGAGCCTGGGACCAACTGAATGATGGCCAAGGATCTGCAGGCAATTCTGGGATGCCCAGAGAAAGTGTGTGCATCTCTTCAAAGGTTGTTATGTTGAACAAGTCATGCAGGAGCTGAGGGAGAAGCACAATAAATGCTTGAGATTAGGACTGCTCATGTGGCATGACATTGTGTGGCAGCAGAATGCGAGAGCCTGGGACCAACTGAATGATGGCCAAGGATCTGCAGGCAATTCTGGGATGCCCAGAGAAAGTGTGTGCATGTCTCTCCCACTCACATTGAGAGCTAGGAGGCATAGGGTCCAACTCCTCGGGGCTGAGGTCCCTTTCCCTCCTCCCATAGACTATCTAAGTGGGTGGGCCAGCACCCGCTCCCCAAGTTAATAGGCATTGCCATTCAAACAGTGTGTGTGCACTGCATCTTGTGATCAATTATGTGGGGTGGGACTTACCTGCCACACCATATTGTATGTCAGAAAAGTTTTGTCCACACTTTCACCAGTGAAAATAGGCAAATATTTGTGTTTTTAAATATCTAGACTCAAAAGAGCAAGGAGCACTCTACATTTGTTTACTCAGCAGTAACTTGCCATATACTGACTTCTAAAGCAGGATGCATTAGGAAATTGACTATAACTATCCTCTCTTCTTTCTTTTTGATAAACTTAAGAAGGAAATTGCTATGAGTCTCTCTCTCTCTCTGTGTGTGTGTGTGAGAGAGAGAGAGAGAGAGAGAGAGAGAGAGAGGGAGAGGGAGAGGGAGAGAGAGAGAGAGAGAGATTTGCAGCAGTGTCCTACCTGGTTTGGGATCTGGCTACACCAGTGCCAGCCTATGATCCCCATCAATTTATCCCAAAAAGAATGTGGTGCTCAACAGAGAAAAGGTTTCCCAGGTCTAAAATAACCCCTGCTTTAAGAAACCACGTGCTACACAGGGCTATCTTACCACAAAAGGGGTGTAGAGTAACCACATATTGTATCCATATTGTACAGTAATTAAGCAGGCAGCCATTGAAATCCAAATAAGCCTCATTGGGACATCCTGCAGGAAGAAGAAGAAGAAGAAGAAGAAGAAGAAGAAGAAGAAGAAGAAGAAGAAGAAGAAGAAGAAGAAGAAGAAGAAACATAATGAGAATGTACAGGGCAGAATACTTATATTAAACAATTCTTGATTAACTACAGTTATCACTAAAACGTTTGTAGACTGAAAGATAGAGTGAAACATTAAGACATTATTTTATAATGGCAACATTTGCATACTTTGGCTACTCCAGCTGAACATAATCATCATTGCCACACCATCTCCTGCTAGTCATGATGGTTATTATCTACTATTTTATTTTATTTACTTATTTGTGTTTAGTACATTTAGAGACCACCTTTATCTCCCAAGGATCTTAAAGTAGTGCTGCATGGTTCTCCTCTTCATTAAATCCTCACGACAACCCTGTGAGGTAGGTTGGCCTAAGAGATGGTGGCTGGCCCTAGGTCAAGGCGGAGTGGGGATTTGAACCCTCCTCTCCTAGGGTGCTACCCCAACACTCTAACCATTATGCTACAATGGCTCTACACTTTTGGATTCAGAGAATACCAGTTTCTGGAAACCATAGGAGGGGAGAGTGTTGCACTCAGGTCTTGCTTGGGGGCTTCTCATCAGAATCTGGTTGGTTCAGTGAGAATGGGATGCTGGTCCAGGTAGGCCACTGGCCTGATCCAGCAGATTCTTATTATCAGCATAACAACCATTAACTTGGGCCTTTGAATGGCTTACCACCATATTAAAATCCATAATACAACCAAGTTAAAAACAAAGGAATATACCAGTGGTATATATATATGGCAAGGGACACGGGTGGTGCTGTGGTCTAAACCACAGAGCCTAGGGCTTGCAGATCAGAAGGTCGGTGGTTCGAATCCCCGAAATGGGGTGAACTCCTGTTATTTGGTCCCAGCTCCTGCCAACCTAGCAGTTCGAAAGCATGTCAAAGTGCAAGTAGATAAATAGGTACCGCTCTGGAGGGAAGGTAAACAGTGTTTCTGTGTGCTACTCTGGTTTCGCCAGAAACGGCTTAGTCATGCTGGCCACATGACCCGGAAGCTGTACGCCGGCTCTCTCGGCCAGTAAAGCGAGATGAGCATCGCAACCCCAGAGTCGTCTGTGACTGGACTTAATGGTCAGGGTTACCTTTACCTTTAAGGTAAAAAGTGCTTACCAGTGGTAAACAGCACAAATGCAAGGTAAAGCATCCAAAAGTCAGAGCAAACCGAACAACTTTAAGTCAACTTAACTGCACCCTAAAACCATGATAGGGAATTGACTGTAGTTCAAATAGACAGGCTTGTTTGATTTTAAATTCAAGAGCCCGGAAGAATACAGAGATATTAACTTGCTGCCTGAAAGGGGACTCTCTGTGGGAAGGGCATTCCCCTGACAAGTTCCTTATTAAACAAAACAAAACAAAAAATGAAAAAAGGACAAAAGAAAGCACCAATTATGTGTCATTGAGGCATATGATCTGCTGTCCATCCTTGATATTTGCAGATGGTCATAAACTTTTAAATATAGTAAATTGAATCCAGGTTTGGTTATACTTGCAGTCTACCCATCGGATTACTCTAAGCATGAGTAAGCCTGCAACCCAACCCTCCATGGTCCTCCGTGGTGGAGAAACAGGTGGAGCTCACATCTCCCTCCACCCCCACACCCCATAATGGCTCTCTGGAAGCCTCGCCCTGCTGCTGCACAGCTTTCCGTTCCATTCACTGTGGTCAGGTGGAAGCAAAATTGATGGGATCCTTGCTTAGTATTGGTGAGGAGGGGATGAGATAGTTCAGCATCCGCTGAATCCCATGCTGGCCCTACTGCTGTCGCTTGATGGCATCTGGCCTGATCTATGCCCAAATGCCAGGTTCTCTCCAGGGTGGGGTAATACAGAGCAGGCTTTTTCCTTCCCCCAGCCTTCTGATCCAGCCAGCAATGATGGAGGAACTAGGCAGCTTCATCTTGCCCTACTGCTACTCTGCTTGGGTTTGGATTGCTCCGGAAGTCTGAATGCCACCTAAAGTACTGCATGCTACATCGTACAACTGGTTTACATCCCTGTCTGAACCTTGGGAAACAATTACATTACAACATGGGTTTTCAGTTTTTATAAACTCAGTGGATTCTACAGATTCTTCAAGCTCACCTCATGACTGGTTGCTGCAATGGGTGCAATGGGTGCAATGGGTGTACTGAGTTCACTGGGTTCACTGGGTTCACTGGGTTCACTGGGTGCACTTGGTTTACTTGGTTTACTGGGTTTACTGGGTGCACTGGGTTTCCTGGGTGAACCGGGTGCAGCGGGTGCAGCAGATGCTTTCGGTGTTCTGGGTGCTTTGGATGCCACCTCCGTTTTCTTCATGGTTTCTTTTTGAGAGTCGGGGGAAATGGCTGGCCTGTTAGAGAATAAGAGAATGCTGTTGACAGAACATAAGTACAGAAGAGGATCAGACCAGCAGGTTACAATCAAGGCATGAAAGTGTGACTGCCTGTGTTTTTGCTTTATTTTGTGTCTTGCAACATGTCCCTTCTCTACAGCCTCTGAAGTTGTTCCATTTATGCATTAGGGCTAGCAGTCACGGAAAGACCGGGCCTCCTCCATGAGCTCCTTAATCCCCACCTCCTCTCTCAAAAGGTCCTCTAATCTAAGGGTTACCACCAGTGGTACAGTGGAAGGGAAATTTAGGACAATGAAGAAGCCTATATTTTTGGCCATGCCTAGGAGGGTGGTTATGGGGGTCTCCTACACTGATTTGCCACTACCCCAGTGGCCATCACCACATCTTTTGTTAGTTGAAATATTATGGGAAGGAATTGCTTTGGTCCTTGAACACTGATTATTTGAACATTTAAACAAAGCCCGAAGCTGTAGAGAGTTCATGTGCTGCTATTGCCAGTGTTCTTGATTACATCAGTAGATTGTTTAATTAGCCAAAGGCCTGGGTGAAGAAAGACCTTTATACATTCTCCCCTCTACATCATTTTCTTCTTAGCTTGGATATGTATTCTCAAAAAAGTGAACATCTCACCAAATGGGATGACACCCTCCTTAATAGCTGCTGAAGGATCAAGGTCAGATGAATTGTCTTCTACCTCAGTTCACGTGGCAGCCAGACCTGTGGCATTCCTCCAAACCTACTTACAAGTAGCCTCTAAAGGGAGCTCTATTGTTTCTTATTTCCCACTCATCACCTGGAGAATCCTTGTGGTATTGCATAAGACCTATACTGACTGTTCCCCACTTCTGGGCAGGGTGATGGCGGTCAACCAGGTCACTACTATGTAGTTGCTTAGGTTGTGTACTCACCTGGACTAGGGTTCACAGCCACAGTGAGGTCCTGTTGGGTCTCCAGTGCCGTATCCACCAGTATCACATCAGAAACAGCTGCATCTAGGGCAACCTTATTGGTTCAGCTGCAGCTGAATGAACTGAAACATCAAGTCAAGATTCAACTTGTAGCTGGTGCTTTGCACTATTAATCCCAGACCTCTTAGCTTGAGGTTTTTCCACTAGCTGCCTTTTTCATTACTGAGGCTATGCAAAGACTCCAAACATTCTGTGGTCCTTCTTCATCTCTCTCTGTGTGTCAGCTGCTTTTCATGTTTTCCCCATGACTTCTGGGACTACACTAGTCTTTCCACACTCGTCCCACCAGCACATCCCATTTTTTTGTGCAGCCATTTTTGGCGCTGGGATCTCACTCCAATAAAAATGGGGCCGTGATCTCGTGCAGTGCCCCAAAACATGGGTTTCTGGCTGCCATGTTGTGCTGCCAGAGTACGACCCTGAAAAAAACATGTCTTTGGGGCTCCAAGATCTCAAACTAGTCACGCCCAAGTTTTGGGACCCAGCATGTTGGAGGGTATGCCATCCTAGAAATTTTAAATATCATAGAAAACCCCAAATTAACAAATGGCAAGTCCAAAATACCAAGCGGAAATGTGGCAGATTTCCTCTGATCGGGAGGAATCCGCTTCATGGGAATTAGGGTCTGGACCGCCACGGCGAGGCGGAGACCCACCAGAAACCACAGGCGGAAGAAGCCTATGGATGTGGGATTCGGCTGGCACCTTTTGCACCTCCCCTACTCGCGGGGAAACCCGGTTTCAGGGATCCGGAGCGACATGGGGTGAGTGGCGCGGTGCTTCGAATCAACTGCTCTTTTCACGGAGTGAAGCCGCATTGCTGTTGCCGGAGAGCGCTGACTTTTTCCTGTGGACAATTGGACTTTAAACAACTACCCGTGAGTAGAACGAAAAATTGGACTATGAAACATCTTAATTTGGCACCGAAGCGGGAAGGTCTAAACAGGAAGTCCACCTTCCGCTTTTGTAAATAGATTGAAGCAAAGACACTGCAAGCTAAAGTCTGGAAAGTCGTCTGTAAAGGACTAAATCTCCATCAGTTAAAACTACCAAACCTCCCTTGGAAGCAGGAGAAGAGGTGGGAAATCTTAGATTGTTTAAACCTGCAGGAGAGAGAGTAAAGAAAGATAAATTTCCACCGTCTTGAACCTGGGAACGGGGTGTCAGAGACAAACGCTTTGGGGAAGTTCATTGACTGTGAATAAAACGTTTTTTGACAGATAGTTAAAAAAGAGAAACATATTGATTGCAATGTTTCCTTTTGCATTTAAAAGGAACAAAATATCTGAAAAACGAAAGGAATTTTGTTGCTGGATCTGCTTTTAAAAAGACGAATACAAACAGAAATTGTTTCCTCTAGAGGGAGCTTGTGAAACTGTTGCTGGAGTCGATCTGGGGAATTCTACAGCTGTAGAGATTAAAGATCTTGAGAACCAGACATTGACCTTGAACAAGAATGTGCCCAGAAGAAGCCTTAGTGCTTGCTTTTTGCAAGACAAGCGCTTTACTGGAACAGCTACATGAGAAGATGGATTTGATGACTGTTGCAGTTAGCAATTTTGGACAAACAGTGAATGCCTATATAGAAACCACTTAGGAACCAACCCAGGAATTTGCTTTGACAGGGCAAGTTGTGCAGAAGATAAAGCAGGAGGTTGTTGCTGAACCTCAAGTAATAGAAATGGAGAGAGCCGCGGCCTTGCAGGAACATAAGTTGTTGTTTCTGATGACTGAACCTGGAGAAAGTCAGATTTGGAGAGATGGAGTACTGTTTGGTTTGGAGGTGGGAAGTTGGATAGATCCCCCTATGCAGGGATGTTTTGACTTTTGGGATCTGGTTTTGGGCCAGGAGGAATTTGGAGTTGTGGGGGCCCTTAACCTTGGAGGGACTTTGAAACATGCCTTCAAATATCTTTTGGATTTCAGTGCTGACTATGGAGAATGGGCTGACCTGTCGAGAAGGGATAAAGATATTGTCAAGTTGGAGTCTCCCCGAGATCTACCCCTCAGTGAGAAAGGAAGGAAATTAAGAATAAGATCAGCAGAAGACAAAGTAAAGTGCAGGTATAAACATGAAGAAGGCCTGCAGAAGGGACATGGAAAAGACTTAAGAGCCTCGGATAGAAGGTCACCAGGTTGATGGACTAGATGGAAGGGATAGATGTTAGGATATTTCCGTTCCACCTTAAAAGGGAGCAGGCTTTGAGAGTTACAGAGTCTGCGCATGTCCTGTTCACAGGATGTTTATGTTCTGATGTTCCTTTCGTTTTCTCAGTCGGCCAGAGACGCTGACAAAGAACAGTCATGTTTTTCTTTTGTTCTATTCAACGCTAAATAAAGTCTGTAAAATATGCTCTTCTGCGGTGCAAGCTTTCTCGCTGCGTTTGCTGCTGATAAACATTGTGCACAAGCCTGGAATGTGGCAATCTATTTCCAGAAAGGCTTCGTGTCGCTAACTGCTGGATCTGCCTGTCTACGGGAGATCGATGGACGTCCGGCAGCTGGCTTGGGGCCATGAAGGACAATATCTCCCTGGCAGATTCCCAACAATAGAAAGGACTGATAAAACCCAAGACCAGGAAGAAGAGACGATGGATGAAGATTGGAAGAAAGTTTAAAAATTCATTTAGAGAATTATTGTAAAATTAATGAGTGTTAGGAAAAATGTTGGAATGAAACTATTTGGCTTTAGTAGAAATGCTAAAAGGAATTATGTATAAATAAGTTTTAAGTTTTAAGCTTTAGGGCTTTTTATGGTAAGATAAGGTTAAAATAATTTAAGGTAATTTAATGACAGAATATAGTGAAAGATGGAAAGGATTTGCTGAGATAATTAATAACTAAAATACAAAAAAAAGGTGTGAGGAGGTCGATGAAACAAGTTAACAAAAGATAAAGATTTGGGAATATTGGATTTGTTTTTAAATTTTTTGTTTGCTTTTGTTTTTGTTTTTGATGTATTGTGTGTTTTTTTCTTTTTTCTTTTTATTGACTTGTATTGTTTAATTCCTTTTTTTTTGTCTATCTTTTTTCCTTTTCCTTTTTTCTCTCCGTAATTTTAAATTCTCAATAAATATCATTTAAAAACAAAAACAAAATACCAAGCGGAAATGAAAGGGGGGGGACATAGAAACCATGCTGAATCCACGGCAGACACACTCCTCTGTCTGCTGGGGGGAGGGGGACAAAAACAGGAAACACCAATAAATGCTCCAGAATGCAAAGTGTTCAGAAAGTGGGCAGGGTAGGTTTAAATAGCTTCCACCCAAAGCCTCTCCCTCAGAGATAATGAAGCTACACTGTCAGGATGCTGTCCACAGTTCCCGGCTGGTTGCCCAGGAAATTATAAAGACAAGGAAACATTTCTTACCGTCCTTTTTTATTTCAATCTTCACAGAGAGAGGCTATAGAACCCAGCTTCTTGGATAATGGCGTTGTCCCGAATGAATCTCCACCCCCCTACCACTTCCTCATTTGTCATTCTCATCATCTCCTCTAAAGGTGCTGCTACGTGCCCTGTGTCTTTGAGCTCTTTGCTCTCCTACTTTTAAGGCTCGCCAGGTTCTGGGAGATGGAGGGTCTGGGATGCTTTCTAAAGACGTGTCAGCTGGGTGGTATTCCAGCTCTCCTATGATTTCACAGCTTTCCCCCTCATCTACCTCTGAGCTGCGACCTCCCTCAAACCCCTGTTGTAAATCTATACTGTCTTCCTCTTCTTCCTCCCTGGAAGGGTCAGGATGAGGAGGTGGCCACCCCAACCTCTATAGGGGAGTTTTGATAGAAATATTTGAGGGTGAGCAGGCAAAAAGCACTCAAACTTACAGTCGTTTTCTATTACCGGCAAGTTGAAGAATAATTGAGCCACACCCTAAATTCTTTTGAAATAAGCCAAATGGAACTCTTAGCAGTGTTGCAGGAGCCAATTGGGGGAGGAAGTTGGAAGGTTCTAGAAGAAACTGTTGACAGTTGAGAACCAAGATGATGCATAATCACTGTGTACAAAGGAGACTGGTTTAGAATCGTACTCTCACAATCATTTAATGTGGATTAATTACTGGTGTGAGAAAGCAAGAATAGCATAGTGGCAAAATGACTGTTTCTGTTTCAATGCAAGAGTAAAGGGAAGGCTTTTCAGCAATGACAGCAGGCAGGACCGTCTCAAAATATTTTGCTGCCAGAGGTGAAACAACAATTGCTTCTAACTGCTCTTCAGAGCTCTGAAGTTTTGGAATCAGGCTGATTTGCTTTAGACTGCTTAGGAAGAGAGTGGCTTCACTTTAGAAGCAGTCTGAATATGCCCAAAGCAGGCTGCTTTAGCTCCAGATTGAGACTTCATTCAAAGTGGATGTACACCCCTGGTATATGTGGGCAGCCTGAGTTAAGCCAAGATTGGGGAGCCTTTTGGACCCCAAGTCCCATCATATATGACCACTGGCCTTCTGGCTCGGGATGATGGACCTTCAGTCTAATAATATCTAGAAGGTCACTTGTTTCCTCATCTCTGATTTAAGGCTTCTTCAGTATGAGTTAAGCATCTCCCTCTCTCTCCTCACAGGTTTTCCAATCAGACTTGCAAAGCCTCTTTCAAATTCCCAAGCTGCAATTGCAGGCACTGAGCTGAAGTCTGTCCCAGAGCTGTATGTGCTTCAGACCACCCAAAATATTGTTCTCACAATGTTCACAAACAGCTACTAAGACCTGGAAGGGTGGTAGCTAGTGAGGTTTAGATCTTCTGCTTTGTGGAAATCTAACTACATTCACAGAATAGCCTGAATATGCGGGGGGGGGGGGTTAACATTAAAATAAAGGCTGTGCCTTCAAACCAGGAGGGAAACTGCTATTATAAGTATGTCAACTGGGCTAAGACAAGTAAAGGATAGCAAGAAGGGCTCTCTTGAATCATTATTAAACACAATTTAATAAATAAACTGCATTGGTTGCTTCCCAAGTTTCTACTTTTCTGTCGGTTTCTTAAATTTGGTCTTCCTAAACTTCTGGAGTGCTATGATTCTTCTAATATCCACAAAGGTCCTATTCTTGGTTTCTGGGAAATTCTTGAAGAGGAAAAAAAACAGGCCTCCACAGAAAGGCAAGAACATAAGGAAGCTGTAGGTCCCGATTTTTACCTGGAGATGAAAAGGATAGACTTGAGCATAATAGAGAATTGTATTCATCCATATTTCACACACATATCATTCTGGGACCCTCCCCCCACCCAGGAGCTCAAAGTGCTTCTAGATTCGTAGTTCCCATCGTGGGGCACACACCCGACAGGGAGGCAATTTGAATTTTAGGGGGGGGCAATTTTAGAATGAATTATTAACAGTGAATAGATATTAACTATTTTAACATGTGAATATGAGTGCACTTTTAGAATAATAAGAGTAATATGTCAAGGGGGGGGAGCATCAGGATTTTAGAGATGCTTAGGTGGGGCACGGCCAAAAAAAAGGTTGGGAACCACGTGTTCTACACGGTGCTCTGCTGACACTTCATTGAGGCTCCTTCTGATTCTCTATCCTCAGCCTGAGTTTCTGGCATAGGATAAGCTGGAGGATATTGCAGGGGGGGGGGTCACGAGCCCCCGCCCATGCCACCGTCCAAAATGCTGCTCCTGTCTTGCTTGGAGGACCTATCAGGACCACTGCTAAATGTGATCATCTCACCTATACCTAAGAGTGAGTACCTCCTCAAGGATGGTCTTCTCCACTACATTTAACAAACAGCCATCCCCAAACCCTTTAGCTTTGACCAGAGGAGTTTTCAGTGGTGAACTGCTGGCTACTTCTTCATGCTCTACAAAAAGAGCCCTTCTACAGGTAAGATGGGTCGTAGCAGCAGGGGTCAGCTTGCTTGCCTCACTACTGCTAGAGAGTGGGGAAACCAAGTGATGACTGTATATTGCTACTTCCTCCAACAGCAGCTGTTCTTTTGAGCTTAGGGTACACAAGCACAAGGTTTGATGATATAAGAAGTGTGTATCCTGCAACCCACTCAACTACTGGAAGTAGAGGATTGAGATGTGTGCAGTAGGCTGGAAGATTTCTTATGTAGAGTAGTAAACTCAGAGGCTTCACACATTCTACCAATCCCAGCAGCCAGTAGCATAGTGTGGGGGCAGGTGGTGCATGGTCCTGCAGACAAATTTCTGAAGGAGAGCAACCAGGCGCTGCCACAACAGGCTCCCACCTCAAGGCGGGAGCTGCGGGGAGTCAAGCCACACCCAGGCTGGGGTTATGGGGCACGGCGACAGCAGCGTCTTCTTCTCCTCACGGCTGGTGAAGGGATACCCCCACATGCCCCACCCCTGGGCTGACCGAGAAGGAGAGAGGAAGGGCGGTTTTAGTGAGCCCACCAAGGAGGGAGGGAGGAAGAGGAAGGGGGGAAAGCAATTATGGAGCCATGTTTGTTGCCCAGAACACCTTTTTCCAAGGACAGGAGGGCAAGGCAACACAGCGGTGCTCTTGGCTTTGCATTTCTCTGCCTTATCTCTACTCCCAGGTTGGGACTACTTTGCAAGGAGTGATTGATTAGATCCCTTGATTAGATACTGGCCAGCAAAGAGACTGACCAATGCCCAGTTCAGGGAGTTGCAACACTTGCCCCGTCCTGGGCACCAGCAACCCACGCTATGCCACTGACAGAAGCTGAAGTTACATACTCCTTATTCCCTTCTATATCTGTAGTGGGCTTGAGCACATACAGTCTACAGTAGCTCTGACCCTTTGGCTAAAGCAGTTCCTGGTTAAGGCCCAGACCACCTGGCAGCAGACAAAGATGAACACATGAAACTGCTTTGTACGGAGTCAGACAATTTGTCCGACCAGTTCAGTACACTGCCTGGCAGCAGGTCCTTAGACAGAGGTCTTTTCCAGGAGATACCAGAGATCAGGTCTGGGACTTTCTGCACACAAAACTATGGCTCCTTTCCTGAAAGCAAGAGCAATTTGCTCAAGGCTAAGCAGTGGTTTTCATGACCAACTGGGCATTTGAATATTGTTCAGATTGTTTGAACTTATTAGAAAATATGCACATCTTCAAGATGCCTTAACATTCACATTGAACAAAGCACAAGACAAGAATGCTGACAAATCCATCCATTTGAGGTTATGGCTTCATATCTTGGGTTTTACCCGAGGGCTGGGTGGGTGGATAATGGTGAGGAACAGAGATGGGTGTAGCTCACAGACGCAAACCTTGCTCCCTGCATCAAGCTGACTATCAATATCACTCACCACAATTTGAAGAAACACCATCATCATAAGAAGGTGTGTGAACCACTGCACAAATCCCGCAATCACAAAGGCTGAGGCCCGTGACGACTGAAGGAACATTGCCACCACAATTACATTTGGAAGTGGACCTTGGTGGAAAGAAAGGGTTCATGACATGGATCACTGTTTCACCATAGAACTCAAATATTCCTCTATCCAATTAATATCTTGCAGATCACTTAAGGGGATCAGAACATAATGTGAGCAATTACCTGGTCCAATGGAGTGTGCTATGATAAATACTTGCACTAAAAATAGGCTGACATACGCCAACTCGTCGATGGTGTCCTGTTAGAGAAAGTAGGTTGCATTTCAGTTATGTACATGTAATATTGACAGGTGCCCCTTATCTAGTGCCGGGGTAGTCAATGTTGCTAGACTACAGTTCACATCATCCCTCACCACTTTCCATGTTAGTTGGGCCTGATGGGAGTTGGACTCTTAACATCAATGGGACAGCAACCACTTTGGCTAGAATTGCTGGCCAATTGAAAACAGCAGGTGAGACAGAACACCAAGATCTCCGTCTCTCTGAGTTGTCTTGCAACATCCATATGACTTTCACAGATGGGAGACTATCTCCATTCTCAGCCATTCCCTTCAAGCCTTTGCACAAAATCCAAATGAATTGTATAAACCAAAAGAACTTTTCTCTCAAGTCTCCTTCTACAGATGTACCCATCAGCATATACAGCCAACTTCCACATTAACTTTATTGCTATTACATAGCATGGAGTATAGGGGGAGCAAGAACGGGGCTAAATGACAGCCCATTTGGTGATTCTCAACTCTCAATTACAAACCTCCAGTTCCAGGGCCAAGGTTAACAGAACACAGACGATGCTGCACATCGCAAAGCCAATCAGAAGCAGATACCTATGTCCCTTAGAATCAGCGAGATACATCTAGAGAATATAAAGAGGAGGAAAGGAGATACAGGAAAGTACAATGCAACATAAGTTAGCTTATATTGTCTCCTGTAAAACTGGTAGAAAGCATTATTAAAGCTAATATTAGGAAGCATATGGATGAATATATCAGTGTGGCTTCTCCAAAGGCAAGTCCTGACTAACCTCTTAAGAGTTCATTGATAGTGTCAGTGTAAGCAAGCTAATGCTGTACAGTGGTACCTCTGGTTAAAAACTTAATTCGTTCTGGAGGTCCGTTCTTAACCTGAGGTACCGCTTTAGCTAATGGGGCCTCCCGCTGCCGCCGCGCAATTTCTGTTGTCATCCTGAAGCAAAGTTCTTAACCCGAGGTACTATTTCTGGGTTACCGGAGTGTGTAACCTGACACGTCTGTTACCTGAAGCGTCTGTAACCGGACGTACCACTGTGTAACCTAATTATGCATTTGGGGGATATTTTTCAACATAACTTCACACCCTCTGAGAACAGGATTGTGGACTAGATGGGCCTTTTTCTCTTCTAGAGTCTCCAACAAGAATCTTTCAATGTCCCTATTATGAGAGCAGATGAGGTGTGTAGTAAGTAGTGTTAGACGTGATTCTTTGGAGTATAAAATGAGAATGCCCCATGCTCCTTGGAAGAAGGGTGGGATAAAAATGCTAATAAAATTTTAAAAGCCAGTGGTGTTATGCAGTGTGGTTTGGACTCTGGTAGAAACAGACCACAAAACCAGGAGCGAGGGGCAAAACTAAAGTAGACAAAGGGAAGAGAGGAAAACCCCAAGTACTTAAAAGGACCAGTTGTATTTTATTCCTACACTTCTCAGGACAATCCTGCCTTGGAGAACGTTTTTTATGAGCAATTCTCATCAAGTGCACAAGTGAAATCACTGTAGTATTTAATTTAATTTAATTTAATTTACATTATTATTCTTAATCAAAATTAAAATATCTAAATGGTGTACATTAAAAATATAAAATAATGATCAACAGAGCACAGATAAAATCAGCAAAATTTTCAAATAAAGCAGACTTTCTGAAATAATAATAAAAAGTTTTCTGTAGGCATCTAAGACAGGATAGTTGTGTTTTTGTGTTGAAGTAATACTGTATAATGTTGTTTATTGTTTGCAGTTTGTAGTGGTAGTAAATGATATCAAACTGTGCTGCTGCCATGTGTGATGTTGACTGATGATACAAGCATTCTGCTAAAAATGTGTGTCCCTAAGGAATGATAGTTCTCGGTCATATCTGAATGAAGATACCCTTCACTATGGAGGAATCCACATATAAACAACAGCTATTGAAGCATGGTGTGCCTTTGAGTTTGCACATTTAGCCAACATGGTACTCCCTAAATCTTAAGGACTCCCATCAGCTCCAGCCAGCTGGATGAGGAAAAGGTGTAGAGAAAGTTCAGTAAGTCAGTAATAAATAAATTAAGTAATAAAGTTCAGTTGTTCAAAAAGTCACAGTATCTGAAGAACAACAGATTGGTTTCCCCTGTTGTATAGAATTGCAGCTTATAGGGTATATCTTTACCACAGACAATTTAAATTTAATTGGACTTTCTTAAGGGCATTTTGAGAACTTTGGTTCTTCTGCAGTAGCGGCTTCTCCTTACAGTTAGTCTAGATTTGAAATTCAGTTGTTTGGATACTTTTTATCTTATTACCCCTCCACATAAATTCACTAATGGAATGAAAACAAGTGTTTCACTTAGTGAATAGGAATGTATCCTCCAAAATGAAAGAAACAAATAAGCAAAATTATTTTTGATGCAAAAACAGAATGTTCAAGCTGATTTTTTTACCCCTTTGGATAACTTCCAATGCATACTAGAATACAGGTACTGTGTGTTAATAACTATGGCTCTCTGACAAAGAATGCTCAGAGAACGCTCATAATACTATAATTAAAAAAAATGTTTATTTTTCATGGGGCTGTTGTGGACGGGGGGAGACTGTGAAACTTAAATTTATTTCCTTTGAAGAACAGTGAGTTTTAAGATTCAAAAGGAAAGAGACAAAGAAGTGGAAAAGGCTTACCGTGATCAAGAGTGCGATTAAGCCAGCAATAATTAATACTATACGAAGGTACCGGAGCATTTTTTCTTGCCCCCCTGCAGACATCCAGATTATATCTACAAAATAGTACACCTGAAATCAGAAAAAAATAATCAATAGTCTAGTCTTGGTCAACCTTTCCCTACTCCTTTCCTTTCCTTTCCCTTCCTCCCCCACAACAAACACTCTGTGAGGTGAGTGGGGCTGAGAGACTTCAGAGAAGTGTGACTAGACCAAGGTCACCCAGCAGCTGCAGGTGGAGGAGCGGAGACGCGAACCCGGTTCCCCAGATTACGAGTCTATCACTCTTAACCACTACACCACACTGGCTCTCTGCTAGGCCACCAGCCTGATCCAGCATATTATTAAATTATCAGCATACCAACCATTAACTTGGGCCTTTGAACAGCTTACCACCATATTAAAATCCATAATACAATCAAGTTAAAACCAAAGAAATATACCAGTGGTATATATATGGTAAGGGACGCGGGTGGCGCTGTGGTCTAAATCATAGAGTCTAGGGCTTGCCAATCAGAAGGTTGGTGGCTCGAATTCCCACAACGGGGTGAGCTCCCGTTGTTTGGTCTCAGCTCCTGCCAACCTAGCAGTTCGAAAGCATGTCAAAGTGCAAGTAGATAAATAGGTACCGCTCCGGTGGGCAGGTAAACAATGTTTCTGAGTGCTGCTCTGGTTTCACCATAAGTGGCTTAGTCATGCTGCTCACATGACCTGACAGCTGTATGCAGACAAACTCCGGCTCCCTTGGCCAGTAAAGTGAGATGAGCACCACAACCCTATATTCGTTCGCGACTGGACTTAACTGTCAACTGTCAGACATCCAGATTATATCTAAATAATAGTCTAATATGAAATGAAGGAGCAACTGGTGGTGACTCAAGATATTGAGGAACCGAAGAATCCTGTTTAAGATTTCCTTAGGCATCTGGTTGGCGAATGTGGGGAACAAGATGCTGGACTTTGTTGTTGTTTATTCATTTAGTCGTGTCTGACTCTTCGTGACCTCATGGACCAGAGCACGCCATGCACTCCTGTCTTCCACTGACTCCCGCAGTTTAGTCAAACTCATGCTGGTAGCTTCGAGAACACTGTCCAACCATCTTGTCCTCTGTCGTCCCCTTCTCCTTGTGCCCTCCATCTTTCCCAACATCAGGGTCTTTTCCAGGGAGTCTTCTCTTCTCATGAGGTGGCCAAAGTATTGGAGCCTCAGCTTCAGGATCTGTCCTTCCAGTGAGCACTCAGGACTGATTTCCTTCAGAATGGATAGGTTTGATCTTCTTGCAGTCCATGGGACTCTCAAGAGTCTCCTCCAACACCATAATTCAAAAGCATCAATTCTTTGGTGATCAGCCTTCTTTATGGTCCAGCTCTCACTTCCATACATCACTACTGCAGAAGGCACCAAAACATGGGCATCTACACAGTAGCTCTGAGCCCCAGTCCACGATGCAATAGTTGGCAACTGTTTGTTTTCTTCTCTGGATAAAGCTTTTTCGCAGCTAAAGTCGATTCATATGGGGGAGGATATTGGAATATGAGTACTACGCAGCTGCAAACAAGCAGCTGGATGTTTACATCACATGATGTGTCTGACCGTGGGACAGGATGTACACGGCAGTTCACACGGATTCATAGGGATTTGTTTTCAGTGTAATATGAGACCTTCCTGTTGCTTGTGTAAAGTCTCAGTCTGTTGCTTGGTGGAGTCTGAGAGAACGGACATTTTTTTTATTCTTTTGTACAGTCAGAAATAAATGAGATGTAATAGACTTTCTGACTATCTTCTTTCTCCTGATGGTATGCAAGGAAGAAGGGGGTGTGCATCTTCTACGCAGGGAGATGTCGCCTATCAAGATCTCCCTGGACTACAGGGATGTCAGTCAGGGTAGATCACCGGCAAACAAACCCCGGGAGCCTGGGAGAGGGACCAGCCTCTCCCAAAGGGGGAAAGTTTTCCAACATCCCAATCATAGAAAGTTGGCATATACAGCTCTTGGTCTACTTAGAGCTCAGTTACTGCTTACAGTGAATGGTTGATGCTTGTAAGGGTTGAAGCTTGTCTCAGCCCCAACTGTAAATGCTAAGGAGAACTCTGGGTAAGCCGAGGTGGAGTGGCTTCTGTCTGAAGCCCAGATGAGGTCTAGGGCCACACCACTCCTACTCCTCCACACTCGGGGGGGGGGGAGATACCCCTGTTTGATGTAGGTCATAGGTCTTCCCCTAATGGTGGTTTCTCCTTAGAAACACTCCCAGCAGTTGGGCTGGCATGATATAATATAATATAGTTTGGTTTCACCCAATGCCTATGTCAAACCACTCACATCTGTAACCAGTAAAAGTTGTGGCCTATTTGATCCCATAAAACCATATACTGTTGTCTTGTCTGATTAACCACCCTTAAGGAACTGCAAGGCCATGGGGTCTTGGCACACAAATAATGTAGTGCATTCAACATTTCAGAAGAAGGTAAAGGTAAAGGACCTCTGACAGTTAAGTCCAGTTGCAGACGACTCTGGGGTTCCGGTGCTCATCTCACTTTACAGGCTGAGGGAGCCGGTGTTTGTCCACAGATAGTTTTTCCGGGTCATTTGGCCAGCATCACTACTGGTGCAATGGAAACACCAAGACCAGAGAAGCACACGGAAATGCCGTTTCCCTTCCCGCCAGAGCGGTACCTATTAATCTACTTGCACTTTGGGGCATGCTCTGGAACTGCTAGGTTGACAGGAGCTGGGACCGAGCAACGGGAGCTCACCCCGTCACAGGGATTCAAACCGCCAACCTTCTGATTGGCAAGTCTAAGCCCAGTGTCAATCTTTTTCCCAGGCAATGCCATATTTCCCGTAGAGTCTGACTATAACTTGTGCATGGATGGAGAACTTGTGGTTCTCCAGGTGCTATTGGACAGCAGCTCCTAGCTGTGACTGATGGGCACTGAACTCCCAACAAAACCCACAGAGTAGCTCCCTGAGTAGAAATACTTTGGCTGTGTCTAAAGACAAGCAGTGATAATTGATGCCACAGCCTTTAAACCCAATGAGGCCTCAATTATCTGGCTCCACCTCCAAACTTCTTTTTTAAGGGGGGCAATGCTTTGCTTACCGCACCAATGCCGTCAAGCTGTGCACCACCTGTCAAGACAACTATGGTGATGACCTGCGTTCTCAGGTTTGGGGATGATAGCAGTTTAGCAACAGTCATGTTCTTTTCTGCTTTCTCAAAGACGTCCTCCTGACAGAGTTCGTTCATTTCATTCTCCACATCATCCTTGCCTCTCAGCACCTTCAGTTCTGCATGGGAACAGAGGCAGAAAGGATTAGGATTCAGTAGAATAAGAGTCTCAGAAGAATGAGGATATTGTTAAGAAGGAAGTGGGAAAGGGGAAGTCTAGAGGGTCAAATCTCTTTAGAATGTCTGGAAGTTATTTAAAATGGTCAGCATAAATGTTCAGCTAGAATATACAACTCTGATTGGTAATAATATCTAACAGGGCCAAGGGGATGTCACTGTGGTGAATGAACGGAGTTAAGGAAGCTGTTCAAAGCAAAAAAAAAAGGGACTTTTTTCAGAAAATGGAAGTCACATACAAATGAAACTAAAACTTGGAGAGTGGGGGAACCCAGTAGGCAGTAGTGGGGAGGAGTCAGCAATCATTGTGAATGTTCAGCTGCATTCAAACAGTTCTTTATTTCACTTCCTGGCATTTATTTACCTGATAATTTCCACAATTTATGTGACCCTTCCCACAACTTAAAGGTCTCTTCTGGATATCTAGCAGAAGGCTAGCATTCATTTCCATGTCAACTGCTTCCAGAAAAAAATCTGTTTGCAACTCCATCAACTTGGGAAAAAAAAAAACTCTTCAGCCTGATGGGTTCTCATGGCTATGTATGTCATGCAGACACCATTTCCTTGTCCAGACTTCTTTTGAGGTGGGGTTGGGGGTGGGCAGTGACATTGCTGATTGAAGCAGTATTTTACTCAGTTCCTACTTAAATATTTCTATTGGTGTTTTAGATACATTTTATGAATTAGTTGTCTCATTGCAGCTTTATTGTATATTTTCCAAACATCCACCACCTGCTGAACAGCAAGACTATAAAAACTAAAACAAAACAACGGCCTCTAATAATAGAGGTAACGTATCACCGTCATTACTAGGAGCCATTGGAAGCCCAGTGGCCATAAACATGTGTATAATCATTTACACTAATATTTCATATGTGTGCACATTGTAATGAAATGGATGTGGTTGGTTCTAAATTAATAACATGGGAATATAAGCAATTATTTCAAAATGCTAGAATGGGGAGAGGTCATTATTCTGGCCAATGGTGGGTGATGTCTCTTCAGCCAGATGCGTTCTCATGGCTATGTATGATGCTCACAACTAGAAATCTCAATACAGTTCAGAGTATCGTACCTTCCCTTGCACTCTCTGCATTCTTCCTCTGAATGAGCAGATACCTCGGACTTTCAGGAAAGAAGCGTAGTAGTATGATCTGAAAAATTGGCATTACCCCAGAAATGCCCATCACAATCACGTAACCTGTGCAAGAAGATAGACGACAATGTGGAGAAACTGCGGCCATGCGTCTGGTCTTGTATAAGCCAAAGGATTAATTTCTCTTAATTACCTTCTCGCATCTTAAATAATTCTTCAAAAACAATTAGCTGAGCCGCAAGGATGCCCAAAGCATAAAATAGCTGGGGCATCATGACGATAGCTGCCCTCACGCTTCCAGGGGCGATCTCTCCAAGATACAGAGGAACAACAACAGAGATTAGTCCTATTTAGTTGATAAATAAGCAGACAAATCACAATGAACATGTGATATGTGCAAAATGTATGAACAACCCTGAGGCTCCAGTAGGCCGTGCAAGTCATATCTCATGTTGCCAAGCTGTTCTTTTGTAGAATTTTGCAAAATGTCACCGACATTTCACATCTCACACCATAGATATGGCAACACCATCCACTTGTAGCTCTGAACCAAACCCGGCCCCCACAAGGGCGTACGGACTGGTGCTCTCAGTAGCTGCCTCTCAACTTGGGAATGTTCTTTTGTTGGAACTTGCCCAGAGCCTGTATATCTCTGAGAAATGGCATTAAATCATTTAATTCAAACTAATAGTGTTGGCCACTATTAAGGTAGCAGGACAAGCCAAACTGATAGTAGTGGACTACAATTCATGTACAATTCTCTGTCGAGTTGCCATGGAATAGCTATTGGCTGCGATGGATGGAAACTATGGTCAAACAACCTCCATGGTGGTGTATTTGTTGATACAATAATTAGTATACCAATTAACCCAAGGCCTTGGGACATCCCATACTTATATTTAAATAATAATAATTCTGCACAGTGATTCCTCTTTTCGTATTTTACAAAAATCCATTTTCCAACTCACAGTCCTATAGAGTTTCAAGGCCACCTCTATCAGCTTTTTCATCCTTGGTGGCCTATCTGAGCCACAACACTGGTTTCCAAAGTCAATTAGGGAGATGTTTGTGAAAATGAGACACACTGACGCTGCTTTACTTGGTTCTTTAGCAGCCCACCCTCCCTCTGTTGTGGAAACAAACTATTGCTCAGTGTCTCTGCTCGGCTCAAACTAACAACATGAATTCTATGCCAAACTACTAAACCTGGGACCTTGACTCACCTGTGCATATCCCGGTGTAGAAACGTACAGCAATTGTGAATTCATGGATATCTACGGTATCACCAACAGCCAATAGGACAGGAGGGATCAGACTCAAAAAGGTCGTTATCTTCATAGCTCCCCTCCTGAAAAGACAGTGAAAGGGGCAGTGAGGTGGGAAGATGCCAATATATGATACCATCAAAGCAGCAAAAGGGGGAGAGGAGCTATAGGATTAGAGGAATTTCCTAATCTAATAATAATAATAATAATAATAATAATAATAATAATAATAATAATAATTTATTATTTGTACCCCGCCCATCTGGCTGGGTTCCCCCAGCCACTCTGGGCGGCTTCCATAGAAACCAAAAATACACTAAAATATCACAGATTAAAAACTTCCCTGAACAGGGCTTCCTTAAGATGTCTTCTGAATGTCAGGTAGTTATTTATAGCTTTGACATCTGATGGGAGGGCGTTCCACAGGGCGGGCACCACTACCAAGAAGGCCCTCTGCCTAGTTCCCTGTAGCTTTGCTTCTCGCAATGAGGGAACTGCCAGAAGGCCCTCGGGTTTGCTTGTAATGGGAGGAAACAAGGACCCATGGAAGGCCCTGAAACTTCTATACCCAAGCACTGTGAAATTACTCACACACTTTCTTTATCTTAATAAATATCAGGAGGCATTGCTCATATATTTCCACTAGAGCTAGAAACCTTCTGCTGTGGTAGATAAAATCTCTTAATTGAGGGATGATGATGAGAGAAAATGGGATCTTCTGAATGTAAACATGTGTTCTACCACTAACTTCTGGGTTCTTCCACAGCTGTATATTAGAAAATTTGCTGGTGCATGTTTGATCAAAACAGCATTGGTGGGATTATCTTGCAATTGGTAGGCATGTTCTGACCACCTTCAAACAAAGCTTTATCAGATAACAAAAGGTTTTCAGGTATGATTCCATGGACCTAAATGGATCTCACTGTGTCTCTCCCTGCCACTCCCTCTCCTTGTCGTTCAGCAGTCACAAATTCATCTCAATACCTGCCAAATCTATTGGCCAGAAAACCAATAGGAATGGTCCCAAAAATGGCTCCAAGTGGAAATAAAGCAATGGTGATAGCCACAATATACATCTGAGAACCGGGATCTTCCATCTCTTCAAAGGTTGTTATGTTGAACAAGTCATGTAGGAGCTGAGGGAGAAGCACAATAAATGCTTGAGATTAGGACTGCTCATGTGGCATGACATTGTGTGGCAGCAGAATGCGAGAGCCTGGGACCAACTGAATGATGGCCAAGGATCTGCAGGCAATTCTGGGATGCCCAGAGAAAGTATGTGCATGTCTCTCCCACTCACATTAAGAACTGGGAGGCATGGGGCCAACTCCTCGGAGCTGAGGTCCCTTTCCCTCCTCCCATAGACTATTTTAGGTGGTCAGAACCCCCTCCGCAAGTTAATAGCCATTGCCATTCAAACAGTATGTGTGCACTGCATCTTGTGATCAATTATGTGGGGTGGGACTTACCTGCCACACCGTATTGTATTCAAGTTGACACCCCTGCTAGGAAATATCACAAAAGTTTTGTCCACACTTTCACAAGTGAAAATAGGAAAATATGTCCCTTTTTTAAATATCTAGACTCAAAGAGAAAGGAGCACTCTCCTTTTTGCCTTCTATATTCTACTTTTATTTACTGAGCAGTAGCTTGTCATATACTGGCTTTTAAAACAGGATACATTGGGAAATTGACTATGACTATCCCCTCTCTTTTCTTTTTGGAAAACTTAAGAAGGAAGCTTGTATGAGTCTCTCTCTCTCTCTCTCTCTCTCTGTGTGTGTGTGTGTGTGTGTGTGTGTGTGTGTGAGAGAGAGAGAGAGAGAGAGAGAGAGAGAGAGATTTGCAGCAGTGTCCTACCTACTTTGGGATCTGGCTACACCTGTGCCAGCCTATGTTCCCTGTCAATGTATCCCAAAAGAAATGTGATGCTCAACAGAGAAAAGGTCTCCCAGGTCAACAATAACCCCTGCTTTAAGAAGCCACGTGAAACACAGGGCTATCTTACCACAAAAGGGGTGTAGAGTAACCACATATTGTATCCATATTGTACACTAATTAAGCAGGCAGCCATTGAAATCCAAATAAGCCTCATTGGGACATCCTGCAGAAAGAAGAAGAAGAAGAAGAAGAAGAAGAAGAAGAAGAAGAAGAAGAAGAAGAAACGTGATGAGAATGTACAGGGCAGAATACTTATATTAAGTAACAATTGATTAACTACAGTTATCACTAAAACATTTGTAGACTGAAAGATAGAGTGAAACATTAAGACATTATTTTATAATGGCAACATTTGTATACTTTGGCTACTCCAGCTGAACATGATCATCATTGCCACACCATCTCCTGCTAGTCATGATGGTTATTATCTTCTATTTTATTTTATTTTATTTTATTTTATTTTATTTTATTTTATTTTATTTTATTTTATTTTATTTTATTTTATTTTATTTTATTTTATTTTATTATTTTATTTATTTTATTTTATTTTATTTTATTTTATTTTATTTTATTTTATTTTATTTATTTGTGTTTATTACATTTAGAGACCACCTTTATCTCTCAAGGATCTTTTAAATATAGTAAACTGAATCAAAGTTTGGTTATACTTGCAGTCTACCCATCGGATTACTCTAAGCATGAGGAAGGCTACAGCCCAACCTTGCAAGGTCCTCCATGGTGGAGAAACAGATGGAGCTCACATCTCCCTCCACCCCCATACCCCAGAATGAATCTCTGGAAGCCTTGCCCTGCTGCTGCACAGCTTTCCGTTCCATTCACTGTTCCAGGTGGAAGCAAAATTGGTGGGATCCTTGCTGAGTGTAGGTGAGAAGGGGATGAGATAGTTCAGCAACCACTGAATCTCATGCTGGCCCTACTGCTGTCGCTTCATGGCATCTGGCCTCATCTATGCCCAAATGCCAAGTTATCTCCAGGGTGGGCAGTGCCAGATTTATGTATAAGCTAAACAAGCTATAGCTTAGGGCCCCACTCTTTTGTCCCCCCCCCAAAAAAAAAAATGTAAAGGGAAAAACAACTGGATGTACATTTCCAAAATATAAGGGGGGGGGACAAATAAAACAAAACCGACATACAGCAACAGTGTTTTGTGTTGTGTAAGCTCCTATGATGTAAGTAATAAGCCCCGCCTGCTAGCCTGCTCCCTAAAATATCACCAGTTTGCTCATGTCTATGTATAGGGTGCCTACATTCTGCAGGGACTGGTCGCATGGCAACAGGTAGTATGCAGCTGCAGACTGCAGTGCAGCACAGTTGAATGTACATCAAGCTGTTGTACCTGTTATCTAATATTAAAGAGTGCTTGTAGACTGATGATCTGGCAGCATAGACTAAGGGTATGAGTCTTATGCCTACTGATTGATTTCATGTAATACGTTATTTATTTATTTTGATCCCATTATAAAATTACTTTAGAAAAATATTCATCTTTATTATTTAGTAGGCCTATATTATTATTTACTAGTACAGATCCCTAGGGACGCGGGTGGCGCTGTGGGTAAAACCTCAGCGCCTAGGACTTGCCGATCGTATGGTCGGCGGTTCGAATCCCCGCGGCGGGGTGAGCTCCCGTCTTTCAGTCCCAGCTCCTGCCCACCTAGCAGTTTGAAAGCACCCTTAAGTGCAAGTAGATAAATAGGTACCGCTTTATAGCGGGAAGGTAAATGGCGTTTCCGTGTGCTGCGCTGGTGCAGGCTCGCCAGAGCAGCTTTGTCACGCTGGCCACGTGACCCGAAAATGTCTTCGGACAGCGCTGGCCCCTGGCCTCTTAAGCGAGGTGGGCGCGCAACCCCAGAGTCGGTCACGACTGGCCCGTACGGGCAGGGGTACCTTTACCTTTACCTAGTACAGTTCCCTATTACCCTCACTTACTACTATAATACTATATATAAATATTATAATTATATTTCTGCTTAATTGTATTTCAGTTCAACAATTACTTGGATAAAATACATATTTTGTTATGTGCAAATGGCTTTAGATACCTATTAGGTCCATAAATTACCATATAGCATATATTCAACACAAAAAACAGTCGCAGTTTGTTGTTGACAAAGGACAGCTGGACATATAAAGGGCCCCATTACCTTCAGTAGCTTAGGGCCTCACTGAACCTAAACCCGGCCCTGAGGGTGGGGTAACGCAGAGCAGGCTTTTTCCTTCCCCCAGCCTTCTGATCCAGCCAGCATTGATGGAGGAACTAGGCAGCTTCATCTTGCCCTACTGCTATTCTGCTTGGTTTTGGATTGCTCCAGAAGCCTGAACGCCACCCAAAGTACTGTATGCTATATCGTACAATTGGTTTACATCCCTGTCTGAACCTTGGGAAACAATTACATAGCAACATGGGTTTTCAGTTTTTATAAACTCAGTGGATTCCACAGATTCTTCAAGCTCACCTCACGACTGGTTGGTGCAATGGGTGCAATGGGTGCACTGAGTTCACTGAGTTCACTGGGTTCTTTGGATTCATTGGGTTCACTAGGTTCACTGGGTGCACTGGGTTCATTGGGTGCTTTGTGTGTTTTGTGTGCTTTGTGTGCTCTGGGTGTTTTGGGCTTTCTTGACGCTTTGGATGCCTCCTGCTTTTTCTTCATGGTTTCTTTTTGAGAGTCGGGGAAAATGGCTGACCTGTCAGAGAATAAGAGAGTGCTGTTGACAGAACATAAGTAACTATTTCAACTTACTTAAGAAGTACAGCATTGCAATTCCAGCAGCAGCCTGAGAGATATCTGCACAAAGGTTACAATCAAGGCATGGAAGTGTAAGACTGGCTCTGTTTTTGTTTGTGTCTTGCAAAATTTCCCTGCTCTAAAGTTTTTCCATTTATGCATTAAGGCTAGCAGTCACTGATAGACCTGGTCTCCTCCATGAGCTTCCTAATCCCAAGACCCCCCTCTCTCAATGGTATAGTGGAAGGGAAGTGGAGAAGCCTACATTTTTGGACATGCCTAGGAGGGTGGTTATGGGGGTCTCCCACACTGATTTGCCACTACCCCAGTGGCCACCACCACATCTTTTGTTAGTTGAAATATTGTGGGAATGAATTGCTTTGGTCCTTGATTATTTGAACATTTCAACAAAGCCCGAAGCTGTAGAGAGTTCATGTTCTGCTATTGGCAGTGTTCTTGATTACGTCCGTAGATTCTTTAATTAGCCAAAGGCCTGGGTGAAGAAAGGCCTTTATGCATTCTCCCCTCTACATAATTTTCTTCATATCTTGGATATGTATTCTCAAAGAGTTGAACATCTCACCAAATGGGATGGCACCCTCCTTAACAGCTGGAATCTATTTTGGGACCTAAGAAGTTGGAGGGTATGCCATCCTAGAAATCTTAAATATCCTAGAAAACCCCAAATTAGCAAATGGCAAATCCAAAATACCAAGCAGAAATGAAAAAGGGGGGGGGGGACATAGAAACCATGCTCAATTCATGGCAGACACATTCTTCTGCCTACTGGGGGTGGAGGGAGGGGAATACCAATAAATGCTCCAGAATGCAAAGTGTTCAGAAAGTGGGAAGGGTAGGTTTAAATAGCTTCCACCCAAAACCTCTCCCCCATGTATAATGAAGCTACATTGTCAGGATGCTGTCCGCAGCTCAAGGCTGGTGGCCCAGCAAAGCATAAAGACAAGGAAAAGTTTCTTACCGTCCTTTTTTATTTCAATCTTTACAGAGAGAGGCTGTAAAAACCAGCATCTTGGTTAATGGCGTTGAACCCCTCTATCCCACTTCCTCATTCGTCACTTCTACAGGTGCTGCTACATGATCTCTGTCTTTGAGCTCTTTGCTCTCCTACTTTTAAGGCTCGCCAGGTTCTGGGAGATGGAGGGTCTGGAATGCTTTCTAATGACAATGTGCCAGTTGGGTGTTGTTCCAGCTCTCCTATGATTTCACAGCTTTCCCCCTCATCTGCCTCTGAGCTGCGACCTCCCTCAAACCCCTGTTGTAAATCTATACTGTCTTCCTGTTCCTCCTACCTGAAATGGTCAGGACGAGGAGGCGGTCTCCACCATTCCTCCTCTGCCCAGTCGCTGACATACACACAGTCTGGTCATATCCTACATCCAGACCTCTTGGGACAGGCTTCAAAATATAAAGACCCACAGAAATGGGTAGAGTGAAATCTGGTGGTAGTCACCCCAACCTCTGCAGGGGAGGTTTGATAGAAATATTTGAGAGCGAGCAGGCAACAAACACTCAAACTTACTGTTGTTTTCTATTACCAGTGAGTTGAAGAATAATTGAGCCACACCCTAAATTCTTTTGAAATAAGCCAAATGGAACTCTTAGCAGTGCTGCGGGAGCCAATTGGGGGAGGATGTTGGAAGGTTCTAGAAGAAACTGTTGACAGTTGAGAACCAAGATTATGCATAATCACTGTGTACAAAGGAGACTGGTTTAGAATCGTACTCTCACTATCATTTAATGTGGATTAATTACTGGTGTGACAAAGCAAGAATAGCATAGTGGCAAAATGAGTGAGTGATGGATAAGGAAGGCACCCATTCAGATCTCATCGAGCTATACCTGAATAATACTAGGTGGCCTTAATGTTCACTCAGCCTTCCCACCCTGACCCCTGCCTTAACTCCTTCATGGGGATAATAATGACTGATCTTCCAGTGTCATCGTTAGACTCGCAGTATAATCTCAGGAACACACCTGGAAGTGCTGTATTCAAATACTATATCTCATGGACCATTGAACATTTCACATTTAAAACTATGGAGCTCTTTTGAGAATAGTTCAGTTCTTATGCTGGGATGGATTTCTTTGAAATACTAATTGAAAATCTGTATTGATAGGATTGCCTATTGCAAGGCATTATTCCTGCATTTTGATTGAGAAGAAGGGGATCTGGGCAGAGAAGTATCAGTATTTGCTTATTCAATAAATGGAAGCCATATTGGCACAAATACACCTGACTTTTCTAAGTCATCTTTTGTGTTTTGTTCTCTATGCTTGTGCCCATGTTACTCCACTAAATAAAAGTTATTTGTCAAGCTCTTTCGATCCATCATTGGATCCCTCAATCCACCCTTTTTTGATTCATCCCCTTTTGTATCATCCCAGTATTTAGAAATGCCCACCTTAATTCTTCTTATAATATTTTGATCAAGTCCTTATGCTTCAAATTCTCATTAACAACAGAGAACAATGATAACAACACCAGTTCCTGTATGCATATTATGTCCTGAGCTGTGATTTCCCCCTCATTTTGTATTCCTTTCAGTATTTCGAGGGCAATATATGGTTTAGCTAGGGGGACGCAGGTTTAGCTAGGTTTAACTAGGGGGACGCGGGTGGCGCTGTGGGTTAAACCACAGAGCCTAGGACTTGTAGATCAGAAGGTCGTGGCGGGGTGAGCTCCTGTTGCTCAGTCCCTGCTCCTGCCAACCTAGCAGTTCTAAAGCACATCAAAGTGCAAGTAGATAAATAGGTACCGCTCCGGCGGGAAGGTAAATGGCATTTCTGTGCACTGCTCTAGTTCGCCAGAAGCGGCTTAGTCATGCTGGCCACATGACCCAGAAGCTGTACGCCGGCTCCCTCAGCCAATAAAGCGAGATGAGCACCGCAACCCCAGAGTCGGTCACGACTGGACCTAATGTTCGGGGTCCATTTACCTTTACCTATATGGTTTAGCTAGAGTCCATCAATGGTTTTAAAATGTTCTCAACATTTCAGCAGTTGTGGTATGTGCGAATGGCTGCATGTGCATGGCACAATGTTTCAGTGTTCATGTGTATCTCTGTACAGCCATGCTCATGGGGGACTTCCATGTCTGACTTCTAGATACGCTTTGGAAGCAGTTAAACCTGAAAGAATGGTGACACCAACACACATCTAAGAAATCATTTCTGACAGGGAGAATGATTTACCAGGGATAAGTAACAAAATGATAGATCTGGTAGATTGGGAGAGCTGGGGATTTATGGGGCCAGCAACTAGAAATTTATAAATTCAAAGGGGAAAGAACTTCCTGCTCATTCTATGTTCTGAACTTCCAGTTATTCATTGCACCAAGAATCTCCTCAAGTAGTCAGCACTGATAAGCTTTGGGACTTAGGTAGCATGGAAGAGATCCATACCCTCCATGTCCCAATTTTACAGGGACAGTCCCAGAATTACAGAAGTCATCCCAGTTTTTCGTTTGACCCTGGAATGTCCTAGTTTTCTTCTTTCTTTCCCTCCATGTCTCGTAGAACAATTAAAAGTGGTGTGTGTGTGTGTGTGTGTGTGTGTGTGTGTGTAGGTGTGAAAACGGAGTCCTGTTTATACTGAAACTAAAATACCTGCACTAAATGAAGGAAATGGTGAAGCTGGCATATGAAACCCTCCCTATAATTTTGAAGGAAAAGGTCACCAGTCCACTTAAAATTCTTTAATTACAATGCTTCAACAGCCAGCGATTTCTTAGGAATTGTTGGTGGGTGTTATGAGAGGAAAAGAAGGTGTTGCAGTGCAAATCTGCTGTCTCACTAGTCCCATTAACTACTCATGAGTCAGGTTGAAGAGAGAATCCAGAAAGTTTATTTACTGTAGTAAAGTGTTTCAGTGGGATCACTCCACACAGGCTGGAACCCCCACTCAGAGGTCAGGGATGGGGGTTATTTATAAGCTTTTGCCACAAAACATCACAATTTTCTCCAATCATATGCTTTCTCATTAGGTAAAGGTAAAGGGACCCCTGACCATTAGGTCCAGTCGTGGCCAACTCTGGGGTTGCGGCGCTCATCTCGCTTTACTGGCTGAGGGAGCCAGTGTACAGCTTCTGGGTCATGTGGCCAGCATGACTAAGCCGCTTCTGGCGACCCAGAGCAGCACACGGAAATGCCGTTTACCTTCCTGCCGGAGTGGTACCTATTTATCTACTTGCACTTTGACGTGCTTTCGAACTGCTAGGTGGCAGGAGCAGGGACTGAGCAATGGGAGCTCACCCCATTGTGAGGATTCGAACCGCCGACCTTCTGATCAGCAAGTCCTAGGTTCTGTGGTTTAACCCACAGCGCCACCCGATTACCTCATTCAAAAAAAAGCATACAAGCTGTTGTTAGCCAGAGCTTATTTAGTTACATTTCATTTTAGTGTGCCTGTGCTTCTAACATAAGCATATTCGTAGCTCAGCATCTACTGTGCACAAGCATAACTTAGATACATTTTGTAGCAAAAGCTATTGTGCATCTATTGCGCTTTGTATTGTGTATGCTGTGGACCTGCGTGTATTTTCACTTCTCTCTTTTATGGGGGGGGGGCTGCTTGCAAAGTGAGAAGCTTTCTCAGCAGTTTCTTAGCAGTTTCTTAAAGCAATTGGCTCCTATAAGTTCCTTTTAATTGCACTATCACATTTTTGGGGGCCACAAAGGGAACCCATGCCATGCCTTATGTTTTGAAAGATGTCCTCCAATTTCTCCAGAGTGTTATTTTTTCTTCCATTCTCATGGCACTTACCATATTTTTCGCCATATAGGACGCACTTTTTCCCCTCCAAAAATGAAGGGGAAATCTGGGTGCATCCTATGGGGCGAATGCAGGCTTTTGCTGAAGCTTGGAGAGCGAGAGGGGTCGGTGCGCACCGACCCCTCTCGCTCTCCAGGCTTCAGGAAGACATCCGCAGCCTAGGCAGCCCTACGGGAGGTCCGGCAGGGATGTCTAGGCTGCGGATAGCAGCCTGCTGCCCAGTGCGAGGGGCGCCCTGAAGCAGAGCGCCCCCCGCGCCAGGCAGACATCCGCAGCATGGGGAGCCTTGCAGGAGTTCCCCACAGGGCTCCCCACGCTGTGGATAGCAGCCTGCCGCCCCACAGGGGGGGCACCCTGATGCAGAGCGCCCCTCGCGCGGGGCAGACATCGGCCAGCCCCACAAGCTCGGGGGACAGCAGGGAGGCGCAGCGCCGCCATCCCACTGTTCCTCAACCTGCTTCTGTTTCCCCGGCCTGCTTTTGGGGGGAAAATAAAGGGAATTTTTTTTTCCTTTATTTCCCCCTAAAAAACCTAGGTGCGTCCTATGGGACGGAGCGTCCTATGGGACGAAAAATACGGTAAGCATTTATCCAGAATTTTTGTGGGTGTTTGGTTTTCTTTTCTTTCTTTTTTAGCATACCTTATTGTTGCTGTTCAACCCAAGCTTTCTGATGTGAGAAGACAACGTGGCAGTTACCTCATGATGTCTTCCCCTGGGAGTTAATTCAAGCATGGGCAAACTGGGAAGGCTACATGGTGCAAACCACTGGTGAGATATTTTGTAGAATGAAAGAGCACTTGCAAATGTATTTAGCCATTTCAAAGGTAAGGAAACTGTAGGAACATCTCTACGAGAATTTCACCCAAATGTTCCCTTCCTGTTGACAATATCTGATGGTGGATACGTGTGCCTATATTGTGCTACGTGAAAGATAAATGAATGTTTCTGCATCGGTAGATGATAAAGCAGAACACAGAACTGAGTAAAGTAAACCAGTAGCAGAATAACAGGAAATGTCAGGTGAAAGTGTGAAAGAATAGTGGTTCGGACTGAAGCATATGCATAAATCCCTAGTGGGAGCCAGTGTGGTGTAGTGGTTAAGTGCGATAGACTCGTAATCTGGGGAGCCGGGTTCAATTCCCCGCTCCTCCACATGCAGCTGCTGGGTGACCTTGGGCTAGTCACACTTCTCTGAAGTCTCTCAGCCCCACTCACCTCACAGAGTGTTTGTTGTGGGGGAGGAAGGGAAAGGAGAATGTTAGCCGCTTTGAGACTCCTTCGGATAGTGATAAAGTGGGATATCAAATCCAAACTCTTCTTCTTCTTAGTGTGAGGAGAGAAAATGATCCATTTTCCTCCAAAAGAGCCCAAAGAATCTGGGGAACTGTGGTTTCTTAAGGGTGCTGGAAATTAGACCTGTGGGGTAAACCACAGCTCCACAGCTTTTTTTTTGGGGGGGGGTGACTATGAATGTTCTTCCCTCCAGATAATGATGGACTCGGCCTACCACTTAGAGAAGGCAGGGACATGTAAGTTGAATCACAACAGTAATGGGGGGTCCTATAGGCCTGGGGAAGAGCTACGTTAATACAGAACAGCCCAAAATAAACCAGTAATACCATTTTATCTACAACCATTAGAATCATAACACCAGAAGCCAGAAGATCTGAACAGAACCATCCTATTAGTGCCTACAAAACAACAACAACTGACTTTTTTTCTGATTCAGCAGGAAACAGAATTCTAGTTCTATCACCCCAGCAACTGTTCCAAGTTAAATTATTGTTAGAATACAACCATAGAGCAGTCTCCTTTGTCAGGAGAAAGCTTGGGTCATCTCAGCTCCCAACTGTCAACAGCTTATTGGAACCTTCTGACATCCATCCCCCTGATTGGCTCTCGCAACACCAATAGAGTTCTGAGTGCTTAAAAAAAATAAATTAAAATAGGAATTGACTCTGTTCCTCCCTCCTCACCAGTCTGGGACCACTGTGGTAAGAACTATTTGTTTTGTCTGTTTCTTCTCCACATATTGGGCAGCAGGGGGGTCGCAACATTTGTGCACCTAATTCCACTAACCCAACCATTGGTATGGTGGCCTTGCGGGCCTGCAGAACCCTGCCTGGTGTGATCCAGCATGGAGTGTCTACATGTGGGCATCTCATGGCCATTGAGGAGCCAGTTGGTCCTCCATGCTAGCTAGGAGGTCAGATTCTAGGTGTGCCTGCTGAATTGGCCTATTGCAGGCAGGCCTGGGGGGTGGACTCTTCCTGGGACCAACTGAGGCCAGCAGGTTTCACTTGGGTTCACTTGTCCAGTATTTAAGATGGCCTACCCTTGCTCCTGCACACAGTTTCCTTGTCGGATCTCTCACTCACTCACACACACACTTTATGTTGTTGTCGTTATTGTGGTGCATTTGACCTTGTTGTGGACATTGTTGACCACCATATTTAGGGCTGGACAGGAATCTCCCCTTGGACCAATTAGCCTTGTCTAGTGGGTTTTACCTACCTCATAGCAATCATCAAAACTTTAGTGGTTTAAGCATTGGGTAAGCCTTAGTCATGGTTGATGGGAGGCTGTATCTTCTGCCTGTCCCTGCAAAGGGTAAGGGGTATCCTGATAAATGGAACCAGGAAGAACTGCTTCTATACAGACACCCAGGTGAGGCAATCCTCAACATGGTGATCCAACGGGGATGTTCCTACTTGATATGAGTCATAGGACATCACTACTTTAGGGTTGACTCCAATAATCAACACATCCAGCAGGTAGGCTGGATGAAAATGGTTATATCCAATTCCCATGCCAAACCTCTTACGTCAATAATCAATAAAGCTGTGGCCTTATTTGACCCAAGGAAGTAGTTGTCTTGCTTTCTGCACATAGCAGGCAACGTGGGTTGGTGATGCTTGTGCATGCACATTTGTGGATTCTTGCTTGTTTGTCCTTTAATCCTTCCATGGTGAATACTCTGCATTGGGTGGGGAGACTGCCCATAGAGAGATTCCATTGTATCTTGTTGTTTATACAATCAATGACATGGGCAGCTCTTGTACTTTCTCCAGCTTCTGTCTGAGATCATGTCAATACAGTCGTACCTTGGTTTTCAAAGAAATGTTTTGGAAGTTGAACGGACTTCTGTTCAACTTCCAAGGTACAACTGTATATGTTGAAGGAGCCAAATGTTCAAGGACTAAAGAAGTTCTCTCCCATGGTCAATACAAGTGATTTGATGATGACCAGTATAGTGGTAAATTTTGAAGCGCAGATGCTCATCATGGCAGATCCATACACATGTCCCCAAGGAGACTCCAAAAATGCAGCTAGCAGTACTCAATTTATTAAGAGCTGCGTGATAGCACTCCAATGGATATTCAGCTTCTACAACTCACTGAGCTCATTCAAAATACATTCAACCACAAAAAGTGCAAATTTTAGTTTTTCATTATAAATGTAAACAAGCTTGCAAAGAAGTGTTAAAATGTAGAGTGCTATCTGATGACGAAACTTATCAAAGTACTCTGCATCCACTTGATTGTTTCTTTTTTAAATAACTTTTTATTCAAAATTAAAACAAAACATATTATCCAGACATATCACCCTTATTCCCCCCCCATTTTTCCTCCCTCCCCTCCCTCCCCCACAGAACCCACCCACCCCCACCCCCAACTTTCCTCAGTTCCAGTCTTTGATTTCTCTAAAAATGCTGTTTTCTGCATGTTACACAGTTGTATAGATCCTCAAACTATTTAGCTGATTATTATCAATAAAAAGTTTGTGAATGTTTATTCAAAGCCAGCCAAGGAGTCCAGTTCGCTTTGTTGTGTCTTCAAATACTTTGTAAAGCGTTCCCATTCATCTTTAAAGTCACAGTTATCCTTGTATGTCAGTTTTGCCAGTTCTGCATAATCCATCATTTTTTCTTGCCATGATTCTTTAGTTGGGGTTTCTTCAGTCTTCCATCCTTGTGCTATTAAAACTTTTGCAGCCATTGTCGCATACATGAAGATGTTTTCAGCTTTTTTGGCAGATCTTTCCCTACAATCCCTAATAAAAATGCTTCAGGTTTTTTAACAAAAGTTAAATGGAACATTTTCTTCAATTCATTGTATATCATTTCAAAATAATAATAATAATAATTACCTTACAACCCCACCACATATGATAAAATGTCCCCTCCTTTTCCTTACACTTCCAACATATATTTGAACTAGTTTTGTCCATTTTCCCTAACTGCACTGGTGTTGTGTACCGTCTGTACACCATCTTCATGTCATTCTCCTTCAATAGGGAACAATCTGTAAATTTTAAGTCAGTTTTCCATAATTTTCCCCATTATTATTTTCTATATACCGATTTTCTCTAAGATCACAAACTTCACCTCATTCACTTGACAAAGCAAGGAGGTTTCATCAGTTATCCTGGTGCATTTGCCAGATGACACAACCACTTCTGCTCTGAAGAAGTCCCAGAGCTGCAATCCCCTGTCCTCCTCCTCCATTACACCACAGGTGATGACCCTTAGGTTAGGTTAGGTTGTTGTTGTTTTGTTGCTTTTAATGATTTGGGCTCAAAGGAAGAACTTCAAGTTATCACTCTGGAGCTAGGTGCTGGGAAATAGGGTAAGTCCAATAGGGTAACTTTCTTATTCCCCAACAGGTAAGTGTGTTTTCTGACTCTTACACAAGAAAGCATGAACCAAGGAGATGAGAAAGCCGGTGCAGAAATGGAGAGAGAGGTGAACTCAGAGAGTTTTGCCCAATCCACTTTTCAAGAAGCCAGGAATAGCAAGAAGAATGTAGTCAACGCAGCAACCAAAAAACGGGTGAGTGAGAGTGGAGTGCTTTGTCCAATCCACTCCCTAAAAACCATGAATAAAAAGGATACAACTGATCCATCAGTCACTAAAGGAGCAATCCTATGCACAATGAGCAAGTTGATTTAAGTTAAGCGAGCATAAATTTACATCAGAACCAGACTCCATTAATCAGTGGGGCTAGTGCTGCTCTGCTTAAGCCTGGCAGAGGTAAAACAAAACTTTAAAATAGTGTTCTATGCTGTGTTCCCAGCTCACATGACCAAGCTTAACATGCTTAAGATCAAACCCAAATCCATTCTGATTCCACCTCCCCCACCCCCAGAATACCATTTTTGAGGACTTACTTCAGCATGAGTTCAGCCAGCTACAGTTCAACACACCTGCCTCATGCAGTCATATGCCTATGACAGTTGAACACTGATGGGGGGTTGGACAAGATTATCTTCAAGATCCCTTCCAATTCTATCCTTCTATGTAGGTGCTTTTGATTACCAGTTGAGCATTTTTAATGTAGAATGGTAGCTTCAGCCGCATGGACTCCATATATCTATTCCAAAGAATAGGCACCTCTGGACATTAGGTCGACTTCTCTGTCATAGAAAGTCATAGATCTTCAAGATAGGGGTGTAGCTTGAATTAATCACAATGAAGGATACCATCGGATATCTGTATTGCATAGGTAACATATCTATTAAGCGTGTGGTGCCTAGCAATAAAGGACTACTGATAATTGAAAATAAGCAGGACTCAGTTTAGCATTGTGGTGAAATAGAACTCGTCCATTAAAAGGAAAGGAAAAGGTTTGGTATATAATACTGCCTTCTCCCACTCCCATAGGTACCCACCTGCTCCTTGCTATACTAACTGGCCCTTTCAGAGGCAAGTGATGAGAGAAAGGGCTTTTTAAAAGGTGGAGCCCCCTTCATGAAATGTTCTCCCTAGAGAAAGTCTCCAGGCGGTGTCTACATTGTGGCTATTTGTGTTGTTTAGATTTAATATTTTTCTTTGTTTCTAATTTTGTCGTAGTTTGAATTTTAATGAGGTTGGAAACCACCCAGAGAACTCAGCTAACACTTGGTACAAAAAGAATGCATTTATGAAGCAATGTCCAGGTGTCAGACCTATATATTTATTCTGTCTTTCCATTTAGGATCTTATTAGTGGTAAGTGTACTTAATTAACAATGTGCAGTCTCATCCCAGTATTTGCTGCTCCTTCCTGTAGGAGATGTCCATGGTGCTGATTCTGGTAACGGTTGCTTCCTGTCTCATACCTGTGCAGCATGGCTACAATCTGTGGGTACTCTACAACACTGTTGGGGTAAGATGGCACTACAGCAAAGATGGCTTCAAAAAGCAAAGGCTTTTGGCCCTTCAAAAAGCAAGGGTCTCAGTCCAATATACTAGAAGGAGCATCTCCACTCCCATCGTTCAGCCCAGACAGTTCCAAGGTCCTTCTGGTGGTTCCCTCATTGCAAGAAGTGAAGCTGCAGGGAGCCAGGCAAAGGGCCTTCTCGGCAGTGGCACCTTCCCTGTGGAACACCCACCAGTCAGATGTCAAGGAAATAAAGAACTACACAACTTTTAAAATACATCTAAAGTCACCCTGTATCAGGAAGTTTTTAATGTTTGACTTTTTATTATGTTTTTATATGTGCTGGACGCTGCTCAGAGTTACTGGGGAAACCAGATAGGCAGGGTATAAATAATAAAACTATTATTGTTATTATTGTTGGAGATAGGCCATGTAGCTCATTGTATGCACTGACTGGCCATGGCCCTCCTGGATTTCAGCTAAGTCCCAAGCTCTCCAGGTTTTTTGCCATGCGATCTGTGGTGAGGTTCTAATCATTATGTGCTTATGTCCTAGCTCCTGCCTAGCTTCTATAACATAACAAGACCTGAAGAAGCAGATTTTCAGATTACCCTTCTGTCTATCACCGTGACTATGTTTCCACTCGGAGCCTCCTTTGCAACCATTCCTGCTGGTTGGTTGTTAGATAGATTTGGCAGGTATAGAGATAAACTTGAGACTTGTGATCTACATGTCCTAGTATGGCAGGGTGTGGTGATGGGAGAATGTTGCTGACTACAGCCCCTCTAAACCCCTTTATAACATCTTATAAAGCTACAATAACATTATCATTCCTCTTGTTCATTCAAGCAATAGGGTGGGATTTCAGAGATAGAAAAATGCACACGTATTTGTCAGATGACATTTAACAATTGTTAGACATTTCATGGAGGGATATGTAGCAGTCAGAAACACAATAGGATCTAGTTAGGGCCCTGGAGACCTAATGGTAGCTAATGAAGCTTTGTTTTTAGAAGGTGGGTACATTCCTTCTGAATTCAAGATCATCCTTTCAATGTGGTTTCATTCAATTATGTACCTAGGGCAGGCACCTAAAGATTTTTTCAGGTCAGTAGTAGAGCACATGCCTCCATTAAGAAGATCCCAAACTCTCCCACCAGTTTCCCCAACTAACAAAACTTGCCTAGCATAGTGACAAATATTAGTTTTCTAGCCCTTGTGGAAATTCAGTGTGTCCTGCAATCTTTGAGATATCTGATTTGGTAGTAGGAGTTTTGGTGCCTCATGTAGTTCTTTCTCCCTTCTGCAAACTATGACAACCAAAAGCAATTGTCCCCCAAAAAACCCAAAACCAAAACAACAACAACAACCCTGAGGACTCCCTTGCAGTTCCATAGTACCTCCCCTCCTTTGCTCTTTAGATGGTACGATATATTCCCTACCTCACTGCTCCATTTCATATCTTTTCAGGAAAGTTGCACTCTTCATAACTAACCTTTCAGCAATTATATTTGCTGTTGTGATGATATTGTCACTTTCAATACATAATCACGGATACATCATCTTTTCACGTCTCTGCTCTGGAATAAGCACAGGTGAGTCAGGATCTAGTGCCTTATATTTTTTTAAAAAAAAACTAAGGACACCTGGTCAGAAGTCAGCCTGCAATTTGTGCCATTAAGCTGATTAGATCAGGAACACTGAAATTTGGCACCTGAAAAAGAGCAGGAGAATAGGTCCTTGCACCCTCTGTGCTGTTGTGGGTGAGAGAGATTCTTTCATGAAGCAGTTTTCCCAGGAGTCTATGACTGCCTGTACCACTGCTGTGGGATCCATTAGACAGCCCCCTACACATGCACAGTTATTTCTGGCCACCGTGCCCCCCTCCTGGTTTGCTGCTTCAGTGCCCCAGTTGGTTTCTCCTCAGCAACAATTCCTTTTACATCCCATTCATTTAGCCCACTATGATAATTTCTCTCCTTCTCAGCAAGTCCTTTTACAGCAATATGCTCTCAACTTGGCTACAGCAGGTTAAGGAGGCAACTTCACCAGATTTTGCCACAGAGTTTGACAAGGGTACTCAGGTGCTTACGCCTTCAATCGCTGAGCAACCCGTATCTGCCCTCTTCGATTGATTGCCCCACTTTCCAGATATGGGAATATACAATGAAAGATGCCAATCAGTGTCAATCTGACTCTGCTCTCCAATGTGTACATGAAGCTTCTACATTAGCTATTAGAGCCTCAGTCTCCACCTCTGTTTTTTCCAAGGCAGTACTATTTTCAATTGAAGATGTTCTAGGCTATCCAACTCAGGACCCTGACAGAATCCAGAAACCACTTCTAAAACCTTCCCATGTCCTTGCATTCATCTCTGACTCACCTGTGGACTCTGCCCAGTCCTCCTCTCATGCAATGGCTGCTGGAATGGTCACAAGGAGACACCTCTGGCTAACTGACAGGGAGGTGGATGCTTCCTTGTGTACAGGTTTAACCTCTATGACCTTTGTAGGCACTAAACCTTTCGGAGATGTTGCCCTGGAGCAAGTCCTAGCTGAAACCAAAGATAAGAAGTTGATGCCTTCTCAATGAAGAGATGATTACCACTATTCCAAGTATCCCTTTTTGCCCTTTAATTCCTTCCAAGAGTCGCTCCCATGGGTACAAAGGGACCTTCCCCAATTTCCTCCCACTATGTGCAACACACAGCATTCCCAAATCTATTCTGGAGGATTGAAAAAAAACTATAGGAAAATATTTTCCGGGGCATCTGTTGACATTTCTATTCCACCTTAAGGAGCAGACATGTGGAACTGTTGCATGCCACATGTCTGTTTACATTCCAGCACAGTATGCTGGAAACTTCCGTTGTGTATAGCTTTTGCTTTTCCCATTCTCTCTGAGATGACATGAGAGAGAGAGATGACATGTTTCTTTGTCCTGATTTATGATTAATAAATCTGTAGTTGTAGTATGCTTGCACAAGCCTCACACCTATTCTGTGTGTACAGTTCTCTCTGCTGATAGCATGCCCTGGCTTTGAAGCCCGGGTCACTGATTTACATCGGAGCACGGGCTGATGGAAGGAGACATCTGAGCTGGGCCTTGCCCGCTGGCCTCTTGGCCCTCTGCATGTTGACAACAACATGGGGGGGGGGAGAATTGGACAATGTTCAGTTGTGCACATTGTGCTTATTGGATGATTTGCATAGTAATTTGTTTAATACAAGCCTTAATAAATAAATCATGCCACATGCATGTTGTGTATTACCATTTGAATTTCTATCTAACCAGGAATATGCTTCTGTGTTTGCCCTCTCTATCTTGGTGAGATCTCCCCTAGAAGCCTGAGGGGAGGCATTATCATGATGTACCAAGTGTTTTATTTGTTTGGTTTCCTTGTGGCTCAGATACTTTGTCTTCAAGAAGTCTTGGGGACGGGAAAAGGTAATTCAGTGACATTAATTATTTGCCTTATAGTATAGCGGAGGGGAGTGTTGCCCAGGATTTTGTGGAAACCAGTTTTGTAGATAACACTATCCATTTAAAAACCACAATGGTTTTTGGATGTGCTTGCTTTTAAAATAATTAAGTGAGTAAGTAAGTAAGTTTCTGGTACTCACCATGATGTTGTTACAATAAGTGCCACACTTTTAACATGTGGGAGGAAAAGGTGCCGGTACTGCAACATTAATTTCCCCAAAATGAGGAAAGACTTTTTGGCCTGCCATCTTGATTCAAAATGACATCTGGCATCCACATGTTGACTAAGGTCCCCCAACTTTGAAACCCTCATGCTGAGTTTGCTGATTATGTCTTGAAAGGCATCCAAACCCACAGAGAACAGAATGACCAACCAACCAACAAGCCCCTTTCTCAAACATATGGTAGATAGCATCAGATGGAGCACTGCTGTTTCTTCACCTTATCTTCATACTATCTTCTTCCACAGGCTTCCCAACTCTGATAAAACTTTTTGGTGTTATGCCATTTCTTCAGTTGCCTCTACTGCCCTTCTTACCTGAAAGCCCTCGGTACCTACTCATTCAGAAGAGGGATGAAGAGAGCTCAAGGAAAGGTATGATATGTTGAATTGCACTGGGACCTCTAAGTGTGAGCACCCTACATAGCTGTGCAATGTCACCCACTATTGGCTTGTCACATAAGGTCTCGCCATTCTAGCATCCTTGTTATTCCTACGCGGTCAGTCATAAGAGCCAACTAACATCCATTTCAGAAGAACTACATATGAGAAGTATGAAAAACATGTTATGTAAATGTTCATTTGTTGTATACATAAATTTATTTATTGCATTTATATACTTAGTACCTTTCTGTCAGGGCACTCAAGGCAGTTTCCAGTGTTTAAACACCGAAGCAAATAAATGGTATAAAATGTAGAATTGGGCCAGGGTGGTGGAAAGAAGGACAGTCTCTCTGGAGCCAGCCATGTTGTTGTTGTTGTAGTAGTAGTAGTAGTAGTAGTAGTAGTAGTAGTAGTATTTATACCCCACCCATTTGGCTGGGTTGCCTAAGCTACTCTGGGCAACTTCTAACACAAATAAAAACACAATAAAACATCAAACATTAATAGTAACAATCTGATCCAATATTAAAAGTCATAATAACTTTAAAATAAACAACTTATATCAAACAAAGCAGTGTTCAACAATCCATCAGAATCTAATAGTAATCAGTAAAATTAAACATCAACAAATAATAATTAAACCGTTTAGACCACAATGAAGAATTATCAATCGATAAATCAATAAAGAGCAAATCACAATGCATAAAATACCGCAGAACATACAAAACCATGTAAAAGGATCATATTGAGATCCTTTGCCTGCCCCCATTGCACTTTTCTTCCTTCTTCCTTCTCACAGTGATATGTGTGGCCATCATATATTTAGGGCAGTACAACTGGTTCTGCTGCACTGGGTGCCGAACAAGTGGGGGAACTTCACTTTCTACATCTGTCCATTGGGAGTCCATTGATCCTTACTTTCTGCTACTGTTTCTTAACCAGTTTCTGGTCCAGAAGAGGACCTCTCCTCTCTATCTCACACCTGTGATGCTTATTCAGGATTCTTAGGTGTGGTGCTTTGCCAAAAACTCTTCAAAAGTTCACAGTGCCGAATGATCATCTCTGTAAGCTTGCTGACATTGTAAAACAACTCTAAAAGGTGAGACAGGACTTACCCTTGCAGAAACCGTGTTGCTTCTGCTTCAGCAGAACTTGTTCTTCTACATGCTTGATAATTTTACATTTAATGTTTCTTTCCAGTCTTCTATGAACAGGTGTTAAGAGAACCATAATGATAAGCATTTGGAGTGATCAATCATGGATTTACTTATGTTGTTATGTTAATATAAATGAATGTAGCACTTTTCAAATCTGGCTCCTTTTCACATTCCAACAACATGGAGAGCAAGATAAAATTTCTGCAAGAAATGGGGCCTTTAGAGTGATGGCCCGAATGCTTTGGAATTTGTAGGACTTTATAAAGGCACTTTATACCCACATAGTCATCAAGGCAGTATTAGCCTGGGTTTTAAGTTTTGTATGAGGATTTCCACTACTCAGACATGAAGGAATCCAAAACTTTTTGGCCACAATGACAAATCCTCAAGGTAACTAGAGATTTCATCATTTTTGTTGACCTAGCAAGAGAGCAAGGACTCCAGAGCAGTCAAGCCTCCCTCATGTTGAGCCACAAATCCCATGTTTCCAAGTAAAGGAAATAATATATTTGATGATAACATGCACTATGACCAATGCCCCTCCTCAGCACTGTCTACCAGGCATTCCAGATGCTGTCTTCTGCAGCCTTTGCACTGGGTGGGCAAATCATTAGCTATCTTTGTTGCCTAACAATTTAATTGTATTTGGATTATGAATGTGTTTATTCAGCAAAAAACATATCAGTTCATGAAGGAATGGACCACTTCTAAGGGATATATTTCCTGTCCCTTGGAGTGATGACCTCTTTCCCCCCATAATTTTCTATCATTCTTAATTTTTTTAGTAATATGCTCCTCAGATTCTGTTTATGCCTCCCTGCCTTTCTTTTGCTAAAGCTTCTGCTCTGCTTTGTTTTTCTTATTTGGACATGAGTTCTATTTTCCAAAACAAACTCCCCCCCTTTTTCTTTTACCTTGAAATGCTTCCTTTATTGTATTCATTCACGACAGAGGCATCCACTTGACCTTGGAGGTATATTTACTGCTCTGCAGTGAGCATTCTGACTTCTGTATTTATGGCATTCAATGGCTCCCAAGCATTCTGGAAAGATTTCACCCTCTTGACTTCCTTCATCCAACTTTTCCTTTGTTACCAGCCTCTTCCTTTTTTCTTCTTCTTTTAGAAAGTACCTCTATTGAAGTCTGATCCTCTCTGCCTCTATTCTTAACATAGCACTGAAGAAACTAAGGAACAGAAATTATGTGGAGGATGAGATTGAAGAGCTCCATCAGGAGGACGTTGTTGAAAAGTCAGAAAAGAACATGAAACCTCTTAAACTGCTATATGCCAAAAAACTGCGAAGGCAAGTCATTGCCATAATTGTCTTGATGGTTGGACAACAGTTCGATGGCATCACTGTGGTAAGCAAGGTTGAGCTAGGCAAAATGAAGGCCCCTGTTGTACATACAATTTAGAGGCTGTCATACGAGCTACCACTGTTTGTCTCTATGGATGGCCGCATTCTTTGCCCCTGTTCTGTTTTTCAGATGCTTCTCCAAGTGTTAGAAATATCAAACTCTGTAACACAAGGAGAGGGAAACTGTAGGCTTGTGGGTATTGTTGGGACTCCAGCTCTCATTGGCGAAGCCAATATGGCCAGTGGTCAGGGATAATGGGAGTTCTTGTCCAAAAACACATGGTGGGCTGCAGATTTCCCACTGCTGCCCAAGTAAATGGTCTTGCTCTACAGGAAAGATGGCATTGCTGAGGGGTAAAGGTTCCAGAGGGACGCTGTGGGTTAAACCACAGAGCCTAGGACTTGCCGATCAGAAGGTTGGCGGTTCGAATCCCCACAACGGGGTGAGCTCCCGTTGCTCGGTCCCTGCTCCTGCCAACCTAGCAGTTCGAAAGCACGTCAAAGTGCAAGTAGATAAATAGGTACCACTCTGGCAGGAAGGTAAACGGCATTTCTGTGCACTGCTCTGGTTCGCCAGAAGCGACTTAGTCATGCTGGCCACACCGTACACCGGCTCCCTCGGCCAATAAAGCAAGATGAGTGCCGCAACCCCAGAGTCGGTCACGACTGGACCTAATGGTCAGGGGTCCCTTAACCTTTACCTTTAAAGGTTCCAGAAGTACAGAGCACTGAAGTCATTGGGGTAATCCTGAATGGCGAGTCATGCAGGGTTATTGACTGACATTGTTTCTTAAATGTGAATTGTATTCTCGTTAACTTTTCAATAATTCAAAAATCCAAGCCAAGTGGTGGTGCTAATCTGTTGGATGGTGCAACAATTTTTTGTTGGGGGTGTCCATTTATACCCTGCTTTTTTCCCTTATGAAACTCAAGGCAGCTTGCAGATACAAATAAGAGAAGGTTAAAAATGTTATATATAGTTATATATATATATGTTATATATGTTATATATATATATATATGTATATATATATATATATATATATATATATATATATATATGTTATATATGTTATATATGTTATATATAGTTATATATAGCATAAGAACATTACATACTACAAGCTAACGTTACCAACCTGTAATACTGATGCAGAGCTGAAATACCCTTATTAAATAATAATTACCTGAATCAGCAAGGCTTGGACACATGCAAAAGGTTGCATGCATGCTCTCAAATGGAATTGGGGAAGATGCTCCAAGAAAGGGATATTTATGCTATTCCATTGAAGGAGAGTTTGGAAAACTCAGCAGTGGCCAGAGGATTGGAGAAGATCAGTCTACATTCCAATCCCAAAGAAAGGCAGTGCCAAAGAATGCTCCAACTACCGCACAATTTCACTCATTTCACATGCTAGCAAGGTTATGCTTAAAATTCTACAAGGAAGGCTCAAGCAGTATGTGGACCGAGAACTCCCAGAAGTGCAAGCTGGATTTAGAAGAGGCAGAGGAACCAGAGACCAAATTGCAAACATGCGCTGGATTATGGAGAAAGCTAGAGAGTTCCAGAAAGACATCTACTTCTGCTTCATTGACTATGCAAAAGCCTTTGACTGTGTTGACCACAGCAAACTATGGCAAGTTCTTAAAGAAATGGGAGTGCCTGATCACCTCATCTGTCTCCTGCGAAATCTCTATGTGGGACAAGAAGCTACAGTTAGAACTGGATATGGAACAACTGATTGGTTCCAAATTGGGAAAGGAGTACGGCAAGGCTGTATATTGTCTCCCTGCTTATTTAACTTATATGCAGAATTCATCATGCGAAAGGCTGGGCTGGATGAATCCCAAGCCGGAATTAAGATTGCCGGAAGAAATATCAACAACCTCAGATATGCAGATGACACAACCTTGATGGCAGAAAGTGAAGAGGAATTAAAGAACCTTTTAATGAGGGTGAAAGAGGAGAGCGCAAAATATGGTCTGAAGCTCAACATCAAAAAAACGAAGATCATGGCCACTGGGCCCATCACCTCCTGGCAAATAGATGGGGAAGAAATGGAGGCAGTGAGAGATTTTACTTTCTTGGGCTCCATGATCAGTGCAGATGGTGACAGCAGTCACGAAATTAAAAGACGCCTGCTCCTTGGGAGAAAGGCGATGGCAAACCTAGACAACATCTTAAAAAGCAGAGACATCACCTTGCCAACAAAGGTCCGTATAGTAAAAGCCATGGTTTTCCCAGTAGTGATGTATGGAAGTGAGAGCTGGACCATAAAGAAGGCTGATCGCCGAAGAATTGATGCTTTTGAATTATGGTGCTGGAGGAGACTCTTGAGAGTCCCATGGACTGCAAGAAGATCAAACCTCTCCATTCTGAAGGAAATCAGCCCTGAGTGCTCACTGGAAGGACAGATCGTGAAGCTGAGGCTCCAATACTTTGGCCACCTCATGAGAAGAGAAGACTCCCTGGAAAAGACCCTGATGTTGGGAAAGATGGAGGGCACAAGGAGAAGGGGACGACAGAGAATGAGATGGTTGGATGGTGTTCTTGAAGCTACTAGCATGAGCTTGATCAAACTGCGGGAGGCAGTGGAGGACAGAAGTGCCTGGCGTGCTCTGGTCCATGGGGTCACGAAGAGTCGGACACGACTAAACGACTAAACAACAACAACATTGAAGGAGATGATTCCCCCCAAAAAACTTTCTCAATTATCAGAGAAAAGCAAGAACTGCATTCCACAAAATAATCCAGCTACATGAAATTGTTTGATCAATCACATGCCAAAGTACATACATTAGAACTTCTGCAGCAATTTTGATCAGACGTATACCTGGTGGCAAATCTCAGTAGGACCTGATTTTGCAAGGAAGAGATCCAAGTCAACTCTCCCTTACCTTAGAAGGGCCTGTTTCTAGGGAATAGCTCTCTTCATTTCCAACTTGGATCCTCTAATGCAGAGCTTTCCAAACTGTGTGTCACGATGCATTAGTGTTTCGGCTGCAGTGTGTAGGTGCGTTGCGCCAATGTGCCCCACACTCCTCCTGGGGCTGGAAAGGGAACAGGCAACCCACCAGTTTGCTAGTGAAACTGAAATTGGTGTGTCACAAAAAGCCGCATGGCTAAAAAGTGTGTCACCAACATGGAAAGTTTGGAAAGCTCTGCTCTAGTGTGTAGAAAAGCTGTAGGGAGATGTGAATTTTCATGCCAAGATTACATGTCCAGCAGACTGAGGAAAATTTGGAAATGGAGGGGGATGCCAGGAAAATTGCAGCTGTGAAGCATAGGATATGTTACTTAAAGAGTCGAGACAATTATAGAGATCATGCTAGATTAGGGGCAGCTGATATCCAAGGTTCAGTGCAAAATACAAAGAAAGTCCTGCAGAATTGGGTCGGTTATGTATCTTTGTCAACATTCTTTTTCTTCCATTCAGATAAGACTTGTAATGGTATGCATCTTCTTTTCAGGCATACTCTTATGCAGAGAGAAACCTCAGAAATGTAACTATGGGGAAATATCCATCCCGATTTGCGACAATAGCAGCCACCACTTTTTTATGTATCTCAGTGGTATTTGGGGTAAGCATCTTCTACCTCTTTCTCACTAACCTTCTAGATCTTGTAGTAGATAGGTAGCCGTGTTGGTCTGCCATAGTCAAAATAAAAAATTCCTTCCAGTAGCACCTTAAAGACCAACTAAGTCTTCTAGATCTTGGAAATGCATGCAACATTTTATAACTATTTTGTGCCAATTTAGGTGCCCCACAAGAATTATAGTTTTACATGAGTTGTCTGAGTATTATTTTGAAGAGCAGTCCTACGTATTAGCATATACTACCTGGCTTCTTGGAAGCTGTCCGAAGGGGTTTTTTTAAAAAATCAATTTTCAAATTAGTTTAGAATTTGAATTTTTTGTTTAAATAAAATTTGAGTTGGTGAGAGCAAGGACTCTTACCTTTGTGCCTTTTGTTTTCTAAGGAAAATGTGCCTTATTTCTGTCCTACTACCACAGAATTTATACTTTCCAAATATGAAAAAGGAAATCAGTGCTACACCAGTTTAGGACTCTTGTATAGCTATGTCCAAAAGACTGCAATCTATACACCCAGGATAGTTAACATGGTGCTCTCCTGAATTTGTTAGATTATAACTCCCATCATTTCCAATAACTGAACATTCTGACTGAGGCTGATAAGAGTTGTAGTCCAACATCTGGAAGCTAAACCATCTCTGTACACTTACTTTACTGTTAAGTTCTGATTTCTTTGAGTAGGTATTTGCAGGCTTTCATTCAACTCCTTATTTAAGATCCTTGACACTCATGTATGTGTGTTTTTTTAAAAAATATCCCAATATGTTTCTGTGTTGCCACGTGCTCTCTACATTTTGATCTGTAATTCTGATTCCGCTCCCCTTCCCCCATCATAGAATCATAGGTTTGGAATGAGCACAGAATATCATCCAGACTGGCCCTTGCAATTCATAACTTTCTTGCACAAACATTCACTAATCACAGGTAGGTAGCCATGTTGGTCTGCCGTAGTCGAATCAGGAATCACAAGACAGAGAAACCAGTAGAACATTTCAATCTCCCAGGACATTCTATACAAGATCTCAAAGTAGCTGTCTTATTACAAAAGAATTTCAGAAATAGACTGGAAAGGGAAGTTGCTGAATTGTAACTTATTACCAAACTTCAAACCATGGAGAGACCTGGTCTGAATAGAGACATTGGATTCTTATCTCATTATACAAGATAAAGCTATTTTTAGCCATCTCACCCCCTGCTTTATCCTGTAAGACCAATTGCAGTCATTAACAGTCTTCAACAGGTTTACCACACCTATCAGCCAATCACCCATTCCCACCACGCTTCTAAGTAATACCCTTCCCCACCCTCTCACTATATAGAAGGGTCTGGTGACTTCTGTTTCAGTGTATCTGAAAAAGTGTGCATGCACACGAAAGCTCATACCAATAACAAATTTAGTTGGTCTCTAAGGTGCTACTGGAAGACATTCACTAAAAAAAATAAGAAGAAACTCTAAAATGCTAGTATAGCAGGACGTACCTTTAGAGAAGCCAAATTGATACATCTTCAGCATGTCTTATTCCTCTATATGCTTAGTAATTTTATCTTTGTCTTTATATTCTTTAGATTTTTATTACTGATTATAAGGGGCGCAGGTTTTCGCTTCTCATTGGCTTTGGGGTGAGCGGTTTCATCTGTGTCCTGTTAACTGTGGTCATGGAACTGCAGGTTTGTAACTGGTGGCATTTAGAGCTGAGAATCGCTAAATGGGCTTTCCTCTAGCCCACTTCCCCTATAACACACACTATGTACCGTATTTTCCGCCCCATAGGACGCACTTTTCCCCCTCCAAAAATGAAGGGGAAATGTGTGTGCGTCCTATGGGGCGAATGCAGGCATTCGCTGAAGCCTGGAGAGCAAGAGGGGTCAGTGCGCACCGTCCCCCCTCGCTCTCCAGACTTCGCGCTGCTCTCCGCAAGGCGTGGGAGCCCTGCGCTGGGCTCCCGCGGCTTGTGAAGAGTTACCTGCATGCTGAAGGCTGGGTGCGCTGAGCTCAGTGCGCCCAGGCTTCGCGCAGATATCCGCAAGGCGCGGGAGCCCGGCGCTGGGCTCCCACGGCTTGCGGAGAGTTGCCTGTTCTGGGGCTGGGGTTGGGGGAAGCTCGGGCTTCCCCCGCCCCAGCCCTGTGCCTGGGGGGGGATTTCCCCCCCCTTTATTTCCCCCCAAAAAAACTAGGTGCACCTTATGGGACGGTGCATCCTATAGGGCGAAAAATACGGCAACAGCTCCAAAGCTAGTGGGGAAGCTGACAGTAGACACATCAGAACATTTCCTTTCCCCCAAATTATGTATAAAAGCTGAGGTGATTTGAAATGGCTGTACTGTTGGTTGGTGCTTCCAACACCTCTGTTGTTTAGCAGTGAGCAAGGAGGTAAAATCGTGGAATCATAGAACTATAGAGTCGGAAGGGAGCCCGAGGGCCAGCTAGTCCAACTCGCTGCAATGCACGGATCTGAGCTAAAGCATCCATGACAATTCACCATCTCAACTCTGCTTAAAAACTTCCAGTCATGGGGGCTCAAGTTCAAATGTTGGCAGGTATAATTCAGCCTCCTATGTTTCTATGAATGGATAAGAATGAGCATAGTCTCCACCCTGTGAACATTGCAGTGATACCTCTGGTTGCGCATGCTCCGAGTTACAAGCTCTGCTAACCCGTTAGTAGCCACTCCTGGTTGCGAACTTTGCCCCAGGATGCAAGCGGAAATTGCGCACCGGAGGGACACATGTGGCGAGAGGCGCCATTAGTGAAAGTGCGCCTCATGTCACAGGTGGTTTCCGATTATGAACGGACCTCCGGAACGGATTCCATTTGTAACCAGAGGTACCGCTGTACATGGATGCTGCATTCTAAGATGACAGATTTCACAGGGGCTCAGTTCTTGCTGTTTTGCACTACCCACTGCATGCTGTGGGCCAGAATTTCAAGGAATAAGGGATAGCAAATGGAAAAATGAGTTTTGCTCTTGGACCCAACTCACGGCAGCCCCAACCAATATGATCAATAGTTAGGGATTATGTGAATTATAGTCTTGCAGCATAATTCTATGTCATGCTGGCCACATGACCTGGAAAGCTGTCTGGATAAATACCAGCTCCCTCGGCCTGAAGCGAGGTGAGCGCTGCACCCCATAGTCGCCTTTGACTGGACTTAACTGTCCAGGGGTCCTTTTACCTTTTTATGCACTTGAGGTATATCAAAAAACAATCAAGCAGTATATAAATTTTATGAAATAAAGGGCAACTGACAAGATCACAAGTACATAACTGAAATACAGTCTACTTTCTCCAACAGAGTGTCATCTCAGATATGGGGTATTTCAGCGTAATCTTAATCTGCATATTCCTTTTTGCACATGGCATTGGGCCAGGTAAGTGCTTAGATGATGCGTTGAGCTCTTTAGATGATGGGGGAGAGATGAATAAGTGATCAATGTAAGTGATCATGGTAGAAAGACACACAGCTATGGGGAGTTGGTAATTCACCATAGAAGGCTAGGGAGTTACTATTAATGTTGCACTCCTCACATAGAGAGATTCAAGGCTGCCTGTCTGCTGTGTGTGCTGTGGCAACCTGAGTTAGAGCTAACTTGAATGTGGAGAAGGTTGTTCATGTGAGATGTGTTGCTGAGACCTGGGTGGGTGAGCTAGGAGAACCTGATCACATCCAGATGTGCCTGTCAAGATACATGATGTAGCATGAGACAGGCTGCAGGTGTTGGGGGGTGATGGAGAGGGAGGAGTTGCTGTGATTCATAGGACACCCATCCATCTTGGAGCTAGCCATGAGAGCCAGCACCTGGCATCAGGCAGAGGAGATAGTACCCTCCACCCTGCCCTCTCCAGTGCAGAAGATGCCATTCTACACTTTGGTATACCAGAGAAGTAAAGACAAGGCAGTGACACAGAGGAAAGTAAGAGCATGTGGTTATTTTCACTTGATATTTTGGTAGCATTTGATACTATTGACGGTGGTGTGACTTGGTGAGATGGGCATTGGAGACATTCTTTTACAGTGGTTCTACTCCTCCTATTTCAGAGCCCTGGGTGATTACCTCTTGGTCCCCTGCCAATTGTGCTCTGACATCCTGCAGGGTACCATATTTTCCTCCATGCTGTTTCCCTATGAAGCCATTATGGGAATAGTCATTAGCAGATTTGGGAAGAGCTGTCATCAGTGCAGTAATGATACCCAATTTCCATTTCTCTGTAACATCTGTATCAGGAGAAGTCTGCAAAACCCTGCACTGGCACCTTGACTCAGTAGAGATCTGGATAAGGATCAGCAAACTGAGTTTGAACCCTGCCAAATATTGTGGGCCATGCCATCCATTTTCTGAAAACCTCTAGGATGGATTACTGCAATGCCTTCTTTCCCAGCTTACCGATGAGGTTGGGCTGGAACCTACAACTAGCACAATAAGTAATGCCCCAACTGGTCACTGGTGCAGTCTTTCACTACCCTGTTACACTGCTACTAAAGGGATTACAATGGCTGTTGTTTAGCTACAAAGCTAAGTTCAAGGTATTGGTCCTGGTGTGCAAAGTCCCATACAGCTTGAGATAAGAATGCCTAAGAGATCATCTCACTCCTTATATACCCATTAACGACTGTGCTCTGAAGTTAGGGACTATGGCAATCACACAGGGTCGCTGGACGTTTAATGGTCTATTGATTCCTGTGCCACCACTGTGCTCTCTTTACTGCTGCCACCAACCAGTTACTCCCTGGTAAAACACTGAGTCCAGTCAGTTGTTAAAAGTGAACAAAAAAACCCCAAGTTTATTTTACAAACATTAACAAGTTTATGGTTTCTCAGATAATATACCTGTCAGTATCTTAACTTTAGTTTCTTCACTGGTCTATACCTTCCTAATACCTTCTGACTGATTATCTCAACTGTTTGACTGACTCCTCTTAACAAATTCTCTCCCTCTCTCACACCAGACTAGCCCAACCCAACCCAACCCACAGACTTATCTTCTCTGTTTCTCCTAACTCCAGACTGTCTTTTCAACAACTCTAATTCTAACTCACTCTCTAAAAAACCCTCTGTGCTTAACCCTTATACACAGCTAACTCTGCCCCCTGGGTTCCCATTGGTTACTCATTTTACAATTAGTTAACTCTTTCCCTATGAACCCAGTATGTTGTCACACACATAGGAGGGCAAACGCCACAGGGACCTATTGCAAATACCATCTCATCAGGAGGTCTGTTCCATATGATGATGTCTGAATCTGACCTTGAGTGTGGTGCCACCTTGCCTTTGACATCCTCTCCCATCACTCATCAGCAAGGCACCATATCTTGGTAGTGTTTTTGGCACCTTTTGAAGACCTTCCTTTTTCACCAAGCCTTTTAAGTGGAGATCTTCATCCTAATCTGCACCTGTCTTGGTTTTGAAATTACGGGATTGTCTTTAGTTGTTTTTATTGTGGCTGTTTTTACTGTGAAATTGATCTGAGATGTCTCACTGGAAGCAGTAATAAACTGAATCAAGTAAAACAATAACTAGGAAAGATCAATTTTCAAGGGTGGGGGAGTATTAAATTCCTGGAATCCTTTCTATCCACCAAAGGTCCACTTCCATCTGTGCTAGTGGTGGAGCTCTTCCTTCAGTCATCACGATCTTCAGCCATTGTGATTGCACAATTTTTGCATTGGCTCCTAAGCTTCCTCGTAGGACTGATTTTCCTTTACATAGAGGTGAGTGATTTTGAAGGTAATTTTGATGAGGAGTGCAGACTTTGCTCCTTACAACCATTATTCCCCCCCAAAAAATAATGAGGGGAGCTGGGTGGAGCCAAGAAGGATATATGGGTGTTATGGATGGGTGGATGGATAGATAGATGATAGATAGAGCTCTACATTATACTCATGTCTGCCTCTTTCTCTCCTTCCCTGCCCCCATTTTCCCCATCTCTAGATACATATTGGGCCCTATAGCTTAATCTTTTTCTGTCCATTTGGTTTCGCCATCTTTGTTTATATATTCAAGTTCATTCCAGAAACCAGAAACAGAACCTTTGTGGAAATCAGGGGGAAAGTGAACACCCGGAATCCCAGGAGGGTACGTTTCAAGATGCCATCGCCCAAGTAGAAACTTGTTAAGCAGCATATGCAGTTTGTTCATTTATTAAATAGGGTTTTAAAAAAAAGAAATAAAAAAAAATTCCAAGAGATTTCTTGTGGTTACTCTTAAACTGAATAATGACAATGATGATGTTGCAGTTTTCCTTTTTGTCTGAACACTCCACACCATTTTCAGGCTTTTCCGTGCCATGAAAGTGTCCAAATTTCAGGAAGGCAACAAACAAATACCTCAACAGCTGCCCCCCTTCCAGGTCTTAGTATTTTTTTGTGTGTGTGAATGTCTTGTGAACAGTATTTTGGCTGGGCCAAATTAGATTCCACTCCAGAACAGGCTACATCTTTGTTGCCTTTACTTATTTACTACAGACATGTAGTTACTGTAAAGTTACTGTAAGGTAAAGGTAAAGGTAAAGGGACCCCTGACCATTAGGTCCAGTCGTGGCCGACTCTGGGGTTGCTGCGCTCATCTTGCTTTATTGGCCGAGGGAGCCGGTGTACAGCTTCCAGGTCATGTGGCCAGCATGACTAAGCCACTTCTGGCGAACCAGAGCAGCGCATGCAAACGCCGTTTACCTTCCCGCCGGAGCGGTACCTATTTATTTACTTGCACTTTGATGTGCTTTCAAACTGCTAGGTTGGCAGGAGCACGGCCCGAGCAATGGGAGCTCACCCCGTCGTGGGGATTTGAACCGCCTACCTTCTGATTGGCAAGTCCTAGGCTCTGCGGTTTAACCCACAGCGCCACCCTGAATTTACTGTAGAGGCCCGTAATTCATCCTGAATGACAGCCCATCACATAGGCTATGATCACCACTTCGTTCATCACCACAGCACCACCTTGGGGCGATAAATTGCCTGTTTATCATTCCAGCACCTAGCTGCTACTTTTAACAGCACCGAAGTCTCCTCTAGGGTAGGATGCCCCCATTCCCATATTTCTCCAAGGGGTGATCACCCACAGTATGCCAAATGAAATAGCTCCAGTTCCAGAAGCAGTACATAAACGACCCGATGCCCATATTAATCCCTTGGAAAGCTAATGCTGTCTTTAAGACCTGTCATTCCCAGAAGGATTTATTTCATTGATTTCCATGCATGCTGTGGCAGGGAGACCCATTTCTAGCTAGTTGCTCATAGGAACCTTCAATTACATTTGAAAACCAGTAAGAGACAACTCCTGTTTCCTCCTTTTCAATTTAATTTGAATGCCATCATCATCGCAGAGGTGTCTATGAAAGGGACATATTGATTGAAAATGTCTAGTAAACTGGATCATTAGTTGGATTCCTACTGAGGGTATTTGGCAAGCCTACATGACAGTGATCAGGGATTGAGGGTTGGTTCTGTGGTATTACGGTAGTGGACAAAGTTTGGAGGAGGAAGAGGAGGAGGAGGAGGAGGAGGAGGAGGAGGAGGAGGAGGAGGAGGAGAAGAAGAAGAAGAAGAAGAAGAAGAAGAAGAAGAAGAAGAAGAAGAAACAGCAACAGTTAGGGAGCCCTCAGACCTTCCCATACTCATGAGGATTGTCTACCCCTGAAGATCTAATGATCTTTCCAGTGGGTAGAACTTAGGCCCTCATCTCACTATAGGATGGTGACCATAAGGCCATAGATATGATAGCTTCTGAGTGTAATCCTTAAGGATGGTGGAGCGCATTTGACTCCCTGGTATACTGGTATACCCTACATGGAATAGTCTAGACAACAGCTGGGGTGGGTGCAGGAAGCATAACAATTGCTACAGGGATGAAACAACACAAGTTTAGAGCCCATAATGGTGCCCATTGCATGGCGGTGAAAGCAGTGACATTGCTACTTCTATCATGTCTCCATGAAATCAGCTCATGAAGGCAGTCCATTGGCTGTAAACACCTATCTTGACAGATGGAACCTGGGATACCTTAGAGACCTCCTAGGTACCTTAAGGACAAATCCATTTGTTTCTGTAATGACAGAGATGCATCAAGAGTGAGACTTCCAATGCTCCATCAAGCCATGCTTTGTGGGTTCAGTTTAAGGTTTTGCAGTCTTATGGCTTTCATGGGATCCTAGAACTGGAAGCAACCCGAAGGGTCATCATGCCTTAGTCCCCTGCAATGCAGGAATCACAGTTATCTGACAGATGGGCATCTGAAATCTACTTGAAAACCTCCAATGAAGGAGAACCCACCACCTTCCAAATTAGTCCATTCCTCTGTCAAATATTTCTTACTGTCAGAAAGTTCTTCCTAAATGTTTAGTTGGAATCTCCTTTCTTGTTACTTGAATCCGTTGGATAAGGTTCTACCGTCTGAAACAGCTGAAAACAAGCTTAATCCATCTTCTGAGTGAAAGCCCTTCAAACTTTGAGAAGGTGCTTGTGAATAAGTGCTCAATAATGTGCTTTTACTAGGGATGTGGGTGGTGCTGTGGGTTAAACCACAGAGCCTAGGACTTGCTAATCAGAAGGTCGGCGGTTCGAATCCCCATGACGGGGTGAGCTCCCTTTGCTCGGTCCCTGCTCCTGCCAACCTAGCAGTTCGAAAGCACATCAAAGTGCAAGTTGATAAATAGGTACCGCTCCGGCAGGGAGATTTCACCCCTCCCATATCCAAAAATCTCCTGAGGAGTCTGCTGATTCTCCAGAGAGGAGGAGGCGTGTTCTGCTCTCTACTTATTCTGCGCCAGCACCACATCAAAGAGTTAGTCAGTCAGTGTGTCGGAGAGAGAGAGACTGAGTGTTAGTTAGAGATCGTGTGTATAGATAAGGTTGCTGCTAAGATCAGCTGCAGACAGTCAGTGCGGTTCAGCATTCATTTATGCTTAGACCTATTTAGCTCTGTATATAGTTGTATAATAGTTGTAGATAGAATAAAGAAGATATTCTACAGAGCTGCTCTCCGAGTTGTTTATATACTCTGCTAGACTCTGCTATACTCTGCTGTGCAACGACTGTCTTCTTGTGAGAGTGAATCCGGTGCTCACAACTCTAAGCTGTGAGTCCACAGCACTTTGACCTGTTCCTGTGCAGAAGGTGGTCTCTGGAAGTGCTAACCAGCTCACCTAGCCCAGTTGGGGCTGAAGTGGATGAGTCCTGTTGGTGGCACTGGCTCAAGGGCGATGCTGACAGAGCTCCCTTTGCTCGGTCCCTGCTCCTGCCAACCTAGCAGTTCGAAAGCACATCAAAGTGCAAGTTGATAAATAGGTACCGCTCCGGCAGGAAGGTAAATGGTGTTTCTGTGAATTTCTCTTGTTCACCAGAAGTGGCTTAGTCATGCTGGCGACATGACCATGCTGTACGCCAGCTCCCTCGGCCAATAAAGTGAGATGAGCGCCGCAACCCCAGAGTCGGCCATGACTGGACCTAATGGTCAGGGGTCCCTTTACCTTTACTAATGTGCTTTTGGGATCTTTGTCCATCATTGCTGAGTAATGCTAGCAGGAGGAGGGGCATAAAATGGGTGGGTTCGTGGTGTGGTGAACAGGTCTCTGCATGATGGGATGGCAGCAGACACCTTGAAAAAGGAGATAATGCACCCACTCCTCAAAAAGCCCACCTTGTACCTGATGGCACTTAATGACTACAGCATCCCATTTTATGGGCAAGTACTTGTGAGAGTACCAGAGGAGAGGTGACCACTGGGAGGAGCGCAGAAAGAAAAAAACACCATGGTACGCCTGCATCAGCACAAACGTACACCTTCCTCTGCCCCAGGTGCAATAAAACGTGTCTCTCCTGTATCAGTCTCTACAGCCACAGCAGACACAGTAACTCTCCAGTGGTTGGACTTCACTCCAAAAGGTGTACTCTTCCATTGTCTTGTGAGACAGATGGATGTCAATGAAACTTACGAGGTCATGGTGACGTAGCTGCAGACACTCCTAGAGGAAATTGGTTGATATTATCATACATTTATTTCATATTAAGTGGCGCCCTCCCTGTGGAACGCCCTCCCACCAGATGTCAAAGAGAACAACAACTACCAGACTTTTAGAAGACATCTGAAGGCAGCCCTGTTTAGGGAAGCTTTTAATGTTTGATGTAACATAGTATTTTAATATTCTTTTGGAAGCCGCCCAGAGTGGCTGGGGAAACCCAGCCAGATGGGCGGGGTATAAATAATAAATTATTATTATTATTATTATTATTATTATTATTATTATTATTATTATGTTTATTTTGTGACATTTATATACTGCTTGACAGTAAATAAAGCCTCAAAGCAGTTTACAAATAGAATAAAGCAAAACGGCATCAGTAAAAAGAGTTAAACTATTAATTTTTTTAAAGAAAACTCAGCAGTAAACTAAAAAGAGATTAAAACACCCATTGGCATTTCACATTTTATATTTGTCCACATATTGAGTGGGCATATATGGGGTAAGGTGGTCTCACAAATAAACAGGTCCCAAGTTGTTACGGGTTTTATATGCTAATAGTAGCACCCAGTAGCAAATCAGCAACCAATGCAGATCTCTGAGCACAAGGAAGAGCACAGCAGACTAGGTCTAATTCCCATCACCAAATGTTCGATGTGGTCAAATAAAGTCTCAAATAAATCCACATTGCAGTAATCCAGTCTGGAAGTAACCAACATATGAACTACTGTGGCCAACCTTTTCTGCTTCAGGAATGGTCATAGCTAGCTATAGGTGCCAACTCCTAGTGGCTGAGGTCCCTTTGGCTCCCCCAATAAAATATTTGAGGAGGCCAGTCCCCCCCAAATTGATGGGCATTCAAATGGTGTGTGCACACCACATCTTGTGATTGATTATGTGGGGTGGGTCTTACCTGGGTTTCCCCAATGACCGCTCCCCGCATAAAAATGGGGGGCGCCCTTTGCGTGGATGTGCGCAGCCCCTGGATTTGGAGTGGCTCCATCAGCATAGGCTTGGCTTCGCCTTCCCTCAGGTGGGATACCAGGAGGTCTCCGCCTACCTCAGTCAGCTGTCCAATCCCGCCTGGGGGAAGCGTTGCCAAGGAGACCAGGCCAGGTAGGGGAGGGACTACCTGCCCACACAATAGAGGGACGATCTTACCTGGGAATCCTCACTTGGCTCCAGAGCTTCTCCCACCCTACCCACCCTCAGTTAATGTCTTGTTTTGCAGGTTAACTTTTCTTCACAGGTTTTGTAGTTTAACTTTTCTTCACAGCTATGCGGACGCTGCTACGTCAAGGTCGCTGTTAAAGGGCCGGAAAGGAATTTCCCTGCATTGGCAGGTTTCGCCTTTCCCGTAGCAAAACGTCACAACTTTGGCGGTATCAGGCCTTGGGTGGAATCCTTTAGAGGAATCTTCCTCTTTGCAGCAGCGATACCAGGGTTCCCCGTTAAAGGGGTTTCTGAAGGGAGGCTTTGACCGTACACTGAAAGGTCGTCATTGCTCTCCCCTGCGGTGGCGGCGTAACGGGGGCGGCTATCTCTGCTTGAACATATGTTCTCCAGAGCCGGCCCATCCCCCCCCCACACACTGCATAACCCTGGTGCTCCCTAGGTCCCCGGCTGGGGACTGGGGAGGGAGAATGCCCAATGCTTGAGCCAAGGTCTACCCACATTTGAAATTTAATAAAGTTGTGGCCAATTTAACCCCATAGCACATTGTCTTGACTCTTTATTCCACATGACGGGGTGGGCGCTTGGGATCTGGGGGCTCCGCCTGTCCACGCAATATTTTATTCATGTTGGAACCCCTGCAGCTGACCTACCAACTGCACTTGATAAAAGGCCCTTCTATCCTCAAATGCTATCTGAGCCTCCAGGGACACAGCTGGATCCAGAAGCACACCCAGACTGTCAAACTGCTCCTTCAGGGGGAGTCCAACCTCATCCAGGGTAGGCAACAGATCAATTTCTCAGACATGAGAACTACTCACCCACAATGCCTCTGCCTTGCCAGTATTCCAGTTCAATTTGTTCGTCTTCATCCATCCCATTGCTGCACCCAAGCACTGCCCGAGGTATTACACGGCCTCTCCTCATTCCGTCATGGAGAAACAGAGCTGTGTGTCATCTGCATGCAGACAGCACCTTGCCTGCAAATTCCTAATGACTGCTCCCAGCGGCTTCATATATAAATTAAATAGCATTGGTGATAACCTTGCCACCAAAGGACTGAAAGGCAACTTCTCAATCCTACTGTCTGGACTTGGTCCCAAATGTAGGATTGGAACAGTGTCTCCAATTCTCATTCACCTGAGGTGAATGTTATCCAAAGCCAACGAAAGATCTAGAAAGAGCAACATGTTTCACTCACCCATCTATCTCCTGATAGAGGCCATTTATCAGGGCAACCAAGGACTATTCAGCCCTGAACCCATGTCTGAACCTAAATGGAAATGGGCCTACATAGCATTATTTAAACCCATTCCAATCTGGGCTCAGAGCTGGGAATGGGATTAAGTCTGTCTTGGTTGCCCTGGTGGATGACCTTTGCAGAGAGTGGGACAGGGGGAGTGTGTCCCTTGTTCTATTTCTTGATCTCTCACCAGTTTTTGACACCATTGACCATTATATATTCCTGGACTGCGTAGGGGGTGGGTGGGTATCAGGGAGCAATGTTCTGCAGTGATTCTAGAAGGTAGTGTTGCATGACTTCTTGGCCCTCTGTTTCTTGAACTATGGGGTGCTGTGGGGAACTATTTTGTCTCAGATGCTATCAAATATCTATATGAAGCCATTGTGAGTTTTGGAGTAAGGTGTCTTCAGCAAACTGATGATACCCAACTTTCTCAGTAACATCTGAATTGGGAATAACTGGGAAGACCCTGGTCTGTACTCTGGGTGCAGTGGTGGTCTGGATGAATGGATAAATAGGGTCTGGCAAGACAGAAGCTCTGTGGGTGAGTTGTTCCGGGATCTAGAAAGACAGTAAGTTGCCTGCCTTGGATGGGGTTGAGGTTTTCCTAGAGGAGCAGGTACTTAACTTTTGGGTGTTCTTGGGTCCAGCTCTGTCACTGGAGGTGAAGATGCCCTCGGTAGCCAGGAGTGCCTTTTACTAATTACAGGACATTTAAAGCACATAACTTTTTTAAAAAATCTGGCAGGAAACTCTTGATATTGTTTTGTTTGTAATGATATATTCATGTATTCAAAAATTGAAAGATTAATTATTCTTTTTAAACACACACAAACCATATTGGCTTTTAAATCAGTGAAGGAGAAACTATTGTAGAGTAAATCATTGTAATCTATGCGAGTGGTTCCAAGAGCCTTCAACAAATGGGGGCTGGAATATGAAACATGGAATATGGAACATTGTCTGGCATGACAACTGAAGCATTCTAAAAACAGCTATTTTGAAAGGTGAAATGCTGGAAGCTAAATGAAACACAGCATTTGCCTAAAACATTTTCAAATGTTTCCTGGGAATTATATTGGAGTCCAAATGACGACCCTGCAAGAAAGGTCAATGTTGTTAACCTCACGTTGCAGAAGGAAGAAGTAAGGCTGCGAAAAAATGTGGTCACACTATGGAAATTCTGTGCAGGGGACTTCCCTATTCAGTCAGCTCGCCACAATGCTATTCTAGCTCCAACCAGCAAGCAACCCATATTAAATTGCTGTGACAATGCGATTCTAAACCAGACCTTGTAAGCAGGGATGATCTCAGAACCCAATTGTCAACAGCTTCCTGGAACCTTCTGGCCTCCTTCCTCTGATTGGCTCTCACAACACAGAGTTCCGAGAGCTTTACTTCAGAATAAAAGAAGGCTTGACTCAGTACTCCATTCCTCGCCAGTAAGAGAAAGCTACAGTAAGTCCATGTGTTCTTTGCCTGTTCATCCTCTCCATTCATGTCCTGCATAAGATGAGGAGGCTGCCTACAGTTAGATTCCATATCTATCCAGTTCAGTGGTTATTTAAATGGTGTCACAATCTAGGAGTCCAAGGTGAAGATGGAATTCCATCAAAGAAAAGGAAGGAAGTATCCAGCTTCTGCTTGATCATTTTCCATATTTGGACTTTAGCTAGCCTAATCTAGCACACAAATTAGCTACCGCCTCACACCAACAGATGACATAATCACTCCTGCTCTGAAAACAAATCCTTGAATTCCAATGCCCTGTGCCTCCGGTCCCCCTACAATCCTGGTGATCTCTGTAGGATCAAATCCCAGGCATGACTGTTTGACATACTAACTAAATGGAAGAGCCTCAAAACTTATGGATCTGTAGCTGTGAAACAGATGGTAGGTCCAAATGAAAAGAACTCTCTTACTTCTTGACAGGTGAGCCTTCTTTCTGGGCTCCTAAATAAGAAACTATGGATGAGAAAGAAGAGGTAGACAATAAAACAACAAACATCCGGGTGAGTTCGGAGGAAACAACCAACACCCGGGTGAGTTCAGATGAAACAACCAACATCCGGGTGAGTTCAGAGGAAACAACCAACACCCGGGTGAGTTCGGAGGAAACAACCAACATCCGGGTGAGTTCAGAGGAAACAACCAACACCCGGGTGAGTTCGGAGGAAACAACCAACATCCGGGTGAGTTCAGATGAAACAACCAACATCCTGGTGAGTTCAGAGGAAACAGCCAACACCCGGGTGAGTTTCGAGGGAACAACCAAGACACAGGTGAGTCCTATCAATCCAAACTGATGTGTAATTTCCCCCCCAGATTCTTATAGGTAGAACAACTCATAATACATTTGGTTTGAATTAGGCATTCTTAGGGTAGTCCCAATGTAGAAAGGAAAGATATTATGGGTTGTTCTAAATCTATATGATTAATATGTTAGTTTGGTATAATAAAAACAATTGATAAAATAATTTAGCATACCAGCTGGGTTTGAAGCCTGTTAAACTTAGTTACATGACCTGGTTCCCTAGCACAAAATACTGTTTTAAAGGCACATTCTCCATCTGCGAGATTTAGGCAGCCGCATGCTTCATCTGCACAACATTATTCCCTAAATGTTGCCCAGTTTAGATCTGAATCTTGCCCTTATTCGCATTGTATTTATGAATATTTCCAGGAATGTGGTTGTCCGGATTTAGTAAATTCCTGTGATGGATAAATTTATTTCTTGGGAGGATTAAGTTCAAAACTGAACCTCCCCCCCCCCCCTTTGAGTAGTTTCAGAGTGATGGGCCAAAACTGGTAAGATGGCAGCTTGGTTCAGGGGGAAATTCCAGGGCCCCATGGAATTTACAACCCTCATTTCAAGGCTGGTACTGAAGTTATTAATGGCACCCATCCATTTCTAATCAGTGATATCTTGCAGCTGGTGCCTGTGATGGGTTTTAATCTCCTGGTTGGACTGTAAGATTCCAGTTTCCCGACTCTTGGATTGGTTGTGGAATGAAATGGGTACTAGAAATTAACTGTTAATATGCTGATCATGACTTGGTTTACTTCCAACAAGGCACCAGAAACAATGTGCTCTCCGTATTAAGATGGAGAAGGAATGTGTGGCAGGAGTATTTAGAAGTACATCCATCACAGCTGCAGCAGGGAGGGCTAGTGTGCTCTGCCCACTAGCGGGATGAGGAAGTGGTGGGAGCCAACCACCCAAGATACCCTCCAGGGAGGGCACAGAAGAAGACAACTTAGATCCTGGATCCTGGTGGTGTGACACTGAAGAGCAGTCTGCAGAAGGGATGAGCTGGGAGGTGCTAGAAGCAGGAGGTTTGAGCGATCAAAGGGGAGTCAGGACAGGAGAAGGAGGCCCTTCCAGGACAGGGGGAGAGGCTGAAAGTCACAGTGTATGAGCAGACTTGGACATAGAGGAGTCAGAGGTTGACCCTGCTCCACAGCAGCAGGATGGTCCCAGTCCTGGCTCTCCTCCCACTCTGACACTCCTCTCAAGGAAAGTCCTGCACATTGCTGAGCAACAGGCCAGACAGACCCAGAGGAGGAGCTCAGCCTCTCTACATAGCCTCTGTGTGCTTGGAAGGGATCCAGACTGATAGGTTAGAGGGGGATGGGCAGAGCTAGTGGTCAGTTTCAGCTATGTCTTTGCTGGATTAAGGCAAATCAGAGGACTCTGCTGTGTGTCTTCTGTGTGTGTGCCTGCCGTGTGGTTGACCTGGCTCCCTGACAGCTCCTTGACACCCTGTCACCCTGCTTTCCATGCACTGAGCATGGACATCAGAAAAGAAGCACATACACTGTCAGGAAACTGAACTGCACAGATAGTTCACTCATGATCTCGTTTAACATCTACACATGAGCAGCTGCTCTCATGTATCTGACCTTGTGCAGTTTCATCACAGTACCTGCTTATCCTTCCTGCAGGAGTCGTCAAAGTTTCTTATTTGGGTCTCAGTTGCTTCCTGCCTCCTATCACAGTGTGATGGTTACAACATGTGGCTACTCTACTCTCCAACTGTGGTAAGATGGTGCTGCAGTGTAGCTGGCTTATTAAAGCAGCAGTTATTACAGGGCTTTTACACTGTTGAGGGCCACATTCCACCTAGGGTAATTTGAGGGGGGGGCCACATACTGGAAGTAGGGATGGAAGGATCCGCCTGTTTTGGTTCTCTCGGTTTCTCACACACCCCAGTCTTAAATTTGGTCCCCCACATTTCTGTAGCAAGATGCTTATTTTCTGTTTAAAAATCTTCATGAATTTCCAGGCTGGTCATTTGTGCCTTTTTAGGGTCAGATAAGCATGGAATGCAATGATTTGGTGTTTACACAGTGTAGCATGAGAGTTGAAAAATGCAGAAACACAAGAATCAAATTATTCATTGGCACATTGATATATAATCCTATATAGACTTCTGCAATTACTATTGGAAAAACACATGGAACATCTAAGGCAATAATCTAATATCAAAATTTCCATATCAGTCGTGACCCTCCTGGGCACGCATGTGGCATGTGAATATGCACACACATGGATGAATAGTGAGAACGCACAACATCTCTTCCACTTCACCCCATTTCCTTTCTAACTGCTCCACCATAATGTAACAACAACAACAACAACAACAACAACTTTATCATTTATACCCCACCCATCTTGCTGTGTTATAAACACCACTGAATTTGTTTGTGTTGCAGCTGATCCATAATCCATAAACTACACCCATTTTGAGTCTTAGCATTTAAAAAAATAATTCTTAGGTTTTGCAAAAGGGGGTTGTTATGTTACTAATGCAAGCTGCTTCACAAGCAGGTACCCCAAACATGCCTGAATTATTGAGAAGTTTGATAAATGACAGAATGACATAAAGGTGGGGACAGCTTTTGTGATTTCTGGGACATCGCAGATGATCACCTTGTGCAAGAAACTAGCTTTTTCACTGTGAATGTGGCAGAGTCATTCCTCATCCCGACATTCCCACTGTCCATCCAGCATTGGTTGCATCTCTCTGCCAAGAATTTGCTGTTTTGTTTGTTTTTTAAACATAGGACAAAAGTCTTAAAGAATCTACACTGGCTCCCAGTATGTTTCCAAGCACAATTCAAAGTGTTGGTGCTGACCTTTAAAGCCTTCAGGGGCCTTGGCTGTGTATACCTGAGGGAGCGTCTCCACCCCCATCACTCAGCTCTGATGTTCTTCTGGCAGTTCCCTCACTACAAGAAGTGAAGCTACATGGAACCAGGCAGAGGGCCTTCTTGGCAGAGGCGCCCTCCCTGTGGAATGCCCTCCCATCAGATGACAAGGAGATAAAGGACTATACAACTTTTAGAAGACATCTGAAGGCAGCATGTATCAGGAAGTTTTTAGTGTTTGATGTCTTAGTTTACTTTAGTTTGTTGGATGCTGCCCAGAGTGGCTGGGGTAACCCAGTCAGATGGGCAGCTATTGATGAAGATGATGATGATGATGATGATGATGATGATGGAAGCTTCCTCATAGTGAGTCAGGCCATTGGTACATCTACCTCAACAGTGTTCACACTAACTAGTCATGACTCTCCAGGGTTTCAGCCAGGTCTCAGCCTCTCAGCTTTTGCTGCCATACACTATGCAGAAAGGTCCTAATGTTGAATGTTATGTGCTTCTCTCCTAGTTCCTGCATGACTTGTATAACACAACTATATTGGAAGAGCTTGGAAATAGAGTAGATTCTAATAAACTGGTCCTGGCCACTATCCCTGTGGCTTTATTTCCATTCGGAGCTATCTGTGGGTCCTTTCCTGTTGCTTGGCTGATGGATAGATTTGGCAGGTATCGATATAACCCTTTAAATGGTGAACTGCATTTCCTAGCATGCAGTTTTGAGGGGATGCGGGAATGGGTGGTTGCTGCTGACCTACATTCCCCAGTAACATCTAATAAAAGATAAAATGCCGTCTGTTAGTTTCATTCCACCTGCCCAAGGCATTCGACCAAATGGAATGGGATTTCAGAGAAAGGCAAAGGGGATGATGTCAGATAATTTTTATATTTCACTAAACATTTCAGGGAGTGTTGTATGGCAGGGAGGGACAGAGTCCTGGAATCTTATCTGATCACTTTTAGCTAGGTAAATGAACTTTGTTTTAGGGTGGTGGGAACATGCTCTCCAAATGCATTATAATCCTACAGACACAAAATTTGTTGAAACCACATTGGTAGGTTTATCTTTCACTACACTAACACTACAGACAGAACAATATTTAAGTATTCTTATTATTAAAAGGACCGCACACAATTTGGATAACTGAGATTTCGGAAGGGGTAAACATTTCATCCTGGATTTGCATATCTGAAGAGTCACCTTTAGGGTAGTTACCCAATCTAAATTCTTTAACCAGATCCCCACTAAAAGAACAACATCCATTGAATTTCCCGTATTGTGCATTTGTTCAGTTTGTTTCTAGGCTTTTGCTGTGTTACTCGATATTAGGGGTATAGCCTGCTTTTGACTGGTTAGCTTCACAATATAGTTTTATTTATCCAAGCACTTTTTAAACTGTTCTGTGTAGGTAAAATATCTTCACCCAAGCCTCTTTAGATTCAAATATAAATGTTTCAAATAGTTTTTGCCAAGCAGCCAAAATTTAGGGTGATATATCTACGGGAAGAACTTGGAAAAGCTACAACTTAGGCAATGTAACAACTTAGGCAGACAATATATATTTTTTTACAGAAACATTTTTTCTCAGTGTGGCAAGATCAAAGGAAGACAACCTTTCAAAATCACTTTTCATCATTATTATTTTTAACCAGTGGGACAAAGCTGTCCAGAGATTATAGGAGCCCCGCTAGAAATAGTTTCTTTAGGCTCATGGTTCCCCAAACTTCCAAATATTGGAAGCTTTTATATCTACGTGGGACACATAAGTATCATTGGAATTAGAATCTGAATCTTGGGTGGGATGTTGAAAACCCTTAAAATTGATTTTGATTAATTTATTTTAGCCCTGTTATGTCCATTCAGTTCCTGGTGTAAATAAGGTGGTGTGTCTAAAGCATCTGCTAGCATCAGGACCATGTTTTAATCAGCATTTAAGTTAGCCAGATGTTCCTTACTTTTTATTATGATGCTTTTAATATTTGGGTAGTTTCTAATGGTTCCAGGTCCAATACAAAAAGAAGGGAAACCCTGTTTAACCATGCTGGAGATGTTTCGTGTGTCCCAGTCATTTACTCTCAAAATATCGGTAGAGTTCTCCCGATTTGAGAGATGGAATGAGCGATGTGACATCCCAAATTCAGTCCAAACAGTTGAAGTAGGAAGCACCATAACTCCCCTCTTCCTCTTTTGATAGCATCTTATATTCATTGGCATCTTCTCCCTCAACCCCGCTTTTTTTTTTTCAGGAAAGGTGCTTTGATGATAGCTAACATTTTGTACATTATTTGTTCTGTACTATTGGGTCTCTCACACTTGATAAGAACCTATGGATACAGCCTCTTTATCGATTTCTGCTTTGGATTATGTTCAGGTAAGTCGGAGTCCTGAATTTATTGGCTTGCCTTTTTGTAAAAAGAAATCATCCTGAAATGCACAAGATTCATCTGAGCTGATTTCAGGGACTGAATGGATGATGGGGGGGGGGGGGCACCAGCCAGGGAAACTCCAAGGGAAACTCCAGAGGAGGAAGTCTCAGAAACCGGGTATTGGTGGTGGGACACCGAGGAGAGGTCAGAGGGAGAAGAGTGGGAGGAGTTGTTGGATGCTGTAGGGGCAACAGGATTTAGTGAGCAGGGAGAGCCTGTGACAAGGAGCAATTCAGACTCAGATGCTGAAGCAGAGAGCAGGCAAGAGGCTGCAGAAGAATCCTGGGAGTCTGCCTGTCTTACTGTGACAAACTCCCCTCTCCCTTAGTCTCCAAGGACATGAAGAACGATGTTTGGGGTGGATTAGATTAGAGATTAGATCCCAAAGATCTGGGATGTGGTAATTATACTAATTTACTCCAGTGGGAGGCAAATATTGTTGATTTATATTTTCCACCCACCCATGGTGGAATAGTAAACGATGTTGAGAATGGTAGTCAAAATCTCATTTGTCAGATTGGCTACTTCTCTTCTAACTTTTCTCTAGCCATCACAATTAGTTTAAATGAACATATTTAATTCCAGTTCTGGAAGATGAACAATCTCTGGCTTTGGCAAGCAGCTAGGGAAGAAATCTATTAAGTTAAGAGGCAGCGGCTGAGAAGACCTCTCTGCAAGCCTTTGTGGGGCTCAGTTTGGTTTAAGTTACAACTGGGCAACATCTTGGTGTCTATGGCGTCAAGCGCTCTGGCTTTTGGCAACCAGCCATGGGGAGAAATCTCCAAAGTTAAGAAGTAGTCACTGAGAACACCTCTTTCTGTAACTTTATGGGGCCTGAAATGGTGGGGAGCTGCAACTGGGCAACAGCTCTGTAACTATGTCAAATATCATCTCTCCATGTAGCTTGATCCAGTGACCTCTCATGCAAATTGTGAAGGACAGCATGGCATTTTGCAGAAGTCTATGGGGGACCTCTTAAATTAATAAGGAGTTAACTGCATGACTCATTGTGGCCTTCTGTACCACACAGAGTTCTCTATATATGTTTCTGTACACCATATCACAAGCTCATTGTAAATTATATTTTGATTTATCACCTAACCAGGAATAACCTTCTGTGTTGTCTCCATATATCTTGGGGAAATCTCCCCTACACACCTGAGGGGACGCATAATGATGATGCACAGTCTGTTTTCTTCTTTTGGTGTTCTGTTGGCTCAGATACTTTCTCTCCCAGAAATTATTGGGACCCGAAAAGGTAATTCAGAGAAATTCATCCTTTGACTTACAGCTTTTCAGAAGTTCCACCTCAGTGTTTTCACATTATCAATCACTCTTATTTTCTTTCACAGGTTTACCAATTCTGACAAGCATTTCTGTGGTCATGCCATTGCTTCAGGTCTTTCTACTGCCCTCACTTCCTGAAAGTCCTAGGTATCTCTTCATTCAGAAGGAGGATGAAAACAATGCAATAAAAGGTACTGGGACCTCTAGGTATGGGCACCATAAAGAGCTGTGATATCCCTTCAGGCTGAAGAGACCTCAGGCACCTTTGGCCTGTTGCATAATTCAATCTAGGATTATCAGATCATTTATGTTGATAATCCTCTCATTAATAGAGGGTCATCAACAGCCTTTCATAACAATGCACATACAACTGATATATAATGCACTTTCCTTTCACACAATTATTTAGGGAATAATAATAATAATAATAATAATAATAATAATAATAATAATAATAATAATTTATTATGTATACCCCAACCATCTGTCTGTCAAACATTAAAAGCTTCCCTAAACAGGGCTGCCTTCAGTTCTCTTTTAAAAGTAAACTAATTGTTTATTGCCTTGACATCTGATGGGAGGGCGTTCCATAGGGCGGGTGCCACTACCGAGAAGGCCCTCTGCCGGGTTCCCTGTAACTTGGCTTCTCGCAGCGAGGGAACCGCCAGAAGGCCCTCGGCGCTGGACCTCAGTGTCCGGGCAGAACGATAAGGGTGGAGACGCTTCTTCAGGTATACTGGACTGAGTCAATGGTCATTCAATGACTACTTGCAGTGATGGCAATAGTGTCAGAGTCAGTATACCTCTGAATAAAAGTTGCTGAGTATCATGAGTGGAAGAATGTGGCTTCAAGCTACAAGAAAGGAGATTCCGAATTAAACGTTCGAAAAAACTTTCTGACAGCAAGAGCTGTACTGCAGTGGAACAGACTCCCACAAGAGGTTGTGGGCTCTCCTGCCTTGGAGGTTTTTAAGCAGAGGCTGGATGGCCATCGGTCATGGATGCTATAAACATGATGATCTACCTGGTGTGATTCAGTGCACTATGTTTAGGCTCTGAAATAGAAAAATAGTCTGCTTGTTTTTTAAATCAAGTTTTCAAAATTGCATGGGGATGTGTTCAGGGGTTGGGGGGGGCTGTTGATTGTCTCCAGTAATGTAAAAGGAAGCAGCTAATATCCTTTGTGGCATGTATGGAAGTATGAAAAACAAGAGGAATTCTAGGAACAATGAAATTAGCAAAACAATACTACACACATGATGGAAATCTATGCAAGTATAAATAATAGCAACTGTTGTGTAACAGTTGCAACAATCACAAATACAGAAAGTATCCCAACACAATTTCCTCAAATACCACAAATTTTTATTAAGAGATTCCCAAGATTGCTTCTTTATGGTTCTGAATTACTCCCAAGCATACCAGAGAGATTAAACCCTCCAGACTTCCCCTTTCCAACTTCCTTTCAATCAATCTGCTTATTTATTTATTTTAGAAGTCACCGCTTTCAAAGTCTAATCCTCTCTGCCTCTGTTCACACCCAGTACTGAAGAAGCTGCGAGACACTAGCGACGTGGAAGATGAGATCGAAGAGCTCCAGCTGGAGGACATAATTGAGAAAGACGAAAAGAACATGGATTCACTTAAGCTAATAATGACCCCAAGCCTAAAATGGCATGTCATCCGCATCTTCGTCTTGATGGGTGGAGAGCAGCTTGATGGCCTCAATGCGGTAAGGAAAGCAATATCCCAAGTTGTTAGGAGTTTCAACCATGTAAAATAAGAATGTATTTCACAAAAAGGTTCAGAAGCACCAATTGTCACTGCTTGTTTCTGGGAATGTTGATGCACTCAGAGGCCTGCTCTGTTTTCCAGACTCTATTCCAGGGATCAAGACTATCTAACCACCTTTAAGGGGAGATCTATGGTGTTGGTGAATCCCAGTTCCAATCAACTCTAGACAGCATGGCCAGTGATATATATCCTGACAACACACAGGGTGCCTCAAGGTTTCCATCTTCACCCTAGTGCATGCCAGGGACTGGCTGGATGAGGAGGAGTGGTGGAAACCACCTGACCAAGAGCCCCCCCCCCCCAGGGAAAATGCAGAGGAAGAGGATTTAGACAGGAATCAGACTTAGGAGTTTCATCGCAGAGCCAGCCTGACAGATTTTCTGCTGACAGCCTGTGTGCCCCTAATCCCAGAACAATGCATCCATTGCATGTTACCGAGCACAGAGCCAGGCAGAAACAGAGAGGGTCCCTTGGGGCTCACTGAAAACAGAGGGAGGGGCCTGACACAGAGGGATAGGGAGTGAAGTGGGAGGTACAAGCCAGTCTGAGCAACTGCTTCAACTAGACAGTAGCAATCTCAGAAGTCTCCATGTGTTCTCTGTTCTGCTTCCTTAATTTTTTAAAAAACTAACTGTAACTGAGCTGAGCTGTGTGTCACTGTCTTTCTCTGCTCTGTGAATGACCTGACAGTGTATCTACTGGGAAGATGGCATTGCCTAGGATAGAGGCAGACTATGGTCTTTCAGATTTCAGTGGCGCCCTGTGCAAGGTCAAAATTCACCACCACTACCCGCCTCTTGTTTTCCATTCTGTGAATGCACTACTTCATAGTTGTAGTGTCCTGCAGCGCCCTCCTCAGCTCAGCACCCGGTGTGGAGGAACTCTGCCTCTGCCTAAAAGTTTATAGATTTCACAGGTACAGAACACTAAAGACATCAGGGTAATGTAGAATGAGGCATCACACAGTTAGACAGATTGGAATGATTCCTTTAAGTTTATGAAATGTTAATGGTCTGACATCTAATGTGAGATAACATGATTCCCACGTATCAGATTAACGTATGGATTGGAATGCAATGATCTTTCAGGTTCTGCACTTGTTGAAATTTTGCAATATGTTTCTCAGCTCAGAAAAATGTACCAGGTGTTTAAATATGCATCGAAAAAGGAATATTTGTGCAGAAATGTCTGGTTTCCAAATTAATGCAGAAATAGTACAGAACAGATTTGTTAATGAGCACACGTGAAGTTAAAATGGATGGGAAATGAACTGATATGTCCATTATTTGACACAACATCACCATGTCTTGCATTTTCCTGTTTCAATTCATTTTCTCAGCATGAAGAGGGGGAAATCAACATGATTATGTTACAGAATTATAAAATTATGGAATTGTGGAGTTGGATGAGGTTCTGAAGGTCATCATCCCCCTGCAATGCAAGAGTCATGGCTAAAGAGTCCCTGACAAATGACTACCCAATTCCTGCTTTAAAAGTTCCAATGAAGGGAACTACCACCTTCAGAAATACTGTTCCACTGTCAAACAGCTCTTACCATCAGAAAGGTCTTCCTAAGAATAAAATAATAGAACTGTAGAGTTGTTAGGGTTCCAGAGTTATTTAGTCCAACACACTGCAATCTCAAAGAAAGAATCCATGACAGATGGCATCCATGTTTAATCAAAATCCCCCTTTTATCTTCAAATATCTAAAGGGCTGTCACATCTAAAGTGGAGCAAGCTTGTTTTCCGCTACTCATACAAATAACTCATGCTAATAGCTGCTTACCTCAGGGCTCCAAGGGGTGGGCCTTTGCTGTCTGGCGTAGCCATGCCACCAACACCAGGGGCGGTGGGGGCGGTGGCATGGTTTGTGCAGCCAGAAGGGGGTCAATTAAGCTTCACGTCCAGTTGTGTGAATATGAAGAGACAGGGCCGCAGGCCAAGGGCCAGTCAGGAGGGTCCAGAAGCCTTGGGCATGTGTGGAGTGATGCCTGGGTTCTGGTATTTTTACCCAAATACTCCCAACCTGCCTTCCATGCTCCAAGTCCTGGATTTCTTCACAAGTGTACATATCTTTTACATATAATGCTACTTCTCGTTCCTTCCTGTTTGATTAGTTCATACCCCTCAATTATTATATTCCAACCACGAGTCTCATCCCATTAGGTTTCATAAATGCCTATTATATCATATTTGCCCTCCTGTTTTAAGAGCCCAAGTTCATCTTTCTTTCCCATGCTCTGTGAATTAGTATAAAGAAAACTGAATCTACAAATAATTCTTTCCAGCTGCTTGCTTCTGCTTCCTGTGTATTAGCAGAAACCAGTAATATTGCTCCAGTTCCCTGTACATCAATGCCATGTAACAATCTTTGAGAATTTTTGGACAGCAGATTAGGTCCTTGCAAACTGCAGGTGGACAAACGTTGTACCCGTCTTCAAAAAGGGGAAAAAATAAGACACAGGTAACTACTGACTAGTCAGCTTGAGGTTGATACCAGGAAAGGCCCTAGAACATTTAATTAAATGGCCAGTGTGTGAATGCTTAGAAAGGGGTGCTGTGGTGACTAAGACCCAGCATGGGTTTCTAAAAAAAAAAGAAGGCATGCCGGACAATCTCAATACTTTATACAGAGATAGTTGCAAACTTGGTGGATCAGTGGAAAGCTGGGGATGTAGTAAATCTTGATTTCAGTATGGCTTTTGACAGAGTCCCTATTGATATTCTTGTGGAGAAGCTGGTAAAATGTGGGCTGGATGAGGCCACTTTTAGGTGGACTTGTAGCTGCTTGACAGACTAATCCCAAAGAGTGCTTACCAATGGTTCCTCATCATCCTGGAAAATAGTGACAAGTAAGAGTTGTTTCTGATGGTAAGAGCTGTTGACAGTGGAATGGGCTCTCTTGGGAGATGGTGGACTCTTCTTCCTTGGAGGTTTTTAAACAGAGGTTGGATGGCCACCTGTTATGAATGCTTTAGTTGAGACTCCTGCATTGCGGGCAGTTGGGCTACATGACCCTGGAAATTCTTTCCAACTCTACAGTTCTATGATTCTATGTCACATATTTCTTTTACTCGGCTTTTTGGGCAATGATGCAGTTCAGGAGACACCTAGTTAACACCATCACTTTAGACTTAGATTTTGCAAAGGAGGAGAGCCAAGTCATGAGTCTCTTCTCTTTGGTCCCTTCCAACGCTACAGTTTTATGATTTGATGTTGAATTATTTTCCATCTTTGTCAGTCACTAAAATTAAGTCAAGCATGGCAGGCATATGAGGAAGATAACAACTCTGAAGCACAGGACTTGCTACTTAAAGTGTCGAGTCAATTATACAGAGGAACCTAAATTAAAGGACTTCTAGGTTAAGAGCAGTTGACATCCAGAAAAGAACAACAGCAATCAAAATAACCAGAAAACGAACTCTAGGATTTCTCAGAATCCCAGGTCACCATCATGTGCTTCTTCCCCCTCACCTAACACTTTTTATTGTGATGGTCTGATTTCAGGCATACTATTATAAAGAGAGAATCATCTCGCCTACAAAGTCAGATATTGCAGAAATACATCTACTTTTGATAATCGGAAGCACTGTTTATTCCTGTGCCATTGCATTATCGGTAAGCCTCCTCTACCTTTCCTCTCACTTTCTAAGTCTTGAAAATCACTCTTCTTCAATAGACTGATCCTCACTGCAACATTCTATATCTTTTCTGCCATATTATTTTCTGTGCAGCAGCTATCCTACTCTCCCAAAAACCTGGGAATTGTAGTTTTATGGGGTTTTCTAACTATTCTTTCTAAGACAGGCATGTCCAAAGTCTGTTTCAGGGGTCTAATCTGGCCCGCCGGTAAGTTTAATCTGGCCCCTGTGGCAGTTTATTTCCTGGGGTAAAATCCTAAAAAAAGCTCAACAACTTCAATCCTAAAGAAAGGTCAACAACAACTTTGGTTGGCCCTTTGGTCGTCACTCACGCATTTTCACTTCATCAAATCTGGCCCTCTTTGAAAAAAGTTTGGACACCCCAGTTCTAAGAGAAGCCCTTAGATTTAAACAGATTGCATGGCTCCATGCTTTACTTGGAACTGTCACAAGGGTTTTTTAAAAAATACTTTGCATGTGCGTGTGTTAGAAGAAGCAAGAGCTCCTGTCTTTATGTACTTTATTCTGCTGCATTAACTATTTCATCAATGTACTCTAAGGGGAATTGCCTTTTTTAGCCTAAATGGCCTACTGTATGGAGAAGATATAATAATAATAATAATAATAATAATAATAATAATAATAATAATAGTAGTAGTAGTAGTAGTAGTAGTAGTTTTTATTTATAACCCACCCTCCCCAGCCAAGGTCGGGCTCAGAGAGGCTAACAAGCAATAATAAAAACAAGTTGAATGAATACAACTTAAAAACAAGATTAAAATACAACATTAAAATATTGAAACATTAAAATATTAAAATGCAGCCTCATCACAGGAGGAGAAAGGAAAAAGGAAAAAGAAAGAGGGGGAGGGAATCAAATTGGCTCCAAGCCAAAGGCCAAGTGGAACAACTCTGCCCTAAAGGCCCTGCGGAAAGAAATCAGATCCTGCAGGGCCCTGGTCTCATGAGGCAGAGTGTTCCACCAGGCTGGAGCCAGTGTTGAAAAGGCCCTGGGTCTGGTTGAAGCTAATCTAACTTCCTTAGGGCCTGGGACCACTAGGGTGTTGTTATTTGAGGCTCTCCATGGGGCATACCGGGAGAGGCGGTCCCGTAGGTACAAGGGTCCTAGGCTGTGAAGGGCTTTAAAGGTCAAAACCTTTTTTGGTTTTGATATATCACCCCTATCTTACTATCATAGAACTACGATTCCTAAAAGTCCTCTGGAAAAGGGAATTAATATTAGACCAGTTTAAGTCTGTGATACAGATGTATCCATGTGGCTACATCCCTATACCTCTGGAGTAGCCAACAAGCTGCTCTCTAGATGCTGTTGGAATACAACAAGTGATTTATTTCTATGAAAAAGGTGTCGGTACACACCATATCCCCTATCTCCCCACCTCCACCTGGCTGCCATTTGCATGCCCACCTGCTTGCTCCCTCCCCCTTTGCCTGAGACTGCTTCTGCCACAGCCACTGTCACCACTTCCTGCAGTGGCAGGCACAGCCTCCCAGAGGCACTTTGTCCTCCTACTTCACCGCTTCCCACAGTGGCACTTTGGCGCGACCACTTTTACGATCATCAAAGCGTACCTGGCAATCATAAAAATGTTGCGCCAAAGCGCCTCTGCTATGGTGAGACCTTCTTACGATTGCCAGGCACCTTCCTCAAAGGCATTTTGGCAACTATTCAACTTTAGTCAGGCCACACCTGGAATACTGTGTCCAGTTCCAGGCATCACAATTTAAGAAAGATGTTGACGAGCTGGAACATGTGCAGAGGAGGGCAACTAGGATGGTCAAGGGTCTAGAAGCCAAGCCTTGTGAGGAACGGTTGAAGGAGCTGGGTATGTATAGCCTGGAAAAGAGGAGACTGAAGGGAGATATGATAGCTATCTTCAAGTATTGGAAGGATGGCGCAAGCTTGTTTCCACCTACTTTGGAAGGTAGGACTCAAACCAATGGCTTAAAGTTGCAGGAAAGGAGATTCCAACTAGACAAACAATTATTTTTTTCCTGTTTGATAGTGGATCAGTCTCCCTCAGGAGGTTGTGGACTCTCCTTCCTTGGAGGTTTTTAAGCAGAGGTTGACTGGTCACCTGCCAAGGATGCTTTAGCTGAGATTCCTGCATTGCAGGGGGTTGGACTGGATGACCTCGGGGTCCCTTCCAACTCGTAGATTCTGTGATTCTATGATTATAACTGTAAAAGGGTCTCACATTGGGAAGTGGTGGCAGCAGGATGGTGGGTGAAGAGGTGGTACGTACAGCCTCAAAAAAAGCCCTGAAGACAACTTACACCATTCCTTACTATTGGCCCCGATAGCTAGGGTCGATGGGAGTTGTAATCTCACTACACATGAAAGGTATTTTGTTGGCCAAACATGCTACATATGCTTACCTGGGATCAGAAGGGCTTATCTCTGAGTGGATATGTAGAGGATTGCATTGTAAGTCTTAGCTTCAGGTCCTTTTTCATTTAAGAGCCTTGACCCCCGACTGTGGTTGTCTAGACACAAATTCAGTATGCCATGCTTCAAAATCTGCTATTCATATATGCATTCCTTCTCAATGAAGGGTGTGAATAAGCCCCAAGATGTCCCTTGTAACTCTGTCTTTAAAAAAACCCAAAACAATTGTTTACTGTTTTGCCCTATGCTCTCTCTGCTTTGATCTGTAATTCAGGTTCTGGGCAAAACTGTCCAAAACAAAGCTCTCCCATTACCCATTTGCTATAACAGGGAACAAAAAAAAAAAAAATCAGATGCCAATTTTCCTCTTTTGACCAAAATTATGAAAATTTATGGAACAGGAGCCCCTCCAGAGTGAATGAAGCCTGTTTTTCGACTACAGCTCCCATCATCACTAGCTAGCAGGACCAGTGGTCCCAAAACAACTGGAGGCCCTAGTTTGGGAAACACTGTTTTAATGTACTGTTGTAACGCCTAGGGTCCCTCTTTCTTGTCTCTATATTCTCTAGATGTATCTGGCTGATTCTAAGGGGCACAAGTTTCTGCTTCTCACTGGCTCTGGGATCTGCATCGTGACCTGTATCATGCTAACCATGTCACTGGATTTATTGGTTTGTAGTTGGTAGATTTCGAGCTGAGAATCATTAAATAGCTTGTCGTTTGGCCCTGTCCCCCCTCCATCTTTAATCTGTATCATGCAAAAGCTCCAAAGCCAATGTTTAAGATGGCTGTAGATGTGACAGGACATTTCTTTAAGAAGAATAAAAACAAGGCATACGAACGGAGGCATGGGCATACTTCTGATTGGTACATCTGTAAAAGGAGACTTGAGAGAAAGGTTGCATTGGATTTTTAACCTTCAGCTGAATTTTGTACGAGGTCTTTAAGTGAATGAATAAGAACATAGTTTCCCATTGACAGATGTTTCCTCTGAAAGTTACACAAATGTTAGATTCAGAGGCAAGAGAGGCCTCCTTCATTCTATGGGTCAACAGTTCTATGGAACAAACAGTGGCAACTGGAAATATGGAAGCTTACCTCACAAATGTCCCATTTCGAATGAGACATCCCAGATTGACAGAAGCCTGTTTGGCTTCTGATCTGAATCCTGGATGTCTCATTTTAGCTCCCCATACTCTAGTTTCACCAGAACGTGGGACCCAAAGACATAGGTTTTTTTGGTCCCACACTGTGGTGCGCGTCAGTTGACTCCCAGCAGAGTGTGGGACAAAAGAACAGAATGGCTGATGTACTTATGGAAGCTGGTGCCACACTTCTTGGATTTAACCCAACAGGGACCCAAAGAGTGCAAAATCAAAAGGGACATATCCTTTGGTTGCACATTCTTTTGGTTCCACACCTTCACTGGCTGTCCCCCCCCCCCGGCACTGCCAGTATGCAAGCGGGCAGCAGGTGGCAGTGGCAGGTGGCAGAATGGTGCAGGTCTGTATGTGTCCCAAATTGCCCTCCCAAAATGTGGGGGGGGGGGGTATGTGGGAAGTAGTATGTGTGACAATCCTTCAGATGTTGCTGCATTCCTATTCCCATCAGTCTCAATCAAGCATGGCCAATAGTTAGGAATGTTGCGTGGCAAGGTCCTGAACCCTACCCCATTGTAGAATAAAGACACTTGACACCAGAATTTAGGTTAATGGGCTGAAAAGGGCCACAACTTTATGGGTTACAGAATGTGAGTGGTATTAGCTTAGGCATTGGAACCTGAGAGTTAACCACCAATAGGGGGAGCCCTATTGATGCACATCAGCTAGGAATTCCCCCAGGGTCACCGATAGGGGTCGATAGGGGTCGTGCTATGGCCCTGGCCCCCATCTGGGCTTCGGACAGAGGACACCCTCCCCCCCCCCCAGATTCCTTCAATGGAATACCCTTGAAATAGGAGGGGTAGGTGATGGCCGCCACCTCCCACCAAATACTCCAATGCCTAACCACCAAATCTTACAAAGTTGTGAGGATTTGCTATGAGGTAGGCGAAAAGCCAAGTGGCTGGTGCCAATTTGCCAAGTGGAAAAAATTCCTACCAGGCCCCTTCAACAGGCAACCAACTGAGGTCCATAGCAAGGTCAAAGGATAAGGACCTAGCCTTAGGGAAGGAGGGAGAACTGCACAAGCGGGAGCAAGGTAAAAGAGAGCAAGAGCCTGGCCGCGGCTTGTTTAAATGGGCTAAGCCATGCCCTCCTTGGCCGATCGGACTGGCCGATATGAAATGACGCTGCCAGGAACTCCCTGTGACACGGAGCTAGCTAAGCCCTGTCTTCATAGGTCAGGCTCATGATCTGCTCGCAAAGTCAACTCCCTGTGAGGGGAATTGGCTTTGCGAATTGTGGTCCAACAAAATATGGAGGACACCATGAGGACTACACCTGCAAATTTCACTAGCAGTGAAATTGTTGTTGTCATTTTAAAACATAAGAAGACAAAAATATACTGCTGCAGAGATTTTCAAAAATAGGTACTACCCAAAGAAAAACTGGCACCATGATGGTGCAAGGTGCATGGAAAGGATAGTAGTCAGAATGGATGCTTCATCTCATGGGGGGGGGGGGAAGAGAGGCAATGTGCCCACTATCTTGAGTGGAGCTGCATTTTTCAAAACTTATTCGATTCACCTTGAATTGGTGGGTGAGGGGGGAGGGAATCCAGATGTTCAGGGAGGAAATTCATGGGAAATGAGCTGGTGGACAATCCTACCTTAATTGGAACACAAACATTTCAAATGCACATTAAACTCAGCTGTGGACAATAAACATGACCTGCTTTCTCCAACAGAAATTTATCCCGCAAATGGTGCATGTAAGAAAAGTTTTGGAAAACATATTCATCTTTGGACATGGTATAGGATCAGGTAAGTGCTTAGATGATATTATTATTATTTGTTGTTGTTTAGTCGTTTAGTTGTGTCTGACTCTTCGTGACCCCATGGACCAGAGAACACCAGGCACTCGTGTCTTCCACTGCCTCCCGCAGTTGGGTCAAACTCATGCTGGTAGCTTCGAGAACACTATCCAACCATCTTGTCCTCTGTCATCCCCTTCTCCTTGTGCCCTCCATCTTTCCCAACATCAGGGTCTTTTCCAGGGAGTCTTCTCTTCTCATGAGGTGGCCAAAATTATCATCATCATCATCATCATCATCATCATTATTATTATTATTATTACACCACCCTTCATCCATAGATCTCAAGGTGGTTCACAACATAAAAATCCAAGATAAAAACATAATATGCACAACATATGTTTAAAAGGCTATAGGATGTTAATCAGCCAAAGGCCTCATTGAATGTTTTTTTCCTGGAAACTAGAACTTGGGTATCATTCTTCAAGAAACATTTCCGCTTTCAGTTTTCCAACATAGGTTACTTATATTTTTAAGTTCAAAGCTCAGGAATGCATGGAGGCTTTGTACACTGAATATTACTGCAAGAGCTGAAAAATGCAGGTTATACATAGTTCCATGAACAAGTTGTTTCAAAACCTGTGCAATCCAGGGAAAGCATTCGGTCAGGAGACAAAAGTGCTAAGTGACTAACAATGCTGTAAATGCAGATATGGCGCTTGCTGTGCTAGAAGGACAGTTTTGCTTATTTATGGTCTTTGCATTGTGTTCTTTAGATGATATGAAAGATATGAATGCAGCAGATAATCTAGTGAGTCAAATAAAATAAAATAAAAGTGGTATTGAATGCCCTAAATCATTTCTGTCTACCAAGGTTCTATTTCATCTGTAATTGTGGTTGAGCTGTTCCTTCAGTCATCCCGGGCCTCAGCATTTGCGATTGCAGGATTTGTGCATTGGCTCAGTAGGTTTCTTATAGAATTCATATTCTTTTACATTGAGGTGAGTCGTTTTGAATTTCCGTTTGGTCGTAAGTGCGGTAAACCCCTTATCGCACCATTATTGTTTCCCCAAACCCACAAATGAAGCCATACCCTTGAAGTTATTTATTTGCCATTATTTCTACCCTTCCCCCAATCCAGCCAGTGTGTTTTGTTAAAGTTGAATGTTAAATCATCTCAGGAATCTGCATATTTTCCAATCAGGTTCAGTGCAGTGATGGGGAAACTCTGCCCTTCCAGATGTTGCTGGACTGCACCTCCCAACATCCCTGGGTACACCATCCTGAGATCATCATCATCATCCCCTGCCCATCTGAATGGGTTGCCCCAGCCACTCTGGGTGGCTGGTATATAAATTGAATTAATAATAATATCCATGCGAACACCAGCACCTTCCACTCTGCCACGAATTGTTTAGTAAGAGAAAAGAGATATATTCTGCTGGAAGTGGCACAGAGTGGCTGGGGAAACCCAGATAGGTGGGGTATAAATAATATAATAATATAATAATAATTTATTATTTGTACCCCGCCCATCTGGCTGGGTTTCCCCAGCCACTCTGGGCAGCTTCCATAGAAACCAAAAATACAGTAAAATATCACAGATTAAAAACTTCCCTGAACAGGGCTGCCTTAAGATGTCTTCTAAATGTCAGGTAGTTATTTATCGCTTTGACATCTGGTGGGAGGGCGTTCCACAGGGCGGGCGCCACTACCGAGAAGGCCCTCTGCCTGGTTCCCTGTAGCTTTGCTTCTCACAATGAGGGAACCGCCAGAAGGCCCTCGGCGCTGGACCTCAGCGTCCGGGCAGAACGATGGGGGTGGAGACGCTCCTTCAGATACAGTGGACCAAGGCCATTTAGGGCTTTAAAGGTCAGCACCAACACTTTGAATTGTGCTCAGAAACGTACTGGGAGCCAATATAGGTCTTTCAAGACCGGTGTTATGTGGTCTCGGCGGCTGCTCCCAGTCACCAGTCTAGCTGCCGCATTCTGGATTAATTGTAGTTTCCGAGTCACCTTCAAAGGTAGCCCCACGTATAGCGCATTGCAGTAGTCCAAGCGGGAGATAACCAGAGCATGCACCACTCTGGCAAGACAGTCCGCGGGCAGGTAGGGTCTCAGCCTGCGTACCAGGTGGAGTTGGTAGACAGCTGCCCTGGATACAGAATTGACCTTATAATAAATAAAATTATTTATTTAAGGAGAACAACTCTGCAGATGCCTCTCCAGAGGAGGACCTGTCTGTAATCTCTGCCTGCATTATTGACCCACACAGTCAAACTCTTCCATGCGCTCTTTCAGTGCCCTGGACAGAGCCCATGGTGCCTCCTAAGGCAAGAAAGCCATAGCTGGCTTCTTTGGGTGGAATTGCCGGTGGACTCGTAGCAAGCAAGCAGGAAGGAGCCAACCCTGAATGTGCACAATAACGTAGAGCAAAATAGAGATAGGTCAACCTGGGTTAGGTGGGCGGGGAGCTGGTCCAAAATGCACCACTGCCACCACTTGTGGCAAATATCTGGAAGTCTGGTCTTGAGCTCCTTGAAGGGTAAACTCCAAAAGAATATGTGTGTGTGACAAATAAATAACCAAGATTCTGTTTCTCTCCTTCCTTCCTTCCTACTGCCCCTTTTTTGTTCCATCTCTAGGCAAGTATGGGAGCCTATATTTTCCTTCTCTTCTGGCCTGTCTCTGTAGCTACCTTTTTCGTTATCTTCAGGATTATACCAGAAACAAAAATGAAGGCCTTTGTACAGATCAGGAGATCCATGCTGATCCCGAAGCCCAGGAAGAAACGTACCAAGAAGAGGAACATCAAGTAAAAACTCAGGAAGAATCCTATGCAGTTTATTTTGTTGTTTGTGTATATATTAAATAGCTTTTTTAAATAAATGAAATTATTCAAAGAGCTGTTACTGTTATTCTTCCACTGTCTAAAACTGTAATCATTTTGATAAATAATGATGATGGTAGTCAGTGCTTTATTTAAAGAAAAATTTAGTCAAGGTGGTGGGGGAAATGAGAAGACAGTTCTGAGATGCAGGACTCACTGCTTAAAGTGTTTAGACAATTATAGAGGTGAAACTAAAGGTAAATATTTTCTAGACGGAGAGCAGCTGACATCCAAGATTAAGTGCAGAACTTAAAAGTGGAAGGAGAACTGACCAGACTCTTCAGGGGCTCAGAACCCTGCCAGTTCTTCAATTCGTCTAATAATTTTTACTATGTTTGTCTGATTTCAGGCTGCTATTATATGGAGAGACTCTATTGGTTGACAGGGCTGAAAGTGGAGATAGTTCAGATGGGTTTGATAAGCTCTACCGTTATTTATGGGACACTGGTGGTGCTGTGGGTTAAACCACAGAGCCTAGGACTTGCTGATCAGAAGGTCGGCAGTTTGAATCCCCATGATGGGGTGAGCTCCCATTGCTCGGTCCCAGCTCCTGCCAACCTAGCAGTTCAAAAGCACGTCAAAGTGCAAGTAGATAAATAGGTACTGCTCCGGCAGGAAGGTAAACAGCGTTTCCATGTACTGCTCTGGTTCGCCAGAAGTAGATTAGTCATGCTGGCCACATGACCCAGAAGCTGTATGCCGGCTCCCTCGGCCAATAAACCGAGATGAGCACGGCAACCCCAGAGTTGGTCACGACTGGACCTAATGGTCAGGGGTCCCTTTACCTTTACTTTACCATTATTTATTGCTCTACAACTGCATTGGCAGTAAGTCTCCTCCACCTTTTCCTCTTTCACCTAAGTTTTGAAAAACCATTCTCCTTCAAAAGACCATCTTTTATAGACCAGTATGTTTTTTTTAAATGATATTTATTAGAGATTTAATGATTACAGAAAAAAGAAAGAAACAATAAAAGTTAAACAAAACAAAACATTACCTTACAATACATCAAAAACAAAAACAAAAACAAAAGACAATACAACAAAACAACAACAACAACAGAAGACAAAAACATTTAAAAACACACATCCAATATTTCTGTATCTTTACCTTTCATTTACTTGTTTCCCGGACCTCCTCACGCCTCCCTTTTTTGTATTCCAATTCAGTTTGTTGGTTCAGCAAATCCTTCTCCTCTTTATTTATCCTAATCTTTAATCTTAAAATATTGTAGCATTAAATCTTTACCTATTAATAATCCATTTTTCATATTCCCTTGTAATATTGCAGCAAAAAAGCACTTAGTTTATATCCAACATCATTCTAACATTCATTAATTTTACAATATTTCTGTAAATAGTCTTTAAATTTCTTCCAATCTTCTTCCACCAACTCTTCTCCCTGGTCTCGGATTCTGCCAGTCATAGAATCATAGAATCATAGAATCATAGAGTTGGAAGAGACCACAAGGGCCATCGAGTCCAACCCCCTGCCATTTCCGCCAGTTCCATATAGTCAATCACCTTCATCTGCCTTTCTTCCAGAGTGGGTAAATCTTGTGTCTTACAATACTTTGCGATGAGTATTCTTGCTGCTGTTGTGGCATACATAAAAAAAGTTCTATCCTTCTTTGCCACCAATTGGCCGACTATGCCCAGGAGAAAGGCCTCTGGTTTCTTCAAGGAGGTATATTTAAATACTTTTTTCAATTCACTATAGATCATCTCCCAGAAAGCCTTAATCCTTGGGCACGTCCATCAAAGGTGAAAGAATGTACCTTCAGTTTCTTTACATTTCCAACATTTGTTATCGGGCAGATAGACCAGTATGTAACCACACACACACAGTGTACGATTTAAAACAACAAATAAACAGTGCAATAAAAATTGATGGTTTATTTTTTTAAAAAAATATTTTTATTGCTTTTTTCAGATACAAATGTTAAGTCAGATATATGAAGAAATAACAGTAAAAAGAAAAGAAAAGAAGAAAAAAGAAAAAAAAACCATCTTTCCAAAATATTCTCTCATGACCAACCGGACTTCCCCACATCTCCCACACCCTGCATTCTTTACAATAAAGATATCAGCAAATTATTACCTTGTTTCCTGCATTCCTTTGTACTTTCAAATGGTTATATTTTATGTTTAAAATACTTATTGTCTGATTACTTTGCCTTCAAATAAATATAATATTACTTTAAACATTAGTCCTTTCATAATTATAACTTAATTTCCCATATCACCGAATCCTATTGCTGAAGCTAGAATTTCCAAGTCATGCAAATTTTTAACATTCATATAACTTATAGTATTTTTGTAAATAGTCTTTGAATTTTTTCCAGTCCTCTTCCATTGCTGCTTCTCCCAAATCTCGGATTCTGCCAGTCATTTCAGCCAATTCCATATAGTCCATCAATTGTGTCTGCCACTCTTCCAGTGTGGGCAAATCTTGTGTCTTCCAGTATTTTGCAATAAGTATTCTTGCTGCTGTTGTTGCATACATATAAAAAGTTCTGTCCTTCTTTAATACCTTCTGGCCGATGATGCCCAGGAGAAAAGCCTCTGGTTTCTTGGGAAAGGTGTACTTAAACACCTTTTTTTAACTCATTATAAATCATTTCCCAGAAGACCTTCACTTTTGGGCAGGTCCACCAGAGGTGAAAGAATGTCCCTTCAGCCTCCTTACATTTCCAACATTTATTATCAGACAAATGATATATCTTAGCAAGCTTGACTGGGGTCATGTACCACCTGTATATCATTTTCATAATATTCTCTTTCAAGGCATTACATGCCGTGAATTTCATACCAGTGGTCCATAACCTTTCCCAGTCCTCGAACATGATGTTGTACCCAATGTCCTGAACCCATTTTATCATAGCAGATTTGACTGTCTCATCCTGAGTGTTCCATTTAAGCAGCAAATTATACATTCTCGAAAGTACCTTAGTCTTTGGTTCTAACAATTCTGTCTCTAGTTTCGATTTTCCCACCTGGAAACCTGTTTTTTTATCCAACTTAAAAACCTCTTGTATTTGAGCATAATGAAACCAATCTTGCACCTTGTTCTTTAGTTTTTCATAACTCTGCAGCCTCCAATTTTCTCCAACTTTTTCTATAATTTCCCCATATTTCGGCCAACCAACCTCCATATTGGGTTTTTTCCAGGCCTTGGCCTCTGCTGGTGATAGCCACCTCGGGGTCTTACCTTCTAATAAGTCTTTATATTTTGTCCAGACCATAAATATTGCTCTTCTGACAATATGGTTTTTGAACATTTTATGAATTTTTGCCTTGTCGTACCAAAAATTGATGGTTTAAAATGCACAACTCACAAGCCATTACGTTACATATAAGAAACATAGACAACCAGATGCAAAGACCTTACAAAGTGAGGCAGCTTAAAACACTGCCTGTTATCTTTTGAAGAACTTTGGAGCATCAGTGTAATGTGAACATTGGGTTAAATTGCACAGTGCTTGGGCTCATTTTTTAGTTAGCACATCTCTTCACACAGCTGGATGTTCTGAGATAAGAGGCCAGGTGCACGGGGTTACCATAGCAACAGAGCAGAGGTCAAGTGTATGACTTTGCCAAGTCAATTCACTCTCCCGTTGGTTGGTTCCTTACTTGCCTTTTCTCCAAATTAATCCCCTGCTCCAGTATTGAGCTGTTTCCTTTTGGAGCAGTTACTTTGGCAGCTGTTTCATTGTGGCTGGCCTTTTCTGCACCATTTCTGACTCTACAATATTGTTTTCATGCTGTGGTGGCCAGGTCTGTACATGGTATTGCAAGTTTGCTTGCTCCACAGGTTTGTCTAATGGCCTTATGATATTATTGGCAGTTTTAATGTCAATCCCTTCCTGGTAATCCCTAACAGAGAGAATTCACCTTTTCTACAACTGCCACATGTTGGGACAGCATTTTCATTGAGCTGTCCACAATGGCCCCAAGTGCTTTTCCATGGTCAGTTACAGACTCTGATGAGTTCAGCCCCTGTTAGTGTACAAACTTGGGTCTCTAGCTGTTTTTGGACTACAACTCCCACCAACCCTACCTAGCAGGACCAGGGGTCAGGGAAGATAATATAATAATAATAATAATAATAATAATAATAATAATAATAATAATAATTTATTTGTACCCCGCCCATCTGTCCGAGTTTCCCCAGCCACTCTGCGCGGCTCCCAATCAAATGTTAAAAACAGTACAGCATTAAATATTAAAGACTTCCCTAAACAGGGCTGCCTTCAGATGTCTTTTAAAGATAGGATAGCTGCTTATTTGCTTGACATCTGAAGGGAGGGTGTTCCACAGGGCGGGCACCACTACCGAGAAGGCCCTCTCTCTGGTTCCCTGTAACTTCACTTCTCGCAATGAGGGAACCACCAGAAGGCCCTGAACGATGGGGGTGGAGATTGTAGTCCAAAAACAGCTGGAGAACCATGTTTGGGAAGCTCTGAGTTTTATATTAAATTAGATGGGGAAATTGCCCCAGTATGCATCATTTATACTTGCTTTATACTGACACATCGTCATTGTCATTGTCATCACCACATCCGATCAGAAGGAATTACATATTGTGAAAGCAAGCTGATACCACTTCAGCAAGATTTGTTCATCTGCATGCTTGGTAATCTTTTTATTATTTATTTATTTATTTATTTATTTATTTATAAAAATAAATTTCATTAGCTGTCCACGAAGAAACATAAGTCAGCCAGTGAGTAATTCATCAGATCTCCCAGCCTTATCTTTGTTTTCTCTAGATGCTTATCGCTGATTCTAAAGGGCACAGGTTTCTTCTGCTCACTGACTTTGCGATCTGCAACATTTTCACTGTTCTGTTAACCATGACCCTGGAACTGCAGGTTTGTGATTGATGGCATTTGGAGTTGAGAATGACTTTGACCTTGTTCTCCCTCTCCCTGCCATCCAACCCATAATATGTACTACGGTAGGTAACAGCTCCAAAGTCCATAGAAAAGCTGGCTGTAGCTACCACACACCATTTATTTCTTTTCCTTTTCTGTTTCTAAATTATGCACATGAACTTAGGTTAATTTAAATAGATGTGCTTCCTAAGTGAGAAAAAAGTTAGTTTTGATTTTAACATTCAACTGAACTGAACCTTTTTTTTTTTGCCTCTCCTGGAGAACTAGTGCAATACTTGTTACTGATATCAATGCAGTTTCTGAGGCTTGCTGTTGTTTTTCATTTTCATTTTGTTTTGCTTATGGCTGAGACTGTAACATCATTATTTTATCAAACTATCAGGGATGTAGTTTTGGGTCTTTATTTTTTGTTGGAAATGTCTATATGATATCGCTAAGGTTTAGCTCCTTCGTGGATCACTGCCTTGTCATGGAGAAGGGGCTTGAATAACTCAGAGAAGCTATGAACTAAGCCTAGCAGGGCACCCAAGACAGACAGGTCATAGTGGAGAGTTTTGACTAAACGTGATCCACCTGGAGGAGGAACTGGCAAGCCACTCCAGTATCCCTGCCAAGAAAACTCCATGGAGAAAGACAACAGGCATATAAAAGTTATGATGCTAGAAGATGAGCCCCTCAGGTCGGAAGGCATCCAACATGCTACTGAGGAAGAGCGGAGGACAAGTACAAGTAGATTCAGAGCTGATGAAGCGGCTGGGCCAAAGCCAAAAGGTCGCTGTCAGGGGCTGCCTCAGGTCTCAGCTCACAAAGGACCAACGCCAAGCTCTTCTTATATACAGGAATGTTTATTGCAGTTCATTATAGATTCCACAACCGAGGCGTGCAGCCCCGTGTCTTTAACGTCAGACGTTTGAAGTCCCCTCTGACTCGCTCCCCCCCCTGCACCAACTTAAGAGGCTTGTGCTAGACCACCTCTTCCTGTCTTTCCTTTTCCGCAGGGTCTTTCTGCCCCCCTGGGTTCCTTCCCTCCTGCTCTCTCCCGAAGCGGATTCCTGAGATGCCTGTTCCCCCCTCCTTCGTGCTTTGGGGCTGGGCTCCTCCTCCGGGCTTTCTTCATTTCCGCGCGCCTCCACATTTGAACTTGGCGCTCGCTCGCTACCCCTGACCTTCCTTTTGACACTGACACTACTCCCTGTACTACTCTCCCCCTCTTCCGGCAGGACGTTCTCCCCAGATCTCCTTCCCCTGTCTCTTTCCTGCTCCGCTCCGTGTGTCACACTGGGAACCCCCCTCTCTTCCCTTCGTTCCTGCTGGGAAGCCGGCCCCGATCTCCCACTCCCGCTCGGGGTTTCCCTGCTGCTTCCCTGCTCCTGGCAGGTCCCCCCTGTGACCCCCCTTGTCCTGACTAGGGGCGCCCCCTCCTGAGAATCCTCCGATTCACTTGAGAGACTCATGGAAGATCTCAAGTCATTGTCATCCTCTTCCTCACTGTCCTGGGATTCTTCCTCGTCGCTCTCCGTCTCCTCCCTCACCTGTGTCTCTGTCTCTGAACCCCTGACAGTCGCTTAGTTGTGGATATGCCTGGAAGTGAAAGGAAAGTCCAATGCTGTAAAGAAAAACATTGCTTAGGAACCTGGAATGTAAGAACCATGAACCTTGGTAAGCTGGATCTGGTAAAAAATGAGATGGCAAGTATAAATATTGACATCCTGGGCACCAGTGAACTAAAATGGATGGGAATGGGCGAATTCAGTTCAGATGAACATCATATCTACTACTGTGGGCAAGAATCCCGTAAAAGAAATGGAGTGGCCCTCATAGTCAACAAAAGAGTGGCGAAAGCTGTACTGGGATGCAATCTCAAAAATGACAGAATGATCTCAATACGAATCCAAGGCAGACCTTTTATGATAACAGTAATCAAAATGATGAATAAAGTCGTAGTCATTTGAAATATCAGAAAATATCAAAAATCATTCATCAAAACGACTAATACAATTCACAGGGTCTCACAGGGAAGGTCTTGTACAGTAGCAAACTACACTGAGAATTCTCAAACATCAAGAAATAACACTGTTCTGTCCTAATGGTTTTTACAGATATATATGTATGTATGCATTTATATGGATTCTACCTCAATGATACAATTTACATAAACAACAACAAAAAATCACGGCCACCAAAGAAAAGTAGTCTGTGTTGATTTTGCCTCAGCTCCACAGCAACCTTCTCAAAATGGCTTCCACAGCCAATCATTCAGGAAAATGAAATCCACAGGTCCACTATAACATAACATAACATAACATAACGTGACGTAACATAACATAACATAACATAACGTAACATAACATAACATAACATAACATAACATAACGTAACCAGACAAGGAAATTATAGTTTTTAGAAACACGTTTTAATTTTTTTAGGGAAACATCAACTGTTCTCAAGGTTGTAAGGTAAAAAAAGGTAAAGGACCCCTGGATGGTGAAGTCCAGTCAAAGTCGACTATGAGGTTTCCCTTTCCCTTTCAGGCCGAGGGTGCCAGTGTTTGTCCACAGACAGTTTTCCGGGTCATGTGGCCAGCATGACTAAACCACTACTGGAGCACGGAGGACCGTGACGAGTGCCAGAGTGCATGGAAACGCTGTTTACCTTCCTGCCACAGCAGTACCTATTTATCGACTTGCCCTGCTGTGTTTTCAAACTGCTAAGTTGGCAGGAGCTGGTACAGGGCAACGGGAGCTCACCCCGTCACGGGGATTCGAATCGCTGACCTTCCGATCAGCAAGCCCAAGAGGCTCAGTGGTTTAGACCACAGCACCACTCGCGTCCCTTCTCAACGGTGTAGAGCCTTTCAGAAAAGGAGGTATCCCAACTGTACAGTGGTACCTCGGGTTACATACTCTTCAGGTTACATACGCTTTCGGTTACAGACTCCGCTAACCCAGAAATAGTGCTTCAGGTTAAGAACTTTGCTTCAGGATGAGAACAGAAATCGTGCTCCGGCGGCGCGGCGGCAGCAGGAGGCCCCATTAGCTAAAGTGGTGCTTCCGGTTAAGAACAGTTTCAGGTTAAGAACGGACCTCTGGAACGAATTAAGTACTTAACGTGAGGCACCACTGTACTGAGGTAAATCATTTCTCTTTTTTTACAATGGACTAACTGCCCATCATTGTTGCTGCTCATCATGGTGGCCGCACACAAACACACACACACACACGGTACAATCTTTTATTTAATGGCAGCAGAATGAATGAATGAATGAAACTTTATTTGCATCAGACATTGTCCATAGCAATAAAAGAACATTGCTGCATAAACAAGAAAACAAAGAATGATCACACCCCATCATAGCAAAGCAAAAGTTTATAGGCTTCCAAATGCAAAAGCTAAATAGAAAAGCAAATATCTCCATCGATGAAGGACCATACCCTGTCCAAATTTCAGCAACACAGGATTCACACTGGTTTGCACTGATTATTCAAGGGATGGTAGCAAGCAAAGGTTGTATAATTGGCTAATAACATTTCTAATTCCTAGACTGATAAAAGATTATAAAACAGGTGTGGCTTTTTTACAAAAAGATCTTCAACACTTCATCCTGTTTTCTTTAATTTTATTCAATCACGAAGCCTTGAAACAGTACATTGCAACTTTCCTAACCATGAAATGTTCCATCAGGTATCTTCTGCCCCTCTTTTTAAAGTACAAAATGTGCTCTCAGCACTTGGTTTTGACTGCAATGTACTTTTTGTGCTTCCGTGTTACAGGAAAATGGTATCTATATGAATGTATGAAATGTGAATAAAAATCTAATGCAGAGGCTTATAATTTCTTATTTTATGCTCTTAACTATTATGTACTTAACTAATACCTAGGGACAAACCATATATACAATTTGTTTATTAAGGGTACTAAATTTTGCTTCTAAAAGCAAAATTTCAGAAAGATACCTGCATCAATTTTCCCACAAGGGTAACCAGTATGGTTTGGGGATCACTTGCATTTTCTGTTTTTGTTTTTGTTTTACTATTTGGAAGTTCCTAAAAATGGCTTTCTAAGAGAAGTGAACAAACTATTCAGACATGGTAACAATTATATACTGGTTTTAAACCAATAGGTCCAGCGACTCTTGTCTTGGACACCCTTACATTTAGATTTCAAGGTAGAAACATTTAAAAACAAAAACAAAAAACAGGTGAAGAAATTTGCAAGCAAGTTTTTCCCTTTTGATGGCAATGAATCTTGCCAGAATTCCAGAGAATAGCTACAGGGGTGCAGCCATTGCTGACTGGAGGTCTGTAAATCAGCTGCCAAATCCATTTCATCTCAAAGGTGTCTAGCACAACAAACAAACAAAAACTCTGGGCCCATTTGTCCACAAATTGTCAGTGTTCTTACCTAAGGGTACCATATCTCTATCTCTATCTCTATCTCTATCTCTATCTCTATCTCTATCTCTATCTCTATCTCTATCTCTATCTCTATCTCTATCTCTATCTCTATCTCTATCTCTATCTCTATCTCTATCTCTATCTCTATCTCTATCTCTATCTATCTATTGCTGATTTACAACAAATTTATTATGAAAGTTGCATATATTGGAAAGAATATTCCTAGGAAAGGAACATGTTCTAATTCAGAAGTATGGCTGCAGAGAATAGAGAGTTGTAATGAAAATTAGATTATGGCTTGCATTCCACTCACTTGGTAGCAAATTGTTTTGTTTATAAAAATATAATCATCAAAAGTTGAAAGGTTAAATAGCACATATTTTAAGATGATTCTCCCCCCTCCCCCAATTGTTTTTAAAGCATAATCTTGCCTTCCATATCAATGGACAGGGCCATTCCACCCATCAGGCAAGGTAAGGCAACCTCCTCATGTGGCATGACCCACCGGAGGAGCAGCTTCCGATGCCGATCTTTATCCTCCACTTACGTAGTTCATGGGTAGGCAAACTAAGACCCGGGGGCCGGATCCGGCCGAATCGCCTTGTAAGTCCAGCCCGCGGATAGTCCAGGAATCAGTATGCTTTTACATGAGTAGAATGTGTCCTTTTATTTAAAATGCATCTCTGGGTTATTTGTGGGGCATAAAAATTCATTCACACACACCCAATATAGTCGTCCCCCCCCCCCCCAAGATCTGACGAACAGTGGACCAGCCCCCTGCTGAAAAAGTTTGCTGAGTCCTGTCTTAGTTTATCAGTCCATGGCTGAAAACTATGGCCAGAAAAGCCACCTCAATTGGATTGTCACCATCCCTTTTGTATCAACTGGGCTACGCCACCACCCTTGTATCCCTGAGGCAAAAGCTTTGGGACATCTCACATAGCGACCTGCGATCCAGATCCAATGTAATCTGTGGCCCGATTGCAGCTGGAATCCAATAAGGGCATGACTTCCAGTTGGCCTCATATCTTAGGAATTTGTCCGTACCCACCTATCAGCGTTTATTTACCAAAGCTAGATTAAATGTATTTCCATTGGAAGTTCTAAATGGTAGACTGAGCGGCATCCCCTATCAGAATAGGCTTTGTTTATGTTCTCATGATGTTGACTGCATAAACCATATCCTACTGCATTGTGGGCAGTATGAGCGAGCAAGGGATCAACTGGTCAAACCCTTACTAGCAAATTTGTGGGGGGAATCTGAAGCCTCCCATATTAAATACCTTCTGAAGGATAGGTCAAATGATATTGCAGTGACCATGGCAAAGTTTCTTTCAGAGGTCGCAAGAAACAGAGACCATCATGCTCTAGACATATCACTACCTCAGTCTCTTTCGCCTGTTGTTTGGTTGTCTTAACTGTATCTTGTTTTGAAACTGTTTTATGGGTCTATGGACCGCAATAGATGATAGATAGATAGATAGATAGATAGATAGATAGTCCTCTTGTTCCTGATGTAGTTCTTCACCCACCCCTTCTTCCTAGCTGGGGAAGAGGTGGTGGATTTTGTGGTTCACTTCAGATGTCAAAACGTATTGGGCCAGCCCTATCAATTGAGGAGTGGCTAATATAGAGTTGCACAATATGCTAGCTGGTAAAAGAGCCTCCAGTTGAGAAGGACAGGATTGGCAGGGAAAGGCAGTGGTTAGAACATGGATATCCAGCATGAGAACTGACATGTTCCCAAAAAACAGCTCCCTATTATGAAACGTGAAACATTGGAAGCTACATGAGATGTAGCATTTGTAAAAAAGCAATTTACCATCCCTTCCAGGACATCATATTGCGGTCCTCAGTACCACTCTGGAAGGTAGGTCACTATGATTAAATCCATCTTGGAGGTGGAGACAGGATGTAGTCTGTCTAGGGCCACCTATGCAATCATGCATGCCAGATGAGGACTTCCAGATTCATAGCTCAATCATTTCCCAGATTTGGTATTCTAGACCTATTGTCCCACCAAATAACCCACATTAATTTATCGTCAGAATGCAACCCTAAACCATTCTCCACTGCAAGCAGAGATATTTCATCATCTCAACTGTCAACAGCTTCCTGGAACCTTCAGACATCCATCCTCTGATTGGCTCTCACCACACTGCCATAGTTCTGAATGCTTTGTTCCAATATAAAGGAAGACTTGGCTCAGTTCCTCTCTCCTCACAATTAAGAGAAAGCTACTGTAAGTTTGTAAACTCTTGCCTACTCATCAAACACTAATCTGCTTAATACTCCTCACAGCCAGGTGGGGAGGCTGCCTATAGACAGATTCCATCTGTAGCCAGTTCTGTGGTTATTTATACAATTAATGGCACTGGGCTCAATAGCTCCTGTACTAGATCCTTCAGGATTTTCAGCAAATATTAAAAGGGTCAGTGCAAGAGGACTAACATGGTTCCCTGCCATGATTATCTAGCTGCCAATGATATGGTGATGGCCAGTTGTGCTCTGATAATCTATGAAGTCGTGAAATACAAATTTAATAAATGAATAATATTAATACTAATTCATCATGGCAGATCCTTCCCTGTATCCCCAAGGAGAATTCAAAAAGTCAGGCAGCAATGCTCAATCTACTCGGATCTGCATGGCTGTACTCCTGTGAGCCTTCAACTACTATGCAACAATAAGCTTTATCAAAAGATCTTCAGCCAAAGGAAATGCAACTTTTAGCTTTTAATTAGAAGTGCAAACAATATTGCAAAGTAGTGTTAAAATTTAAGCAGCTAGTGTGAAGAAGAAGAAACCCCATCAAAGATCAAGTAAAAACCAAGCATTTACTTGATTATTTTCCATAGTCCAACTTCCTCTAAGCTAATGTCACAAGCTTTACCAGCACATTCACCAGGCAGAGCAAGGAAGGTCCATCAGTTATCCTAATGCATCCAACACGTGTCATAATTACTCCTGCTGTATCAATCTAGTGCTTGGAGCAAATCGGAAACACTATCTTGTTCCCCAACAGGTGAGCCTTATTTTCTGACTGCTACAGAAGAAAACATGATTAAAAATAAGAAGCTCGTCAATGCAGCATTAAGGAGACGGGTGAGCTTGGAGGACTTTGTCCAAACAATGAGGTTTATGGGGAATCTAAGTTGATGCATAAATCTTTTCCAGACTTCCAAAAGGTACCCATAGTACTTTGGGTTTGATGCAGAATTTGTCGTTCTAAGGGTGCAAACAATAACTTGATGTTAGCTGAATGGGCTTAAGAGCCATACAAAGTCTCCCCATTCTGGTCCTGCCCTCACCATACCCCCAGAATGCATTCATTCATTCATTCAATCACTCATTCATTCAATTTAAACCAACCTCAACTCATCCAGCTTCGGTTCAGAATTTGTCGTTCTTAGAATATTGTAGTACTGTAGTACCAATGAACAGCTTTCATTGTGCTTTCTCTATGCATGGATCCAAGGCAATTTATATATTACATTTCTATGATTATTTAATATGTTGATATAGTATAACAAAGAACTGATAAGACAGTATATTACGGTATAATAGCATTATACCTATGTATTACTATTAATAGTAATCAATTCATATCATCATTTTATTCATGCAATGTAATGCAATGTGTTATTTAATATGTTTCCATGTTAACCTCCATTATGTAAGTTATAATTTACAAAATCAAAATCCTGAGCTAAGCGATTTCGTAGGAATGTCATAACCAATAAACAACAGAGCAGCAGAATAGATGTACAGCTAACAGCTGTGGCAGGGTGTGTGTGGGGGGGGGGATTTACTGCATGCTGAGCAAACATCAGAGTGGGTCCTGGGATAGCTGGGGAGAGAATTTGATCAGCAAAGTGCCAACAAAGAGAAGCCTTTTCCCTTAATAAACATCTGCCTCATTCCAGTCTTTCACCTGTGCCTATCTTACCCCCCAAGCAGGGGGTTGGACTGGATGATGATCACGTTCAGCTCTATCTCTATGGATGGTTTTGGTTGGCAGCAGAGTTGTATTGGCAGCTTCTGTTGTATCGGCTCTGTTGTACAAAGTCACCCAGCTCCAAGGTAGTGGTGAAGCTTGAACTAACCAAAAGGTAGGACGCCATACCAGATCCATATTGCACAGACCACACATCTGCTCAGGGTGTGAACCTGAACAGTTTCAATTTCCCAGTATTTTGGAGCTTGAGTGAACATGGGAAGCCCTTTAAAAAATGTTGCTAATTGAATATAAATCGATTCCAGGTAGCAATTTTTGCAGATCGAGAAACAGAGAAGACAAATTGAGAAATTTGAAAAATTTGAACAAGTGGGTAGGGTAAGATGGGGTGGAGACAAAGAACATGTGGCTTCTCATTTCCAACTAAATGTGGTCCCTTTTGGAATCTGGATGTCATATTTCCAGTATTTACAGTGTATTTAGGAATATTTCCAGGAACATCCATGCTTCCTGGGGACGTGATGGGAGTTGCAATGGACCTTGATGGTCCAAGTGGGGAGAAACATGAGAAATAAACTAGTAATATGCCAATTGTGACTTGGGTGCTTCCAGAAAGATGCCAGAAACAATGTGCTCTCAGTGTCAGGATGCAGAGGAACAGTGTGGTAGACACTAGCCCTATTCATGTGTTGTTAAATAGTTGTAGGACAATCCCAGGTGCATCAGGGAGTAGCTCTCTGCCTCTTCCCCCAGTGCTACATCTATCCCTGTGCTCCTGCTGTCCACACGGAGTGTTGACATCTGAAACATGGGATCCACACAATGAGAAAACCCAATGGCGCAGAAAGTACACCCACAAGCTTATAGAACTTCTATATCATGGGTAGGCAAACTAAGGCCCAGGGGCCGGATCTGGCCCAATCGCCTTCTAAATCCGGACCGTGGATGGTCCGGGAATCAGCGTGTTGTTACACAAGTAGAATGTGTCCTTTTATTTAAAATGCATCTCTGGGTTATTTGTGGGGCCTGCCTGGTGTTTTTACATGAGTAGAATGTGTGATTTCATTTAAAATGCATCTCTGGGTTATTTGTGGGGCATAGGAATTGGTTCATCCCCCCCACCCAAAAAAATATAGTCCAGCCTCCCACAAAGTCTGAGGGACAGTGGACCGGCCTCCTGCTGAAAAGGTTTGCTGACCCCTGTTCTATGTCAGAAGCTGTCCACATGTATTTTGACCTGTACATTCTCCTCACAGTATATGCTGCTCCTTTCTGTAGGACTTGTCAAAGATGCTTATTTGGGTTTCATTGGCTTCCTGCCTCCTATCACATCATGACGGTTTCAGTATGGGGGTACTCTTCTCTTCATCTATGGTAAGGTGGCATGCAGTGGAGATGGCTTTTTAATACAGGGTTTACAGTAGGGCTGGGGGCTTTTTTTGCGCTGTTGAGGGCCACATTTTGTCCAGGGTAATTTGATGGTCGGGGTGAAAGGATCTTCCAGTTTCAGTTTCAAGAGTTTCTCATTTTCCCAATCTTAGATTTAGTCTCCCACCTTTCTGCAGAGAGATGCTGATTTTTTGTGTGAAAAGAAAACTCTTTAATATTTTTTCTAATAATCTTTCTCATTTTTTGTCTTACGTTTTGACTACTGTATAGATTTGTGCAAGCAATTTCTCCTTAATATAATCCATTTTTTGACTGTTACATTTAATAGTGGATTCATTTTATGCACACTTTTACTCTGTTTTTGTTGTTGTTTAGTTGTCATAGTCGTTCAACTCTCCATGACCCCATGAACCAGAGTATGCCTTGGAAACTCTCACTTTCTTCTCAAAGCTTCTCCTTTTTTATGTCCTTGGAGCTTTCTTGTCAAAATACTGGAGTGGATTGCCAGTTCCTTCTCCAGGTGGATCACATTTAGTCTAAACTCTCGGCTATGACCTGTCCGTCTTGGGTGGCCCTGCACAGCATAGTTCATAGCTTCTCTGAGTTATTCAAGCCCCTTCACCATGACAAGCCAGTGATTCATGAAGGGGTTTACTCTGTTACTTGACCATAAATTTGTTTTTGCAGAGAGAGGGTGGGTATTGATCTTTTCTAAAGCTTCATGGGTATATATGAGCTCAACAAGATGGGAACTTCATGCCACCAAAACCTCTTTCTCTCTGGCCCTTGGGAAGTCACTAGGTGAATCCTCTCATCAGTCCTGCCTCACATTTCCTTTTGCCAGGCTGGAACTGTTGCAATACCTCCTTGCTTGCTAGAATGGATAATCACACTGAGAGCCAGTGTGGTGTAGTGGTTAAGAGCGGTAGTCTCGTAATCTGGGGAACCGGGTTCGCGTCTCCGCTCTTCCACATGCAGCTGCTGGGTGACCTTGGGCCAGTCACACTTCTTTGAAGTCTCTCAGCCCCACTCACCTCACAGAGTGTTTGTTGTGGGGGAGGAAGGGAAAGGAGAATGTTAGCCGCTTTGAGACTCCTGAAGGGGAGTGAAAGGCAGGATATCAAATCCAAACTACTACTACTACTACTCCTCCTCCTCCTCCTCCTCCTCCTCCTCCTCCTCCTCCTCTTCTTCTTCTCTTAGAGCAATCAAATGAAACTTTAACACAAAGCATGATAAAATCTGACTGCCAGAATGCGGCCCCTGAAAGGCTGCTTATTGCAGGATGCATCTTATGGGATGATAAAGGTCCCGACCCCTGCTCTAGAAGACCTCAATCTCTGACTAGGGTGGGGGTTTCATCTGGCCCCGGCTGCACATGCATGCGAATCTTCACGTACATGGATGCACAGTGAAAATGCACGGCTTCCATTCCATTTCACCCCATATCCCTTCCAACTGCTCCACTGTAATTCAAACCACCACCACTGGATTCGCCTGTGTGGTAGGCGACCTATAATTTGTAAGCTACGTCGATTTTTAGTCTGAGCCTTAAAAAAAATATTCTGTATAAAAAATTGAGGGACCATTATGGTCAAGTTATGAATGCAACCCGCATCAGGAGCAGGATGTTTCTGAATAAATGAACAAACAAGGACTGCAGAGCATAATAATAATAATAATAATAATAATAATAATAATAATAATTTATTATTTATACCCCACCCATCTGGCTGAGCTTCCCCAGCCACTCTGGGCGGCTCCCAATCAAATGTTAAAAACAGTACAGCATTAAATATTAAAAACTTCCCTGAACAAGGCTGCCTTCAGATGTCTTTTAAAGATAGGATAGCTGCTTATTTCCTTGACATCTGAAGGGAGGGTGTTCCACAGGGTGGGCGCCACTACCGAGAAGGCCCGCTGGTTCCCTGTAACCTCACTTCTCGCAATGAGGGAACCGCCAGAAGGCCCTCGGCCCTGTATCTCAGTGTCTGGCCTGTACGATGGGGGTGGAGATTCTCCTTCAGATTCTCCTTCAGGACCAAGGCCATTTAGGGCTTTAAAGGTCAGCACCAACACTTTGACTTGTGCTCGGAAGCGTACTGGGAGCCAATGCAGATCTCTCAGGTCCGGTGTTATGTGGCCCCGGCGGCCACTCCTAGTTACCAGTCTAGCTGCTGCATTCTGGATTAATTGCAGTTTCCGGGTCACCTTCAAAGGTAGCCCCACGTAGAATGCATTGCAGTAGTCCAAGCGGGAGATAGCTAGAGCACGAACCACTCTGGCGAGACAGTCCGCGGGCAGGTAGGGTCTTAGCGTGCATACCAGGTGGAGTTGGTAGACAGCCACCATGGACACAGAATTAACCTGCACCTCCATGGACAGCTGTGAGTCCAAAATGACTCCCAGGCTACACACCTGGTCCTTTAGGGGCACAGTTACCCCATTCAGGACCAAGGAATCCCCCACACCCACCCGCCCCATTATCATAATTATTATTATTATTAGTAGTAGTATACTTCCCTTCATTTGTAGATCTCAGGGCATACCTGTAAACATACAAGATAAAACTAGCTCCCCTTAGAGCTTGTCCTTCGGGATTCTTCCATCTCCCATTCTGTGGACAGAACTAAGTCAGCATAGATGTTGCTGAGACAAGAGTGTGAACGTGCTGGGAATGTGGGCTTGGCTGACTGGCCGTGCTCTTGAGGGTTTCCTACAGCTCTGGTGCTCTTAGCTTTTCCTGTCACGTAATCTGTTAGAGGGGTCCTAATCCTGAACGTTATGTGTTTCTCTCACAGGACATTCGGGAGTTTTTTAACTTAACAGGATATACTGAGGTGCAGGTCGAAATTTCTGAGATAAGCCTGGTCGCAACTGAAATGACGTTCATGTTCTTTGGAAACATTGCTGGGGCCCTTGTTGTTGGCTGGTTGGTGGAGAGATATGGCAGGTATAAAAATAAACACGTGACAGGTAAACTACACTAGTCCTGCTTTCCTGCTTTGCAGGGGGTTGGACTAGATGACTTCGGGGTCCCTTCAAACTCTGCAATTCTATGATTCTATGATTGTCATGGTGGTGGTGGTGCTGCTGACCTACATGCCCCCCCCCCCGTAACATCAAATAAAAGATACAATGTCATCAATATTGCTGGTTTCATTCCCCGTGCCCAGGACATTCAACCACATGTAAAGGGAAACTCAGGAGGGAAATTAAGTGATGTCAGATCACCTTCCCCTATTACTAGCCATTTCAGAGAGGGATGTGGCAGGGAAAGAAAGAGTATGATCTAATGAGGTGCCTCAAATCCTATTTGATGACCATTAGTCAGGTAATGAAACTTTGTTTTTAAGAAGGTGGGAAGACACCCTCCAGTTATATATAAACTTTGAGCAATGTCTCCTGAAATCTGTAGGTGGGGGCGGGGAGGGTTCCTGGGCAATTTTACCAGGCTTGGCAGTGGGAACTTCAGTGCCTTGGGTACTTTTTGTCTGTTTTCAAAACTAGCAAAACGAAAAGAAATTATTGCCCAAACATTATTGACTGTATTACAATTCCATAGTTTTTCTCAATTGTCTGGTCTTTTGATTGTACTTTACATTCCCTGGTATCGCACCCCCAATCTCCTTTTACTGTCTTTACAGGAAAGGTGCGTTAGTGATAACTAACTTTTTATGCATTACCTCTTCTGTGGTATTGCTTTTTTCGCGCAAGTTTAGATTCTATGGAGGCATCCTCTTCACCTTCTTCTATAGTGGAATATGTTCAGGTGAGTCAGGGTCCTGGATTCAACATCTTGCTTTTTTAAAAAAAGAAAAGAAAAAGAAGGCCCGTTGCAAGGTGGTTATTTCTACCCAATCTATCTGGGTGGGTTTCCCCAGACACTCTGGGCGGCTTCCAACAGAAGGTTAAAAATACATTAAAACATCAGTCATTAAAAACTTCCCTAAAAAGGGCTGCCTTCAGATGTCTTCTAGATGTCATATAGTTGTTTATTAAGGAGTGATAAGATGAACTCAGACAATGATCTAGTTTAAAAATGGCCACAACTTTATTGGCTACAGATGTAGGTGGAACTTTGGCTCAGGCATTGGGCATACTGTATGTCCGTTCCAGCCTCCTGCAGGAAGGTTGAACCCATTTCAGGGTTTTGGCAACCAGTCCAATGAGACAGGGCTCCATCCATGATCTTCAGTCTTTGGTCTTCTTCTTCCTTTGGCCCTTCTGCCAACTGCGCTGAGCGTGTTCAGTGGAGCTGGCTTAAATGTATCATCATATTTATGGTGTCAAATGCTCTGGCTTTGGCAAGGAGCATGGGAAAGAAATTTTCAAAGTTGAGAGGCAGCAGCTGAGAACACCTTTCTGTGTTTATTCAGGACCCTGACTTTCTGTGCTCAATTTTGCTTACAAGTGGGCAAAATCTTCATATCTATGGTGTCAAATGCCATCTCACCTTGCAGTTTGACCCACTGGCCATGCATACAAGTTGTGAAGGACAGAATGGCATTTTGCAGAAGCCCACAGGGGACATCATGACATCACAGGAATCTACCTACTGTATTTTTCGCTCTATAAGATGCACTTTTCTCTCCTAAAAAGTAAGGGGAAATGTGTGTGCGTCTTATGCAGCGAATGCAGTCTGCGCTGCTATCCCAGAAGCCAGAACAACGAGAGGGATCACTGTGCAGCGTGGCTCTTGGGGGCTTTTCCCTGAGGAGGGAGAAGGGCAGCCCGTCAGTGATGGGCTGCCCTCCTCCCTCCTTGGGGAAAAGCTTGCAAGCGCCGCACACACGCTCCACGCGGCTCGTGAAAGGAAGCGCCGAGCAGAGCCTGGGATGCCTACAGGCTCTGCTCAGTGCTCTCTTTAAAGAATTTTTTCCCCTTGCATTCCCCCTCTAAAAAATAGGTGCGTCTTATGGTCAGGTGCATCTTATGCAGCAAAAATGTGACTCGCTGTGCCATGCAGACATGCCTATGCATTTCTGCACATCACATCATGTGCATATTGTGAAGTATCCCTTGAAATCATACACTTGTTTATACATTTCTGCACATTATGCCACACACTCATTGTGAATTGTGCTTTAATTTATCATCGAACCAGGAATAATCTTCGGTGTTGTCCCTCTGTATCTTCTTGAGATTTCCCCTAAAAGCCTGAGGGGAGGCATAACCATGATGCACCATCTGTTTTCTTCTCTCGGTTATCTGTTGTTTGAGATACTTGCTCTTCAGCAACTTCTTGGGGCCCCACGAGGTAATTCAAAAGAATTAATATTTTGGCTTACAGCATATAAAATGTTCCAGCACAGTTCTCCCCCGCATTATCACCACACTATCTCCTTGCTTAGGTCACCCAATTCTGGCAACCTTTCCTGTAATCATGCCAGTACTTCAGAGTTTTGTGCTGCCCTACCTTCCTGAAAGTCCTAGGTATCTTTTCATCCAGAGGAAGGATGTAGTGAGTGCAAGACAAGGTAAAATATTCTGAATTGTACAGTTTCTATTAATCTTCTTAATATAGAGTTTTCAACAACCATTCTGTAACAAAGCAGATACACGTGAGGTGGAACCCAATACTATTCCTACTCAGAACAGATCCAATGAAGTAAATAAACATGACTAACCCAGGTACATTGATTTCAATAGGTTTACTCTGAATAGGATTTAAACTACAACCCATTGCCATGAACCACATGGAGATGTTGTGGCAGGGAGAGGAGGAATGGGATCTGCTCTCTGTGTCTGTTGCTGGGAAGCAGTCTGCTTGGAGACATTTGTACTCCACTGGTGTTGGACATCCTAGCGGAGGAGGGACAGATTGCTCCAGAAACCAGAGATACACAAAACTTGAGTTGGACAGTGAGCCGGCCATACAGATTCAGGCCCAGTGTCCAAGGACACACTGTCAGATGCACTGCAACAAACAGACTCAGCCTACTTGTTGAAGTGCCTTCTTGTTTGTCCATCACTTGGAACAAGAACTATTCAAATGACTGTGCCCACCCAGTTCTTCAAAATGAGAGCCAAGGGGCCCTGGCAGGCATTCAGACAATGTCTTAGCTTATGCCTAGCCATGTACTTTAATTTTTATTCAAGTTTTTTATATTACAAAACAGATAAAGAGGCAAACATATATCTATTGCCTCCAATTTCAATGCATAGTCTTTTTCACAGTTCTTTTACATATAGTGAGAGACACTTTTGTCATAGACATCTTGCATTTGGGGAAAAGGGAGGGGGAGAGAGATGTGTTATTGTTCTTTTGTTCTATTGCTTATTTTTAGTTTAGTAGGTTTGTGTCAGCATCATGTGGGTAGGTCCTTTGTTTATGTATTTCATTTTATTGTTAACCTGAGAGATTAGGGGGTCCCGAGCTTGGTTGGCTGCATTCAGCTGACTGCAGTGTGGCTTGTTTGTTAGGGAGGAGGGCTGGTTGTTGGGTCAGGTTAGCCATAGTGATTTGTATGCTGCTGGGGAATTTTCCTCCTTTGACGTCTAATCCTTTCTAATCCAGCACTGAAGAAGCTAAGAGAAAGGGATGATGTGGAGGATGAGATTCAAGAGCTGAAGCTGGAGGACATCACTGAGAAGCAAGAAAAGAATATGACTCCTCTAAAACTGCTGAGGACCCCAAGCCTACGACGAGAAGTGTTCCCCATAGTTGCCTTGATTGGTGGAGAACACCTCAATGCCCTCAATTCAGTAAGGAAAGCAAGATCCTAAGATGTTAGGAGGGTGAGCCTGGTAAAATGAGGGTCCATTTCAAACCAAGTTCAGAGGCACCAGTTATCACTTTTTGTCTCGAGGAATGCCCTAGATCTTTTCACCAAGGGAGCTGTTTTGTTCTCCGGATTCTATTCCAGGGGCTGGGACTATCCAACCCACCCTACTGTGAAATCTGTGGCCCAGCCAATGTTGTTGGACCCCAGTTCCCATCACCTCCAGCCAGCATGGCTAATGATTAGGAATCACTCACTCACTCACCCATTTTATAATAATACATAACAATAAATATAACCAAAGCAGTCATCAACAATAATGTGTGGAATAATGGGTGGATTTGTTCCAAAACATCTGGCTGTCTCTTCCATCATGAATGGTCATGTTCTCCTGGAAACATGGGTGTCAATAAAAAAAATGGGAAGGGGGCAAGTAAGTCCTGCCCCATATAAATGATAAATTGTGCTCAGTATTTCCCTGTATCTTTGTGAAGGCATTGACTGTCCCAAGATCACCCAGTGAGCTTCATGGGCAAGTGGGGATTTGAACCCTTGTCTCCCAGGTTCTAGTCTAACCACTCTAACCACTACACCACACTGGGTCGCAAGGAACCTGGAAGTAGAGCAGCTGACATACAAGGTTCAGTCCAAAAAGAGAGAGAGAAAGAACATTGCAGAATCAGAACACTGAGTTCAACATCCTGTTTCTCACATTAGCCCAAAGTGGAGTCTTCAATTTCTAATAACCTTAGGTGACCACCAGTTGTTTCTTCCAGTCACTCAAGGCTTTCCATTGTGTTGGTCTGATTTCAGGCATACTATTACTCAAAAAGAATCTACCTGGCTATGGGAGTAGAAATAGATAGCATCCAGCTGACTGTTATAGGCGGAATTGCTTTTTATTGCTGTGCAACTGCATTTACGGTAAGCCTCCCCAGATTTTTATTCTCTTGCTTTCTAATTCTTGAAAATCAGTCTTCTTAAAAGGACTGGTCTTTGCTGCGACTGTTTACATCCCTTCCATGGCTATTTATGGTGCAACAGCTCCCTCCGCCCTCAATAAATCATGGGAATTGTAGGTCTATGAAGGTTCCCTCATTCTTCTTTGTAAGAGAACATAGATTTAAATGCGGTTCATGGAAACTGCAAATTGACTGAAGCAGGTTATTATTATTATTTTTTAAAAGAAAAATCCCTTTTCAAATTTGTTTTAATATGATTGATGTTATTATTTTTTCTTCACTTGAGATAGAAAAGAAAACTCACATCCTTTTATCATAGAACTGCAGTTCCCAAGATCCTTTGAGAAAGCAGAAGGGAGCAATCCTATACAGAAGAAGCTGGTGTAGAGCAAGCCAGTGTACATTTACATGGTGTCAAGGTACATGACATCCAATTTTAGGGTTGCTGCTGCTCTGCTTAACCATGGCAGAGGGGAAACTGCAATGCGCTCTACGTGGGGCTACCTTTGAAGGTGACCCAGAAACAAACAACTAATCCAGAATACAGCAGCTAGACTGGTTACTGAGAGTGGTCACTGGGACCATATAACACAGGTTCTAAAGAATCTTCATTGGCTCCCATTGCATTTCTGAGCACAATTCAAAGTGTTGGCACTGACCTTTAAAGCCCTAAATGACCTCAGCCCAGTAAACCCGAAGGAGCGTCTCCTCCCCCATCGTTCAGTCCAGACATTGAGATCCTCTTCCAAGGTTCTTCCACTGGCTCCCTCACTGTGAGAAGTGAGGTTACAGGGAACGAGGCAGAGGGCCTTCTCAGTAGAGTCACCCTTTCTGTGGAACACCCTCCATTCAGATGTCAAGGAAACAAACAACTGACTTTTAGAAGACATCTGAAGGCTTCCCTGTATTGGGAAGTTTTCAATGTTTGATGTTTTAGTATGCTCTGATATGTGCTGTGAGCTGCCCAGAGTGGCTGGGGAAACTCAGTCATATGGGTGGGGTATAAATAATAAAATGTTGTTGCTGTTGTTGTTGTTGTTGTTGTTGTTGTTGTTGCTGCTGCTGCTGCTGTTGCTGTTGTTGTTGTTAAACAAGCCTTTAAAATAGCACCCTACGCCACATTGCCAGGTCACGTGACTGGGCTGAATGTGCTTAAGTCATCACTCTCTGGTCCCATCCCTGCCACACACCCAGAATATCCCCTTTTTTGGAACTTACACTGCCCCCAGTTCTGCCAACTTATATCATTGGCTGAGCTGGGGTTGGATAACTGAGGCCAGGGGATCCAATGGATCCTAAGCTGAGCCTGGGATGCAGTTGTTACCTAAGCTTGGGATGCAGTTGTTACCTCATGAGCCTGGGATGCAGTTGTCACCTAAAGACTGCTAGCTAAGATATCTCTGTACACCTCTACCATGTGCCCCCTTGCTTTGCTCCCCCCCCCCCAACGAATCTCTTGCCCCAATGTTCAACTCTTTCCAAACCGGGGAGTTACTTCATAGAATCACAGCATTGGAAAGGATCCTGAGTCTAGTCCAACTCCCTGCAATGCAGAAATATGCAGTTGTCCCATATGGGGATCAAACCTGCAACCTTGCTGTTATCAGCACCATACTTTAAGCAACTGAACTTTTTGACCTTATAATCATGGCTGGACTCTTCTACACCTTTTCCAATGCTGTGATATTGTTGTTGTGAAAATTTTGTCAAATGGCATTATTCAGGAGTTTTATCTTCAGTCTCCTCCCTGTTGATCCCTTACAGAGAATTCACTTTTTTTTACAGCTGCCATGTACTGGGGACAACATTTTCCTTGAGCTGCCCACCGTGTAGTGGGGAGATTTTAGTGGGGAGAATTGCCCCAGTATGCATCGTTTATGCTTTCTTATACTGACACTCTCAAAGAAATCCAAAAGTGTCATTAGCAGGGAGAGAAGCCAAGCTAGGATTTCTTCAGCATGACTTGTTTGTATATATGCTTTTAATTTTATCTTTAATAGTGCTTTCTGCCAACTGTACAGGTAAAGGCATAAGCTAACTAGCTTGTAGCTAAGAAGATCTTTTTCTTTCTCTTTATACTCTTTAGGCCTATCTCACTGATTCCAAGGGGCACAGGTTGATGCTTCTCATTGGCTTTGGAATGAGTATCATTTCCTGTGTTCTGTTAACCCTGAGCCTGGAACTACAGGTTTGTGATTGGTGGCATTTGGAACTGAGAATGACTAAGGGTTCTGCTCTTTGCCTCTGTTCCTTCCTCTGTAAGAGCTCCAAAGTACTGGGCAAGTAGGCAGTAGATGTGACAGAACATTTATTTTCTTGAAATATTTTCCATTTTTTGATCTTCCCTGTGAAAGTCAGGTGGGTGTTCCACTCCAAGGCAAGAGCTCTCAAAGAGATCTTCACTCTTTGGGCCATCAGTTCTTTGGGCCAGGAATAAGAGATGGTAATTGCTTAATAGAAAAAATTATGAAGATATAGCATAGGTGGTATCTGACAACCAACAGATTAGCAAAAATGTCAAAATCAATAAAAGGTAACTGTTGGAAGTATAAAACAACAGAAGGAACCTTCTACCACATGTGGTGGTTATGCAGCATAATTTAAAATTATTGGGAAATGATTTTAAAAAACCTTTTGTTAAAAACCCAGAAGCACTACTGCTGGGGCTAATAACAACAGAAGTTTCCAATAAAGAAAGAAAGATGTTTCTGTATGCCACAACGGCTGCCCGCATATTATTAGCACAAAAACTGAAAAATGATAAAGTGCCAATGAAAGTAGTCTGGCATATTAACAGTGGCGTAGCATGGGTTGTCAGCACCCGGGGCAAGGCAAGTAATTTGCGCCCCCTAACCCCTAACCTGCCGCCGCTGCCAGCTTCTTCTTGCTGCTGCCTGGTCTGGTCTGGTGTGGTTCTCTCCCGTACTCAGCGCTGCGCTGGGCGGCCGCTGCACTGTCCCTCCCCCAGATAGTCCCTCGCTCTCTCTCCTCACCGCATGCCTGGCACCCCCCCTCCACAGTGGGCGGCGACCCGGCGGCTCGAATCGGATTCGCACAGCCAGCACTACAGTGAGAGAGAGAGAGTGAGCCAGGTAGGGGCAGAGAGCTGAGAGTGTGAGCGCCCCCCCCCGATGTTGCACCCGGTGCGGCTGGCCCCCCCTGCATCCCCCACACTATGCCACTGCATATTAAACTGTTAGAATATGTGGAGTTAGCAGGGATAACCACTGGAATAAGAAACCAAAACGATGAAAGATGTAAAGAAGACCAGATACTATTTACATAATATATGGGAAAGTATTATGAGCAAACATTTTACCTAGCAGGATGGTAAAATTTTCAACAGAGTAAGAAATAATTAAAGAATATAAAAGCGGTTGTGATAGACAGGGTGAACTAAAGAAACACGAGGAAAAGAAGGGTTAAAAGAACCATGGAAAGAGAAGATAGGAAGTCAATGAATGTTTTCTGATTTTTTTGTCGATTATTTAAAATCTTTGAAAGGAACTATATTTCTTTTTTGTATCATTTTTGCTTCTGCTTTATTGATGTGGAATGTTATCAGAAAAGCAAATAAATGAAATATTTTTTAAGAGGTGGCAGTTGCAAATATGGGATGTATCAAGAGTTCCTATACTCCAGATGTTGGATTCCAGTTTGCATCAGCCTCAACCAGCATGGTTAATGATCAGGGATGATGTGAATTATGATCCAGCAACATCTGGAGGATGCCACATTGATTGCCCCTGAGCTACATGAAGGACACCTGACATTAGGAGTTCATCCACATTTGAGCCTAATCTCACGTGGAATCCATGTTTCCTCTGTTTGAATCCATGTTTCCTACACACACATGTACATTTGCAGTTGGAATCGAAGAAAAAATCCACTCGGTCCCATTAGTACCAGCCGGCATTTCCTTTTGTCTTAGTCCTGTCTTCCAGGTTGCTTTTTTAAGAATGTGTTGATTTTTCACAAACTGGGCATACATGCAGGAATCAGCTAAGATGACAATGAGCATTTTCAAAGAAATTGCATCTGTCACAATAGCACAGAGAGCGCATATCCACACATCCCCAATTCATTGCAAACTTCTATGGCATACTTCATTTTACGTTCAATCCCCAAAAGATAGGCATTTTCAGCTCCAAAACAGGAAGATTATTATAATCAATGGTAAAAGGGGGGGGGGGATGAAGCAGGGAGATCTGGAGAATTCATCATTTTTCAGTTCCTGAATTGCACAAATCTGATTAAAATAAAAATAAAAATGGGAAACAAAACAGCAGAGATCATAAAAATAGGTGCCACTGCTACCCACACAGAATTGGTGTTATGGGGAGGTAGGGTGTGTGGAAATGGGAGTAGCCAAAAAGGATACTTCATCCCACTGGGAAAAAAGTGAGGTGATGTGTCTTTTGCCTTGAATGGAGTTGTATTTTTTATTTTTATTTGGATTATTTTTATTTTTATTTGGATTATCGTTGAGACGGCTAGAGCGCCGGTGACAGAAAACTCATTCTGAATCAGACCGGACACGGGCTAGAGCTCAACGTCGAGCCTACCAAGTGGCAATGGCGACGGCGAAGAGGGCCTTCTTCGCCGCCTCCATTGCATCTGCAGAAAACAGCAGCAGGAGACTTTTTCAGGTGGTTCGCAATCTATCGGAACCACCTGTACCACCGGGGCCTGGTAGGGACCCCATGATCTCCTGCAATGCTTTTGCAAAGTTTTTTGCAGATAAAATCACTCAGATTCAGAAGGAGGTAGACTCCACCATGGGAGCAGGGCCAGGGCGGGAGAGTGCTAGAGTTCTGTCTGGTCCTGTTGCATGGGATCAATTCCAATCTGTTACCTCCGAGGATGTGGACAGGCTGCTTGGACGAGTGAAACCAACCACTTGTCTCCTTGATCCTTGCCCAACCTGGCTTATAAAAGCTAGCCGGGAAGGACTGGGTGATGGGCTTCGTGGGGTGGTGAATGCTTCCCTCCGTGAGGGAGCCTTCCCAGACCCGCTGAAAGAGGCGGTCATTAAACCGCTTCTTTAAAAAACATCTTTAGATGCGGCCACAATGGCCAACTATCGCCCAGTCTCAAATCTGCCATTCTTGGGCAAGGTGATTGAGCGGGTGGTTGCTGAACAACTCCAAGCACGCCTGGAGGAAACGGACCAATTGGATCCCTTCCAATCGGGATTCAGGCCTCACCATGGGACTGAAACTGCCTTGGTCGCGCTGGTTGATGATCTCCGGCGGGCTAGGGACAAAGGTGAAAGCTGTTTCCTAGTTCTGCTGGATCTCTCAGCAGCCTTTGACACCATCGACCATAACATCCTTCTGGACCGTCTACAGGGGCTGGGAGCTGGGGGCACTGTCATACAGTGGTTCCGCTCCTTCCTCCTGGGCCGTGTCCAGAAAGTGGTGGTGGGGGATGAGTGTTCAGACCCCTGGGCTCTCACTTGTGGGGTGCCTCAGGGTTCTGTCCTCTCCCCCATGCTTTTTAATATCTCTATGAAGCCGCTGGGAGAGATCATCAGGGGGGTTGGACTGGGTGTTCATCAGTATGCAGATGACACCCAGCTCTACCTCTCCTTTAAATCAGAACCAGTGAAGGCGTTGAAGGTCCTGTGTGAGTGCCTGGAGGTGGTTGGAGGATGGATGGCGGCTAACAGATTGAGGTTGAATCCTGACAAGACAGAAGTACTGTTTTGGGGGGACAGGGAGCGGGTTGGTGTGGGGGATTCCCTGGTCTTGAATGGGGTAACTGTGCCCCTGAAGGACCAGGTCGCATCCTGGGAGTCATTTTGGACTCACAGCTGTCCATGGAGGCGCAGGTTAACTCTGTGTCCAGGGCAGCTGTCTACCAGCTCCACCTGGTATGCAAGCTAAGACCCTACCTGCCCGCAAACTGTCTCGCCAGAGTGGTGCATGCTCTAGTTATCTCACGCTTGGACTACTGCAATGCACTCTACGTGGGGCTACCTTTGAAGGTGACCCGGAAACTGCAATTAATCCAGAATGCGGCAGCTAGACTGGTGACTGGGAGTGGCCGCCAGGACCACATAACACCGGTTCTGAGAGATCTGCATTGGCTCCCAGTACGTTTCCGAGCACAAGTCAAAGTGTTGGTGCTGACCTTTAAAGCCCTAAACGGCCTCGGTCCTGTATACCTGAAGGAGCGTCTCCACCCCCATCGTTCAGCCCGGACACTGAGATCCAGCGCCGAGGGCCTTCTGGCGGTTCCCTCATTGCGAGAAGTGAGGCTATAGGGAACCAGACAGAGGGCCTTCTCGGTAGTGGCGCCCGCCCTGTGGAATGCCCTCCCATCAGATGTCAAAGAGCTAAATAATTACCTGACATTCAGAAGACATCTTAAGGCAGCCCTGTTCAGGGAAGTTTTTAATATGTAACGCTGTACTGTTTTTAACACTGATTGGGAGCCACCCAGAGTGGCTGGGGAAACTCAGCCAGATGGGCGGGGTATAAATAATAAATTATTATTATTATTATTATTATTATTATTATCCTTGGATTTGTGAAATTTGAATTTACAGGGAGGAACATGCAGAATAGGAGCTGTTTGAGAGGGACTACATGTTCAGACATGGGTGGTGCTGTGGTCTAAACCACTAAGCCTAGGGCTTGCTGATCGGAAGGTTGGCGGTTCGAATCCCCGCGACAGAGTGAGCTCCTGTTGTTCGGTCCCAGCTCTTGCGAACCTAGCAGTTCAAAAGCACGTCAAAGTTCAAGTAGATAAATAGGTACCACTCTGGTGGGAAGGTAAACAGCGTTTCTGTGTGCTGCTCTGGTTTCTCCAGAAGCGACTTAGTCATGCTGGCCACATGACTCGGAAAAACTGTCTGCGGACAAACATCAGCTCCCTCAGCCAGTGAAGCGAGATGAGCGGCACAACCCCAGAGTCCTTCACGACTGGACTTAACTGTCAGGGGTCCTTTACCTTTTACATGTGGAAAATGTTGCCTAAATATGGACACATGAAATCCAGGTATAAATGACCCCCAGTATGTAATGGAAATACTACCCTACTTTCTTCAACAGGACACCTTCCCAGAAATGGTGTATTTCAGCTCAGTTGCTGACCTCTTGTTCATCTTTGGAGAAGGCTTAGGAACAGGTAAGTGCTCAGATGATGTTCTGTGCTCTTTAGATGATGCAAAAGATATGAATACAATAGATACTCCCCCCAAAAGGTGAAAAGATGGTATTTAATTTCTGAATCATTTCTCTCTACTTAGGTCCTGTTCCAACTGTAATTGTGATGGAGTTGTTTCTTCAGTCATCTCGGTCATCAGCCCTTGTGATCGCAGGAATAGTGCATTGGTTAACGAGCTATTTTGCAGACATGACAACCATTTATGCGGAGGTGAGTGATTTTGAATGTCAGTTTGATAAAGAGTGCATCTTTTCAGTCACTAAACTAAGCTCAACCCCTTCCCACACCATTATTGTCCCCCTCCAAACCCACAAGTCTTTAGAGTAATTTTGATTTATCTGCCATTATTCCTTCCCCTTCCCCAACCCAGTCAGTGTGTTTTCTTAAAGCTGAATGTTAGATTGTTTCAGAAATATGCAGCATACGTTTGTCAGCTGGGTTCGGTGTATTGATGGGGACACTTTGCCCTTCTAGATGTTGATGGGTTGTAAATTCTAACATCTCTGCATAATCGCCATTCTTGCTAGGGATTATGGGAGTTGGAACCCTACAACTTCTAGGTGGCCACGACTTCTACATTTAGTAGGTAGACTTGGGGTTCAAATGCCCAGTTGGTCATGAAGCCCATGAGCAACCCATGTCTTTGGGCAAATCACTCTTGCTCTCAGGTGATAACCCACATCTCACTGACAGAGCACATGGTTTGCATGCAGAAGGTCCCAGAATGAACGTCAGACACCTCCACGGAAGTCCTCAAAATATCTCTGTCTGAGAAGCTGTAGAGCTGCCTCCAGGCAGCATAGACAATAGCAAGTTAGATGGACAAGTAGTCTGTCTCTGTAGAAGGCAGTGTTATGTGTTCATAACTGTGATTGGTTTTCTCTCGCCACAAGGAAGAGAGACACCAGTCATTATTCCTTACAACAGAGGTATGGTGGCAGCAACAGCTGTAGCATGCACAGCTTGGAGACTGGATCTGGGCCCCGCCACACACCATGCCACCTCTACACTGACCTCTTGGCAAAAAGGAGGTGCTGCTGGTTTCCTGATGTAGATCTTTATTTCACCACAACCCTGTTCCTGATACAGATCTTGCCCCTTCTTCCCCAGTGGGATGTGTATGCTGTTCTGTGGTTCGCCTCAGGTGCCAGAATGTCATGGGCCAGCCCTGGTCATAAGGATAGAGGTCATTCAATAATTAGGGAGCAGCACAACAGTAGGGAGGACTCTGCATAGTCTCCTCCCCCACCCACAAGACCAATAGTACCTTCCAAGGCAAGAAAGACTTAGCTAGGTTTTTGGGTGGACTGGCAAGGTTCTGGGACAAGTGGTAGCAGCAGGAAGGTCCCAACCCTCAATGTGCAAGACAGCATGAAGCAAAACTGAGGCAGGCCAATATGGGGCAGAAATGACAGGAGCTTCACAATCTACCCCTCATCCTGAACTGCCATCTGGCGCAAATATGGCAGCAAGGGTAAGAGGATGACTGGTCTTGATCTCTTTGTGGGAGAAAGTCAAGGAGAATATTTGTACAACAGGTGAATAAAAAGATTCTGATTCTTTCCTCCCCTCTCCTTTTCTTTCATCTCTAGGCATATATTGGACCCTTCATTTTCCTTCTTTTCTGGCCTATCTCTGTAGCCACAATTTTTTATATCTTCCGGTATGTCCCAGAAACGAAAAACAGGACCTTTGTGGGTATCAGGAGACGAACAGCATTGAAAAAAGCCGTGAAGATCCACATCCAGAAGCAGGCAGAAAAGTAGAAACTCAGGAAGCACCCCTTTCGGCAGATTGTTTGTTTGTCTATTAAATAGATTTTTAAGACAAATGGAAGGATTCCAAAAGAGTAGTTACTGTTATCCTTCAACTCTTTATGCCCAGTTGACGAAATTTCAATAGTAGCAACTTCTTTTCTCATCCCACTCCACCCCAGTTTCCTGGCTTTTCTGTGAAAGCGGGAATATTTCAAGAAAACAACAGACATACGCCTCATCAGTTGCTACCCTTCTAGACCTCTGCAGTTGTTTGTGAATATTGCGTGGCTGATATTTGGGCTGGGCTGAACTAGATGCACCTCTGGAATTGGCTGCAGCTCAGTTTAATTTATTTGTTACTGATATGCAGCAATGGCAGCTTAGGAAACAGAGGCCTGTTAAGTCTGAGTCGATTCCTGTAAGGAGAGATGAAGAAATGCGTAACTCATGCTGGGGATAACTTCTCAGGAATGACCCTCCTGAAATTATTGGACTAATACATATCTGCTGAACTCAGCATAGTCAAAATTCATGGGAGATGGGAGTTGGGGGTCCAACAGTATCTGAAGGACCAGTTCCCTCATGTCAGGCTTAACTCAGGCTTAACTCCCTATTTATGAAACCTCAGTACTAAGCCGGCACTGCCTGCCTTTTGACCTAACTGGATTACTGCTCATGTCCTAAGGAGTCTGAAGAAAATTCACAGTCTGAATGTAAACCACTTACAAGGACTATCAATCGTCTTATGAGTGTGGAGAACCAGCCCTTTGACTTCTGTCTGCAAGTGGTTTGCATTCAATCTACTTACACAGAGACTTCTGAAAGGATTGTTCTCGCCATCAATCAGCTGATGGGACCAGAAGCCATCTCCTGAGAGCCAGTGTGGTGTAGTGGTTAGAGTGGTGGACTACGACCTGGGAGACTGCAGGGTTCAAATCCCCACTCAGCCAGGAAGCTCATTGGGTGACACTGGGCCAGTCACCATCTCTCAACCTAACCTACTTCAAAGGGTTGTTGTAAGGATGACATGGTGAAGAACAGAACCATGTGCACCACCTTTAGCTCCTTGGAAGAAAAGGGTTATATATAAATGTAATAAACACAAATATAATGCTCAAAGTAGCAATTCATTCAGGAATACCAGGAAGGAAGGAAGGAAGGAAGGAAGGAAGGAAGGAAGGAAGGAAGGAAGGAAGGAAGGAAGGAAGCCCTCTCCTTTCAAAGCAAGCTGTTGGTGCCAATTTTCTGGTTGGTATTGGCAGCCCCACTGTCATAATGATGCCAGGTGAGCAACAGGTGGGGCACACCTGTCAATCTGGGCCCAGGTCTAGTTCCCTATCCTTGAAGTACAGCTTCCAATCAGGAACTGATTTTACCAGGGCTATCCTTTTTCTCCAATCACAGTGCTGTGATTCCTATCTAATGCTTATACTAAAAGGGAGATATAGGCAGATGTCTTGGACCACAAGTGTCTGTGTCTATGTCAAGGCAACTGTAAACGGAAAGCTGTAGTTGTGTGTGTGTCAAACTCTCCATCTGCTTGGGACTGGAATGAGGACATTGCAGATCCAACAGATCCTTCCCTGAATTCAGAGCAGCATGTGACATTCATCAGTGTGTTCCTCCTGGCAAAAAATCGTGGAAAGAGGTGCAAGTCTTGCAGATATATTTTCTGCCTGATCAAGGGTTCTTCAGAAACATTACATTTGCTAGTGCTTAATTGCTTCCACGGGATGGAATGGTGCACTCTCCGTATCTGAGGAAGAAAGCGTAGTTTCTTTTTCAGTGCAAGAAAAAGGGGCAGATCATTCAGTAATGAGAGAAGGTAGGACGGAACCAAGATCTTTTGAAATTGCAAAACAACAATTGTCCCAAATACAGAGGTACAGTACTCAAAGCTTGCCAAGTTGTTCTGTCCCTGGAGTCATAAAATACCCCATTTACTACTCTCCAGAAATAAAAACACAATAACCATACATTAAACAACTAACAATGTTATGCCCTCTCAAGTCCTCAAATTCTTTCAATTTAAACTCTCCTCCCTCTTCTCTTAATAAATTTCTATAAGTTGCTGTCTAATGGTAGGGCCAGGCCTCAAAGAGAGCACTCTTCTTCATACATACAGCATGTAATTAACTGTTGGATTTCTCTACTGCAAAGTTTGGCTACTGAGTGAAAGGGGTTTTAAAAGAATATAACACATAGGGGATTGCAGGATTGGTCTATAAATCATGTGGATGAGAGAATGTCCCATAACCATTTTATTCCTTTACTATTCCCTTAGATCCATCTAAGAACCCCAGTTCTTGTGAATCTAGGATTCCTTAATAGAAAAGATCACTGTGGAATTTGAGTATGCACACAGTTTGTCGCAGCTTTTGTTTATTTTGCTCTTTTTTCTCTTCCTAACTACATCAACAATCTGCACATGTGGACATCCCTTTAGTGATGAAACACTGCAACAACAACAAAAGTAGTAGCAGGAACCTCGATATGGATTCTTAGATGGAATCTTTCTGTCTGAGACTGAACTTCTTGCACCTAAAGACTTTTTAAAAATTTCAGCGGGCATTTAAGGCATGGTGCCCTGCCCCATGATGATTTTTATGATTAACTGGTTTTACCTACCATTCATTTTGCAACTTTATTTCACATGGCTTAGAAGCTATGGTGTTCAGGAGCACATAAACGGGTGGAAATACTTCATCAGTTAATTATATTATGTATCATTTCATCCTGATATTTTATCAGTGCCCATGTTTCCTTCTGCACATTGGCAAAACATGGCACAAAATAATATTGGTCCAACTGAATGTACAATACCATCAAGTTTTCATACCATCAGTTTATACTTCTGCTTGTCTGCTGGGGCAACACAGAGCAGTCCCAGCAGCTGGATCTAGTCTTCAGGCGGCTCCTTCATCTCCTCTGCTTTTTCATATTCAGTATGCATCGTTTTATGACTTTGAACCACAGCTGTGGAGCTTTTTACCATCTTCCTATTGTCCAAGATTGCTTCAGTCTCACGCAGGCTGTTATTTCTGCAACACTTGCAGCCGATGACAGAGTTCAAGGACAGTCAATATCATGCCTGGCTTGTTCCATGCCGCTAATCTCAAAAATAAAAGAAGATGTCACCTTCTACCTTTCTAAGTAGAGATAACACTGCCACTGGCCCTGGAAATCTGGTGAAAATTTGAATGGAGTTATCTGGCCAAGTCCTACCCCTAAATGATTGCATTCAGCTGTGAACAGAGAAAAATACAGTTCACATAATAAAAAAAGGTTAAAACATAACACCCAAGGTGCTACAAACTGAGTTTCCCCCTCAGAGAAGCATTATTGCTTATCAAATATCTTTTTCTAGAGAGAGAAAAAAGCAATGCAAAGGCCCATTTATACAGCTGGGGAAACCTGTTGGAACAAAACTGCCTTCAGTTGTTTTCTGAAAATGCAGATAGCAGGTGCTGTCGTATCTCAACAGGGATGCTATTCCACAAAGTGCTGCCATGCTTAAAGCCCTCCTCCAAGTAAATGCAGAGCAGTAGATGGCAATCTGGGACACGGGTGGCGCTGTGAGTTAAACCACAGAGCCTATGATTTGCCGATTAGAAGGTGGGCGGTTCGAATCCCCGTGATCTGGTGAGCTCCCGTTGCTCAGTCCCTGCTTCTGCCAACCTAGCAGTCGAAAGCACGTCAATGTGCAAGTAGATAAATAGGTACCGCTCCGGCGGGAAGGTAAACGGCGTTTCCGTGCACTGGTCTGGTTCGCCAGAAGCGGCTTAGTCATGCTGGCCACATGACCTGGAAGCTGTACGCCGCTCCCTTGGCCAGTAAAGCGATATGAGTGCCACAACCCCAGTCACAACTGGACCTAATGGTCAGGGGTCCCTTTACCTTTACCTAGATGACAATCTAATTGACCAGAATGGGCTCATATGCATCTCTGTACCCAGATCCAATGTGATTGTGAGTAGAAATGCTGGTGAACTGCCCAAATAATTATTATTTTCAGATACAGTGGTACTTTGGTTCTCAAACTCAATCTTTTTCGGGAGTCCGTTCCAAAACCAAAGTGTTCCAAAACCCAGGTGCGCTTTCCCTTAGAAAGTAATGCAGAATAGATTAATCTGTTCCAGACTTTTAAAAACAACCCCTAAAACAGCAATTTAAGATGAATTTTGCAATCTAACAAGACCACTGATCCATAACAATAACATTAAAACACACATCCAATGTTCCATATCTTTATCTTTCATTTACTTGTTTCATCGACCTCCTCACACCTCCCTTTTTGTATTCTAATTTAATTAATTGTTTCAGCAAATTCTTTCCATCTTTCTCAATTGTTATATAATTTATCTTAACGATCTAACCTATTAATTAACTCAGCAAATCCTTTCCATCTTTCACTATATTCTGTCATTCAATTTACCTTAATTTATTAACCTTATCTTACCATAAAAAACCTTAAAACTTAAAACTTAATACTTATTTGTACACGACTCCTTATATCATTTCTACTAAAGCAAAATAGTTTCATTCCAACATTTTTCCTAATACTCATTAATTTTACACTAATTCTCAAAATAAATTTTTAAAAACTTTCTTCCAATCTTCATCCAATGTCTCTTCTTCCTGGTCTCGGGTTTTGTCAGTCCTTCTTGTCCATTCCATCTAGTCCATCAACCTGGTGATCTTATGTCCGAGGCTCTTAAGTCTTTTCCATGTCCCTTCTGCAGATCTTCTTCTTGTTTATACCTGCACTTTACTTTGTCTTTTGTTGATCTTTTTCTTAATTGCTTTCCTTTCTCATTGGGGGGGTAGGTCTCGGGAGGACTCCAATCCAAAAATATCTCCATCTCCCCTCAGCAGATCAGCCCATTCCCCACAGTCCCATTCCCCACAGTCAACACTGTAATCCAGAAAGTATTTAAAAGCATGTTTCAAAGTCCTTCCAAAATTAAGAGCCCTCACAACCCCAGACCCCCCCCCCGGTCCACTCCAGATTCAAACAACCCCAGACCCCCCCCCCCCGGTCCACTCCAGATTCAAACTTCAAGAACAGCGGCTTATGCTCCTGCAAGGCCTCAAGTCTCTCCATTTGTGTTACTTGAGGTTCAACAGCAACCTCCTCAATTATCTTCTGCACTTGCACTTGCCCTGTCAAAACAGGTTCCTGGGTTGGTTCCTGAATGATTTCTATATGGGTATTTGCCGTTTCTCCAAAGTTTTTAACTGCAACAGTCATCAAATCCATCTTCTCATGCATCTGCTCCAGCAAAGCGCTTGTCTTGCAAAAAGCAAGCACCAAAGCTTCTTCTAAACACATTTTTATTCAAGGTCAGAGTCTGGTCTCACGATCCTAATCTTCACAGCTGTGAAATCCCCAGATCGACTCCAGCAACAATTTAACAAGCTCCCTCTAGAGGAGACAATTTCTATTTGTATCCATCTTTTGGAAGCAGGACCAACAAAAGAAAGTTACTTTCATTTTTCAAATATTTTGTTCTTTTGAATGCAAAAGGCAACATTGGAATCAATTTGTTTCTCTTTTTTAACTATCTGTCAAAAGACGTTCCATTCACAGTCAATGAACTTCCCCATAAATTTCTGTCTCTGACACCCCGTTCCCAGGTTTGAGACGGTGGAAATTTATCTTTCTTTGCTCTCTCTCCTGCAGGCTTGAACAGTCAAAAATCCCCCCCCCTTTCCTCCTGCTTCCAAGAGGGGTTTTGGTGGTAATAACTGAAGGAAATTTAGACCTTTATATACGACTTTCCAGACTTTAGCTTGCAAAGTTTTTGCTTCAATCTATTTACAAAAACAGAGGCAGACTTCCTGTTTAGAACCTTCCCGCTTCAGTGCCAAATTAAAATGTTTCTTAATCCAATTTTCCGTTCTACTCATGGGTACTTGTTTAGAGTCCAATTGTCCACAGGAAAAAGTCAGCGCTCTCCGGCAACGGCTGTGCGGCTTCACTCCGTAAAAGTAGTGGTTGATTCAAAACACTGCGCCACTCACCCCACGTTGCTTCGGATCCCCGAAAAAGGGTAGGGGAGGCGCTCCTGGTGTCAGCCAAATCCCATGTTCCCAGGCTTCCTCTGCCTGGGATTTTTAAAGGGTCTCCGCCTTCGCCGCCGCGGCAAGACCCGATTTTCATGGAGCGGGTTCCTCTCGGTCAGAGGAACTCCACAATTGCTGATGGCGCTAACCCGGAAGTCCCTGTACTATAAAATAAATATGACACTATTGTAGATGATAAAAAAATAAAATTATTATTATTTTCTTACCTGCACTGATGATAGTCAGTGTTTGGATAAGGGGGCTTTTATCCATTTCCGCAGTCACACAATCAATCAATCAATCAGTAGCTGAACTGGGTTCCACACAGTCACAAAAACAAATGAACCGAAAAAGCCTCAAAAAACAAAAATGCAAAATAAATAGCAAAAACAAAAGCGCCAAACTTAATCCATTCCAGAAGTCCATTTGACTTCCGAAATGTTTGAAAACCAAGGCACAGCTTCTGATTGGTGCAGATTCATTCTGAACTGGGCTCTTAAGCTGTCTCTAGGAGTCCATATGAAATCTGAACTGAATCTGAATTGGAACTTTTACATAATTCTGGTGCATCCTTAATTCCATGGTTGAGGCTCCACACTTGTCTTTGGCTGTTGTTGTTTTTAGCTCAGCGGAAGAACATGAGGTTTGCATGGACAAGGTCCTGGATTCATTCCCAGGCATTGTAAGTTATGAAAAGTTTGCCTCAGAACCCCGAAGCCTTGGGATACTGCCATTCTGCAACCCCCATCAGAGGACTGTCACTCCCCTGTTCAAAAAAAAGAGGGCCCATTTGTGGGCGATGGAACATCTCAGAGTGTTTGGAACCATTCCCCAGACAAACCACCACTTCAGAAGAGCTAATAGAGGAAAGATCAGGCCTCAAGGAAGTGTTGAAATCAGTTACTGTTAACACCCTTCAGACTTGAATCCTTATGAAACACAGGCGTGTGTGTGTGTTTTCTTTGCAAATGTCTCTGGGTTGTTTCTTCTAACGGCTGTCCTTGTGGGCGGTTTCCATTGGGACAGCTTGTTCTTGGACGCCCCCTCCCCTTCTCCTGAGCAAGCACTCTGCCAGCCAAACAGGGAGAATTTGAATGACTTCATTGCGGCAGCGCTCCAGGAACAGAAGAAGCTACACATATTAGCACTGCACACTTAATGATCCCATCCAATTTTTTGTGTGTTTACTATTTCTATTTAAGGGCTGGGACTGGATGAGATAAAATTGCTTCTTTTTCAATACCTTTGTGACCTCAGAAGGGAGTAGGTTAGGGACACGTGCATTGTAGCTCATGCTAGTTCTACTCTGAGTAGCATTGAATGCAGCACCATACTGGTGTCTCTTTTCCCCTTTGATGGTTGCCTTGAAAGTACACGCAGGTCTCCCTTACCTCTGTGCCCCGTTAACCCCAAACTTAAGTCTCTGGCACTGGACCATAAAGAAGGCTGATCACAGAAGAATTGATGCTTTTGAATTATGGTGCTGGAGGAGACTCTTGAGAGTCCCATGGATTGCAAGAAGATCCAACCTCTCCATTCTGAAGGAAATCAGCCCTGAGTTCTCCCTGGAAGGACAGATCCTGAAGCTGAGGCTCCAATACTTTGGCCACCTCATGAGAAGAGAAGACTCCCTGGAAAAGATGTTGGGAAAGATGGAGGGCACAAGGAGAAGGGGACGACAGAGGACGAGATGGTTGGACAGTGTTCTCGAAGCTACAAACATGAGTTTGACCAAACTGCTGGAGGCAGTGGAAGACAGGATTGCCTGGCATGCTCTGGTCCATGGGGTCACGAAGAGTCGGACACGACTAAACGACTAAACAACAACAACAAAATCTCTGGCATGTTAAACCAGGGACTTTACTGATCTTCTTTTCACCTAGTTAAGTGGCAACCTGGTTCAGAGGAGGTGCCTGGGAACAGCCCAGGCAACTGTTATGTGGGATCCCAGAGTGATGCCTTAAGAGATGTGGGCTGTCCTCTTCATCCTCCGGGGCTTTGTGAGGGCTGCAGCTCACTCCTGGTTTTCCTTTCTGACAGAGGGCAGACCACTGGACCCACTTCCCTTGGAAGGGGAAGAAAGCTCTTGCCATTGCTCCTGCTCCTCAGTGGCTTCTTCTCACCTTCTTCCTCCTCGTCATGTTGTTTCCTCCACCATCACCCCACCTGGAACTTTTTTCAGTGGGAGTCTCCATGTTGCTAAGAGGGGCCATGCCCTACCTCTGGTACTCCTCTCCTTCCACTCCACTCTTTCTGCTTCGGACGCAAGCAAGAGCTGGTAGGTGTCCCATGGTTGAACTTTGATGCCCCCAAACACAGCAATATCATGTTTAAATTGCAGGACTGGACTGAACACTCACTTGTTCTGGTGGGGAGAGAAGAAGAAGAAGAAGAAGAAGAAGAAGAAGAAGAAGAAGAAGAAGAAGAAGAAGAAGAAGAATAGTAGTAGTAGTAGTTTGGATTTGATATCCCGCTTTATCACTACCCTAAGGAGTCTCAAAGCAGTTAACATTCTCCTTTCCCTTCCTCCCCCACAACAAACACTCTTTGAGGTGGGTGGGGCTGAGAGACTTCAAAGAAGTGTGACTAGCTCAAGGTCACCCAGCAGCTGCATGTGGAGGAGCGGAGACACGAACCTGGTTCACCAGATTACGAGTCTACCGCTCTTAACCACACCACCACACTGGCTCTCAGTAAATTGTGATGTCAGAACCCAACTTACTTTGTGAAAAAAAAACTATTGCATGGAGAATGTGTTTCTTTCCCAGCACATGCCTATAGCTGTTCCCCCATCTATTACAGCTTTTTCCTCCTTCACTATGTGATCCCAGCCAGCATGCCCATCTGGGCTGATTTTTACATTTTCACGGAAATGTCCAGGTTTGGGAGATTTTGGGAGGCTCGGACGGTTTGGGCTCCAACTTGGGCTGCTCTGCAAACCGCTGCTGCTGCCAGTCCCAACTGGGGAAAGAGGCTCCTTGGCTTCCCTGGTTCGGGCTGGCAGCAGCTTGGGTTGTCCTCTTTTTTGCTCTTCAAGATATGACAACCCTATTAATGCCATTCACAGCAGTTATGTAGGAGGCTTGTGATGCTTCTCATATATTATAAATTACAAAACAAAACATTTTGGCTTTTGCTTTTGAGATGCTGCTGCCAAAACAACTGTTATAGTGCTTTGAGGATAGATTACTCAGAAGCTACTATCCTCCAGGCTCAGCCTATGTGGTATTAATATGTCTAGTATGTCCCATTTTTTTGAATTCTGGTGCTGGAGGAGACTCTTGAGAGTCCCATGGATTGCAAGAAGATCCAACCTCTCCATTGTGAAGGAAATCAGCCCTGAGTGCTCACTGGAAGGACAGTTCCTGAAGCTGAGGCTCCAACACTTTGGCCATCTCAGGAGAAGAGAATACTACCTGGAAAAGACCCTGATGCTGGGAAAGATTGAGGGCACAAGGAGAAGGGGATGACAGAGGACGAGATGGTTGGACAGTGTTCTTGAAGCCACCAACATGAGTTTGACCAAACTGTGGGAGGCAGTGGAAGAAAGGAGTGCCTGGCGTGCTCTGGTCCATGGGGTCATGAAGAGTCGGACACGACTAAACGACTAAACAACAACATGCCCCAATTTGCCCATCAAGCCCAGCTACATGTTCTTACAGAAGCAAACTGTGAAAACCTGGCAAGCAGGTCCTGGGTGCAAGAGCACTCTGCCTTCCTGGCATTTCCTGCAGCTGGTATTCAGCAGCATACTGCTATCACCATCACCAACAACAACCACAACTCTCCATGCAAGACATCTGGTAATCTGCCCCACAAGTAATGGACTTGTGCGTGCTTTTGCATGAATGTCAGATTTTGTGGGGGCAGGGAACATGTGTAACCAGTGCAGTTCTGTTTGAGGAGCCAAAGTTTGGAGTTTGGAGTTGGGGTTTGGAGATGGTAAAGCATAAGGCCTGAGTTGGAGAAAGGTAAACGACTGATGATTGTTCAGTGCTTTTCCTAGCTCTGAGAGTGCTGTTGAGCTCATGTCCTGATTGCAGCCTTCTCAAAGGACTAGATGGGCCCTTGATCCACCATGGCTCTTTTAATGTGCCATAACCAGGCTGAATCCACCAACAAGCCCACTCCATGAAGGCTTTCAGTCTGGGCCCAAGTCTTCAGTTCTAGACCGCGGACAGCACTAGTGGAAACAAACTTTAGGGTGAAGAATGCATCGGAAATTTGTACTTTAGGAAAGTTTGCACAATTTAAATGCTTCCAAAGAAACTGCAGCAGAATATATTGCAATTGTTGATTGACTGATACTGCATTTTGATTGTATCCCATGATGTTATGTGGGAGAAATAATAATGGAGAAAAACAGGAAGCCTGAGATTTTTCAATGCAGCTGGAAAAAAACCTGTTATTTAGTCCTGATTATGTCTGCTTCCTTTCCTCACTAAAATTACCATTGTCTCTTAGCAATTCAGAACTGACCTGTAGGGTTGTCTCCTTAATATGGAATAGCTACGTATGTTGATGTTACTGTAAATCCGAAATGCATCCCCTTTACATTAGGTCATTCTCCCTCTGGCTATCCATGCAATCATTTTATTAACAGAAATATTTTGTCAGCTGCTCTCTTCCTTTTCTCCTCCCACAATCCCACTTTCTCAGAGATTTCGCCTCAAATGGACAGTGAAGAATCCAGATATTTGCTTTACCAACTAAAAGAGAGAAACACACCTTTCCTTCTTTTATATTTTATGTTATACTAGCAGTCTCAAACTCAGTATTGCTCAGAAATTAAAAGGAGCAAAAAAATAAAAGGTCAGTGTAGTTTCAAAATCAGTGGTTCAAATCAGTGCAGTTTTGAAAGGTTCAGTCTGTCATTTTTATTCAAAAAGGTGCCCAATTGTATCCAAACACAGACAAAAGTCTCTTTCTGATCTCTGGAAATGTTATGCCCCACCCCATTCCGCCCCCATTCTGCCTTCTTCTGGGTCCAAAAGGAACCGTGTGTTGATGATCATGCATCAATTGGATGTGCCTAAAATGATTGGTGCCTATACAAACTAAAAATATGTGTCTTACATTACCAAGAGTTTATTTTTCCAGTTCAATACAGTGGTACCTTGGGTTACAGACGCTTCAGGTTACAGACTCCGCTAACCCAGAAATAGTACCTTAGGTTAAGAACTTTGCTTCAGGATGAGAACAGAAATCGTGCGGTGGCAGTGGGAGGCCCCATTAGATAAAGTGGTGCTTCTGGTTAAGAACAGTTTCAGGTTAAGAATGGACCTCCAGAACGATTTAAGTTCTTAACCCGAGGTACCACTGTAACTTACAAATAAAGAATACCACTCTACATACTGATTTGGAACTGAAAAGCATTCCCAGAGTTGTGCATATATGCTCAACCATAAGCTCAGTCCAACTCATTTCTCTGGACTTAAAAAAAAAAAGCAGGGTAAACATTGCATTTAAATTGTATACATTTTGCATGCACTTTCTCCTGTAATATATGTGGATGTACACACAGTTGACACTTGCAGAGAAAGGTGTTTTGGAGATAAGAGGCTATCAGTGATAGCTTCTGAGAATGGAAAGGGCTAGCAGGGACACAGAGAGGGGACAGCCATTTCCCATTGTCTCAGACTGACAAAATCACAAGTTCTTCCAATATTGAGAGGGTAGGGCAAATTAGCTATGTAAAACCTAAAGGTAATTGCCCATCACTGCTTCTTCTTTTTTTAAGCTCTCATTTGTATTTTTAAGCTCTCCTGATAGGCTACAGAGGTGGTGGTTAGGGTACAGGTATAAACCAAAACACATACACACAAACATACAAACACACCACAATCCAGTGCATGAGCTCATACTTAACGATGTACATAATGGAGCTCCACGGACTATGGTCAATTTGCTCCAGATCAGGGTAATCAGTTACTTATTAAATGGATGTGTCCCAAAATAAATTGGAAATCTATTAAATGGATCATATAAATATTAAGAGTTCCACTTTCTTACAGATCTGGTTCATATTAAGTTTTCAATCATTCATGTCTTCCATGGTGTCCATTTATTATAATGTAGTCACACTAATCTTCTATGTAATTAATTTTCTAGGTCCTTTGCTAGATAAAATTAGGGTTGGTTTTTAAAAATGAAATTTTGACTTTTGTGCCATTAGATATGAGAGAGAGAGAGAGAGAGAGAGCACTTACGGTACCTGAACCTGGATGTAGAATTTTGAACACTGGATCCATTTCTCTAGTCATTTTCATAGGAAGAAGAAAAAAATACTATGAGAGGTATGGGTAGAAAAGGTAATGTTACATACAAAGGAGAATACCTGGGAGATGGGGTGGTGGACAGATGGCATTTCAATGTCCAAATAAATGGAAGTAAAGGAGTAGTGGGTGACAGATGTCACCCTTCAGATGTCATTCAGATGTCATTGACAAGATATGATCTGTAGCATTAGGAAGCACAAAACTGTTTGGGAGCCTCTGTGTCTTTCCAGTTCAACTTGTTGTTGTTTAATCATTTAGTCGTGTCCGACTCTTCATGACCCCATGGACCAGAGAACACCAGGCCCTCTTGTTATTTGGGACCAAATGAAATCTGTTAAAAACAAAACTCTGTTGCCCCCATTCCCTATATACATAGCTATTCTTTCTTTCACAGAAGTGGATTAAATTTGCAGGCAAAGTTGCTCCACCAAATTGTAGACAGATACATCCAGGGGTTTTCGTGCAGGGAACTTTAAAGTCTGGTGTCTAAAAACACAAAAACAAAGGAAATGTTTGTATATATTTTATTTTTGCCCATAATTGGATGCAAGATGCCGGAATGGTCACCCCGATGAAGGGACGAAGCCTGCCAAACTTTGGAATGGTGGTGATTTTGCTGCAATGGTAGATGCTACCTGTTTGGGGGTGATGACATATGAATCAAAGAGGGATGGGACATAGATCCCCAATAAATACTGGGGTTGGTGAAGGACAAGATGTACCTCGGGTCCATGTATAAATAGATTGGCAGTGGAATTTTAGTTCAACCCTTGCCATGGGTCAGAATCTTCCACTGTACCCAAGAGCAGCAGGCTAGCTTAGGTGGTCCCAAGGTACGCAACATGGCACACACAGGCCTGTTCTCCAACACCTCCCCGCCACCCATGAGTTTCCAAGTAGTTTTCAAAGCAGTTTCACATCCATGTTGCACATTGCAACTTAAACCTTTTCTTTCCCATGAAGTTTTCGAGGATTGGCACAAAGTGTGTAAGTTGTCATATGTGTGTGATTGGTTTCTAGATTTGTCAATAGACTGTGTTGCTCATTTTCTCATTGGATGGATCTACAGGGTTCATTCATGTTCAACACCACTCAAAAGTTTCCACTGAGAAATACTGTGACAACCATTTTTTCTCATTCCAAGGATCAATGTGGGGCAACATTCTCATAACATATTGCTGAAGACTGTTGTATTCTGTATAGCATCCTCCTTTAAAGCCCAATGTAGCATTTACTCTTTAGGCTGGTAAGATTTGGGGTGGGAACAACAGTTGTCCAATGATCTATTATCATCTGCCCAAAACATATGTCATAAGCCTGTTAAATGGCAGTTTAGTATTTGTGTGTGTGCATTCTACATACATTATGCATTAAGAGACAAGATGCGTCTTAGAAATTTACCTTCTAAAAATCCCAGGGATGTAACTGAACCATTAAAAGAGACATTACAGGCAAACCATGCTAGCGATATGTTAACAGCAAATAAGGCCTTCTCGGTAGCTGCTCTCAGATTGTGGAGCTGACTCCCTTCCATGGGAAACTAGGACCTGCCCCCCCATCCATTGCTTTACTTTCACCGGTAGACAAACACTTGTTGCTGTTGTTGTTAAGACAGGCCTTCGGGTGCTCAGTTACTGTTCTGGCTGGGTTTTCTGAGGCTGAGTGTTGTACATTGACTTGTGTGCTTAAAAGGTTTTCAGTGTTTTCAGTGTTGTTTGTAATAGTGTGTGTTTTTAGCTGTTTTCATTCACGCTATGTGCCCCTTTGGGTGCTGAACCGGGAGAAAGGCAGGGTATTAAACAAACAAAGACATCTCGAAAAGACGAAAAGGGGGGACAAAACAGAGCCATTTACCAGTCACAGAAAGCAGAGGTGGGTAAACACTTCTCTGACAAACTGATTTGTTATATATTTAAATATGAAACTCAGAAAACGAAATGTAGAAGTGTCCCTAGGGATGATGAATTTCAGTTTATACATATATTTCATTATTCCAGTCTTAGGTTCAGTTCACCACATTCCCTTTGCCTAATGAAAATTTCCCAGCAATTTAGCATACATTTCTCCTAAAATGCACATCGTGTATGCAATTTTGCCTGAGAGCACATTTTTGCAAGCAAGTTGCTCCCCAATTGTCAGGGAACTGACATCAGAGACACGGGAGAAGGAGAGGGTCTCTGATTCTGCAGGCGAAGGTCCCAGCACCAGGGGGAGACTCAGCTTGGGAGAAGGGGAAGGAAATAAGTGTAACACCAGGGATCCAGGAGAGCAACAGGACGAGGAGGTGGAGGGGCTCCAGGACTCTTCTCTGGAAGTCAGTGAGGAGAGCCCAGGCACCCCGCTACCCACGCCCACCCTGCGCAGGAGACTCCCGCGCAGTGAGAGGCGGAGACGATTGGGTGTCAAACAACTCTTATGTTGGCAGCGGTTTAAGAAACGCCCACAGACAGATTCTACGAGTGACTAAGGGCAGCCACGCTGAGATGGGCTGTGCAGTCCGAAGGGTTAACCAGGCAACCTAATGCCCAAACGGGGCAGGATTACGCACGAGTAACTCCCAGCCATTACACCAATGTATCCATTTCTGTACACAAGCAGCTCAAACAAAGCCATTGAGATAACAATCAATGAACAGAGGAAGCTGTTTTATGCTGAAGCTGGGCAACTGGTATGTCCAATACTGTCTGTAAGGACTGGCTGCACTTCTCCAGGTCTTCAGGTTAAAATCCTTCCTAGCTCCACCTGGAAGTTCTCAGGAAGTTCTCCTAGGACCTCTTTCCTGTAAACCCACTGAGCTACTGCCCATCTCCGATCTCCATATATTTTGACTCAGCCAAAATATTGAAACGATGGCAGCTAATAAAATGTAGGTAAGCTGCTTTCTCAGTTTGTCCCTGTTTTCACAGATAAGACTGAATGTAAAAAAGAAGAAGACTGTTTTTAGATCAGCAGGGAATCTTATATTATTACTACATTACCTGAACTAAGGCAATTGGAGGATATCAATAAGAGCTTTCTTAGAATCGTTTGTTTGGAAATTCAAAAACAAAAACAAAAACAAAAAAATACCAACTAAATAACTGCATAGGGTGATTCTCGAGTTTCTAATCAACCACCGTGGCTGAGACCTTCTTGACTGACCGCAGCAACATGATTTTCTTGATATCCACAAAGGTCTTCTTCTTGGTTTCTGGGAGAAACTTCAAGATGAACAAAAAGGTGGCTAGGCAGACAGGGAAGTAAAGCAGAAAGCAGTAGGATCCAATCGACTTCTAGAGTTGGAAAGGAAATGGGGGAGGAAGGTTGGGAAGAGAGAGAGATGAGCATATCACGGAAGCTTATTTACTTACTGTATCTATCATGCACATAGTGTATGTGTTTGTGTGTTTAGATCCTCATTCACACCCTGGAAGAGGGGAATGAGGGTCAGTCTGGGGAAGCTTTAGCTTAGGCTACAGAATCAGTGCGAATTCTTCAACCCAGTCAGTTTATCAACGTCATGTTTTGATACGGAGTCCGGAGAAGTACAATATGTGAAAGAAGCAATCCAGAGCTTAGACATGGCCCACCAATCACACAGCCTGAATTTAGGTATTACTATACCCTTCCATGACCGTGTTGTTCTTTAGTCATTTAGTCACGTCTTTGTGACCCCATGGACCAGAGCACGCCAGGCACTCCTGTCTTCCACTGCCTCCCGCAGTTTGGTCAAACTCATGTTAGTGGCTTCAAGAACACTGTCCAACCATATCATCCTCTGTCGTCCCCTTCTCCTTGTGCCCTCAATCTTTCCCAGCATCAGGGTCTTTTCCAGGTAGTCCTCTCTTCTCTTGAGGTGGCCAAGGTACTGGAGCCTCAGCTTCAGAATCTGTCCTTCTAGTGAGCACTCAGGGCTGATTTCCTTCAGAAGGGATAGGTTTGATCTTCTTGCAGTCCATGGGACTCTCAATAGTCTCCTCCAGCACCATAATTCAAAAGCATCAATTGTTTGGTGATCAGCCTTCTTTATGGTCCAGCTCTCACTTCCATACATCACTACTGCAGAAGGCACCAAAGCATGGGCATCTACACAGTAGCTCCGAGCCCCAGTCCACGATGCAATAGTTGGCATCCATCTGTCTCAGATGTGCCTTGGGGTGGGTAGGTGAGTGAAGCCAAACCACTGGACCATTACAGTGCCTGCTGTGGCTATAGAGACCGATTTGGGAGAGGCATGTTTGGGGCAGATGAAGGAATGTGGTTGCACAATGACTTGATAGTTTGATGCTTTATATGGCATCAAATAACTTTTTAAAGAAAACAACCCAGAAATTTATAAACTGCTTCACAGCTTAAAGCTTCTAGGGGCAAGCAAATGGGAGGGGGGTACAACCATATTACTTTATATTTGTGTGGATTTAATTAGAGGGGGAGGTAATGGTGCTACATGTGGATGGGATTAATTAACCAGAGTTATGGTTCCAATCCAGGGTCAACCTGGGGACCAACTTCTCACCCCAATCTGTTCCTGAATACGTTTGTGGCCAGGGCTAATTTTTAATTAGGGTTTTTAAAGCTTTTCTAAACACCGTCAGGAGTTGGGTGCAGGAAGGAACCTTGTGTCTCCTTCCCCTCTCCCTACCGAGACCAGGGTGCCACCCCATCCCCGGTGTCATGGACTGGTTGGGCACAGAGGAATGGTGGGAGGAACAAGCTGAGGAAGCACCAAGGAAAGCTCAGAGCCCAGGGAGTGGTGGTGGGATGACGATGAGTGGTCACAGGGAGAAGGCTGGGAAGAGGAGATGCCAGAAGCTGAAGGGGTAGCAGGACCTGGTGAGCTGGGAGAGTCTGTGGCAGAGTGAAATCTAGAATCAAAGGCAGAAGCTGAAGCAGAGGAGGAGGGAGGCCAAGAGGCCAAGATGAGTTCGGCTGGTGAGGAGTCACAAGTGTCTCCTCCTTCTGCTGTGACAAGCTCCCCTCCCTCCTTTTCTCCCTGAACCAGAAGTGGCATGAAAAGGGCAGAGGAGAGATTGGCTGCATACAGGCACAGTCTCAGATTGCTTGGAAAAAGCCCTAGAGAGGAAGGGACTTAAGACTGTTGTGGGGAAGAGGGGACTTTCAGCCTTGACAACTGATTTTTGACAACAGTTGGTCCCTTACCTTTCCCACCCCGACCTGGCCACAGTGATCCATGCGACAGTCACCTCCAGGCTTGACTACTGTAATTTGCTCTACACAGGGCTGCCCTTGAAGCTGTCCCAGAAACTCCAGTGGCTGCAGAATGCTGCAGTGAGGCTCCTCACAGGGTCTCTGCCATGGGAGCATATTCACCCAGTGCTTTTCCAGCTGCACTGGCTCCCGGTGGAGTACAGGGTCAGATTTAAGGTGCCGGTTTTGACCTTTAAAGCCCTTCATGGCCTAGAACCCTCGTACCTACAGGACCGCCTCTCCTGGAATGCCCCATGGAGGACCTTAAGGTCCATAAATAGCAACACCCTAGAGGTCCCAGGCCCTAAGGAAGTTAGATTAGCCTCAACCAGAGCCAGGGCCTTCTCAACACTGGCTCCGGCCTGGTGGAACGCTCTGTCTCATGAGACCAGGGCCCGGCAGGATCTGATTTCTTTCTGCAGGGCCTGTTAGAAAGAGTTGTTCCACCTGGCCTCTGGCTTAGAATCAGTTTGATTCCCTTCCTCTCTTTCTTTTTCCTTTCACCTCCTGTGAAGAGGCTGCATCCTAATGTTTTAATGTTGTATTTTAATCTTGTTTTTTAAATTGTATTTTAATCAACTTCTTCTTCTTCTTCTTCTTCTTCTTCTTCTTCTTCTTCTTCTTCTTCTTCTTCTTCTCTTCATGGAGTAAGACCACAGGGAATGAACTCTTCTGCTCATTAGGCCTGACATTCAACCAAGTCTGTAGTATACCTGGTAATAATGAGTTAACTCCAACATGCACAGTGTGATTTATTGCTGGCTCACTCCTGACACCCAGATCCTAAAGGAAAGCTGCTTGCACAGTATCACCCACACCCAGCTGTTGAGCGGAAGGGGACATGTGGGGAGGAGGAAGCATCCAGCAGTCATGCAGTTTTCCCCCACCCTGCCTGCCTCTCCCTCATGCCTAATTCCCCACCCCCAACAGCCATGGATTGTTCTGGGCCATGCAACATGACCTGCAGTCAACTGTGGCCGTCTGAACCTGACTCATCCAAAAACGGAGTCCCTCCAAATAGGCCCGATTTGTTTCAGGCCTCAGCCAAATCTGCTGCACAGCCCTAAAGCAAACCATGAACTCCCCGTCAAAACTGACCATCAAAATCACTCACCTCTGTGTGATAAAAAAGGACTCCTGATATAAAGTTCATGAACCAGTGCACAAAGCCCGCAATCACAAAGCCTGAGGCTCGCGATGTCTGAAGGAACAGCTCCAATACAATTAGACACGGAGTTGAATCTTGGTAGAGAGAAAGGATTCAGAACATTGAATGCAACGTTTTCACTGACTCAGTAATTTATCTTTCCTATTCATATCCTTTACGTCCTCCATGGAGCTTGGTACTTACTTGGGCCAATGCACTGTGCAAGGAGAAATAGGAGAATAAAAACTGTGCTGAAATACGCCATCTCACTTATGGTGTCCTGTTAGGGAAAGTTGGGTATATGTCAGTTATGTATTACTAAAGTTGCTAACTAACATTTACATAGGGTAGGGGTAGCCAACATGGTGCCCTCCACAAGTTGCGAAGCCACAACTCCAGTCATCCCTGTCCATTTCACCATGCTGATTGAGGATGATGGGAGTTTGGGGTCTACCACACTGATTACCCCCTTGATCTTCAAGGATGTCCCTTCTTTACAATTTCCATGTCTTTTCCCACAGCACTGCTGGCCCACGGAATGCAGCAGGTGCCACAGAAAATCAAGAGTGAAGCCCCTGTGAGATCCCTTGTAATGGGGAAAATCAAAATACATGATCCTGGGAGTCATTTTGGACTCACAGCTGTCCATGGAGGCGCAGGTTAATTCTATGTCCAGGGCGGCTGTCTACCAGCTCCATCTGGTACGCAGGCTGAGACCCTACCTGCCTGCGGACTGTCTTGCCAGAGTGGTGCATACTCTAGTTATCTCCCGCTTGGACTACTGCAATGCGCTCTATATGGGGCTACCTTTGAAGGTGACCTGGAAACTGCAATTAATCCAGAATGCGGCAGCTAGACTGGTGACTGGGAGTGGCTGCCAGGACAACATAACACCGGTCCTGAGAGATCTGCATTGGCTCCCAGTACGTTTCTGAGCACAATTCAAAGTGTTGGTGTTGACCTTTAAAGCCCTAAATGGCCTCGGTCCTGTATACCTGAAAGAGCGTCTCCACCCCCAACATTCAGCCCGGACACTGAGGTCCAGTGGCGAGGGCCTTCTGGCGGTTCCCTCATTGCGAGAAGTGAGGTTACAGGGAACCAGGTAGAGCACCTTCACGGTAGTGGTGCCTGCCCTATGGAACGCCCTCCCTTCAGATGTGAAGGAAATAAGTACAGTGGTGCCCTGCAAGACGAATGCCTCGCAAGACGGAAAACTCGCTAGATGAAAGAGTTTTCCGTTTTGGAGGTGCTTCGCAAAACGAATCTCCTATGGGCTTGCTTCGCAAGACGAAAATGTCTTGCGAGTTCCTGCGGGGGTTTTTTCTCCCCCCCCCTTTTTCTAAGCCGCTAAGCCGCTTATCAGCTGATCCGATAAGCTGATAAGCCGCTAAAAGCCGCTAATAGCGCTAATCCGCTAATCCGTCAATGGGCTTGCTTCGCAAGACGAAAAACCGCTAGACGAAGAGAATCACAGAACGGATTCTTTTCGTCTTGCGAGGCACCACTGTAGCTATCTTATCTTTAAAAGACATCTGAAGGCAGCCCTGTTTAGAGAAGTTTTTAATATTTAATGCTGTATTGTTTTTAACATTCGATTGGAAGCTGCCCAGATTGGCTGGGGAAACTCAGCCAGATGGGTGGGGTATATATAAATTATTATTATTATTATTATTATTATTATTATTATTATTAACCCCAAAGGGTGCTCATCAATGGTTCCTCTTCATCCTGGAGAAGAGTGACTAGTGGGGTGCCACAGGGTTCTGTCTTGGGCCCGGTCTTATTCAACATCTTTATCAATGACTTGGATGATGGACTCAAGGGCATCCTGATCAAATTTGCAGATGACACCAAACTGGGAGGGGTGGCTAACACCCCAGTGGACAGGATCACACTTCAAAACGACCTTGACAGATTAGAGAACTGGGCAAAAACAAACAAGATGAATTTTAACAGGGAGAAATGTAAAGTATTGCACTTGGGCAAAAAAAAATGAGAGGTACAAATACAAGATGGGTGACACCTGGCTTGAGAGCAGTACATGTGAAAAGGATCTAGGAGTCTTGGTTGACCACAAACTTGACATGAGCCAACAGTGTGACGCGGCAGCTAAAAAAGCCAATGCAATTCTGGGCTGCATCAATAGGAGTATAGCATCTAGATCAAGGGAAGTAATAGTGCCACTGTATTCTGCTCTGGTCAGACCTCACCTGGAGTACTGTGTCCAGTTCTGGGCACCACAATTCAAGAAGGACACTGACAAACTGGAACGTGTCCAGAGGAGGGCAACCAAAATGGTCCAAGGCCTGGAAACGATGCCTTATGAGGAACGGCTAAGGGAGCTGGGCATGTTTAGCCTGGAGAAGAGGAGGTTAAGGGGTGATATGATAGCCATGTTCAAATATATAAAAGGATGTCACATCGAGGAGGGAGAAAGGTTGTTTTCTGCTGCTCCAGAGAAGCGGACACGGAGCAATGGATCCAAACTACAAGAAAGAAGATTCCACCTAAACATTAGGAAGAACTTCCTGACAGTAAGAGCTGTTCGACAGTGGAATTTGCTGCCAAGGAGTGTGGTGGAGTCTCCTACTTTGGAGGTCTTTAAGCAGAGGCTTGACAACCATATGTCAGGAGTGCTCTGATGGTGTTTCCTGCTTGGCAGGGGGTTGGACTCGATGGCCCTTGTGGTCTCTTCCAACTCTATGATTCTATGATTCTATGATTCTATGATTCTATGATTCTATGATTCTATGATTCTATGATTCTATTATTATCCAAGTGACTTTTCCAGGAAAAATGTGCAATTCCTTGTCAGTCACGTCTTGAAGCTTTCACAGACAAACCTATTGGATTTTAAATTTCAGAGTATGCATTGGACTTCAAACGAAGCTGAATATTGGAAGATTCAGGACGGAAAAAATGAAGTCCTTCTTGCAGCACACAGTTGAACTATGGTACTCACTCCCCACAGTGATGGCCACAAGCTTGGATGGCTTTCAAAGGGGATTAGACTAGTTCGTGGAGGAGAAGGCTAACAATGGCTACCAGTTACTCTGAACATACTAAAGGGAAGGGTGCCCAGGTTCAAATGGCTATACAGATGCCCAAAGTTTTTGAATTACCCACCTGCAATTCCACAGTAATTGCTAACAGAACACAGAGGATGCCGCAGATGCCAAAGCCAGAGAGAAGCAGAATCTTCCGCCCCACAGAATCAACTAAAAACATCTAGAGAGAGAAAGAGGCAAAGAAGCAGTTCAAACACTTGCCTGGCCAAGGTTCATAAATCAATGTTTGCTCACTGTCCCCTCAGTGGCCACGGCTGCTCCTCTCTTTCGCTCCAGAAGAGCCTGCTACTGATGCTTTACCACAGTCCACTCAGCGCTTGGCCTCCTCCGCCCCCTCAGTATTGGGGGGTGCTGAGCCCCCTGATCAACAATATTGAGGGGGCTGAAGACAAGTCAGCCCTAAGGAGTTGGTGCCTATGGGTACCAGGAACTGCAGCTCCAAGAAGGATAATCTACAGCACCAATGGTTCCTTGGGGAGAAGCCATGTGCGTTAAATGTGTGGTGATGAAACCTTAGAATCCAATAATTGTACAGTTGGGAGGGACCGCGGGGATCATCTAGTCCGACTCTCTGCAATGCAAGAATCTTTGTGTGGCTTAAACCCACAACCCTGAGATTTTAGAGTCTCATGCTCTACCGAATGAGCTATGATGAGAGAGAGAGGAGTCGGGAGATGCTTACCGAAAATATGTTTGCCAGGCAGAAACTCAAAGTGGTAGCTATACTCATGAAGCGGACATTGTCTTTTCCCATATGTGTATACGTGTAGGTTCTCTCTGAATAATAGTAAGCCTGAAATTAGACCAGAACAATCAGAGGTTTTAGCTCAAAGTAATTTGTTTATTACATTTCTGTCCCACCCTCCCTCCCAATGGAGTCCATGGCCGAGAACATCAAATGTTAAAAGAAGTACAATCAATTAAAACTGTAATGATTTAATTATTAAAAGTGCTGGGGTGCTTGATAGTTGCAGACCTGGAGAACAGAATATCAACCGAGTGCAGAGAATATGACCATCTCCCTAGATACACAGCATGAATGACTGGTGTCATCGCCTGTGAACTTTGTGTTCAAAACAAGTCTTTATTTCACCTGACTCAACCTCAGAACACCTTGGCTTGCATCTCTCTTACCGCAATGACTCCAGTGAGATGCTGGGAAGCCATCAAGGTAATTACAGTGATGACTTGCCATCGCAGGCTTCTCTTCCAGAGCAATTTGGGCGTGTTCAAGGGCTTTTCTGCCTTCGCAGCAAAGAACTCCTCGCGGAGCTCGTCCATCTCGTCCTCCACGTCTTCCCGTCCTCTCAACATCTGCAAGGCTAGGTGGGAGTAGAGGCAGAAAGGAGGTGACTTCCAAAATAAGCAAAGGGGTCAGTGGAAATGAAGTTTTTTAAACACCTAATTAAAGGCAGTGCAAAGCCCCTGTGTTAATCACAACATCAGGATAAAAGGAATGATACAATAATGACGGAGTGCTGAGATCCCATGACAGGAGTAAGGAATCTCCAGCCTGTGAGTCACTCTTGCCCCACTGAGGTTCCCTGCTTAGCCAACGAAGTTATTTTGGGCAAGCTGTGCCCGCCCACACCTATTCTTTTTTTTAAAAAAATGATATTTATTAAGAATTTTAGAATTACAAAAGAAAAGAAAAAGAAAAACAAAAACAAAAAACAAAGAACAAAGAACAAAGAAAAAACAAACCACAAACAATACAAATTGATAAAAATCAAAATCAAAAAATAACACAGCACAATCAAAAGACAAAAATATACCACAAACATTTAAAAACAAATCCAATATTCTCAAATCCTTAACTGTCATTACCTTCTTTCTTTGACCTCCTTACTCCTCCCTTTTTTTGTATCCTTGTTATTAATTTTCACAGCAAATCCTTTCCATATTTCATAATATTCTGTCATTACATTACCTTAATCTATTTTAATCTTATCTTACTATAAAAGACCTTAAAACTTAAATCTTATTTATACCAATTTCTCATAACCATAATATTCTTACATAATTCTTTAAACATTTTTGCTAAAGCCAAATAATTTCGTTCCAACATTTTTCTAACGTTCATCAATTTTATAAAACAATCCTAATAATTTTTCCCCCCTTCCAATCTTCATCCAGCGTCTCTTCCTCCTGGTCCCGGGTTTTGTCAGTCCTTTCTATCCCATCAATCTAGCGCATTAACCTGGTAATCTTATGTCCGAGGCCCTTAAGTCCCTTCCATGTCCCTTCCGCGGTTCTTCTTCATATTTATACCTGTACTTTACATTGTCTCCTGCTCCTTTCACTCATGGGAACTCCAACTTAACAGTGTTTTTGAAACTTCTCGACAAATCAGCCCCTATTCCATAGTCCACACTAAACTCCATGTGGTATTTAAAAACATGTTTCAAAGTCCCTCCAGAATTAAGAGCCCCCACAACCCCAAACATCTCATGGCCCATTGCCAGACTTGAAAAGTCCAAACATCCCTGCATAGGGGGGTCTATCCAACCCCCCATTTCCAAACCAAAGCAAACTTTATCTTTCCAAATCTGGCTTTTTCCAAGTTCATTTGTCAAATCCAAGAATTCATGTTCCTGCTGGGCCACAGTTCCTTCCATCTCTGGCGCCCAAGGTTCAGCAACATCCTCTTCCCTCATCTGTTCTGTCAAAGCACATTTGATTCCTGGGTGGGCTCTATATAGTTTCCCACTACCTGTCCAAAATTTCTAATCGCAACAGTCATCAAGTCCGTCTTCTCATATAGCTGTTCCAGTAGGGCACTTGTTTTACAGAAAGCACGCAGCAGAGCTTCTGAATACATTGTTCTGCAAGGTCAGAAGTCTATTCCCACGATCGTAATCTGTTGCAGCTGCAAGCTCCCCGATTCAGAATTGGTAACAGTTTCACAGGCTCCCTCTAGGGGAAGAGCTTCTATTTGTTCTTTTCTTTTAAAGGCAAATCTAGCAGCAAAGTTTCCTTTTTCTGATATTTTGTCAATATTTGTTCCTTTAAAATGCGAAGGGGAACAATGGAATCACTATGTTTCTCTTCTTTTAACTATCTGTCAAAGACGTTTGTCTCTGGTCAATGAGCTTCCAAAAGAACGTCAGTCCTGACACCCCGCTCCAGGATCAAGATGGTGGAAAGTTACTTTGCGTTACACTCTCTTCTGCTGGTTTAAACAGTCCAGAAAAAATCCCCCCTCTTCTCCTGCTTCCGAAGGGGGTTCAACAATTTTAAATGATGAAAGTTAATCCTTTACAAGCGATTTTCTGAACTCTAGTTTACCATGTCTTTGCTTTAATCTATCTACAAGAAACGGAAGGCTGACTTCCTGTTTAGACCTTCCCGTTTCAGTGCCAAATTGAGGTAAATTTCTTAGTCCAATTTTCCTTCCTACTCGCAAATCATTATTTAAAGTCCAATTGTCTGAAATTAAAGTTCTCACGGGTAATTGTTTTAAAAGCCAAATTGTCCCAGGAAAAAGGCAGCGCTCTCCGGCAACGGCTGTGCAGCTTCGCTCCACGGAAGAAGCAGTTGACTCTCAGCTCCGCACCACTTCCCCCTCTTCACTCCGGAGCCTGTTAGTGGGTTCCTTTGCGGGTTGGGGGGGGCGCTAAAGGTGCCCGCCGAGTCCCATGGTCACAGGCTTCATCCGCCTGTGATTTTTAAAAGGGTCCCTGCTTCGCCGTAGCAGGAAAGACCCGTTTCCTGTGGAGCTTGTCCCTCCGGATCAGAGGGAATCCGCCATTGCCGATGGCGCCACCCCGGAAGTCCCCGCCCACACCTACACCGAATGCCAAACAGGCAAGGAAGGGGCCTGACCAAAAGGGCAGTGCTTGACCAAAACTACTTTGTGCAGCTCACGAAGCGCCCAACAGCCAGCTGGTTGTTGAGAGCCATTGATATGCTGGGTGTGGTGTTTGCCTCCTAGGTGGGTCATAAGGAAAGGGTTAAAATGAGTGTGATGTGATTGGCCAGTGGAAACTGATAGTGGGAGTTAGAGTGGGTGTTGTGTGAAAGTCAGTTGAGGGTTGGGAGTTGGAGAAGGAAGAGGGAGGATATAAGTCTGTGGGTTGGTTGAGTGGTGTGGTGAGAGAGTGAGAGGAACTGTTAGGACTGTTAGGTGGAATCAGATAGATAGATAGATAGATAGATAGATAGATAGATAGATAGATAGTTGGGATAATCAGTTTGAAGTTGTTAGGAACTAATAGGACAGTTAGGGAACTAAGATTAAGAAACTGCCAAGAAAAATTAACTGAAACCATAAGCTTGTTCATGCCTATAAAATAAACTTGATTATTTGTTAATGTTAACAACTGTCTGGACTCCGTGTGTACCTGTGAGAAGCGGGTTGGTGGCAGCGAAGAAAGCAATTACAGTGGTGGCACAGGGTCAATAGACCGTCAAACGTCCGGGGACCCTGTGTGATCACCACACTGGGCAAAGCAGAGACCAAACACTAAGTAGGATTGCTCCTCCTTTGTGTCATCCGATGCAAAGGGGGAGTGATCTTGTTGAGTAGCAAACTCTCTGGTGCAGCTGCACTCAGCAGTAAGCAGGATTTCCCCCTCCCCTGTTGAAAGTGAGTTAACTTACCACTGTGCTCAGGAGAGTGATTGGGTCTTTCTGCTACTCCACCTTTAAAAGATGGCTCCAGCAATCTTTAAAAGGGTAGGCGAAACACTTTCCCATGCTCAAATGGGAGATGTTGACCTGTAGGGGGGGGAACCCACCCATCAACCATGTGATGTCATCAGGATGTTATGGGATTGACAGGTAGCTTGCCCCATCCACATGTCAACATTGGCCCACTGGCCCCTGGAGCTGAAAAAGTTCCCCACCCTTGTCTGATGGGATGGGCAAATGTTCTTCAGGCTTTTGGAGTACCCCCACTGTGTACGTTGCCCACACCCAGTGGTCCCAGTACAGTTCAAAGTATTGTAAAGCTATCCACCATTCCTAATGAGATCCTAAATATGAGTTGCCCAGGAATGATCACAGGAGTTTTGCACGGTGTCCACTCCTAAAGGTCCCACTACAATTGATAGTATTGTACCTTCTCTTGCACCATCTTCATCCTTCTTCTGAATGTATAAGTACCTAGGACTTTCAGGAATGAAGGGCAGTAGGAAGAACTGACACGCTGGCATGGCCCCAGCAAAGCACATCAGAATCGGCCAACCTGTGCAAGAAGGGTAACTGATGATATTGCAAACAATAAAGCAACGGGGATTGTGCTTCTGATCTGCTATACGGCAGAGGGTGCTCTTCTCTAAATTACCTCTTTCATTCCCCAGGACTTCCCGAAGAGCGAGGGTCTGAGCCAACAAGACACCAATGGAAAAAAAGAAGTTGGCCGTCATGGTTATGCATCCTCGCAGCTCTACAGGCGATATCTCGCCAATGTATATGGGAACAGCACTGTAGATTATTCCTAGTTAGATGATAAATCAAGGGATAATTCATGATCTGCATGTGACATGATTTATATAAACATCTGAATATCTCCACGGTGTATAGGAGGCCCTAGTGGGAAGTAACAGGAATTGGTCAGCACCACAAAATGTTCCCCACGAAGGTATGCAAAATGCCAACCAGTTATTTCTGATCTGCATGAGAGGTCACTGTGTTAAATGATGCAGAGACATGGCAGGTAACAGCATAAGTTATGGGAATGTGTTTAATGAAAATAATAATCACCATCATCATCATCACCACTCAATCCAGTACCCTGACTCACCTGAACATATTCCAGTCACCAAGCGTGCAACCATTTTGAATTCATATGTAGTTACCTCATGTGTGCAACCCATGAGGACAGCAGAGAGAATGGACAAAACATTAGTAATAATCAAAGTACCTTTCCTGAAAAGACAAGGAAAGCAGAAAAGTTTGTGTGGGTTGGGAGTTGCTAGTGAAGATATGATACCACCAAAAGAGCAGCAGTAGGAGAGCAGCTATGGAATTGCAATAAGGCCTTCAGCTTTCTATGGATACTTGGTTCTGCGCTTTGCTAGTTATGGGTGGAGACCTGCAAGGCACTGACTGCCCTACTCTTAAACACTTTAAAATTATCCAAGCCCTTTCTAGGATTTCAGCAGACATTTCCATGAGGTCTAGTAAGTTGGCTTTTGCAACCCTGCTATGTTCCCGCGAGGGGTGCAGAGCTTGGGATCATTTACATAGAAGCTTGTGCTCTACCTCTGAGCTCCCTTTCTAAAGGGTATATCATAAGGCCAGTTATTAGATGCTACTGCAGAGATGTAGGTCTGCAGCAACTGTATTTCCTCACTTCCCCTGAAGCAGGCATAGGCAAACTCAGCCCTCCAGATGTTTTGGGACTACAACTCCCACCATCCCTGACCACTGGTCCTGTTCGCTAAGGATGATGGGTGTTGTAGTCCCAAAACATCTGGAGGGCTGAGTTTGTGTATGCCTGCCCTGAAGCTTACTGCTTGGTCCCTCTCCAAGGTGCTGATCCTGTCTCATCTTCCTTTCTTGTCTGCCTAGAACTTTGAAACTTTACTTAGCCCTGGTGGCTATATCCTCAACTACCTGAGTCACTATGGGGATCGCAGACCAGTTGATGGTGGTTACAAGTGTGGGGAGGCACCCAGAGCATGCTTTTTAAAGTGAGTAGAGAATGAGACTCTTAATCACAGGGTCGTGGGATTGAATTCCACATTGGGCCAAAGATTCCTGCAATGCAGGGGGTTGGTCTAGATGGCCCTTGTGATCCCTTCCAACTCTACAATTCTATGATTCTATTTCCATTCATCTTGCAGATTTATAACCACATTGCGGCCAAAAGCTACCAAAGCCGCAGACGATAAAACACAATACAAAAGATACTGCCTCAAGAATCTAAGAACAATAAGAAACATTTCAGGAGTTCTTCAGGTAGTATTCCATTATAGAATTGGGTAACACTTCAGGGAAAGCTTTCTTAAGTTATTAGTAGCTGTCCTGTGGGCTTTCCATAGGCATCCGCAGACATTCCATGGGCACCTGTAGGCTATCGTGAGGACAAGATGCTGGAACTAGATGGGCCTTTGGCCTGATCCAGCAGGGCCCGTCTTATGCTCTTCTTGTGACCTCCTCCCCCTTCATGGGCCATTTGGTATCTGTGGTGGTGAGCAATGCGACAGATCAGGGCATGTAGGTCAGAAGCAACTCATTTCCCCTCACTTCTCACCAGCCTAGGGCATGCAGTTCATCAGTCCAGGTTCTGTCTATACCTGCCACATCTATCCTCCAGGACGCCAATCAGAAGTGCCCCAAATGTACCTCCCAGTGGATATAAAGCGATGGAGGAGGACATCAAGAATAACTTGATGTTGGGGTTCATCTTCGGGGGGAAAGTGGTTACGTTATAAAAGTCTTTTATGAGCTAGGAGAGAAGCACAGAAAAGTCGATGTTAGGACAGCTCTACACATCACATGACAGCAGAATCTCAACGGTTGTGACCAGGGATAGGAGAGCCTGTCAATCTCTCTCAATTTCTCATTTGTCCCTTCTTAAGTTCAGTCCTCTTCCGGTCCATATCAGTTTGTGATGTTTTTGAAGTCCTCATGAAAATTCAACCACCTTTAAGTGTGGATTTCTCTAAATTTACAAATGCTTATGCTATTTTGTCTCCCCCTCCCTCCCTTATAACACCAGAAATTGAGGAAATCCGATGGATCTAAATGTTGGAAGATTCAGGAGAGTCAAAAGAAAGCACTCCTTCAAGCAGCACAGTCGCTGTTGATGGCACTGACAGTCACTAACTTGGACAAACTCATGTAGTATTAGACTGTCAGTGACTGCTAGCCACAATAGCTATGGCTTACCTCCACTTTCAGAGGCACAACAAATTACCCCTTAGGGAACACAGCCCACAAAATAAAAGAAGCCATTTGTACCACAGAAGGGGAGTAGATCAGCCAGATGTTGTAACCATAGGTTGCAGACAGGAGGCAGGCAGCAAACAACACCCAAAGAAGTGTAATTGAAAAGTCCTACAGGACGAAGTACGAGATACTGTGATGAGACAGGGCAAAATACTTGCATTTCTTTCTTGTTAATTACGTGTATTTACAACCAAGAAGCAGAAAGATAGAATAAAGACAGAGGTGCATTCAGTCCTCAAGGGAGGTACATTTGGTGGACATGCAGATATTCCTTGACAATTACAACTTTTGTGGAGATGTAACAATCCAAAATCATCATCATCATCATCATCCCAAGGGGTCTTTGATACTAAGAGGCCACTTGGAGTTCTGAAGATCCCAGGGATTTAAAGAAGGAGAAATCTGATTATGATGGTTTACTTATTCCCCTGAACAGTTTTCAACATTAGTAAAACACCAAATACAAGATTAAAAACAAATAAATAAACAAGAATAAATAAATATTGACTATAAGCAACACAAATGCCAATCAGTATATAAAACCATATCAAAGCCAGAACAAACTCAACAACAGAAAACCCATTTAAAATCTGCCTAAAACCAGACCTGGAAAAACAATTTAGTGAAGGAAATTAAATGTTAGCAAAATCACTTACATAATGTAAATAAAACTTTTTTAAAAACATGAAAAATAATACTGTAGTATAATGGGTTGGATTCGGACTTAGTCATGCTTAAAGAAGGCCCGTTGAAATGAGTCCAGTGGGTCTACTTTCACCATGATTATTTCTAGACCCCACCCAATATATTATGAACCAAACTGTACTATTAGCTTATAAGTAATGCTGTATCTGAAACCTGGGAAACAATTACACAGAAACTTTGATTTTCAATGTGTTATAAACCCAGTACCTTGAATGCAGCCTCCAGCCTCACCCGTTTCTTGGGTTTTTTACTAGTTGGCGCCCCCTTTTTGTCCATGGTTTCCCGAGTAGAAGTCATAAAAAAGGCTCACCTGGGGGGAAATAAGATAGTGTTGTTGGTAGAAGGCAGCTGATCAGATGCCTGCAGGAAGTCCCTAAGCAAGGTATGGAGGCAAGGCATTTATTTGTCTCTGTGATGGCCACCGTACAGCCTACCTAGGGTCTTCCCAGCTAAGACAGAATGCACGCCTCTGCTCAGCTGACTCCCCCCCCCTTTAAAGAGCTGCTGCCATGAGACAGGGCTCAATTATTGCCATGAGGCTATCCCTTATAATCCAATTTCCAAATTTCCCTGGGGTCTCCCTAAAAGTAGTGTGGAATGAAATCTTCTAAGCATGAGGGCATCATGTTAGCTATTCAAATGGGGAGGTTGGAAGTCAGGCAAAGACAACCACTGCCAGGCCTACTCAAACTGAATTCCCCCTGTGAGGTGATCTACCATCAACTGCACTGTGTGAATTATCCTGGTGTGTTTTCAAGACATAGATACCCTTTTCTGTGTCTTTAAAATATGTAAATAAACGTTACTTTTAACCTGCCCTTCTAGAACCTATATCCTGAATGTTGGGCTATAAATAACTGAGCCAGAGTGATTCCGGGGCTCTCTTGATGCAACCTGGCCAAAGCCTGAATCATCTCCCCTGAATCAACCCAGTTCATCTTGGGATTTGAATGAATCCGGTGCACAGCTCTGGTTCAGGTAACAGGATCAGCCAGAGAACTGGGAAGTAATGAGATCTGCCTGGAGAAATCCCTTCAACCATGCAGAGGGTAGATCCCACAGGATGGAAGGCAAATAGGCCAAGAGCACCCAGACTTACCATAGCTTTCTATAACTTGTGAGTAGGGGAAAACTGAGCCCAGCACCACTGTTCTGTAGAAATAAGGCATTTCAGAACCTCTGAGAGAATTCTGGGAGACAATCAAGGGAAGGGCATCAGAAGGTTCCAGGAAAAGCTGTTGACAGTTGGAAGGTGACACAATGCAATGATGGAATGTGGATTAGCTGCTGGTGTGGCAGAGCTGGAAGGTGACTGAGCTATGAATCAAGAAGTCCTCCTGCCATTATTGATTGAAGTGCAGAGTGTTTGAGGACCGGGACATTTGCAGGGAAACCAAAATGCTTGTTTACAAAGCTATTGTACTACCAACCTTACTGTAGGCATGTGAAACATGGACCACTTACAAACGCCATCTCCAACTTCTCAAAAGATTTCATCAACGGTGTCTCCAAAAAATCTTACACATCATTTGGGAAGACAGGTGAACTAATATCAGTATACAGGATGCAGCAAAGATCACCAGTGTTGAAGCAATTATTCGTTAACATCAACTTCATTAGACTGGTCATGTTGTGCAGATGCCTGATTATCGTCTTCCAAAGCAACTACTCTATTCCAAACTGAAAAATGGAAAGCGTAACACTGGTGGTCAACAAAAGAGGTTTAAAGACTGTCTCAAAGCAAGTCTTTAAAAATGTAGTATAAACACCGACAATTGGGAAACACTGGCCTGTGAGTGCTCCAGTTGGAGAACAGCCTTTACCAAAGGTGTCATGGACTTTGAAGACACTCAAACTCAGAATGCAAGGGAGAAACGTGCTAAGAGGAAGGCACACTTGGCAAATCCACACCGTGATCAACTCCTGCCCAGGAACCAATGTCCCCACTGTGGAAGGATGTGTGGGTCCAGAATTGGCCTCCACAGTCACTTATGGACTCATTGTTAAAACTGTGTTTATGGAAGACAATCTTACTCAGCTACGAGTGATTGCCAGAGAAGAAGAAGACTTTATGGCCTTAGCCAAGCCACATAATTCCTTAGCCTTCTTTTCCATCTGCAATTTTTAAGGTGTTTTAAATACTTTGTTGATTTATTTTCATAGAAACATTGAATGGGACAGTTGGAAGGGTTAGGGTTAGAAGAAGGGTGGGATATAAATTTAACAAACAAGCAAGCATGAGTTGTACACTCATACTGACCTACTTTTAAAGGATCCTTATTAGGATTGCAGTGTGATGTTAGGCATAGGAGCCAACTCCTAGGGGCCAAGGAGTCTTCTCCCCCCCCATAAAATATTTGAGGGGGCCACCCCCAAAAAAGTTGATGGGTGTTGCCATTCAAATGGTGTGTGTTCATCATGTCACGTGATTGATTATGCGTGGTGGGGCTTACCTGCCCCCCCAATATATTTTATTAAAGTTGGCACCCCTGATGTCAGTGAAGCTTTTGAAAGTGCTACATTCAAATATATAAACCCCAATATTTTCCCATTTGAAAACAAGACACCTGCTTTGAGATTGCTCCAATTCTCATGCCAAGCAGTCGTGTTCCAGCCACTGTACCTCTCAGTTCTTTGTTGTTAGAAGCATATTATGAAATGGTTTGCTCTGCTGAAGCCTCTCTATTAATTTAAAAGCTAGGGGGGTTGCCTACAAAATTGTCTTACAATGTGTTCCTTATAAATCTTTTATTCAAGTTTTAAACATGCAAAATCTGCCCCCAGGTCATGTTCTTCACCAATACGATGAGATATATTGTACAGTGGTACCTTGGTTCTCAAACTTAATCCGTTCCTGGAGTCCATTTGACTTCAGAAACCGTTCAAAAACCAAGGTGCGGCTTCTGATTGGCTGCAGGAGCTTCCTGCAGCCAAGCAGAAGCGTTCAGGAGCCAAAATGTATAAGTACCAAGGCGTTCAAGAACCAAGGTACGACTGTATTCCTATTTCAAAGAGAGGAATTATTCTAAAAACATATCTGTACACAAGAATTGAGACTGACAAATTTTAGGCATTTCTGTATTCTGTTTCACTCTCTTTTTTTGGGGGGGGGGTGTGCAGAAAGGACTGGTTTGCCTGCAAGCTTTGGTGTATTCCCAATAAAGTCATTGTAAGTATACCAGGATCTCTCATCTTGTGCCATGCATGCCCATTCAGGGAGCAGGGAAATTCCAGTGGCCAGACTATAGTTTGATTTGGGTAATTGTGGTTTATTGTTTGTTTGTTTGCATACCTTCTATGTTCTTATATTTGAATAAATAGAACCCTTTTCACCACAGCTACAGTTTCTTGCATCTTCTTTAAGAATTTGCTGGCAACGATTTCCCAGGGATAGGTAACAAAATAACAGAACCTATCCTTGATAGATTGGGAGCATTGGAATGTGTGGTTTCAGCCACCAGACACTTGTGAGATCAAAGGAAACTGAAGGGAGTTTGGAGCAACCAATCTCCTTAAACACACACATACCCTTTCCTATACTGTTTCTTTTTTCTTTTTTAAAAAATTGGCTAGAAGAAAGAAATCATCAAAAGGAAGAATTTTATAATGATTCTCTTCAATGGCCAGATTAAAAAAAAAAAAAATTACACGCTCCAAACTTCCTGTTATTCATGGCAGTATTCAAAGAATTGCCTCAAGCCAGTCGGTGCTGATAGCCATCTGGGATGGAAGCATCGGGGAACAGATGGGATACACTGACAAATACAAGGGGCAGATGGAAGCAGATGATCATTGTTTTCGTGAAGAGCAAACCATGGTGGTGGTGTGTGAGTGAGGGCTTTGCAGCAGGCCAAGTCACTTGGAGGTGGTGGAACTCATGAGACTGAGAGGAGATACACAGCCCTCTTCAAATATCTCAAGGGCTAGCACAAGGAAGGTGGAGAAAGCTTGCTTTCTCCTCCTCCGCGGCGTAAGGACTCGAACCAATGGCTTCAAGTTACAAGAAAGGAGATTCTGACTGAACATCAGTAAGAGCTGTTTGACAGTGGAATGGTCTCCCTCAGGAGGGGGTGGGCTCTCCTTCCTAGGAGGTTTTCAAGCAGAGGTTGGATGTCCATCTGTCATGGATGATTTAGTTGAGATTTTTGCACTGCAGAGGGTATGACTAGACAATCCTTTGGGTTACTTCCTGTGAAGAGAATCAGAACTTACAGGGTTAAACAGTTCTGAGTGACGTCTCACATTCTGAGGCGTGGTTGTGTTCACATACGGGAATGTTGTCTGTGTGTGAGTTCTCTTTCGGTTTTGACCGAGAGGCGAAAGATGTGCGCTCTTTCACCGGGCTGATTGAAGATGTTTTGCTACACGATTAAAGACTGTTGGAGATAAGCAAGAAAGCCTGCGTACAGTCTGATTTATTACCCACACACTGCAACAGTTTCTACCGCTGCGGAGACTCTGCTGAGACGAAGCTAAGAGAGAGCTAGGCACAGGAGCGCAGTGACGCGCAGCAGAATGTGCCGGACGCCATCATCAAGCCACACTTCCAACTCTACAGTTCTGTGGTTCTATTCTCCGGTGCCTTGATTTTTGGAAAAGACAAAGGAAGTAGCATGGAAATATATGCTTTGGCAATGTGGGACACAGGGTGGATGGGAGGCTTCCTGCTGGTATGGTTGTTATTATTATTATTATTATTATTATTATTATTATTAATGCCCTGCCTTTTCCCCTTACAGGGACTCAAGGCAGTTTACAGATAAAAATAAGAACAGCTAAAAAAATAAGGAAAAGAATCATTAAAAACAATTAAACATTGATAAACTATCTATCTATCTATATCTACCCATCACCTATCTATCTGATCTTATATTAAAAACATACAGAATATTACAATAAAAACTGAACAGTGCTAGTCCTTTATTTAAAAGCAGCCAATTCCCAAAAACCTGTTGGAAGAAGAAATAAGTCACCTGCTGGAGGAAGGAAAAGAAGTCTGTAGGGAGGGAGTTCCACAGTTGGGTAGCAGACTCTGCCAAGAAGGCCCTCTCCCATGTCCCTACCAAGGAAGCCGGTGGTGGTGGTAGGACCAACAGCAAGGCCTCCCCGGAAGATCTCAAAACCAAGGCCGGTTCATATGAGGAAATGCAGTCTTTCAGAGAGAATGGATACAAACTATTTGGGCTTTATTATCACTATTATTTTATATCAGTTGGCAAGAGTAGGGACTGATGGCAAGAAATTGCAGCCTGCCTTAGTTCCCTCTCTCTGAATTTTAATGGCTGACAGGGATTTTGATCCCAAAACCTGTTCACTCACAGTCCGCACCCTTTGTGATACACCCTTACTTAAAAGAGGTGGGGGTTGAGGCCTTGTGAGCACCATCTATAATAAGATCCTAGTCCAAGCCTCTGCTGCCTTACCTTCAAGGTCATTCTAGGTCTGGTGGTGGGAACATGCAGTGTTTTGTAACAGAGAATAATAAACCCAAGAGTTCTGTTTTCTATAGCAAGGTCATTTAAAGCAAGAAGAAGAAGAGGAGAAGGAGGAAGACATCTCTCTGTGCTTTGTGTTAGCTCTAAGTGCAAATCACTGAACAGCCTTAAAAGCCATTACCTAAATTCTTCCCAGTCATTCCACAAAATATCACTATTCCTTTTGTTCAGAAGCCAGGAAAGGGGGAAAGTATTACTGGTAAGGGAAAAGTGTGTGTGTGTGTGTGTGTGTGTGTGTGTGTGAGAGAGAGAGAGAGAGAGAGAGAGAGAGAGAGAGAGAGAGAGAGAACTGTTCTTCTTTCACTAGCATCAAAAACGTTTCTTTACAATAAAAGACTTGGAGCCCTCAGGATTCAGAAGACAGGTGAAGTGACCCACGAGTCTTTTAATTATATTTCCTAAGCCTGAGGCATGTAGAAGCATCTTCTATCTTAAGAAGGGTAATTTATAATATCAACGCCTGTCTGTCCAAAATGAATGTGCAATTTTGGCAAGCAGAAATACTTGACAATGTTTCCTTGCTTAAGGAAAATGACAATGACAATGCTAATCCTACCAACTTTTGGGAGGCTACAAAAGCATTGACAAGAAGTATCTACATCAAAGAAAAACCATAGATTAAAAAACAAACCTCCACAATAATAACCAAACTAGAAATGGATTTACTAACTAATTATAAAAGTTTGGATTCAAAAGACCTCTGAAATAGATGCTTTGAAAATTTATAGCACACTAGTCAATTTCTTATAGGTGAATGTGGAGGTAAAACTCAGAAGTTTGGGAAACCTTTCTGCAGATGATATTACTTGATATGTGGTTAATGAACTTGCTACATTTTGGCTGGGGGTCTCCTGTTAATTCTGGTAAGCAGGACCCTGGATATCTGCTCTAAGCCACTGTTGCATTGCTCTGTATGTTTTTGAAATGTCAGTTCTCTTGGTAAGGTGCAAGAGAACATTTCGGTGCTCTTGTGAATAAGGATATTCCAAGCATCTTTATAAGCCTAATGAAAAGTGACTCAGTGAATCCCATCAGCTGTTCATAATCAAAGCATCTAGATGGGGAGGGTGTTATTGGCACCCTCCCCTTATTACAATGAGTAATAGAACAGGCAGTGCAGATCATTTTTGCAACTCACGCAACCCGACAAAAAGATTTATTGTGAATTATTATAACATTCTGAAAATGCATAATTACCTTTTAACCCAAATTCTCAGGTTGGCAAACACAAATCAGTACTTTACAGCTCTGGCAGGGCATTTTACTGGCCTTTAATGGCGAGATGTGAGGCACACAGAATGAGAAACAGGCTGGTGTCCCATTAGAACTTGTGAAACTTTCAATGGAATAAATCAACTTTGGGGGAAAGCCAGTGCTGAAATAGGGATAGGTATTAGTTAATGAGAACACACACATTATACTCTCAATCTGTACACACAAGGCACCCAATACATTCTGGTACCTGAGGCAGACCCCAAAATGATGCCAGGAAAGAAAAGAAGGGGTAAATGAATATCTACATCAGAAACAAGAGGGAAAGAAAGATAAACATTGAGATCATTGAGATCTGCTACCTGAGGCAACTGCCTCAGCTTGCCTTACAGGTGGGCTCGCCCTGTGTACATATAACCTGTCATGTACTCAACCCATTGATCTATCTAACTCGCAATTGTCTACCCACTTTGGCAACAATCCCCAAGCACTCAGGAGCGGATGTCTTATACTAGAGATCCTTTCAAGTGGAGATGTCAGGGACTGAATCTGGAATCTTCTTTACAACTCAACTACGGTGAAATGTGCAAGACAGGGAGACATTCTCACTAAATATAGTTCAGAGGTCATAGACCACAGGCGGAAAGTGGAAAGCCATAAATCTCACCCCAGCAATTGAGAGGACCAGATGCTCAGCCAGTGTGACGCAGAGGAGTTTAAGGAAAGATGCTCTGCGATCCACGGTGTCAAATACAATGAAATGTGAAAAGGCTCCTTCTTAAATTTATCAGAAATGCTAGTCAGCTTCTCTTAACATCGATGACAAAGATCAAGAAGTGCAGGAACCATGCTACACAGCTCTCTGCCAAGACATCAGAGCTGACAGTGATGAACAAGAGGCATAGTTTCTTCCCTGACCTCTGGGTGTGAGGTCAGGTGTCCAACAAGTAGGGAAGCAAGTCTTTCAACTGCTGACAATGGTGCCTGGGTACTTGGAGACTGCTTGGCTGATGCTCCTGAAGAAATCAATAATGACCAGAGGAGAAGACCACCCAACCCTTTCCCTGGGGCTATGTAAGCCACATTACTGACAGGGATGAGAAGGTCTGAACATATTACAATGGCTGCACTGGTTACCAAGTAGTTTCTGTGTTCAGTTCAAAGTGCTGGTTTTTAATCTACAAACCCCTATGAGGTTTAGGACCCCAATATCCCAAGGACCACCTCTCTTCACATGAAACAACCTGAACCTTGCGGTCCTCAACAAAGACCCTTCTCCATCTGCCTCAAACCGAGATTGTGGAGGAAGGAAGCTACACAAGAATGAGTCCCCCAAACCACCACGCAGTGGAATGCTCTCCCCAAAGAAATATGCCTGGTGCCATCATTTGCATTTGATATTGTTGTTAAAAATAAAGTGAACATTTAATGCTAATAATTATTATTAATGAGGCCTGGTGGAAGGCAGACGCAAGGCAGCCCAGTCTAGAGAATGAGTGTGATTGGCTCCTGCATGGACCATCGGTCATCCTGAGAGAACTCCTCCATTTTGTAGGGTTTTAGAGTTGTAAACTGCCTTGAGTGCCTTGGCAGAGGAGTGATAAATAAACTCAATGCATAAATAAAGGATCCATATTGTTTTATTGAATCTCTTATGTCCTTTCTATTTCACCTGGACAAATCAATTCAGGACACCTCTGTTTGTGTGAAGGAATGCTTAAGTAGAAGAAGCTAAAGCAACTTAACTAACTAACTTAATAAGAATTAACTTTGCAATCTGACATCAAAGTTGAAAAACGCTGATGTCAAAGTGGAAACGTTTTGACATTTGCAGAGATCTCATTAAGAAACCTACCATAGAGGAAACTTAACTGGGCTCATTTTACATGCATTGGTGCTGGAGCTGCATTGACAGAGAACTGATTCATAAATGATCCTATCAGCTATCATTAGCCATAACCGCTAAATGGAAAGTCTTTGCCAGCACACCACCAGGAGCCAGCAGCTGGTAGAAGGAGAATCAGGGAAGCCATCCAGTTCCTGGCTAGCTGCTACCAGCAACAGAAGGCTAATCTTTTACCCTTTGGGGAATTCATTCTATGGGTAATGGCCATACATAGAGTCTGCAACTGCTAGGATGTTGTAGCTATCTGCTGAGGTGCCCTCTGCAGATGTTCTGATGAATGTGTCCAGGTTGGAGGCCCCAGGCCTACAGTGTTTATCACGAACATTCATAAGAACAATTGAAAGGGCGCCGGAACTCACCATTAAGTTGTTACAGTAAGTCGCCAGGCAACATGGGACAGCGCTGAACAGATGCTAGTTTGACAAAAGCCATGTTCACCTCCCACCGAGTCACTAAAAACTATGGTAAGCTGTCTCCCTCACTGGTTTGGGAGTCTCCCCTGGGTTCTGATGTGGGTCAAATAAATGCGCCCCCACTTTCATCGTTCTCTTAGATTCAAGCAGATGGCTAGGGCAGCTCGTAGAGAACCTGGATGGAAAGCTTAGAGTCCGCCCCCGTGACACGGGAGATGAGTTGAAGAAAAGGAAATATGACTTAGCCTTGCCCCATAGCGTGACCAATCATGGGTAGGAGTGGCTGGAGCTAAATGGGCTCATAGATATGTTAATAAGTGAAGACTCACACAAGCTGGCCAGCATCTGTTTTGACTTGAAGTGGTCATTTTGGGCTTTTCAGAAGTACATACAGGCAAGAAGAAGGGGGGAGGAGCAGCAGCTCGCAATGGCACCCAACTGAGACATGCCCGAGGTGTGCTCTGGCGCTTTCTGGCTAAAAAAAGAAGAAGAGAGCGCTGGGTGTAGTTCATAAGGCAAACATTGCAGGCTAAGGCATGTGCTTCATGAGACACGACAATCAGCAGATTGTTGTGTCTCATGAAGTGCATGCACAGCACTGTACAGTGGTACCTTGGTTCTCAAACTTAATCTGTTCCGGAAGTCCATTCCAAAACCAAAGCGTTCCAAAACCAAGGCATGCTTTCCCATAGAAAGTAATGCAAAATGGATTAATCTGTTCCAGACTTTTAAAAACAACCCCTAAAACAGCACTTTAACATGAATTTTACTCTCTAACGAGACCATTGATCCATAAATGAAAGCAATAATCAGTGTACGGTACTATAAAATAAATAAGTCTTGTAGATGATGAAAATTAAAATTATTATTATTTTCTTACTTGTTTTCTTACTTGTTCTTACTTGTTTGGAGGGGGGACTTCTATCCGTTTCCGCAGTCACAAAATCAATCAGCTGAACTGGGTTCCACAAAGTCACAAAAACAAATTAACCAAAAAAGCCTCAAAAACAAAAAGGCAAAATAAATAGCAAAACCAAAAGCGCCAAATAATCTTGGTTCTCGAACTTAATCCATTCTGGACGTTTGTTTGACTTCCAAATTGTTCAAAAACCAAGGAGCGGCTTCTGATTGGTGCAGGCACCCAGAAACAATAGCCGTCAGCCGTCTCGGACGTTCTGCTTCTGAAAAACATTTGAAAACCAGAACACTTATTTCTGGGTTTTTGGTGTTTGGGAACCAAGGCATTTGAGAACCAAGGCTGTACAGGCATTAGTAGTCACATCAGTGTGGAGAGATAGAAAGCCCTAACTGGGGAAAGGGTGTCCCAAAATGTATGTCTTTACATTTACTTTCACCAAAGCTCATTTGCTGACTGAAGGTAGCTCTGAACCACAAGATCATCACCATAAAAACAAAAATATTTCTCCTTCATAGCTTGGAGGCAGCCTGCTTCTGAATGCCAGTTGTTGGAAACCTTAGGCGGGGAGAGAGAAGTTTCATCCAGGTCCTGTTTGTGGGCTTCCTGGGGCATTTTGTTGGCCACTGTGAGAAGAGGATGCTGCTCCACATGGGCTATGTAGTCAGGGGGTCTCTAAAATATTAAGGTAAAGGTAAAGGGACCCCTGACCATTAGGTCCAGTCATGTCCGACTCTGGGGTTGCGGCACTCATCTCGCTTTATTGGCCGAGGGAGCCAGCGTACAGCTTCCGGGTCACGTGGCCAGCATAACTAAGCCGCTTCTGGCGAACTAGAGCAGCACACAGAAACGCCGTTTACCTTCCTGCTGGAGCGGTACCTATTTATCTACTTGCACTTTGACGTGCTTTCGAACTGCTAGGTTGGCAGGAGCAGAGACCAAGCAACGGGAGCTCACCCCATCACAGGGATTTGAACCGCCGACCTTCTGATTGGCAAGTCCTAGGCTCTTTGGTTTAACCCACAGTGCCACCCTTCTCTAAAATATAGATTGGTGCTAAAGGTGGATCTGAAAAGGAAGACATAATATATTGGCTTAGAGGCATTTGTTGCTTAATTAATTCATATCTGCCACCCCACTGAATCAAATTCTTGCTCCCGATCTGAAAAAGCTTTGAGTGTGAAATATACTCGGAGTTGAGTGTGGATTTCATGCTCTTTATTCAACTCATAGTAGTGAGGAGGAATGGAAGTTCCCCTGAAATGTCTGCTTTATATACATTATTTACACAGTGGGCCCCATGTGATTGGCTAATTCAGGGAGTCTCCTGTAGGCCAATCAGGTTGCAGATTCACTTCCACCTGGAGTTGGACTGGGTGGCTCCTGCGGACCAATCAGACCGCTGCATTCTGGATCCTATTGTTCTAGGACCAATCAGACTGCTGCAATTTGGATCCTATTCAACTCAGTACATAACAGAGTGAATGTCAAAATTGTAATTCACTGCAAAGTGCACAACATTTATTGGCATTCCCTGCAACAAGCAAACCTGGTCAGATTTTTTTTATTTTTATTTTTTGGTTGGCACTTTCTTCTTTCATATGGTAGGAATAATCATAAAATCAAATGGCATCTAGTTCTAATTTTTATGGTAATTGTTTTCTATAGCACTCGCCAGATTTCCCCCCTTTTCATAATAACATCATACATAATTACTACATAATCTTCCAGCATAAATAACACTCCAATTAGTCTGTAATCTGTAATTATAATGTACTTACCAAATAGTTTTGTGCTTATTTGAACTCCGTGAAATAAAATACCTTGTTAATAAAAATGCTGCGAGAGAATTATGTAGATTTTTCATGCCAAATCCAGTCTCTGCCAGTAGGATACAAACTATAATGAAGTCACAGAGAATTTTAAAAATATATTATATTTTCTTTGTACACTGGGAAAACAACCACCCTAGGCTCAGATCACGCCTTTTATTTTAGGAAGGGGAGCAAACTGGCTGGTGACCTGTGGCATTTCTGCATAAAACAGACCAATTTAAGTATTTTAATAGTTCCTCATTCCCATGTTTATTAGTGTTGCCTGCAATATTCTCCCAAAACAGTCTTAGAAATAAACTTCAGGGTTTCTTAAAAGCCTGTATCCGACCAGAGGTGAGCTTTGAAAGCCTGATAATTCTTCTCCTTCCTAGATTAAAACTGGAACATAAAAGCTCCATCTGGTAAGCAGGCTGAGACCCTCCCTGCCTGCAGACTGTCTCGCCAGAGTGGTGCATGCTCTAGTTATCTCCCGCTTGGACTACTGCAATGCACTCTACGTGGGGCTACCTTTGAAGGTGACCCGGAAACTACAACTAATCCAGAACGCGGCAGCTAGACTGGTGACTGGGAGCGGCCGCAGAGACCACATAACACCGGTCTTGAAAGACCTACATTGGCTCCCAGTACGTTTCCGAGCACAATTCAAAGTGTTGGTGCTGACCTTTAAAGCCCTAAACGGCCTTGGTCCAGTATATCTGAAGGAGCGTCTCCACCCCCATCATTCTACCCGGACACTGAGGTCCAGCACCGAGGGCCTTCTGGGAGTTCCCTCACTGTGAGAAGCAAAGCTACAGGGAACCAGGCAGAGGGCCTTTTCAGTAGTGGCGCCCACCCTGTGGAACGCCCTCCCATCAGATGTCAAAGAGAAGAACAACTACCAAGCTTTTAGAAGACATCTGAAGGCAGCCCTGTTTCGGGGAGCTTTTAATGTTTGATGTATTATAGTATTTTAATATTCTTTTGGAAGCCGCCCAGAGTGGCTGGGGAAGCCCAGCCAGATGGGTGGGGTATAAATAAATTATTATTTATTATTATTATTATTATTATTATTATTATTATTATTATTATTATTCACACCTCCCTGCTGGCCTCCATAATCTATAAAGGGTCTTCCAACCAGACTTAACACCCCTCCCAGCAGATACCAGCCCCCTAAAATAGGTGTAGCCAACGTGGTGAACTCCACCTCCCCTGACAGTATGGACAATATTATTAGTAGTAGTAGTAGTAGTAGTAGCATTTATGATTATTATTTATACTCCACCCATCTGGTGGGGTTCCCCCAGCCACTCTGGGTGGCTCCCAACAGAATAATAATAATAATAATAATAAGAAGAAGAAGAAGAAGAAGAAGAAGAAGAAGATAATACAGTGGTACCTTGGGTTAAGTACTTAATTTGTTCCGGAGGTCTGTTCTTAACCTGAAACTGTCCTTAACCTGAAGCACCACTTTAGCTAATGGGGCCTCCTGCTGCTGCCGTGCCACTGGAGCACGATTTCTGTTCTCATCCTGAAGCAAAGTTCTTAACTCGAGGTAATATTTTTGGGTTAGCGGAGTCTGTAACCTGAAACGTATGTAACCCGAGGTACCACTGTACATGAAACATTGAAAACTTCCCAATACAGATGTCTTCTAAAAGTCAGATAGTTATTTATTTCCTTGACATCTGGTGGTTGTGCATTCCACAGGGTGGGCGCCACTACTGAGAAGGCCTTCTGCCTGGTTCCCTGTAGTCTCACTTCTCGCAGTGCGGGAACTGCCAAAAGACCCTCGGCACTGGACCTCAGTGTCCGGGCTGAATGGAGGGGGTGGAGATGCTCCTTCAGGTATACAGCACCGAGGCCGTTTAGGGCTTTCAAGGTCAGCACCAACACTTTGAATTGTGCTCGGAAACGTACTGGGAGCCAATGTAAGCCTTTCAGGACCAGTGTTAAATGGTCTAAGCTGCCACATTCTGGATTAGTTGTAGTTTCTGGGTCACCTTCAAAGGTAGCCCCACGTAGAGCGCATTGCAGTAGTCCAAGTGGGCGATAATCAGAGCATGTACCACTCGGGCAAGACAGTCAGTGGGTGGGTAGGGTCTCAGCCTGCATACCTGACAATGGTCAGGGATGATGGGGGCTGTAGTCCTCTGACAATTGGAGGTCCACAGGGCTCCCACCCTTTAACTAGCAGATCTATTGATCTGCCTTCCATGCACCTTGGCCAGCAGCAAAGGCAGCTTCCACTTTTCATGAGGTACTGCCTTCATCAGTGGCTGTCTTTCAATTCACCAGTACAACAGCAGCACTCTGAGCAATGGTGGGCAGCAGGCAAAACACTGGCTCATTTAAATTTGATTGCCAGTGCCGATAAACCCCTGTGCAAATCCCTCGGCAAAATAGTGTTTTAAAAGGCATGATGTGGACCCCCCGGAAGACATTGATTCTGCTTGGAAGCTGTTTGTGATTTATATGACCAAACAATCTCATGGTTGGCTCATTTCCACTAAATCTGAGCTTATTTGGCAGCATTCGAGAATATTTGGTTAAAAATATGATAAAAATAAGTGCAAGCAGGAGGCCCCATTGGCGAAAGCACACCTTAGGTTAAGAACCATTTCAGGTTAAGAACGAATTAGGTTCTTAACCTGAGGAACCAGTGTACTTAGGCAAAATTTCCTACAGATATATTGGGAGAAAATTGACTTAAAATGCTGAGAATATTTTTTAAAATAATAATAAGAATCACAAACTGATGTAGACAGGCGCAGAACAGAGCCTAAGGTCAGAAAAATGAGAAATTGGTGGAAACTGAAATTGAGAGATTCGCCATCCCTATTCCCAACCACCAAGTATGAAGCATGGGGTCGCCATCACAGCAGAGCACCCCTTCCCCAGTAGTGCTCCTCTCTGCTAGCAGAGGTTAGCAGAGATAAACTGCACACAATCCTACCCCCCCCATCAAGCTCTCCAACATCATCATTACAGTTAGTTTTGTGCTATAACTTACCATTAACCCCCACCACCACCAATTTGACACCAGTCATCAATGCAACAAAGCAGCCACCAAACACTAAGACAGTAGAGAAATATATATATACATTTCTCTATAAAGTACAACAGTCATCCTAAGTAATTTAATCTCAGCAATTGCACCGCTTCAAAAAGGAAGCCACTTCTTGGAAAACCACTTCAAATGCTCTATGCTTCCCACTTCAAGTTGAAAGTCCCACAATTGCTTTGCCTTGCAGGCTTACCCAAAAGTGAAATTCCTTGCCAAGGCACCCTCTTGCCAATTTCTTGAGTTTCTTGTTTGCAAAGCAAGCAGCCGACGTCAAGGTGGGGGAGAGGAAATGGAAGCCATGAATCATCACGTTATAGAGGAATAACACACTTCTCGTAAGCACGACAGGAAACTATCAATAAAAAGCATGCAATTTGGGAGGAGGGGGAAAGCACATGAAATTGTACATATGCGTGGCGTTGTGGAATGGGTACAATTATGTTCACAGTTGTGACACCTACATTTTGCAGCAGAAAGGCAAACTGTAGAAGTGGGAAGGAGAAAACAACAAATTGTGAGCAGCACGTGGACGAAATAAAGAAAGGAGATGAGTTTTTGCAGGCATATTAATGTATTTCTTACATGTTTGCCCTGCTAAAGAGCTTCACGTAGGACTAAGAGAGACTCCTGCCTGGAGCTTTGGAAAGTGCTTGCCAATCACTGTAGACGATACTACACTGCCTGGCAGAAACTAGCCACTAGCCACAATGTCTATGCCCTTTCTCAGCATTTGAAGGGTGCAGTGCTTCTGAATGCCAGTGGCTAGAAGCCACGGAAGGGGAGAATGCTCTTGTACAGTGGTACCTTGGGTTAAGTACTTAATTCATTCTGTAGGTCCGTTCTTAACCTGAAACTGTTCTTAACCTGAAGCACCACTTTAGCTAATGGGGCCTCCTGCTGTTGCAGCGCTGCTGGAGCATCATTTCTGTTCTCATCCTGAAGCAAAGTAATTAAGTCGAGGTACTCTTTCTGGGTTAGCGGAGTCTGTAACCTGAAGCGTATGTAACCTGAAGTGTATGTAACCCGAGGTACCACTGTACTCAGATTCTGCTTGTGGGTTTCCCACAGACACCCGGTTGGCCTCTGTGAGAACAGAATGCTGGTATAGATGGGCACCTGGCTTGATTCAGCTGGCTAATTTTATGTTCTTAATCTATGTCCACATTGAAACAGCCACAGCAAACAACAACAACAAAACCACCAATATTATCATGTTGAAAAATTCATTGGATTTTACAGTCTGAAGGGGGGAAGTGAAATGCTCATCTGGGGATGAGCTTGTGGTATCTTTCCTAAATTGAAAAGTCTTGCTGGGTGTTCTTAGGTCCTTAAACTGAGAGATGGTCTGACAGCTACAGTATGTTCCTATTCTAACAGGCAGAGGCTACTCCCAGTCTCAGGAAACTGGAGCGGCTTTAAAAACGTTATCCTTTTTTCGGAAGAACACCACACCTATTATCCCACTGTGTGGTGTATACTGGCTACAAACTGCAGACCGCTGCAGAAATAAGATGGACTGAATTTAAGATTTTTTTGGTGGGGGGTGGAAAGGGGGAAATAACAGAAACTAAAACTGATCATTTCATCCATTCCTATGCTTTTCGCAAGACCGTGTGTTAAGCAAGAAAAATGTGGATTTCATGACATGGAAAAAAGCAGTAAACACAACTCTGGAGTATTGTTGGACAAGCTGTCAAGTTCATGGTAGATATCCAGGAGAGAACAAAACCAGCTTAGTAGCTAACCAGTCCTCATCCCGTCCCTTCACTTCCATTTTGATTTGTTACAGCTGTATGCCTAGAAATGTTTATTATTAATTAGTTAATTAGTTAATTAACTTTCTAGGCCAACCTTCATCCATAGATCACAGGACGGTTTACAATATCAAAATACAAAACACATACCATAATAACAAACGAAAACAATAACCCCTCCTCCCAGTTTAAAAGGCCATAGACCATTTCATTAGCCAAAGACCTGGGAGAAGAGGAATGCTTTTGCCTGGCACTTAAAGATATGTAAAGAAAGTGTCAGACAAACCTCCCTGGCGATAGCATTCCACAAGTGGGTAGCCACCACAGAAAAGGCCCTGTTGTTGTGTTGCCACCCTGTGGACGTGTCATGGAGGAAGCTCATGAAGAAGGGCTTCAGATGATGATTGCAGGATCTAGGTTGGTTCATTAGGGGAAAGGTGATCCTTGAGATATTGTGTTCTGAGCCATGCTGAGCTGGTCCAAGAAAACAAGTGATCTTACGCAGTGCTTTTTTTCTTTTAAAAAAAATATGTTTAGGGCTATACTCTCATTTTCCTACTCACATTGAAATACTGCCCCTCAATGAGGCCAAACTTAGATTCACAAAATGTTTAGGGGTATGCGTACCCCTGCATCCCCCCAGAAAAAAAGCACTGATCTTATGTCTTGTTGTATTTAGCTACTGCTGTGCCCGATATAAACAAGGAACTGGAGATTACGCTAAGGGTGGCCAAATTCTGTGCAACTGCCATAAAACTTAGGGAACAAGCTGTACTACCAAAATGATTAAGGTTTAAATGATAATTATAGGTTATATTTTAGTGATCAAGATTATATATATATATATATATATATATATATATATATATATATATATAACTGCTGCTATATCTGAATTGTCTCTGTTGTAGCCAATTGCAATTCAATGTATCCCTGTTGTGTTTTATGATTTTCCTGATATTGTAAGTGACCCGGAACTGGTCTGTGACCGTAATAATAAAATTCATTCATACTGCTGTGCCCGGCACACCTATGATCCTCAGAAATCATAAGATTATAGGATGGAATCCCAGATAGATGATGCTATTGCCAACGCTTCAACAAACTAGATTTGAACATTATGATAGCAATCTTTGACAGCTAGAGTCTAGTTCATGCAGTTGGAACTGTTACTCAAATTAACGGATTTTCTTTTTCTTTTTTAAGGTAAAAATAGAATATCAAGTCCCAAAGTAGTAACTAAAATTAAGCAATAAGGCGTGGGTTGGTTATCAAATATATTTTTTATAGATTCGCCTTTACTTCAAATGATTGGTGCTTCTACAGACACATAACAGAGCAATTATGAAGCACAGAAAGGAATGATAATTTTTGCATGAGTGTTTTAGAACAATGATAGGCCATTTAATTGAAACACTAATTATCTTTCTTAAGTGTTTTATGAGGTTGATAGTCTCTAGCAACAGAACCCAAAGCATGATTGCTATTCAAGCTTTTAGGCTGAATTCTAGTGTTGAGGGAGTTAGTCTGTTCACCACTGGATGTCTAGGGCTGATGGGGACTGCAGTCCAACAAGATCTGAAGAGCATCGTGTTGGCTGCACCTGGATTATATGAAGAGGAGGGCAGCTGGTCTTTCTTATTGCAGTTAAACCACTGGACTAGTGCTATTTAACTGTCATGGGGCCTCATATTTTGCTATATGGGCATCTTCTAATTACATTGAGCCAGGATCATCTGCCTTCAGTATATTACAGCCCCATAGCCTACCAGACACGGGGGAGAGGGTGAAATCCCCATAGACCTCTTTCCACAGAAAAACAGATTGCAGCCAAAGACCCAATAACCCTATTGCAGACATTTGAGGGTAGGAGTCTGACTCAATTCAAGATGAGTTTTCAAGACGAACCAGTCATTTCTATGATTCTTTTGATTTGCACCTCCTTCTAGGAATGAAGGGAAATTAGATTCAGTTCAAATTTAAAGGCAAAGCTACCTGATTTACACTCCCCCAGAACAACCTTCAAATCAAAACACAGCCATTTTTTGAAATTTGCACTTCTTTGAATTTTGCAATGCAGTTCTCCAGTCAAGTAATGTGTGCAAAAATGCATATGCTAAGATGAAGTGGGCATAAAAATGTATGTATTGGTGAAACAGTGTGCAACAAAAGAATTGCATCAGGGGAAATTGCTTTGCAAAAATCTGCATATTAGGCAAAACTGAACACAAAAGTGTGTATGTCAGGAGAAAATCACAACGGAGAGAAATGGAAATGGGTAAGTTAGCTGCTGCTACCTTTTATTGACCACACTTGAAGCAAGTTCCAAATAGCCAAGCTGAAAATAACCAAGATAAAACAGTATCAAGAAAGCTCTCAAAGCTGTGAGATTGGACTTTTTGCCTACATAACTTGGAAATCTCTGATAGTGCATTTTGGATGCCCCTTATGCTGTTTCCTTTGTGTTTACGTTCCCCATTATGATGGGCACACCTCTGATTGAACTTTGCTACAATAGAAGATGCCACCTTACGCCCGCCATTTCCTTTTGGATTTAACATGGCAGTAAACGTTTCCTCCCAATGCATCTGGTGCAGTGTTAAGATTAAAGAGGAGCCCAGATGGATGTTTGGTTAAATGGCATAGCTTGCAAAAAAGGGGGGGTATCTAATGTTTCTCATCTCCTTTCCTGCTGTAATCCCCTTCAGAAGGCACTGGCATACAAAATGAACATCAAAAGCAATGCAGCCAATTGATTGCAAGGGAAAGGCCTCTTAATCAAAGAGGAGGGGGAGAGAGAGGAAGGGGAGAGAGAGAAAGATTTGGCAACCCTAAAGGAATGGCCCAGCAAGCCAGCTGCTCCTTACAACAGCCCCGAACGAAGTACTAACTCGTTAACCGCCATCAGCCATGTGCGAAGCTTGCCAACTGAGCTGCCTCTGCAAAGACAAGCAGAAATCGGGAAAAGCACTCTGCAGATGCTTCATCTAGGCCGTTAAAAGTCCTGATCTCAGCAACTGAGCGTTGTCTTTGCCAAGGAAACATTCCGAATGGCTGAAGGCGCTGCTGAGCCAGACGTCGAGCAACAAGAGCCCAGAGAGGGGTTAGGAAACAGCTCAGAGAAGGAAAGGCATAGGCCAGCAAGTCAGAGGCGATCAACAGGAGGACGGATATACTGCCTGCTCCTGATTGGGGTGCAGATTTGGCTTCTGGTGTAGAATGCCGTGCATGGGGGTGACTAATCGGAAGTTCCTTTTGTACCTGAATTAGAAGTTACTAGCACACATGGGGCACATTCAAAACTGACATAAAGCCTGCAGTCTATTCCCTAATGTGCTGGTGATGGGTAATGCTCTATGTAATGACTGGAACGGGCAATTTTAATTGCAGCGATAATTCCTAGGAAAGTGTCCAGATTGGATTAATGAATGTGTTTGTTGCTTCTGTCAACGTTCACAAATGTTTCAATGGGGTTGCAGAAGTATAATCGAGCTTCAACTGTTACATGACTAAGCCGACCTCAGATAGTGCTGTTTCCTGAGTCGAGGCACCGAAGATCACTAGAAAGTCAGATCAAGCTCATTATTGCCAAAACTTAGTGGTAGTAGCCCTCTGGGGTTTAGACAGCCCTACCTGGAGGGACGCGGGTGGCGCTGTGGGTTAAACCACAGAGCCTAGGACTTGCCGATCAGAAGGTCAGCGGTTCGAATCCCCGCGACGGGGTGAGCTCCCGTTACTCAGTCCCTGCTCCTGCCAACCTAGCAGTTTAAAAGCACCTCAAAGTGCAAGTAGATAAATAGGTACCGCTCTGGCGGGAAGGTAAACGGTGTTTCCATGCACTGCTCTGGTTCACCAGAAGCAGCTTAGTCATGCTGGCCACATGACCCGGAAGCTGTATGCCGGCTCCTTCGGCCAATAAAGCGAGATGAGTGCCGCAACCCCAGAGTTGGCAATGACTGGACCTAATGGTAAGGGTCCCTTTACCTTTACCTTTTTACCTGGAGATACTGAGAATTGAACCTGGTACTGTCTGAATGCTGGGTTTGACCTTTAAAGCCCTTCACGGCCTAGGACTCTCATACTTATGGGACTGCCTCTCCCGGTATGCCCCGCGGAGGACCTTAAGGTCCATAAATAGCAACACCCTAGAGGTCCCGGGCCCTAAGGAAGTCAGATTAGCCTCAGCCAGAACCAGGGCCTTTTCAACACTGGCTCCCGCCTGGTGAAACGATCTGTCTCATGAGACCAGGGCCCTGCGGGATCTGATTTCTTTCTGCAGGGCCTGTAAGACAGAGTTGTTCCACCTGGCCTTTGGCTTGGAATCAACTTGATCCTCTTCCCCTCTTTCCTTTTCCCTTTCTCCTTCTGTGATGGGATTCCTATTTGGAGACTTTCCTGGCTTTTTTCTGGCCCACGTAGGACTAGTCTGGATAGTTGGCCTTGGTGAAGATTTGACGTTTTCATCCCCAAAAAGTTTTTGATTTGAGTTTCTACTGAAATGAAATGAGGCTGCATCTTAATGTTGTATTTTATTCTTGTTTTTAAGTTACATTTTAATCAATTGTTTTTATATCTGGTGTTAGCTGCCCTGAGCCCGGTCTTGGTTGGGGAGGGCTAGGTATAAATAAAAATTATTATTATTATGCAAGGCAAATGCTTCACCACTGAGCTATGGCTCTTCTCTATGCTCTGTTTTCAGACTGATCTTAACAAATTTGTTTTGTTCAGCATCCAGTTGGGCCTGTCTTCTGCTTTGAAATAACCTGACTCTAACTGAGTAGCTCAGCTGAAGAAGAGATGAAGAAGAGTTTGGATTTGATATCCCGCTTTATCACTACCCGAAGGAGTCTCAAAGCGGCTAACAATCTCCTTTTCCCTTCCACCCCTGGTTAGAGCATGGTGCTGGTTAGAGCATGGTTAGGGCATGGTCCTGATGACACCAGGGTTGCGTTTTTGATCCCCAAAAGGGACAGCTGCATATTTCTGCATGGGAGGGGGCTGGACTACACCAGTCTTTTCCAAACTTGGGTCTCCTGCTGTTTTTGGACTACAGTTCCTATCCTCCCTGACCAATGATCCTGCTAGCTAGGGAGATGGGAGCTGTAATCCAAAAACTGGGAAACTGTGGGCTAGATGATTCTCTGGGTCCCTTTCAACTCCATGATCCTAACTATCACTCCCTATAGTAACAAGCTCAGGGGGTGAGTGCCAACGGCTTTAGGGCCCAAATGGGGCTGCTGAGAATCAAAAGGAAGGTTTCTCAACATGTTGGGGGGAGGAAGTAGACTAAAGTAGAATAACTGGACTGGATTTGTCTGTCCCACATCGGCACTACATGGGCCTCCCCTAGTCTACACCAACTGGTTGTGGTTGACCAGGAGTTCCTGTCAGGGGTCTTTCCCATCCCTGCCTTAAGATGGAATTCAGCTTGGAGCTGTATGCAAGGCAGCTATTCTGCTACTGAGCCATGGTCCTTTACTGCCCGAGTCTGCTGATTGTGTAAATTTGCTACTAGAATCCAGGGGCAAAACGATTAACTCAAAAAGCCTCCCACCAACATTTCACATACGTAGGAGGTGAGGCACGTTTGCGTGGTGATGGTATAAACTGACATCTGTCAGACAAGCAGAACTGAAATCCTCTTGACATCGTCACTGCAAAGCCAGCTAAGCCTCCATAAAGCTTACACATGATCAAGTCGGATGATATTCTAATAACAAGTGTCAAAAGGCAAAGCCTCATAAAGATACAGATACGGATGTGTGTGTGCACATACCAAGAGAGTCAAAGTACATGAAGAAATCATTAAAATATTCAGGCTAGATCAATTCTGTACAGATGAAAGGATGAGAAAGTTTCCCAGGGGTGTCAAATTCCTACCCCAAAGACAGCATCTTTGGTGGGGTCAAACACACCCAGATTGCCATAGGCGGGAGAGGGTGCCCAACATAAACTCTCAATTGTGGATTGACAGCTAGACTACAAGCTATTCTAATAGCCTTCCTTTTGCAATCCGAGACTGTCTAAATTTGCAGCTGTAGTTTTATTATATTTCATTTTAAAGGGGACCTCATGAAAATCCTTCAGAATTTTAGTGCAAATTTCTCTTAAGGTACACATAGCTGTGTGCAATTTTGCCTAGTATATACACTTTTGCAAAGCAATGTTCCCTAATATACTGCACCTTTGTATGTTATGTTCACCAACATATGTGGACAATTTATGTACATGTATCTCTCTGTACACATTTTTGTACAAACTGTATTTTGAGGAGTTAGGAGGCATGTCCCTTTCCCTTTAACATCCCCAGTTTGAAGTCTGCAGGATTCTTGTGTTTCACACACCTGTCGGGAGTTTCTTGGGTTCTTCTGTGTTGCAAGTGCTGGCTGGATGCCCGGCTGCAGGTAGTGGGAGACTCTCAGCCGCTCTGTGTTAGCTCCATCTCAGGGTCCTGGGCTCATGATTAATGCCAGCTGCACTTGATTACATCAAGGCAGGCTATAAAAGCCATAGGTGGGAGGGGCCCAGAGAGCTTCTACCCAGATCAAAGGACCTGATGCTGGGAGACCAACGGTCGGGGTCTTTCTCCTGCTGCTCTACCTGGGGCTCAGGGCAGCTGAAGGGGAGATTGGGTAGCCCCTGTCGGGTATGTTTTGTTTTATGCTTTGAATGCCTGCTGTTTATTTGTTAATAAAACTGTTTTGGTTCCCCTTCGACCTCCTCATTCCTTTTGCCCTGATATTCTTGGAAAGAACTGCTGTATTTGGCAGCACAGTAGCCATGGATGGCCTCTACCTCCATTGTGAAAACAGGATGCTGCACAAAATGGGCCTTTGGCCTGATTCAGTAATGCTCTTCTCAGTCTGATGAGTACCAAAGCTTGCCACAAAACACCAGTCTTTCTTCCCGTCCACACCTTGTCCGTTTCCACAAGGTGGCCGCCATGCTAAGTCTCCAGAGAAATAGATGCTTCTCTTGTTCTCTGCTTGGACTCATCACTTTCTTTCCACCAGGAAAAATGTTCAGGCCCCAATAACAACTTTAAATTCAAAGTGGAACAGATAAATCTCCCCTTCCTGCCTAAAGCACACTGGGGGAATTATTTCTTCATTTAGCAGGATATCTCCTCTTAAGCTTCCTCGGCTGCTCTGAACAACTTGTATCAGCTGGGCCTGGAGGATGCTGGAGGAATTATCCTCTATTTCCTCCCCTAGCTCACCTGTGCTAATCTGATCCTATGCTTTGCTAGGGGTGCTCAGCAAGACCTGGAAAGGAAATCTTATTTTCCTAGTCTGCCAGTCACAGGTGATATAAGCTGAATGTTGTTTTTTTTTTTTCCATTGGTGTGGACTCACTGGCTAGCTATTTGAGGCAAAAATCTCAGTGTCGTTTCGCTAGTGAAGCCGCCGTAGACAGACTTAAAGCTTTATTTAGGTGCTGTTATCAGTCATTAATGTTCTTGCTGTCTACTTTGTGGGTGCTGTAAAAGAGGTATTTTTGGGGAGAGGGGAACATCCAGCAAGAGTTTTCAATTTAATCAGGGTATCATAGATCAACCTCAGAATATTTTTCATTTTTCACTTTTCAGAGCTTTCAATCCAACTAAAGTTGCAAGTTTTCTCCCACCTTGAATAATATGGTCAGCTTTTCACTGTGGCTGTGTTGAACAGATGTGGACATTGATTGTAAGTGCTGCTTGCAGACGTGACCCATATAATTGTTATTATTTATTTCTGGTGTGTGTGTGTGTGTGTTTTAAAAATCAATATGAAATGATTTTAAAACAGAAAATGGAATTCTCTGAGGACTGTTGCCTTCTCTGCCCGCAAACATAAATCCAAACTCAGTGAGTTGGATTAAAAACATGCAAACTATTACATTTAATCACAGTCATAATCATTATTTTAGGGATGTAAACCAATGGAAGAAATTTTCATTGCTAAAACTATGTGCATAGATAACAGAAAAAGGGGATTGCATTTCCAATGAAGTCTGGGTGGTATAATAAAACACTTGGGAGGGTTGTTCAAGAAAAGCTAAACGTAATCACTTTGATAGCACACAGTTTCCATTCATATGTTGTTTCAATAAATGACCACCACAAAAACTCTTGCCCTCCCTTGAATCATACAGCGGAGATACCTTCAGCTGCCTTTGTGATGCAGATAACAATAACCTATTGTCTTTGGCGTACTCCATTGTTATGAGGCAGACCAGCATTGTTTGCTAATGGTTCTGTTTTGTGTCATGGGGTCAAGAATTGTAGAGTTGGGAGGGATCTAGAGGATCATCTAGTCCAATCTCCTGCAATGGAGAAATAATAATAATAATAATAATAATAATAATAATAATAATAATAATAAATAAATAAATAAATAATTTATTTGTACCCCGCCCATCTGGCTGGGTTTTCCCAGCCACTCTGGGTGGCTTCCAACAAAGATTAAAAATACAACAAAATGTCACACATTAAAAACTTCCCTGAACAGGGCTGCCTTCAGACATTTTCTAAATGTCAGGTAGTTGTTTCTCTCTTTGACATCTGATGGGAGGGCATTCCACAGGGTGGGCGCCACTACCAAGAAGGCCCTCTGCCTGGTTTCCTGTAGCTTTGCTTCTTGCAGTGAGGGAGCTGCCAGAAGGCCCTTGGTACTGGACCTCAGTGTCCAGGTAGAATGATGGGGGTGGAGACGCTCCTTCAGGTATACTGGGCCAAGGCCTTTTAGGGCTTTAAAGGTCAACACGAACACTTTGAACTGTGATCGGAAACGTACTATCACAGCTATCCATGTATATTGTGAAAAAAACACTCTCTCTCTCTCTCTCTCTCTCTCTCTCTCTCTCTCTCTCTCTCTCAGTTGCTGACCTGCTATTTACAATGGGAATAAAGCTCTCCTTGGTGGGAACTTATCTTCCACCGCAGTCACCAGTTGTAGTAGGAGGCAGTTCTGATCAAGATTGTTGAAGCTCCCCTCCCCCTATTCCATGGTCTTGATCCTGGCTTGGACCGCTCTGTGCCTGCTACTGAAGCTCACTGCCTGACCTTGGGTCAGTCATGTCAGTTTGCATTTCTTAGCGGATAAAGTATTGATCTGATGTGTAGAGGTTTTTCCTATTCTAATTAATTCAAGAGGGTTCTGGAAGATTCTCTGTGTGAAAGAAACAAGCAGGAGGTTCATGATGTTTGGGTTATTCCTTCAGAGAAGCTGAGTACAGCTGACTTAAACTGGTTCTCTGATCTCGTCTGTCAAGATTATGCTGACTACAAAAATAGGCAAGAAGGAGCCAGGGTTTCACTTTCTCTTTCTATCTCTATTCCTTCTGGTGTGGTGTTCTACACATAGTACAGTGGTACCTCGGGTTAAGAACTTAATTTGTTCCGGAGGTCCGTTCTTAACCTGAAACTGTTCTTAACCTGAAGCACCACTTTAGCTAATGGGGCCACCCGCAGCCACCACACCTCCAGAGCACGATTTCTGTTCTCATCCTGAAGCAAAGCTCTTAACCTGAGGTACTATTTCTGGGTTAGCAGAGTCTGTAACCTGAAGCGTCTGTAACCTGAAGCATATGTAACCCGAGGCACCACTGTATGCTTAGTTTTAAGGTTTTATAAGTTACTGTAAGTTTAAGTCTGGATTTCTTATGGACAGTGCCAATCCTGATTGTATTGGATTTGTGACCATTATGCTCATTTGCCTTCAAGTAGCAGTAAAGCTCTGCTGGATGAAATATTAATTGCCTCTGGTCTGTTTTTTGGGAATCTTGTAATATGTTTAAGTTTTTACTATACGTTGGAATCTGCTCTGGATCAATATTGAGTAGAATTCCCTTATTATGTTTTTGTGTATGGTGGAAGCCACCCAGAGTGCCTGGGGCAATCCAGTCAGATGGGTGGGGTATAAATGACAAATATGTCCTTTTATGTGTGGGTTTGGTATTCTGGGTGAAATTCCCAATGGGTTCCTATGGCTCTTCTTTTTGAAACCCCGCTGAATCTTTTCCAAACCGATGCAAGTCCACTTTAGCACAAACTCTTCCATATCTAAGCCTGGCCGAGAACTCCTTTTTTTTAAGCTTGTATGATTTGCTCTTTTCTACAAGAGGCTTTTTTAACCCTCAGCTGGCAGTAGAACTATGCATGTTTTTTTTAGCTCCAGTCATAACTGAGCGTCAGTGTGTGAGAGCCTCTCCCCTCCCAGCACAGAGCAAATGTCAGAAGAATGGCTCTGAATCAGACAAGGGACCCTTAACCACATTTATGAAAATCTATGGCTAATTCCACTGAGATTACACAAATTGGCTTCCCCTTAATTGGCAGTTGCCAAATAGGCTCTGCAGGAACCTCTGTGCAACGGAAGATTTAAAATTCTATTAGCCGTGGTGACAGCATCGTAGGCTGTGAGGAGGTAGGGCTGGTCTGATCCTTTGTCTGAGAAATTCAGAGTAATTGATGATAGAAAAAAGAAAGGCCATTAGCCGAATGATTGATACTGTCTCCCTTTCTAATTACATCAGCCCATTCCACAAGAGACAGGTCATGAAACATATAGATCTAGATCCACAGGTTTCAGAAAGAGCATTTTTCTCTGTGTGTCATCAAGAAAGTGGGCTCTGTATACAGCTTTGCACTACAACCCCAGACCCTCCAAATGTCCCTATTTTCCAGAGACAGTCCTGGACTTACAGAAGCCACCCAGGTTTCTGATTTGATCCCAGAACGTCCCGCTTTTCCTTAGGATGTTCCAGTGTGGTGCCAGTGTGGTGTAGTGGTTAAGAGCGGTAGATTTGTTATCTGGGGAATCGGGTTCGCGTCTCCGCTCCTCCACATGCAGCTGCTGGGTGACCTTGGGCCAGTCACACTTCTTTGAAGTCTCTCAGCCTCACTCACCTCACAGAGTGTTTGTTGTGGGGGAGGAAGGGAAAGGAGAATGTTAGCCGCTTTGAGACTCATTCGGGTAGTGATAAAGCGGGATATCAAATCCAAACTCTTCTTCTTCTTCTTATGTTTTTGTGTATGGTGGAAGCCACCCAGAGTATAAATAACAACATTATATTAATTATTATTGTGGAATAGGGCATCCCTATTTTCATTGGAGAGATGTTGGAGGGTATGCAACCCACACTGTACATTTCAAGCACATCAAAGCACATTAAGGTAAAGGTAAAGGGACCACTGACCATTAGGTCCAGTCGTGGCCGACTCTGGGGTTGCGGTGCTCATCTCACTTTATTGGCCGAGGAAGCCGGGTGTACAGCTTCTGTGTCATGTGGCCAGCATGACTTAAGCCGCTTCTGGCTAACCAGAGCAGCGCACGGAAATGCTGTTTACCTTCCCGCCAGAGCGGAACCTATTTATCTACTTGCACTTTTGATGTTCTTCAAACTGCTAGGTTGGCAGGAGCAGGGACCGAACAAAGCGTGTTCTCATAAAAGAGAGAGCACGTGTTGCGGATGGGGCCAAACAAAACCCCCAGTTAGTGACCAGGCCATTGATGGCAATGGGCTGGAGCAGATTGGAAGAAGTTGTTACTGGGGCAAAATTGATGTTGCCAATTTAGGGGTGGGGTCAGACCCCTTATATAAGCAGGGTCCACAGCTTTCTCTTTCTCTTTCACTGTGGACATCGGATCTCCCGCCCGCCCTCCCTTGCTTGGGCTTGCGCTTTGACCTTGCTCTGCCTGTCATGGGGTCGTTCGCCTTGGTGCGGGGGCCCAGTAGGAATTTGTCCAATTGGCTGATTAGTGCGTGCCTTTTGGGTTTTGCCTACTGCTTAGCAAATCGTCACAACTTGTAAGGTTGGCGGTTAGGCATTGGTTAAAATTGGTTGGTGGAGGGGTATGGATTGGCTGTGCCTGCCCCTCCAATGCTGCTGCAGACGGGTATTCCGTTAAAGGAATTCTGAAGCTTACCATCCCCCTCGTCCAAACCCTGACGGCAGGGTGCGGGCCGCGTAAGCTTCAAGGAACATGCGCGGAGCAGTGAGAGTCTGTGACGCAGCTCCAGCTGACTCTGACCATGCTTCCTCCGGGACTGGCTACGGAGTCAGTGCTGTCCCCCCAAGGCGGGGGGGGACAGGTAGTCATAACCAATGCCTAAGCAACCACTCTCAGTTTGTATAAAAATAAAGTTGTGGCCAAAATTATGCCAAAAACCTTAAACAAAAATTACGTGTGATGTCTGAGTTATTGGGGTAGGGGTTTTGGGGGACCTCAGCACGCAATGGGAGCTCACCCCGTCGTGGGGATTCGAACTGCCAACCTTCTGATCGGCAAGACCTAGGCTCTGTGATTTAACCCACAGTGCCACCCATGTCCATTTCAAAGCCATTACTCCCCCCCATAAATCCTAGTAAATGTGGTTTGTTAAGGGTGCTGGGAATTGTAGCTTTGTGAGGGGTAAACGGCAGCTCCCAGGATTCTCTGGCAATGATGATGTTGCTGGTCTACAGCTCCTATCCAACCTGGTCACCAGCTGTGCTTGGAGGTGCTGGTGGAAATTGTAGTGCAAAAATATCTGAAGGGAACTGCTTGGGGGGGAGGGCAGATGGGAGGCACAAGTGGGGCACCAGAGATGCTTTGATGTGCCCTGCCTGAAAAATATGTTTTTATGCAACATTGAGGGCTTTCAGAATCTAAATTTTCTTAATAAACATGAAATCCCTGCCTCCAATTGTGCTGCCTCTTCTATATTTGCCATTGAGGAACCTTTCCCTTTTCAAACTTTCTTTGCCAGAAAGGGAGAGGCAACATTTGTCATTTATGTGTAACAACTGCGAACCTTAAAATCTCAGAAAGCAGAAGGCAAATAAAAGGGAAAGCCACATTTATTTTCTCTTTAAAATATCACAGCTTTGAAGAAAGGCCTGGTTCATAATTCTTGGACATTTGGGGCTGGCAATGCCAGCATTCTCGGTCACCCAGCTGGCCTCCGGACTCAGCAGGCGAGAGGAGAACTGTCACAATTCCCAAAGATGATTATTGTCAGACTTCCCAGTTACGCCGATTGGAAGGCAAGTTAATTTGAAGTTCCAGCTTGCAAATTTCCAGTGTGGCCCTTTGGCAAGGATGCTGCGGTCTCTCTCTCAAAGTAAATTCGCAGAGTGTTGGGATATTCAATTCCACCTTAAGGAACAGGCATGATTATTGTGTGTCACATGCCTGTTTACACTCCAGCACAGTATGCTGGGAACTTCCATTTGTGTATAGCTTTTGCTTTAGCTGCTTTGCTTTGGATACGAAGGAGATCAGACATGTTTCCTTTTGTCCTGATCTACGCTGAATAAACTTGCTTGTAAGTATGCTCACACAGCCTCCCGTGCCACTTCTGTTTGCGCAGTGTTGCTCTGCTCAGTCTTCTAAAGCTTGGGCCGCAGATTCATGCTGCACCAAGGACCGGAGTTCACCCGGCACACTGGCCGGTGGGCTGGAGCCAGCTGGGGGCCTACCAATTGCCCCCATTTCCTTGGCTGCATGCCAACACAGAGAATGAGTTTTGAATGGATCTTTCTTTTATTGGTGCATTTCCCCCCCCAACTGTATAAAATACTGTAAATGAGAGGAGTGGTTTTGGCGAGGAGTAAAGAGGATGGGGTTGGCATGAGGCGTAAAGGGACGGATTCAGTAGCTTTCTCAAGGAGTAAAGGGGGGGTGGCTTTGCAAGGAGGTTGGTGAGCTAAGTGAGCAGAGGCACAACCCCTAGTTATATATAGTAGACCTTTGGGTTACTTTATTCTCAACTAATGTAAACTTTGGGTTGCGAAAGCGGCAAACCCAGAAGTATTTTTCCAGGTTTCGCCACTCATGCATGCACAGAAGCGGTCTATTGTGCCCCATGCGTGCGCAGAAGCAGCACCTCTGGATACGGATTTTTTGAGGTGCACACAGACCCCTAGGATGAATTAAATTCATATCCAGAGGGTTCACTCTGCTCCGCTGCTACTAATACAGCACAGAGATATATCTGTGATCCTAACTGGAGCCACAAGATTTTGCAGCTGTTACATTACGTAGCTTTCCTTCTCCCCTAGTATCATTTGTTGCTTTGTAAAATACATTTTCTAACAAATACAATATAAATACTAACATTTGAATTCCCACCCTGACATGAAGCTCACTGGGAGACCTTGGGTCGGTCACGTTCCCTCAGCCCAACCTGCGCCGGAATGCAGGTGGCGTTGTGGGTTAAATCACAGAGCCTAGGACTTGCTCATCAGAAGGTCGACGGTTCGAATCCTCATGATGGGGTGAGCTCCCGTTTCTCGGTCCCTGCTCCTGCCAACCTAGCAATTCAAAAGCACGTCAAAGTGCAAGTAGATAAATAGGTCCCGCTCCAGCGGGAAGGTAAACGGCGTTTCCATGCACTGCTCTGGTTCACCAGAAGCAGCTTAGTCATGCTGGCCACATGACCCGGAAGCTGTACACCGGCTCTCTCGGCCAATAAAATGAGATGAGCGCCGCAACCCCAGAGTCAGACACAACTGGACCTAATGTTCAGGGGTCCCTTTACCTTTATGCAACACACCAGAAATTTAGAGCACATCTGCCCTCCCAAAGATTCTTGGGAACTGTAGTGCCAAGCACCACAGTTCCCATGATTCTCTGTGGGATGGATGTGCTTTAAATGTGCTTTGGGTGTTTGAATGTGCTCAGCTTTGGTCGCTCTGAAACTTCTATGCCTTGGGGACTATGGGGACTAGAAGAACGGAACCAAAACTCCCACAAAGCCCAATCAGTGCCGGAAGCAGGTGCCTGTAATTCCTTTGTAGAGATGGCTCCTTTCCACTTGCAATCTGTTCTGAACACCACTTCTGTGCCAGTGCAAAACTCTCATCCCTCTCATCATTCCAGCTCATGAATACCTGCTTTATTTTGCTCTTGTTGCCAGACCTGCAAATTAACTCTCACCAGCTCCCGACGTATCTAGCTTTCTTCCTTTGAAAGCAAATGAAAGAGACTTGGCGGGGGGCGGGGGCGGAGGGAACATTTAAAAAAAAAACACCCACAAAAGTAATTAAAGCGTTAAAATTTCCCCGTGTAAGTTCTTCCTGCCTCGATCTCTTCCTGGAACTTTTTGGATTGATGTGCGAAATTCTAATGAAGGGAAGAGGAAGCCAACCTTCTTGCCATTTCCAGTGATACACTGTATCATTTTAATCCTTTTAAATAGCTTCCACATCCCATCTCCCTCTATTAGACATATGCCACCCGGCATCTGACTTCAAATCGGATTATGAATACGCAAATCAAAGAGGAAAAATCCTGAGCGCAGAGCTCTGGACTGTTTTATTCTTTACCATTAACTCTATTTCTGTTGTTCTTCCTAAGCTGAAGCCTGGCTGAAAGCCCGAAACGGAATTGCCAGCAAAGCTGGCGAAAACAAGCTTGGCTTACTGATGTTAGGGATTGTGCAAAAACATATTTCAGAACTCAGCAACTATCTGCTAGAGTAGAACTGGGTGCTCCAGCACTTGGTCTGGCAGTTGTCATCCACTTGGCCTAGACATTGGTGTAGCTTCCTATGGCCTTCCAGATGTTGCTGGAATGCAAGTCCCATCATCCTTGACTATTGGCCATGCTGCCTGGAGCTGATGGGAATTGGAATCCAACATCTGGAGGAACACTGCTCACCCACCTCTGCCTCAGATACTAAAGGTTTCCCAGTTACTGGGGGAACTCCATCCACCCTGGCTGGTCATTGGCAATCTTTCTCAGGAAGCACTATAAAGTAGTGCTAGGCTAAAGAATTCAACCAGTGGAGGCTGAATTGGTTTGGCTCCACCTACTGGTGGGCTCCATGCTTTCCACAGTACCTGTTCCAATGGGCAACCAATGAATTTGGCCCAACTTTTTTGACCTTCCCGGAAGATATTATTTGGCTGAATAAAGTGGGGACTGAGAGTTGCCCAGTTATAATGGAGAGACTTCAAGACATGCATGTGCTCTGACACAGAAGATGATCTTCTGAAGGTCAGGGCAGGGTGGAAGGGACATCAAGAGACAAAGGAAACCGTCAAGGAGCTGTCATTAGACATTGCAATATGGCTTCCCTGACAGAGAGTGGCTGGCTAGGCATGAGAGGTCAGAACATGCTGCTGCGTGACTGAGATGGCTCTCCTGGGAAAAGGTGGAGACATTTGCCAGGCAATGAAAATCTCGACTTAATCCAATTACCAGGGGATGACGCTTGCCAGAGGCTGCCTCTGCTACTGTCCAGAGTTAATTAACGCTAAATAACTATGTCTACTTGCATTAAAGTTTCCTGCTTGGCAGGGGGTTGGACTCGATGGCCCTTGTGACCTCTTCCAACTCTATGATTCTATGATTCTAAATGTGATAGAAGAACTGGGGACTAATTAGGGTTGCATTTACATGATCCATAATGTGTATTGGTTATGACAGGGAAAACTCTCCTGTACAGCAGTTACTATGAGGATTATCTTTGGTAGGAACCACTCTTGATACTTAGGTTGAGCTTCCTTGGCTGGGAGCGGGGCACACTTAGTTTGAATGGACAGAGCATCCTCTGATTCCTTGCAATGGGACCACATTCATTGCTCAGTGCATAGCCAAAACAAACAGAGCCAGAGATCAACTGGATCCTAGTATGCTAGATAGCAGATGGTGCCGCACCTGGTAATCTGATATTATTCACATTTGTATCCCACTGTTTTTGCACCGAACTCAGAGGTGCGTTCATATATGTGATAGAAAGTGCATGTGTGACAGTGGATGGATGGAAGGCTGTGTGTGTTTGCATGTATGTGAGTGGGCAATCCCTCACTCATGTGACCCTCAGAGCCTACATGGATGTCCATCCCTGGGCTAGATGGACCTCTTGGTCAGATCTAGCAATGCTAGGGTTGCCATTTCCCAGGCATACCCAGAATACTGCAGTCAGAAGTAGTGTTCGAGTGAAAATTGGCAAAATTATTTCCAGCCGTATGGCAACCCATGTCAACAGTGTCGTTTCCCCCAACTTCTCTGAAAGAAAGCTCAACAACCTTTGTGTCCAGATTTTTCACTTTTTGAAATATGCCAACCCTAAGCAATCCATCTGACTTGTAGTACACTATTGCAGAGGTAAATGTTATCTACAGCAGGCTGCAGTGTCAGAGGCAGAGTTCTCCTGAGGACCTGTTGCCTGGGATCATTGGTGAGGAGAATGCTATGGTACTCATGTCCTGTCTTATGCGCTTCTCATAGACATCTGGATGGTCATAGTTAGAAAAGGTAGGGATTCTCTGCACAGGCAACAGCTGATCTACTTATAAATGTTATCTCTAGCCAAACAAAATGTGTTACAGACGCTTCCAAGTACCAAGTCCTTTTTTACCTTAAAAATGCAAGTTGGCAAGAGATTGTCCATTTCATATGGATGTGAGTCATGCATGCATTCTTTTTTTTTAAAAAAAAGAATGGTATGTTTAATAAACCACTTCATGCATGCCAGTCGAATTAGACCTCCTACCCATTTGGAGAAATGAATCCATTCTCATTGACCCGGAGTGGAACAGCCTGTTAGCTGTTCAAGGTGAAGCGCTCTTTGTTGTCATTATCTCCTGACAAAAGATGGGAATTGATTCAGTGCGAGAGAGGGTTCCATCTGCAATTAAGCAACCGGTGCCTGGACATATCCGTTGTATTCAAGACAATCACTGGAGAGGAGAAAAAAGACAGATTCTAATTTATCACAGACTCCCAGTTCTGTGGCGAAGAGACAGGTTTTAACTATTCTTGTCCATTCCCACAAAGCCCTGAGGAGTTTGTAAATTATCTGATCATCTAAGTGAATGATTTATGACTCCCTTTTGGCTCTGATCAAGGATTTGCCCTGCTTCATTCATCTTCTTGGATATAATTGGAGGTAAAATTAAAAATACTTTACTTTTCAGTTCATTGGAATGAACTTGGTCTGGACTTTAACAGTGGCTTCAGGTAAAACATCCATTTTGACTGATGTGGAATCTTTCTCACTCTTTTTTAAGAGCAGAAGGGGAAGGGAGGAAATTAACACAAATAGCCACCTATCTTGAAATCAATAATTTGTAGCCATGGGATTTTACCTTCTTTAACAAGAAAAAAAGAGAGAGAAAAGGGGAGAGGGAAGTACTTTTATCTGTAAATATCTTGCCTTGGTAAAATGAAACAATTCTAAAGCCTAGCATCCCACATTCACAAATCACATGAATGTAATTATAAAATCAAAATTAAAGAATATTGGGACTACTATGTTGCATCAAAAAAGTGACAGGTGACCTACCACATTTTCACCAGATGTTCCACCCCTTTTTATAAAGCTTATATGACTTGAAATAATGCCTATATTATTTAATATGAATTTTACATAAATTATATATTTTTTTAAAAAAAATGGGGAAAAGTTTGTTTCAAGATGTTGCGTGACCTATGTACATGACCGACTCATTGCCCCCAATCTGATGGAACCAGTGTTAAGTCCTCGTGACCTAAGCTGTGGGTGCTAATTTCAATTGTTTCCGTTGTTTCCCCTGAACATGGATTTACGTAGAGCTCATTTGCAGATGTAGTCCCTTCAACTGCTGGGCTAGCGTTTAAAATTCTCCAGTGTGTCTAGTCCTTTCAAGTTGGCCCACCCCTTGCCCCACCAGTAGGAACAAGGGATGACCTCACAACCATTAGGAATAGATGAAAAGGGGGGCTTTCCTCCAGTGTGAGGGGTCCATTGAGAGGTAATGTTTTATTTTGAAATCTTTCAGAAAATATTTTCGCTTCCTGATCACTACGTTGCTTGGAATGCATGCTTTACTTTCATAGAATAGAACAGGACAGGCTTCCTCAACCTCAGCCCTCCAGATATTTTGAGACTACAATTCCCATCATCCCTGACCACTGGTCCTGCTAGCTAGGGATCATGGGAACTGTAGGCCAAAAACATCTGGAGAGCTGAGGTTGAGGAAGCCTGGAATAGAATCATATAGAGTCGGAAGAAATATGCAGCTGTCCCCCATACAGGGATCAAGCTTGCAACCTTGACATTATCAGCATCATGCTCTAACCAAGTGAGCTATCATTTTATTCTAGATGGTTGTATTTGATTTTTTAACGTAGATTGCAAACCGCTTTGAGGTTTTCCCCCCCGCTTAAAAATATAAAGCAGTACAGTGGTACCTTGGTTTACAACCATAATCTGCTCCGGAGGTCTATTTGTAAACCAAAACAGGTTGTAACTCAAGGTGCACTTTCACCAATGGGGCCTCCCAAAAAAATTTGTTCATAACCCCCTAAAAATGGGTTGTAATCCCAAAAAAGGTTGCAAACCGTGACACGCACTTCTGGGTTTGACATGTTTGTAATCCAAAAAGAATGCAAACCAAGACGTATGCAAACCAAGGTACTACTGTATAGAAATAAATGAATGAATGAATGAATGAATGAATGAATGAATGAATGAATGAATGAATGTTTTCAGTAGTAAACTGCCCCTTCAACCCTGATGCCAAGGAATATGCTTGGAGTCCTTACTGGACATTTGGTTCTCCTAGGTCACTGCAGACACCGTAGATGTAGTCCCTACAATGTACAGACTCATGTTTAAGATTCCCCAATGTGTTCTGTTATTTTCATGCCCCTGCTTACTACCCAACCAACAGGAATAAGGGATGCGCCAACTCACCAACCTAGCCCCTATAAGGAACAGGCTGCATCACAATGCTGGTAAGTCGATTTTGCTCACATGCCCATGATGTACCTTCCCCCACATGCCAGTCCCATGTGACTGCCCCCTCCCTCAACCAATAGGAGTACATTGCAAATAATATATATATATTAAATAATATATATATTAAATGGTTTGTAGGAGAGCTACAGATGCATAGCTGTCAACTTACAGATTTGAAACTAAGGGACCAGCAGCCTCAAAAATAAGGGATCAGGAGCCAAAATAAGGGATTTTGCGAGCACAGCTATGTTCAACTTCTGAGCCCCTCCGAGCCAAAGGCAGAAAGCCCAGCCAAACGAAGCCTCAAGCAGTGGTTCACACAGCGCAGCAACCCGGCAAAGGGGATGCAGCAAGGAAAACCGCCGTCACCTCTCTGCTGGGAAGTGCTGAGCAAAGGCGAGTCCCCAGGCAACGTGGCCGATTTGATCGGCACAAGGCATGCAAGCTCCACCCCCCAGTCGTTCTTAGACTCTTTATTGGGTGAGCAACGCAGCCAAGCAACACAGTTGGAGCCTGCCGGCAGGGAGGGAGGGAGACGAGCTGCTTCCTTTGAAACCCGGGAAATTTAAGGGACATCATCAATCAGGGACAGCAGCGGGACACGGCGCTGGGATAAGGGACTTTCCCACCAAATAAGTTGACAGCTATGTACAGATGTGTCTATACCCATGTTATACTTAAGAACCCCAATAACAAAAAAAAATGTATCTCTACACCTCCATTTCTACGAGTGAATAAAGATTTCAATTAAAAAGAAATCCTATTACACTAAGGATAAAAAGTTCTTATTCATTATATCTTTGCATCCCCTTGCATCTCTGCAAGACACAGGGTGCTCTTTTAACAATATTTGTAAATATGGAATTGCATGCATAATGTAATAAAAAGGCTTACAATTTAAAGTTTTAGTAGCAGATGTTTGTGTTAATAACAATAATATGAAGCAGAACTGTGCAGGGGAGACTGTTGTAACAGAATAAATGTGGTCCTTTGTACAATCAGTCTTATGAGAAACATAATTAGAAGGAGCATTTGAGAGGAAAATGTCTTAAGGTAGCATTAAGCTGTTAGAATAGAATAAGTGTTTTTAACGATGACTGAATAGTGCTGTTGATGTAACAGTGTCAGGAGTGCATGGAATGTGAAAAAGCAGAATTGCTAAAGATTTCCAGGGAGAATTTAGCAAGGCATTGAAGAGATTATGTGCTTCTGAAGTGTATTTTTATCAGTATTTTTGGACTATATTACAGTGGTGCCTCGCAAGACGAAATTAATTCGTTCCGCAATTCTCTTCGTCTTGCGGTTTTTTCGTCTTGCGATGCACGGTTTCCCATAGGAATGCATTGAAAATCAATTAATGCGTTCCTAGGGAAACCACCTTCAGACCAGGTCCGGGGACAGTCTGTCCCCCGACCTCTTCTGAAGGCTGGGGGGGGGGGGACAGGGGCTTTTCTTTACACTGCCAGCCTTCAGAAGGCTGTTCTGAGGGCTGGCGGTGGGAGGGGAGGCCCTTCTTCCCACCTCCCGCCCCGCAAGCTCCGGGCGGCCGTGCTTCGGGTGACAGGCTGCCGCCCGAGCCTCGCGCGCCCGGCGGGACCTCCTGCCGGGTGCGCGAGGCTTGCAGGCATTCGCCCGAAGCAAGGGGAGCTCTCCGAAGGGCTCCCCGTGCATCGGTTGACAGGCTGCCGCCCCGAGCCTCGCGCGCCCGGCGGGACCTCCTGCCGGGTGCGCGAGGCTTGCAGGCATTCGCCCGAAGCAAGGGGAGCTCTCCGAAGGGCTCCCCATGCTTCGGGTGACAGGCTGCCGCCCCGAGCCTCGCGCGCCCGGCGGGACCTCCTGCCGGGTGCGCGAGGCTTGCAGGCATTCGCCCGAAGCAAGGGGAGCTCTCCGAAGGGCTCCCCGTGCATCGGTTGACAGGCTGCCGCCCCGAGCCTCGCGCGCCCGGCGGGACCTCCTGCCGGGTGCGCGAGGCTTGCAGGCATTCGCCCGAAGCAAGGGGAGCTCTCCGAAGGGCTCCCCATGCTTCGGGTGACAGGCTGCCGCCCCGAGCCTCGCGCGCCCGGCGGGACCTCCTGCCGGGTGCGCGAGGCTTGCAGGCATTCGCTTGGCCCTTGGCCCCCCCGCTGGACTTCAAAAGAGCTTCGGGAAGTCCAGCGGGGGGCCAAGGGATTCCCTCACCGCCGCCCGCATTTAGAAGCGCTCGGGGAAAGCAGCGCACTTCGCTGCTTTCCCCGAGCGCTTCTAAATGCAGGCGGCGGTGAGGGAATCCCTTGGCCCCCCGCTGGACTTCAAAAGAGCTTCGGGAAGTCCAGCGGGGGGCCAAGGGGTTCCCTCACCGCCGCCCGCATTTAGAAGCGCTCGGGGAAAGCAGCGCACTTCGCAGCTTTCCACGAGCGCTTCTAAATGCAGGCGGCGGTGAGGGAATCCCTTGGCCCCCCGCTGGACTTCAAAAGAGCTTCGGGAAGTCCAGCGGGGGGCCAAGGGATTCCCTCCCAGCCGCCCGCATTTAAAAGCACTCCGGGGAAAGCTGCGAAGTGCGCTGCTTTCCCCGAGCGCTTCTAAATGCGGGCGGCGGTGAGGGAATCCCTTGGCCCCCCGCTGGACTTCAAAAGAGCTTCGGGAAGTCCGGCGGGGGGCCAAGGGATTCCCTCCCAGCCGCCCGCATTTAAAAGCACTCCGGGGAAAGAAGCGAAGTGCGCTGCTTTCCCCGAGCGCTTCTAAATGCGCTGCGCTTCCCCGCTGTCCCAGAGATTTCCCTATGGGCTTTCGTCTTGCGAAGCAAGCCCATAGGGAAATTCGTTTTGCGAAGCGCCTCCAAAACGGAAAACCCTTTCGTCTAGCGGGTTTTCCGTCTTGCGAGGCGTTCGTCTTGCGGGGTACCACTGTATAAGCTTATTTGTAAGATGCCTGCTGAAACAGAAAGGTCTTCATCAAGCACCAGAAGCTCAGGTCTCAGCAATGAGGGACTTCCACAGAATCGGCCCCACAACACAGAGCCCCCAAGGCAAACATCTGAGCTGTGGGGGACCACCAACAGAGAGAGTTCACTGGGGATCTCAGAATTCTGAGAATTGAGCCTGGAAAACAAATACCAACCAATACAGAGCTTTCCAACATCAGAGTAACCATACTCCAGCTAGCAGCTCAGCTCCCCCATTTTTCCTACATGAGATGTGACCGCACAAAAGGAATATTGATTCAATCATTAAGACAATCAAGTTTTTCAGCACCATCGCATGCCTCTTTAACACAGAGTGTAGAAAAGATGCGAATCAACTAGAGACAGTGATGAATTGTTCACAAGCAGTGATTTGTACCCAAGAATGAAGAATAAAACATGGGTAAAAATGGAAGGATTTCACATGCATTGATTCCTCTTTGGAAGTAAGACCAGGAAAGTTTTTGGAAGCATCTGTGGTGTGTGTGTGTGTGTGTGTGTGTGTGTGTGTGTGCAACCATATATGAAGGTGTCTTTTCAACTCAGCCTGACAACTTGCAAGAACCACGAGTAGAAATTGAGTAGCTCGCTATCAATATCTTGAAGATTGCCAGGCTTCTTGAAAGCTTTAGGGACAGCTGGTTCTAAAACCTTTCCCACAAGTAGTCAGTTTCTGAGATTTAATTCCCATGTCTTTCTTTGGAAAGATTATTGGGTTGAATTCTTCCTGGATTATGCATCCTTTTTAAAAAACGCTGGCAGGGAGGGGGAAGGAGGAATGAATAAAAAAGAAGACGTAGTCAGTTAATACATTTAGGTGTTCTTATAATGCTCCTACAATGAAAGATTAGAGTGAGGATTTTCCGAATAATGAAGATGTATGACATAAGGGTGGCGGGGGAACTGCACAAATTGCCAGTGCATTTTGTTATTTCATTCAGTACAAATCCCCTTTTTTCTCTCACCACACATGGTATTCATTATGCTGTAGATAAATCCCGAAATATGATTTCCACTGATTTAGCATTGTGCTTAATTGGCTTTAAATTTAACATACTGCAATAAGCCTTAAGTGCTAGTTTGCTGGGAAATGCAAAAGAGAGAGTCTTTGTGTGCGTGCTCAGAAGCAATTCTATAGCAAGATCCAGCAGAACGAACGGGTTAGAATCCAGTGGAACTTTAGCTGAAGTGGGAGGTTCCTGGCACAGCTGATCTATAGCACTCCTCTCCTTGGCTCAGCCAGAGATACGCTGGTGTATTTGCCCCAGGACCCAGCTGACTGAACTGAGCCCAGTGGCTCTTATGCCAGCTTCCACACCTCTTTCATAGAAGGGCTCCTTTCCCCATTCTTTGGACTATTGGCAAAACCTATTGGTGTTACGCAATTCTGACTAGTTGCAGGACCTTAGCCAGACCTAGCAGAGTAAACACAGAGCTCACGAAAGCAATTGGCAACTTGGCTGCAGACAGGATGGACCAAGCAGGAACCAAGAACTTGTAGTTAGGTGTTTATTATATACAGTGGACTATTTACAGGAACAGAACAGAACACAGATCTTTGACTAGCTCTCTCATACACGACTCACAACTCCTACACTGACACACTCGTTCTAGTACACATTCCAGTTAGTAGGTCATTAATCATTATTCCCGTGAGAGAGCTTGACCAATCATGGAACTGTCTCCATGCCTCTGTATCACTAGGCAGGCTTACTCCTTCACATTGCCTTGGCTGTCGGCCAAACCCTAATTGGCTCTGTGTGTAGCTGCACGTATGCAGATTCCCAACATGGACTCCCTGGGATACTAAACCAACCTGCTGCACATGGAACTGTGTGTGGCAAATACAATTGAATGGGATAGCTGTGAGCAGCCTGGGAAAGTGTCATCCACCTTGGGCCGGCCCATAAGAAAGCAAACCTAGAGTGAGAGACTAGGGTGATGCCCAGTGTTTTCAGGAGCTCTTCTCATTGTGAGACTTTTGTGGGTTAGCTGAGAGTTTGTTTGGACCCTGGAAGAGAACCTGGTGGCTCAGAGTGTGTCAGAAGGAAAATGAATTGACACTGTTCTCTATATATTAGTAACTTTGTATTAATGTTGTTGTTTTTTTAATGTAACTGTGTATTTTGGTAATAAGATGTCTGCTGTTGCTTCAGTTTTTTGTACACCACTTAGAGATATTTTAAATATACTAAGCGGTATAGAAATTAAATAATGAAATCAAAATAATCAAAAGGGTGGTTGTGTCCCCATTTGCCCCATATTCACTCTTGTCCACAGCTGCTCTTGTTTCCCAGACTGTGTTGCTGTAGACTGATAATTTTAGGTTTCTTCTGCCATCAAACATGATGGGAAACCAGTGTAACATCTTCATATTGCTCAGAAAACACCACCTAGGCTGCGGCTGCAGCGGAATTTCAGAGCCTGCGAAGGGAGCTTACCAGTTATTCTTTGATAGATTTCATGACATCTTGTAAACTGCCCGGAAAGCTAACCTGTCATATCAAATCAAACTTCCCAGCTGTCTGAAACAAAGCCAACTTCATGATATGAGCTCCTTGACTTAATTTCTTTTTGTTCCCTTTCAGCAGGAAACAAAAAGCCCATCTGGGTTGTGAGAGAGATATGTCAACAGTAAGACTTAGAGGAAAGGGATCCTTGCAAGTTTCTGTGAGCATTTCCATGGCTAAGTATCTCTCTTTGGGTAATTTTTGGGATTGCCTTAAAACGGGATAAAATCCTTCCCATATTCAGAAAGTGCTGCCCTCATTTTGGATAGACTTCATTTGTCATAAATTATGTAAGCAAGGGGTCAAATCTAATTGGCTACATGATATTCTGCAGTTTCCCCATCTTATGTCTGACCTCTGATAGATTCGGATGACCTTGATAATCAAAAAAGTATTGCTCTCACTTTGAATGATATATTTGCGCTAAGTGACCTCAGTCAAATCATAGGTTCTACATGATCAGTGACTGGATAGAATCACTCCAGGAAGGAGAAAGAAGCCTAAATAGGAAGAACATAAGAAGAACTTGCAAAGTCCCTGGTTTGCTCTGTTTTAGAGCAGTAACATTTCCCCTGGCATTTCTCTCTCTGCTTCCCTCCCCCACAAATGTTCTTAGCAGTTAACTATTATAGAAATTTCTTTTTCTTCCCAGTTATTAGATGCATCTGGTATTTAGCCCATAATCTGCATTTAAACTATTTCTAAGGGTGTGTAGTGGAGGGACTTCCTAAGGTGGCACAAATTTCTTACGGAAGTCCAGCACCGAGGGCCTTCTGGCTGCTCCCTCACTGCGAGAAGCGAAGTTACAGGGAACCAGGCAGAGGGCCTTCTCAGTAGCGGCACCCACCCTGTGGAATGCCCTCCCATCAGATGTAAAAGAAATAAACAACTATCAGACTTTTAGAAGACATCTGAAGGCAGCCCATATATAATGAAGCCACCCAGAGTGGCTGGGGAAACCCATCCAAATGGGTGGGGTATAAATAAATTATTATTATTATTATTATTTTATTATTATTTTATTATTATTTTATTATTATTATTATTAGTATTATATTATTATTTTATTATTATTATTATTATTATTATTATTATTATTATTATTATTATTATTATTATTATCCTGTGATTCCCAGCAACTGGTATGAAGAGCCATATTGTCTCTGACAGTGGAAATATAGCAAAACCATTGTGGTTAGCAGGCATTGGTAATCTTATCCTCCATGAATTTGTCTAATTCTTTTTTAAAGACATCCAAGTTGGTGCCATAGTCAGTACCCCATGCAGTATGAACCTTGTGAGACTACATTAAGCCCCAGCTAGCTAGAGTTCTTGGTTGAAACAACCGCCTCCATAGTTCACCCAACTAGATTCACATCTTATATCCTGTTCTTCTGGAGGAGTTCTTTGGTGTATTGTGGGCAAGGTCATTTTGAGAAAGACAGGCTTAAAGATGTTCTCTCTCTCTCTCTCTCTCTCTCTCTCTCTCTCTCTCTCACGCATATCATGGGCTTTAGCTATATTAATTCATGACCTTAGGACTTTCCCCAACCTGGTGCCCTCTGGAGACTATTGCTGACAACTCTCATGATCCCCAAGCATAGGCAATACTAGCATAGGATGTTGGGAGTTGAAGTTGAAAGCATCTGCTGGGCAACAGAGTGAGGATGCTATAGAGGGAGTGTCAGAGGACCATATGGGCTAGCCTGCTGCTAAAACAACCACAATAACCCTTTCATTCCCCCACCCCCAATGTCCACACATCTGGCACACATTAGTAGGTGTACATGTGTACCAGGATATTTGGCATGAGGGGCAACCTGGCTCAATCAAGATCATTACTCAAATGAAGGAGCTGTCTCCGTGTAAGTAAATTCACGTTATATTCCTCCTGCTATATGCTGAGCACTTGAGTGCCCTGGTGCCCTCTCACGTTCTTTGAATGGAGGATGGTGCTATCTATCATTGGCTGCTAGGCATGATGGCTCTGCTCTGCCTCGACTCTGAGGCAGGATGCCTTTGAACACCAGTTTCTAGACATCACAAGTGGAGAGAGTGCAGTTGTAGTGCTCAGCTCCTGCTTGTGGACTTCACATAGGAATCTGGTTGGCCCCCTGTGAGAACAAGGTGTTGTACTAGGTGGTCCTCTGGCCTGATCCAGCATCCAGACACTTCATATGTGGTTGAATGTATGTGTCAGGGTGTGTGTGTGTGTGTGTGTGTCATCTGAAGCCCCTTACATCTGCCACTATTTATCATAATGGAATGACATTTGTTCCACCTCAATCACTGAGATCTTCTGAAGGCACTGCTGGTTGTCCCCCATGTCCCAGAGATTCAGTCAGTCTTTGCCAGAGACCAAGCCTTTAGCCCTGTGGAACTCTTTGACAATAGGAGTCTGGCAAGAACTATCCCTGCTTTTAAAAACCGTATTCTTTAAACATAGCCTTGGAACATAGCCTTTTCTTCCCCCCGACTATTTTTTACTGATACAATGGAACTTTGGTTCTCGAACTGCTCCGCTCCAGAACATTTCATCTCCAGAACGTCAAAAACCCGGAAGTAAGTGTTCTGGTTTTCGAATGTTCCTTGGAACCCGAATGTCTGACACGGCTTCCAATCTGCAAAAAAAGCCTAGCTGTCAGCCAGTCAGAAGCCGCGCCTCAGAATTCAAACATTTTGGAAGTCAAACGTCCTTCCGGAACAGATTACGTTCTACTTCTGAGGTTCCACTGTATATTATTATTTTGCTATTGTCCTTGTAGTATGGTGTTTTCCTATGTTACACCACCTTGTTGTGTTTTCTTTGGAAGTGTCATTTGTACATGTTTAAATAAGTAAACGAAACACACGTCTGGTTTTATTGCAAAACTTGTATATATCAAAGCTGACTTTCCTTGCAGCAAGTCACCAAGGCAAACTGATTATTCCCTTTACCTCTTCCTCAGCCCCCATCAGTTCAAGATTTTGCACTTCCATTGCCGCTTCTTTCAAAACAATTTATTTTAACTAGATGTCCATTTCTCTCAGCAGGAGTATCAAACATAGCAACACAGATAATCTGTGATGCATTTCAGGAAACTGTTTACAGAATATTTCCCGCAGCTTTTGTGCTTAGTATTAAACAGTTCTGGTAATGAAAAAGATCTAAAGGTATTGACAACAAAGGGACATTCAGATGGGTCCTGAAAAATACCAGGATACCAGGTCAACATTACATGCTGAGCTCCGAGGAAGCCATTTGGACTAGCTTTCAAAGAATCATAGTGATGCATGTTTAGAATAAATGTTCAAGGATGCAGACAATGAAGCCTCATGGGCTGAAGGGCTGTAGCTCAGTGGTCTGGGATTTCTGCTGCCTTATGGTGGGTTCAGACATGAGTCTCCCTCAGCCGTACCTGTTATCCCTGAGATCAAATCCAAGGTTCTCTGCAGACAAGGCAGGTTCTCTTCTCCTGAGTACTGTCCTTTGTTCCGCTTACCTTATAGTGTGCATGACACTCCAACATATAGGTTGTTAGGACCATCCTACTGGCATGTTCTCTCCCTCCTGGTCGATCGTTCAGGAGCTTCAAAAGCTTTCTCCAGCCCGAACATCTCAGCGACTGATACCAAGAAGCATCAGCACACGTATGGATCCTGCAGAGCATTCACAGTTTAAGTAATAGAACTCAGTAGCACAGCATTTTGGCTAATCTACATTTATTTATATATAATACACTCAGAGCATTCTGACTTAGCTCCTTCCTCTTTCTCATCCGACAGCAAAGAGAGAGAACAAAGGACAATAGTCCCACTTCACAGAACACAGTAACACAAAACATCCTGTCTCCATCACTACCCACACTGTGGAATGAAAGCATACACCGTCATGTGATAGACAACAATCTCATGACTGCAAACACGGAGCAAGAACCCTAACATAGGTATGGGTATATTCTCTTAAAATGAAGAGGTGAGAGGTGATGTGATAGCCATCTTCAAACAATTGATTCAAATTTGCAGGAAAGGGGATTCTGACTAAACATTAGGATGGGGAGAGGGAATGAACTAGGGAATGAACTAGGAAGAAAGGAGAGTCAAGAAAAGAGATTATGAATAAACATTAGAAAGAACTTTCTGGCTGTAAGAGCTGTTTGACAGTGGAACAGACTACCTGAGAAGGTGGTGGGCTCTCCTTCAATGGAGGTTTTTAAATAGAGTTTGGATGACCATATATCAGGGTTTCTTTATCTGTGATTCCTGTATTGCAGGGGGTTGGACTAGATGCCCCTTGGGGTCCCTTTCAATTCTATGATTCTCTCTCTCTCTCTCTCTCTCTCTCTCTCTCTCTCTCTCCATATACTCTTTCATATTTTGACCCTTTTTTCTTTCCATTTTTCTGAGAACTTTATTAGGACATCCAAGAAGTGTGACTAAGGTCAAATCTACTCATTAGCCCAGAGCTGTATATCAGATCAGGTCATCTTGGAATTCACAAAGATCAAATCCCTCAAGCATTGCTGTCTCAGAAGAGGCAGATCTGCCCCCTCTCAGAATTCTGTTCTCAGATGTATTTCTGCAAAGAAACCACAAAATCTTAAATGCGTCACTGAATCCATTGCCTAAGGGAGACAGTTAGAAATTGGGGCTCGGCAGACATTGATTTCAACCTCTTAACCTTGATTGCTCAGAGGGCAGATAGCAGGTCTGATCACAGACTCAGAGAAGACAATGAACTGAGGGGACAGTGTGATTGTCTCATCATACGTGCCTCACCCTAGATTGTCAGCCGGGGAAGTGCTTTGAGCGAGAAGAAAGGGGTGAAATATGCTAAAAACAGCCTGGTAGAAATATTATGTAGGAAATAGCCACCATATGAATGCAGCAGCCTTGTAGCAATAGATATGTCTACTAATCTGTCCTAGCAGAATGCCTTCATTATGGCGGGATGGGGTGGGGGGAGGTTAGAGAGAAGGCTTTTCTGTTTCTAATCAAGCTGAAAGTTGGAAGATTCAGGACAGACAAAAGAATGTACTTCTTCCCAAAGAAGAGATAACTTTGGAGTTATCTCCCATCGCATTGGATGGAGGTTGGTTTGGGGGAATGCATCAAAGAGGAGGATGCACTCTGGTGCAGAAGTACGGTAATATGTACATTCCTTGAGGTTCTAACCCTGGAGGAAACTCATGGAGCATGACAGCTCTTGAACTGCTGCACATATCACTCAGTAAGCACTGGAACCCCATCCCTGTCTAAACATCATTCTCTACCAATTTTAAGGAGGGTTTTCAGTGACCCCTGGATATCATCACCTCAAAGTGTGCTAGAAAATGTCAGTCTGAAGCTTCAACCTAGATTCAGTTTCTGTCTGAAAACTCCAAATGGGAACCTTCTGCCATAAGCCATTCCTGGATTACTCCCGGACATTTACATCCTTGTCTCTCCATCCCTGCTGATGTTGCTCCAGTGGTTCATTTAGCAAATTGTGAAGGGAAGCAGGAGTGCACATGTGAAGAGCCAAGGACCAAACTGTGTCCCACTTTATACTCTGCAAGAGGGATTTTAACCCAATTGTTACTGATTAAATAACGTTTCACCCAGACTGACACTGCGTGCTTTGAGCTTCATCCCAATGCAATTTGAAACGACTGAGATATTACGCCTTGGAAATTGAAGTTTGTGATGGAACGGCTGACATGTGACTTGACTTTACAACAGTTTGAGTGATGTGGCTGTAATAAAGGTAGGATCCCCTGTCATTCAGGACAATTCTAAGTGCCTCAGCAAATATTTTATCCTGCCAAGCAATTAAAGCAGCTTGTTTAGAATGGATTCTGACTTGGCTAGATTCCACTGGATGTCTCCACGATGTGGACATTTCATTTCAGCCCTGATACTGCAACTGCTACTTTGCTTGCTGCTGCTAAAGAGCAATTTCAGTAATCTATACAGAGTTATAAGGAGAACTTGCTCAGTGGCAAAGGTTGGATAGAGGAGAGGAACAAGACCTAGACATCAAACTTTTTCCTGCTAGGCACCTAAGTCCTCTGTCCGCCTGAGAAATGTTTCTAAACTTATCAAAAGCTCTTTTAAGCTTCTTTCTGTATTCTTACACCTGAAGAGGATCTTCTCCCTCACTGCACTTTGATTGTTGCTTCAGTCACATGCTGATGGCAATTTGCACTGTATGCAATCCTAGGTAAATTTATCATGGTGGTGTTCCACAAATAGATACAAACAGATAATGGGAGAGGATTTACCCCAGCAAAATATTTGTCAAAATAATAACTAAATACAAAATACCTAAATACAGAAGGTCATTTACCCTCGCTGGATTCAACGTGCTGCCATCTGCCTTATTGCAGGGCAGATTCGAGGGTAAACCATATGCGGAACGAGTCTGTCCCTGCAGCTTGATGGAGGTAGAAACTGTCCCTCATGCCTTTTTACGCTGCTGTTTCTACGGGGATATACACCCGGTATTTATTACCCCTGCTATGCAAAAATCTCCAAATGAATCCAAACTTCATTGTCTAAAATCCCTGGTAGAGGGCAAGGATCCTGAGATCACGTTAAAGGTAGTCAGATTCTGTGCAATTGCCATAAAACTTAGGGAACAAGCTGTGCTATCATAATGATTAAGGCCTAAAATGATAATTTTAGGTTATATTTTAGTGACTTAGTTTAAATTTATATATATTTTTAACTGTTGCTATATCTGTATTGTCCCTGTTATAAAAGGTAAAGGGACCCCTGACCATTAGGTCCAGTCGTGACCGACTCTGGGGTTGCGGCGCTCATCTCGCTTTATTGGCCGACAAAGCCGCCGACATTGGCCGACAAAGCCAGCATGACAAAGCCGCTTCTGACGAACCAGAGCAGTGCACGGAAACGCCGTTTACCTTCCTGCCAGAGTGGTACCTATTTATCTACTTGCACTTTGGCATGCTTTTGAACTGCTAGGTTGGCAGGAGCAGGGACCGAGCAACGGGAGCTCACCCTGTTGTGGGGATTCGAACCACCGACCTTCTGATCGGCAAGCCCTAGGCTCAGTGGTTTAACCCACAGCGCCACCCATGTCCCTGTTATACCTAATTGCAAATTCAAATGTATCCCTGTCATGTTTTATGACTTCCTTGATATTGCATGTGGGCTGGAACTGGTCTGTGACTGAAATAATAAATTCATTCATAGGTACAGGTATTTGTAGAACGCCACCATGGTAAATTTATTTTGCATACAGTGCTAGTCCTAAGAACACAAGAAAAGACTGCTGGATCAGGCCAAAGGCTCTCCTAGTCCATATTCTTGTTCTCACAGTGGCCAACCAAATGCCTGCAAGAAACCTGCAAGCAGGATTTGAGACATTACTGCCTCAGGCATTGAGGCACTGGACAGCCATTGCAAATTTGTCTGCTCTTTTTAAAGCCTTCCAAGATGGTGGCCATCATTACCTCCTGGGAGAACAAGAGTAGATCTACTGAAATTAATGAACATGACTAGTTTAGATCAGTTGCTTTCAGTGGATCTTCTCTTATGAAAACTTAGGTGGATGCAACCTCTTCAGAATTTTCCTAAGGGAGAAAAATCAGATTGGATTCACTCAATGGTAGAGCATCTGTTTTGCATGCAGAAGGCCCAAGGTTCAATGCCTGGCATCTTCTGACAGGGTTGGGGAAGATGCTTGCCTTTGCCAGTCAATGTAGGCAATAATAAGCTATGTAGGCCAATGGTTTGACTCAGTATACAGCAGCTTCCTGTGCTCCTAAATGTTGCTTTAAGGTGGAAATGTTGTGGAAAAGCTAGGGAAAGCAGCTTCTTGACTTCTTTCTCAGCTTGGAAGCAAATGGGGATGAGGCTTGGGGGAGGCATGCGAGAAGCAGAGTGGTTTTAAATGGCTATCCCATACCACGCAAAGCATGCAGTACAACAATATCAATTATTCACTGCATAGACTACCGAGCATAAATATTTCAACCCATGTCAACAACTGTACGACAAGAGAAGAAAAAGACAAATGCTTAAATTTCCATTTTAGGAAATCAGATGTGACAAGCTAGATACTAAAAGCAAATCAGATTCTGTGCATCCATTAGCACAAGGATTCAAAAGCACAGGCATTGTGAGCGAAACCCACTGAAGCGTTAGATATCCAGAATAGAAAATACCCATTGGCATTTGCTTGCATTGCTCGGTTTCTATCATGGGGCTTGCATACTCAACTTTCAACATCAAATGAACTAAGGAAGAAAGGAGATTCGAGAAAGGAGATTCTGAATAAACATAAGGAAGAGCTGTTGGACAATGAAACAGACTATGTGAGAAGGTGGTGGACTCCCCTTCATTTGAGGTCTTTAAGCAGAGATGGGATCTCAGTTAGGGATTCTTTAGCTGTGAACTCTGCACTGCAGGCAGTTGGACAATTTGACCCTTCCAGCTCTATAATTCTAGGATTAGCCATGATGTAATATGCTTTAATATGTAATATGGGATGCGGGTGGTGCTGTGGGTTAAACCACAGAGCCTAGGACTTGCTGATCAGAAGGTCAGCAGTTCGAATCCCCACAACGGGGTGAACTCCCGTTGCTCGGTCCCTGCTCCTGCCAATCTAGCAGTTCGAAAGCACATCAAAGTGCAAGTAGATAAATAGGTACTACTCCAGTGGGAAGGTAAACGGCGTTTCCGTGCAGTGCTCTGGTTCGCCAGAAGCGGCTTAGTCATGCTGGCCACATAACCCAGAAGCTGTATGCTGGCTCCCTCAGCCAGTAAAGCGAGATGAGCGCCACAACCCCAGAGTCGGCCACGACTGGAGCTAATGGTCAGGGGTCCCTTTACCTTTACTTTTAATATGCTTTAACTAGTGTTTCGAACACAGAGCTAGGACATTGCTGGCTGTTGGACTACATGGCCCTTGGATCTCTTCCAACTCTAAGATTATATGACAGTTGAAAGACCCTCACCTCTAATGCTCAAGGTATGTATTTATGGGGAGTAGTCATTCTTGTCCAGAGTAGCCAACCTAGTGCCTTCCAGCTGTTGTGGACTATAACACCCATCATCCCTGACCATTGGTTGTGCTAGCTGGGGCTGATGGGAGTTGGAGTGCCTAACATCTGGAGAGCACCATGTTGGCTATTCCCACCCTGTAGTGATAAGACTGTCACATTATACTCCAAGTATCATGATAAGGGTGCTTAAGGGATTGAAGGAGCAATCCAGATCCAAGACTGGCTGCGATAAAGGGGGATTTAGAGTAAGCAGATCTTCAGCTCAGCTGGCTGGGCCAAATCTGGGGTAAACCCTGAAAAGCAGCCATTTTGGATTGTGGAGGAGAGGGCAAAATGTGGCTGGGGAAGCTTACCTTTACTCCTGTCTCCTTTCAGCTCATTCATATGACACAGCAATGTAGCAGATGCTACTTTGGCAAAAAGTGTGGTGTAAGTCAAAAACTATTTTTTAAAGGTTTCTTTTTCTCTCTGCCAGGCTTGGGTCAATTCAGTGGCAGCAGCCCCACTCCTGAAAGTGGTGTGGAATCGGGATAGGTTACCCTGGCACAATGTGTTGGCATGCAGAGAGCCGGGAGGCTAGCTGGCAAGCCCCAGCTGTGCCACCTCCATCCATTGGCCCATGCTCTGACATAAATCAGTGACCTGGACTTCAAAAGCCAGGGCACGCTATTCACAGAATGTACTGTGCACACAGAATAGGCATGAGGTTTGTGAAGTCATACTACAATTACATATTTATTAAACATAATTCAGGACAAAGAAACATGTCGTCTCTCTCTCGTGTCGTCTCAGAGAGAACGGCTAAAAGCAATAGCTATACACAAACGAAGTTCCTAGCATACTGTGCTGGAATGTAAACATACATGTGATGCACAACAATCCCATGCCTGTTCCTTAAGGTGGAATGGAAATGTCAACATAATCTACCCCAGCTTCCTATAGTTTGGGCAACTCTGCCCATCTTTGTGAATTCTTGTATTAAATGACCTGATCGACACCCCTCAGACTCAAGGTTGTACAAAGCTGGAAACTGGCCAGATAGGGAATGTAAGCCCCATTTCAGTAATACAGTGGTACCTTGGGTTACAGATGCTTCAGGTTACAGTGGTACCTCGCAAGACGAATGCCTCGCAAGACAAAAAACTCGCTAGACGAAAGGGGTTTTTGTTTTTTGAGCTGCTTCACAAGACGATTTTCCCTATGGGCTTGCTTCACAAGACGGAAACGTCTTGCAAGTTTGTTTCCTTTTTCTTGACACCGTTAATACAGTTGCGACTTGACTTCGAGGAGCAACTCATAGAACGCGGTGTGGTAGCCTTTTTTGAGGTTTTTAAAGACTTTGGTGATTTTTGAAGCTTTTCCAAAACTTTCCCGACACCGTGCTTCGCAAGACGGGAAAAATCGCAAGATGACAAAACTCGCGGAATGAATTAATTTCGTCTTGCGAGGCACCACTGTACAGACACTTCAGGTTACAGACTCTGTTGACCCAGAAATAGTACCTCGAGTTAAGAACTTTACTTCAGGATGAGAACAGAAATCGTGCGGCGGCAGCGGGAGGCCCCATTAGCTATAGTGGTACCTCAGGTTAAGAACAGTTTCAGGTTAAGAACGGACCTCCGGAACAAATTAAATCTTAACCTGAGGTACCACTGTATACCCGGGAGACACAGAGTAAGCACCCTCAAAATCGTATGCCCATGCAAATTGGCCCACCTGATGCCCTCTCTGTTCTACCCTGCTCAGACTTAGAAGTATGGACTAGACATTAACCACCCAGGGGATTTCATATTTCTCCAGATGTTGCACCACTGTTCTTGGCACTTGAAATATATCAAAATATCTACTGAATTTTTGAGGGGAAATGCACATTTAAGCATGTGTTGTGAGTGGAAGAAATACATATTTAAGCAAGTATTTTGTGGAGGGGAAGTTGGGGGTGTCTTCAGATTAATGTGGGGAAAGAATGGAGCAGAATTATGGGTAAAATGTGGAAGAGGTGTAGATTAGATAGATAGTATTGATCCATCCAAGGGACGCGGGTGGCGCTGTGGGTAAAACCTCAGCGCCTAGGACTTGCCGATCGTATGGTCGGCGGTTTGAATCCCCGCGGCGGGGTGAGCTCCCGTCGTTCGGTCCCAGCTCCTGCCCACCTAGCAGTTCGAAAGCACTCTTAAGTGCAAGTAGATAAATAGGGGCCGCTTTATAGCGGGAAGGTAAACGGCATTTCCGTGTGCTGCGCTGGTGCTGGCTCGCCAGCTGCAGCTTCGTCACGCTGGCCACGTGACCCGGAAGTGTCTTCGGACGGCGCCGGCTCACGGCCTCTAGAGCGAGATTGTGGGAATGTTCAGGGGTGCAGGAGAGGATATATTGACTAATTCTATCCTTATCCAACTTGTGCTAACAAGTTCCCAAAATATCAGCAGAGTTTATAGACATTCCCCTTTAAGTTCGCAACGGTAACGTCTGCACAGGTTTGCTAGAACCTCTATAATAATTACTCTGGTAATTTCCCCTTTGTTCCCTCTTCAAATACAAGACACGACACAGTCTTTATAAAAGTATAAAAGAGTTTACTCACGTTCTGTTCACAATATGATCCCAGAAGGCAGACAGCTTAAAAAGGTTACATACATTCAGAATCTATCTTGTAGCAAGATAGTCCTTATCTCCTCTCTTGGCTGGGAGCCAAGAGAGCATCCTTAGATGTTTCTTCTTTGAAGGAAAATGGCAGAGAGAGAGAGAGTGGCTGCCTGCCCTGTGCTTTTGTCATTACCTGCACAGGTGGAGCCACACCCACCTCTGGTCACATGCGGAGGAAGTCCGTCCCCAGGAAGTTTACCTGCTTGCTGGACAGACATCCCTCCCCATGTTCTAACATGTACACTCTAGGAATGTTGTCATTGACTGCTCCTGTGTTTACATCCCACAGAGATGAGCACGCAACCCCAGAGTTGGACACAACTGGCTCATACAGGCAGGGGTACCTTTACCTTTACCTATTGATCCATCCATATTTGTAATAGGTGAAATACACTTTCACCCCCTCTTATTAATACTGAAGCCGCTCTTACACCTACCTATATACGCTGCACCTAATTTTTCTGCAAATCGTCTACTCCTTTTAGAGATGAAATGGATTGCAGGATAAAAGTGAACAGCGAAGGAACAGAAGAACACTCTTGACACATGTATCAAAATATCCACTGAAACTTTAAGAAAAGATACACACTTTTAGAAATGTGCTCTGATAAGTGAGAGAATATATGAAAGTGGCGTTGACTGGCTATAGTCATGGAAGTGGCGTTGCCTGGCTATAGTCAGAATTAGTCATCCATGTACCTCGCAACTCGGCACCCACAGTGTGCCCGCTGGTACATGAATGCCCCTGAGGTCTTCTTCTGCCACCTACAAAGCCTCTGAGTCCCATCCCTTCAATGTCCCCTTGGTCATGAAATGATGAGGGTGGTTACCTTTTTCAGCAGATGTTAAAACAGAAGGTGCCAAAATCTTCCACAAGACTGGACTGGTTACACCAGAGGCTCAGTTTCTTGCTGCTGTCAAATGAACCTCACCAACTTGGAGAACGTCCAAAAAAACTCCTGAACCCAGCTCGTTTGCATAACCATATGATTATTTTGTTGTAACCTAAACTGAAACCTTAAAGATGATGGGAGTTGCGGTTAAGGAGATGTTGAGAATGTTCTTTCCAGCGCAGTGCAATAGCTTCTTTATCTTTTAGAAGTGTGGTACCGTCTGCTGAGCGTAGGGGGCATATGCCATGATTTATTGACCCATAGATGGTCTTTGTGGCTTTAAAGAAACTCTGTGTTGGCTAAGTGCTGGATCTCTTCAGCTTTTTTTAATCCACCAGGTGTTTTTTTAGTTCTCTGGTTCTTCTTTGAACCTCAACCTTAGCATTGGCATAGGGTGTTTTTTTCTTAGTGGCACAGTTTCTATCTCTTTGCCAGATCTGAAAGGCCTTCTTTTTCTTGTCAACCATGCACTCAATCTCATTGTCATTCTCATCAAACCAGTCCTGGTGTTTCTTGGTCCAGAATTGGCCTTCACAGTCACATACGGACTCATTGTTAAAACCATGTTTATGGAAGACAATCTTACTTGGCTACGAGTGATCACCAAAGAAAAAGAAGAAGAAATAAAAGGTACCTCCGAGCATGTGCAAAGGGCATTTCTTCCACCATAAGGCAACCAGATCCAACCCTTACACAGCAGGCATGAGAGGACAAGAGACCTTCTAAATCACTGTTAGCAACTTTTAGCTACTCATTTTTAGAAACTAACCTCTCCCAAGTACAGGGCTCATAGCCTTATCTGTCAACTCAATTGTATGCTGCACTGCTTCTACAACTGCTGAACTGAGAAAAAGCCAGGGTGGGGTTTTTTTTAAGGCAGAGAAAATTGGAATGAAAGCCCCATATCCCGATCCTTTCATCTTGGCACTGAAGCTACGGTCCAGGGGAGCGTCTTCTGTTTTATGAACTAATTTCCCAGTCTCTAATTTCAACCTCACTGGAAATATCTATATATTTCAACCAGTATTGGAATTGGAGGTGTTCAGCCTGGCATGTTGTCAATACAGGTGTCTCAAACACTATGGATCTGGAGAAATGTTCCGTGTGAGCGCTAGAATTGGCATGCTGCTGGTCTAGAAACCATTACCATGTCAATAGAACGTCTCGGCCGCAGTCATTGATGCTGGGATTCTTGCAATTTCAACTGAGCAACTCCTATTTAAGTTGTCAATGGCAGAGGCAGCTACCTTGTTGATTCTTGTTTCGGTGATTCTGAAGAAAGCCATCAGCAGCGGTACCAATGAATGCATCAGTTAGCAGCTCAGAGATTATTTATTTCTAAGAGAACAATAAGATGCTTTATGGGATGAAAAAGCCACCAAGGAGATATATATGTTTGTGTGTGTGTGTGTATTTGTGTGTGTGTGTGTGTGTGTATCAAGCAAGCAAGCGTTTTTTAAAAACAGTCTACAGTTCTATGGTTATATTTTTTTTTCTTAAAAAAGGTATATTTGTACAAATATATAAAATAATAATACCAAATGAAATGAAACAGGGAACCATAACAACAACACTACTAGTAATTTGATCGTACTATAAAACACCAGGCATAAAGAACAAAATTATAAATGTGCTAATATTATTTCCTGGAGAGTTTTATATGCACCAGCACAATTCTGATCTGAAAGGAGCATGGGTGGGGAAATAAAATGCACCTAATTGTCCTAGGAATTTCCATAATAAGGATTGTTAGATAAAGAAATACATGGATATAAATACACACACATGTACACATTAGAACATGAGTTATCCATTACACCTCTCCAATGCTTTTTTCTATTAAAAAAATGTTTAGGGGCACTCTCATTTTGACCCAATAAAATCACCATTTTATAGTTCAAATCAGGGAAAATAAATACAGTAAATGGACAAAAGTGCAAAAAAAATTGCATTACCTCATGTTACACAGCACACAGTAACTTCTGAGACTCAGGAAACACCAGGAAAGGAACCCGCCATCAGGGGTAGCGACGGAACTCCTGTTAGATTCACAAAATGTTTTCTTCTCCTGTTAGATTCACAAAATGTTTAGGGGTATGTGTACCCCTGTGTACCCCCAGAACAAAGCACTGTACCTCTCCAGATTTACAGAGTAATTTCCATTGGCCCTAGGGGATCTTTTGGAATCTCCCCTCCAAAACTGCTGATGGAAGAACATTTGAATGCAGCTGTGAATTTCCTCTATAGAAATGCAAAGATTTCCTGAAGAAGAAACACTAGCGAAGGTTTATATTGGGGGGTGGGGGGTTTGCAAGAGTCAGGCTTGAACCCTTCTTCACAAGACTCATTGTAAGAAGAAAGTGGAACCCACAAACATTTGTATTTAGAGCATTCTTATCCCTCTCCTTAACAAAGTATTTCTTGGGGAGATTTATATATTTATTTAATGGACCATAACTACCTCTGCATTAAAACAACAACAACAAAACACAGCATGGACATAAAATCAGAAAAAAGTTAAACCACATTTAGAAAAGTTGCAGTTATTGGTGTGTGAGTTCTCCCACCTCTTCCCTGCTGTAATTTGCAATTTTCCATAGCAACTATTCCATAGCACAGCGCTTTTCCACAGAAACAAAAAATTACAGTTCCCATGATTCTTTGGGTGGAGCCGTGACATTTTAAAGTAGCATGATAGTGTTTTAAATGCATAGTGCAGAAGGGACCTAAGTCTAAATGCAAACCTCAAGGTTTCAAGATCTTCTATTATTTTATTTGTTCTTTCGTTTAAATCTTTGCATTTGTTGCTTCACCCACTTCCCTCTGATCCTACCCATCACTGGCATGTTGCCTCTATAGGTAAAAGGTAAAGGACCCCTGAACGGTTAAGTCCAGTCAAAGGTGACTATGGGGTTGCAGCGCTCATCTTGCTTTCAGGCCAAGGGAGCCGGCGTTTGTCCACAGACAGCTTTCCGGGTCATGTGGCCAGCATGACTAAACAGCTTCTGGCACAACGGAACACCATGATGGAAACCAGAACACATGGAAACACTGTTTACTTTCCTGCCACAGCAGTATCTATTTATCTAGTTGCACTGGCATGCTTTTGAACTGCTAGGTTGGCAGGAGCTGGAACAGAGCAATGGGAGCTCACCCCTTTGCGGGGATTTGAACCGCCAACCTTCTGATCGGCAAGCCCAAGAGGCTCAGTGGTTTAGACCACAGCACCACCCACATCCCTATGTGGTCTCTATAAGGATATATTGTATCACCTTGGTTGAAAAAAAGCTTCCTAATCATTGATTTATTGGCTCCCCACACAAAGGAACCCTGCTCTCTCTCTCTTCCCACAATAATCCCTACTCTCTCTCACACTCTCTCTGCAGCACTAATCACATTGGGGAAACGAATGCTTGAAGAGTGCTGATATGTGTACCACTATGATTTTTCAGAACATTTGAACATGTAAGTGCCTGTGTTTGATCTGCCTATGCTGGTTCTAAGCAGGCTGGATGTAAACATTGTCAATGGGCTGGCATCCTCAAACACACCCAAGGGCAACAACAGGCAAGTTTAGGGGGTGCCTGACAGGGCTATGCCACACTTAGCTTTGGTGTCTAACAGAGGGGACTGTCTAAGGAGCTCATAAAAAGGCATGCAGAATAAATTTGATTCATATTGCATTTATAGATGAACCTACCCAATTCACCCTTGCTGCAACATTATGCAAACTGGAACACAGCTATCCTTCAAAATTCGCATGCCTCTGAATTTTTCAATGCTCTTATCCCGCCTAAAATGCATATGCTAGTGAAAAGTGTGCATTAAAATGCATTTATTGGTGGAATTAGTATTTAATAATGAATTATAAGGAAACTGCTTTCCCCCCAAAAAAAACAAAAAAAAAAAACACCACACAAATGTGCACATCAGGCGAAACAGCACCCAATGCATATATTAGGTTATCTTCACACTAAAATGCTGCTGAATACTCATGAGTACTTTGGAATAAAAAAAGTAAAAATGTCAACTGATGTAGAAACATGGAGAACTAAATTTTAGCATTGAAAATAGAGGAACTGGGAGAAATCAAAATCAGCAGGGTGTCTCTATTCATGACAAATGGCTGCTACTGCATCTGCCACCTGAGGCAATTGCCTCATTTTGTCTACTGGTAGGACTGGCCCTAAGAGAGAGAGAGAAAGAGAGAGAGAGAGAGAGAGAGAGAGAGAGAGAGAGAGAGAGAGAGAGAGATTCTCTGTTGCTCGTTCCTAGTAAGCAAGTTAACATTCATGAGGCAGTTCCTTTTTTAAAGGTTATTTTCTTTCTCCTTCTCTTGCAGAGTTTTAATACACTATTTCTGAAAGAAAGAATCTTTGTGTATTGCAGCAACACAGAGAGTGTCTGTTTTGGATTCAACATGTTGCTACCAACGAATGCTGGTGTCTCACCCCCCCCATTCTTTTTCTTCTCCTTCTTTCCTCCAGCAATAGCAAGCTGCTTACAAGCGGCTCCTTTTCAAATGCAAAACCATTATCGGCAGCCGTTTCCTAAGTCAGTTCAAAGGGAGGAAATAATAGTGTTTTACTGCACCGTCCTACACCTGGCTGATGTTTTATTAATGAATGTCTCAACATCCTGCACACATGCACAGACGCTGGCGGGTTTTCGTTCTTCCCTTCTGCTGCTCAGTTCAGATCAGATGTCAAAATAAGAGGGAACACGAGGGGTCATTTCCTCTTAAATGAACGCCGGGCTGCTGCTTCAGACACAACATGCTGCGCAAAGAAAAAATGAGAAAGAAGGAGAGGCAAAGAAACTGGAGAGCATGAAAACATCTTGTAACCCCAGGCAGAGTTTGGCTCCGGCTGTCCCAGGGAATGACATTTGAATGGGTCCCAATTAGAAGGCTCTGGAGGAATTTTAGGGATCAAATATATTGGTATGACTGCTCTACAGCTCCTTGGCATATAAATGAAAGCAACATATAAACAAGTAAGCACTGCAGTTTTAGTCATTCCTTTAAAATAAACCCAAATGTTCCTCCCATCTGATGGATTGCAATGGATTCCAGTTTACATGCATGCTGTACTGGCTCCCATTCTTTTCTCTCTGCTTAATCTACAATGGGAACAGGCAACATGGAAGAGCCACCAGCTAAGTAAGAAGAGCCTGCTAGATCAGGCCGATGGCCTATCTAACCCAGCATCCTGTACTCAGAGTGGCTGACCAGATGCCTGTAGAAAACTAGCAAGCAGGAATCAAGTACAGGTCATTTCCCCCTCCTTTGGCTTCCAGAAACTGGTATTCAAAAGCATTGCTGCTTTCAAGTGTGAAGGCAAAGCTCCTTCTCCTTCTCCTTCTCCTTCTCCTTCTCCTTCTCCTTCTCCTTCTCCTTCTCCTTCTCCTTCTCCTTCTCCTTCTCCTTCTCCTTTGGCGATCACTTGTAGCCGAGTAAGATTGTCTTCCATAAACATGGTTTTAACAGTGAGTCCATAAGTGACTGTAGAGGCCAATTCTGGATCCACACATCCTTCCACAGTGGGGACATAGGTTTCTCGGCGGAAGCTGAACATGGTGAGGGTTTGCCAAGCATGCCTTCCTCTTAGCACGTTTCTCGTTTTGTCCTGAGTTTGAGCATCTTCAAAGTCCATGACACATTCGGTAAAGGCTGTGCACCAATTGGAACGCACACAGGCCAGTGTTTCCCAGTTGTCAGTGTTTATACTACATTTTTTTTTAGATTTGCCTTGAGAGTCTTTAAACCTCTTTTGTTGACCACCAGCATTATGCTTTCCATTTTTAAGTTCGGAATAGGATGGCAGAGCATAACCATCATGGCTAGTAGCCTCCAAAAGCCCTCTCTTCCATGAATTTGGTGGAACACGGGCTGTGTGCATCAGCCAAAATGAGCAAAATAATAACAATACCCCCAATTACAAAACTGCAGTCTGACATTCCCACCAGCGTTTTTGCACCACATGAGCTCACCACTGCCTTCCTCCCTCTCTGCCCCAGTAGGTATCAGCAATGCAGATAGAGGGAGGTCAGTTGCGTAGCACAACAAAACAATGACATCTGCTACTGCTCTGGAAAGTTATCCAACATAAGGGCTTCACCTCTGAAAAGTCTCTGTCCAAGCCTGATCAACTTTCCAAACTCATTTTATGACCTTTCTTTTAGGCTGCAAGAGAGACAGATTGTAAAACAAAACACTTTGGAAAGTTGTTTAAGACATAGGGCTAATGTTTTCTGTTTTGATTTAATGAGAGTCAGATGGGTGGAGCTGATTGCTTCTCAACTTGAGCTTTCAGAATAGGGCCAACTATATGTCTAAACTAAAATAAGGCCAGAAAACATCCTCTTGCACTTGCAACAGAGGCTTGAGAAAAGGCCAGAAGGGAAGAGAAGCAGGAGAGAAGACTAGAACAGGAACCAGCCCATGAAAGAAAATGTCCATAGTTCAGTGGTAGAGCATCTGCTTTCTCTTCAGATATTCCAAGTTCAATTTCTTGCATCTTTGAGAAGAGCTGGGAGAAAATACCCACGAATGAAACCCTGGAGAGCTGGATGAGACAGACCAATGGTCTGACTTACTAAAAGTCAGCACCCCTTGATTCAGTGTGTAAAAGGAAATTGAGACGCTTAATGAATAATGGAGAGTAGCAGAGTGAAACAATCTGCTTCAGGCAGCAGGATGGAGCTGTTGGTGGTGAGATGAAAATGGGAATCACTGTTCAAATGGCACTGCAAGGTTTCTTAAACTGTTGACCTCAGCGGTGGAGCAGCAGGGAAGCCAAACGCCATGGGCCAGCATTGAGCAGAAAGGAGCACAAATCTAGGAGTCACGGGATTAAGGAAGGCTGAAATTCACATATTGATCCAAAATAACTCACCAAATCTTGGACTGTGAGCTTCTTGTGTCCATTTCATGCTCATATCAAAGCAGTTGCCTCACTAACTTCTCCATTTGCTACAGAAATGCCACCTCAGATGTGTGGTCCCAGTGCCCCTCGTACAGTGTGTACTGCCAGAACGACTTCCTGCTGTGCTCACCTCACCCATCTGTGGGATTTACTGTCCTTAGCTATCTGCGGGATTTCTACTGCTTTCCTCCATTGCCCCAAAGGCCTTCTCAACAAAGTCCATTTAATGAAAACATACAAGTTCCCTCAACATAGAACCTGAAAACACTTTGCATAGAAATCAATGAGGATGCAGAGCAAGCAAGCATGAGACAGATGCACAATGAATTATTTCTTCAACTCAACCCAGAGGTTCATCCTCATTTAACAGGGATAGTCAGGGTGAATAACAATCCAAACTGGACAGACTATCACCCTGCATAACCCACAAACCAGAAGGGGGGAGGGATTCTTTTTCAACATCTACAGTGGTACCTCTGGTTAAGAACTTAATTCGTTCTGGAGGTCCTTTCTTAACCTGAAACTGTTTTTAACCTGAGGTACCACTTTAGCTAATGGGGCCTCCTGCTGCCGCTGCGTGATTTTTGTTCTCATCCTGAAGCAAAGTTCTTAACCCGAGGTACTATTTTTAGGTTAGCGGAGTCTGTAACCTGAAGTGTCTGTAACCTGAAGCGTCTGTAACCCGAGGTACCACTGTATTGCAAACTTTGGTGGTGGTCTAACATAACTTTATCAGGCACCACAGATCGAGCAAGGAACAAGGTGGCTGGCTGCACCTTGTTGCAAGGAGCAGTCATAGCTTCCAACCAGGATGACTTTAAAAGAGGACTAGATAAGTTCACAGTAGATATGGCTATCAATGGCTACTAGACCCTATGGGTAGGTTATCTCTCCACTGTCAGAAGCGGTATGCCTCTGAAGGCTAGATGCTGGGAATTACAAGAGTACTGTTGAACTCAGGTCCTGCTTTTGGGATTTGGAGCCACATCTGATTGGCCATTGTGAGAGGTCTTTCTTATGCAGCACCATGGAGAGCTCCATGTGACCAGCTTATTCTGACAAAGGCTGGACTAAGGCCTTGTGAGTCTCTTCCTCCCATTCGTCCATCCCAACCTCCATGCCCTGTGGCTTTCAGAGGGTGAGTCCCTTGACATGAAGACAAGTATTCTGTTGCCTTTCTGTGGCACCCCTTGCGCCTGATACACTTACTGTATCATTGGGCGGTAGGGCAGGAGGAATGCTATTCCTCTGGCAAGTCAGGCAGAGGGGACACCAACTATGAAGGACCTCTGTCTAGGAGCTCATCCACGCTTCCACTTGTCCTGCCTCTTCCTCCCAGGAAAACCCACTGTTTACCACTGAATCTGACATCAGTATGCAGATTGTTCAAATGCAGTGATAAGCAGCAGATTTTCCAAGGGAAAGTAGCAGGACTAACAAAAAACTTCTCCATTCCTAAAAAGCATGGGGCAAGCCAAAAACCCCTTGGCCCAGTGCTTTTTAGGCACAGGACAAGAGGAAGTTTGGACGAGTCCTAGGTCTCTGTTGGCGCTTGGCCACCACCATCAGGAGCCAGGCCCAGCGCTCAAGCTGGTGGTACAGAAGCCCCAGAAATGGCCTGCTCCTTCAGAGCAGGTATGGTGTAGTGGTTAAGAGCGGTAGATTTGTAATCTGGTGAACCGGGTTCACTTCTCCGCTCCTCCACATGCAGCTGCTGGGTGACTGGGCTAGTCACACTTCTTTGAAGTCTCTCAGCCTCACTCACCTAACAGAGTGTTTATTGTGGGGAAGGAAGGGAAAGGAGAATGTTAGCCGCTTTGAGGCTCCTTTGGGTAGTGATAAAGCGGGATATCAAATCCAAGCTCTTCCTCCTCCTCCTCCTCCTCCTCCTCCTCTTCTTCTTCTTCTTCTTCTTCTTCAGCAGCAGATGGCCTTCATAGAAAGACGCAACCACATCATACTCTATATGTTCTATTTTGTGTTTTTTTATATTGCAATTATATGTTGTGAACAGCCATGAGATATAATAATAATAATAATAATATTCCCATGAATGCTTGCTGGACATGCTGGCACAAAGCCACATATAGATAGTTGTGACTGTCCCATTAAATGCAACAGGAATTAAGTCAGCCTATAACTTTTTCCCATGGCTTTCTCACAGGTCATGCAACTCAATTTTAGTGCTTTCCTCTCTCCACATTGGCTGCATCCTGCGGCTGTTTCAGTGGTCTAGAGGTAAGAGCCACACATCTCAGCAGCTCTGCTTTGGACCCTGTTTGAGTGTTTTTTTCCTGGCTGGAATGTATCCTTGAATTCTGATCATTCCTGCTGTTCTTCTTTGGTGATCACTTGTAGCTGAGTAAGATTGTCTTCCATTAATATGGTCTTAACAGTATGTCCTTAAGTGGACTGTGGAGGCCAGTTCTGGATCCGTACATCCTTCCACAGTGGGGACATATGTTTCTGGGAGGCAGTTGATCATGGTGAGGATTTACCAAACGTGCCTTCCTTTTAGCACATTTCTCCCTTTCATCCTGAGTTCATGTTCACTTTCATGGAGAATATAGAGCAATATGCAAGTATGTGTAAAAGTAGCCTACTATACAGTGGTACCTCGGGTTAAGTACTTAATTCATTCTGGAGGTCCGTTTTTAACCTGAAACTGTTCTTAACCTGAAGCACCACTTTAGCTAATGGGGCCTCCTGCTGCTGCCGTGCTGCTGGAGCACTATTTCTGTTCTCATCCTGAAGCAAAATAATTAAGTCGAGGTACTCTTTCTGGGTTAGCGGAGTCTGTAACCTGAAATGTATGTAACCTGAAGCGTATGTAACCTGAGGTACCACTGTAAATGGTTAAACTGAAAGATGAAATGTGGCCTCCAAGGTGGAAAGAGGTTCCTTCCTCCTGCTCTAAGGTCTCTTCACCTGTGTGTGTGTGTGTGTGTGTGTGTGTGTGTGTGTGTGTGTGAGAGAGAGAGAGAGAGAGAGAGAGAGAGAGAGAGAGAGGCTTGCCGTAGTTCTTCCAGACTCATAATGACTCCAGGTCTGAGATGCACTCATTAACCAGCTAAGCCATGGAAACAGCTGGCTGAACACCTCCTTAAGTGTCCTTCTGCTGATGCCTCATTTCCATGACAAAGAGATTAACGAGGTAAGTATGGGAAATCGGCAACGCACTGCAGCGACGCTGATGGCGAAAGGGGGGTGGGTGGGAGGAAAAATAGCTGACACAGACTTACTCAGCTGCCCTGACAATTTTCTTCTGCTGTAATTCCATCCCCACTTTCATAATAATTCATGTAAGAAAACAGACCAGGCTGGTTCTGTGGTGTATCATATGTTTGGCATGAGGAAGGTGCCCCCTGTATCAGGCAAAGCCCCCTGTATCAGGCAAGGCACAGGAAGAAGCATCACTGAGATGACTTTCAGGGAATAGATGGAGAATGGAATCACCTTGGCCGATCATCCCTTCCATTGAAGCAGCACACAAGGTATATCCCGGCACCTGGTATACCTTTCATGGCCAGCTGTTTGCTGGGATGGTTGCAATAGTCAAATCAGCTGTGATGTTGTTACCATGGCTTCTGTTTAACACTATTGTAGGACTAGCAATGTTTTGAAGTTTGTGTTTGTGGCACATTGGTTTACCATGGTCCTTCATAGAAGCCTGAAAGGATTTGAAAGATCACTGATTCTTCTAGCTGTAAGAACATAAGAAGAGTCACAATGGATTCATCCCAAAGTCCATACCACTTTAAACAGCCCTGGCTTCTCCCAAAGAATCATGGGAACTGTACTTTGCCAAGGGTGCTAAGAGGAGACACACACACTCCATTCCCCTCACAGAGCCACTGTTCCCAGAGTGGTTTTGCTATCAATCCCTCTTCCCCGGGAACTCTGGGAATTGCATCTCTTTCACCTCTTTTTTCACCTCCTTTTGCATCAACCCCCCCCCTCCGCAATTCCCTGAGTCTTTTCTTTAAGAACCTTCTGCCCAACCTTATCAAGCCTGCCTCCCATAATCAAAGCCCAAATGAGCTTCCACCCAGGTGTGACAGTCTAGCAATCTGCATGACCTTCGCTTTACAGAAAGAAGCTTAATGTCCTCACTGGTGGTCTTCAGAAATGCTACACCTGTTTCACAATGTGGTGTGTTTTCGGTGCCCTGAGCAGAGCTCTGAACCTCTGGCCCAAAGTCCTCCCTTGGGGGCACCCACTGATGCCCTGGGATCTATAGTCAAAGTCATAACTTATCTTGAATTAGTCAATGGAGCAATTTCAGTCATTGAAACAGAAAACTGCTGGGAGAGCAACCATCTCAGCCCTTCCTGAACCAAAAGGCCATAAATTACACTGGGCAACAATTTTTTACTTTTTGAATGTTGTCTAGATTTCTACAACTGATTTAGGGTACTTTTGCACTGCTGAATCAGGAAATGGCATCCGTTTATCTCCATCAGGTCAGGTTTACTGTAAACTGAATGGTGGGCATTGATAAAGATAAGTACAAGTAAATTGCAGGTTGCTTCACCATTTTTCAAACTTCAGGGCTTGAACTTCCGTTTCTTGGAACTCCTGGAATGCTCAGCGGCAGGGAGGTCTCTCTTCAGAGTCCAACAATAATTAGCCATGACTGCGTCCCAGCGACCCTGATACCTGGTCTCCATCTCTTTAATGTCCTGATGGAATCTCTCCCCCTACTCGTCACTCATTGAACCCAAGTTCTCAGGAAGCCGGTCCATATGTGAAAATAGGTAGTGCATCTTGATGCTCATATTGCAGCCCAGGTTTCTGAAAGCAGTCAGCATGTTGTTGACAAGTTCTGCGTAGTTTCTGGCCTTATTGTTGCCAAAAAAGTTATTCACTACAAGAACAAATGCCTTCCACGCTTCCAGTTCCACTTCGTTCATTGAGTTTCTGAACTCTGGATCTCTGATGAGCTGACAGATCTGAGGACCGTCAAAGATGCCAGCTTTCAACTTCTCCATGGTCAATCCTGGAAAAGCCTGGCACAAGTAAGTGAAGCAGTCACCATCCTTGTCCAGAGCCTTGGTGAACTGCTTGATTAAGCCGAGCTTGATGTGCAGTGGTGGGAAGAGTATTCTGTCTCTGTCCACCAGAGGGTCATTGATGACGTTCCTTTTTCTGCAAGGCACCAATTCCTCCCGCACAGGCCAGTCCTTCTTTGTGTAATGCTGAGCATGGTCCCTACTATCCCACAAGCACAGAAAACATGGGTACTTGGTGAAGCCAGACTGTTTTCCCAACAAAAAGTTCACCATCTTCAGGTCAACACAAATAAACCATTTATGCTGATCATCACCAATTTTCTCCAGCACATACTTCACCGCTTCATAGTTCTCCTTCAGTGTACTCGAGTGAGCTAGGGGTATAGAGGCAAACTGGTTGCCGTTGTGTAGCAGAACACATTTCAGTGATCACTTGCTGCTGTCAATGAGCAGTCTCCAATCTTTGGGTTCGTACTGTGGCACTCCAAGCTTGAGCAGAAGCTGCGCAATATCTGCACAGTACACCAAGTCCTTCTCTTCTGAGAAAAAACGGAGGTACTCTTGATGCCTGTTGCAGAAGAAGCTGATGCGAGCAATGTCAGAGAGGAGGTTTTTTCCCTTCAATCTGGATGCCAACAGTTCGGCAGAGTCCTTTGACAAGCTGAGGTCGTGAACTAGATCATTCAACTCCTTTTGGGAAAATGGATGTGGAGCATCATCTTCAAGAACCACTTCTTCTTCTTCATGTCCTTCAACACATTAGTGTCCTTCACTAATGTCAGGAAGTTCTCCGAAGATAGGCACTGGAATTTCATCACAATAAGCTACAGGACGATGTGCTGATTGAAGATCAGGATACTTCGTGGTGCAGCTGCCCCATTACCTTAGTTTTGATCCCCCAACTTTATGCTTTGCCGCACCAATTTATGGAAGATTTCGAAGTTTTATGACTTCAAACTGATCCCTTTTCGACATAATCACCCAGAACTATCGGACCTGAATACTTCTTGTCATTAAAATAATCATTTCCAATCAAAACAATTATTCGACATGGCATTTAGCCCCACCAACTTCTTCTAAAATGCTCCACACAAGCGTACATGTGAACAAAAACATAAAAAAACGACATGTGGCCATAGCTAAAAAACGTGACCTGATTGAACAAAACCAATGTGATTTTTGTATTCAGCGCATCAGATTCGTCCTAAATAAACTGAAAAAATGCAGACAACAAATTTGTTGTTGACCAGTGTTATTTAACCTTTCCTCTAAGGAGCTCAAGGTGGTGAACATGGTTCCTTCCTCAATTTTATCCTCACAACAACACTGTGAAGTAGGCTAGGCTGAGAGAATGTGATTGGCTTAAGGTCACCCAATGAGCATCATAAATGAATGTGGATTTGAATCCAGGCCTCCTAGGTCCTAGTTTGACATTTTAACCACTAAACAACACTATCTGTCAATGGGTGAGATGGTACTTGTTGGCTCCCAGCAATGCTTCTAACTCAGGCTTGAGCAATGTAGAGACCTGTTCTTACTGCCAAAATGTAGCCTTCCTACATGTAGCCAGTGTGGTATAGTGGTTAAGAGCGGCAGACTCGTAATCTGGTGAACTGGGTTCGCGTCTCCGCTCCTCCACATGCAGCTGCTGGGTGACCTTCGGCCAGTCACACTTCTTTGAAGTCTCTCAGCCCCACTTACCTCACAGAGTGTTTGTTGTGGGGGAGGAAGGGAAAGGAGAATGTTAGCCGCTTTGAGACTCCTTAAAGGGAGTGAAAGGCGGGATATCAAATCAAAACTCTTCCTCTTCCTCTTCCTCTTATTTTTCCTCCCTGCTCCTACCTCCTCTGAGTTTATCTTAGCCCATCCTTGTCTGCACAGGAACTGGGTCTAGCATTAAACCATTTCAAAATTAGAAAAGAACCAGCATGCATGATCAGGGAAGTTGTTCCAAACATATATCTCTGGGGAAATAAGAGCTGTTCTTCTTAGAATCTTCAGCAGAGGCAGGTGATGTAAGGGCAATTCGGTGATCAACACATGGAGCAATTTGTGGATATCATCATTGTCGAAGAAACGCGGGCCTAGATCTACTGCCTAATTGCTTTGAAGTCTCATTAAGCCTAGGCAAGTTGCAGCAGGTCTGCTCCATAATCAGCTGGGATGGAGCGGAGGCTGGCTGTAGTTCAAGATAAAACAGCATTGAAAGCAGAAGGGAGAAAAATAATAAGGAAGACCTGTTGACATTTGTGCGTCCCAAGTATTCATCCGAATGCAAGTGAGCTGTCGTCTAGAAAAGGATTAGGAAAAGGCAGCTGCATTATGGGATGCACCAAAGAACTCAAGACACTTTATTCTTGGGAATTTGCATAAGGTCATTGTTACTTTGTATGCAGCCACATCCACACGGGATCACCACAATCTTTGAATCATAGGGTCATCTCATTCAACCCCTTACAATGCAGGAATCTCAGCTAAAGCATCCATGACAGATGGCAATCCAACCTCTGCTTAAAAACCTCCCAAGAAGCAGAGTCCACAACCTCCCAGGAAAGGCCATTCCACTGTCGAACAGCTCTTACTGTCAGAAACTTCTTCCCGATGTTTAGTCAGAATCTCCTTTCTTGTAACTTGAAGCCATTGGTCTGAGTCTTACCCTCTGGAGCAGGGGGGGAAAACTTGCTCCATCTTCCATGTGACAGCCCTTGAGATATTGGAAGATGGCTATCCTATCTCCTCTCAGTCTCCCCTTTTCCAGGCTGAACATACTCAGCTCCTTCAACCATTCCTCATAAGGCTTGGTGTAAGCATCTCCTGATTTATAGGGCCTGGTGTCCTATCTGAGCTATCAGCTGGCTCTGAGGTGACTCGTACAGGGTTATGTTTATACTTTGCCTTCACTCCATCTGTCAGGCGGTGAGCGGTTCAAATAGGAAGCTCTGCAGACGGTTTCCTTGGATCTCCAAGTTGTGGATATGACACTACCATAACATGTGTGGAACGGTTTACACAGGCATATCCCAATGTATGTTCGCTTGAAAGCAAGCTTTAATAAGTCCTCGGGAAAGCACTCATGTAATTGTAAGATCACAGCCATTTTCTTTGCTTTAAGCAACATTAGCTTGGCATTTTAGAACTCCTTTAAAAACACCTGACCAGGAACCTATTTTTCCCCTCTCTGCTTTCCCTGAAACTAGAGGCTCATTATTCTCTTAATGGCCCAGGAGCTGCCTTGGCTGATTCCAGCCTGTTATTTGGATAATGCCTTCTTAGAATTATTACAAATGTCACATTCTAATCGGGGCCAGTAACTCCCAGCTGTAGAGTGTGATTAACCCTGACATTTCATTGTGGAAATGTTTTAAGAACATCTTTTAATACAGCTGTATATTTTATGTTCTCATTTCCATCTTACACCTCAGCAGATATGTAGCAGACCTGGTTCACACAAGCAGCAGATGAAATGGTACAAGCGTCCCTTGGCAAGTTGTGTGGGATTGCTATAACAGCTTATGCAGTCCTTCAGCACCCTCTACCACTGTTTCTTCCCCTCAACCAACTCTCACCCTTAAGAACTGGAACCACTAGACTGCACGAGGGACACAGGTGGCATTGTGGTCTAAACCACTGAACCTCTTGGGCTTGCTGATCAGAAGGTAGGCGGTTCGAATCCCCACGACGGGGTGAGCTCCCATTGCTCTGTCCCAGCTCCTGCCAACCTAACAGTTTGAAAGCACACATGTAGATAGATACTGCTGTGGCGGGAAGGTAAACAGCATTTCTGTGCTCTCTCTCTTTCGTCACGGTGTTCCGTTGTGCCAGAAGCAGTTTAGTCATGCTGGCCGCATGACCTGGAAAGCTGTGGACAAATACCAGCTCCTCGGCCTGAAAGCGAGATGAGCGCCGCAACGCCATAGTTGCCTTTGACTGAACTTAACTGTTCAGGGATCCTTTAACTTTTTTACCCTACTAAACTCTCTGCCACCATTCCTTACTTCCAGAGATATTTCCACATCTCTGCATGCTGCCATCATATGTTTGAGACACTTATACACAGAAGGAGGATAGCACATTTCCCCAAATGTATTATGAATATATTATTATCTGCATCTGGCTTCATCGCCCCACTGCCTTGCTGATCCAGTCACCACTGAGGGGGTTTTTCGGGGCGGGCGGGTAAAGATTTGGTGATAACATCCTGCCTGTCAACTTATCCCCATTCAATATTTGTGTATCTGATAGGGTTGTGCACTGAATTCAGCTGAGGCATATTGAGAGGGACTTGGGTATTGGTAGTTGGGTACAGACAGCCATAGATAGCTACAGTTCAGGTTGGATGGCCCAGAGTAGTCCGTATCGGGGAAATGAAATCAGAGAAGTAGAAGAGGTAGCATCAGACAGGAAAACCCTATGAAAAGGCCAAGACTTACCAAGACTGCATCTTCCTCAGAAAAGGTAAGAACCCTCTCTCTGACTCACCTTCCTGCCTGATGTCTGTCCCTGAAGCAGCAGAATGGATGGTTCCATCAGTGGAGGCATTGATCCTTCATTGTGCAGGGTACTCCTTTGTGAGAGGCTTCCCAACAGAGAAGTTACTTGCAAAGGAGCTCAGGGCAGATTTGACCCTCTTCCTCTGTTCTCTGTTTGGAGTCAGGAAATAAGGACATATGTTTAATTAGGTTTGGGTTGAAGGCTTAACAGCAGCTGAGCCTGACTGAGTTGAGAACCTCCTGGCTCAGCCAGAGATCTGCTGCATAACCCAAGTTGCTCCTCCATAGGATTGCCTGCTTATCCTTCAAGAATTTGCCCACTTTTTCATGGCTAGTGCCAGCACCTCATTTCCTGGCAGGGAATTCCAAAGACTGATTGTGCATTGTATGAAGTACTTTATTTTGTCACATCTGCAACAGTAACGTGTTTGTGTGTGTGACAGTTTAAAAGCAGATACTCACAATCCCTTCCTTACATACATCCACCAGAATATTCATTAAAACTGTAAAACCTTACCATCTCCCAGATAAGAAACCAGAGATCTCTTCTCCACATCAGTCCTCCTTTTCATGCCCCAGTTATTCCTTGTGCCCCTAGACATGGGGGTCCATTAGTTAAAGTTTCTCTGGAGTGGATTGTCACAGGACACTTGGAAGAGATACAATCTGAAGGGGCGAAGCAAATCAAGCTTGTGATTCCAGGCATAACATTTCCCCTTCTCCCCAGGGGATCCCCAGAGTGGTCAGCAGGTGGCCTCGGGATGGAAACTCGCTCAGAGTCACTGAGTCATTTTTATTGTAAATGAAGCTTGGCAAACAGTGTGAGACGCTTGCTCTCCGCATGTAACTGCACACTGCTGGGCCACGTCTGGGCTCTTGTTAGCTCAAGTTCAGCTCTGTCACCGAAGACTCTGTGATGTGATATAAAGCAGGAACAGGACACACTGGGGGTTGGATCCCCATGCTGGAAGAAGTCAACTTTCCACCTGGCCAGATATGGGGCCATGAAGCATGGCTCGTAGCTGGGCTCTAGGTGCCAGTCTTGGGGTCCTTACAGGATCAGAACCAGAGAAGAGACCTAGCAGAAATGGGCATGGGCAAAACCAGTTTCAGCAACAAGACAAATCAGGGTCAGCTGCAGAATCTAGGAAAATCAGGACCAGGTCAAGAAACATCAGGACAGACAGACTTCTTCTTCTTCTTCTTCTTCTTCTTCTTCTTCTTCTTCTTATTATTATTATTATTATTATTATTATTATTATTATTTTCCCCAACCACTCTGGGTGGCTCCCAAGATATATAAAGACATAATAAAACCTCCCAATACAGGGTTAACTTCAGATGTCTTCTAAAAGTTGTATAGTTATTTATCTATTGAATGAGAAAGACATAAATAAGGTGACTGAGGCTCAGGTTCTAGCTCTCAGGAGTCTTTAGCAAAGTGCCACTTAGGTCAAATCCATATTACACATTTTTTTATTATTACAGTGGTACCTCGCAAGACGAATGCCTCGCAAGACGAAAAACACGCAAGACGAAAGAGTTTTCCGTTTTTTTAGTCGTTCCGCAAGACGAATTTCCCTATGGGCTTGCTTCGCAGGACGAAATGTCTTGCGAGTTCTTGCGAGTTTGTTTCCTTTTTCTTAAAACCGCTAAGCCGCTAATAGCCGCTAAGCCGCTAATAGCCGTGCTTCGCAAGACGAAAAAACCGCAAGACGAAGAGACTTGCGGAACGGATTAATTTCGTCTTGCGAGGCACCACTGTATTATTTAAAAACACATTTTTAACAATCCTGGCTCCTCCCCCCTCAAAAAAAGAATAATGGGAGCTGTAGTTTCTACTGGTTCTGTGAATGATGAGTAAGCTATGGTTCCCATTATTCTTTTTTTTTTGTGGGGGAGGGAGTTAAGTCTGTTAAAGTGGCATAAGAGTCCTTTAAATGTATGGTATTGTTATAAGGTGGTTTGGGGAGTGGGGCAGGAATGAAGGTTATATGCAAGATCCTTCCAATCCCTGGATCCAGCAAGTGTTATAATATAAGCCAGGCAAGCTTCCTTTCTTGGGGCAATAGCCTTGGTGATGTGCCATTAAGAGGGGGAAAAAGAAAGGAGTTCTGCATGTGAGGCAAATTGGTGTGACCCCTCTCCTAGCTCACGGTTAGTTAGAAGGACAAAACCAGAGTTTAGTGCTGGAAGTTGCAGTGATGTGACCGAGAAGTAAAGCAGCAAGTTGGAGAGAGAATCAGAGCAACGTTTGAGAGAAACAATACCCTTTTGGGGTGTTAATGCTGTGAACCCCTCCATCATAAGATCAGGCTGTGTGTAAACCAAATCTTATAAAGATGCCACAATCTCCATTGTGCCTCATTTATGAAAGGAAACATGAACTCTGGATAAATGGCTGGAACCCCTGAAATATCTCACCAGTTGGAGATTCGGGTGGCATGCAACAGTATGAATGTGACCTTGGAGATCGTACCTATATGTCATCAGGTTCCTCTGGATGCAGGCTCACATTTCAAATCGATTGCACTTGATGTGGTCTTGCAGGGAAGTATTACAGGTAGCAGATTCTGTAAAAGGCTCACAGGTGGGAGAAGTGTGGGAATGTTCAGGGATGCAGGAGAGGATATATTGTCTGATTATATCCTTATCCAACTTGTGTTAACAAGTTCCACAATTTCAGCAGAGTGACATTCCCCTTATTTTAAACGTTGCAACAGATGCGTTTGCTCAGGCTCGCTAAATCCTCTATAATAACTGTTCTGGTATTTTCCCCTTATTCCCTCATAAAATATAAGAGATGACACAGTCTTTTACAAAAGTATAAAAAGAGTTTACTCACATTCTGTTCACAATCAGATCCCAGAAGGCAGACTTAGCTTAATGAAGTAACATACACTTGGAATCTATCTCTTAAGAAGATAGTCCCTCTGTCCTCTCTTGGCTGGAAGCCAAGAGGGCATCTTTGGCTTAGTAGATGTTGTGTCTTTGATGCATGTGGTGAAAGAGAGAGAGATGGCTGCCCTGCCCTGTGCTTTTGTCATTACCTGCACAGGTGAGGCCACACACACCTCCAGTCACATGCAGAGGAAGTCTGTCCCAGCCCAGAAGGAAACAGGAAGTTTACCTGCTGGCTGGACAAACATTCCTCTCCATGTGTAAACATGTTCACTCTAGGAATGTTGAACTTGACTGCTCTTGTGTTTCACATCCTACAAGAAGAAGTCCCGATCTGAGAAGAACGAGACAGGTGGAGGTGGTGCTCTCGATTTGCTTTGGGGGAAACCATTGGCTGATCTGGAGATGGATCAAGGCTCCGATGCCTTTATACACTTGCAAAGAGGAGGGGATTTCTACAAGCATTGCTTTTCTCACTCTGGTATAACAAACTGTACCTGTCAACATTCCTCCTGCTTTGTATCTCATTACCCTAACAACTGACCAGCCTGCTGGGATAGATGAAAGCCAATTAGATTGGGACAACCCAATAGCCTCTGCCGTGCCTCATTCCAGGAGTGGTTGGACTGGAGAGCAAGTCTTGATGTGGCTCTGCTTTGAGGATAATCCTTCCATGGCCAATTTTTGGTATTTCAAAGATAAGGGCATTACTAAAGGTTTTGCTAGCATTTGGACAGGAATCCCAAATCCCGGCTTTTAATCGGAAGCTTAGCTGGACTGGTGTGATATGAGAGTTTAGCAGGAAGAACTCTGTTCCTCAGGAGATTCTTTGCATATTGTGCTGGAACTGATCTAAAGGTGGGCAGCTCAGAGCAGCTTTGATTCCGCAGCCAAGCTGTTTTAATAAAGTTTTGGATCAGATACAGGCCCTAAACTGGGATTCACTGTGCTGCGTGGTCAAATCCCATAAATATCCACTTTCTGGCAATTATGGCACATAGACATCTGGCTCAGCCATCAAAGGCTGAAGCAATCTGGTGCCCTTCTGGTGTGTATGAGGCCGGCATTATCCTTGGACCAGGTGAGTTCTAAATATAGGCACACTGATTCTCTGTCCATGTTTCCAATCAAATGCAGAAGTGAGGAGAAGGACTGGCTGGAGCCACTAGCCAGAGGACTAATGCTCTTCAAAGCTTGGCTCTCCAGCTAGAACTCACCCTATGGATGCCAGCTGCTCTGCAGCTCTTCAGCAGAGCCTGCTTCAACCATATGTCTTTCCTCAAATATTTCGGCCAGAAGCCTTGCAAATACAAGATGAAGCTACAGGAAGCCATGAGGGTGGCCATTCAATTTAGTCCAGCCACATTTCATTCTAACTGGGACAGAATGCTCTGTGGATAGCACAGGGGATTAAGAATATGTGTTTTCTCTCAATGTTCTAGCACATGGGTACTACGCAAACTAAGGCCCGGGGGTCAGATCCGGCCACATCATCTGGCCCACGGACGGTCCGGGAATCAGTGTGTTTTTACATGAGTAGAATGTGTCCTTTTATTTAAAATGCATCTCTGGGTTATTTGTGGGGCATAGGAATTCATTCTTTTTCTTCTTCTCCAAAATCTAGTCTCCCCCCACCCCAAGGTCTGAGGGACAGTGGACCGGCCCCCTGCTGAAAGAAAGTTTGCTGACCCCTGTAATCTAGCACCTTTGGCGAAGCAATGGAATGGGGCCAGCCCTAACATTCAGAAGAGTGAGGCAGCTTCAGAGTGAGGAGAGAATGGCAATGGTGCCCTGGTGGTTTCTCCTGAGACCACATCTGTTGGAGGACAGAGTTGTGAATGCCCTGTGCCTTGCAGTGGACCTTCAAAACTACCCTGCTTCACTCAGGTGCAGTGGAGGTCACTATTACGTCGCTAGTATCGACACATAAGACTCAACCACTGGTCAAGTTGGTTTATGTACATGGACTGGAGCAAGGAGAACACCGCCATCTTGCCTGTCACAATAGATAGCAAAATGACAGACTGACCCTACAACTAAGCCTTGGTATTTGTAGGCATGCATGCATGTGCGCACAGACTCCTGTGGAAACATCTAATTCCTTTTGTGCTGTCAGCAAAATGTTCTTATGCCCAAGACCTCAGCATGGTTATCTACCTAGGGCATCATCCATGTGTTCCAAGGCTTAAAAGTTTCCAGTTCAACAGAAGGCTACGTCTCACTACATTCCACATCATCAAGATACTCTCAAGTGAAATTCTATTGACGTGTTCCATTACAATGGACACTATACCAATACAGGACTGTCTAATTTTGTCCAATTTTAGAAACTATAAGTGATTTAAGTTTTTAGATGTGAGGCAAAGGCTTGACAGATTACAACGACAGGCCATAGGATGAATAGCTTCTAGATTGGCTTGGTATGCTTCCCCATAACCAAAACTCCCATCACAACAACAGCCAATTAAGGTTTCTTAGAAATAAAACAATCCCTAGATGGGGTTGGAGATTTCTGGCGCAAAGGCTCAAACCCAGATCAGGTCCCTGGGGGAGGGAGGAGCTGAGATACAACCAAGCCTCTTTATGATTTGTCTGGAAGAGGGGGGGGGGGAATGTTACAGAAGGGCTGAGACTTCTACAAGTCATAATAGACAATACTCAGCTCAATGGTGTTCCTGTCTTAGAAAACTCAAATGTTCTACCTAAAAATATAATAACTGGTGGTGCAGACTAGGGTGTATAATAACTGGTGGTGTAGACTATGGTGATTCCATCCTCTTCATAATTGTTAAAACATATAAGCATCTTGTTGTCTTTTACATCTGATCACCACTATATTCCCACAAAGCAATTGTTTTAGCTACCTGTTAAAAGCTTCAATGAGCCAACGTTTCCTTAACGACCCTTATGACTCCTATGCTTCCCAAATTCTCCTTTGCCTCTGCCCTTGTAGAACTGGCAAAACACCTGGATCCTTTGATGTTGAAAAGATTAGATTAAATAGCTAAAAAAGATGCTCCGGTAACCTTGGATTATTTTGTGTCTTCAGGCACAGAAACCTTTCTTTGTGAATTATGAATGGAACTTGGGCGTCCTTGGGCTTCGTGATGAGGGGCGATAAGGGCGGTAGGTGAACCCTTTTGTTTGAATGTGGATTTTGCAACACTGACGGGCTCTGATATGACAGCTGCAATGGATGGATTCATTTAAGGAAGCTTGCAGGTGGAAGCAGGCATTTTGATTGTGGCAAATAGAACTTTTCCACTGCAACACAGTGAAAAAACAAGAGAGCACGCTTCACTCCTCTTTCATCCAAGGAATCAAAAAGCCTGTGACAACAGAACTAACTGTTAAGATTTTCTTGCTAAAATAATGTTTGCAAATTGGACACGTTGATACCATACCATTGAGGGAAATGCATTTGGTGCAACTTCCCATGTTCACATAGGGCAGGTGTGGGGAAGCTTTTCATACCTGCCAACATTTCTCTGATAAAAATAGGAACGTCCTCTTCCATAATAATAATCATATTATTATTTATATCCAGCCCATCTGACTGGGTTGCCCCAGTCACTCTGGGCAGCTTCCAACATATCAAAAGGATAAAGGACCCCTGACAGTTAAGTCCAGTCGCAGACGACTCTGGGGTTGCAGCACTCTACAGGCCAAGGGAGTCGGCGTTTGTCCACAGACAGTTTTTCCTGGTCATGTGGCCAGCATGACTAAGCTGCTTCTGGCACAGCAGAACACCGAAACCAGAGCAGCGCATGGAAATGCCATTTACCTTCCCTCCGCAGTGGTACCTATTTATCTACTTGCACTAATGTGCTTTAGAACTGCTAGGTTGGTAGGAGCTGGGACCGAGCAACGGGAGCTTACCCCGTTGCATGGATTCGAACCACCAATCTTCTGATCAGTGAGCCCACGAGGCTCAGTGGTTTAGACCACAGCGCCACTCGCGTATATATATATTTCAACATATATAAAAACATTTTTACAGAACTGCCTTCAAATGTCTTCTAAAGGTTGCATCACCTTGGCTCTGGGGGTGCATAACTCCACACTCTCCGACATTTCTCTGATGAAAATAGGGACTTCCTAAGGAAAAGCAGGACATTTTGGGGTCAAATCAGAAACCAGGACAGCTTCTGTAAATCGGGGACTGTCCTTGGAAAATAGGGACACTTGGAGGGTCTGACTTTTTAGCCCACCAGGCCAGATATTTATCTCTATGTATCCATATTAGCTGATTTGGCAGGCAAGGAGAGATGCTTCAAAGGGTTTGCTCAACCCTGTGATAGCATTTCCCAAATGCCCAACAACCAGCTGGTTGTCAGGAGTTTGGGAAGTGCTGCACACAGGGCTGAACAAGCTTTGCCAGCCCTGTGCTTAGGAAGCATGCAATATAGGGCTTTCAAAACACATTATCCAATAATTTTGAAACAGCCAACAATCAGCTGGTTGTCAGGGGTTTGGGAAGTGCTCTGATAGTGGTAGATGTGTTCCTGTGCTTCCTATTCTCCCAGGCTTTTGACTCAGAGGCAGTTTTAGGGTGGTGTGACTGTTGTGGTCGCACTGGGTGCTGTACAGCAGTGGGTGCCAAAACAATGTTTCAGAATGGGGTGCGAGAGGTGGGGAGGTGCCAACCTTTAGCACTGCAAAGGGTGCCACTGAAATTTGAGAGCCCAAAACCCACCACTGTGCTGGGCCTCAACTTGATGATTACCTGATTTTATTTGGCATTTAGTACTTTTTTTACATTGCTTAATCATATCATGTTAATGTTCTGGTATCCTTACTGAATTCTGTTTTAAGCATCTTATTGGAAACTGCCCTGAGTTTACAATGTGAGGAGGGGCGGTTTCTAAACAGAGGCAAACAAATAAAGCAACTGTTTGTTTGTTTGTGTGGACCCAATGATAATACTTTGCAGAACTGATATCTGCTGGGGATTCTTTTCTGTGACAGTGAATATGCAGCAGCCTTCTCTTCAGGAACAGAACCTCCTGGGTGATCACAGCAACCTTCCATATAATGTCAGAATGAACTCTTAATGAACGAACTTGACTGCTATCTATTAGGCCCTGATAAGGCAGCAGTTCCTATGAGATATTTGACCGGAGTCCTAATAGTTCCCCCATAATTTTTATGCCAGGTTTACCTGCTTCAGTTCACTTTATGCAGCTAATTCATGAAGGCAGCAAGCCATGTATAATTACATTTTGCCAAAGGAACCACTGTCCACTCCCTGTGTGATATTTCTTCTTCATTTAAATTCTAGGGGGTACCACAGATGTTTTGGAATTATTATTCTACTCCCATTACTAGAAACATTTTTTATTTAATTTTTTTTTGCATTGCCTTTGAAGAAAGCGGTGATTTGCATGAGCATAGGAGATGGTGTGAAGGAGAGAGGAAATATTTGCCCAGAACTAGGTTTAAATCAACAGCCATGCTGGCCCCTGATGCTACTTGACAGTTCACAAGACAGACTGCCGATCTATATCTAGTCTTTTAATGAAGGAGCAAATGAAGATTGCTGTCCCGGAGCATCCTTGAGAGCTGGGGAAAGAGAAGGCAAAGGTTATAAACACCCTGAAGGTATGGGGGAATAAAAAGGAGGATTGGCAAAGGAGTCTGGGATGGAATAAACATGGTCTGCTGGGAGATGTCTGTGAAACAATCTTTTAGCCGCTTTAAATGCAATATGGCCCATCAACTCAAGGTTGGCATTATTGCAGCTAGAAATGGCACTCAGGAGAGTTTCTGAGGCTACCAGTTGCCTCTTGGCCCAGAAGGTATGAAATTTCCCTTGGCCTCAACCATAGGACAGGCATCAGGTGTGAATAGGATGCCCCATTTCTCCTGGCCTCGGTCAGGGCCCGTTCAAGACATCTTTCTGCCTGAGACAAAGGACAAGGTGGCACACAACAACATGGACTGGTGGCTGGCACAGGGCAGGTTGTGTGACATGCACAGCTCTGTCCTCCAACATCCACCTCAGTCTCTGCCACCAGAGGTAGAACCTGTGTAAATGTTCCGGGTATCCCAAGACAGGGACTGCCAAAGGTATCAAACATGACCCCAACCAGTTGTTTCTGCACTGCAACTTCCATCATCCCTGATCATTGGCCATGTTGGCTGGGGCTGATGGGAACTGGAGTCTGGAAATGACACAGATTGCCCAACCCTGAGTGTGTGTGTAAAGACTCAATTGGGCTTTGCTTAAACAGTTGCTTGCTATTCAAGCTTATATTGAAGCACAGTCATACCTCAGAAGTTGAACAGAATCCATTCCAGAAGTCCGTTTGACTTCTGAAATGTTCGAAAAGCACGGCTTCTGATTGGCTGCAGGAAGCTCCTGCAGCCAATCATAAGCCACGGAAGCCCCATCGGACATTTGGCTTCAAAAAGAACGTTCAAAAACCGGAACACTCACTTCCAGTTTTCGATCGTTCGGGAGCCGGAACCCAAGGCGTTCAGGAACCGAGGTATGACTGTACCTTGATGTGATTGGCTCAGTTATTAGCTTCATTTTGGATACATCCTAACACCCCAATTAGAATGCAATAAACACTCACTTGGTCCCATTGATGGAACTTGTCCAGCATATATCGGGTATAGGTTGCTGACCTGTACCACTTCAGACTGCAAGTAGGGGGTAAACTATTCAATGGGTCCCTCATATGGAGGGGGGAACCTTCCTTGCACATTTAAAAGGCTCCAGCTCTAAATTGTCCACAAATGTGTCAGTTCTCTATACGATGGACTGTACCACCTGAGATTGTCAGTTCAGGGAGTCATATCTTAAGGCTCTTCCATGTGGTGGGAGTGGGGGTAGGGGTGAGGGACCTTGCCTTTGGAAATGAACCCCACATACTTTAATATGCACAAGGGTCTCCACCCCCCCATAAGGGAGCATTCAATCATGCTGCATCCCCAGCCCCATCATCTGAAATTGCACAGTCCTGAATAAGCTATGCAATATTACTGAACTACATCTGCAGATGGACTTTGGTGACTGCAAAGAGCACCAGCTCATTAGATGAAAGCAAGAATCTGGGGGCAGATTGTGGTTGCCCACAGAAAATTTTGAAACGTCGCTGTATTTCAGTTCACATGATGTTTTGGCAATGGCCAATTAGGTAGGTTTGCCTTTAAATGCGAACGGAATCATTTTCCCTTCCCTGTCCCTGCTTCTGAGTAGACGTGCGCAGGGCTGAACTGTTAGTTACATCTGAGAAGCGCGATTCCTTCCTTCCGCCGCTGATTAAATGTAGGGCACATTTGCAGCACAAAGCTCCTTTTCCCCCTCCCTGTGCCTCTCCAGAACTCTTTAATAACTACAGCTATGTCGTTTCCCTCTCTAGATAGACAGTGTAATTCCCCTGTCCATCAAAACTGTAGGCAACTGCATGCTGAGAAAATCAAAATGTTGCTGTTACAGATATAAACTGGCTTTGTGGTTATTCCCCATGGTGTCAGTTCTTCCTGTGCCACCTCCCTGCAGGAGCAAATAACTACATTAAGTTTCTTTTTTATTAAGCAGGAACGAAACTTTCTTTGTTTCTTAATGGTGTTTTAATGGCCACCTCTCATATATATATGTGTGTGTGTGTGTGTGTGTGTGTGTGTGTGTGTATTCTATCCTGGGCTGAATACTGTATTGCTGCAGGGTCCTGTCACGTGATCTTAGAATCTACAGCATGCAGATTGATGTTCTAAGACAGCCTTCCCCAACCTGCTGCCTTCTAGGTGTCCTGGACTGTTGTTGGCATCTATCTGTCTCAAGAGGCAATGGAGTACGCCTCTGGTGGTGAAGTCAAACTGCTGCATTAGCAGCACCAAAGTGACCTCCCTGGGGTGCAAGCCTGGACACTGTGTATGGAGGGCCTGGGCGGCCCAGAAGACAAGAGCCCCATCTCGGCTTTACTGGTCCAAAGGAAAACAGAGCAAGATGTCTGGTACCAGCCTCAAAGTGGTGTACATGGCACAGTCCAACTGTCTTCCAACTGTCCTCATATTTATGGGACCGCCTCTCCTGGTATGCCCCGCAGAGGACCTTAAGGTCCATGAATAATCATAGTTTAGAGCAGTGTTTCCCAGCCACTGTTCCGCGGCACACTAGTGTGCCGCGAGATGTTGCCTGGTGTGCCGCGGGAAAAATTAAAAAATTTGAAAGATTTTTTTTAAAAAAGTCAAATTTTCGATTGGGGCGCCGTCACTAGATGACCCCTGGGGTTCCCTCCCTCCCTCCTGCTCTGCGCCTCCCTCCTCCTCCTCCTCCGGGGAGGCCCTTCCTGGCTCTCGGCCAAGGCTTGGCGGCTGCCACTCACTCACTCGCTCGCCCACCCGCCCCTCCATCCCTGCACCCGGCCTCTCCCCCTCCGTCCCCGGCGCGGGGGCTGCCGGGATCCGTAGTCCCCTCGCCCTTGGGCTCCGCGCCTGCGCGGGGTGCGCGAACTACGTTTCCCAGTGTGGCCTGGCGGGCCGGGCGTTTTGTTTGAAGCGCTCTTCTCCCGGCCATGGAATGAGCGCAGCGGCGGCGGCCGGGCGGGCAGGGGCTCTTCCGCGCAGACCCCGCGCAGCCTGCCTGCGCCCCCGCGGAGATCGGGCGGCAGGATGGAGCCCGGGGATCCCCGCAGAGGCGGAGCGGCAGAGGCGGAGGCTGCCCCCCAGGTAGGGCTGCATCGGGGGGTTTTTATTTTTGCAATGCTGCATCCGCGCCGGAGGGGACGTATCGGACCGCGGGGAGACCCCTTGGCGGGCGTGCAAGGCAATGCATGCGTGCAGGCGTTGCATGGAGTGCAGTGCAATGCAATGGCAACGCGGCGCCCTGCATGCATGCATGCAAATTCCACTGGCGCTCCGGACTTGGCAGGTGAGGGGGGTCCCCAGTGGGCGGCAGAGAGAGCCGGGAGGGCGAAGGGGAGCCGGGGGGGAGCAGCGCTGCTCCCCGAGCCAAGCCCGGGGGGAAACTTCGGCATCGTTGCACCGGGTGTTGGAAGCGGAGGCTGGCGGGGGCCCCTCACCTGCAAAACCTGGTCGCCTCTCATATATTTCGTGCATTGCATTCATCGCCCGCTTTCTCCTCCAAGGAGCTCCCGGGGGCGCGCGTGGTTGTCCCCGTGTTATTCTCGCAACAACAGCCCTGCGAGGTGGGTCAGGCGAGTGGCCCAAGGGAGCACCCAGGGATTGTCCTGGCCAGGTGGGGTGATTTGAACCCTGCTCTCTGCCCGGTCTTCGTCCTCATTTAGCCCCCACATGTGCATGACTGTGCATGACTGAGGTTTTCCCCCCTCGTCTTGGCTATGGTGTGAGTCTGTGCTGTTAATTAATGGAGTTCTGCCTTCGGAGAAGATGAGCCAGCCCTCAAGGAGGTGATTATGTAATTTGCTAGCAATTCATGTCCCTCCCGGCGTGACGCTGCGCGCTGACGTCACGGGGCTGTAATGGTGGTGTGCCTCGAGATTTTTTTCATGAAACAAGTGTGCCTTTGCCCAAAAAAGGTTGGGAAACACTGGTTTAGAGGTCCCAGGCCCTAAGGAAGTCAGGTTATCCTCAACCAGGGCCAGGGCCTCCTCAGTGATGGCTCCAACCTGGTGGAATGCTCTGTCCCATGAGACTAGGGCCAAGCAGTATTTAACTTCCTTCCGCAGGGCCTGTAAGACAGAGCTATTCCGCCTGGCTTTCAATTTGAACTTAGCCTGATCTTTTATTCCCCTTCCTTGCCTCCCCCTCCCCTTTTTATGAAGATTACCCGCTCTGGGATCCCACAGCTAATTCTCCCCTGGCCTCCTCATTGGCCCAAACAGGACTAATTTAGCCAGCTAGCCCTGGTGTTCATCTAATGTTTATTGGATGGATTTCCTCCTAAATTGATTTTTGAATTCTGAATTTATTGTTATTCACATTTTATACTGTATTTTGTGCTGTTTTTTGTTGCCTCAATTAAGTATTTTAAATTTGTTGTTAGCCACCCTGAGCCCCGTTTTCTGAACCGGGAAGGGAGGGCTATAAATAATAATTTATTATTAATTTATTATTATTATTATTCAGGACTCCACTCTGGATTTCTTTAGCACTTGACAACTATCCGGTTGGCTCCTTAAACATTGACCTATAGGATGCCCTTTGCAAACTAAGCATTATGTTTTTCTGATGTCAGAAAATAAAAAAATTGTCCAGGCTTTCCAGCATATCATCTCGCTGTTTAAAATCCAATTGCTTTATAAATTTTGCTATTTCTACTCTTGATCCATCTTTAGTTTTCTTCAAACTTAAAACGCCGTTGGTTTTATTTTGTAATCATCAGCCTGCCCTTAGCCAGCCCTCTTTGCCTTCTACTGACAACCAGCCAAGGGGGTGAGCCTGGCCTGCCAGCTTCCTCCTACCTGGTCTCAATGTTGCCCTTGAAGAGCTCAGCAGAGAGGAGGATGGAGACAAAGCCAACATTAGTTAGCTCTGCCTATCTTTGGCTCTGGGGCTCCACCTGCAGTTGCATCTCCCGGCCTTTTGCCCTTCCAATTCCAATAGGAACCAGCCAGCACTGCTGATGTGCATATATTCCAGTTTTCATGATGGGTTATGCCACCAGTGGTGGAAAGTGTGTGAGCCTGGGCTTTTTCAGCACACAGGTAATCTAAGCAATCTGGCCAGGTTATTATTTACCACCTTAAATTGTGCGGAGAAAAGGATGGCAAAGTAGCCACCTTTGCAATCTTATCTCTGAAGGGGGGAACTGTAGCAGGAACCCCCCACCCCAATCATTCTGTTTGCACAAACTTCACACACACTCACACTCACACTCACACACTACATACTCCACATTTCTGTTATAAATTCATAGAAAATCAACCATACATCGGATTTGCACAGTTCCATTTTATTTTACTCCATGTGACAAGGACTATCAAAGGGGGGGGTGGCTTGGTTCTGGTCAGCCATAATCCCTTCACCATCCCAGCACATCCACAGGAGCCCTGCCCAGTTGCTATGTCAGCCCTGATAATCCCAGACAGAAGACAATCAAAAAGACAAAGAACTTGCATATGGGAGTGGATTTAGCACAGACTGAAACAAAGGACAATAATCAGATCTCCCCTCTGGGGGCAGGAAACTGCAAACTCCCCTTTGTCACCTGGAAAGTACTCATGGGGAGGGGGAAAGAAGGAACCAGCCAGGTGACAGGACGCTCAGGTTACCACCACAACTCCTCCCTCAACCCCTTTCTGTAATGTATGCATGGTGTCAACCCCTTTCTGTAATGTATGCATGATGTCAACCCCTCCTTTCTGTAATGTATGCATGATGTTTCTGGGGGTGGGCTTGACCTAGAGGAGGGGAATTTCAAAAGTTTTTATAAGGTCTTGCACACCATCTTTCTGGGTCTTTCCTCTCTCTTGCTAGTGAGGGGAACACCCTGTTGCAACAGTTCAATAAAGGCCAAGCCTACAGGCTGCTGTTTTGCTCCAAGTTATCCTGGTTGGTGTCTTTGTTTTTGTCCAAGGGAGCCCTCAGATTTTTCCGTTAACAGGGTAAACAACAGCACATGTGCTGTCATGTGCGAACTTGGATAGCATTAAAAGAGGATTGGGCAATTTCTTGGAGGAGAAGGCCATCAACGGCTTCTAGCCATGATGGCTATGTTCTGCCATCACAGTTGGAGGCTAGAAAAATGCAACCTGTGCTGCTGATAGATGTAGTACGACTCATGCAACACGTTGGTGACTACTATACACACAATAATTACCAAAATGATTATACATTCTTTATGAATCTTCTGGGGAAAATACAAAGCCTTATGCAAAGCCACAGAGATTTGCGAACTACCCAACCTAAGATGAACTTATAATGTCTGATTTCAATGAATTTTTCAAGTGCTTAACTCAGTCTTTTGTTTTCTTTATCTTTTTAGGTAAATTCATGTAAAGGGTAAAGGGATCCCTGACCATTAGGGTCCAGTCGTGACCGACTCTGGGGTTGCGGTGCTCATCTCGCTTTATTGGCCGAGGGAGCCGGCGTACAGCTTCTGGGTCATGTGGTCAGCATGACTAAGCTGCTTCTGGCAAACCAGAGCAGCACACGGAAATGCCATTTACCTTCCCGCCAAAGCTTGCACTTTGACGTGCTTTCGAACTGCTAGGTTGGCAGGAGCAGGGACCGACCAACAGGAGCTCACCCTGTTGCCGGGATTCAAACCACTGACCTTCTGATCAGCAAGTCCTAGGCTCTGTGGTTTAACCCACAGCGCCACCCACATCCATGTAGATACCAACAAAAGGTAAGTTCGGTGTTGTTCACAATACTGAGAGATGCCAGTGAAGTTGTAGATGGATGTTAATGAAGTTGTAGACAGGGTGCCAGCGTTTTGCACCTGTTTCGCCCTGGCAGTCCAAGTAATCAAGAGGCTGCTGTTCGCTCCTGATGGAGCCCTTTTACTGGGGCTTGCAGGGAGCACATTCCCAAGGTAGTTTTCCAGGCTTCTTCAGTGGTCTAATCTTTAAGCCTTGATACATATATTGATATTCAATTTCATAGAGAATAATATTTCTTAGCTTAAGCTTAATAGACTGATTTGCTAGTATTAGTATTATGCTACCTGCAAGCCCCAGTAAAAGGGCCCCACAGTTGTTGTTTTATTATAAAATTGTAGATGTCCATCTTTATAAGACAGAAAATATTCCTGAGAAGGGAATTGGAAGAAGGGGGGAACAAGTACAGGTGGGGGGGGGGAACCTCAGCAAAGATGGAAAACTCCACTCTTTGAAGCTTCAGTCGGACAAATTATCATTAATACTGCAGGAACAAATTCTTTTATGGGCTCAGAATCAATTAGGCACCTTATTAATTTCACAGAGGTTTTTTTTTCCATTTCTAATTTCTATGGTTCCAGAGTCAGACATCGCTCCCTGCCCACTTCCTGCAATAAATGTCCAGAGCTCTTTGTGTGACAACACTTGTAATGGAGCTGAAAGGAGCCTCTCGCCCCCACCGCCAAACTTGCTGGGCTGAAATGCAATATTGTTAATAAAGTACAGTGGTACCTCGGGTTAAGAACTTAATTCGTTCCGGAGGTCCGTTCTTAACCTGAAACTGTTCTTAACTTGAAGCACCACTTTAGCTAATGGGGCCTCCCGCTGCTGCCGTGCTGCTGCCGCACGATTTCCGTTCTCATCCTGAAGCAAAGTTCTTAACCCAAAGTACTGTTTCTGGGTTAGTCTGTAACCTGAAGCGTCTGTAACCCAAGGTACCACTGTAATAGAAAATGCTGTTCACCCATTAATGCCATTAGGGCTTCTTTGATCTCAGAGACAAGGGAGAAAATGTCCGCATTGTGGAATGCTTCCTATGATGGAAAAAAGAAGAACCCACATCATTGCTTGGAACAAGAATTCTTTGCTGCTCTTGCTGGCCCCCTTCCCACTACCCTTAAGACCCATCAAGGCCACACAATCAGATGCTGGCTTTTCAAACAACCACACAAAATGAACACGGCATTTGTACAAGCCAGGAGCACAAACCATTTTAACTGTACAAAATGGGCTGGGTTACAGATTACACTGCTTAGCACAGCTCTCCTTGTGGTCTTATAGTGGGATATTTATGATTTGTATACTGTATAATGTATATTGTATGCTTCCCATCTGACTGGGCTGCCCCAGTCACTCTGGGCAGCTGCCAACAATTATAAAACCACACTAAAGCATCACACATTAAAAACTTCCCTATACGGGGTTGCCTTCAGATGTCTTCTAAAAGTCAGATAGCTGTTTATTTCTTTGACATCTGGTGGGAAGGCGTTCCACAGGGTAGGCGCCACTGCCAAGAAGGCCCCCTGGCTGGTTCCCTATAACCTCACTTCTTGAAATGAGGGAACCACTAAAAAGGCCCACAGAAAAGGTTTTGATGGGTCTGGGCAGACAGAGTAACTGGGTGTGAGGTGGCAGGAAAGGAGAGTCTTTTAGCAAGGTGTGCTGGGAAGATGAAGGGGGAGTACAGGGAGGCTGGATGAAGTCTGGCTGGGAAAGATGCCTTTGGTTCCACTACTGCACTGCTGTTGGAAACCAGTCTTACTTGAGATAACCATGCTGTAAGATCTGGACTCCCTCCATGCAGACGGAAGGTGTAAATAGGTGAATAAACCATATTTCTTAAAGCTATAACAGTCTCTGCCTTGTCTCATTTTTCCCAAGGAACACAGACCCTGGGAGAGTGCCACGAACCCTCTGGAATTTTGCAACTGCTTGGTAGAGAGTGGGGGTGGTACCCAACTTCTGTAACAGTACAGTGGTACCTCGGGTTAAGAACTTAATTCATTCTGGAGGTCTGTTCTTAACCTGAAACTGATTTTTAACCTGAGGTACCACTTTAGCTAATGGGGCCTCCCGCTGCCACTGCACTGCCACCGCACAATTTCTGTTCTCATCCTGAAGCAAAGTTCTTAACCCGAGGTACTATTTCTGGGTTAGCGGAGTCTGCAACCTGAAGCGTCTGTAACCTGAAGTGTATGTAACCCGAGGTACCACTGTATTGATTTTACTGTACACCGCTTAGGCACATTAGTTCAAAGCACTATAAAATCATCATAATCATCCCTATAAAAATGACAAGGGATCACTCATTTGTGTTTTCACACTGTTCATTCTTCCATAAACAGTTGTGAGAGAACTCCATACTTTTAAATCTGATTTTATGTAGCATAAGAATTCACACAGTCCTTCATGTGAATCCATTCTAGGTTTTGAGAGCCCCTGAACTGGGTTTCAAGAGAAGGGTGTCACTCTACGCTGCTGGAGGACTAACTCTATGGCAAGGTAAAACCTACTGAAAAGGAAACACTTCTTTCTTTCTTTTGTACAGATACCTTGCCCTGAGGATTGTGCCCATTTAGAGCTCTGTAGCATCAATAGAAGCTTCATTAGAGACCTTGTGCTGTTTGGTGTTATTTTCCCCTCCCTCTCTTTTCTATCCTCCACCGGTGTTGTAAAAGATGACTGAGATAATATGTGAAACTATAAATAAACACTTCTCTTTTTCATCCACCCGCCTCCTCTCCTTTCCCCCCAGTTGCGAACCGAGTCTATTAGGTTTGAAGCCATCATTTCTGCTTTGCATAATTGACATCATTATCTGTCAGGTTGCTCAGCTTAGGCTGGCAGTCATTATGAGATCATTAGAAAAAAGGGTTGTAATAAGTTCAGAAGGCCAATCGGCTGCATTCTAATCACTGGAGAAGAGAGTGCTGATAGGGGCCTCGGGGAGAAAGTATTGAAGCAGAGAGAGGATTTTTAATGACCAAATCAAGTTAGGAAAAAGCTCCACCTGTGCCTCAGTGAACAGGATAATTTCAGCTTGGAGCCTGGGCCAATGCAGTGCTCTTCCTCTCCAAACCTCACACCTTCTGACTGATGGAAAGAGGAGAGGAAAAGGTGTTTGGGTAGGACGAAGCTTGGGGGGGGGGAACCCTCTTTCGTCTTAATAATTGAATGCAAAGTCTGCTTTTTGCTCAGAGATTATTAGGAATGAAAAGATGGGGCATTTCACTTGGTTGGCAGGCAGCAACAGCTGGATATTGGGACGGAGGTCCCAGTTGTTGTAAGTCTCTAAATAAATTGCCTTAATGGTTATGTAGCATATAGATGAAGGGTCCAGATGAGATCTGAACATTTTGTACCTGTCAACTTAATTCCCTAGAAGGCTTCCATCTTCACTAGGCTAGGGTTGCCATATTTCCATAAGTGAGGAGGGCAGGCGAAGTTGTTGAGCTTTTTGAGGGAACGTCTCCCCCCCCCCAAAAAATAAGTTAGTTTGTTTTTTAAAATCACCCTACTTGTCATACATCTGGGTTTTCCCTTACATTTTTCCTATTCAGCAGACGCCATTTTGTAACCTGATTTCCGGATGTGTCCAGGAAAAAACAGATGTATGGCAGCCCTAACTAAACCCAGATATTAATGGACTCCGACTGCCATCATCCCCAACCAGCATAGCTATGGGGACTCAGCTACACTGGTAAAGGAAAAATGATTTATATGTGTTATATATGTGATATAACAGTGAGCCACCAGATGGTGCTGTGGAGTCCCATTTTTCTCTACCTGTTTTCCCTGTTTAAATTTACAACGCGTTGAAGAAGAAGAAGAAGAGGTGGAGGAGGAGGAGGAGGAGGAGGAGGAGTTTGGATTTGCTATCCCGCTTTATCACTACCCTAAGAAGTCTCAAAGCGGCTAACATTCTCCTTTCCCTTCCTCCCCCACAACAAACACCCTGTGAGGTGAGTGGGGCTGAGAGACTTCAAAGAAGTGTGACTGGCCCAAGGTCACCCAGCAGCTGCATGTGGAGGAGCGGAGACGCGAACCTGGTTCTCCAGATTGCAAGACTACTGCTCTTAACCACTACACCACACTGGCTCTCACTGAAACGCTTCTTTGATGTGTTTAGATCCAGCCTTGGTCAGGCACAAAAGGGGTTGTAGTCCAATGTCATCAAGGAGAGCACCAGGTTTCCCACCATTAAGCAGCCTGGTTGTTTGGGTCTTGGCTGCTTGGGAGTTTAGTCCAGCAACACTAAGAGGTCACCAGATTGTGAGTGACTGAAGGAGAGAAGACTGCAATAAAGGAGAGAAGAGACCCCGGCATGCATCTGTCTCTAATGGATGGAACATTGAATTGAAAAACCTTTCTCCGTTCAGCATCTCATTATTAATTAGTGCCCATTTACTCTGCAGTGGAAAAACAAAATATTGAGGGAGAGGGAACGAGAGAAGGAAGTAGAGGGAAAACTAGACTCCTAATGCTTGGGAATAAATGACCTTTTCACTGGCGCGATTTCAACACATCTGAGATAATCCGAAATATGATTACTATGGAATTACTACTAACAGTGAATATTGTAGGAGGATATTTGGGACCCCCCCCCCTTCCACAGCCCATTCTTTCACTATTACGGAAAGGCTACTGGACAGCTGGTTTTTGTTTGTTTTTAATGGAAACCTTTGGCTTTTTCTGCAACAAAGGATGTGATTTTAAAAAGGAGACAGATGGCAACATTTTGCCCACCTCGCTCCCTCCTTTCCAACACTCTCATATACTACAGTTTCTGATTTATTTTGCTCAAAAAATAGGTTATAGGCTGCCAGAGTGCAGGCTACATTGTGTTAAATCAATATATAAAAATAGCCAGCATGCAAATCGATAGCGCACCTACTAATTGCTTGGATGTGGATATTTCTCCCTCACTTTTTCACACCAAAGGGTTTGTTTCTTTTAAGATTCTCGAGACATCACCCCCCATTCATGCATTGGCTGAAACTGGAGGTTCCCCTGGATAAGCGTATCCTCCTGGGAATTCCCTTTACTTATCTTACCAATTTTCTTTTAACCTCCCTTAGAATTCCAGCACATATTTTGTATTCTCCCCAAATCCTCCTGGACATCTCCTCTCACTGAAATTCCATGGGCGAGATAAGTGAAGCCCACCCAATGAATTTTGGCTACACTCAAAATGCCTTCAAGCATCTGCCTTTGAATTCTGTCCCAAAACGAAAATCTGGAAGTATCTCCACCATCACTAGTGAATGAAAATATCAGATGCACGGAAACACTGTGCTGAAATTCACAAAAGTCTTATTGCAAAAGTCTTATTGCATGAAGATAGTTTGACAATGGCAGATCCATTTTGTTATCTTCGTTGATGTGAAATTTGATGGCAACTGTTTACCTAGGTATGCAAGCTTCCCAGCATAGCGGGGTCTTGACCTATGGAACTGATCGTTCTTGCAGCATTTGCAAGTTGTGAGATAGTTTGAGGCCCTCCTCTACCCAACTTCAGAGGGAGGCTATAGAAATCTCGGCCAAGCCCTTTCCTGGGAGGCTGCTGTGTTGCAAACCTGGGCTGGATCTAGACACATCGAAGAAGCATTTCAATTAAACACGTTGCAAACTTTGTGTGAGAAATCGGGTTAGCAGAAACGGAACTCCACAAGGCCATCTGGTGTTACAGTTTTAGAATTCATAAACAATGCATATAAAGCGTTTTTTCTTTGCTAGCGTAGCTGAGTCCCTGGAGTTTCCAACTCCCAGTTTCACTTCACCAGCACCCTTCCTCCTTTTTTTTTTTTTTGTACCCTGGATTTCCAAAGGCAGCACAGCTAGCAGTGTCTGCTTGTTTGGTAACTTCAGACATTGCTTAGGGTTGGACTAGATGACGCTTTGGGTTCCTTCCTACTCTACAAGTCTGTGATTCTAAGACAAGGTCTCTAGAGCTAATTTAGGCCTCATCTGCAGTGTGTTCAGTATTTAAAGCAGCATCATGGCACCTTCAACCAGGCATAGGTAAACTCGGCCCTCCAGATGTTTTGGGACCACAACTCCCATCATCCCTAGCTAACAAGACCGGCGGTCGGGGTGATGGGAGTTGTAGTCCCAAAACATCTGGAGTTTGCCTATGCCTGCCTTAAACAGTTGTGGGTGCCCCAAGGCAGCCTGGGAGCTGTGGTTTGTTACGGGTGCTGAGAATTGGTAGGAGACCTCCTGCATCTGCCTCACAGAGCTCAAATTCCCAGAGTTCCTTGGGAATAGGGATTGATTGTTCACCCACTCTGGGAATTGTATCCCTGTGTGGGAAATAGGGGTCTCTGAACAACTCTCAGTACCAGTGGGTTTTTCCCTGGGGTACTCAATGGTACGCAGTACTGGCACCCTTTATTCCCAATGTTAGAAGTGTTGAACTTACTTACTGTTGCGTACTGGTACCTTTTTGCCTGAAGGTGCAAGATCCGTGTGCAAATCTCCACTCACCAATAAAGGTTACTGTGTCACCTTTTGTTGAACCACCATCTGTTAGCCTGACATACTTCAAAGGGTTGTTCGGAGGATCTTATGGGATGTAATCCATTGGTACAGTCAAATGCAATATTCCTCCCCCTGCATGTGACCTGGGAGATGGGTGTGGCCCTGGCTGACTCCACAAAAGAACCAAGACACACAGCCATTGTCTCAGTTGCAGTCTTGATTCTTTGCAGTTTTGTCTTGTCATGTCTTGCTGATCTTTTGCTGCCATGCTGCTCTCCTGCAGCCATTTTGTTGTCTTACTGTAATTTTGCTGTCTCACAAAAGTTTCTTTATGTAACCACTAAGTAAAGCCTTTCCCTTCAGGGATCAAATCGTGAATCCGGAATGTGAGTAAACTTTCTCATACTTTACTCAGAAAGAGTCTTGTGTCTTTATTCTTTTAAGAGAGATTAAAGTGGACACCAGGAAATAATCTTAACTAAGAGATTCAAATGAATCTGCAAACTAGATTTTAGCTATATTGAGGGGAATTTGCTCTGCTATATCACTCACTAGTGTAAGTGAAGGAAGGATAATACTTATTCAATATATCCTTTCCTACTATCCTTAACATTGCCACAGATTTAATGGGGAGAAGGACTGATAAATACTGCCTTGAGGAGGCCTGCATGATGATACAGTGGTACCTTGGCTCCCAAACGGCTTAGTTGTCAAACAAATTGGCTCCCAAATGCTGCAAACCCGGAAGTAAGTGTTCTGGTTTGCAAAGGTTTTTCGGAAGCTGAGTGTCTGACGTGGCTTCTGCTTGAGTGCAGGAAGCTCCTGCAGCCAATCGGAAATCACACCTTGGTTTTTGAACTGTTTTGGGAGTCAAACGGACTCCCAGAATGGAGACAGGACCCAAGTGCATTTGTTATGTTCCATTCAGAGTGAAAAGAGGGACGCGGGTGGCGCTGTGGGTTAAACCACAGAGCCTAGGACATGCCAATCAGAAGGTCAGCAGTTCGAATCCCCGCAACGGGGTGAGCTCCCGTTGCTCGGTCCCTGCTCCTGCCAACCTAGCAGTTCGAAAGCACATCAAAGTGCAAGTAGATAAATAGGTACCACTCCGGCGGGAAGGTAAACAGCATTTCTGTGTGCTGCTCTGGTTCGCCAGAAGCAGCTTAGTCATGCTGGCCACATGGCCCGGAAGCTGTATGCTGGCTCCCTCGGCCAATAAAGCGAGATGAGCGCCACAACCCCGGAGTCGGTCACGACTGGACCTAATGGTCAGGGGTCCCTTTACCTTTACCTTTAATCAGAGTGAAAAGAGAGTTTTCTTAGTTCTCATGTATCCCATTTCATTTCATTTCCCTTGATTAAAAATAAATAGAGTTTTTGTATTTACCTCGATAGCTCCGGTTAAAACAACAACAAGCAGCAGATGCTGAAAATAGTTCTCTGGTGGAATGGAAATTAAAAACAGTGTTTGTATGTGTGTGGCCTGGTCACCCCACTCACCCCACTTGAAGTGTGTATGAAAGAGAGCTATCATCAGCATCATTATTGTATCGGGAAGTTTTTAGTGGTTGATGTTTTATTACGTTTTTATATGTGCTGGAAGCCAACCAGAGTGGCTGGGGAAACCCAGGCTGGATCTAGACACATTAAAAAAAAGAATTGTTTCAGGAAAATGCATTGTAAACCTCATAGTGGGAAATCTCATTGGTGAAGGTCGGGACTCCACAGCGCTATCTGGTGTCACAGTGTTATAACGCATATAAAACGCTTTTTCTTTACTAATGTAGCTGAATCCCCAGCCAGATTGGCGGGGTATAAATAAAATACAGTCATACCTCATGTTACATTTGCTTCATAATACATTTTTTCAGGTTGCGTCCCGCGGTGACCCGGAAGTACCGGAAAGGGTTACTTCTGGGTTTCGCTGCTCGCGCATACGTGCAAAATGACATCATGTGCATGTGCAGAAGTGGCGAATTGCGACCCACATGTGCGCAGATGTGCCGCTGCAGGTTGCGTTCTATTCATGTTGTGAATGGGCCTCCGGAACAGATCCCGTTCACAACCAGAGGTACCACTGTAATAATAATAATAATAATAATAATAATAATAATAATAATAAACACAATCAACATTCAGTCGTTGTGATTGCTTTCAGTCTGCAAATGACACAATTGATTACGTTTTCCCTGCATTTTCACTCTGTTTCCTTTGCATTAAAATTAACAGGGCCAGAATAACATAATGGCAGGGCAGCTTAGGTAATTTACATAAATGATTGCGTAAATTATGTAATTTACGTAATTTTGCCATAGCAAACAGCGAGATGAATAATGTAGCTCTGGGCAGAAGACAAACTGCAGCAGAATGGAAGCAGCACTGCATGCAATGAATACTGGGTGGGGTGGAATACAAACCCTTCTTACATCCCTAATTGAATGGGAGATACGTAGCCACTCCAGCAACATATCTCTATTTCCTCACATCCAGAAACACAAGAAAGGCTTTTACTCTTGCTAGGTTCTCACCTGTTCTGGAAGGCTCCTATGGAAGAGTCCTGTACGCACAGAGACTTTGTGCCTGCCCATTAAGGGAAATAGGAAGCCACGAACATATATTTTTTAGATGTCCGTTTTATGTTGAGATTCGTAGAGACGCCATTGATCCTTCGCTGAAGAGGCCTGCCAATCTTTCAGATGTCTAAACTTAATTCTCTCCTCTTAGACAAAGATCACAAGACGACCTGGCTGGTAGCCAGATTCTGCGCCCAGATTTGTAGGCACAGATTGTCCTCTAGAATAAAATAGCTTACTGGGGAAATGCTTTGGGGTGCCTCAGGGTCAATTTTTTATGGAAGCTGAAATCTCAGTTGTACGGGTCTATGTATATATCTCAATTTTAACTCATGAGCTATTGCTGCAAACTGCTCCGATTGTATATTTTATCTTTATGAACACGGTTTTTATTGTGTTATGTTATGTGAGCTGGTCTTTTACCGTAATAAATTACCTGTCTATCTATCATCCCTAATTGCAAGGGGAAGGGGCTTGAGGATGCACCCAGAGCCTGCTTGTGGGCTTCCCATAGGCATCTGTTGGCCACTGTGAAAAAAGGACCTCTAGCCTGATCCACCAGGGCTCTTCTTGTAGTTTTAGAATATGGATCGCAGGTGAAAGAGGCAGGGGGAAAGTTGGATGCAGACACATTCCAGGGGGGGGGGGTTTCTCCAGCTGCCTTGCCAGAGACAGGTTATCTCAGAATGTGCTATCAATTTGTGCTCTGGGAAATGATCTCAGAAGGCTGAGGGCTCTCTTGGAGATATGCAAAAACCTGGTGGCATTTCTGCATGGGAGTGTCAGGGAACTGCCATCAGTGCCGGAGGGGGAGAGCAAGCTCCAGAGGGATTCCAGAGAGCGTCCCGGGATTGGGAGAGGCAGCCCATCTTCTGGGGAAGAGAATCAGTGTAGCACCAGTGGAGAAGGGGGGCAGATGGGGGAAGCGGCGAGGCGGTCCCATGACTCCTTGCCGGGGACCAGCGGGGAGAGTAGGGGTCCTCCGCTGCCTACGCTCTCCTTGCGCAGAAGGCTTTCGCGCAGAGAGAGTAGGAGGAGACTAGGCGTCAAAGAGCTTCTTTGCTGGAAGAAGGTTAAGAAACGCCCACTGACAGATTCTGCCAGCGATTGAGACAGCCACGGGTAAGTGGCTGTCCGGACAGAAAAGGTTCACTCAGGCAACCCAGCAGGTGTTGGCACCGGCTTACGCACGAGCAACCCCTAGAACCATTACAGGGAGCATTGGGAAATGTTTTGTTCCTCAATTGGCGAAGTTGTGCTGGATCCATTTGTTCCCACTCCATCCATCCTGTATTGATTTCCTCCGGAACAGATGGCCCTCCTTGTTTTCCAAAGTGAAGTCAATGTAGCTGAGTGATAAAGCCAACATCGTGCCTGACTGAGAGCAATTTTTGAAATAATAATAATAAACTAAAATCCAAGGCCATCTTGTACCTTCTACAAAGAACGAATATTTCTTTTTAAACAAAAAAAAACAACACCAAGCCTAAGACACTGCCATGCCGTTTTAGTTCCCACTCTCATTTTCTTCAGAATAAAATCCCTTTATCAGGGATGCTATCAAATTCCACCTGAGAAGCCGAATGCGGTGGAGTGGAAATATTTTCCAGAAACACACCAGGTTGGGGTGCCCTAATGTAGCATCCCAGAGTGCTGCGACTAAAGAGCTTGGCCCAAATGCCCGTCTTCTCCATCATACCTGGAGACAACATACCTGGAGACAAAAGTCCAAGGGGTTATGGGAGGCAGGGCCGGCCCACCTATGAGGTAATGTGAGGTGGCTGCCTCAGGCAGTACACTCCACAGGGGCAGCAGATCCGAATGTAGATCTGTATATTTATTTATTTTCCATGCCTGATGTAGAGATCTTCATTCACACCATCTTTCCTGGTGCGGTAATTTCCAAATGGATTTTTTGCTTCATATAACGAACATAGGGGGAACCATAGTCTTTCAAATTGCTCTTCTCCCCCCCCCCCTCTTTGTGCCACCTCTTAATTTCACTAACTCTGTAATTTAGTTGAATATTATAAGCCACTTTGTGAAGGTTTCCGCTCCTTGGCTTTGAAAAGTGGTTGCCTGACGCCTTCGTTATATATTTTTAGGCATTCCTCTTCAACCAGGCCTTGGGCTGATTAATATTTGACAGCCTTTTAAACGTTTCTGTGGGAAGGGGGATTATTGTTTTGCTGTTTTGTTTTAATGATTTACTTGTTTTTATCCTGTGTTTTGTTCTGTGAACCACCTTGAGATCTTATGATGAAGGGTGGTATATAAATCATCACCACCACCACCACCACCATCATTGATATCAACAGGAGGAGGAGGAGGAGGAGGAGGAGGAGGAGGAGGAGGAAGAAGAAGAAGAAGAAGAAGAAGAAGAAGAAGAAGAAGAAGAAGAAGACGACGACGACATAAAATGTCTTGGCTCATCTCATAGTTGATCTTGTCACTAAATTGTACCTCCTGCGGAAGCTCCTTAAGGCTCTATCCAGCTTAGGTCCTCATCCCGCAAGGCTATGCATTTCTGCTGCTAATGATCCAGCTCTGAGTGCTACAGATGACTGGGTCCCCATGTGGTTTAAGCCACCACATGGGCACATTTTTTAAGCACCCACTGCATTCTAAGTGGCCACCCATTGTCACCAGAAGAAAAAGCCTACAAACAAATAGGTGAGCTATCCAGTTACACATCTATCGAATAACATCCCACAGTTTAAGGCATGATGATAAGCCCTTTGAGCATCTAAACTATCTCAAATCTCCGAGTCTGCTGCCGCAATCCCTCTACTAGTTATCTAATCCTTTCTCTGAGTCTCATTTGATGATTGACTTTTCTAACTACCCATCTCCTGGGTAGCTCATTTTGATGCCTGATCTCATTTTCATCTCCTTCACAGTGTGTGTTTGCATTGAGCTGCCCACAAGTGGAAATTTAAAAAAAGAACAATTTGGAATTTGCTGCCAAGGAGTGTGGTGGAGTCTCCTACTTTGGAGGTCTTTAAGCAGAGGCTTGAGAACCATATGTCAGGAGTGCTCTGATGGTGTTTCCTGCTTGGCAGGGGGTTGGACTCGATGGCCCTTGTGGTCTCTTCCAACTCTATGATTCTATGATTCTATGATTCTAACAAAGTGTGGGGAAGGAAGAGCTAATCTACAGCTTTCGGTTGCCCCCATGGACAGTCCATGACAGGTGTGCTGGGTTGTTGTTTTTTAGATTCAGTCCCCATCACAGGTATTCCATTTCTCCCATGGTTGCAGAACACCTACAAATCTTCACAATACATGACATATATTTGACAATACAACTTTGATGGCAGAAAGTGAGGAGGAATTAATGAACCTCTTAATGAGGGTTAAAGAGGAGAGTGCAAAATATGGTCTGAAGTTGAACATCAAAAAAACTAAGACCATGGCCACTGGCCCATCACCTCTTGGCAAATAGAAGGGGGGAATGGAGGCAGTGAGAGTTTTTACTTTCTTGGGCTCCTTGATCACTGCAGATGGTGATATCAGTCACAAAATTAAAAGATGCCTGCCTCTTGGGAGAAAAGTGATGACAAACCTAGACAGCATCTTAAAAAGCAGAGACATCACCTTGCCAACAAAGGTCCATATAAATAAAGCTATGGTTTTCCTAGTAGTGATGTATGGAAGTGAGAGCTGGACCATAAAGAAGGCTGATCGACAAAGAATTGATGCTTTTGAATTATGGTGCTGGAGGAGACTCTTGAGAGTCCCATGGACTGCAAGTAGATCATACCTATCCATTCTGAAGGAAATCAGCCCTGAGTGCTCACTGGAAGGACAGATCCTGAAGCTGAGGCTCCAATACTTCGGCCACCTCATGAGAAGACTTCCTGGAAAAGACCCTGATGTTGGGAAAGATGGAGGGTACAAGGAGAAGGGGATGACAGAGGAAGAAGAAGAAGAAGAAGAAGAAGAGTTTGGATTTGATATCCCGCCTTTCACTCCCTTTTTAAGGAGTCTCAAAGCGGCTAACATTCTCCTTTCCCTTCCTCCCCCACAACAAACACTCTGTGAGGTGAGTGGGGCTGAGAGACTTCAAAGAAGTGTGACTGGCCCAAGGTCACCCAGCAGCTGCATGTGGAGGAGCGGAGACGCGAACCCGGTTCCCCAGATTACGAGACTGCCGCTCTTAAGAGATGGTTGGATAGTGTTCTTGAAGCTACTAACATGAGTTTGACCAAACTGCGGGAGGCAGTGGAAGGCAGGAGTGCCTGGTGTGCTCTGGTCCATGAAGCCACGAAGAGTCGGACATGACTAAATGTCTAAACAACAACACAGTCATGGAAAGGTATAGCAATACCTAAATTTAGGCTGTGTGATTGGTGGGCCATATCTAACCTCTGGATTGCTTCTTTGACATGTTGTACTTCACCAGACTCCATATCAAAACGTGACGTCCATAAACTGACTGGGTTGAAGAATTCACACTGATTCTGTAGCCTAACCTACAGCTTCCCCAGACTGACCCTCATTCCCCTCTTCCAGGGTGTGAACGAGGATCTAAACACTCAAACACATACACCATGTGCATGATAGATACAGTAAGTAAATAAGCTTCCGGGATAAACTCATCTCTCTCTCTCTCTCTCTCTCTCTCTCTCTCTCTCTCTCTCTCTCTCTCTCTCTCTCCCTCTCTCTCTCCCTCTCCCTCTCCCTCTCCCTCTCCCTCTCCCTCTCCCTCTCCCTCTCCCTCTCCCCATCCAACCTCCCCCATTTCCTTCCCTACTGCTTTCTGCTTTATTCCCCATTTGCCTAGCCACCTTTTTGTTCATCTTGAAGATTCTCCCGGAAACCAAGAAGAGGACCTTTGTGGATAGCAAGAGAATCATGTTGCTGCGGTCAGTCCAGAAGGTCGCAGCCTCAGTGGTTGATGTGACAATACCCTGCAACTTGATGTCATCTGCAATTCTTTTTTATCCCTACCAGTCTTTGTTGAGGAAGTGCTTCGATGCTGGTTGGAAACTACTAAAGAGTGAAGATATTTATTTATTTATTTATCATTCAAACAGGTACTGTTTTCGCCCAAGGGCAATTATAATGTCATTAAGGGGAGAATGTGGGACATGTGGGAGCCAGGAGGATGGAGGGTAATGTTGATCTCTCCTCCCTTTTACAAACTTTCCCTTTAAATTCATAGGAAACTGCCTTATACCAAGTCAAACCATCAAGTTCAGTATGGTCTAACTGGCTGCAACTTTCTGGGGTTTAAGGTAGGAGATATTCCCAGCGTTCCCTGCCTAGAGATGCTGGGGACTGAACCATAGATCTTTTGCATGCACATACAGGAGTGCCCCATGATTCAAATGCAACAGTGATCTGTTTCCTTTCCCTCTGTGCTTCAAAGAGCATCAGGGATTGACCCACATTTAACTGGTGGACATTTATACTGCCAAAACATGCATACAGAATAAACACAAAACTCCCTAGTTTAGTGGTTTCTTTTGTCCTCAACGTTCATGTGTTGCTTAAAATTGTTCTATGCAGTTTTTTGTTTGTTTTTTAAGCCTGGAATCCAACTGCTGTATTCTTTTATTATCCTGTAGGTTTTATATAAAACTTCACTTTTCCTCTAAAATATTCAAGGCAGCATCTTGCAATGACTATCCGTGTTGGATATCAATGATCAAATATGGAATGTTAGATACTGAATATGGGCAAAGATGAAAGTGTACATATTAGATGTCAATTTGATTTTTCTGATTCCTTGGAATCAATGGCAGTGAATTCTTGGAGGATTTAAAGAGGCAAATTCTCTGCTCCTCTCTAGCCTACTTGCTGTTATCATCAGAAATATCTGATAGATTCCCCTTTTGTTTGAATGATTATGATTTCATTGTCTCCCTAAATTCTTTGTTAAAGGTCACTTTTGGAGTTCTGCTCTCCTAGGAGAGAAAAAGAATGAGAAAGAAAGAAAAAGTGGAAGAGAGAAAGAGAGAGAGAGAGAATATTTTTAGCTTGCCATGATGATAAACATGGGGTTGGAGTCACAGGGTTGTAGCCTACCCTACTCAGAGCAGACCCATTAACATTAATGGAGATGCCTAACTTAGGTTAATTACTCTTCTTCGTTTGCAATCACTCGTAGCTGAGTAAGATTGTCTTCCATAAACACGGTTTTAACAATGAGTCCCTAAGTGACTGTGGAGGCCAATTCTGGACCCACACATCCTTCCACAGTGGGGACATTGGTTTCCAGGTAGGAGTTGATCACAGTGTGGATTTGCAAAGCTGGCCAGGACTGATGTAAGTTGGGGTTCAGCACCATCAGGGGGTGGTGGGTTCCCCATCCAGTGCTGGATTTACACATAAGCTAAACAAGGTGTAGCTTAGGGCCCCACTCTCTTGGGGGTCCCAAAAAATTTAAAGAGAAAGAAACTGGATGTACATTTCCAAAACATAAGATAAAAAACTAATAAAATAAAACCTACACACAGCAACAGTGTTTTGTGTTGTGTAGTCTCCTATGATGTGAGTAATGAGCCCCGCCTGCTAGCCTGCTCCCTAAAATATCACTGGTTTGCTCATTTCTGTATATATGGTGCTCTTTTCTGTATATATGGTGCCTACATTCTGCATGTGCAAATGGCTTTAGATACCTAATAGGGCCATAAATTACCATAGAGCATATATTCAACACAAAAAAACAGTGACAATTTGTTGTTGACAAAGGACAGCTGGACATATAAAGGGCCCCATTACCTTCAGTAGCTTAGGGCCTCATCAAACCTAAATCCAGCCCTGTCCTTATCCCAGCTATGTCAGAAAAGGGGACAACTGCTGTAATAAATAACAAATTAATAAAAGACCGGTCAATGACAAACACTTCAGCAGTATTTAAAGAAATGCTTATTAAAACCGTTTGTCAGGGAAATGCAGTAAATAGCTTGAAAAGTAGCAATATCTGGATTCAATTTCCCCCCTTTTCTTGTATTGACTTACAGTGGTAACTTTCCTTTATACCTTAGCATCCCCAAACCATTTATTGTTATAGGTTTGGGAAAGGACCCCACTAAACCCAAGAAATTAATAAATGGTAGGATTTTGATTGTTTGAAATGTGAAGGGGAAATACAAGCTGCTGAGGAATCCCTTGGCTAGCCTACGCAAAACGGCATGGGCAGCTAGGGCCGTTAAGAAACAATACAGAGTCACTGAGGGCCATTGCCAATGCACAAAACTGCCTTACCCCACCCCACCCCCACCCTGAGACTGAAGTTTTGGAAGGTTGCCAAGGTAACTGGATGTGATGTCACAGGAGGAGTTTAGGGTCTTTGGCAGGAAGCTTGCAATAGCTGAGAAAAGGCCAGAACAGTCTTGGCTGGCTGGCTAAAGGCAGGCAGGGAGAGATCCCTTGAAGTCCAGTTCTGCACTGCTGTGTGGAACAAGCCCCTCTTTGAGATGACCGTGTTGTAAGATCTGGACACCTTCCATCCTAACTCAGGTGTAAATATGGGAATAAATCATATTTGTTAAAGGTAAGGCAGCTTCCACCATGTTTTCCATTCTCCAAAGTAGTACAGACCCTGGTTGAGGGCCAAGACCACTGGAATCCCATGGATGGCTTGGGATTGGTGTGGCCTTAGCTTTCCTTCAAAAAAAGGCGAGAAAGAAGTAGTTCTAACTAGGGGTCTGCCTGGCAAAATAATGTTTCAAGGAGTGGGAGAAAATGAGCAGTATGAGACGTGTCAGCTCGGCTGTGGCGCGCACACACACACACACACACAACCCTGAGTGTGACCTTAACTTTCAGACACTGGCTCTCATCAGCCAGGGCAGCCGGGGATGACAAGCAATCCTGTTTTGATGTATGCGCTGCACGCTTGGTGGTCTGGATACGGCCCATTTTACTTTGCAATGAAGCAAGTGGCCCTGAACATATACATGCTCATTTCTGGTAATTGCTTTTTTCTGTGCCTCATGATGCCGGAACGAGGTACTTGAGATGGGTGGTTTGCTTTCCTTTGTTTCCTGTTGAAATGTTTGTGGCGCCTACCTGGAAGGTCCTTTTACTATCTTTGTAAATTTTTGGGGTGGCAGGCATCTTGTTTTGACTTAGGGCATGGGTAGGCAAACTAAGGCCTGGGGGCCGGATCCGGCCCAATAGCCTTCTAAATCCGGCCAGCGGACGGTCTGGGAATCAGTGTGTTTTTATGAGTAGAATGTGTCCTTTTATTTAAAATGCATCTCTGGGTTATTTGTGGGGCATAGGAATTCGTTCGTTATTACTTTTTTCAAAATATAGTCCAACCTCTCCACAAGGTCTGAGGGAAAGTGGACCGGCCCCCTGCTGAAAAAGTTTGCTGAATCCTGATTTAGGGCCTCTTCCCAGTTTTGGTAGAAGACATCGATTATTTTATTGTTTGCACATTGGGATAGGAACATAAGAAGAACCGTACTGGATCAGGCAGAAGACCCATCTAGTCTACAACCCTGTTCTCACCAGATGCAATGATGAAAGAGTGTTCTTGTTTATCTATGAGGCAACTTGCTAGGTGAAACCTTTAACGTTTCCTTCAGCGCCAGTCTTTAAGACATCACTTCGTAATTGATTAAGCTGTTGAAATGCCTTGATGAGCAAAAGTTAATGTGTTTGCATTCTGAACTCAAACAATTTCACATGAATCAAACTCAAACGTCTGCATCATTAAGAATGAAATAAATGAAGCTTGGTGGAGCCATATTTTGTACAAATATTTAGATTGAGTTATAACAGATCTAGCTATTTGTTAATGGGGATTAATCCCAGCATTCTGTAGTTTACGCAACTGCAAAACTTCATCCACTGCACAACAGAGGTCTGTGCGGGTATTAGAAAGTCCAATTTGCCTCCAGATCTCCACTCTAAACACTGAGAAATAAGGACACGTGTCATCAGTTTATTTGATAATTTGCACACACACAAACACACAATGCTTAATCTCCAGTAGGAGTGTGTGTAATGGGACAGAGTTCTTCTTCTTTAGCGATCACTTGTAGCCGAGTAAGATTGTCTTCCATAAACACGGTTTTAACAATGAGTCCATAAGTGGCTGTGGAGGCCAATTCTGGATCCACACGTCCTTCCACAGTGGGGACATTGGTTTCTGGGTGGGAGTTGACCATGGTGTGGATTTGCCAAGCGTGCCTTCCTCTTAGCATGTTTCTCCCTTGCGTCCTGAGTTTGAGTGTCTTCAAACCTATGACACTTTTGGTAAAGGCTGTTCTCCAACTGGAGCGCTCGCAGGCAAGTGTTTCCCAGTTGTCAGTGTTTATACTACATTTTTAAAGATTTGCCTTGAGACAGTCTTTAAACCTCTTTTGTTGACCACCAGCATTACGCTTTCCATTTTTAAGTTCGGAATAGAGTAGTTGCCTTGGAAGACGATCATCAGGCATCCACACAACATGACCAGTCCAATGAAGTTGATGTTGAAGAATCATTGCTCCTCACCCAACACTGGTGTCATTGCTGCTTTCCAGGACATGATTGGAGCAGGGCAGTAGTGAAGTTGGGGTTCTCTGGTTGCATCACTGGGACCACCCCCACAAATCTAGTGCTTTTGCCTCTGCATTATGGTAGACCATGACTTCACCATTTCTTACCCCCCCCCCCCGTCAGACTTTACCTTGGAAGTGCCCAAGGTGAGCTCTCTCTGTCTCTCTCTTATCTCTCTTATTCTGCAAAGCAGTCCCAAAAGTAAAAATGCCGAGACATGCCCAGCTCCTACTTAAACGGTGCCCAAACCAAAGTGTGCCACCTTGACTTCTGTTATTCTGGGCACCTTTGCCTCTCAATGTCTGTGCGAACTCCACTAGGCTTACTAGTAGTGATGGGTAGCCACTTTCACTCATGGGTTCAGAACACTGGGGCTACCGTAATTCCCAGTGTGAGGGCGCAGAGGGAAGCAGCATGCTCTAGGTCAGCATGTTTTATGGTTCAAGTCCTGGCCCATGGCAGGTAACATAGACCAATACATGTGGTCAGGTTCTGAAAGGCAGCAATGCAAGCAAAGGAAGTTGGGGTGGAATTTGGCATGGTTTGACAACTTGCTTAGACTGGGAACTGAACCCCCTAAGCAGCAATTATGTAAGACCAAGAGTGCCCTATCAGCTCCCCAAATCACTTGAAGGGGACTGGGCTGACAAGCAACCTCAGTCAATCAGGGATCACACAAGCACTGTAATGATCTCAAGCTGCCGATCAGGCGGTCATATCTGCCAAATCAGAGTAAGGGTAAGAAGTCTGCCTGTCGCTCCAAATAGACTGCCTGGTGAACCCACATCCTCCATCAGATTTGAAGTCAGCTCAGAGTGAAGGCAGTGATTTCTTCTGATCTCATTCCGAATAGGCAAATGACTTTGTCCCATGTTGTGCCCCATCTGTCAAAACAGCAATCAACCTGGGGGGTTGTATTTCATAAGGAGTTTTTCTTTTGCAAAATGCACCCTTCCATTTCAGTTAAAATCCAATTTATGCATGGTCTCATCTTCCAGTTGTGGAACTCCCTTCTCCTGCATATTTAGTATCAAAGCATTGGTACTTTTCAGAAGAATTGCATGGTTTTTCTGCCTTTGAAGTGGGGAGAGGATTTGGGGACTACATCAGGAAAAGGTGAATGAAGTTCGATTTGAAGGTATTTGATTCTGTTTTGCTAGTTTTGCTTGTTATTCTTTGCTTCCGTTACCTGCTACCTGTATGCTATAAATCCAAATAAAAATATTGGAGAAACGGAAAACGTGATGTCTTCTTGCGTGCTTCATTCAGGAGGAGAGCCACAGAGAGTGGTGGGCGAATCAATGATGGAAAATCCCTCAATTTCACGAAGCAATCTGTTTCCCTATAAAAACAAACCCTGGCATTGAAGGAAATGTTAGTGACTGTAGGAAGTCACTGAAAATCTGTGCTGTTCCAGACACAGAATAGGAGATGTGATGCCAAAGACAAGATGTTCAGAAATGGACATGATGTGGGGAGATACGATGTGTATGTGGCAGCCCCATTCCACCAGCAAAACATCTCCTGCTTGAAACTTTCGTTAATTTTTAAAAGAATTTTTCGGAGCACTGAAGCAAACAACCAACTGTGTATCCCATTTCTCATATGGAGCTACAAGGGTAACTTTGCTTGGGAAGTAAGAGGGAGGTATGGGGCACAGGAAACTGTGGTCGTATCATTGGTCCATTTAACTTAGTATTGTCTACTATACCCTGATGGACAGCACCTCTCCAGAATTTCAGGCATAGGACGTTTTCAACTGGAGATGCTGGGGCTTGAACCTGAGACCTTCTACATGCAAAGCAGATGCCCTACCACTGAAATGTCGACATGCAGAGCATTGGGAGACCAGCTGGCAAGCCCCAGCTTGGCCATTTCCATCCACCAGCCTGGTGCAAAGACCATCACCTTTGCTCTGATGTAAATCAGCAACCCAGGCTTCACAGCCAGGGCACACTATCAGCAGATCGAACTGTGCACACAGAATAGGTGTGAGGCTTGTGGAAGCATTCTACAACTACAGATTTATTAATCATAAATCAGGACAAAGAAACATGTCGCTTCTCTCTCTCTCGTCGTCTCAGAGAGAAAAGCTAAAAGCAAAAGCTATACACAAACGGAAGTTCCCAGCAAGCTGTGCTGGAATGTAAACAGGCATATGACACATAACAATCCCATGTCTGTTCCTTAAGGTGGAATGGAATTCTCAACATGAAACACTGGAGAATTGCTGCAGTCTGCATAGACAATGCTGGGCCAGGCATACAAAAGATGAAAAGGTTAAATCTGCAATGATAAACTGGGCAAGGGATTTGGGGTACAATATTCAGCTTTCAGACTGGGAAAGGTTATGGAAAACAGCACATTGTAAGCTGAAAGAAAATTATATGGAAATGAAGTAACAGTGGTATTTGACTCCTAGTAAGCTAGCAAAAGGGATGCAGGTGGCGCTGTGGTCTAAACCACAGAGCCTAGGGCTTGCCGATCGGACGGTTGGCAGTTCAAATCCCTGCGATGGGGTGAGCTCCCATTGTTCAGTCCCAGCTCCTGCCAACCTAGTGGTTCCAAACCACGTCAAGTGCAAATAGATAAATAGGTACCGCTCCAGCAGGAAGGTAAACGGTGTTTCCACACTCTACTCTGCTTCGCCAGAAGTGGCTTAGTCATGCTGGCCACATGACCCAGAAGTTGTCTGCAGACAAGCGCCGGCTCAATCGGCCTATAGAGTGAGGTGAGTGTGCAACCCCAGAGTCGTCTGTGTCTGGACCTAACAGTTGGGGTACCTTTACCTTTAAGCTAGCAAAGATGTATAAAACAAGTACAGATACCTGCTGGAAATGAAAAGAAAAAGAAGATACGTTTTATCATATGTGGTGCTCATGTAAGGCAATAAAAACTTTCTGGGAAAAGATATATAATGAACTGAAAAAAAAATGTTTAAAATAACTTTTGTAAAAAAAAAAAAAAGCACCAGAAGCATTTTTTATTAGGAATTGTAGGTACCAACATCCCAAAGGAGCAGAAAAGACTTATTATGTATGAGACAACAGCAGCACGGATGCTACTAGCCCAGAGACGGAAAGAAGAAAGACTCCCTACCAGAGAGGAATGGCAAACCAAGCTGTTAGGTTATGCTAAAATGGCAAAACTGACTGGAAAGCTCAGGAACCAAGAAGACAAAAATTTCAAGAAAGAATGGGGGGGGGTAATTTGCTTAGGAGGCCACTGTAAGCAGATGAAAACATTAGCAGGATTTTAATTTCACTTGTAATGTAACAAACACTATGGGCAATATGGACAGATACAAAATATAGATTATGAAATCATATGGAGTTGAAAATGTTGACAGTAGGACCCATAAAGGGGATGGTGGGACATCTGGAGATACAGAGAAATCTCTTTATACGGATATGCACTTGGTATTGTTATAAATTTATATTTGTAAAATAAAAAAAAGATTATTATTATTTTTAAAAAAAGATAATGCTGGGCCAGATCAAACAATGTTCTGACTCGGTATAAGGCAGATCCCTATGTTCCTATGGGGCCTTCTTTGGGGGGGGGTGATATTTGCTTCCTTGTTTAGATTTATATTTGCTTTAAATGTCACGCATGCCCCCTTCCCCTTCTCCAGACTCGATGGAAATAGCTATCCCTACTGCGGCAGGTTCACAGCCCAGTCGTCTGTTTCAAGATCTTCTACAAAGTCATCTAATACAAATATGTGACTTATTTTTCCTCTCTCCAACTCATGCGGGGCTCATCACCCACAAGCATAAAATTTCATTTGGTGGCTGGAGCATTCTGGCTGAAGAGCAATCCTATCTATCCTTCTGTCTGTCTACCTAACTATCATCTGCTTCTCCTCCTTCTTGGTATATGTTTAATTTTACACTTTTGTTCATCACCTAACCTAATGCTTCTATGATCCATCCAGACTCCAACAGGCAGTCTGGAGTTTGATGTAGGCAAACCAAGGTAATCTCCTTTGTTTTAAACAAGACATCTCTCAGCATGAGTTCCTATCTCAGCTTCCTATTCATTATTTTCATCATAATTATTAGTTGCAGTAATATATATATATACCTCCAGTTCAAGAGAGTGGGTGGCCACATGCAACTCTTTGCTGCCTTCCTTCTGAAATCTGTATTTATCAAACTAGGTTACCCTGCACTTAAGTGGTGATTTATTTAACAGAGAACTCAGAGGGGTGCCTTGAAGCAGAGAAGGGGGAAACTGGCAGAGTGACCACCATCAGTCTGATGAGAAAAAGCATAACAAAGAAATGGAAACATCAAAAAATGGTAGGGAAGTTAGATCAACCTTCTGGAAAATTGTGGGTGTCAGCTGATCCATTCTGAGCCTGACAGGTGTTCAATATCTTGATTTACTTAGAAGGGAAGCTTTTTGCACAAGCTTTTTGCACACTCTTCAAGCTGGCTCTCAAATTTCTCTTGTAATCTAAAGACATGTATCCATTCTTTCACAAGTTGCACAGTGACCAGCCTTTGAAAAAGGCACAGATTAGCCTGGGAAGTTGAGGAAATGAGACTTCAGGTGGTGAGGCTGAGAACCACCCACTGGCCTAGACAACTTATTTCTCTGCCACTATAACAACCTCCAGCAGGGTTCTTCTGAGCAATGAAAGGGTTTGTGGGATCTGCCCAGGGAGAGGCGTTGATGCTTCCCTAGGTAACCTCCTGTGCAAAGTTTGCTAGGCACTTTGTTATATCATGCAAAATCCTTCAGAATTAGATGTTACAGTCCTCACAGTTTCAGTGGAGATATCCAGAGAACCACCAGGAGCACAACTGTTGAATCAGTTTCAGCTATTGTGACCTGATGGCATGGGCAAGTTGCTTGAAGGGATCCAACCCACAACAAGTCTCTTCAACTCTTGCCTAAGTCTTGGCTAACTCTTGGCTAAGGGCAGCAAGCTGAGGGAGACTGACTGACTGCATCTAGGAAATGATTCATGCCTCGTTGCAGGAGAGGGAGGCAGCAGCATCGTTGAAGAAGATTGTGATTCATCCCCTCCTTAAGGAGACATCCTTGAGCTCAGAAACACTACACCTAAGTTGCCAATATTCCCCTCTTTGGCAAGATGCTTGAGAAGCTGGCAGTGGGACTGCTTTAAATGTGCTTGGAATAAACCAGTTGGCTAGACCCATTTCAATCTACCTTCAGGCCTGGTTTTGAGACGCAAATTGCTGGCACTGTGGTCTAAACCATAGTGGGCTTGCTGATCAGAAGGTCGGAAGTTCGAATCCCCGCAATGGGGTGCGCTCCCATTGCTCCATCCCAGCTTCTGCCAACCTAGCTTTTGCTTGTGTCTTCTTGCTCGGACACGAAAGGGGGAAGACATGTTTTTTCCTTTGTCCTGATGTATGCTGAATAAACTGCTTGTACATACGCTTGGGTGATCTTGGGCCTCTATCAGCCCTTCCGTTGTGAAGAGTTTGTTTACTCTGCTGGCTGGCTTGCCCAGCTTCTGAAAGGATTCTGAAGCTCTGAGTCGCAGTTTTGATGCAGAACCAAGGACTGGAGTTCAACCAGCAATCAGCCAGTGGGCTGGAGCCAGCTGGGGGCCTGCCAATTGCCCCCGTTCCTTTGGACGCATCCCAACAATGCAGAGGGTGCCCTCCCAGGTGCGGGATAGCCTATGGCTGGCATTCGGCACTCCACCCACCCGCAACTCCCAAGCATCCCCCTCTGGCGTTTGCCTCCTAGGTGGGTCATAAGGAAAGAGTTAAAATGGGTGTGATGTGATTGCCCAGTAGGAATGCAAGAGAGGAGTAAAAGTGAGAGTGGGAGGTTTTGAAAGTCAGTTGAGGTTTGGGGAGCTGAAGAAGGAAGAGGGAGGATTAGGTGTGGGCTGATAGAGTTGTATTGTGAGAGAGTGAGAGGAATTGTCAGGTGGAGTCAGATAGATAGTTGGGAATAATCAGTATGAAATTGTTAGGAGCTAAGATCTAAGAAAATGACAAGAAGAATTAACTGAAACCATAAGCTTGTTCCTGCATTTAAAAATAAACTTGATTATTTGTTAATGTTAACAACTGACTGGACTCCGTGTGTCCCCATGAGAAACGGGGTGGTGGCAGCGGAAAAAGCAATCGCAGTGGTGGCACAGGGTTAATAGACCATCAAACGTCCAGGGACCCTGTGTGATCGCCACACCCCCAAGCTGTGAAAACTAGGGGGGAAGGGGGGAATGCCGCCGGCAAAGCGACACAGCTCCCCCCCCCTTACCCCAATGGCTCGGGGTAGGCTTGGGAGTCGCGGGCAGGCAGCACACTGAATGTCACCCCCCTCAGCGAGGGTACCCGGGGCGGAACACCCCCACCGCCTCCACGTCCTACACCCCTGGATGCAGCAGGCTGGAGAAATTGGTGCCACCTCCCCTGCTCAGCTCTGAACAAGGAAGAGAAAGAGCAATGCTGGTGTAGAACTTCAGACGCCGTCACATTCCGCTCGGCTTGAACAAATCTGAAATGTTTCCTTGAGGTGTGAAACAACTGGCCTTTGGAACTCCTCCCCTCTCCCTGAGAACAAGCTGCAATTGATCTATCACTCTTATCTTGAATGGGCTACAATTGCTCTGTAGACCTTACGTTGAATATGTGTGCCCTTTGAATACAGCGTACTTTTCTTGCTTTTCAAGAGAAATAGGGTCCCTCCCTCCACCTGCGTTAATTGGAAGTGCTGATGAGCTGCATACCTGGCAATGCTGTTTGCTCAGCTTTTCATAATTTATACTGTAGTCTCAATTAAACTTTATGGTAAACAGATGTAGCAAAATTGCGTTTGTTCATATTTCATATTCTCTCTTATCATTTCAGAAGGGGAGGGAAGCCGCTACTGACAGAGAAAGCAATCATGTGGGATTAGAGTCATATTGTATACAATGTGCTTTTCGGTTTTGAGCTTCTGTGGTTGTGTCAGATTCGCAGCAGGGGAAAAGAGATGTGAGGAGAGAATTCAGGCTAAACAAGGACAATATTTTGAGGCAAGATGATTACTCGCAGCAACAACAACAATGAAAAGGGAAAGAGAAAGGAAAGTAAGTCGGGCAGAGGATTTGGACGGTCTGAAAAACACATCTCCTAGAGGACAATGATCTGCAGTGACTGGTTTGCAGGGTGAGGTGAGGGAAAACTTTGACCAGGGAAGCCCTTATCATAGGGATGGGTGGATCCAACAATTTGGGTTACAGCTAGATTTATCAAAAATTATTTAACAAAATTTATATACCTCCTGATTGTAAAAAGCAACAACCTCTGAGCAGTTTTTTGGGGGGAGACTGTGTGCTGCTCAAGCTACTTGCTAACCCCACCTACTCCTCTACTTCTTATTAAACTGCACACATTCCTCCCACCTGGCTGGCATGACCATTGGGCAGAGGGAGGCAACTGCCTCAGGTGGCAGAAGCTGAGAGATGGCCACAGCAGATGTCTTGGCCTGTCCTGACAGGGCTTTCCTGTGCCATCCACCCACCTGCCTCTGTCTTCATCTGCATCTCTCTCCAGCACTTCCCTTTCCCTCAGGGTCCAACACAGCTGCAATGGTGAGGCAGCTCTCAGAAGTCTGTTGTGATGTTGTAGTTCACAGTGCCACCTGTGGTAGTCAAGTGAACTGCAACATGATGACAGCCATACCTTCTTATTATATACCGACAGATATAGAAGGTTAAAATTTGTATGCGTTTTTGGGTGTAATTCACCTAACATGCATATTTTTAAGCAATTTTCCCTACTATAGTGCACCTTTATACATTATTTTCACCTGTATGAGCATTTTTGTTCCGACACCCACTAACATGCCATACATTATTCTGTTTGGAGAACTGCATTGCAGTATTTGGAGGATGTGTGTAAGTTGTTTCAAACTGTTGTTTAATAATGTGTTTTAATGTTGTAATCCACCCTGGGACTTTAGGATTAAGTGAGGGTAAAATGAATGAATGAATGAATGAATGACTGAATGAAGCTGTGGTTTTGGGGAAGTATAAATTAGGGAGGTTCCTACTAAACATTTTTACAATCAATCAGTATATAAATTTGATGAAATAAATAAATAAAATGAAACATATGAAGTTGTTTATACCAGGTGGGATGGTTGCCTCCACTCAGATCAGTATTATCTAGCCAGATGATGGACCAGTGACTCTCTGTGGTTTCAAAAAAGAGTTATTTCCCATATTTGATTTAAAGCTCATATTGTGAAGTGAGAAGTTCTCCCAGGATCCAAATTTTGGCACATTAACATTCAATCAGAATCTGAAGAAGCTCATCTTCCAGCTAACCTATCAGGATGGGGAGTCACCCAGTTTGAAATCTTATGGTGTTTGTGTTTGTGCACAGGCAAAGGATAATCACAGTGTTTCCTAAACCAAAGGTCCAAGCATTAGGCTCCAGAGGATAAAGAGGCCAGCTGGATTGATATCCCCTGGCCAGCCTAGATTGGGCTATCACAGGAAGTGGTTGGTGGTGAGTTGATTGTTCCAGCAGGCTGATGCCTCCCTTCATCTAACCCAGCCTTTCTCAACCTGTGGGTCCCCAGATGTTGTTGAACTACAACTCCCATCACCCCTAGCTAGCAAGGCCAGAGCTCAGGGATGATGGGAGTTGTAGTCCAACAACATCTGGGGACCCACAGGTTGAGAACCGCTGATCTAACCTAACCTGCTAACAACATGGGCCTAGAAGGGGCTTAAGGGAAACCAGCTTACATAGGAATATAGTAAGCTGCCTTATACTGAGTCAGACCTTTGGACCACTTAGGTCAGTATTGTCTACACTGACTGGCAGCAGCTATCCAGGGTTTTATACAGCCCTTTCTGGAGGTGATAGGGATTGAACCTCAGCCCTTCTACATTCAAGGCAGATGCTTTGCCACTGAGCTATGGCACATGCCACCCCCAAATACAGAAATAATGTACCATAGCTCAGTGGCAGAGAATCGCTTAGATGGGTAACTGCTCCCAGTCCCATCATGAATGCATAATTTAAAAAAGATGCCCAGTTGGACCCTTAACTAGTTAAATGCAGATCAGATTTGTAAAGAAATAAAGTTGTGGCCTATAATTAACCCACGGTATTGGGCATCCATTGATGTCTTAATTCTGGGAGCAGAAGGGCAATTGGCTTAATGGCACATTATGTCCCCCGCCGAAAATCACAGTAGATTTGAACTGTTGTTACATCTCACACGGCCCACTGCCTAAACTGCACTCCAGTTTCCTCAGCCGACTGCAACTACAGCTCTCCCCTTCCCCCCTCCCCACAATAAGTCTGACAATAAGGCTTTCGAACCCTGTGCCTGTTTGAAACACTTATTTGCAACGCACAACATCCTCCCTTGCATGCAGACCATGGATATTTATGGCATCCACATACGAATTCATGATATCAGCTTATGGCTATCTTTCTGAAGCCAGGGGGTTATAAAATTAGAAGCCTGGGCTTTATTTATACAGCAATATCCATAAACCTAAAATAATGCCATCATTTTTACACACCGCATTCGGTGATGGATTGGGGGGGAATGAGAGAGAGAGACAAACAGCTGTTGCGATCCTTGTCTTTTTTCTCTCCCAGCCACAAGGCTCTCCTCCCCTGCTGTTGCTGACACTTTTCTCTTTATATAGCAGAGCATGATTGGCGATGCTCAAACTGCCCAGCACAAAGGCAGATCCGTTCCCTGGCTGTCCAATTACATTACATCATCTCTGTCATTAACAGTACCTCGCGTCAAAGCCCGATGAGTTACCTACTAGGGAGCAGGGTAGTTTAATGGCAAACGGTGGCCTCATGCAATTTGCTGCACGCATCGCCCCATCTGACTCAGCAGCGGGATAACACAACGTTTCCTGAGTTATCGCCCGCTCCTTAATCTTGTTTCCAGTGGCAACCAAATCAGCATGTATGGGCTTGGCGGCGCATGGCGTGTGCAGAACGGCTGAACCCTGAAACACCCCTCCCTTCTTACTCTCCGATCCACGTTGCATGAGGCAGCCACAGGAGCTTCTGCTGAATCTTAAAAGCAAGTCGCTAAGAAGTGCTTTGTGGTTCTTCTTAAAAAGGCACTTGTCCTCGACACAAATGGCCCCATCGGGTGGCTCTCTGCAGCAGCCTGTGTAGCACCACAGAGAAGCTGTAGGGTGCCAAGCATCCAGACATCCGGAAGGGTCATAATATGCATCTTCTTCAACATGCATACAGCTTGCTGGCATTTTCTGTTTTTGCCCCTGTACTGTGTAATGACCTTCCCCCCTTTTACACATGAAACAGCAGATTTATCTTATCTCCCAGGCTTTATTTATTTATATAAGTAATATTTTATTATATATACCCCGCCCATCTGGTTGGGCTTCCCCAGCCACTCTGGGCGACTTCCAACAAAATATTAAAATACTGCAATACATCAAACATTAAAAGCTTCCCTAAACAGGGCTGCCTTCAGATGTCTTCTAAAAGTCCGGTAGTTGTTGTTCTCTTTGACATCTGGTGGGAGGGCGTTCCACAGGGAGGGCGCCACTACCGAGAAGGCCCTCTGCCTGGTTCCCTGTAACTTGGCTTCTCACAGTGAGGGAACCACCAGAAGGCCCTCGGCACTGGACCTCAGTGTCCGGGTAGAACAATTATTCCATTTATATCCCGCCTTTTCCTCCAGGGAACTTAAGGTGGCTAACATGCTTCTCCCCCTCCTCAATAGATTCCTACAATGATCCTGTGAGGTAGGCTAGGATGAAAGGGAGCATCTGGCCTCAGATGACCTTCATGGCCAGGTGGGGATTTCAACCGAGGTTGTAGTCCAACACTCTCACAACAGCACCCCACTGGCTTTCCCTAACCAATAAGATTGGATTCTGTTTTCACAAGTTAGACTCCCTTGGTGGTTCCCTCACTGCGAGTGAGGTCACAGGGAACCAGGCAGAGGGCCTTCTTGGTAGTGGCACCCTCCCTGTGGAACACCCTCCCATCAGATGCCAAGGAGATAAAGAACTACACAACTTTTAGAAGACATCTGAAGGCAGCCCTGTTTAGGGAACTTTTTAATGTTTGATGTTTTAGTATGTTTTTCTATGTTCTGGAAGCCGCCCAGAATGGCTGGGGAAACCCAGCCAGATGGGCAGGGTATGAATAATAAAATCATGTATTAGTATTGCTACAATTATTATTTCTACTTTATTAAGTTTTATATGCTTTTGTGTCTTTTTGTACTGTCGTTTTATTCGTTTAGGTTGCATTTTTTGTTTTAATGGATTTTTTCCCCTGTTGTATGTAATGCGCACCACTTTAGAGATTTTTTTCTGAAGTGGTTTTAAAATGCCTTTAAATAAAATAAAACAATGCACCAAATGTTTACTAGAAACCAGTGTCCATTGGGACTGTTGGGGCAGAAGGAAGGGAACTCAAAAGTGGAGGCAGAGCCAATATCAGGCAGAGTCAATGAATTCTAGTTTTGTGCCCATCCTCCTGCCTGCTGAGTTGTACGGGGGCAACACTGAGACTAAGGAGAAATAATGTGAAAGGCAGTGGCACACCTGGGACTAATAGTACTGTATTTTTCACTCTATAGGACGCACCCGACCATAGAATGCACCTTGTTTTAGAGGGGGAGAACAAGAAAAAAAAATCTCCCCCTCTCTGCTCAGCGCCCCTTCAGCGAAGCGGCAGGAGAAACGGAGCCCCTTCCATTTCTCCTCCCGCTTGGCTGAAGGGGCGCTGCACAGCTCTCCCTCTCTGCTGAAGCCAGGAGAGTCTTGCTCTCCCGACTTCAGCAAAAGGAACCCGAAGCCTCCGGAGCGCAGCAGGAACTCGCACTGCGCTCTGAAGGCTTCAGGCGGCTATCCCTGAAGCTTGGAGAGCGAGAGGGGTCGGTGCGCACCGACCCCTCTTGCTCTCCAGGCTTCAGTGAAAGCAACGCGAAGCCTCTGGAGCACAGAGGGAGCACTCCCTCAGCGCTTCGGAGGCTTCACGTTGCTTTCGTTGAAGCCAAGGAGGCTGCATTCGCTCCATAGGATGCACACACATTTCCCCTTAATTTTTGGAGGGGAAAAAGTGCGTCCTATGGAGTGAAAAATACGGTAAGTAGGAGGACAAGGGTCTGGCTGAGGGCATATGGTGGTTGGTGGGGCAGCACCCCCTAATGGACCAGCCTTCACTGCTAGAAATTGCACCAACTGGTTTGTCAGAATATCCCAATTGCCCTCCTGAATCTTTTCCTGGACATATTGCTCAGAGATGCTCATGTCCTTTGGTTATGTTCTCGTCAGCAGTAGAGGCTGCTGCATCAGGACAAAAGCCCAGCAACCTCCATCTGTCCTCAGCAAGCCTTCTTACATGCAATGAGCCCTGACCTTCAGCCCCCCACCACACTTAAGGCTCAATGTTGCCCTTGTGAAACTCTGCAAGGCGGGCGAAAAAGACTAAACTAGAATTAGTCGGCTCTGTCTGTCATTAACCCTGGCTCCACCTACTGTTGGCCTCCCTGCCTTTTACCCTATGAGGCCCAATGAGCAGAAACCACTAATGCCAACAAACAATAACCTTTGGCTTTTGATAAGTATGCTGTGCAGTTTTCATCTCTGCTGCTACAGTCAATTTCTGAAAAGCAGGGCATTATTCAGTTATCTGGCTGCAAAGTGCGCCAAGGGGCTTTACATCCTGCCTGCCATTGTCCAGGAAACACCGTGTCACTGATACCCAGA